>NC_035107.1:309456492-310827022 GCF_002204515.2 Aedes aegypti
GAGCGAAGAAGTATGCTTAATTACGGGTTGGCTGCGAGAGGAAGGCAGTAGTTACTGTGATGATAGAAAGTGGTGGTTGTGCTACAAGCCAAACAACTTTGACGAGTCTCAACAGACAGTGCTGCCTTCGATGAAATGCGGGGGGCATCGGGGGATTATGAGTTAACGCAAACACCGGTTGCAAGATTTCAATACAATTAAACCTTACAAATATTGTATCATATAGTTACACATTCAAGAAATATTACGTTTTCTATATAAGAATCTTATATAATGAAATAATACATTACATAGTACAACTATTTTTGTCTCAAGCTAAACAATACCGCTATTTACTTAATTAAGGACTGATGCGTCAAAGTTACAGCATGCCAAAGTTGAGCATTTTGTATGAGAATCTGCTGTGTAGTAATGTAGTGTTATTCTGAACACAACTGTAAGTATCGCGTAACGCAAAACGTAATTTCGTTATACGTACATTCTCGTTGTGTGGGTAAACCATAGCTCAGATTTCATATGAGCATTGATAAAATTAGTACCCAATACAACTTTGGCGAATTGTAACCCAAAACTGTGACATGCTGGAACATTTCTAAGAGCGGCAAAGGTAGAGCGCTTGGTGGTTAAATCACTACCGCTTATGCTTGGTAAGTATCAGGTTATAGGTACGATCTAAAGTCCCGTCCGTAGGTAGACTATTTTTTCAATGCAGATTGATTGCGCAATTTTTAAGTATCTATACCTTGTGCTCATTTTATTGCATGCGAAATATACTATCGCTTCAACTTATGTATTCTGAATATCTGTAATATCCGCTTTGATAATGAATGGACGTTTCCGGATTAACCATCCTATCCCCTACGATTATTTTGGTCTAACAACATCTGACTATGATTAGCCAGGCCTGATGAAAACTTAATTTAATAAGCTCTCAGAGATCCATAGCAGGGGAAAGCCAATTCAATTGTTCGGATAGTGAACAACTCACTTTCGTTCAGTTTTTCTTCCAATCGAGTAGCCAACAGATTCAGTCAAGCAGAGAACCTATCAAACGAAAAGCGATTTTATGTCAATTGAATGGAATGATTCAGTAAGCAAAATATTCCGGACTTGATACGTCTACTGGAGGTCGGGTCAATGTCGACGTATATTGTACCCGATGTTGAACCAATTTTGGATTGACATCGGGTTGAAATAGGTTTGATGACGGATTATTGTGGGGTTAAGTGTCCCAAATGTCGAATGTTCCGCGCTGATTTAAAGTCCGGATACTCGAATTTTCATGGGAAACATTTCACACTAAATGTTTGAATATTTGACGTTCAAAATTCCGCTCTTAAAGGCTAGTTTTAGTAAGTATTTTCCATGGATATCTGTAAAAATGCCAAACTTTTATGGCAGTTTGGCAAACTGCCATAAAAGTTTGGTGATTTCAATTGATGAATAGATTTTTCCAATTATGGTTTCCATGAGCTGTCAAGAATTTGAATAAAAATGTATGGAATATTCCTTACATTATATAAGTCCATACGTTTCTTTTTGATTTAAATAATTCATATTGCGAAATCAGATTTTGATTTCACCCACTATCCAAAAGCTAAATGTTTTCAATGCTCAATAATGCTGAGAAATCATACAGAATGATACATTTTATGTTCTTTTTGTGAAGATACACTCCACTGAGGCCTTAATATTAATCATAACGATACATCTAAAATACAATTGACTTGTCAATTACTCCTTCAAAGATTTATCGAGAATTTAATTGAAAAATACTCTGAGTAACTTTACTTCCAATTTTTATTTTGATTTTGCTATAAAGGTTTTTCCTGATTTATAAACTTTTCAAGAATTCCTTCTATCCCTTCAAGGTTATCTGAAAATTCATCTAATAACACCCAGAAATCAGCCGCTGATTATACCAGTAGGAATTTTCCAATTATTCCTCCAGGAATTAGTCTCTGGAGATTCCTAAAGGATTTAATGACCGCCAAATTTTCAAGCGATTTGATATGAAGTTCCAATTTTTCCAAGAACATTTTTCTCGGATTCGTAAATCACTTCCTCAAGCAATTACTGTAAGGATTACCTTAAATAAAAAAATAGTTTTGAAGTTTTTCATGAAATTCCTTCATGACTTTTCCAAAAAATTCTCCATGATATGATAAAAATCCGGAGCCTTCCTTAGCCGAGTGGTTAAAGTCCGCGGCTACAAAGCAGAGCCATGCTGAAGGTGTCTGGGTTCGATTCCCGGTCGGTCCAGGATCTTTTCGTAATGGAAATTTCCTTGACTTCCCTGGACATAGAGTATCATCGTACCTTCCACACGATATACGAATGCGAAAATGGCAACTTAGGCAAAGAAAACTCTCAGTTAATAACTGTGGAAGTGCTCATAAGAACACTAAGCTGAGAAGCAGGCTATGTTCCAGTGAGGACGTTAATGCCAAGAAGAAGAAGATAATAAAAATACATATTTCCTCAGAAGGTTTATTCGAAGATTCCTCAATAAATTTGTAAAATTAATTGCGAAATTTCTTACAATTTTTGCTAACAGTTTCTTAGGAATTTTATTCGTCTTTGAAATATTTCAGGGAATCCTTTTATCATTTCGCGCCAAATCGTAATCCGAGCAGGCAGCAAATTTAATCTGGACTAGCTTTTGGAATAGGCAAAATTCGTTTTTTTTAAATAATGTTAAATTGTCAACCCTTATAAAAAAGCGATTTAACTATTCTACTAAAGATAGGGAAAACAGTAATAAGGGGCTTCCATTAAAAATTCTCAAAAAAAAATTTTTCAAAAGATTTTCAAAACCTTCAAAAAATCATAGCTTTATAATGAACAAACCAATTTTTGATTTTCTTACGCCATTTGAATGCTTAAATGTCTTTCAGAGGAAAATAATATTACGCATAATCGTAATAAGATAAAAGATTTTTGAGGGGTATGACCTATTTCTTACTACCTTTTGCCTGTAAATCATAAAATTGATTGTAGAAGTCATTTAATAAATTAGAATGAAGTAATACATTTTTTAATACACTCAAAATTTTTTTTACCTAAATATTATGAAACTCTTTTCCCCTGTTTATCTATAGCTCAAAATTCAAAGCAATTATACGTAGATTTTTGACATAAAATCAATTTTAGAAGTCCAGTAATAACAATTTGAATGATTAAAGAAACTTTTGATTACACTCAAAATTTATTTTACCTCAAAAACTGCAAAAAAAAACCTTTTTCATAAGTCTGTTTGTCTGTAAATCGAAGTCCAAAGCAATGACAAGTAGCTTTCTTCGGCATGAATTTGCTTATAGAAGTTTAGTGAACATGTTTGAGAAGAAATATACATTTTCTTATAACACTTCAAATGGTGAAAGAAAATCAAAAATCGGTTTGTTCATTACAATCATTATTGGAATAGTCAAGCTCTATGCATGTGAAAGAAAATTTGAAATCGAATGAATAGTTTTAGAGTAATGGCTGTTCAAAAATCTGTGTAGCCCAAATTTTTAGCACCGTTTCCTGTGAATGTATCCAGAACCGACTACTAGAATTACTTCAAAAATTCCTTCACAGTTTCCTCAACTATTTTTCTAACATTACTCTACAGGAAATCTTCTTAAAGGATTTCTGCTGAAACTTTTGCTTATCTTTCAGGGACTTCAGTGATACAGTTTTTTTGTTATGGAACCTGATCGGGTCCTTCTTCAATAGATAAACTAAAGCTTCTTGGAATTCCATCTTGAATTGTTCAAGGAATTATCCAGAAACTTTTCCAAAATTAATTTCCTTGTAAATACTTCAGTGTCCTGGCATACTTTTTTTGTCTTTTGAAGTTACTATTTGGTCACTGTTTTCAAAATGTTGGTGTTCAAAGTCACTTTTATCAGGGTGTGTACTACCTGGAGAAACCTGGAATTCTCAGGAATTATCAAGAAATTTTATTTCACCTGGAAAAAAACTGGAATTCTCAGGGATTTTCGGCCACAATCAGAGAAATTCTTTTGAATCAATAATAAATGGTAGAATATGTCCATTTTGTGGTACTAAATCTATTAAATTTTCGGCTGCGCCGCTATCGAAACACTGTTTAAAAAGTAAGATTACCAAGTCGGTGAAGGCAATTACAGTTCCCTGTTCTAGCAGGCTCCAAAGAAACTTTCAGAGACGTAATAACGCGACTATTCCACTATGGTCGATCAGGTGGCCAATATTCTGATAGGTTCTTGTGGTACATCAATACATTGTAAACGCTTATATTAAGATATTCCTTGAATACCAGAGCAAGATCCTTTGTAGTTTCATTGATACAGTTTGCCAAAGTTATAGTTTTTAAGATAAACAGAAAATTCAGTACAAATACGAGGTAAACGTTGGATGGAATATACTGCAGAATCGTAATATTTCATACAAATCTTTATACACTGTTCGAAAGCTTACTAAAAAAGCTATCTTAGAAAAATAAAATGAAATAAAAATTTTGTACTTTAGGTCTGGTAAATGTGAGAACTACACTGAAAAAAAAACATATTCGATTTTTTAACGAAACTTTAAACATCCCATACTTTTTTGTCCCAAGTTGTCCCAGGCTAAAATTCATTTCCAAGGTTATTCGAAGATGTAAATCATGTGGATCATGAAGAATTTAGCTGCACATATTTGCATTTTTTCAGTTAGGGCTCATTGATTTTTTTTCAATATTTTCGTGTTTTTTTCTTTCATATCAGCTAAAGATAATTTCAGGTGATAATTGAATATCGCTAAATGATTCATATTATCATTATTATGTAAGTTTTATTATTTATAGCGGTTTTCACAATGTTGCTTGCATAAATTGCTTATATGCATCATTAGTGAAAAATGCATGTTTTCGCTATAAGCTCTTTTCAAAAGTTGGTCTAGAAAACTTGTTCATTGAAAACAAAATATCAAATTTATATACCAAAACTCATAAATATGACATGAGATGGCAAAAATATTTTTGGTCGCCATTCTATATGGAAACCGCCCATAGTGTATTCCACAAGTTCTCAATAATATTTTTTCTCAGATTTCAAGGAATGCTTCAGGATTTCAAGTGTTTTTTTTTTAAAGATTCCTTCTGCAACACTTTCAGGAACTCTTTCAGGGATGCCATCAGCATTTTTGAGGGATGCTTGCTAAGCTGAATTTCTTGAAAAAAAAAAAATCTAACGATTATCCCAGTATTCCATATGTTTTTCCACCGGTTTTTCTAGTTGAGGAGATTTACCACAAATCCTTCAGAAGTTGTTCCTCAAATGTTCATTCAAGAGTTTCGACGTTTTTTAAAAAACCCTACAATAACTATTTATTTTAAATTTTGAATAAGGAATCTTTTAAAAAAACATCCACAATTACTCGCAGGAGTTGTTCTAAAAATTCCTCCATGAAATCTATTTTTATCTTCTCCAGAAATACCTCAATAAATTCAACCTGAGATTCCTCATTCGATTCGTCTAGAATTTCTCTCAGAATAAAATTAGTAGAATTTCAAAAGAAATTTTGAATTCTTGAAGATGCTCTAAACTGGGATTTTGGAGTTAGTTCAGGAAAATCATTGGAAACATAAATGGATAAATTTCTGTAGAACTAGGGACTTTCTTGATAAATGAAACTGAAAAGGTTGTAATTTCTGTGGTCATCCTCAGAAATTCCTGATTGAATTCTTGAATGTATCTTAAACTAATCTCTTCGAAGAACCACTTTCAAAGTTAGCAAGAAATGGCAAACTCCTTAGCAGATCTTCGGTTTAATATGTGAAAGAAATCCACAGTAAAAGGTGCAGTAATTTTTGTCGTGATGTCGGAAATCAAAAAAAAAAAAAAGTAAAAAGTAATTGAAGTGAAAAATACTTTGAAATTTATCGTTAGATTTTATTGTTTAAGTGTTTCAATGACAGGTAGCTTCGATAATACTGTATTTTGAAGAATTTCTTAAACTTGGAATTGTTTTTAAAAACCGGGAAATATCAGGGAATTCCATTTCTGTAAATGAGTAAACACTCTGTATATTCTTCTGTTTTCTATTATGTATGGTTTGAAGTCACTTTTCTGTCACTATTTTAAAAATGTTAGTCTCTCAAGTCACTATTATTCTACTGTATGACCGCTACCAGCCCTGCAAATGGTAAGAAAATTTTTTTTTTCATTGCAGTTGTAGCATTTGTAATACACGCAGTTTATCCAGATTTCAGAAATACCATAATTGTATTCAATCATTCAATATGTATAAAAGGCTGCGTTTTTTACTGTTATTTAATTGCTGTTTCTACAATGTATTAGTGAAAGGTACATCATAAATTTTCATTGTTGTTATATGGTATACTGTAACTGTACAGTGTCGAGTTATTCATATGTTTTTTTTTGTTAATGCTACAACATTTTCAAAAGTTCATCGAAAAGAAGCAAAACTATCTTTGTGTGAGTGTGAACGAACTGAATATTCGTATATTTGTATGTATTTATAAATTCGATTCGAAACAAGATTCGATTCCGATAGAAGTTGGATGGATTATTCTAAAATAAAAGAAACTCAACGAATCACTAACTCAACCCATCATACCCCATATTCCCAACCACCACTATTAGCCTGGAACGCATTATTATTTCGTTTCTCGATTTTATTCCTATCGATGTTGGCTTTAACTGATTTCCTTTTCGGTTTCCCTATTCGTGTGGGCCTTCTTCTCTGCTGTACAACCTTCGAATGTGTTTGGTATATTTTGTCTTTCTTCACATTTCTATATGTAGGGGTGTGTGAGTGCAGGCCAGACATTCCGCGGCAATCGGAGAGTCAGTTCTGACTGAGTTGCTTTAGATTTTTTCCCCCTATTCTCGCTTCTTACGGCGGTTCTTTGCGGTATGTTAATTTTAAGGTCAATAAAAGTCAATATAATTGATAATAATATATAATTTTCGGGGCTTTTATTGCTCATATTTGTTACATTTTATGGTCACTTTAACGTTTATTACAGTTGTTTTATAACTCGTTATTTCCATTATTCCCGTATTTGAAATCACTATGCACGAGTGTTTCCACGGTTTCGCACCGAGGAGGAGCAGCAATTCAATCACATTCTTCAACTATGGAATTAAAAAGTGGTTTATTGAATAATTTCAATGTTGGAAAAAGTGTTGAATTGAATCGTTTCTTTGGGACGTTTCAATCGGAAGGGAAGCACAGTGAGAATCAAGCAAACGACCGTCCATCGCCTAACGAGAGCGGCCATAAGGCATAGAGGAGGAGATTAAAATCAAAGATGGGATCACTCGTAGGAAGCAGTGTGTTGGACACGCCTTTTTTCCTTTAGGGGAATTTCGCTAAATTAAATTGCCTTACTAGTCGAGTAACAATTGTGAGATATTTCGTCAAAGAAATAATCCAATATTGAATGCAAATTTCGTTCAACTCTCATCCCTTCACAAAGCTTGGATTAAAATTCGGTTTTAGCGCTGGTCTTGACGCATTTTCCAATTCCAATTTATTCGATGGTGGTAAACCGAAAACGCAATTATCGTAATGCAACTCTTTTGTGAACCGTAGTCCCGGTTCAATAAGAGAGCATCTCGGCAGTCATTAATATTTATGGGCGCAAATACCGCTGGAAGTGGTGTCAACTTGCGAAAGGGGTTCGTTTTGCCACGAAATGCGATTGAATTCATGTTTTTGCGCAAATAAACATAATTAAAATTAAGTACGATTTATTGCTTTGCATTAAATGTGGAAATCCTTTTGAGCTTCCCCTTTCTAGCACTGCTGGGTCTACCCCTTGCCATTCGAGCCTGAATAAACACATACCAATTCTTAGGAGTGTACCGAAAAGTAGTCGCAAACATTTATAACAATCTCAGAAATATAGACTTGAATCTACAAGCCATTTTACGACTTTTATGATTGGAAATACCTAACAATGTGTTTAAAAGTATAAGTAGTGGTGATATTATTTCAATAATATGGTATTTGTATGGTAATTTTCCATATAAACAACAGATGGCGAAGAAAATCTTGCACAATTATAAAAAATAGAAATGTATTAAATGTGTCAAATTTCTTAAATGTTTTGGCACAATTCTCATTACATAGTGAAACAAATATATTGGAATAATCAGTAAACAGCAGTATTTTTATATGCTGTTTATACACTGTTTGACTGATTGAAACGAAACAAAACATATTTTTTGATTGAGAAAGTTTCTATAGGGTAGGTGTACCAATTATGAATGCAATTAGTTAACAGTATGTATGTAAGGGGTCCAGATAGCCGTAGCGGTAAACGCGCAGCTATTCAGCATGACCAAGCTGAGGGTCGTGGGTTCGAATCCCTTCGGTCGAGGATCTTTTGGGTTGGAAATTTTCTCGACTTCCTAGGGCATATAGTATCTTCGTACCTACCACACGATATACACATGCAAAAATGGTCGATGGCATAGTAAGCTCTCAGTTAATAACTGTGGAAATGCTCATAAGAACACTAAGCTGAGAAGCAGGCAGGCTCTGTCCCAGTTGGGGATGTAACGCCAGAAAGAAGAAGAAGATGTATACAAATCAGAAACAAACAGCACGACTTGTTATTTTGTGTAATTTTTTGTTTTAAGCTGGATAAAACTTATTGTATTTATATCAAAACTGCATACTATTTAATATTATTTTGTCTTCTTCAATACTTGATGAGAAAGTGGCAAACAAGGTTTCAAAAAGAACAACTATGCTCTGAGATTACAATTTTGAATGTTTGCGATCACTTTTCGATACACACCTTATACAGCATGGCAACGACAGAAGCCCGCAGAGGGTGCCTCGCAGCATACAAAGTTACGCAATTTCCAATAAATAAAACCAACAGAGCTTCCCGCACACTAGTAGCGAACCCCGGGAGCCGATGCTGATTTTCTGCAAACAGCCATAATGATAATTCAACACCGGAAGCACCGGAAAGACGAAACTGCCGGAAAAGCCGCGCCGGAACGACGCAGCAGCCCGTGGCCCTGGGGTGAAAGTGTGGCAGCCCATTTCCCATAACCATAACCGTAAATCCCGGAGGCTTCGGGTGGAATGGACGGGCCACCCACACTCTCTTCAAATCAAGTGTAAGTTTCTTGCCACGGAATAAGCCCTGGGGCCTTGAAGGAAAACTTCGTCTTCTTTTGCGCACCGATTTACGGTTATAGTTAATCAAGTTCTCGTAGCACATACTTGGAATATGGTTCGAGCGCTGCTTCTTCTGGCTGCCACCATCAGGCATGGGCTCCCAAAAATACGCGCGGTAGGCGCACTTTATAGACGGTCTAAATCTTTCTATGGAGGACTTTTCGGGGTTTTTGATTAGAATTGTCGACCGAGGGGCTTCTGGATTGTTGCAAAGATTTAAGAAGGATTTCGAATTTAACAAAGAAAAGTCTTCCAGCATACAACTATGGTTACATCTGCTGTCAAACACGAAACACAAAATATTTTCTAATGTATTTCTTGTGACATGACCTTGACGCCAGGCAAAAGCTTTCATATGTTAAGATTCGTTAAGGATTTTTTTGCTTCAATCGTTTCCAATGTCGATTTTATAACGTTTCATAATTCCGACAAATATGGGATGCACTAAAGCCAACTTAAGAGAATTTCAGAGATCTCTACATTCTGAATCTAATGTCCAGAAGTGGTAGTAATTAATATGGAACGAGCTCATCAATGAGCTTGAGCTTGATTGGTCACCCGTATTTGCTACTCCAGTATCACGATATCAGCTGCACTTACACAAGGAATCAATCAGATGACTACTAGGGACTAACTGACATCCTCAGTGTGTAAATGCTGGTGATCTCTAGTTTAAGGCAACAATGGCGCCTGTCACGCCAGGATGCTGACTAATAAGAGGAAAAGGGAGGAATTGATGTTGCATTCAAAGCTGGCCAACAGTAGACCGGATATACCCCTACATCTACGCCAGTTTAGATACAGAAGCTGGTGTTGCTGCAAAATCCTGGAAAACCGTTAGGAGATCATACTATCATACATATAGACCAATATGATTGCTGCATACTCTTGGTAAACTTCTGAAGAAGGGCGAGAACGATTTTTCATAAAGACTGTTCAGATTCCGTAAAAAGACTTCTACGGTAGATGCTATTTCGACAGTCATCGCGTGCGCGGAGAAAGCTTCCAAGCAGAACAGGAGAGGCAATCGATACTGCGGGTTCCCGAATATCTGTGTAAAGTTCTGTAAAACTTCTTTCAGAACCGGGTACTGGTTTACGACACAAACCAGGGACGGATATCAACGAAACTAACGACGGGAGTTCCACACGGAATCCATAGTTGGTGCAACTCTGTGGAATATGATGTACGATGGAGTGCGAACCTTGTCACTGCCGAATGGAGTCGAGATCGTCGGGTTCGCAGATGACTAATTCTTGCGATAACTGTCGAGACTGCGGTGGAGGTGGAGATACTGACGGCGGATTCGCTAGACATCATTGAATCGTGGATGACTGGAGTCAAGCTGCAGTTGACTCATCACAAAACGGAGCTGGTGCTGGTCAGCAACTGCAAGGCGGTTCGGCAGTTTGAGATCAACGTCGGAAGGCCCGAAATCCCATCGTAACGCTCTCTAAAGCACCTTGGATTAATGATCGACGATAGGCTAAACTTCAACCGCCACGTAGACTATGCCTGCGAAAAAGCAGCAACACTGTAGCTGGGATCATGCCCAACATTGGAGGACCAAAAAGCAGTACAAGGCGCCTTCTGGCAACCGTATCATAGTCCATTTTGAGATACAAAGTCCCGGCTTGGGCTGCAGCGACCAAACGTAACCGAGAAGTTCGTTCCGGCTCATGGCTATATGGGTGGCGAGTGCCTACCGCACTATATCGTCGGAGGCAGTGTGCATTACCGTCGGGATGCTCTCTATCTGCATTATTAGGACTGACAAACATGGGAAAGTTAACTTCTTCCTGACCCAGTCCGTACAACATCGTGCAGAACATGTGCCAGTATGAAAGTACTAGGCTAGACCCTCCGTCGGGGACTAGATCGAGTAGAGCGGGTGTAGCGTAGTATCGGTAATAAATTGTCGGAGCGCCTGCAAACCGGAAGTCAGAAATCTTCAACCTCCAATTGGGTAAAACGAGTAGTCGCAGAGACACCGTAGAAATGTCGTAGTGAGCAGCGTTTTTGACGGCATTAAGTTCAATGGTTCAATCGCCGCGACTTGATGTGTCAGTGAATCATCGAAAACAAATCGATGATTTACTGGCACAACAGTGAACTAGAAGAACAGCTAGACGCTGAGACTGACGAAGTGCACAGCCCTCCCACGATGAAGTTGCGTGTTGTAGCTCCGGGGGAAATCTAGGCACAGGAGCAAAGCAGTAGGGAAAGTTTTTGGTAGTTAAGCACACTTAACGAGAGTCCCAGGTACGATGATACTCTATGCCCTGGGAATCGAGAAAATTCCTTTACGAAAAGATCCTCGACCAGCGGGATTCGAACCCACGACCCTCAGCATGGTCATGCTGAATAGCTGCGCGTTTACCGCTACGGCTATCTGGGCCCCTACGAGTTATAACATTTGACTGAGTTTGACGAATTCTCCAGGAAAACTTGCAGAGATTCCTTCAAGAATTCCTCTCGAGATATCTCCAGAGACTCTTCCAAGAGATTTCTCCACGAGTTCTTTCGAATACCGTTTCGTTTCATATTACGGACAGCTTCTCATTCCGGACACTCTACTTTGTATGGGAAACATTTCACGCGAAATGTTTCAATTTTTACCGTTCAAAAGTTCTCACTTTCAAGGGTCGTTTTAATAATCATTTTCCATAAATATCCATGCAAATTTATAATGCCCAACCGGCTTAGATTTCTCTTTAGTGCTTTGACGATTTCAATTGATAACTTAATTTTTCTATTTATGATTTTCATGAGTTGTCCGGAATTTAAATCACAGTGTCCGAAATATGAGGCAAAACTGAGGAAGCATCCGGAATAAGAATCATTTATTTAAATTTCTTCATGGTGCGGATTCAAAATCTTCACCCACCATTCGAAATCTAAGGGTTTTGAAGGCTCAATAACATCAAGGAATAATACAGGATGATTTATTTGACATGCCTTTTGATGAGTTACACTTCACTGAGGTCTTAAGTGTCCGTAATATGAATCAAAACGGTATTCCTTCAGGCATTTCACAAGAAAAACCTCCAAGATAATCTCTACCATAACCCCAACAATGAATTATCCAGGGATTCCACTAGGGCTTTTGCCAGAGATTCCTCCAGAAAGAACTTTTGTTCGCTACCAGGTTTTCTAGACCGGTTTCGGTAGGGCTCCAGAGATGCCTTCAGCAATTCGATCAGGAATTTTGCAAGGTGTTCCTTCAAGAATTATTCCAGGATTTTTTGCAAGGATATTTTTACAGAAGTTTCTGAAGGACTTTCTGTCAGAATGCCTCCACAGATTTATGCAGAAAAATCCCTACAGCAATTTCTCCAGAGACTCCATTTGCGAATTTGCCAGCCATTTCTCAAGGAAGAACTTTTGTTCACTCAAAGATTTTCTAGATCAATTTCAATTTGTCTCCCGAAATACCTTCAGTAATTTGTCCAGGAATTTTTCCGAAACTTCCTCCATGGATTGTTTCAGGAATTATTGCAGAGATTTTTCTACAGGGATCTCCCTAGCCATTTCGCCAGAAATTTCTGCCGGAATGCCTCAAGTCATTCCTCCTGAGATTCCTTCTGCAAAATCATTACTGGAATTTCTCTGGGAATTTCACCAAAGCTTCCTCAGAGAGCTTTTCCAGGAATTACTGCAGAGATTACTTCAAGGGTCTCCTCCAGAGATTCCTTTAAATATTGTTCAAGCGATTTCTCTTGATATTCCTCCAAAAATTCTTCCAAAGATTCCTCTAATGATTCCTCCAGAAACATCTCTAGATGGATTTTTGCAAAGGTGTCTTCAACGCTTTCCCCTGTAACCAGAGTACAACTCTACGACAATTTCTTCAAAGATAACTTCAGACTCAAGATTCATTCACGAATTATTCTTAAACTTTCATCCAGAGATCGCTCCAAGAATTCTATCAGAAATTATACCGGAAATTTCATTAGAAATACATCTAGGGATTCTACAAAAAATAACTGCATGAATTCCTATAGAGATTCTTCAAGCGTTTCCTTCACGAATTCTCCCAGGGATAAAAACATCCATGATAATCGTTACATGAATTATTTTCCAGGTAATTTCTCCAGTGATTTATTCTGAGAAAAAGTCTTCCGGGGATTCCTCCAAGAATTTTATTAGAAATTCCTACAGAGATTAACCCATATTTTCTACAGGGATTTCATCGAAAACAATAATAATTTCTCCAGGGCTTGCTCATCAACTTCTTTAGAGATTCCTCCACGAACTCCTCTCCTAAAAAAGCTTTTGAGAAATCCATGGATAAGCTCTTCGAAGTATTCCTGGAGCAATACTCTAGAAAAAAAAATCTAGAGTAATCCTTATAGGAATACCCGGTTAAATTCCTGGAAGAATCTCTGGAGAAATTCTGGCAGGAGCCTATAGAGGGATTCCAGTCTAAGCTAAGTTAAGCTAAAGTGTCTTCAAGGCTATATCTGGTTAGACACTACGATTTTTTCTTCAAAGATTACTTCAAACGTTTCTTCAGGAAACCCTCAAGTATGCCTTTGAAGATCCCCGAGATATTCCTGAAATTTCCTCCAGGAACCGCTTCATCAGGAACTATCCCAGAGATTCCACAAGAAATCCATCTAGGGATTCTACTAAAAAGAACTTCAGGAATTTCTATAGAGATTCCTTAAGAGTTTCCGTCACGTATTCTCCCAGGGATACCTTAATAAAAATCGTTACATGAATTATTTTAAGGATTCTCCAGGTAATCCTCCCGAGATAACCCTTGAAATTTCTACAGTGATTTGTTTTGGGTCTTCATAAAACCCTCCGGGGATTCCTCCAAATATTCCATTAGAAGTTGCTGCCCATATTTTCTCCAGGCATTTCATCAAAAATAATGAGAATTCCTCCAGGGTTTTCTTAGCAATTGTGTTTAGAAATTATTTCCTTTAGAAGTTTTTGAGAAATCCCTGGATAAGTTCATAGAGGGATTCCTGGAGCAATCCTCTAGAAAAAAAAAAAAAACTAGAGGAATCCTTGGTAAGATTCCTGGAAGCATCTCTATAGGAATGCCTGGAGGGATTCCCGAGGAAATCCCTTGAGAATTTCTGAAGGAACCCCTGGAACATCAAAAAAGCTTTTCAGCTACGCAGACTTCATTTATCCAACGGCTCTTCTATAAATCATTCAAATATACAGTCGATTCTCTACCAGCTCATCATTGGAATAATTTCTAGAGGAATTCACGTAGAGATTTTTCTTGAACAATCCTTGGAGAAGTTTTGGAGAAGCTAGAGAGATATTTGCAGGAATTTCTGTGGATGTTTTCCCCGACAAATCCATGGAGAGTATCTGGAGAAACTTCTGTAGGAGTTTCTGAAGGACTATCTTAATTAATTACTGAAGAACTGCTTGAGTCATCTCCGGAGGAATCCCTGGAGAATCCTTGAAAGTATTCAATTTCTGGAGGAATCTCAGAAGGAATCCATGAAGAGATTTTCCAAAAAGAATTTATGTAGAGATTTTACTGGAGAATTTTTTTAAAGAGATTTTCCCTGAAAAAATTCTTAGGATAATTTCTGATAAAATTCCTGCAGGAGCTCATAGGAGAATCTCTGGAAGAATTTCAAGAAAAACTTTTGGAAGAATCCCCGGAGGATTTGTTTTTTAGACCCAGAACATTTTTCTGAAACAAAATTCTAGGGTATCCCTGAAGAAACAATCTGGAGTAATTCTTGGAGTAAGTCATGTGGCATTTTCCCTGGTAGGTTATCTGGGAGAGTTATGGGAGAATTTCCTTTAGGAATCCCTTGAGGAATTCGTGAGTTGTAGAACAAAAGAGGAATTTTTGTGGAATCCCTGGAGGATTTCCTAGTGGAATCCCTGAAGCGATTCCTAGAGAAATCTGGGAGAAAATCTCTGGAATAATTTCTGGACGAATCTCGAGAGGACTACTTGGGCATATCTTTGTATGTATCCTTGGAGTAATCCTCGAAGGAAATTCTGGAGAAATCTCTTAAAAAAAACTCCTGAAGTAATTTCTGGAAAAAGCTTTGAAGATATTTCTGGAAGAATCCTTGTACCGTAGGGTGCGGCTTATTATGCAAAAGTTCTCAATGCCGAAAATTCGTGTGCTCTTCTAATTTCAAATTACATAAAAAAGGGAAACCAAAAATATTAAGATTTAGGGGTGCGCAAGCGACTTGAAGGTGAATTTTCAAGTAATGAAATATGACCTTCACTGAAGTATTCATAACATTGTTATTTCCATCCAATTTTGAAGCTCTTAGCGTCATTCTTTTCAAAATTAAATTTATGAAAAGTTAGTACAATACCAAATTTGTCTAAAATTCAAACTAGTCTTAGTTAAAAGTAGTTTTCTCAAATTTTTCCTCATCTTACTAAAAAAAAATCCTTTTTGTTAGACCATTACCACATGAATACCTAATCCAAAAGATGATTCATAAACTTCAATTTATCAGTTAAAACGTTATTCCCTCTGAAAAAAAAATCTACAATTCTGAGCAATTTGATATTTATTTTAATTAAAAATCATGTTTTTGCGTAGTTTTTGTCAAATAACTAGGTCAAAACTGTGTTAAGCTAAATTTGTTGTATACACAGTTTGAAATCAACTAAATAATCTTCAAATTCATGTACAAACATCTCGAATCGGATGAGTATTAGTGAAGTTATGGTCGAACAGAGATAAATCTTTTAGTAAACATAGGAAAAAATTGAGAAAACTATTATTGACTAAAACAAGTTTTAAATATGGGTAAATTTGATATTCTATAAAATTTTCATAAATTTTAATTTCAAGAGAATGATGCTAAGAGCTTCAAAATTGGTTTGAAAATAACAAAGTTATATAACTTCACTGAAGGTGATATTTCATAACTTCAAGTCGCTTGCGCCACCTCAAAATCTTAATAATTTTGGCTCAAAATTTAAGGTTCAATTTTTTTATGTGGATTTAATTCAGAAGCGCACACTAATTTTGGGTTTTGAGAATTTTCGAAAAATAAGCCGCACCCTAATAGTACCGTTTTGCTTCATATTACGGACAACTTTCAAAATCCAAACACTATACTTTGTATGGAAAAAAATTCTTTGCTGTTCTCACTTTCGAGGTTCGTTTAAATAAACATTTTTCATAGTCCGCACAATTCTGTTATTTTAAGTTATTCATGTTGCGGAACCAAAATCTTGACCCACTATTAAGATGTTGAGTGTTTTGAAGGCTTTATGACGCGGAGGAATCATACTGAATGATTTGTCTTATATGCTTTTTGGTGAGTTATGCTTCACTGAAGCCTTAAGTGTCCGAAATATTAATCAAAACGGTGGATGTTCGTTTGGAGGAATCCTTAGAGAAGTCTGTGGAAGATTTTTTAGAGAAATAACTGAAGGAATACCAAAAGAATTCGTTTGAAAAATCTCTGGACCCAAGAAAAATCGTCGTTGAATTTTCGGAGTATTCCTGGAAGCCTGGGAATGCCTGGGGAAGTTCCTGTAAGAATCTCAGTAAAGGAACTGCATGGATCTTGCAGAAATTCTGGGAGGAACCCCTTGTCGAATCCTTGGAGGACTCCTGGAGGTAACCCTGGAGCCCTGTCAGTGCCGGTCTAAAATGTTTTTTTTCTTCTTTTTTTCTTCTTGGTATTACGTCCTCACTGGGACAAAGCCTGCTTCTCATAGTAGTGTTCAATGAGCACTTCCACAGTTATTGACTGAGAGCTTTCTTTGCCAAAGTTTTCATTTTCGCACTCGTATATTTTGTGCGTGATGATTCTCTATGCTCATGGAAATCAATAGAATTTCCTTAACGAAATGATCCTGGACCAACCGGGAATCGAACCAAGACACCTTCAGCAAGACTTTATTGCTTTGTAGCCGGAGATTTCAGCCACTCGGCGAAGGAAGACCCGTTAGACTTCCGCTTAAATAACCAACATTTTTCTTTGTTCCATTGCTTCTCACAAGAAATATGAAAAACTTCTTTTAAACATTTGTTCAGAACTACCAAACTAGTGACACACCCCTCGAAATCCACCCTCCGGAGCAGTTATGCAAATCCGGCCTATGCTGATTTTCTTTCGCTTGGCAAACTTCCGTCCCTCACACAGCCGCCGAAATGTCCCTGCCTTGTGTCCGCAGAAGGATGGCACCGTGTGGCACACACGCGGAACCGAGCATAGACGCAATAAGTTCTGCCACAAGTTCTTGGTCTTGGAAAAACTGAACTGCGATGGCGATGGCGATGGTAGTAGGTGCTGGGAAAATTATTCCAACTGTTGAGGGAGACAGCGGGCGAAATTATCCTATAAAGCACATAAATAAATCGTAAATCTAATTACATTTTTCCCATTTCTCTCGCCGCCGCTGTGAGTAGTCGACCACTATGGGGGAGATTTGGCTTGCAGTGTGCTCCTGGTGGGTGGTGGCTCGAAAAAACGTGATAAGCACACGCGTGAGTGGGTGGCGACGATAAAAGAGATTTAAAGCGCCACGAGCTATTGAGCGTTCCACTTGCCCGGGCTTCAAACGCTCCGTCGTCGTCGTCGTCGACTGGCTGATACGGTTTCCAGGACATTAGCGTGAATCATGGCGGTTGCTCTCTTTTTCGAGGACCAAATCCAATTTCAACCCCCGGGGCAGCTCAGCTGCCAGTGTGGAAGCGAATTTTACGAGCAATTAAAGAAATCGAATTTGGTGTCCAATGTAATTCAATAGTTTAATCCCATAAAATGTGTGTGTGTGTGGAATGGTCGGAGTTCACAACTGGAAATAATTAGAAATTCAAATTCAAACAACCAAAATGAAGAGTCAATATTCAAATCCGATCTCGTCGCGCTTAGGTCAGAAACCTCGGGTCCCAAAAGAAACATGACAAGAGGTGCGATTTATTTGTTTCTTTTTAAAGAATGACTCTTTTCTTTTGGGATCGCGATAGTGTACATTGTGTAGCGTAGAAATGAAGTGCGGTGTAGTTTATGACTTTCATTCACATTTTCCGTTTTTGGGAGTTGAAATGGAAGCTGACGCGGTGGTCAACGAATAAACTACATCGAAAATAAGGCCCCAAAACGAAGCTGCCTCTCTCCTATTGGCGTTCCCTGGCATGCAGGGCTGGTAGCGAGTCACTTTTTAGTAACTTGGTCACTATTTTCGATCAGTTGAGTTTCTATTTTCGATTCTTCTTGAGTTTCTGAGTTATATTGAGTTTCAACTTTTTTAATTCTGTCACTATTTCTTTGATTTTGCTACAAATAATTTCAAAAATTTCGCCAAACAAATTTTTTTTTACCAAATCGTTAGATAAATCGTAGAACTTTTGCACTTCCCTCAAATCCTTCCTCAACAAGTGTTTGACCAGATTCTGTAACTCCATTAAAATCGTCTCGTGCAACATAGTGTTGCATTGAAAACTTAACAATTTCAAAGACAGAGAAATGAATTGGGAAGGCTGCTGTATTTGATCAATATTTTAATATTTCCAATCACTAAGGTCACTATTATTTTACAACTTGCTCGCTACCAACCCTGTACTTACATAGGGGGAAATGGAAACGGAAAATATTCAAATATTTTCCCTTCCAACATGGCACACAACACAGCGGAGAAGCTTTTAAAAATCGAAAGAAACCAGATACATTCCGTTGATTTATACCTGGATGACTCGCCCGAAAGTTATGACCCGCTGTGTGAGTAATCGCGTCCCGCTCCGTTTCGATGGGTTTCTTTCTGTTTGAGATTTTTCTCTTTCTGATAATTATTCGAAAAGTGGCCAAGCAGCTCGCGCGTCTTTCCAGCAGGAGGTTACGGAACCCCGATTGTGTTATGATTCAATTCGGCCATAATTTCCAGCAAACTAACGGACGCGACCTTCGAAATGCCATTATTTCCCGTCGATAATGGCATTATATGGCAGCATATATGGCTTTATTCGCGCACTGGGTCGATGCCGAAATGTGGCTCACAGCTCGCAAATTTCGATAACTGCATTCTCGAACAGCACGGATAACGACACGGAAGCGACACGAGTAAATCGCTGCTTAAGCACCCATTTGAGCTTAGTTTTATAGCTTGTTTATTAAGCGTCGAGAAATTAAACGCTCGTAAAATGGTAGTAAAATGTCCCACAACAGTCAGCGAGGGAAGGAAGGAACGACACACAGAAAAATACGAGAAAGGGAAGTGAAGAAAAGTCATCCACTTTTTCCCGGCTGGAAATTTTGTACCCTGGCATGGCCATTTCAGCTATCCGACCAGAGACGGACGATGGCTACGAACAATAATTGGACCATTTTCGGGGTCTACCCTTGCGTCCGAGAGAATTTTTCCTTGCCTCACTCGAGTACCTCCGGCTGTTGGGATTTTTTCCTCCCCTTCGGGAAGAGGCGGTAAATTTCGTTAACAATATCAAGAAGCATTTGGGCGAAAATAAATGTCGTATAAAAATGCGCATAAAATTCATAAAAATTAAACAACAAGCAACATCGCCGGTCCAAGTCAAACGTTTTGTTGGGATGGGATTTTGGTAGAGAGTGAAATTGTGTCGGAGGTATTCGTAGAATGATAATTGGGCACCATTTAGCAAACGTATGGAATACTGATGACCGGTTGTACGAGACGTTGAATAATAAAAGTTTGCTATGGATTGATTCAGAGTATAATTCTAGAGTTATAAGTTTCTAGATAATCGACGTAGTTGATAAAGTGACACTTATATGTCTTCAGAAAAAAGATCTAAAATGTCTCAATGAACAAGCTCGCAAAAGATTTTTTTTTGCTAGGACGTTTCTATAAAAAAAAGACCTAGGTCAGTTTTAGCTTATCTATGTCAAAACCTAAATGACCAAAATGAACGACTAAGAATCTCGCCTATTGTCGAACAAACCATGTATTTCTTATGGCGTGTTTAACAAGTAGCGAGTAATTCAGTAGTTCAACAATTGGCGAATTACCCTAGTACAAAATACAACTCTTGCTTACTCGATATTCCGTATCTTGATATCGAGTTAGAAAATCATAGTAAAAGTAGGTTTTCGTGGCTACCTCGATAGTCTTCTTCTTCTTGGCATAAACGTCCTCACTGGGACAGGGCCTGCTTCTCAGATTAGATTTCTTATGAGCACTTCCACAGTTATTAACTGAGAGCTTTCTTTGCCAGGGGACGGACCTGGTGTAGTGGTTAGAACACACGCCTCTCACGCCGAGCACCTGAGATCGAATCCCATCCCCGAGATAGTCACTAAAAATTATAGTGACGACTTCCTTCGGAAGGGAAGTAAAGCCGTTGGTCCCTAGATGAACTAGCCTAGGGCTAAAAATCTCGTTAATAAATTTCCATTACTAAAAGATCCTGGACCGACTGGGAATCGAACCCAGACACCTTCAGCATGGCTTTGCTTTGTAGCCGCGAACTCTAACCACTCGGCTAAGGAAGGCCCCACTACCTCGATAGGCCCTTGGACCGTATCTGCACTGGTTTTGTATTCTATAACTCGATACCTTCCTAACTCGATTGTCTCTTAAATATCGAGTTATGTGGAGAGTTGATTGTAATTCAAAATGCTTTTGTGAAAATATCAAACCTCTGAAATGCATATCAAGAGTAATCAACGATTTTAAATCGAAATCGGTCTAGTACGGATGGTAACGATGATGCCAAAATTGGTACCGCGTGCATGGAAATCGTAACATAGCATAGACTGACTGTACAAGTCAATAGTTGCTACTCCGTGATTGATCGGAACCAGTGAATCAATTGTCACCCAACACGCAGCAACAAAGACATTGTCATCTCCTATTCTTGTTGCAACAATCTTATTCCGCAACATCAGTTTATCATCACATGAACAAAATATGACAAAGATCGATCACCCCATGCGCAGCGATTTTCTGGGCTTCGCTTTGCAATTTTCGAGAACTTTCTCCGTGTTGGTAAACATTAACACATTATCAAACAGCATCCATAAAACAAATTTGGCTTTGTATTTAAAATAACTGATTAATCGCGAATTGAAAAGATTGCAACGTTGTTGCGCTCTGTGATTGTCATGACAATTTTACTTTTGATTGTGTCCTTATCCGCAACAGTTGCGACAAACGGTTGTGAGCAAGCTTGCTTTGTTGTTTGTTTTTTGTCTATTTTGATGACAATTTGATTCACTGATCGGAACTGGTAAGAATTGCTTCGATACAAATGAATAAGGGCCTAAGATGATCCATCCACGGGATTAAAATCTCGTTTAAAAGACAATAATAATAATGAATAAGGGATGGGACGTTCCGCATGTTCTCGAACTGCGCATCTTAGCATCTCTCATGGTTTTGATCAATAACGGTGCCGGTCTGGTCCCTACAGTTGGGATGAAGAAGGAAAGTTAATGTGTAATGATGGTTGCTTCTGCATCTCCACAATACTTGAAACCAGTTCTACATTTTTGTCTCGATGATATTAGTATCGCGTATGTGGAACTCGTGTAGATGGAGTAGATCTCGTAGCATATGGGATTGGCTCCAACACAGTGACTCCAGCGTTCATCAAAACGAAAACGATGAGAACGCATGGTAGCTCATGTTTGAAGAAAACGATTCAATTCTCGCTTAATTTATGATCTCGTCCTAAGTTCCAACGATTATCAAGTGTGCAGCTTGTTGTTTTGTTTCTGAGCAAACAAATGGATTTACACGCTATTTAACGATGCTACAATGAAAAAAAGATCCTCTTCTATCTTCCAATGGTGTTACTTTTTATTTTAGTCTATTCATTTGCTTTAGAAGAACGAGCTAACCGTAACCGAGTTTTTACCGATGGCATTTAGGGCGAGATCATAAATTATGCAAAAATTATCTCTAATTTCATACCGTGCTGCATCAATACCCGGACGCCTAAGGTGATACTGCATGTTTACAATTGAATAATCGACATCCAGAATTCCGGCCGTTCGGAAAACAGCTGTTTTGTTGGGAAGAATAAGGTAAAACTGTTGAATTCAATAAAATGAAAACACGAACAAATCACTACAGAACATGTATCACATAAGATAAGCACATAAAAATTACGTGATGAATCGTCGAATTGCGATGGCGAATTGAGAAGATTTCTCTTGGTTTTCATTAATTTTCGAAATAAACATGTCCGAGTGAAACTGACATATGGTTTTGTCTCTACCAATGTTTAAGAACGCTAACTTGACGATAATTCAAGTCACAATGGTCAACAGTAGTTAACATTCATCGTAGGATTAATGTTCTTACGTTTGGAAGGATATTTAACATCGAAATAAAAAAATTTCATCAAAGTGTCCGGATATATGTTTCTTCCGGATTTTGATTCATCACGGTAAGCTACGGGCAGTTTATCGATGCGGTTTATATCCTGTGGTGAACAGGTATAATACGCCCCAACGCTAAGGTGCCGCTAACTTCCCCACTGTTTCTTCCAGGTATTCCTTCAGATATTATTTCGGAGAATTGCAAGGAAATCGTTCACCGATTCCTCAAGTAATTATTCTAAGTATTTCTTAAGGGTTCAAGGAGCGCTCCCAGGGAATCCTACAAAAGTTTTTCCAGGATGTATCAGTGAATTTGAACAAAGTTATCCTATGTAGTTCCTAAAGGAATATCCTGTATCTGCACGATATTTGATATCTTTTTGTATGTTTTCCATACCAGACAGAAATTTCTTTAGAGATTCTTCAAGGACTCCCTGAACATCCCTTAGAAATACCACCTGATTTCTGAAAAAAAAAAACAATTTCTTTGAATACGTATTTCTTGAAAAAATCACTTGGATACTAAAAAGATCTCTGAAGAAATTCCACAATAAATTTCTGAAAGAAGTCCTTTAGGAATCCCTTCAATAATTCTTCGAAGCATCTTAAGACAACTTCCTGATATTACTGGTAGAATTTTCCTATTCAAATTATTGTTAGAATTGGTGAAGGAGTTCTAAACGAGCATTTTGGAGTAATTCCTTGAAAAAATAGTTGAACAACCATTGGATGAGTTGAAGAATCATTGGATGAGTTGAACATATCAAATGAAACTCTTAGTAGAGGCCTGGAAAAAATTCTTATGTAATTTCTTGTAACAATATTGAAAAAAACGTTCAATAATACCTGGCGTGATGTCTCGAGGACTCCTCAGAGAAATTCTTGGAAGTGTCCTCAGAACACGTTCGGTTAGATTGCGGATTCTGTACTTCTCTGATTTCTCATTGGTCTCCTTTTTGTTATTTTAGATCCTTTTAGGCTCCAAAGAAGCGCACATTGACACATTAACTTTTATATAATTTGATTTCATTGTTTATCAGTTTGTAACATGTGTGTTGCTTCTCTTTTTTTCAGGTGAGCTCTCTAAACTTTTATTCAAAACTGTTCGGCAGCATAGATTCCGACGTATTCCGTGAAATAAACTAACCCAAGTGACCAAATAGCACTTCGCCCTGCGTGCTAATAAACAGCTATTCTACAGCTGACAGGCCCTATATAAGCCGTATAATAGCCTTATAAACGATAAACGAGCAGCTATTCAGCAAAATCATGCTGAGAATCATGGGTGCGTGACCATTTCCAAAATAGGGTGACCAGAAAAATCGCGATTTTGCAAAATTTTTATTTTTAAAAATATTATAACTTTTGAACCGTTTGACCGATTTTCAATCTATTTGGACAAAATGAAGGCTAAAGATTTTAACTTTTCGGAAAAATATAAAATTTCACAAAAAATGTGTTTTTTACATGAAAAAACTCAATAGTTTCTGTTTTTTCGTGTTTTGAAGGCCTCGGGACCAAAGGGGCTATTGCTGCTCTTATTTTTTCTTAAAAGTTCAGAAAATTTTACGCAAACTTTCAAGTTTTCAGCGATGTATGTTTTTTAGTTTTAGAGATATATTATTTTGAAAATAAAAAATAGTCATTTTTCATCGGCACACACTGTAGATCTCAGCGCATTAGATTTGTAATGTTCAAAAAAAATCATAACTTTTGAACAGCTCAACCGATTTCCAATCTTTTTTATGGAATAAAAGCTTAAGGTCTCAACTTTTCAAAAAAAAAAAAATAGAAAACATTGAAAAAAAAAAAATTTCCGCATTAAAGTATATGAAAATTTCTAAAAAAACTAGAAGTTTTTATATTTTTTTCACGTTTAAACATATTTTTATCAGGTTTTTCAATTTTGTCTGAATAGTTGAAATTTTAAGCTTTCATTCCATACAAAAAGATTGGAAATCGGTTAAGCTGTTCAAAAGTTATAATTTTTTTTTAACATTACAAATCTAATGCGCTGAGACCTACAGTGTGTGCCGATAAAAAATGACTGATTTTTTATTTTCAAAAAATATATCTCAAAAACTAAAAAACATACATCGCTGGAAATTTGACAGTATACGTAAAATTTTCTGAACTTTCAAGAAAAAATGAGAACAGCGATAGCCCCTTTGGTCCCGAGGCCTTCAAAACACAAAAAACGGAAACTATTTAGTTTTTTCATGTAAAAAACACAATTTTTGTGAAATTTTATATTTTTTCTGAAAAGTCAAAATCTTTAGCTTTCATTTCGTTCAAAAAGATTGAAAATCGGTCGAACGGTTCAAAAGTTATAATTTTTTTAAAAATAAAAATTTTGCAAAATCGCTGTTTTTCTGGTCACCCTATTCCGGAAATGGTCACCAAATATTCACGGAATTCGGAGACCCACTAGATCGGTTTTTCATGGAATGGCTGTTTTATCATATCAACTTGAATAAACGTTCAAGAATGTCATCTGGCAGGTACATATATCTCAATAAAGCAAAAGCATTTGATCAGTTTATTCAAAAATCTTACTTATTTCGGTTCAAATTAACCAACGCATTGGTCTGGAACTTTTCTGGAATAAGACTGGAAGGTCAGGGAAATACCTTGTGTGATGTCACGAAAAATCCTAAAAAATATCTTAGATTAGCCCTTTGAGAAACATTCTTTCGGATTACATATTATATAATTACTTTATTTTCCATTGTTTTGGACATCAAATTTAATTGAGTTTTACTTTAAAAAAATAATGGCAAACTCAAAAGCAGGCTGGTTTATCGTTAAAGGTTGAAATAACAGCTTTTTTTTTAACTTTGCACGCAATGTACAATGAAACATTCGAAGGTAAAGATTTGCATTATAGAAAGGATCAATATAGTATACACATTGGTTAGCTGGGAGTTTCACCGCATGATGGCGCTAGAAAATTTTAGTATATGGAGCTCACATATTTGTAATAACGTTCTATAACACAAGATACTGAGGATTTGGTAGAAATTATTACTTCAGCAAAGCTTCTCATTGAATCAAGGGCTATACGCTGCATGTCTTCTTAACTCAGGGCTTCCCATTGTACGGCCCGCGGCTTCATTTTGTGTGGGCGAAGAGTTTGAAGATTCGTCTCATATCTAGCCCATTCAATGTTTTACCAATTTGAAGTTAGAGCATAGCAAGACCAATTTTTTCCTCTTCTTTTATTATATATCCAAACTGAACTTTACCCGATTTTTTTTAAAGAAGTGCATGTTCGGAAACTGAATTCTATGCAATTTTTTTTTTAATTTGAAAATATTCTTCATAAAAAATTAGCTTAATGTTGAAGTTTTGAAGTTCGTAATGAGAAAACTTATTTTTGAATTCTTGATAGAAAAATATACAGTGGGATTCCGTTTTTGGCATGCTCCATTTTTGGCACCCCCCATTTTGACAACAAAATGGATCCGTTTTTGGCAACATTTTTAAATACCACTGAAATTTGTAAATTTTAGTAAATATCATTGTGTTTGTTGCTTTAGTCATTTGAATAGCAAGTCAACTAGTCACTGACTACATTCGAGAGCTCAATTTTCGTCGAAATTCCCCCAAATCCTACCAACCACTAAGGGCTCTCGTACGCGCCTATTTACTTCGTGATGATCCTTGGTCACACGCAACGTTTCATGAGGCCATAAATCTTCACAAGTATCTCAACTAGAGAACAGTTATTTTTCCTAGGCATTTATACTGAGTGACCAGCCTACTTGAGTCTGCCAGTAAGTGATACACTTATTAAAACCGCTTTGCTTCAGATCTGGATCAGCTTGTTTGGACAAAGCATAAACACTGACACAAGAGCAACAAAAAGTCTATAACTCATACATATTTATAAATTTCGTCTCACCTTCCTAGTTCACTGTTATTATTATTATGGAATTGCATACATTGCGTATAAAAAAAAAACTCTAGTACAGGTCGGACTCGATTATCCGGAGTATCGATATTTTTTCACTCCGGATAATCGAATCTTCCGGGTAATCGAATCACTAAGAAAAAATTGAAATCTTCGATAAAAGAACTTAAATATTATCTTTTTTCGTAACTTTATTCATATGATGCGGTGGCGTAGCCAGAAATTTTTCCTAGGAACAGTGGGGGTCTTTACAAGAAAAAAAAAAGTTTTTGACCAGCGTACACAAAAAACACTTTTTCAAACCTCCCTTTTCTCAAATACGTTCTAAACTGCAAACCCATTCATATTTTAAATTGCAATACCAAATTATCTCAGGTTTATGCATAAAAAGTGAAAAACAAGAACATCAAAAAACAAATTCCGGATAATCGAGTCTAAAATTCCGGATAATCGAATCCCGGATAATCGAGTCCCCGGATAATCGAGTCTCCGGATAATCGAGTCCGACCTGTAATAGAAACAAATAAAACAAAATGTCGTGTATCATAAGTTTCAAGGAATTTCATAAAATATTCTAATTACCGTAAATTCGGGTGAAATTGATCACTGTGTCACTCGATTTTATTTCTTCCTAATGGAGCACAAATATCAATGTAACCTGCAGTGACTGAACTTTGTTTGTCGTAAGTATGTCCAAATTGTGTGTTGTGAAAGTTTTTTGCGTTCCAAAATGTTCATTTCTATGAAAATAATGAAAAATTTCAAAATCTTGTACGGTGCAATGTTGACAAACATCAATAAACTTCTAGTTCTAGACAAGGATTTGGACATGGTATAATCCTGAAAGTTTGTGAGGATACTTAAGATATGTCCCGGAACTAGATTTCATAACCAATACTCATACCAATTCGTTGATTTGGTTGAAACAATTGAATTTCTGTTAAATATCAGGAAATTCCTTAAGAAATTGCATACATTTAGGCGTTTTCTGCGTTATTCTTGAAATTTAAACATTCATTATTTCTAAAAATATTGCATTGTTGAAAATTTGGCAAGCATATTCGGATTCAGGGAGCTCAAATTTATTATGTAAAGTTGTTTTGAAAACTAACAATAATGGCATTGATAAGTGATCAATTTCACCCCGAAATGAGATCTCCCGATTTTTTATTTCAGACATATTTTTTAGCACTAAAATTACATTTGTTAGAAAATTTCGGTACTTGAGTCAATGAGGCTCACCTTCATACTTGTTTTCCTGCATTCGGTTGTTTGGCATTGTCAACATTATAGAAATCAGACAAGAAAAACCGTGAAAAGTGATCAATTTCACCCGAAATTACGGTATTCTAGTGAGTTGCAGAAGTGTCAACATACAATCCAAAAAACGTCTGCATATTTTACTGAATTATATTTCATTTTTCAAGAATTACAATGAGCCTTTCAATACCATTGTCGTGATGACAAATGCGACCACAATCCATATCACACTTTATTCTGATTAATATCATTGAAGCGTGCGATAGATACGCTTGAGAGTGTTTAAACTTTTTGTCTGTGGTATTAGTATGTAAAATGATCTTTTGCGTCAACTATCTAGAACTACTTTTCCGCTTTGTTAGAGATTCTGTAAGACGATAGATTTGTTAAAAGACGATCCAACATTCTATACAAGTTTTTTAATCAAGGATATGGGCCTCATAACATAATCATTATGTTTTTTTACGAGCTGGGTCATTAGGTTTCGTAACTATACTCCGAACCGGATTCTTCGGAGATTTTAGAGGATTTCGTGGTTTTTGGAGATTTCTCAGTTGTTTTAACGTATTCTTGAGGATTTCTGCAAATTCCTAGCGGAAACTATGGGTTTCTTGCAGGATCCTGAGATTGTATAATTGATTATTGGGTATAATGTCCAAAATCTGGTGATTCCTAACAAACTCTTAAGATTTCTAAAGCTTCCTGTAAATTCCTAGCGCGATAATATGGATTTCTAGTGGCATTTTGAGTATTTATGGTTAAATTTTGGGGGTTTTGAAAAGGTTACCAGAAGAATTTGGACAGTGATAGTGCTAGAATTATAAACTTTCAAAAACTTCAATCGGAGAATTTAAGAATTTTCAGCAATATCGCAGTAAAATCCTAAGCGAGATCCTGAGAATTCTATGTGGAATCCTGCGGATTTCTAGCAAGATGCTTCAGAGTCCAAACGCGTTCCTGTAGATTCCTTATGAGCACCCGAAGATTCTTATCAGGCTCTTCAGGTTTCATAGCAGGATTCTGTATATTCTCGTTGAGTAGCTTTATAACATATATCAAGCTCAATCACATAATAATAAGCTTGTTTGTGTATTCTGCAAAATTAAATGCCATATTTATGGATGGAGCAAATCTAAACCTGATTTTGTTAAATTGTACACTAGAACCTAAAAAATGAACAGATTTTCAATGTTCATTAAATAAAAAACTAATTCAGTTTTGTAAGTCAGCGCTTGTTTTATAAGTACGTCTCTGTACAAATATAACAATACATTTCATTTTTTAGTATTCTTACACAGTTTTAAGGAAATGAATAAAGGTTCATGAATAAAGGTCATTTCTGGACAAACATTTCAAAAGGGCCCATCGACATTGGTAAACAATGGCTTTGCAAGACGCTGTTGATCCCAATTCAACTCGATCACGCTCACTAATACCACTATTAGGAAGAGCTAACACCAATCTTTCTGCTAGTGGTGTTAGATTGCGTGGGCGGGCTAAGAAGGGCTCAACATCAACGTTTCTAAAAAAAAAGGCTCAAGACCTCTTGGGCCCTTTTCAAATGTTTGTCCAGATTTATGCGATTATTGATTTTACATGTCCCTCACAAAGCACAAAGCTTCTATAATAATAATTGAAGACATTTACGTGGTAAAGAGTATGTAGGGTGTTCGTCACAATTAACATTACGGGGATTCATGACATAGTCCTTCTCAACGAAAATCTGCTTCGAAGTGAACCGTTCCGAAGTTTCGATGCTGTATGGTTTCATAAGGATAATGTAATAACATTCCAATGATGTTTTCAAATCCAAGAGCTGAAAACTAAAAATAAAAAAATGGGTTCCGATTTTGGCACGGTTCCGCTATTGGCAACTGAAAATTTCGACTTTGTTGCCAAAAACGGAATCCATCTGTACTGATTTACAACGAACTTACTCAAAAGTTATAGATCAAATTGGTCAAACAATAGAGACCAGTGAGAGTCTCACAAAATTCTAGGCGTTAAATTTACACAATTCAGGAAAAATATCAAGCAAAACCCTCGGCAGATTATTGAAAATATTAGGAAGATTTTTCGAAAAATCTTGGGCATGATTCTTATAAAATCATTGACATGAATTTTATGGAAAGCTTGTACAAGATTTCCATGTGTATTGAGCAGAATTCTTACAGAATCTTTGGCAGTATCATCGATAATATTAACACTGAATCTGGAACATTATCATGGACAGAACATTCACATAATCCTAGATGGAATTTTAATAAAATTTCAATAAATGAACAATATTCAAACATAATACCATGTACAATTTCCACAACATCCTTTGCATAGTTAAAAAAAAATCCTAGGCAAAATCTTGGGCAGCTATCTCGTACAATTCGAGACCTGTTTCCGGCTACCAGGGACAAGTTGTATTCTGACAGAATTCCGAGTAGTTGTCTTATAAAAACTTTAATTTTATTCTCATATCATTGAAGGCAAGGTGCTCAAAAAACTCGATAAGGTTGGTAAGCTGTAGGTATCTTTTCCAAATTATAACATAAACTGTTTTATTGATTTTTTCTGACATTATTGAAAAAAAATTGTGGACTACGGAAAATTTGGGCTGCCCACAAATTTCGGTGCTGAGATTTGGCCAATAGTTCAAAAAAGTTGGGCACGTCTGGCATACCTCAACAAACTACTATTAGGAGGCGCTGGTGACCATCACCATCGGGGCCCAGATAGCCGTAGCGGTAAACGCGCAGCTATTCAGCAAGACCAAGCTGAGGGTCGTGGGTTCTCGAATCCCACCGGTCGAGGATCTTTTCGGGTTGGAAATTTTCTCGACTTCCCAGGGCATAGAGTATCTTCGTACCTGCCACACGATATACGCATGCAAAAAATGGTCATTGGCACAGTAAGCTCTCAGTTAATAACTGTGGAAGTGCTCATAAGAACACTAAGCTGAGAAGCAGGCTCTGTCCCAGTGAGGACGTAATGCCAGAAAGAAGAAGAAGTGGTGACCATCAAACATTTCAAGCTTTTATATCTCTAGTTTGAGTTATGTTGTCTTCGGCAATGTTATTCAAGGGTTCGACGGCTACAAATTGGTTGATCAGCTGGTTACATATGCTGCCAGTAGGAGTAGCTAGTGAGCATTAAAATTAAACCCTCATATATTTCAGGGTGCAGATCAAAATCAGTAAAGTTGCTAGTTAAGGTGAAACAGTTTGGAGTCAACTTCTAAGATTGCACTAAAACTTCGAAGGCACAAATCTTGCGAAGAAAGCATTCACCAACAGTGCACTTTTTATTTTGGCTTTGTGCACTAGCAGAAACCTCAAAATAAGAAAATAAGAAGATCAGAAACGTTTGCCAACTACTTCTCTAGTTTAGTGCCTTTGAAAACGTGAGTAGGGACACAAGTTGGCCATTGTAGCGGCCATCTTTGGATTCCGAGATGTTTCCCCCTAAACGAAAGACAATGAATAGCATACTTGATTAGTATGGAATAGTGTCACTAGTTGGCAAATATTTCAAACCCATATGCCTCAAAAATATTAACTCAATCTTGAAGACTGGTGTTTTCGGAAAAGCTGTACCTTAGTTCGCCAGTATTGAATTGAATCGTGTTAATATTTGGTTTCTCCATAATCTAGCATTACGAAAATATGTGGAAGCAAACGAAAACCACAGGTTTCTGAAACCGGAAACACAAAGTTCAATGATTCCCAACTGAGAAGCAACAAACATTTTTGTCAACAATAGGGTTTCGTTCTACTTCGTCGTAAGAGCTACTATTCGTCGTATCAAACTTAAAATGTTCCACTACGGTGGGTATTCCAACTTACCTGCAACATAGATTCATTTTCCGAATGTAATTTTGTGAATGCTTTTATGATTCGTCCACCTGTACACCAAAAATGCAATAAAACTACTGTATTTCGATAAATAACTTCAGTTCAATTATCCACTTTTCACTTTTTCACCGAAATCGCATGGACGAACACGATTTGAGAGATATGCTTAGCGATCGATATCAGTCACACCACTTTCGAACACAAGTTTCTTCCCGCCCCCGTGGGTGGCTTACTTCGCCGGGCACTTATTTACACTATGAAAAACCTTCGTACTTCTTCACAGAAGGATTTCATTCCAATCACGCGCCGTAAAACTTCAATTAATCACCAAATTTTACGAAATTTCCTCAGCCGCCGCGTATATTTGAGAATGTAAACAAAGTTCAATCTGTCGTACTGAGAAAAAAAAGCTTGTGCGCATCAATGTGTGCGCGACGCTCGACGTAAAAATACGGTTCCTTTGATTGTGTTGTTTTCGCTGTACTGTGAGCAAATGCCATAACTGTACGGTCAAAAGGAATTGTGTTCATATGTTTGGGCTGAATTTTGATGACGAACAATGAATTTTAAAGGAAATTAGTATATTCCATCATGCTGAAGGAATGGAGGGAGATGCCCGTAGATCTATATATTCTAGTAAAACATTTTATTATAGCGTTGATATGTTGTGTTTTAACCACTCAATACATCACAGTGAGCCGTAAGTTGTGGGACGAACCTGGAAACTGATTGCGACGGAGTTGAAAACAATACGATGGATTGATAATACGATAAGATGCATTTTCTTTGCATTATTTCCAAAAACTGATCAAGATTTATCAAAATGTTATTGTACAATGCTAAAGCCATTTTGAGAAAGATAAGTTTGGCATCGGTTTGTATCAGCATCATTCACTGCAATACTGGGAAAATTGCAGCTCTCACTGATCAATGCTTAATACGATGGATACTAGCACATCACCCTACCTACAACTAAGTAATAATCGTTTCGATACAAAATATTTTGAAATAATCAGCTCACTAGTTCCTTTTATTTATTAAACAACTATTAAACAACTTTACCGAAAACATCAACCTTCTCACTAATCTGCATTAGCAGATATAAAAGTTAAAAAATTTTCAATGCCCACTAGCACCTCTAGCTTATTAAGTTCAAGACTATATGACAAAATATCGCAATAACACATAGTCCTGAGCCTAACAAACAATTTTGCTGAAAACATTGGCTTATTTGCTGAGATATGAGTTGGAAATATTTCCACTTCCTAGTGCTAGAATGTTTGACATGTTGGATATGCAGTATATAGCCATTGGTCTGACGTATAACTTTACCGAAAACAACAGCCTTCCATCAAAACTACATTGGCCAATAATTAAATTTAAAATTTTCAATGCTCACTAGCGCCTCCTAGCTATTGAATGCTCAATTAACCAAGCATGCAGTACATTTTCTTCTTCTTCTTCGGCATTGACGTCCTCACTGGGACAGAGCCTGCTTCTCAGCTTAGTGTTCTTGTGAGCATTTCCACAGATATTAACTGAGAGTTTTCTTTGGCAAGTACGATCATACGCTATGCCCAGGGGAGTCGAAGAAATTTTCATTACGACCGAGAATCGAACCCAGACACCTTCTGCATGGCTTTGTAGCAAAAAAAAACACACACAACGTAACTTGTTTTTCACACAAAAAGAAGGTTAATCATAATTAACGCTAAGTGACTAACATGATTTGAACTCTAGGATAACTAAAAGAATTCAAATTGTATTGAAATGTGAGATAATGATTACCATATTACTTTGTTTGCTGTTTCAAAGTACATTGTGATTTCAAATGAAACATGAATTTAAAAAACTTTAAATTAGTTTGAAAGATAGAAAATCGTTCGACGTAGTGTATATATGTAACAATAACTCGATTCAAACTAAGTTCACATTCAATTGTGACTTTTTCAAGCTAGAACCAAAATAGAAGAAAGAATCCCAACGCCATTCCACGCTCAATTGTGGCAGCTGATGCCTTTTCTCATCAAGCAGCCAGCTATTTTCAATTTCCCTTATCAATAGTTCACACGCCGGTGATTGAATTTAAAGGAAATCAACAACCTCTCCTCTGCGAATGTCGGTCCTCCAATCGAGAGCACCTTGAGCACGGTTCCTCCAGTCCATAGTATTCAGCGTGGGTGTGTTTGTGCGAAATGAGCATCATAGTCGTTTAATTTTATTGAGTCATTTCAGGGGTTGTTTTCTTCGCTCCGGTACACATCCGAGCACCGCCTGGGCGTCTTCTCTCCCCCCAGAAGACCGTTGGATAAGGACGAAAGTGCTGTTTCAAGGTGTTTTCTGATGATTATCGTCACCATGGTCGTTTCCGAATTTTGATTTCTTCAATGAATATCATCCACCACTCGATCCACTTTGCTTGATTTCCTGTTTATTGGAATGGTTTTAAAACGCTCTGTTATGGGTGTTTACTGATTTAATCGAAAATTTAATCCACTTCGGGAGCGAAAACGTGCAGCGATTGTTGCAAAAGCGCTTCGAGTGGAAGAAAATCAGCTGCATCCGAACAAGGGCAGTTGGACAGAGACATATCTTGGATTTTATGGGGACCGGTGCACGGTTCTGTCTATCTTACCTCTTTATATCTTCCGTTGGCGAACACATGTGGTCATCGGCAAGAGGCGACACCCTGGATGGCCTCGCCGAGGAAAGTATCAAATTCCAACCGGGTCGGCTTATTCAGAAACCTGTTTTGGGAAGGCGAAGCAAATTCCAGAAAAGTTTATATTTAACATAATAAAACGATTGTATTACTATTGACGTTCGTCTTCTCTTGGCTGGTAACGCGCAAAGGCCTGACAGAAATCAAGCAACGATTTTCGCGTCATTGGCTGGTGTGTTTTTTTTTTCGTTTCGTCTCTCAGCTCGGATTCTTTCCCGCCAAACGACCCAAATGATTGCTTTTGGTAGCTTTATTGCACGCTTTTATAATCGGTTTTATTGTGCTGATAAAATTATAAAAGCAATAATAACAGCGATTTCTCACCGAAACGGTCGTGAGGTAATTTTAATCGGTTTGAATAAAATTGCTGAAATTTCCGAATTGATTTGGTTGAACTCGGAAACCATGATTTCTTTCTTCAACATAGTTAAGTTCTAACGCAATCCAGTTCAACGGAATGAAAAATTCATACTAATTGAATAATTCACGACATCATCAACACATCAACTAGTATATTCTACGCAATGGAACCACATTTCGCTCTTTAACCTTTGCCCATCGTAGGCAATCCTGGTGGAATATTTATGAGAAGCCTTCCTCGCAAGTGCAATGCGCCAAAAATCGTGCCAAAAGTTTTTCCTGCAAAGGGTTTCACGGTTGTTTTCCACAGGACACCCAAAGCCTGACTCGGAAAAATGTGTGTTTTTAGGGTAGAAATCGATTTTTTTCTTTCTCGGTAGGAACAGTGCTTCAATTCAGTGGACAAAAAAGGCGTTTTAGGGGCCCAGATAGCCGTAGCGTTAAACGCGCAGCTATTCAGCAAGACCAAGCTGAGGGTCGTGGGTTCGAATCCCACCGGTCGAGGATCTTTTCGGGTTGGAAATTTTCTCGACATCCCAGGGCATAGAGTATCTTCGTACCTGCCACACGATATACACATGCAAAAATGGTCAATTGGCATAGAAAGCTCTCAGTTAATAACTGTGGAAGTGCTCATAAGAACACTAAGCTGAGAAGCAGGGTTTGTCCCAGTACGCCAGAAGGGACGTAACGCCAGAAAGAAGAAGAAGAAAAGGCGTTTTGTGTGGCAAAGGATTCGCTGTCTGATTTTTCTGTTTTCCGAGTAATTATTTCTATTGGCTCACTGTCCACTTTCTGTGGAACTTCAGTACAAATGTGTCTCGAGGTTGAATTAATAACCGTAATTGAGTCAGCTTCAAGTGGAGTAAATCTTTCCAAGGGACATTGAGTGCACAGTTATCATTTCGTATGTAGGCAATGGCTCAATTGTATGCCGTCCGTTTGTTTAAGACTGGAATTGTCGGCATACGTAATAATGAGGTCGTCGGCAGATGTGTGATATCATTCAGAACAGAAATAATATATGATTCACAATCAAACTGGTTATCCTTTTCGCTTTGTGAACGAAGGTGGAAAACATCCCATCGTATAAAGAATTCTGAAGAAAATACTGTCAAGGACAAGGTCTCATTATCACTCCAGTTGTAAAGTAGAACCATGGTTCAGAAGGCTAGATTCATATCTCTTGATACGTAATTTTTCAAGTATAGATGTTAGAAGTCGTGTAGCGAGCCGGATCCTATTCTTGGCAATTTTGTTTTACTTCGGCAGTGGGATTTTTTGAAAGCTACAGAGCTCATATTTGGCCTTAATATTCATTGTACTAAGGCGCTTCTTTTTGCAAAGTTTCAGAAAATTCGGTCGAGTAAAATGTGGTTATACAATTTGTTGTATCCTGTCGTGCTACCTTTCCCCGAATGTCGGTTCCCAAAATGTTGTTTCCCCGAATGTCAGTTCCCCGAATACCCCGTTTTTTAAGTACATCGCTTTTAGGGGAAATGGGTCATTCGGGGAAATAGCGTTCGGGCAAACGACCCAGAAAGTATGGGCACGACTTCACCATACTGCCATTCAGAGACTATTGCAGATAAAAATCTGATTTTCACACATTTCATTTTTGCACTTATCAAGAGCAGATTGTTAATTTTGGGCAATTTTTTTCGCTACCTGTTTGTTGATGGTGTTACATTTCTGGAAGCTCCTCTTATCAGTTTTGCACAAATCGCGTTATATTTGAGCGACTTTGTTGTACGAAATTTGTGCTGGGTCATAAACTACGTACAATAAAAATTCGGAAAAATATATTTATCATTGTCGATACGATAAATGATCAGACTAACATTTATTTTATTGAAACTAATAAAGTTCAGTATATAGAATTTGATAAGAAACTAAATATCCGGTCGATGTGGTCGTTTTTTAAATGGGTCAAAACCAAGTTCCTGTATATCCATTGAAACATGTAAAAATCTAAATTTTTTGTTGCCTATCCAAAAGTATAGATATTTGACATAAGTAAATTTGAAATGAATTATTTTTATTTATATTAAAAATATCTTGAAACCTATGATTTCGTGAAATTATCTTATGTGGAGAGAAAAACTTGCATTATTTTTAGAATTCTACCATTTTGTCAAATCTTTTCAAGCAAAGCCAAATAAAATTAAAAAAAAAATCTTGGAGAACATTTTCGATACAATGTACCCAAACTACCCACATCGAAAGATTTTGATAAAAACATACATCACTAGTTCAGTTCGAACGAAACACAAAAGTAGGACCTGTGCTGGCTAGATAAGAATTGATTTTCTAAAATCAAAAATTTCAATGTAAAAGGTTATTTTATCAAACAAAATTTTCACATACAGGCTCAAAGAAAAATATAAAATTAGTTATTTCTTTGGAAAAATATTGTGATTCTTCTTATCAAAGTCGTGCCCATACTTTCTGCGAGTATGAAATTTTATCGACTAACCAAAACATGATTGATGTTTTTAATATCTCTATATTTAATTATTAAAGGATTAACACACCTAGGGCTGGTAGCATGTGTCTTTTCAAAGAAAATATTCATGCAAATCTCTATTTTTGATACAAGATCTCGGAAGTCTCTATTTTACCCAAAATGGTATTTTAAGTCTTCCTTCCCTTACTTGCAGATGATTGTGATGCCAAATGTCTTCTCACATTTCTCGAGAACAGCTTCAGGAATCATCCTACTGGTTTCTCCAGAGATTTCATCTGGAATTCTTCATGAAATTCGTCTACCAATTCCGTCAGTAATTTTCCAAAGGATGCTTACAGGAATTTCTCCAGAATTCTTTCTGGAAATCCCTGAGCACTTCAAAGTAACTACCTCTAGTAAGTTTCTCAGAGATTACTTTGAACAATTTCCCAAAGACTATCCTAGGACTTCCTCCAGATATTTTTTACCCACATTTTTCAATTGAATTCTAAGAGATCTTCAATGATGCTAACAGAATTTCTTTCAAGAAAACCAGCAAAGGATAAATCCGGAGTTTTTGGTAAAATTCGTTCAAGGATCATTTTTCAAAGAAATCCGACAGGAATTTCTACGCTATTTCATCTACGGTTCTAAGAATGACTCCAAAAATTACTCACGAAGTGCATCCATTAAGAACATTTCAAATGAGTCCTTGAATTCGCTCTGTGTTTCGTCATCAAGTTTCTTTAGGATTTTTTCTAGGAAATTCATTCAAAGATTTCTGGAGTTCATCTTAACATTTTTCAATTGATTCCTCATTAAATCCCCCAGGAATATTGAACAGTTAATTTAAGGTTCTACGCCAGTTATCAGTACAGAATTTGTTTTTCAAGAAGTCATTCACAACACAGTGATTTCGTTCTATGTTTTTTTCCAGGAGTTCCTTCACAAAATCCTGCGAGATACTATCCAGCGATTCAACAGTTTTTTTTTAATTATTATAAGAATAATCTTAAAAAAAATCTTATAGTTCTTCAAGTACGAGTCTACCATAAAATTGTTATTCTTCAATGGAGATTTGAGGACTTTCATAAGTTTTAACATAAATTGCTTTAAGAACACGTCACGAGTATTTTTCAACAATTTTCATTCAAATTTTCTTGAAAAAATGAATCGAAAAATCCTGCAAGAATGCTTGAAAAAAAAAATGAAATCTTACAATAGAAATAAAATTGAATCTCTTTTAATTATTGCAGAAATTCCAAAAGAAATCTTAGGAGCATCTCAGGAGCAAATTTCTGGTTAACATCTTGAAGAAATTTTGAAGGTTAATTTTGTAGGAAATGCTGAGGAATCCTTGAATACATCTGGAGAAGTTTCTAGTTGGATATTCCAACATCTTAGAGGATGTTCCAGAAAAATATATTGGACAAACACCGGATAAAATTTTGGAGGACTAAGGGCTTTCTTAAAAATATCTTGAATTCCTAATGGGAGCCCTGAGGTATTTTGTGATAATTTTTGATTTTGAAAAAAAAAAAACATGGTTCAATCTTTAGATAATCAAATCAAATTTTTTTGGGGGAATTCTTGCAGAGTTTTCATAGGATATAATCAATCAGATTTTCATTTTTCTACAGGAGTTCATTTATCCTGTAGAAAAATTGAAAACTCTCAAATTAACATATCTATCCAAAGACAAATTAAAGACCTCAATGTACCTTGCAGTTGCTCAAAATTTTCGAGCTCATAAGGTAATCTAGAATGCCGTGAAAAGTGTACTGTGATCTGTCAAACTTGGGTACCTTTTGCACTACCGAGGGACCAAATGCAGTACTAGAAGTGGTACCCAATCTGATCCCGAAAGGGGCGGAGTGGAGAAATTTTTAAAAATATTCTCAGAAAAATGTATGATTTGATATAATTTTTTTTCTACTGGTTCCTGCTAGGTTTGGATTTTATTGCTGGTTTCTTCCCGGTTTCTTTTTTGTTTCTGTTGAGTAGGGTGCGGCTTATTTTTCGAAATGTCTCTAAACCAAGAATTCGTGTGCTCTTCTAAATTCAAATCACATAAAAAGGGAAACCTAAAATTTTGGGCAAAATATTAATATTTAGAGGTGAAGTCGTAATAACTTTGTTATTTTCCAACCGATTTCGAAGCTTTTCAAGATCAAATTTATAAAAAGTTTGAAGAATATCAAATTTGTCTAAAATCAAAACTAGTCTTAAGTTAAAAGTAGTTTTCTCAAAAATTTTCCTCTTTTTACTAAAAAAAACATTTATATTTGACCAACTTCATGAATACTTAACCGGTTCTTAATCTTTTTACATGCTTTTGAAGCAAATTTAGTAGGTTTTAAATTGCAGGTACAACAAATTTATTTAAAAATGATTTTGACTTACTTATTTAATGAAAACTGCCCAAAAAATTGATTTTTCAAAGAAAATTGTTATATTTTTCAATTTTTTCTCGGTTAATCGTTAATACTTAAGCTAAAACTGGGTTTAATTTTTTGTAATCCTTAAAAAAGGTCTTAGGAGCAATTTTCCAAGAACTTGATAACGAAAATATTTGAATTTTTTTTCAAACATATTTGCATTTTCAACGAGATTGAAGCATCTTTAAAAAAAAACAGTAAAAATGTAATTTCCGGTGAAAAATAATCAACAATTCGAAAAAAAAGTACTTTTTTCATTGAAAAAAATCATGTTTTTGAGTAGTTTCTGTTGAATAACTAAGTCAAAACTTTTTAAAATTAACTACGTTGGAAAACAACTAAATTAGCTTCAAAAGCATGTAAGATTTTGAATCGGATGAGTATTAATGAAGTTATGGTCAAACAAAAATTATTTTTTTAGTACAAATAGGTTGGTTGGTTTGACTTTATTAACGAGATTTTTAGCCCTGGGCTAGTTCATCTCGGGACCAACGGCTTTACTTCCCTTTCGAAGGAAGTCGTCACTATAACTTTTTACGTCATAAGTGACTATGTCGGGGATGGGATTCGATCCCAGGTCCTCGGCGTTGAGAGGCGAGTGTTCTAACCACTACACCAGTTCCGTCCCTTTAGTACAAAAAGGAAAAATATGAAGAAATCTACTATTAACTAAGACGAGTTTTGATTTAAGACAAATTTGATATTCTTCAAACTTTTCATAAATTTAATATTGATGAGAATGATGATAAATTCGTTGGAAAATGACAATGTTATGAAGACTTAACTGAAGGTCATATTTCATTTTTTCGCTTGCTTTCAATCTTAATATTTTTGGCTCGCTTGCTTTCAATCTTAATATTTTTGGCTCAAAAATAAAGGTTCCCTTTTATATATGATTTATAAAAAAAAATAAGCCGCACCCTACTATTCAGTCTCTTTTTTCAGGAAAGAGGTTTGCAAATTTCCTATTTCCAAGACACTCAGTCGCTACTAGTCCTGCTTTATGAATTTTAGATTTTAACAGAACTCGCAGTAATCATTCAACTCGACAAGCATCATTGGATATATTTACAGCTCGTCCTATAAACATAATCAATCTGCAACTAGTTGCGTAAACTACTATTTTGCCATTCCGTTGCATATCAGCCTACTTTCTATCAAAAGAATGAGCACCATAACGGCCACCAACAAAAACAGTTTTGAAAAGTGTTACTTTTCAGCACTCTCTGATAACGGTGCTGAAAAGTAGTACATATTTAATCTGTTTTGGTAGTTGGCCAATTATTGTCTGAGTGCCTTGATCGAATTGCTTTGGAGTTCTCATAGACTTAGTCAACAAGCTTTGAGTCAGACGAGAGATTCTGAGTGAAAACAGAAACGATGATCCTAGAAAAAACTTCAATTGCAACGACAATTTCGTAATTGCAATTGGTTGTGAATGCAACTCGTCGCATAACGCATGGCTACCGTCTCGTACATGGCCTAAGAGAAACAAAAACAAAAAATCGCCTCTCAATGTTAGATAGGTCCTTTTGGAAAGTTACGCGAGAGGTGATTCAATATTTGTTTAATGCAATAAAAATTGTCTACATATGAAGAATACATTATTATGCTAAATTTATGTGCCATGGTGTTTTTATTTCTTATTCGTAATTGATAAACAATATGAGAAAGAAATGGGAATGCTATGTCTTATTATACTTGAGGATTGTTTTTACAAAATTACGTCAAATTTTGAAATTACGGGCTGATAGTAAATATAACATGATATTTTTTCAAGTGTATATAATTCTAATTCTATTTTTTATTTACTTACAGGTATTCACTAAACTTGAAAATAAATTACGCGAATGCTTCTATCAAGGAACCTCTATTGAATTCACATCAACAAATCTGAGGATATGCTAAGGGTAAATCGATTATAGATGATTAAACAATCATCTATATTTATAGCAATTTCTGCATATTTCTTTAGGATTTTACAAATAGATTTTTCCATAATGATTGGTGATATGAATTTCTTCTGAATTTATGAGTAAATCATTCAAAATTTCTGACCGATTTCATAGATACAATACAAATAGAATTTCTGAATCTCTTAGCGTTCAGAGAACATGACTAAAATGATGCGTATGATAAATATATCGCAATAGATACAAATTTTTCTTATTTGAAATTTTTACGTGGAACAAATATTTGAACCGATCAATTTAAGACTGGATTGTTCATGGTTCAGGTGCAATTCTGAAGAATAAAATGTGATTTTGAAGACATTATTTTGTGCTATTCAACACAAAGGTCATGATCATGAAAGTCCTATCTGGTTTTATCAAAACTATATTTTTGAACTTTTTTAAATTCCTTCTCATTAAAATTTTTCTTCAACTTCCATATCACAACTTTCGAACAATTGCGAAGAATAAAATTTCTCTGTACGGTCGTACCGCATCCGGAAAGTAAACGCACCAATTTCAGTTCCACCGCCGTCGCTATTTCGCATCCCATCCAAAACAAAATGCCAACACTCTGTTGCTTCGTCACTTGATGGCCGCTTCGAGCACCATTCCACATGGTTCTCCCCTAGCACACCAACCATGCACATTGGCAGCACGACATCACCGCCGCACCGTCGTCGTCAACGTCTCCTAACGATTATGGTTGTAGTGGTGACGTTTGAATGACCCGCCCATTTTCCCTGCTTTTAATCGTCAGCCATGATTGTAAACATTGAAATTTATGCGAGCGAACGAACGAGCTCACCAACACACGCGCCCCCATTCATGGTTCCCAGCGTGCGAGCAGGACGGGGAGAAGGAAAGTGCAACCGAACGATGTGTGCCGTGCTGGCTTGGCTGCTGCGCTATTTATAACAATAATCTTGTTATAAAAATTATATAAACTGCTCTGATACGAGCGTTTGGCGAGGCTTACGGTCGGACGCATAAACACGACTTTGAACGAGTCAACTGCTCGAATCGAATGGGATTCCGTGAGGGCGAGCGCAATGGTTGACTCTGGCGTGGGAGCGAGACGGGTAAACAGAATGAGCATGTGCTCGTGACAGCCGAGGGAGCGAATGAGAGGCACGGATTTGACGCCACCAATTGAATCGGTTTTATAGCTCCATTTATGTAAGTATAAATGGGATAGTTATAGCGATTGTTATGATTATTATATCGCTTGGCTGCTTTTGTCGGTTTATGGCAGTTTTATGTGAGTTAGAATGGGACATAAAATCTCGGAGTTGATGCGCCGGGAGTCGGGCTGGCGGGTTGTCGTGAGCATGGTCTGCCTCGGAATGCCTGAACAGTAGACGAAGTGAAGATTCACACACTGACAGACAGAGCATTGGCTTGGCAGGCCAGGAAGGTGAATTTTGAGCATAGGATTTTTTTTCTGGTTGCGGACGACGACGGAAAGGTGAGAAAGTGTGCGCACATAACGGCGTCGGACTCTCAACAATGAGAGACAGCCCATTCGGAGTGGTTTTATTGAGTGTGAAAGAGTCGAGAATTACCCCTAGACGATAAAGATGATGATCGCATGGCTGTGTGCTCTTTTGCTCGCGTGTTTGCTCAGGTTGGAGCATAAATTCCGTCAGCCACGCTCGGAGGCATCGATCCGTACTGTGCACAAATAGCGACGGGGTTTTCAAAACTATAAAGCCGTATGCGGTATTTTCCAGCTTCTTCGTAAAACTAGCAATGAAAATAAGTATTTTCGAAAAATTCATTGCTACCGTTTTAGATTGGTATCACAGCAGTAAAAATCTCTGATCTGCGTCGAGCCAATGATTTAATTTCCCAAAACAGTAGACGACATTTTTACACACTCCATTGGCGAATGGATTTTCATTAGAGCTAATGAATAATTAATGCAATCATTTAGGGCATTTGTCGTGACCATTGGGGGCAACAGGAGGTGGTGGTGGTGGCTAATTTATTCAAACCCTAGTGGCGTAAAATTGAAATGAGCTTCCGTATGATTGCTTGGGACAGTCGTCAAAAGCGCTACAAATTGTCGGAATCGAATTGCGGCATTAGAGAAGTAGGTACTGAAGAACTTGTCGTTGTGGTTGGATTGGTAATCATTTGCTTTTAATTCAACATAACAAATGCATGGCCAAGACAAATTGCTAATTAGTCGAGTGACAGTCATGAATATTTGAGCACGTGAATGGTGGCTTCTGCAATCGTGCTTTGTGTGAATCGATTACACATATTTCGTCAAAGCAGAATAAGTACATTGGCAAACTAGTCAAACATACAATGAATGTGTATACAAGGGCGGTTCAAAATTTAAAAAAAGTTTTAAAATCCAGTTCCCCATATCTGTCTTGCCATCCTTAGTAAGGAACATCCTTCATTGAGGTTTGAAAAATAAGTTTTCACTATGAGATTGTAAATTTGTACTTACATTACGATCTCAAAACGATCATATAGTAGAGTTTCCACCTGCCTAGTAATATTTTCAATTATTGCCATACCATTTGGTATTTTACAAGAAGCTTAATACCGATGTTGTATTTTGTTCAAAACAGATGGTAAAGTACTCGCTTTCTGTATCAGCTGTAGTGTGGTGCTTCTAGTGGTAGTCATTCGACAACTGGAAGGATAAGGATTTTCTTTTTAATTATCTCTAATTGCTTACCAATATCCTCAAGGAATACTTGTTCCATTTAATAGCAAAACTTCTTGAAGATTCTCTGAAGGAATTTCTGAAGAAAGTCATTGGATATGTCTTAGAGGTATCATTAGAGAACTTCCTGGATGAAATCATGAAGATATCCAGAAAGTTTAATCCTGGCTGAAATCATGAAGAAAATTTTGAAAGAAATTATAAAGAAATCTCTAAAGAAAATTATAAAGGAGTTTCTGGAAGAAATCCAAAGGAATTATGTAGAATAATTATAGGATAAATTTCGGGAGATTTTAAAACTTTAAAGGAAAAATCGAAGAAATGTTTGTAGTTATTTTTGATAACAAGATTTTAAAAATTACTGGTTGAATTCATAGAAGTATCCTTAACAAAAATTTTAAATTTCAAGAACAATCCGTAAAACACTCACTGAATATATTCTGAAATCAGTCTTGGGAGTACACTCAAGTTGTTTTACGCGGTTTTTTTTAACGCGATAGGGAGCCGGATCCTATTCCTGGCACTTAAGATTCACATTGGCAGTGGGGTTTTTTGAAAGCAACTGAGCTCATATTTGGCCACAGTATGCACCCTTCAATACTTCTTATTGCAAAATTTCTGACAATTCGGCTAAGAAAAACCCCCACATGCCAAAGTGAATCATGGAAGCGCCCAAGTAGCTCTGTCCCCTACTGCGTTAAAAACGTGTTATTTATCAAAACGACGTTAAAAATAACACGTTATTTAAAAAAAAATGACGTAGAAAACTCTCGATGTAGTTTTTTTTTCATACTTAACAATGCTCAAAATGGTTCGTTTGCTTATGACAGTCGAAAAACATGGGAACTTTTCTTTTTGGCCGTATTTTTGTTATTTTTTTAATGGGACGAATTCCATGTAAAATCGGTCAGTCACAGTACATGCACATGTTTTCGTTATGGAAGAATAAGTTTTTTTTCCACACATAAATCGATCACTGTTCTGACTTCCGAAAATTTCCCATTTGTTTTTGCATGCAATTCATTTAGATATTTCCTGAGAGAGACTCGCGAAGAGGAAAAATATCAACGTCATATGCAGCCCAGATTCCCCTCTCACGAAACGTCAAATGCAGCCCACCGTTTTTATGGCTGAAAAAGTGAAAAGTATTGTGTTCAAAGTAAACTGTTATTAAAAATCTCGGTCGGCGTAGCAGTTTTTTCCAAAGTTGCTGATAAATCTAAGCAGAAGATTAATTATTTCTAATGACTGCTACGTTTGCTGGCATGAAATTTCACTCAAACGGCTATTTATGATTCGATGTGATGCAAACTCAATCATTTTTTGCTGCGAGTTTCATGTGAGGGTTTGAACGGCTTGCGCATAATAGGTATAAACACAAAGTGGAATAAGAAAAAAACTCAGCAAACACAGAAAAAGAAGACTGTCTTCGCGAGTCTCGTCTTAGGATTTTTCTAGCTCCGAAACTTATAATGTTTAGAGGAAAACGTTCAACGAAGAAGTTTTACGTTTGGTGAATAAATGAAAATGTTGAAATATTTCTCAACCATGATCACTTCTCTAGAAGTAGCCTGTTTCAAGTTACAAATCCCGTTCGGCTTTGGCATGGTTTGCTTTCAGGCACGGTCCGGTTTTGGCAACATACCGTTCTATTTAGGCGTAGATTTAATGTAGCAAAATACCGTTCCAAAATCAAACGGTTTTAAAAAAATCATTAGATTTCGGCATTTTATTCAAAACGATGGTTGTTGGATGACTTCGTTATTTTATCTATATAAATAAAAATCAAGTGGTGTTTGCATGTCACGAAAAGGGTTGAGATCGAATGAACGGATTGACGTAAGTTTTTCATAGTTGCACTCGACAAGGGATGCGACGTGATAGTGCGAGGAAAAAGTTTGGGAAAGTCTTCGGAATAATCTGAAAAACGGGAGAAAGCCAATATGTTGCATGTGAAATTACATGACGTTTTACAACAGTCTACTTGATGGCAAGACGGAGTTTGCCGAGTCCACTAGTTTACAATAAATGATAGAAAAATGCATCTTAAAAAGACCGCTAGATTTAAGCACGGTTTTATTTTGGCAACATGATATTTTTGGACGTATTGCCAATATCGAACCGACATTATATTTCAAATTTAATGCAAAAATTTATTAGGTAAATAATACAATAGGCCATTTTTATAAGAGTCTCTAAGAATCCTTCATTGAAAATAAATTTTTGATAAAAAAAAATCATAGGAAAATCGATAAACAGTTTCTCTAAAAAATACTCGGAGAACCCATTGAACTTTCTTAAAAAATCCTTGAAGAAACTGAAGTAGTACATAGAATGGTTCTTGCATGAATATTTGAAGAAAGTTCTGCAGAAATTCATAATGAAATTGATGGGCGTATTCCGAGAAGGTCGTTTTAAAGGTTTTTGAACGAATACCTGTACGAGTTTTTAGAATAATTTTAAGAGCATTCCAAGAATTATTACTAGATTGTTTTGGCCGGTGGAAGAATTCATGAAAGAAATCTGGAATAATTCCGAAAATAAAATTATTGGTTTGATGTTGAATCCACTTTATATCCTGGAGAAATTATTTGGTAAAATTCTTTATTAAAGGCATGAACGAATTCATAGATATGTTTAAAAAAGAAACTATTGGTGAAATTCTAATTCTTTGAATTCAAAATTACTAGCATCCGGAATTTGAAAACAGTGCTTGGACATATTCCGGAATAACTTTTGGAGGAATGTTTGAAGCATTTCTTGGAGAAATTCAATTACAATTTTCTGATGGAATTCACAAGGAATCCTTAGGACGGGATCCCTTTAAGTCAATACTGATCAAATGCCTCCAGAAACTCTTGGAGGAATCCCTGAAATAACTTTAAAAAAATCTAATGGGATCCCTCATATCATTCCTGAAGAAAATCTCAGAAGTTTTTATACATGAATATGAGGAAGGTTAACAAGTGGAATTCCTGGGAGATCAATGCTGGAATTATTTTGAGAATATGTTTTAAGTGTTACACATGATTATCAAGAGGGTTTGAAGATGAGTCCATGGAGAAATTATTAGAGGAATCTCTGGAAGCATCCTCAGAATGATTCTAGTTCAAATTTGCGAAGGAATTTCAGGAGAAACGTTAAATTCTTGGATAAATAATTTAGAGAATATCTATAGGAATTATTAAAGCAATAGTAAATATTTCCTTAAGCATTAAAAAAATATATGTTAAACGGATCGGCGATGGCAGCATGTCCCGGCGACACACAAGTCTAACCTGAGTTTGATCTAGTATTTTTAAATGCAATGCTTAAACCAATAATTATCAATGTATTTATAGAAAATTGAAGTGAGTAGCAGGCTTGATTTCAGTGGGAGCATAAATTCAACACAAATAAAGAAGAACGGTTTATACAAATGTACAGCAATGACAAAATGTTAGTTTTAATGCTGAGCTATTTTATAGCTCGCTCGTTATCGGTTTTTGATTGTATTCAGTGATAATAAACGCTTGCATAGCTCTGATTTAGTGTTGGTTGGTGTTTGAATCATGAAGAATGTTTATTGTAGTTCACAAATCATATTTTCATTTTAATTGAAAAAATATATGGGAGCCAAAACAAGTTACGTTAAATCGAGATAAAAGTTACGTTATATCGAGGTTACGTTCAGGCCCAAATTTGGGAGGTGACAAGAGGGCAAATGGCTAGGGCCCCCCGATGAGAGGGGCTCACATGCAATCAACATTAAGAAAAAAAAACATTTTGAAATTCCTTCCAATATTTTCTTTTTAAACATTTAGACATATAATGCTAACGTTTAAACAATCGCATATTTGAGTTTGTTTTACTAATAACTGAATCTCACAGTATGGTTTGGTCAATTATTATCCTTCAATATCCTTCAAATAAACAGGATCTGCAGGATTTTAAAAATACGGCTGAATCTGTAACGTAGTGCTAAATTTAAAGAGGTTATTGGTTTTCTATCAGAACAGTAAAATTTAAACTTATAGGAACGCTATCAGAATTTTGGAGTTAATGTTAATTCTTTTGTGATGCGGTAGTCAATATTTTAAAAGTACTTTTTTATTTTGTATGCCATAGTTGATGAAGTTTTTTTTTTGAATTCATTTAACCTTCAATATAATCCAAAGAATATAAATACTGTGTTTTTTTTTTCGAAAGAATTCGGCAACTAGAGACATACTGAAAACTTATACTTATTATATTTTTTGTAATTATTATTGTTCAATATAACAAGCCAATGGTAACGTTCTAGTAAAAGGATTAAAAACTAGAAAAAAGAGAAAATTTTATCAACTGGAACTAAAAAAAAGTAACCTAGTAATGCCAAGGACAGAAAAACTTGATAGAACTTTCTATCGATTTCAAAAGGATTGACAACATATAATCCACTCGTTTAGCATCTTGAAACGTTTGATGTTGCGATAATGATAAATGCCAGAAATTTTCCTGGATATGGGGTGTCCGAAGAAGAAAATGGCGTTTTTTGGAAGTGGCACTCAGGGAAAAGTAGCACGACCTTGTCTCAGGCCAAATTGTCGAATTCTTGATACAACTTTTGTTCTCTTAATTTAAAGTTTCAATGAAAATAGTAATTCCATAGACAATTTAAGAAAACCTGTTTGCAATCACATCAACTAGTGTCTATTTTTCTTTATGGCTACATTGAGAACAGTTAGAAAAGTGATAGATGCAATTTTCTGTATGAGGGGTTTGAAAGCTTTAGATGGTTTTGGTTTGACTTTATTAACGAGATTTTTAGCCCTGGGCTAGTTCATCTCGGGACCAACGGCTTTACTTACCTTCCGAAGGAAGTCGTCGTCATAAGTGACTATGTCGGGGATGGGATTCGATCCCAGGTCCTCGGCGTGAGAGGCGAGTGTTCTAACCACTACACCAGGTGCGTCCCCCTGAAAGCTTTAGAGAAAATGGCTTATTAGTAGCTTTTTAGCGATTTTTCACTCCATACAAACTATATAGAAGCCAAAAACTGAGCCGACCTTCTACAAGTTATTATATTTTTCCCATCTGACGCAAATCTGACCTAAAAATACCTTTGGAAAGCATTAAAACAGCTCAATCTTTCAATGTATATAGCTTATAAACGGCCAAAATGTAACTTAAAATTATCCTTTGCATTAAGGCCCCTCATATCTTTGGGACCGAACATCTCATTTAAAACTGAAATTTAATACGTTAGATCGTGGAATCACAGAATGTACTGAGTTTTGTATCAAAGGCCCCCTTTATTAGGTCTGACCCGGGCCCCCCGAAGCCCAAATCCGGCACTGGTTACGTTGTATCTAGGTATGACTATAATAGAAAAAAGAAATTTTGGACAAATTTCTGAAATAATAGCGGAAAACATTTCTGGAAACAAATCCTAGAGTAAATACTTGACATAATATCACAATAAACCCCTAAGGAAATTCTTCGAAGTGTTCTCTGACAAATAATTGCTCAAACTGAGCGGACTTTATTGAGGAGGGTTTCCTTTGAGTTCGAAACTTGGTCACACTTTTTGTGGAGCGATTCTTTCATATTTCCTCGAAAAGCAATTCGTCTAAATTCCCAACACCAGAATGCAAAAAAAATTATGAAAAATTCAAAAGAAATATTTTTAAAATCGGATAGAAATGAGGGCATATGCTAATATGGGAGGTAAGCGATTATGATTCGAGGTGTAGTTGATCAGTGAGGAGAAGCTGTCCACTCTTGTACCCACGTACAAAGATTTTCAATTGAGCTACAATTTGATTTGACCGGCACATTGTGGTCCAGATTCAAAAGTTCATGGCGAAAATTACGTTTTCTCAATATTTGATAAGTTTTGAGCATGACAAGTGTTGTGGTCAGGGCCGCATTTACGGGGGGGGGGGGGGCGAGGAGGCCATGACCCCCGGGCCCCCACATTTTAGGGGAATCTCGAAAAAAAAAATGTAAAATTACTAAAATAAAATATTTAAACATTCAGAATGGGATTTTGTTGACTTTAAGAGAAAAAAGAAGTTCAAGAAATATTCAAAAACCATTTGGCTAAACAAATGGAGTGCCATCATTTTGCTTAAATTCTTAACGATTTACTAACAACGAAAGCTTTCTTAATGAAGTTTAAGACCAAGTACGAATGCAATTTATATATCTGCAGATCAAGTAATAGGACTTAATTATTCAATTATTTATTCTGAAAATAACTCTATCGCTCACATTGCAGACCTGGTAACGTTTAAGTGCCTTGAATATAAGGACTTTAGAGAACTCTAGCTTGAAATAATGGACCAAAAAGAGACCGAAAATGGATCAAACAAGAAACAGAAAAATAAAATGTGTTAGGTAACATGTATCAGAAGAAAAGATAATCAGGTCAGACATTTCTTTTTGTTTTTTTTTTTTTGAAATTCTTCATTACGACGTTACGACACTGTATTTTTCAAGATTTTTTTATAGGAATTTCATGAGAATTTAGGCATTTCCCAAAGATTCAGAGATAATTCCGAAGATAAAGTTATTATTTCCTGTGGAATCCCTCCAAGAATTTTGCTAAGGACTTTCTCCAAGAATTTTGTTTCGGATATCTCAAGAATATAACTTAGATTTTAACAAGAACAGCTAATTACCCAAAAAATTCTACAAAAGTTCTATTAGATATTTTTCAAGGAGGGCCTAAGTCCTCCATTTTTGTATAAGGTGATTTTTCCATCGATTTCCTTAGTAACAACTGTAGAATTCAGTCAAAGGATTAGTGAAAAAATATCTTGAGGAACTCCTAGTATAGTCTTTGAACAAAAAAAAACTCAGGGAGATCCCTGATGAAATAACTGGAGGTGAATCGTTGGAGTGCTCGAGGTTTTCTTGGAGAAAGTTCTCTAAACAAGCATCCTTTGCAAAGTCGCTGGAAAAAAATCTGGAAGTATTGGTAGTAGAATCTCTAAAAAAAAAATCTAGAGGGATCCCAGTATGAGTCCCTGGAAGTATTTCAGATGAAATTTTTGGAAATATCACTAGAAAATTTCTTGAAGTTTTCCATGAGACATGTGAGAAGAAATTCTTAAAGAACCTGCTGAAAAGCTGCATTAAAGTCATTGTTTTTTTTTTCTCTGGAGCCCGTAGAATTTTGCATCAGGGTTCACTGCAATCCTTATGAGGGAAAAAGAGACTCTAGAGAGAATTTTGATTAAAATAGAGACCTTAGAGATCTTCCATTAAAAATAGACTTTCATTACAACAGAAACCTACCCAACAAACATTAGTAGCTCAATAACAGTTTACGAAACAGTTGAACGAAATCAACTCTTATTCTGTGAAAATATTTGTTGGGAAGCCTCTTGAAAAAGACCTGCAGCAATTTCTTCAACTCAAAATCTTCAAATAAATCTGATTGTTCAACAACTTGAATATTAAACATATTAGAATAAGCTTAATTGGAATTAGGGTACCTAGAAGAAGAGAATCATCCAACGAATTAAGTTGTTGACGAATATTCCCCCAAAAAGTTAAATTTAACCTGTAAACATTTAAAACCTTTAAAAATTTATCAAATATTAAATATTATCTATATTAATTTAAATTTCAATGTGGTTTACGTTCATAGGAGATTTGAAGTATTTTCCAACGTTTTAAAATAGTTTGACTCTGGTAATGAAAACTTTATAAAAACATTACAAATATCTAGTCTATGCTAAACTATCAAAATGTTTTTTTTTTTTTTGGGAAAAGGGCCCCCACAAGATAATGGCCCCCGGACCCCCACATTTATAAATCCGGCCCTGGTTGTGGTACATGTTTCAGGATTGCAGTCCCGGTTTTGAGCATATTTATCATTTTTTGTTTTCATGGAGCAACATTCTAACAAAAATGCTGGTTTTCATACAATTTTTAGCTTTCAACTTTTTCAAACAACTATCGTTTAGGCAAACTTAGGTAAGAAGAATCTTCTTGAATCGATTCCTTAGTCACGTTCGAGCAAGATATCTTGTCGGGAAGTGGTGGAGAGCGATTTGTACGATATAGAGAAGCTCTTCTTTAATTATTTGGAGTACTTACAACAATAAGTATTAATTTAATAAGGTTAACGACACAAGTTGATAACGACATATGTTAAATCTATATGAGAATGCGTTATCGACCAGAAAAAAAATACGCTTAAAATCAAATTTGCAAGGGTTTTGGTGAAAATGGATTAGTTTTGAAGCATAAATTTAGGTTTTTGACACGAGCAGCTATTTTACGTCTGAACATGTAGAAATAAATGTTTATTCTCGCATGTATTCACTACTATCTGATATAGAAGATGAATGTTTGACCTCGTTTTTCAATTAAAAACCAAGTTTGAAAATTGGATTTTTGCCAGCTATTTGAAAATCTGAACCTTATGAGGTAGTCATTTTATGGACTTCAATATTTATTTTTCATGAATATTCATTTTGTGGGACGTGAATTCAAACAACGAGGTACTTCTTACTAAGGTAACATCAAATAAAAATGCTTCGATGAGATAGGAAGCATAAAATGGGGCATTTTGTATGTAAACGATCTTAGATTGTATAAATGTTTCGAACAAAATATGTACCAAGAAGTTGCTAAGCATTTTGATAACCTATAAACCTATAAAATCTCTATGATCTTACACCATTTAAGGATTTTATGGAAATAATATTGGGAAGCCAAACTTTTTGTATACTTAGTTGATGATCTAACCTAACCATCTATTAGCAGCATCAGTTTTTTTTTACCAAAAAAAAGATAGAAATCAAGCTAGTTTTTACAGGACCTCCTCATGCAACATTTCCGTAACCGCAATTTGGTTTATAGTCATTTTATCAAAAACCTCAAATGTGTGTCATACCATATCGACGAGCACAATCGGATGGTTTGTTTTAAAATTACAAAATGATGTTTTATGAAATTTGCAAGAACTTCATACGGTCTTTTGATAGACAATGTCGATGCGTCATTGAGGTTTGCGGCAGTATTTATTTTCTTTACAGCTTTGGTGCATTTTTTGAATTACAGAAACATTTGCTTCGATTTTCTCAATACACCCTCATAAATGATTAGTCCCAAAGAGCAAATAACCAAACATGAGAATAATACTAGAGCCAAAGATATATGCATGAGTTATGAGACTATGTGGCTGTTCTCTGATGAATATTGGACTATATATGGAACTAGATTAGGATGATGAAAATCGATACATATTCTGAACAGAAAAGAGCTTTTTTGGAACTTGTGAAAAAATAGTGCAAACACATCAAAAACAACACATTTTTCGCAGTTCAAATATTATGATTATGGGCGGAAAAAAATTGTTGTTGAAGGGGATAAAACAAAAATTTAAGAAATTTGGAACAGGATTACTTTTTAAACTATTCTATTTTATTTGAAATGGTTCTTTATTGCATTTTAATCAAATTCACTACTCTATTTCAGCTGCAATGTACGAAATCGTTCAAATTAACTTCACACGAACATTGTGCTACTATCCATGATGCCTTTGGGTAAATCTCAAGATCTCTTTAAGATTTTAGTAAAGCCCTCCAACTTTATTAATGGAATCATCAGTCTATCTGCAGCTCTCTTTTGCTCTCTTCTACAATCTTGTCTAAAAGTAAGAGCCTATTTTCAAACAGCTATTTTCCAGTAGGTAACAGACGGGAATAAGGCAGTTTTCACACAATCGTTGAAGACTGTGCCACCTATTTAATGCAAATAATGATTAGATTGATGTTTCGGCAAATCGCTGGATTTGAAGATAAATATTCCGGGATGCAGGATTTTTCAGATAAGACCGTTTAATTGTATGTAATGAAAGAAAAGAACATAGCGATTTTGTATATTTTTTACTAGTAAGAAACGTAAAAGATGGTAGAACTAATACTAAATAATAATATCTTGGCCATTGACTCATCTTGTCCCTTTTTACCCTAGTACAAGCAAGAACTTGCCCTTTTTTCAACATAAGTGTGCTGTTCCTCTGAATGATAATTAAACATCTAGCATTCTTAGCAGATTTTGTTCAGCAAACTTAGTTCCATGATGGGCAACATAATTATTCGGAGGAATGATCTTTTCGGGTCAATCGAGTGTTTAGGATTCGGGCGAATGATTTTCGGGAAAGAATCCTTTGAAGCGGTATTAAGTAGGGAAAGTGTACCAGTTATGGCCATAGTGGTTCCCTATTTGACAATATGTGAAATTTTGATATCTTTCACATTTTAAATCTTTTTGAATGTTCCAACAACAAGATATATCTTAAATCTAACTACTACAACACACACAAGTTTTCAAAACTTGAAAACATTAAAGTTAACACGTATGGCGAAATAGGGAACCACTATGTCCATAACTGGTACACTTACCCTAGAAGTACAACATGGATACATCCGGTAGAGTACAACGAAAGCGTGTTATTTCTCAACCACTTTTCAACCAAAAACTTCGTTCGTAAATCACACATTTTGAATGAACAAAGCATTAAGAAGGCTCTTCAAAACTTCAAGTGGTTGTTTGCTCTCAGAAAGCCATCATAGTTTCACTTTCAGAAGAGTATTCTCTCAAGAACGCAAGAGTGCTATGAATAATTCAATTTGATGCCACAAGTTCGGGATGCCCTCGGTGCCGTATGTTAATATACGTTGGTCGTTTGCCTTTATTTGAATTCTGGCTGTGAATGCCTGGTCTGGAAAAGGAAATCGAAGCACCAATAAACTCTTTAAGCCCCGTACGTGTTACAAGCTATTAATTAATCACAAAAGACAACGTGACGGTGATCGTCACCCAGGTTGCCGAATCTTCGTGTCGCCACCATTTTGAGGTGAAATACCTCTGAGCGCGATGAATTCAGGCAGTTTGCTTTCGAAGATGGCTCAAGTACAAAATCGAGGGGGAAAAATTGTGAATTCAAAACAAGTGATTTCAGCTGCAATTGTTGGAATTTGGAACGTGATTTTTGAGTCCCCGGTTCACCGGCTGGCACTGACTGAAGGCAAAGTAGCAGGAATACCCAAACATGCTGCATATCTCAACTCTCCATACGTGTAGGAAAGGAACGAGTTGTTGGAAACCATATTTTCCCTCTGTTTGGCGCCCACATCTGGTCCGTGTGCATCGTCATCGTCGAAAGCAGCGTCAGCACAGCAGAGCTGTTCCGTATTGTTTTAAGGGTTGGAAAAGCTACTCGGCTTTATGGGGGCACGTTTTTCGGGTAACTCAGCTAAGAACAATATGGATATGAGTAACGATGTTTGCATATTAATTTATGCATACAGCAAGACTAACCCAGATACGACAGCAACCCGGCGAGTGTGTGCGTTCCTGTGGGGTTTACTTATGACCTGTGATGTAATTTGTCTTGCCTGGTGAAGTTGAAATACTGACACATATTGTTTATGGGACGCTCTGCGATGAGAAATTAATGCATCAAGATGATTGTGTGCAGTACAGTTTTCTCTCCTACATCTTGATATTGAAGGGGCCATCAAGATGTAGAATACGAAACTAGTTCATGTACAGTCGGAGGAACCTTGAAAACGATTTTTTTATATGATTCTGTTTCTTTGACAGTGGAAAACTTGTTTTATGAAAGTTATGGAAACATTCAGTCAATAGAGGCGATCCATTAATTACGTAAGACAATTTTCGAGGTTTTTCAACCCCCTCCCTCCCCCCATGGTAATATTTTTTGTATGAAAATTAAAAATAAATTGTATGGCACGTAAGAAATCTCAAAAAACCCCCCCTCCCCCCATAAACCCTTACATAATTAATGGACAGCCCCATAGCTGTGATCCCGTCTTAAAAATAAGCATTTTTTATACGATATCGGTTGGACCTTGTACGAAGACACGAAATCATAAATTCATCAAAGCCAGCTGGAAAACAAGCGAATTTGGGCGAATGATTTTCCGGAAAATATGATAGAATCGCTCAACAGAAGGTATGATCAAGTTTCGAACTCAAAGAAATTCTCCCCCCATTAAACCACTAAACTTTAATCCATTCATCTATTCCGACCAAAAACGAAGACAGTCACCAAACACTCAACCGACCAGACCTGATTTTGTTTGCTTTAATTGATCCACATACACGATGACGCCATCATTGGACCAAGGCCGATGTCAAGGCTTCCACTTGACGGGTAAACGAATTGCATCCGTCGCCGTCGTGACTGAAAGCGAATGTTATGTTATTTTTACTGTTATATTTATTTTCATTATTATGAGGATGATAATTGTTATCGTCTCTTCCCCCCGAGCGACGCTGGCCGTTGATGTCTTGAAGCGGAGAAAGCACACCATGACCGCACCATGATTTCACCTCCCTCTTCCGACCGAGCCGGTTCAACTCAAACCACCATGCAATGGGGGGCGAGCTTTGCTTGGGTGAAATCAATGTGCCGTAATTGATCCGACAGACTCAAGGCAACCATCATCTGCGTAATATCCCGTCTGAAAATCTTGGATCGATACTAAAAATGGCAATTGCATGGGAAGCACATGTTTGCTCAGGGTACTTCTGCTGCAACGTCATCCGGCCCGGTTCGGCCTGGCCCCCGATTGAAACCTATATTAGAGCAACTTTGTAGCATCTGAATGAAGTAACTTTTCATTCTTTATGTGGCAGCCTGTGCGGATAGTGGCTTTCTAGCACGCGTTTTATAATTTATCGATCGATGTATGAGTTCTCGGCTCGGACACCACTGACTGCAGGACAGTCCGGACTAAAATTTGCTACTTTCTCACCGCCACCGGTGGTGGTGGCATACGTGTTGCAATAAAGTGGAGGCAAAATATGCGTTCCTGTGCCGCCAAAAACTTGCTGCTCCAGTTAGGATTAATGATTCTACACACTCACAAACTGACGGTTCTACGGCTGTGGAATGCCATCCAGTCGGGAGCACCAACGGGGCTGGTAAATAATGCATGATACCATTCCATAAATAATAGCAGAAATTGTCTAAAATTTATTCAAACCGGCCAGTATAGCGTGGCGTTCCCAACGTGGCGCACCGTCTCTCGGACAATGTAATACGTATGTACGTGGTCAACATTTGAAGCACGTTGTTGTAATTGAGGAAAAAATAGGTCATATATGTTGGCTTTGGTGACAAAAAATTAAATTCAGTTATTTGAGCAACCAGACCAGTTGAAAGCTACTGTGGATCACGATTTGTGCATCGTATTATCAAAAATTTATAACTGATGGTAAGCAATATTTGAATAACATTTTTCAATTTGAGTAGTTCATTACCTTCAAGTTCGGGGTTACTCGGTGCCTCCTAAGAATATGTGACGAATATTTGCCATGTATTATTTTAGTCGGCAGTGACCAGTAAATGCTCTGTCTCCCATTTTGATAAGACACATTAGATTAGACAGTTTCGTTCAAAGGTTTGTTAGCCTGACGATTGTATATACAATATATACAACAGGACTGTTTCTGAATGGTTTAGGCTAAACTGGTCGGTGTTCAAACAGACTGGACCAAGTATTTTCAATGGTTTCAGAAAAAGTTACCCCAGGAATTTAAAATATTAAAATATTTGCATTATTCACTGTAATGATAGAACTTATCTATTTGATGATACATCTGTATTAACCCCTCTACCGGCAGCTTCATTTTTACCGCCAAAAATATATTGAAATCGCGATAACTTTTTCGTTTCTCGATATTTTTGCACCATTATTTCACAAGCGCACAAAAAACTCTTCTTGTTGTAGAATATGTGTCGATATTGATAATTGGTCATCTAGATACGGAGATATTCCAAAATTCCTTGGGGGACCGACGCGTAGCCATACCCAAGTCAATATCTCAGACTACAGATTTTGTATCGTATTCGGATATTCACTCCACGGAATGATACATTAATGGGAGTATGTTGTGGAAAAATGAGGCAATTTGGTGCAGCCGTCTTTGAGTAATGAGCATGTTTCTGTTACAACACTGGACAAATAAAGTTCTCGAAAACTTTAAAAAACTCATATCGTAATTTTCAGATTACTCCAAGAATACTGAGCCGATTTTTATGATTTTTTCATAGTAGCTCCTCATTTCCTTATTTTATTATTTTTTTTTCATAAATTGATCAAAAACAAAATGGCCACCGAAAACATTTTATATGGAGAATGTCGGTCCCCCAAAGAACATCGGAATATTTTCAAAACTAGATTACTAATGACTAATATCGACGCGGATTCTCAAACGAGAAGGTTTTTTTTTAGATCTTGTGAAAAAATGGTGCAAAAATATCGAGAAACAACAAAGTTCCCGCGATTTGAATATTTTTTAGCTGTAAAAAATAAGCTGCCGGTAGAGGTAGCATCGGAAACATCAGTATTGATGGAGATCTCAACGTATCCTTAGAACGCTAACAATCATCTAGTCCGGTTTGTCTGAACACCGACCGACCAATTGGAGCTCAAGAATCGGTCTGAAGGCTTAATACAGCTCTTTGAAATTGGATTAACTGCCTCAAGGCCTGTTGAGGCAGGGATTATGGTTTTGGATAAACATACACTTTTTTTTTAGTTTACCGTTATCACAAATACTATCTTTTACCACACATATAACACCATTCGCTCTATACACCATCCAACACTTTGAAATCAATAAAATTAGTCGCATTTGAACTACCGTATAGTGTAGAACGAATTTCGTTTATTGTCCGAAACCCGTTTCGTTGCTCGCGCCAGTCCGCATAATCTTCCATCAACCGTTTCTGGTCATTCCCAGTTCGTCCTTGTCGTCGCGCCGTTCAAATTACGGCGATTATCGCAACAGGGTCACTAAAGGCATGCGATGTTCCATTACTAATCAACACATCAATTAATTCTCTTATTCCGCTTCCTTTAGATCGACAAACGATAACTAATAACTACCATGATTTTGGTGCTGTTGAAGTACCAAATGTACTGTACAGGTAGGAGCGGAAATATTCGCCTGAAAACGGAGTTATGTCTATAATGTGAGTAAAGCACCAGCACTTACTTTATTTTCAAGTAAAGATCCATCAATGCTACATCAATGCTGTGCTCTAGCGTAAACTGTGTTCAGGAGGTTAACTTGATACCAATTTTATTCACAAAAATAAGGTTCTTAGATCACTTGGGCTGTACCAATTTGCATTAGTCTGAAAACAAAGATCGTTGCTGTTTTTCTATGTTGAAGAATGATCTGAACTTTCATAACCGCAGCAATTACTCAATCTAGGCAGGATTAAGCTTATTGCAATTAGGTACGGATTTTCCAATGCACTGTTATTTCATTTCACGAATTGAATCGGGAGTTTGTAAATTTTATTGATTCGTAAATTGAATCTGTCCGAAAAACGAGGGAATTTAGATCGTAAAACAAGGTTTTGCTTTGTGGAGTCTACTTGTAGAAATAAATGCTTATTATCTATATAAATAAAAATGGAGTGATGTTTGTATGTCACGAAATGGCTTACAAACGGGTCAACGGATTTGTATGATTCTTTCTCCATTTTGTTCGTCAAAGGTTCCGACGTGTTTGTGTGCATTGAAGTTTTAGGATACTCACCGGGAAATTCGGACAAACGAGAGTGAACGGAACTGTCATTTTGTATAAGACGATTCATAGCGGTTTTCAACAGCCTACTTGATGGCAAGACGGAGTTTGCCGGGACCGCTAGTATCAAATAATTATGCTTTTTCTGTATCCTAAGCACATAATTGATTTATATGGTTTTTAATCAGGCTAAAATGTGTGCAAGTTATGGTCATCTAAAATTTCTTAAAGTTTTATACATATGATTCTCCATTCTAATGGAGATCTATTCATCATTTCCAAGTAGAAAAATATCTCGTAGTTCAGAATCTTAGAAGATTGTTATATTTTGAAGAATCGGTTGTTGCGTTAAGATCCCTGTTCTGGCAATTGAGTGAGTACAAAAGGTGTGGTTGTTCACCAAAAAACTTCCTGGAATAAATACCTTCAGTCTATCAATGTAATAAGCAGTCTTTTGATTATTTTTAACATGACACAGACTTTTACCAATCAAATAAATAAACAGAGCATTGCTTGAATAAGTACCGATGTTCTTGGTCCTACGAGGACTCAATTGAATACAATCAAATAATCTATAAGTCTAAGTCTTTAATTAAACGCTCATAAACCTCTTTAATGACTCTTAATGGTTTAAAGACTCTTAACCCTCCATATAATTAAACGAAGTATTGCATTGATTTGTACGGATGATTTGGGTCCTCCAATGACTTCGTCATATATAGGCCTCAGGGTCTATAAGCGTAACCAGTGGTCTATTGACAGTTTTTGATTATGACATAGACTTTTGGCTATTCTCTTAAGTAAACGGAGTATCGCTTTGATGAATGCTGATGTTCTTGATCCTTCAGATATTATCATTTACTTGATGTTACATCATTTTTTTGATAAAACCTCGTTGGCGCTGTTACGCCAATTTACTCGATCAATGGCTGTGTTCCTCCAGCTTCGATTTTAGTCCACGCTCTCCAGCTCTTGTTGCACCTGATCATGCCATCTCGCTCGCTGTGCTCCCCGCCATCTTGTACTAACCGGATGCGACACGAACCCCGAGCAGAAGAAAATAACTGCTGAATACCAACCTCAGGTATTCCATACCGGATAATTTCCAATACTTACAACCTGAATGAGGTATGATTGAGCCCTGCATAAGAGGTAATATACCTCAAATAATTTCTCAAGCATATTCTACGAACACCAAACTGATAATTAGATCAGGTATTGTAATACCTCAATAATACTTGATGGATTTTCATATAAAAGTGAAATTATTCAATAATTGTTCAATACCTCCAGCAGACCTCAATAGCTGTTCAATACCTCAATGAAGTATTTTTAATTGTTTTAAAGATTGTTTTCAATACCATTATAATACCAAATTGAGGTATTGACAACTGAACAATACCTAATTTTGGTATGATACCAAAATATGGTATGCATTAGTTATTGGGGAGTGTTCCTCCTCGGGACACCTTCTTAGCTGGGTTGTTATTCGGTAGTCATTCTTCCGGCTTTCGCCACCTTCTGGATACAGGGATCGCCGTAGAGCCTAGCGAGTAGAGTTACATATTTCTCAGGAGCACATAAATGAACTAACGAGCCTCCAACCAAACCGTCTCTCAGCTCATCGGAATCTCGTCTCATCTCGAATCACGGCTCACAATCGGTATCCAAGTTGGGAAACAACTGCTTAGTAACGAAAAGCCTCTACAACTATTTTCGCCTTATTATGCAGATGTCTAGATGGTCTACTTGATATAGTCGAAGACTCGCGATCCGAGAGTTACAATTTCGATGAAATCTTTTGTAACCACTTTAATTATTGCGCTGAATTTTAAACAGCACATGTGACGGAGCGCATGAGACCGCATTGAGACACATATCTAGAAAAATGAGGTGCACCAAAAAAGGTCTCACAATGTACAGCACACCCGTGCGCTAGCAAGCAATGAGCCTCCTGCACCTAAGGCTACAGCACGTGCACGGTAACTCTACTAGCGAGCTCGTGATTCATTCTTCGCCGAATGGTCCTAAGATGGTTCGAACACTCCAAGTGCTTACAGGTCCTCTTCCAGCATGGTCCATGCTTCATGTCCATAGAGGACCACCGGTCTTATTACTTTTGTACATGGTAAATTTGGTGCGGGGATGAATCTTTATCGATCGCTGCTTCTTCTGGAGCCCATAGTAGGCGCATTTTCTACTGATGATGCATCTCCGTATTTCACGACAAACGTTGCTATCAGTCGTTAGCAAGGATCCGTGGTAGACGAACTCGTCAACCACCATCCCCGTCTATCGTAAAATTGCTTTCTAGGCGAGCCCTGTCGCGCTCGGTTCCGCCTATCAGCATGTAGGTACTATGTTTTTGACGCATTCACCACCAGGTCGACTTTTATCGCTTCACGTTTCAGGCGGGTGTACAGGTCTGCCTCCGTTCCAAATGTTCTGCCGACAATATCCATATCATCCGCGAAGCAAACAAATTGGCTGGATCTTGTGAAAATCGGCGGAATTCGAATGAACTGGAATGTTCGCCTGAAATCTTCACGCTATTCTGCACACCGTCCATCGTTGCCCTTATTAGTCTCGTGAGCTTCCTGGGAAAGCTGTACTAGTCCAAGATTTTCCATAGCTCTTTGTGGTCGATGCCATCATAAGCCGCTTTTAAATCGATGAATAGGTGATGCGTTGGGACTTGGGTATTCATGGCATTTCTGGAAGATTTGCCGTACAGTGATGATTTGGTCCGTCGTCGATCGGCCATCGATGAAACCAGCTTGATAACTTCCCACAAACTCATTTTCTGTTGGTGATATACCACGGAAGATTATCTGGGATAGCACTTTGTAGGCGGCATTCAGGATAGTGATTGCAGGATAGTTTTCACATTCCAGTTTGTCGTCCTTCTTGTAGATGGGGCATATGACCCCTTGCTTCCATTCCTCAGGCAGCTGTTCCGTGTCCTAGATTATGACAATCAACCGGTGCAGACAAGCGGAAAACCTCTCCGGGCCCATTTTGATGAGTTCCGCTCCAATACCATCCTTACCAGATGCTTTGTTGTTCTTGAGCTGGTTAATGGCATCCTTAACTTCCCTCAATGTAGGGGCAGGTTGATTTCCTTCATCCGCCGTGCTGATGTAGTCACTTCCTCCGCTGTCGTGACCCTCGGCGCCTGTGTTCTCCATGCCATTCAGGTGTTCGTTGTAGTGCTGCTTCCACCTTTCAATCACCTCACGTCCGTCCGTCAAGATGCTTCCGTCCTTATCCCTACACATTTCGGCTCGCGGCATGAAGCCTTTTCGTTAAGCTTCTCGTAGAACTTTCGCGTTTCTTGTGAACAATGCAGCTGTTCCATTTCTTCACATCCCGCTTCTTCCAGGCGGCGCTTTTTGTCTCGGAATAGGCGGGTTTGCTGCTTTCGTTTTGTTTTATATCGCTCCACGTTTTGTCGCATTCCTTGCTGCAGCATTGCAGCCCGTGCTGCATCCTTCTCCTCCAAAACCTGCCTGCATTCTTCGTCGAACCAATCGTTACATGTCCTCCTTTCCACGTACCCGACGATGCTCTCGGCTGCGTTGTTGATGGCTGCTTTTATGTTGCTCCAGCAGTCCTCAAGAGGGGCTTCGTCAAGCTCGCCCTGTTCCAGCAACGCTACCTCGAGATGCTGCGTGTATGCGGCGGCGACGTTCGGTTGGGCCAGTCGCGCTAGGTTATACTGAGGGGGGCGTCGATACCGTACATTGTTGATGACGGATAGTTTTTGGCGCAGTTTCACCATCACTAGATAGTGATCAGAGTCGATGTTAGCGCCACGATAGGTTCTATCGTCGGTAATATCGGAGAAGTGCCGTCCATCGATCAAAACGTGGTCGATTTGTGATTCCGTCTGCAGTGGTGATCTCCATGTGTATCGATACGGGAGGCTGTGCTGGAAGAAGGTGCTGCGAATGACCATGTTCTTGGAGGCGGCAAAATCTATCAGTCTTAGGCCGTTCTCGTTCGTCAGCCGGTGGGCGCTGAACTTTCCAATCGTCGGTCTGAACTCCTCCTCCTGGCCAACCTGAGGGTTCAAATCTCATATGATGATCTTGACGTCGTGGCTTGGGCAGCGGTCGTATTCGCATTCGAGCTGCGCGTTAACTGCGTCCTTGTCATCATCAGTGCTTCCGGAGTGAGGGCTATGCACGTTTATGATGCTGAAGTTGAAGAACCGGCCTTTGAGCCTCAACTTGCACATTCTTTCGTTGATCGGCCACCACCCGATCACGCGCCTTTGCATATCACCCATCATTATAAAAGCTGTTCCCAGCTCACATGTGTTGCCACAGCTCTGGTAGATGGTATGATTACCTCTAAACGTTCGCACCGTCGAACATGTCCAGCACACCTCCTGCAGCGCTACGATGTCGAAACCGCGGATCTTCAGTACACCGGAGCGTATGCGTGTGCTTCCGATGAAGTTGAGAGCTTTGCAGTTCCACGTACCGAGTTTCCAATCGCAAGTCCATTTTCGTCGCTGTGGTCTTTGCCGATTGTTCCGGTCCGTATTCTCTCGTTGACGTTCCTGTGCTGGTGTATTTTTACGACTGGCTTGCAGGGCCTGACACCAACCCCCTAGATTTCCGGAGGACCAGTGTTGTGAAAAACTCAATTTCTCACAACTCACGCTTGAGATTTTTCATGCGTGAGTTGTCAATCACGCAACTCAGCAGTCAAAAAATCATGGATGAGTTGGCTCTCTTTTTTGACTCATTGTCTCATATTTCCACAGTTAACTCACACACGACAATAATTTCTTGTTAGTCTTGTAAAATTATAGTAATCCTTTCTAACGTAAACAACAATATTCGGGTTTCACGAGTTTTGGCCGGGTTTTGCGACTGAATCATTTTTTACGGTTTGAGTTGATTGAGTTGATTTCGCATCAAAATCTCAAGCGTGAGATTTACGAAAGAGATCTCTAATGATTTTGCTCTCTCGGGAGAGCGTATTGATTGACATTTGAGTGCGAGTCTATCAACACTGCGGAGGACCATTCCCCCTATATGTTCAGAGGGCCATAGTGCGCAGTTTAGCTTAGAGTCCTTCTCTGGCACTCGGACGATGATCAGCCGCCCCTGACATAGGGAACAAACGCTGTTGTGAGCCGCTCCTAACATGGAGTACAGACGCTCAAGGTTTGCAGAAGCAAAAGCAAACCCCCCCTTCCCTGTCAGCATACGACCAAAGTTCCCACCGGGGGTTGGTTACCCGATCTTCCCCAAGGTTACTCGTACCCCGGCCAGTACCACGAGGAGGTAGGGATAGGAGTTGCTGGGCAAGAGGCTAAGGACCACACAATGGGGTCTATTTTATTCCTGTAGGTACGCGAGGTAGGGGCCCAGATAGCCGTAGCGGTAAACGCGCAGCTATTCAGCAAGACCAAGCTGAGGGTCGTGGATTCGAATCCCACCGGTCGAGGATCTTTTCGGGTTGGAAATTTTCTCGACTTCCCAGGGCATAGAGTATCTTCGTACCTGCCACACGATATACCAATGCAAAAATGGTCAATTGGCATAGAAAGCACTCAGTTAATAACTGTGGAAGTGCTCATAAGAACACTGAGAAGAAGGCTTTGTCCCAGTTGGGACGTAACGCCAGAAAGATGAAGAAGGTACGCGAGGTACCAATGGTACGCCATGCCCAGCCATTTACCGCGCCTCGATACATTGTGTGCAATCCCTAAATAATACAACAGTCGCATATCGTAGGCAAGTTAAGAAAATGAAAACCGACAAGTCGAGTGTTGTGCACGTCATTGAAGACGGCATTACAGTTGAGATCGAAATTGTATTGTATTTCAAATAATCCATCTGACATATTGTAGTCTTAATGAATAAACTAACATAAACTAGCTATAAATAACACAAACATAAACAGTCAGTTTCCACCAAAGTACTGCACAAAACGATTCCGAAGTGTTGTAATCGAAACGTTGAAATCAAACAGATGGAAGACTTCGTTGAACTTTGCAGTCATGAATCTTACAGGATCATGCTGTCCATAAAGAGTACTCCGACTTCCTAGACTAATGAAGTGACGCCTACGTAATGTTCGTTCTGGTGCATAGACATTTACATCAGCCAATAGGGAAGGAGAGTCGATTTCACCTTTCAACAGTTTGGAAACAAATGCTGTTTGAGCAACATGTCGCCTGTTCTCCAAGGTCTCGATTCCAATTAGGCGGCAACGGTCGTGGTACGGTGGCAAGTTTCTTGGATCGCGCCATGGTAGGTTTCTGAGAGCTCGGCGTATAAATTTCCTTTGGACAGATTCGATTCGCGTGATCCAGCTAGTGTGAAAAGGGCACCACACAACTGCAGCAAATTCCATAATAGGACGTACTAGAGCACCGTACAACGACTTTAGGCAGAGCGGGTCCCTGAACCCATCAGACACCTTCAACACAAAACCAAGTTGTCTATTTGCTCTGGAGATGACATCGTCATAGTGGTAGTTAAAGGTTAGTTCCTCGTCTAGAACGACATCTAAGTCACGAACTCGTGGTACACGTTCAAGTGTCGTCCCTGAAAGCTTATACGGAAATCTGATTGGGTTACGCTTTCTACCATACGAGATGACCTGACACTTCTCAATGCTCAGCGTTAGGAAGTTTCTAACACACCATGCTTCGAATAAGTCCAACATACTCTGCAGTCTAATACAGTCACTCAAGCCATTCACGATCATATAGATTTTAGCATCGTCCGCATAGAAAAGCCTGGTTCCGGGTGGTAAAATCAGTGAAGCATCATTGATGAACAAAGAGAACAACAAGGGTCCAAGGTTGCTGCCTTGTGGCACTCCAGAGATATTCGTAAACGATGCTGATTCGCATGAGCCTATCTTTACACAGAGCGATCGAACCAATTACTGAAACCGGTGGAAACTCCGCATTTTCTAAGTTTCTGGAGAAGTATTCGATGATCGACACGGTCAAATGCCGCTTTGAGGTCCAAATAAACAGCGTCTACTTGTTTGCTGGCGTCAATAGCTTTAATGCAAAGCGTCGTGAATTCAACGAGATTTAACTCGACGGATCTTCTCGGAAAAAATCCATGTTGATCGGTGGAGATATAATTTTTGCAGCAATCGAACAAGGAAGGAATCACATGTACATATCTGTCAAAAGATACAAACTCTAGTGGAATTAGTTAAATGGTATGGTACTAAATTCGGTTTTCATTTTCTTATAGATATTCCACACAACAGCTCGATTCATTTTCAGTAAGAAGTCGATTCTGGGTTTCTTATCCAATACAGCTTCTTTTTTCTTCAACAACAGAACACATTAATAGTTAACAGAACATAGACTCATTTTATCCAAAAAACTTTCAATCATCATATACAATATTTTCTTCGCTTAGATGTGTAATACTACAGCACTAAATACATTGTATTCCACTTCCGAATAATTTCCTTTCCGGGAACTAGCCGCAGGTGATTGATTCGATAATTAACGTAATTTATATCCCCCCATCGGTAAATCAAAACAAGTTCTTCGCGCACAACAAAATGTCGCAGTCCGGGCAGATTAATTGGTCATGGATAGCTAAGCACTTCGCTTCTTGCAGCTGCTGCCACCTTTCCATCATTTCCTAGTCTGCGAAGTGTAACCTTCGAACACATCATTCCGCGACGAACACGAACGGCGACGCAAAAAGTATGTTCATCAACTCCGAAGGCCATAAATATTTGTGACGAACTGAGTAATGAATTGAAAATTGATTTTTCCTCCTCAGTAAACTTATAGGTCTGTTTTTTACTAAAAGAAGCACTTGCCGCGCGGTTGTTCCTCTCATGAACGAACTTTTCCTGACGCGGTCCTCGTCGTCGTCGTCTGCCGTTTGCTCCTACTGTGGCCATTTGCTATAAAATATAAATTATTTGCCAGCAATTTAAAAGCAATTTGCCGAGAAACGCGCCATGATGAGGTATTGTGTTCCCAGAGCTGCCTTTCTGCTCTGGGAAGGAGGCCAAGAGTACAGGGCAGGGCAGTTATTTTTTCACTTATTAAGTGGCTTGATTGCCGCTCGACTAAACTTTTGTTCGATGTGATTGTACGATTCCACGCTCCAAGAATCGCCGCCGCCACTACTAGGAGAAGAATGACTCCAGAAACGAAAAGTGAATAATTCAGATGGTTTAGCAGCAAAACACAGTTTTCCTGAACTAAAACCAAAATCAGTTGCTGAGACTGTGTGCCCGTACTCGTTCAGAATTTAAATTAACCACAGGTTTTTGTGCGCCATCAGTGGTATTTTGGCAATGTTTCGAAACCATTTTCCTTACTTAAATGTATCATTAATGAAGCATTTCACGATTTATCCCGTTCCACCACGAACGGGGGTCTAGTCGAAAAAGAGTAGCTAAATGGTTGTCGTGGAAGAGTTCTCAATCATCGTGACTCCTGTCGGCATGAGAAGGCTTCCTTCCCATCGATGACAGTCCTTTTAATCCACCAATAAACATTGAGAATGTTCCAAAGATAATCAAGATCGTAATGAAAGCAGTTATTTAATGTGGTTCATATTGATTGGTACTGCACACAAAAACAAATATTTGAAGATCAAAAACTTGCCCTTAAGACATTGTTTCGATTTTATGTTAATAAGTGGATACAGACATTTCATATATATGTTACATTTGTCAAAGTAATTTTTGAAAGTTTAATTTTTATCTAGCATGAGCCCGACATACTTAACTTCATCTGACCAGTTTGTTGGAACCCCTCTCATCGTGACAGCATGTCTACTTGAAGGTTTCAAATAAAGAGCTCTTGGTTTATGTGGGAATATTATAAGCTGAGTTTTGGAAACATTAGGAGAAATCTTTCATTTTTGCAAGTATGAAGAAAAAAAAAATGTTTTTTGCAATCTACTACAGATGACAAGCATGCTTCGTACCTTGGCGGAAAGGACTGTGTCATCCGCAAACAAAGATTTTTGACATTCCTGAGGTAACTCAGTGAAGTCAGTTGTGAAAATATTGTATAATATTGGGCCTTCCTTAGTCGAGTGGTCAGAGTCCACGGCTACAAAGCAAAGCCATGCTGAAGGTCCAGAATCTTTTCGTTATGGAAATTTCCTTGACTTCCCTGGGCATTTAGTATCATCGTACCTGCCACACGATATACAAACGCGAAAATGGCAACTTTGGCAAAGAAAGCTTTCAGTTAATAATTGTGGAACTGCTCATAAGAATACTAAGCTGAAAAGCAGGCAATGTCCTAGTGAGGACGTAATGCCAAACATAAGAAGAAGAAAAAGCATTCATCAAATAAAATTTCCGTTTATCAGTCTGGTACGAGCCTCAACGATTCGTTTGCGTGAAGGACAGTCCCAAAACGTAGACTTATGATTGCCCCCGACTTAGCATGAGAAGAACCTCCACAAGTTATGCATTTAACATCCATGTGGCAATGTTCTGGAAATTTCCTCTAGGTTTCTGGAAATGTTCACAAGTCACACGGACATCGAACATAAGTCTTGCTATTTCTAGAGCTTTAATATTATTATGTTCACTTGTGTTGAAGTGAACTAAATAATATTCTTGAGAAAGCCCTTTCCGACGAATGCCAAAATGGGTTCTCTTTTCCATAATGATTACATAGATTGGGAAAAATCCAAGTAAATCATTTATTCTATTTTTGATCTCTTGAGTGACCTTTCAAGACGACTTTGAACAAACGTTCTGTTCAGTTCATGAAACAAATTGTGCTTCTTCTCTTCAAGATGTTAGAGAAGAAGTTCGCTATCTTTTAGAGTTTCCAGCAAAACGCGGCAGTCTCCTTTCTTTGCGATTTGGAAGGAAACCTTTTACCTATATCCTCCAAATTTGGAACAAGTGATCGCGATTGGCGGCACCCTTTGTTTCCTCACTTGAATCAAAGGGCATGGACTAGAGGCTGCTTCGTTTTGATAGCTTCGTTTATCATGGAGCAGTTTTTGATTTTCCATGGAGCATTTTCATTTCCTCATAGTCGCAAAAACCTTTAGGCCCCATCGACTTCTGCAGTACGGCAAAATACGGTCTTATTTTAACGAAGGTAACGACGATGACGGCGGCAAACTGAAGATCGAGGGCATAACAGCTGCAATTTTACCCTCGGCTCTGGGTTTGATTTTTGCCTCGGAGCGGTTTTTCAAAGGTGATGATCTTCATTTTCGTCTACAAAGAGGGCTAACATTTTCGGATCGGGGGAACGAAACGGGAGGGTCAGACGAACCCCGAGAGGTATAAATTGTATGGCTACACTTTTAAATCAAGATCAAGCGAGAGAAAATCTTGAGAGTCTGCCGAGGGATTGAGGTATCTGTTTTATTTTTGTTTCGATGAAAACTAAATCACCATTTTGGTGTTCCTCTTCGCTTGAGTGGACCATCTGAAGCTTTGGGCCGATACTCTGAAGGCAAATGAAATATTTTTTGAATATTTACTTTGGATCATTTAAGCAAAAAAAAAAACGATTCTTCAAAAAGTCTCTCTGAGTTATGCTTTTTCTGTAGATTCATTGACCTGAACTGGGGAGAAGGAATTCAAATCTTTTTCTCTCTGGTCAATGGCCCTCAGGCTGGTTCAGACTCGCGCTCTGGTTTTTTGATTAAACCAATAAATAAACGCTAACGAAAACACGGTCCAAACACTGTGGCAACACGATTCTCTTTTGTACCCCGCGATGGCTGAGGCGGAGGATGAGATTTTCCTGTAGGAAACTGAGTTTACTTGAGAAGAAAAAAAACACTGCTTGTAAGTATTTCGATCGATGCATTTACACACTCGATCTCTCTCCTGATCAACGAGCCGCGTCGAAACATAATTTGTTAAGCCATAAAAAACATAAAACCTCATTAGATTGCAATTTCGATAAAGGATCCCAAGTACGCACTTGGGAACTGTTTGCAGCACCAAAAAAAAATCCCGCCCTTGTGCACATGACGCATTACGACCAGAAAGAGGAGGGTGCTTCCTCGGACAAATAAAAATAAATTCCACCTCTGTGAGCCATCCTTTTTCTTGAACTCAGCCAAGTCCAAGTCATCTCTCGTCCCAGTCAGCGGTTCGGTTCGGTTCGATTAAGCGCTTTAGTTTTGTTTATTTTAATCGCGGCAACACGTGCGTACACATTGGACGGGCTCAGACGGATTTTTGCGAGCTGATAACAATCTCGTTACTTACGCTGCCAGGGCGGACGCTTCGGACGGTTGTTGTTTACGAGCCGTAGGAAATTACGAGAGAGAACCGTTCACGAGGCCTTGCATAAATAATGCACTTAGTAGGCGTCGGTCACCGTTTGCGAGGGCCCTTCGTCGTGCTTTGGGGTGTGGTAGGCATTGCCTCCTTTGGTTGAGAAATTTAACCTTTTAATGGATGATTGCTTTTCTCGGGGTGCCGCAACCCAGTAAGCCGTGGATCCAGAATGGGGTGTCGCAATTGTTTTACTAGTAATGAGGAAAATAATGGTGCCACAGATTTTGTGTATATTTTTGCAGAAAATTATAAAAGCCCCTAAAGGTTGTCTGAGCAAAACTTCTAACTAGAACCCCTTTACTAAATAAATGTATAGAATTAAGTTGTGGCGCTAAGAAGATTCCCTACTGCATTTTGAAGTCACAGCTGATTTCGATCAAATCATTGAACCTATTTGAATCACTTAAATATGATTTACAATTATTCTGAAACGATTTAAAGCCCCACTCGTCTCAACTGATGCATTTATCTTTATATTGCTCTCGACGCCATCTTGGAATCGATATTCGTACTGGATGACTGTTGTAGTGTTTTTCAATCATGCGAGCATGAGCATTTAGGGTGCCAATGAAAATCGATTTTTCGAATTTCAAAAAATTGTAGTGCACAAAAGTTTTGTCTCCTCGAAAAAAGTCCCCATGCAAAATTTGAGCTCAATCGGACTTCATTAAGTGGACCCCCAAAGCGGTCAAAGTTTGGCTTTTTTTACCCATGAAAAATCTCCCAATCCCCCCGTACATGAAATTTCCGAAATCGATTTTTTTTTTTTTTTTGATGCCGGATGTCTTAGAAATGCATGAAATGTCGAGATCTGGTGTTATTTGGATTTTTTTTTTTAAATCGACCTTTTGAGACTTGGTAAATTTTTGAGTTGGGGGAGTGAATTGAATTTGAAATGATCGATTTGAATTCAATTGCTGAGAAATTCAAGGCAATAACATTGAAACATATCCTATATCATTGTTGGTCACTGAAAGCATATTATATGTGATATTTCATTAAGGTGGTCCTTTTTGTTAAAAAATAAAAAAAAATAAAAACTAGAATTTTAATTGAATATTGAAGACAATAGTATTGGAACATCTCTCACATTATCGTAAGCCATTTTCTACATTTAATATGTGGTATTTTATTAGGGTGGTACACTTATTTTCCATTAAGGTGGGCCTTTCTTGAGCTTGCTTGAGCTTGATTGGTCGCCCGTGGATGCACTCCAGTATCGCCAGATCAGCTGCACTTACACAAGGAACCAACCGAATGACTGCTTGGGACTAACAGGCATCCTCAGTGTATAAGTGCTGGTGATCTTCTATTTTTAGGCAACAATGGCACCTGCCACGTCAGAATGCAGACCAATGAGGGGAAGGGGGAGGAATTGATGATGCATTGAACTGACTCCCACGTAGACCGTATATTCCACTGCATCCACGTCAGTTCATGCGGGAGTGTATGGATTGGGGGAAAGGCATGGCAGAGAGGTTTGCTTTTGTGGTTAGCAGACTGCCTATGTATCAGGCGTAAGAAAGGCGTGCGCGTGGAAGTAGGAAGCGTTAGGGAAACGGTTTCTTGTCCGTCTCTGGTTCTAGCGTTTGCTATGAACGAATAGTATGAGTGGGGTATATTTAGAATGGAAGATAGAAGCAAGTGAGAGATATACAACTACAAAGTACGAGGAAAGGGACGGGCCTGGGATTGAACCCATGACCTTCTGCATATGAAGCAGAAGCGGTAGCCATCAGACCACCAACCCCGTCCTTCCCATTAAGGTGGGCCTTTCTGTCGAAAAATCATAATTTGAACGGGATATTGAAAACATTTCTCCAAGAATATTATCAGAGTTCCTGCAGCAATTCCTACGGAGTTCCTGCAGGAATTTTTCCAGACTTCTTCTGAAAAATCATCAAGAGTTCTATCGGGAATTCCTCCAGAGTTACTCCGAGCGTACCCCCAAGAATTTCTTCGGAATTCCTTCAAGATTAACTTCGGAGTTTCTCCAGGAATATTTTTTGAGTTTTTCCAGGAATTCCTTCGGTGTTCCTTTAAACGTTCGTCCAGGAATTCCTTAAGAGTTCCTCTGGGAATTTCTCCAAGAATATTTTCAAAGTTCCTGCAGCAATTCCTACGGAGTTCCTGCCGGAATTTTTTCAGACTTCCTCTGAAAAATCCTCAAAAGTTCTGCCGGAAATTCCTCCAGAGTTACTCCAAGCATACCCCAAGAATTTCTTCGGAATTCCTTCAAGATTAACTTCGGAGTCTCTCCAGGACTTCCTTGGGAGTTTCTCCAGGAATAATTTTCAAGCTTTTCCAGGAATTACTTCGGTGTTCCTTTAAAAGCTCCTCCAGGAATTCCTTAAGAGTACCTCTGGGAATTTCTCCAAGAATATTTTCAGAATTCCTGCAGCAATTCCTACGGAGTAGGAATGTATAAAAGTCCAAACAAATCAGATATAATTTAGGTAATATATGCTATGTAATGTACCAAAATCAACCAACATGATATTTTTTTAATATCACAATTCCTTTCCTCTCCCTTTCGTTGCTTACCTTATTGCTACTACAACCATTGCAAAATCTAACAGTTCCCCATCTTATGGGCCCCGGGGTTACAGTTCAGAGCCTTCTCACCAATCACTCTGATTTTTTTTATCTGAGCTTGCACAGATGGTGCAAAACTGAATTGGAAAGGTCACTGAGGCTCAATACTTGATCTCTGAGATGAGTGCATCTGAAATCACGAAGTAGCAAGCGGATTTTGTATGAGACGAGGACTCCGAACTGGTTCATCTTAGTAAGTGTTGCATTCCGAATGAAAATCACGCAAAACTTTTCAAAAGGACCTTTCTAACAATGAGAGGCTTTCTAGAAAACTCTTTTGTTATTACATTTACCTTTACATTTTTCGTCGAACATTACGCAAATATTATGTAGTAGTCCACACCATAATCTTTCGGTCTGTAGGTATTAAGGTTGAAATTTTTACAATGACACCATAATTAAGGAAAGTGGACGAGACTTTTTAGAGAAATCATGGTTTCAAACTATACGAAAAATGATGCACCCTAATAGAAAATGAGAGAAACTCCCTAATGAAATATGTTAACAGTGTCCTACGATGATGTCGCATATCAAATGGAACTAGAGGCGCATGAATTCAGAGGAATTTAAAGCCTCTCTAAACAAAAATGAAGACAATGGCCTACGACTATAGAAGAGGTGTTAAAATATTATTGTGCTAAAGAAAAATATCAAATTCAAAATTTCTGGATTTTTTTTTAATTTTCGGCAAACACCAATGGAAAATAAGTGAGCCACCCTAATAAAATATCACGAATCTTATGAAGGAAATGCCCCATGATGATGAAAGAGGTGATAAAATACTATTGTTTTAATATCCCATTCAAATTATAATTTTTCGACAGAAAGGCCCACCCTAATGGAGAATAAGTGAACCACCCTAATAAAATACCACATAATAAATGTAGTAAATGGCTGACGATAATGTGAGAGATGTTCCAATACTATTGTCTTCAATATTCAAATAAAATTCTAGTTTTTATTTTTTTTAAACAAAAAGGACCACCCTAATGGAAAGTAAATGAACCACCCTAATGAAATATCACATATAATATGCTTTCAGTGACCAACAATGATATAGGATATGTTTCAATGTTATTGCCTTGAATTTCTCAGCAATTGAATTCAAATCGTTCAATTCAAATTCAATTCACTCTCCCAACTCAAAAATTTACCAAGTCTCAAAAGGTCGATTTTTTCAAAAAAAAAAAAATAATTTCCAAATAACACCAGATCTTGACGTTTCATGCATTTCTAAGACATCCGTCTGCATCCGCATGTAGGTCGATTTTGAGAAGGTAAGGAAGCACTTCTAGCATCCTTAGTTATAGTTTCATGTAATCTACATTAATTAATTATTTATTTTATCAATAACAAAAGACATATCGTTAATTACTCTAATGACAGTATAATTTAATTTCCCCTCAAAAATTTTTGCTTCATGATAACTTTTATGCTTTTTCAAGTGTTTGCGCCATTTTTCTACACGTCTGATTTGTTTTCGAAGTCTGTGTCGATTTCGATCATTATTGATTACCTGATTTGGTAAAAAAAAATCCGATATACTTTGAAGTTTATTAACTCACCATATTAAACCGACATAAGTTGCCATTTTGCTGCACAGACTTTTACTTAATACTAGACAACGGACAAACATGCTCCAATGACACAGTCGAGAGACATTCCTCACGATAAGTTTCAAAGGCTGAAGCGGGAATCAATCTCGCATCCCATGACAAGATGCGTTTAGCAGCCTTTGGGCAGCTTTTCAGCAAGTTGAAGCTGAGGATTGTGGGTATGGCGAGCTTGAGATGCTCACGTGGTTCACAGTCAAGGTCATCCAAATGATATCTCCAGAATCATAAGACCAAACTACCTTAGAACAGATTCTGTTTTTGTTTTTGATAATTTATCAAAAATGATGGATACTTATCTTTAAAATAAAAAGCATGTTTCGTGATTAATTTTATTTATTGGAATAAAAAAATGAGACTGACCTTAAAAGTGTTAAAATGAAACATGGGATTGCGTATGTATAAAGACTAAATCAATCAAAATGGTGCACTGAAATCCCATAACCTTAATTTAGGTACATCCCCGAGTTCCATTACGCCGAATACCATTACTCTCCAACCTCTTCGGTCGGTAAAAAAAAACGTCCTAAAAAGATTAGTCCTTAAATTCTTTTTTCGACGTTTCTTTTTACCGACCGTGTTTATAAATGATCAATATCTTAAATCGTCATCAAAATAGGGTCAATGAAATACGGAATTCCAGGCAGTGCTAGTGGGCATCGCAATTTTGTTTTTCTGATATCTCAGAATCCTGACTACTTAGGAAGATGGCGTCTTCGTCAAAGTTTTTCAGTAGCTCAAGATCTATCATTATTCTACCCGAGTGCCCTGGTCCCCGCCAGCTCTGGTCCTCACAAGTTCTTACCTCACGCTTCCTCGCGTCAAATGATGACAAATACCGCCAGCTAAGGGTTGCGCTGGTAGTGCAGCCTGGGCATTGTTGTTCTTCTGACATCAGCTAGAGTGAGGAGGCACATTCGGAGCAAGGACAACAAGGAGGTGCGGCTCAAACAGCGTATGTACTGGCATCCAGCGGCTGAGTATGTAATGCTGTAGCACGTTACCTACGCCTAAGATGACAGCCCCATCAACGTGATGTAGGTAGCTCGGCCCCGGTAAGGTACCATTCCGAATTCATTATCCACTACGAAAAATGGAGAAAGAAGAAGAAACAAACGTTATTTTCGGTAACCGACCTGGCAACGAAATAAGGACTATGATTAAAAACTCGGTACCTGGAACGTCAGGACCTTAAATGAACCTGGACGAGTGAGCTTTTTGTCTCGTGAATTGCGAAAAGTTGACGTGTGCGTGGCAGCTATTCAGGAAATTCGTTGGTTAAGATCTGGAGAACGTGAATTCAGAGCGGTAGACCCCGTTGCTAACACCGCATTCAAATATAATATCTACCACAGCGGTGGCGATAAATCTGAACACGGAGTCGGCTTCATAGTGATCGGGAAGCAGATGAAGCGCTTTATTGAGTGGAAGCCGATCAACGAGCGGATCTGCGTATTGAGGATTCGGGGCAAGTTCACCGACAAACGACAAACCCGATGATGTGAAAGATGCGATTTACGAATGTCTCGACAAGGCCTATGGACCGATGCACGAGTTTACTGATTTGACGTTCAAGCGGTGCCGTGTTACTTACGTGACCATGGAAACGAGTTAATTTGGCACCGCTCAAACGTCAAAATAGTGAACTCGTGCATTGGTCCATAGAGAATGCCCAAAACACGACGTAAACAAATTGTCACCGGCGACGCTAATGCGCATGTCGGACTTCTTCCGCCCTATCATTGGTACGGAGAGCCTTCACTCCGTTACCAACGACAACGGCCTACGTTTAGTGAACTTTGTTGCCACCAGGGGGATGGTCATCAATAGCACCAACTTTGCACGCAAGGATATCCGTAAGCACACCTGGCGACACCCAAATGGCGAATTTTGCAACCAAATCGATCATGTTCTGGTAGACGGCCGATATTTTTCCGATGTCATCGATGTTAGAACTTTCAGGGGTCCTAATATCCTAATAATATCAGGCCACTATCTCATTGTAAGCAAAACTCGAGCGCGGTTATCAATTGTTTCGAATTCTAGAAATCGACATTCGTTGCGTTTCAATATCTAACGCCTATCAGCAGATGGTGTAGCAGCGGACTACCATCAAAAGCTCAACGAGCGGATTAGCGAAATCAACGAGTACGTCAACCTCAGCGATCTGTGGGAGTCAGTCCACGAAGCGATGAGCACAGTAGTGCGAGAAGTGGTTGGTACTGCTCAACGAAGATCAAGAAACGGTTGGTTCGACGAGGAGTGCCAGAGAATGACGAACGAGAAGAACGTGGCTAGAAGCCCGTAGCCTTCAGAGCAGAGAGCGGTACAAGGAAGCAAGGGCAGCCGAAAAACGAATCCATCGCAGAAAGAAAATGGAGCATGAAGTGGCAAGAAACCATGGAACAGAAGGATATGCGACGGTTCTACGAATCTGTCAATGGTGTGCGAAGAAGAACAGCGCCTGTCATGTGCAACGACCGCGAAGGAAACTTGCTGACTGATAAAACAATGGTGGCTGCCATGTGGAATGAGTGCTTCGAGTCATTGTTGAACGGAGATAATGGAAGTGGATCTGGTAGCACTATTGAAATCGATGACGATGGACAGGCTGTGGAACCTCCAACGCTAGATGAAGTAAAGAAAACTATCGATGGGCTGAAGAACAACAAAGCTGCTGAGATAGACGAACTCCCGCCGAACTTCTCAAACACGGAAGTGAGCAACTGCACCTTCACAGTATCATTTCGACTATATGGAAGAAAGAACAAATGCCTACTAGTTGGTTGGATGGTCACATTTGCCCTTTGTACAAGAGAGCTCTCTCGAGAGGGCATCGTCTGGAGTGCGCCAATTACCGAGGGATAACACTCCTTAGTTCGGCGTACAAAATCATGTCTGGAATTCTGTTCAACAGATTGAGACCGCATGAGGAGTCCTTTGCCGGAGAATACTAAGCTGGTTTTCGAGAGGGCCGATCAACGACGGATCAAATGTTTACCCTGCGTCAAATGCTCGATAAATTCCGGGAGTACAACTTGCAGACTCATCATCTGTTTGTAGATTTCAAAGCAGCGTACGTTTCAGTGAAGAGAAACGAGTTGTGATAAATTATGTCGGAACATGGCTTTCTGGCGAAGCTGATTAGACTGATTCGTGCAACGCTTGATGGATTGAAATCATGTGTACGGGTGGTGGAGCCGGTGTGCAGAGAAGCGGTACCATTATCGCACGTTCTCGTATACTCCTTGGCTTTGCGGACGATATCGACATCAGCGGAATTGGAAGAGGCGTTCGTGCCTTTAAAGAGGGAGACAACGAGGATCGGGCTCACCACAAAAACGAAGTACATGATAGCTGGTGGTCAACGTGGGTCCGGATGTGTTAGTGGTGGCGAAATAATGCTAGGTGGTGTAAAGTTTGAAGTATTTGAACAGGGTGTCGACTACCTGGAAAAACCTGGAAAGTCAGGGAATGTCAGGGAATTTAATGTTTGACCTGGAAAGTCCGGGAAAGTCAGGGAATTTCACTTGAGGTCAGGGAAAAAATATCAATACTACAACATCAAACAAGTTGATTATCTGGAAAGTTATTGTTAAGGCTATGTCAGCAATACGATATATGGAATAAAAAAGGTAATCAATCTTTCGAAATAGCAGTTAACCATTGAGGAAATGCTCTTATGCATAATTAAGTAAACTGTACTTTACTGCTTGTATTTATCCTCAGAATTCATTTTTTTTATTAAAAAGCATCATTAGTACTCTCCGAACAACGTCTTCCAAATTGACGTGGATTGCTTAGAAATATTTTGTTGTTAAGTTTCCTAGATCTCGCATTTTGCTCAAAATCTTGAAAAAATGGAGTCAACTCCATCAAATTATGTCAATCCTTACAAGTTTGCTCAAAATATCCAAGTGAAACTGCTGAAATCGAATAAAGTATAGAGAAAAACTAATGAGGATTCTCGTATTTAAGTGATGATGAATAAAAGCCTATAATCTCAAAATTCCAAGAGCATAAATCTGATGAATCAAACAATAATTTATTAAAAAAATGGTTATTGGCTGGTGGTGATCAACCGACCAATTGTTCAGCTCTTAACACTGTTTGGTTTTCTAGATTTGTGCTCCTGATGATGGTACAATTTTTCGGTTTAATGTTCTGATCAGTTTCACCATTATTATATTTGATGTCAAATTACATCATGAGAAAATAAATAAAAAAAACTAAAATTTCGTCGAAAATACGTATGTTTCAGATATCAGGATATGGACAGGATATATCTTGTTTTTTTTTCAAATTGTTTCTGAAAAAAGTTTTTTCAGATAATACCGCCTTTCTTCAGGATTTTTATCAGGAGCTTTCTTATAGATATGACCAGTTTTTTTTTCTTAGAATATACCCAGGACATTCTACAGAATTTCTGATGATGCCTTTCAAAATTTCAAAAGCAGAAATTTTAGAAATATTGTTTGAAATAATCTATTCAATTAGCTCTGGACACAAATTCAAAAGGAGAATTCTTATTATTAGCGCATAATTCAATCAGTGAATGAATTCCGCTAAGGTGATTATAAAACGAAGTCAAGTAATCCTAAAAAGTCCAAATTCTATTTTTAGGGAAATTCAAGATTGAAAGAAATACTCTAATCATTTTTAAAAACCCTAGAGATAAGGAGCTTCTAGGGGAAATCGTCATGGAGAAGTATTGAAGGAATATCTGTAAAAATATGTTTAAGAATTTCAAGAGGAATTTCTGAGAAATCTGTGTGGAATTTCTTGAAGCCATTCCCCAAAAAAGTTCTTCAGCAATGGCTGGAATTTTACCTGGAAAAAGTAATGGCCAAATTTCAGGATAAATTTCTTACACTTAAAAAGCATCGTGGATGATCGTAATAGTGTTGCTTCTTATATAAAAAAAAAGTTGTAATCAGGTATAATCAGGAAGGGGTCCAGAATTGTCGTTTATGCCTAAAATTTGTGAAATTATGTTTGAGGTAGTTCAGTAGCCGAGCACATCTTTGTTCAATTGCTCATTTTTATCATATCAACTTGAATAAACGCTAAAAAAGTTATCTCTCAAATATATTTTAGTAAAGTAATAGCTTTTGTTCAGTTTATTCATACGACCTATAACATGAACTTTACATCATGAAAATTATCGGATAAGTATCTTCTTGTACATATCGTACTAGTTTCGGTCCAAATTAACCAATTGAGTGACCTGGAATTTTTCTGGAAAACGACTGGAAGGTCAGGGAAAGTCAGGGAATTTTATTTTCAAAATTAAGTCGACACCCTGTTGAAGAATTTGTGTATCTTGGAACACTCTTGACGTGTGATAAAGATGTTACCCGCGAGGTAAAAAAACGTATTACAGCTGCGAGTCGAGCTTTCTACGGGCTCCTTAACCAGCTGAAGCCCCGTAGCATGCAAACGAAAACAAAACTCGCGTTATACAAGACACTGATCCTTCCGGTTGTGCTCGAATCATGGACGTTGAAGACTCTTGCATTCGGGCCTCCGCCAGCGCCGCCTGACATCGCGATGCTGCTACATTGGAGTAGCGAAGGAATTGCTGATTTCTGGTATTGAGCTTCTATGATGATTTTGAACTGACAATGGCCTTCGTAGCGAGTGATCAGTTCGCTTGATGACCGGGATGATCTTCGTTGCTGGATTGACACGCTCGACGATACAGGACAACCTTCATGCGAAACGGACACAAATACTTAACTGAACGGTGGAGATCCTCCATTTGGGGTCCTCCGCAGTGGCGAAGCATCTGGTTGGAAGAGTTACTGCTCTGCTGATGGTGACTCCTGGTCGTTGTCCCAGATAAAAAGGACGAAAATCTTGGAAATGCCCCTTCTAAAGACACCATCCTGGGTACGGACGGCAACCCCTGGACATTCCCATCCTGAGTGGGAAAATTTCAGTTATTCGTCCTTGAGTTGTCGTCAAATGGTTCCGATACGAACATTATCACGCTGTCGTGTCCATTTCGTCCTATTATGCAGATCAGAGTGATACTGAGTTTTCCATTTTCTCCAAATTTGCTGGACGAAGTCTTACGTGCGTTGCCAATGTGAAAATCGATTTTCAGGAATCTCCCCAACTCGGGCTCTGGGACTGACGTGAGCGACCTATCCACCAGAAAATGACCCAGTGTTAGCGCTGAGAAATCATTCGTTGCTCAAAGGGGTCAGTGGTCTAGAATTCAGAATCGCTGCTATTTGGGAAACTACGGTATGGAGCTCGTCTTACGTCCAAAACTCTGGGGTCTATTTTGTAAATCGAGTGGATTCATGTGACTCGTCTGTAGTCATTGTCGATCAAAGTAAGCATGCATATTTCAGATGTTACCCTTCGACTCCTATTGTAATCCAGTCACATAGAGTGACACTTGTCGATAAACTCGAGTGACAGAGCCAAGTCGAGCAAAATTTTAGGTCGACAGTGACTCCAGTCGAGTAGTTTTTGGTCGACTCGATTTATAAAATAGGGCCCTCTATCTCCGATGGTTTTCCGGAAATGTTCTTCGAAGGATTTTACGGCCGCCTCTCACAGTCCGCCGAAGTTGGGAGTTCGATGCGGGATGAATTTTAATTCAATTCCTTCTAGTGCTGCATTTGCAATCCAATGTTGGACTTGTTGATCGTTCAACAGTCGACGTAATACTTCGAGTTCTCTATTCTCTTCAACAAAGCTGGGCGCGTTGTCGCACATGACCAACTGTGGTTTGCAACGAATGGCAACAAATCGCTTGAATGACGCCAGGAAGGCTTGTGTTGAAAGATCAGCCTCCAAGTGTACGGCCTTGGTGCACAAATCGATTCCGACCTTCAGGAAAACTGGTCCAGGTGTGACTCGGACGGAGGATAGATGGGCTATCTACTGCTCATGGACCATTGTTATACTCCAGAAGCATCCAACACACCGGTGGATAGTCCGACGTGCAACATCTGGTGCAAGAATACGCCAGAATTTATGTCTTAGGTGTTACGATGGTAGTAATCCATTATTAAACTCATCAGGGGGTGTTGATGGTGAAGAATTACTGAATGTTTTCGACTTTCTGGTATCGGAACATGTTGCAACAGGCCGCCAACGCAAAGTGTACCTTCTACCAGAATAGGTTTTACTGCTAATAGCTTCGATGATGCACTAATGGGTTGGTTCTAGGATAATGTCGAAATTTCTGCCGGAAAACTTTCCGACTGGACTAGCTGGGCTAACTGTAGTTCAGCTTTGTAAAGCTTGGATGTTGATAGGTTTCCACTACGCTTGCAGGCTCGGTTTCTCATTACTGCAGTATGGGTACGCCGAGAATCCATGCAACGAGTCGGACTAGCATAGGGAATGATGATCGGAACACAAATATGGAACTATATAGCTTGATTTGAGTGGGAAGCGATATTGCTGGCGAAGTAGTGCTTTACCCAACTCTGGTTGGACAGTAACTGATTTGGGCCAAATTGTGCGATCTTTGCGTAGCCACAACGGTCCTTCAAACCACATCGACTGGTAAGCCAACTGAACTGTGAAGATGTCATTCAGCAGGATACGATGTCTGCCGGATTGTCGACACCAGCGATGTGACTGATGAGACCCAGCGGATGCGAGCGGTGTCGGATAGAACGACGCGCTTGGTAATGGTTGACTCAGAACTCCAGCATGGTACATCGAACTTGAAAATATCTTCAGCCGGTTCCCAAGTGAGCCCAAGCGTTTTAACAACTGACGAATCGAGTTCCAGAGTGGAGCGTGCGTCTCGAAGTTCTGTTGGAATCGTGGACAACAGCTCGGAGCTATTTGAACTCCACTTGCGCAGTATGAAGCCTGCTGAAGTTGTCGATGAAATAAGAACGGTGGAGAGTGTTTTCCCATCTTTGACACTGTCGGTACAAGTTAACAAATCGTCAACGTAAAAGTCTTTGCTTACGACTTTCTCAGATATTGGATGCAAAACTCCACCATCCAGCCTTTTTAATGCGGTGGCCTTTGGGTTTCCCAATTGATTGATTATGTGCTTCTTTTTAGTAAGGGTGACTACGAATCTTCATCTTTTCTACGTTTTGTCGTTTTATCGAACAGCTCTTCGCATACAGACTCCTCTACTGACATCGTACTGGAACTATGGCAGGACTTCAACTCTCAGAACGTCGAGCTCTGAGGCGATGAAACGTTCAAGATCAGCAGCTCTCATGGCGTCAAGCCCTTCTGGTGATTGATGTTTTGCATAAAATTGGTCATAAATGGTTCCATACTTTCTGGTAAGGCAACCTTAAAGAACTTAATTATCATCTATTGGATCATCAAACACCCCTTTGGTTGTAAACATTGCACAGAAAATTGAAAATATTCGCCTCCTTGATCAAAATGAGAATGTGTCAGCGAATGTTACAAGTGGTGACACACAGTAATCGGCGCCAAAAAAGGGTGGTGTATGTCTGTCTTCTATCGTGGCTTCTCATCTTCCACGAACGATAAATGTTATGCGTGTTGTGTAAATGCAGGCGGATAAATGAAATTATGGCTCGTGTGTCAATGATCGTCATATTTTCCAAAGTTTGCCAATTCCTAAAGAACTACTGAATTTATCGGCAATTCTGAAGTTTTTGTAAGTTTATGAACTGTGACCGATTCTCAGCTTATGGACTGGAGGGGTCGTTCTGCGCCGTTGATGCAGCAGTCCTTGCACTGTTGAAGCCTCCGAAATTGAGAAGCGAATGATGCTTCTTCTGACAGTGTCGGCGTACGCCAGCAGTACACGCTCGAACTATGTGTGACGATGACAGGCAGTTCAAGCACAGCCCGTTCCGTTTCGATTTTATGAACAATTCGATTTATTGAACAATTTTGAAATGAAAATGTCCACTAAATCGAAATATACTTATAGTAATTCCTATGAATCTCCGGGGAATCCCTAGAGAAACTGTAGGAAGGGTTGCTGAAGAAATCCCAGGTGAGCTCGTTTCAAGTAGGCTGTTGAAAAATTGGCATGCAATCTCCCATACAAAATTACACATTAGTTTTCTCCAGTGTTTAAGACTATTCCGAAAACTTTCCTAAGCTTTTTCTACGTACGAACACGTCGGAACCCTAGACGAATGCAACAGTGAAAGAATCAGGTAAATCCGTTGACTCGTTCTCAAGTTATTTCGTGACATACAAACATCATTCCATTTTTATTTATATAGATTGATTGCTTCACCGACCAAAGGACTTCCAGATCTTTTTCAACACCCATCCCGTGGTGATTGTGGAGATGCAGAGGAATTCTCAGTCTCTAGAAACAACACTCATACACAAACATTCCTTCCCCATCCCAACCGACTGTAAGAACCTGGCCGGCGCCGTTTTTGATCCATAATATAAGAACTGTTAAAATGTACACTTTGAGAGTAAGCGGAAAATCTCATAGCCTACCCAAGTAACAATTTCAGTGCTTTTTGATCTTAGATGTTATTTATGGAGGTTTTATTAGAGATGTATTCATTCCTAACAGATTTAATAAAGCATTGCAAAGTGCCAAACGTTCTTTTCGGTAAAACCCACTTTTAAATGCTTTGTAGATATCTACAAGAGCTCCCGTTAAAACTTATTTGCTGGCCACATTTGTTGATAATAAATTTTATTTTGAAGGAGCTGTGTAGTGTCTATTAAAACCTATATTTAAAACCTCATTTTGCTTGTCTTGTCAAGGCATAAGTAAAACTTCTAAGACTATGCTAATTCATGTTAAAGCATTCTTAAATCTCAACTGTCTGATGCATGTTATTGGAATGCAGTCTGCGTGTGGTTATCAATATCATTATGTTGATAATGATAATCATGTAGTGAATCACGAATCAATCAGAACGCAAACATAGAAATGCCAAATATTCCTCTCGAAGAATTAACAGACTATCGCATACTTTTCCCATACTTGCCTGAACTTCCCGTTCTAGTGGGACAACTATGCTGCACACAACAGCTGAGCTACACGAAAAAAGTTTTCGTTTGTCAGACACTTGTCACTTACCGTTTTCTGCATCAGTACAACCGATCAAGCACGACGAACTTATTAAAACAATTATTCCAATAAAATAGTTAGATACATAACGGCACAAATTTAATTAAAATGAATTGCATCATAAAATTGAATCATCCGATTTGTTTACCTTTTTGACAGCACTAGCTATCCTGAGTGCATTAAATTTAAGTCAAGGCTCCCAAAAAAACAATTTGTCGAAGTGCAGAACAAATATTCTGATTTAGGAGTATTTTAGCCAGTGAGGGTTTTGAGCACGGGTTCTTAAGATCAAAAGCGTTAATGAATGATTATATTGTTCGAAATGATTACCAATTGATTTTAAACCATCCCAGACAAGACCAGCAAGATTTAACTGGATGGAATCCATTTTAAATGTCGCCGTTTCGGATTGATAATTACAAGACCAGCAAGATTTAACTGGATGGAATCCATTTTAATTGTCGCCGTTTCGGATTGATAATTACAATATGCGTGGGAAATTTCAATTTATGATTGAGATGAGCATGAAATCATTCTAAAAATGGAATGGAGTAATATATTGTATAGCCAATAATGATGTCGTAATTGTGGCGCGTTGCTGTAAATCGAAAAATTCTATGTCATGATGGTTTCAAAATCAAAAAAAGGTTATGGTTTATAAACAAATTATTGGTTGATGTTTGTTCAATCATAAGCTCTTAACATTGGTTTTATTCCGTGTACAAGGATATCTTAAAAGATTTAATACCGCTAGTTGAGCTCAATAAGGCTATACAATAGCTCTTATGAATGTTTTATAGCATAGGGGAAGGGGTGGTAAAATGAACACCTTAAGGATATCATCTTGTTTCTGATAGAAAAACGAAGAATTTGTATAGTTCTATCGCACAACATCAAAATTGAGGATGTAATCTATAGCAGCGACACGAATTCAAACTAAAATAGCTAAATTTTCACATATTTTTGTCGCTAGCAAAAATCGATGCAAATGTTCATTTTACCTGCACTATGTGGGTAAAATGAACAGCTGTTGGTGGTAAAATGAACACCATGCCAAAAACGTGAGCAAAACAAATATTTTTGAAATTTTTTATTGCTCATCCGAAAATATATCCATTAAGGATTGTAACCCATTCAAAAAGAAATCCAAAAGTTTCAAACCTCAAGACATTCGAGCTCAAAGTTACGTCAGTTCTAATTTTTAAACGTGGTTTTCCAAAATCTTGGTTTTCATTGATATTTTCACTTTAATTGACCTCCGTATTAACCGGTACACTACGATTTATACTCTAAATCGTCCGTGCATGATAAATTTTCATTGATATTTGTTTTTTCTCGGTAAAAGACAAGGTGTTCATTTTACCACCCCTGTTCATTTTTCCACCACTTCCCCTACTACAAGGGTAGATGTATTCATACGATACAAAACTAAGAAGTTTAGAAACGGTTTTAAGGTATAGTCTTAACAACCTCCTGTAGTGTGGGCCTTTTCGGGCTTAACGAAGTTTCATCAAAGGTTTATTAAGGTTATTAAGACCAATAAGTTCTAAAATGAGTTTTAGCGATATGGTGGTAACAACAGCTTGTAATAAATGAAAAAACTAAAAATGTTACTTGGGTATGCTAGCTATGCTCAATTGGCGTCTTAAAGATTACCATCCAAGATTTTCAAAGATTACCGCCCTACCCATTTAGCCCTCTAATGCAGCATATTTTCAGGTGCCGCACTGTTCGGATGCACGAACCAATCTTGGAACTGACCCCCATGATACCGTTTAAAAAACTAATTAAATCATTCCATCCCAAGTTCAGCCTCTCTATCCAGTAGCGACGAAGACCCATTCCCATATATGCGGTACGTGAAATGGCAATGGAGCTAAATTAATACACGATGAGCCATTGACCTCCCGATGCTTTTATTGACTGCGCACTCAATCAGCGATAACTCACTGGTTATTGCCGTAGCTGTAAGAAAACATGGAGATGAAATGGCTTTCCGACTTCTTCTCGTCGACTGCATCCTCCACCGTGGATTGAATGCTGTATGGTGTAGAAGTTCTTTGTTATTTCACGACCGTGGGATGGACCCGACCGAGTCTCGCTTATCTAATGGCAGCAAGCACAAAGACAGTCTGCCCTTCTTTCGTAAATCTCCTCTATCGGAGAGTCGATCTTGTTGTAAGCGATCGTGAACGCTTAGCAGGAAGCTGGTCCTTGCAATAGGGACAGCAGGACGTAACGTTCCCAACTTAATGTCTCAATTGTTCGCCGAAACGAAGAAAGGACGCAATAGGAGAAAAAAAAAACGCTGCACAAAGGTTATCGCATCGCAACCGACGAAACTTACTCTCCATTTCTTCTCGCTGTACAAAAACTACCCTCTCCAGTTCCAATGGGTTAATAAATCATTCCAGCTACAGCAGAGCATACAGAAGACGCAGGTCAGCCATGTTGGTTTTGGTTCTCCCATTTCCCTTTCTCTGTTTATCTACGGATAAAAGAACAACCATTACGGACTGTCGTTAAGCGCGAGAATCTTCAACAGGGAAAAAGGAGTCACGCAAAGGGTGAGAAAAGACATTCGTTTGATTTATGCCGGGATTACATTTCCCTGTTTTCAGCTTCTATCTGTGCTCGGGAAGCGAAACAAAGGGGGTACCATTTCTTTCGGTGTTTCTTCGAACTTTCTTCTTCAAACATCCCTAGATGGACCCTTCACGTTCCGGCTCATCCCAACGATCTCAGCCGAGGGTCCTATAAATCATTTTCCACAAAAGAATTCTCACACAAAATTGCACAAATAATTACTTCAACTAAATCTAATGGCATTGTTAGATTTCGGTTCACGTCCTCCGCTGATTATTTATGCTGGTCTCGGAATTGGGATTCAATCGTGATGGGAACGGTTTTGGAATCGTCAGATTAATTTGAGTCAATGCGAGTTTAATCCCTCGGTCGCCAAAACCAAAATCTAACCAAGGAAGCAGCAAATTTATGAAATCGCAACAATTTACACTCTTCACATAAACTATCACTCAAGTGAACGGTAGAAATCCACCGTTCTGGGTACGCATTTTTCATCATTTCTGTGTCTGGAATAATTCAACCCGACTTAACGCGCTGCCTCTTTGCCACGTATAATAAACAAGGTTGTAAATTAGCATAAATTCGCTCTCACTCTGCGCGCTCGGAGGTAGTTATCTTGTGCATACCGTCATAACCCCGAAAAAAGTATCAACCAACAAGAGCCAGCTTCTTCCAAAAAATACCACCGGTATTTGTTATTCAAATCAATTTAAATTATGTCGTTCTTTCCGAGCCTTTGCTCAATGGCCGGAGAGAACCTGCTGTCTTTGGGTAGCGCTACTCCAGGTCTAGGCCATGGCCAAACAGGATAAGAAGCAAGCATGGCAAAGGGGTTCATACATTATAGATTCAGAATTTCACAGCTCGTAGCCATTTCGGGGTTTCGAAAATGGATTCTCACTTTTCAAAATGAGGTAATTCAAACGATTAGATAAATTAAATGTGAACAAAAAGAAGCCACACACCAGAGGCACGCCGCCGAAGCCGTTTGTTCCGCCATTTAGGCTTACCGGCTAGGCCTACCGTTTTGTGATTCCATGGCAGGCTTTTGGGCTTTTTGGAGAAATTATAATAGAAGCAGCAAAGTGGTGTGGTCGCTGATAAACAATAAGCTGACGGTTTAGAATTTCACTTTATCTAAACGACATTTTGTCAGTTGAATGTTGTATTTTCATCGTTCGTGCTGTTTGGAGTATGAATAATCAGTATTTGTAACTTTATGTATACAGAAGAAAACGATCAAAAACGTAAGCAATATCTACCCAGACAACCAGAAGTCGCAAAGCAGGATACGAACCAAGTCGTTTATTTGTACAAATTGCAACACTCCCGCACTACACGGTGGATGAAATCGTTTGATCGATGAGTTTCCTCGTACAAAACGCTATTTTATGAGTTTATATGCAAATTTCATTTCGTCCGTATAGTTGTACAAAGTAAGTCGGATCAATCCGTAGCAGCTGTCAAATTAATTTTGTTATTATAAATTAAATCGCATAAGAGTACATACTAATTCGCAAGAAAATCAACACACTCACATTGCATGTTATGTTTCATCATATAAAATATGCACGTTTATCGCCTCCACTTTTGTACGTATAAAACCTTTTCGCGACATCTTATACGTGAAATTTTGCACATGGTGATTTGGTTATACGTACATTCTAGTTGTCTGGGTAGTCATAAGACTTTATCATGCTGTTTTGGTAGAATTCACACATTTCTTCAATATAAATTAGAAAAATTTTGTTTTTTGATAATAAATCATCGAGCTGCTTAGTGGAAACCGATTTTTTGGTCGGATCGAGTCTAGTACATGACATTGAAGACGGCCTTACATTTAGGTCGAAATACGCGTATCTGTCAAGGGATACAAACTCTAGCGGAATTGAATGGTATAGTACTAAATCCGGTTTTTCGTCCATTTATGTTGTTTTTTGCTATTCAAGATTTTTGAGAGACGTTTTAAAGTAATCTGTGATAGTTTTAGGGTATTAATGGTCAAGATCTGTTCGGTTGTGCTGTTTTATGGCATAATTATATTCAACTGATCTTATAGGAAATATCAGTATTTTTTTAATCAGTTCTGCTTTTAAAAACAAATTAATTACTGCCAATATAACTGTATCTGGAGAGTTTTTAGATGCATGGAACTGATCGAATAATTTCGAAATTGTAAAAACCTTAGCAGAAAGTTTTAGAATGAGCCATTAGACGCAGTTACCTCTTTCAATGGGGCAAGTGGGACACATCCAGTGTCATGCGTCAATCCACATCAGTAAGCCAACCATTACAATAATAGGATTGATGAATCATAGATTTTTAATTTTGAGTACATTTTTGATGTACATAAGGGGTCCACTATAAAATACGTAACGCTTTAGGAAGAAAACCTTTGTTTAATAGTATGTCACATCGCACTTTTTTTTTTCCTTGTCTGTAGAGCCTTTTACCCACTGCGTCCAATAATTAGGAATATTGTGGTATGACCCATATTTAATTTTGTGCTCATCAAATATCCTCTCACAATTGAGATGTGGTGGACAATGGTTGATGGAGCACGTTATCCCAACTAGGCTCAACTCGTTTTATAAAGTTTATTACCCTGTTTGGATTGCATTGCCAAACTTCGGAGGGCTCCAATAACCCTTTTCCAAATATTGACAGCCTTTGATTGAACAATGCTCCACAGCTGCAAAGCAAGTGTTCAGCGGTTTCGTTTTCGTTCAAACAAAATCGACATTCTGAGAATTGGATTTTTCCAATCTTGTAAAGGTAATACCTGCTCGGGCAGTGACCAGTCATCAGACCGGTTATTACCCTGGTATTCTTTTTATTAAGATTTAATATGGCCCGGGCTTTTGACAGACTGGGTCTAATAAATCTTTTCGCTTGCTTGGCTGTATCCGTGGCATTCAAATTAGTTTCTACCATGGACATTTCCCAAGTTCTTAGTTTCATCCTAAGAGTACTCTCAGGAACTCCACAAAAAGGTTCAGGGCCGACGAAGCTCGAAGCTGCACCCTGTCTTGCTAGATTGTCGGCGTTTTCATTCCCTTCAATACCACAATGGCCGGGAACCCAGTACAACGTTACTTCGTTTCTACTGGCCAATTGCTTCAAAGAGAGAATACATTCCCACACTAACTTCGATTGACATGTAAATGCCTTTAGCGCATTTAATGCTGCTTGACTGTCCGAGAAAATACAGATCTTAGCAAACCTGTAATTAATTCCTTTTGAGACAAACATTTGTGCATTCTAAAATTGCTTGAATTTCAGCCTGAAATACAGTGGGGCTGCATCCCATAGCTATAGACTTACTAATACCGAGACCAAAAACTCCAGCCCCGGTATTTTCGCCCATCTTTGACCCATCGGTGTAAAATACAACAGACCCTGGACGTAAACTTGGCCCACCAGATTCCCACGTATTGCGGTTTGGTTTAACCACTTTGAATGGCACATCATAGTTTGTCTTCGTTATCATCCAATCTTCTACTGTTTTTATATCTGAGTTCAAGTTGAATTCCTTGATGATCTTCAAGTGTCCCATCAGATCACCATCTAGTATTTTATTGTAACGGATAAATTGCAAGGCATTTTTTGCAGCTTGCAGTTTAACAAATTGATGCAAAGGTAGTAAATTGAGAAGGGCATCCAAAGCAACTGATGGTGTGCTTTTCATTGCCCCAGTCATAGATATACACGCAAGCCTTTGTAACTTAGCTAACTTCTTTTGAGTGGTTACCTCATTTGTTTTAGGCCACCACACCAGTGAAGCGTAAGTAATTTTAGGTCGCACTATTGCTGAATAAATCCAATGTACCATGTTTGGGCGTAGGCCCCAGGTTTTCCCCAAGGCTTTATTGCAGACCCACAGGGCATTTGTACCCTTAGTTATGATCTTATTTAGATGAGAATTCCAGTTCAATTTCTTGTCCAGAGTTACACCAAGGTGTTTTACTTCTTCCGAGAACTGAATTCGAATTCCATCCAAAAAAGGCTGTTTGAGGTTCACCTTTTTCCTCCTTGTAAAAGGAACAATAACTGTTTTCGAAGGGTTTACATTTAAGCCCTCACTTCTGCACCATTTGAGAGTACTGTTTAACGTAGATTGCAACCGATTGGAGATTGTGTCATCATATTTTCCACGAATCACAATGGCCACATCATCTGCGTATCCAATAACCTCAAAACCTTGATCCTTTAGATTTTTAAGGAGTTCGTCTACTACTAACGACCAAAGTAAGGGCGATAATACTCCTCCCTGAGGACATCCCTTCTTAGATCTTATAGATAGTTGCGCACCTCCCAGATCAGCGGATATCTCCCGATCTCTGAGCATAGCCATTACCCATTCAATAATGCTTTTATCCAAGCCCCTTGTTTCCATTGCTGATCTCATGGAGCTGTAGGATGCATTATCGAATGCTCCTTCGATGTCGAGAAATGCAACCACGGCTATTTCTTTGGCTTCAAGTGATTTTTCGATCTTACTCACTAGCGTCTGTAGTGCTGTAATAGTAGATTTACCCGTTTGATACGCAAATTGATATTTGCAAAGAGGCATTTCTATTAAGCTTGTTGACTTGATGAAATCATCAATTATTTTTTCCATTGTCCTTAGCAAAACAGACGAAAGGCTTATGGGTCTAAAGGCTTTGGGAGTTGTTTTATCCCTTTTGCCAGCTTTAGGAATAAAAACAACTCGAACCTTTCGCCACGCCTTAGGAATGTAAGACAGTGTAACGCTGGCCACATCGCACTTAATATTAACTGAAAATTCCTCACTAATGACGTAAAAAGGAATAAAAAATGTTCAAAATATATCATTCAAAGGTTATTCATTAAAAATAACACGTAAATTTTTTAAAATTGTTGAAATAGTAAACATGTTCTGTTATTTATATGCATGCCAGAAAGCCACCTAATGGGGTGGAATTGTTTTCCGTAACTACTAGATTTGGTAGAAATAATCAATAGAATTCAATTTAAATAAAAAAAATATCGTTCTCATGATGCAATTTTGATCTCGTATTTCAAAAATAAAAAATATATAGAAGAATTACATATTTCTTCTCCCTCTTATGCAATTACGTAATTTGGGATCCTTCTTTTTTATAAAAATCATTTGTTTGAATGTTCTAAGGACTGTTCATTTAAGAAAGTGGACACGTGTTTTTAACAGTAAACTGTTTATTTTCGAACAAATTCATGAGTTTACCTAGAATACATGGAAATCAACGTAATTTCGGTCAAATTCACATAAATTTGAACATTTATTTAGCATTGCTGGAGAATGCTCTTACTTTTCTTTTGATACCTCCCATAAAATTCTGCACAACTTTTTTCGGAACTTTTCGAACTGCTTTTTGAACTGCTGACCGAAAATTTTCTTGAAAAAATCGATGGAGCTTGCTTCTCTTCCATCCTTCTTAAGATGCCGTTTGATTATTGCCCAATATGTTTCAATGAGGCGTAGTTCTGAGCAATTTGATGGATTCGATCATTTTTCTACAAATTCGACTTATTCCTTCTTGAGCATCTCCAAAGTAGCTGAAGCATAGTGAGCCGATGCTAAGTCTGGCAAAAACAATGGAGGCATGGTATGCTTTCAGTAGATGGGCAGAAGCCATTTTGTAATGCATTCAGTTCTGTAATTTTCGCCGTTGATTGAACCCGTCGTGAAATATGTAGTACTTTCATACCGCAGGAGCAAATTGCTTGCCATACCAAATCATTTTTCCCAAATTTTTCTGTTGGGATGTATCGTACGTCGTCAGGAATATCTGCTTTGGCCACAGCGTTGAAAAAAAACAATTTGGACACTTCGCGATTTAAGCCAAATCTCGGAACGGCAGTTTTTCTGTACACCATTTGTGCAGAAAAAAATTGAGAGTCGCCATGTCAATTCGACCCATCGTTTAGAATTTATATTTTTTTTATGTCAACTTTTGTCTGCTGTCAAAATAAACACTTGAGATCACACTGAAACAAAATTTTATTTGTTTTTTATGGAATTTTTACACCAAAATGCTAGTATTTAGGTGTCCACTTTCTTAAATGAACAGTCCTTAGTGCTACTCTCTAGAAAAATGTTTGAAACGTGTAGGAAAAGTATTGATTCTGGTTTTTGTTTTGATAGATCCAACTTACCCCGGGTATAAAGATATTTTGGGGTAGGTTATACCATCAAAAATTTCATATGAAATGAAAACAAACTACCGGTTTATTGTTAACAATATGTAAAAATACTAAAATTATAGCTTACTGATGCAAATTCGATTTATAACACATCTATTTTTTGCGAGTCAGTGCAAGACGTGAAACGTGTCACAATTTATCATGAAATTTGAAAATGGCGCAGAATTGACAACTGTTACATGAACCACATGGTTATGAAAATTGAAATATTTGTTGTACTTAATACATTCCTTGTGATTGTATCTTCAACTTTCTAGAAGAATACCCCCATGAAAAACTTTTCCTTAGTGAGATATGACGAAACGCCCCACTTACCCCACATTCTCATTTGTTTTTGAATACGCGCATTGGGTAATGTACTACTTGGGCACTTTTAAGACTCATTTTGGCATGATTTTTTTTTTCTTGACCAAGTTGTCTGAAACATTACAGTAAGAAACACTCCAATACAACGCATATTGTTTCCAAAAATAAGCTCAGTAGCTTCTTAAAAATCCCTTTGCCAAAGTGAATCAAAAGTACCTAGAATGGGCTCCCGCTCTAACAAAATACCTTTATTGCTTTCTTAAAAAAGCTTAGCAAACTTTTGGTAGGATATTTGAAATCCTTAACTGCTCCCACCATTGACAGAATTTTCATGAATTTTTCAGGAGGGTTTTTATGCGATTTTAGACTAATATATGTAGCAGTACTTGAAAATTGTATGCAAAGCTTCTTGGTTTGAATTTTTTTTCAAAAGTTCTTGGTAAATTTTTAAACTTTTTTTCCTGATGTCCGTTAGTTGGCTCCTCCTTCTGAAAATGTTGAAAGCTGCTTCCAGAGGCGATGCTTTTCTAAGCTATCTTTGTGAGAATTCTTGACAAAATCCTTGGGGGATACGTAACAACATCTTTCAAATGATGTGAAAAACTGTTGTGAGGATTCTGAAAATTATCTAGGTTTTCTTCTTGTTGAATATATTTGACAAATTCTTGCGTTCAGTATCATAAGGGTGTAACTGCCGTGAGCGATTTCTCTTCATCGATTTTCTTTTAAGCTTGGCAAACATGGTCGGGCGAATGTATTCGACTGCTTTTTTTATACAATATAAAGAAATCATCATCCTTCGTCACACTGCATCGTAAAATGTTATGGAGATCTATTGAATTTTGTGTACCGATTCAAAGAGAAAATCAACGAAAAGGAATCAATCACTGCAGATACGCGTATATGATACTAAACGCGAAAATTGTTTGTGGAGCTGGAATTGTTCCAACTTCGTGACATGCAATATGTTTCATTAGATTATAGTGAGTTCCTTTTTGGGAACTCTTTATCATCCATCTCCTTAGAAAAACGTTTGGTAGACTCTAGGTTAGATTCTTAGTGAATTTATTGGACTTCAGAGAATCATAACAGAACTCATACATAATCTGTTGTGGATTACATACTTGACTTTTTGGATGTTTGAAAAACTTCAAAGGGGGCCACAGGTCCAAAAAGGTTGGGGAACACTGAATTAGATGAACAAATATAAGTGATTTCTTGATTTATTTAATAGATTAGACTTCGTAAAATACTCACAAACGAAGATAAAAATATATGAATACAGATTTTTCTGCATGAATCACGTAATTCAAGGTTTTTGCTATAATAAACACACAAATAAATACTGATCTTTATCATATCGACATATTTTGGCGGTGACTGTGAGTATAAAATGAAGCATAAAGATTTCTTGCTTTTCGATTCCAATTGAAGTGTAAAACCGAAGTATTCGAAAAATTTCTTTTAAAATCTAAATTCAAATTTTACTTGTTTTTAATTATGAATCGTGGTTTACGGCTAACCAGCCAAGTGGAAGTTTAACAACTACCGAAAGCTAAACATTACATATATTTTGCAATTGAATTAAATGTGCCCTAAGAACTTGTTAATCATGTTGAAATACTGAAGGGGTCATGCACAAATTATGTCACGCTTCAAGGGGAGTTGAGCCGAGTGTGACAAGCCTTACAAAAAATTCGGAAGATTCATACAAAAAATGTGACAAAGGGTAGAGAGGGGGTCAAAAGAGTTGAAATTTAGCCGGACATAATTTGTGTACCATCCCTGAACGAAAATTTTGAAGGGAAGTGAAGGAGAACCCATAAAAAATACACTTCAAAACTTCTCGAGAAACACAAAAATGTAAATAAAAAAAATGTTATGTGTTGCAAAAATCTAGAATTCTCACGCATGATATTCTTCATGCGTGAGTTGTTGCTCACGCTACTCATTATTGGGGAATCGAATAGGATAATAACATTTCAGTACAAAATCATTAGAATGCGTTGTAAAGTAATTCAGAGATTTTCATAGGATTTTTAAGATTTCAAAGAGAATTCTGGGATTTCAGATTCCTTTGAAAATTTGAATTTTTTGTGTAGTTCTTAGAATAAAGATATAATAATATATAATAATAATAAAGAAAAAAAAAGCCATGAAGAATATTGCGATAATAATGGGTATCGTATGGATTTCCGTAGGGATTCGGAGTTATAAAAGAAATTCTGGTAGTTCTGGGATTAGTTCTAAAATTTAAAATCCTAGTATATGGAAAATATTCTAGAATTCTGAAGGAAGTTTCAAATGTATGGTAAAAGATCTGAAATTTTAAGAATTCGGTTTAGATACCTGTTATGGATCTTTTAGAATCCTGTGGGAATTTGTAAGATTTCGATAGGAAACTCTAGGATTTCCCTAAGAATTTTAAGAATTCGTTGTGATGATCACTTGGAATCCAGATGAAATCACTGTATGAATCTTCTAATTACAAGTAGAAATCTTAGAGATTGGCAGTGTAACGTGAATAATTTCCACCAGAATAATAAAACATCATATTCAAAAAAAAAAAAAAAAAGTTTGATTGAATTGCTAGATATTCCGACTAAACCCTATGATTCCTTCCAGTTACAGCAAATCGTATCAGAATCCAGACCCACTATCATGGAAACTGATCTATTACAGTGTTGTGAAAAACTCAATTTCTCATAACCCACGCTTGAGATTTTTCATGCGTTAGTTGTCAATCACGTAAGTCAGCAGTCAAAAAATCATGGCTCACCTTTTTGACTCATTGTCATTTCCACGGTTTACTCACAAACGACAATAATTTCTTGTTAGTCTAGTTAAACTTTAGTTATCCTTTCTAACGTAAACAATAACATTCGGGTTTTACGAGTTTTTGACGGGTTTTACGACTGATTCATTATATACGGTTTGAGTTGATTGTGTGATGTTGCATCAGAATGTCAAGCGTGAGATTTGCGAAGCAGATCTCTAATGAGTTCGCTCTCACGGGAGAGCGTTTTGATTGAGATTTGAGTGTGAGTCAATCAACACTGAGATTCTAAGAATTTAAGGAATGCTTCCAGAATTTCAGGAGTCTTACTGAAACACCTGAGGATCCTCAAGCTAAAACATAAAAATTTGTAAGTCACAAAGGGTGGCTAGGAAGGAAATCCTGTATCAATTTACATTTCTCTACTATACATATGCAGTAGAAGCTCATGTTCGAAAGTAGTTTACGTACTGCATGTTTGAAAAGTTTAAATAAATATCAAAATGAAGTTAACTTTGGAGAATTCATTTTTGAATGGATGCTACAAGTATTGAAGTTAACTGTAAACCAGCAGTTATCCGTGGAAAAATATGTGGAGTAATTCATAGGAATATCATATGAGAAATTTCTGGTTGCATTCTTGAAGAAGTCTGAAAATATTAGAAAATAATCCTAGTGAAAACAGGGGAAATTCATGGAAAAATCACCAAATGAATTTCTAGACAATTTTATTTGAGAGCTTTTTCGAGAAATGTGTGGAAGACACTTTGGAGTAATTCTTGCAGGAATTTTAAAAAATATCGTGGAGTAATTTTGGGAGACATCCTTCGGGAGCTTGGTAATTTCATGGTAATTTTTTTGGTAAATATCCGAACAAAAATCTGAGAGGGATTTCTGGAACAGTAAAAGATAGGGAGACAGATCCTATTCTTGGCACTTCTGATTTACTAGGGCAAGCTGCTGAAAAGCTACTGAGATCAAAATTGGCCACAATATGCATCGTATTGAAGTGCTAATTATTGCAATTCTTAACAATTACTGCCAAATGGAGGCATAAAAGTTCTTAACCCTATTCTTTATTACACCAAAAATAGGCCTTCAATAAATTTGACAACATTCAGGTCATTTTGACAGATTGTACACAGGTAAAAAGAGATGGCATTATTTCTAGTCTATATCTTGCTCAAAGGTGTTCTGTCAAAATGGCTACGATACGTGTTTACGTTATTTACGAAGGCCGCGTCATTTTTATCTGTTTTCTATAATTTTCTTAACTAAACCTCGCGTGGCTTTTCAAAAGGGCCTGTATAACAATGAGAGATTCGTTTTCGATTATAACAGTGCAACACTAAAGCTTTTAGGTAGTTTTTCACTATAAATCGAAAGACAATGTCCTTGACTAGCGTTTCATAAACACGCAACAGATGAGATTAATGTGGCTCAGTTATGATTAAAGAGAAAATAGACAAAGAGATCCTCTCAATATTTGATGGGTCCGTTTGAAAAGTATCGATTTATTCACCTTTTCATACAGTCAACTCTTCCTTACTCGATACTTCGTATCTCGATATCGAGTTAGAGAACCATAGTTGTACTTGTAGCTAGTTTGCATGGCTATCTCTATGGTCACATTTGCACTTATGTTGTGCTTTATAACTCGATACCTCCCCTACTCGATGGTCCCTTCAATTACGATGTATGAAGAGTTAACTGTAGTGTGGAAAATACTTGTCTGGTAATGCAATCATGACATCACCCCTTTACATGACTTCCTCAAAGAGATTTATTCAATTATAATAAAGACAAATCAATGCGCTTACTTTTCACTGTGTATCAAAACTTAATGTATTTTTGTAGAATATCATCAATAATGGGTGATACTATTCGACTATATGATATCGAAGGCCACCAGGCAAAGGAAGCCAATTGGAGAAACGAATTATCTCTACAATATCTGAAGCATTCGATTACCTCTCTGCCACTTTGGAAACCATAAAATTATTCAAGAACCAACATCGACCCCATTCTGGTATTGGTGACATCACCGGCAAGCCATTATGGAAGCTGTTTCGCTACTTCCAAATGCAGATGTCTCTTCGGTTCCCGTGGTGAATCGGATATTTTCCATAATTGATATGCGTGTGTACAGATTCAGAACGTCGATGGTCGGTTTTCTCACCATCCGCACTGCTATAGCGTCACATGCCGTTCTGGAAAAGGAACCGGCATCTCACTTGGAACGAACCATGCCCAGAGCTAGTCGTCGAGAGGTGAATATGAAACGAGTCGTCGTGACGACGAACACAAACACTCAAAGGCCGCAGCAGCAACAGCCCCTTGCTCTCGGTGTGGCATTTCCAACGTTTGCTTGCGTAATTTTATTTCGTTCGTTCTTAGCGCGCATGGCCTTATGGTGGTGTGGCAGCGTGGTCGCTTTTTGGAACGCACACATCGAGGATACGGCTATCGGCTGGCGTGACGAACCGTGGTTTGTGTCAACACTCAAAATTCAGTTTTATGGTACAATTAAAAAGCCATAAAATAGTCGTAAAAGTGTGTGGTGGTACTTTTGCTCTGTCGCACTCCTTTCCGCCGTTTGTATGATTCCTTCAGTGTCGGATGGCTTAGTGCTTATGTTTACTGCTTGTTTAATTTATAACGCTTCAACCAAAACAAATAATTAAATTAAACGATAATGATGATCGTAAAATCAAATTGTGAGAAGATATAACATTACGGGTGATTCCGTGATTTACGTACTTACCTTAGCGCCACTTCTGCGTGAGGCTGATCATCACATCGATCACATGGACTCATGAGGGAATGCTGTGTGATCGCAGCGCAGCAGAATCAGAATCGTTCGGACTTTAACCCAGGTTCATCGATCTATGGACAGATAATCCTGCTCTAATCGCCATCGAAAGGTCACACAGTATCACAACAGGCTGGTGGCAGTAATTGTGGTGTCTACACGGCAACCGACAGGCCAATCCCGAAATGAAGATGTGAATGGGAGAGGGAAAAGTTGGTTCCCACATAAAATTAAGAGCCTGGTTAGTCGTAAAACTAAAGTTGCCATAAAAAAGTCGTAAAAATGAAATAAAAATCACAGTAAATTGTGGTCACTGGCTCGTTGTTCATACGAATTGCCCATTGAGGGACGGGTGTTGTCTTCGTCACCCATTTCATCGATGGGTGTGGTAGACAGTCTGGTGACCGGACGATATGCTTCCTGATGTTTTCGCAGATCCCCGAGGCGGATCGTCACTTGTGAAATGTCAAATCAGCTTTTGCCACTTGTTACCCCGACGCAAAGTGTTGACATTACGGAGATCGTCATATTGATTTACTGGCCCATCCTCGACGTCTGTCTGCCAGCTGGAAGCGCCTCAAAGCGGCACAGAGAGATAGATTAGGATTCTCAACGAGGCACAGAAGTGTTAAATACCGTCATAAAAATGCTATAAAACTCGGTTTAAACGTTTTTACGGTACACCGCGGTAAACTCGTGGCGGGCCACCGTTTTATTTGTTTATAAACCTGCATTTGATGATCTTCGGCTGGAGGATTTGGAACTGTCTGTCGGGGCGGGAGCTAATGTGGCTGATTATTGACAGCGTAATAAAGTTTAAAGGGACAGGAAACGACATGTTTTTCGATGCATGTGGCATTGCTCTAAGGAGGGAGAGTTGATCGAAGAATGTCGAGTGGATGAATCCAAGTGGGTGGCAATCGGCAAATCGAGCGCATTATGAGTCTGCAGTGCAATGTGCATCGCAGATGTTTGGAGCATTTAATTTATATTTGTCAAGTAGCTACAAGTTATAACATTTGTGATTAATTTTGTTTTTTTGGTCTTTTTTCAGGAACAAGTGCACCGCTAAAAGGTATGTGTGATAGCTTTCAGCAGACATTATTGCAATTTTAAATGAACGAAGTTTTATAACGATTTTTTCCGTGCGAGACAAGCATCTATAAATGAGAACGGTTCAACTCGTTTCGGCTCTAAGGTTTGAAAATTTTTATCTTTGTGATTGAATTGTAAACAAGAAGAACCGTAGCATATGAGATATTCCAAATAAAATATTACGAGTTTTCATAACCTTGATATCACCGAATTTTTTGGAGAACATACGAATTATACCATTTTGTAACCAACTAGCTATATCCCTATAGAGTAATGATGCCCCACATTATCATAAAATCGTAAATCATAAAATCGTGTTCGAAAAAAGGTCATAGAATACGATAAACTACTGTGTAGAGGTCTTTCCGATAAGTTTTGGTATTCCTTTTGGTAGTTATGATTTTTAAAAGCTTGAGAATAGCCCAAAAGCACATAATTGATTTGAAACACGCCTAAATTCACTCTAAATTGACTGAAATTTTGACCAGAAGTTCACATTGCCATGTAGAATCAAAATATCGGTTGACTGGAGAGTTCCCAGACATTTTTAAAAATATGAATAGGTCTACCACTGATGGTTCCCTGTTTGAAGCTAGTGTTAATTCTCGTCAGCTAAGGCTAGATCTGTTTTACTCACTTGGTAGATACAGCACCGTTTTAAAGCGAAAATCTTTGTTCTTATGTCAGGGTACTATAAAAGCTCTTGCTTCGGTCAACTTAAGTTCAAATCTTGTTATCGCATGACGAACTCTAATTGAGGAACTGAATTCATTCAACTTTGTAAATCTTGAATGGGTACCTGTGCATTCTTTCATCGCTGGAAATGATGATGAGTTAGCTCGCAAGGCAGCACCACAAGACTTCATCGGCACTTAACGAATTATACCAATTTCGATGTGCTGGATGATAATTTATATTACAGGGTGAAATGCGAACCGGGAAATTGAGAAACCGGAAAATATCCGGGAATATCAATTACCACTGGGAAAATTGTACATTTTGGCTTGTGGCCGGGAGTTACCCTGGCCATGACCTTCAACTGGTGAAAGTGGGGTTTATAGTTTGTTTGGCACATGTTAACACTTCAGTCGTCGCGCTGTTGTATTTTTTACTTATGACGACAAAACTGAACGTTTGTTCAAAGTTGTCTTGAAAGGTCTCTCAAGTGACTATAAGTCACCTGAAGAGATCAAAAATGGAATAAATGATCTACTTGGATTTTCCCCTGTTCAAGTAATCATTATGAAAAAGAGAACCCAATCTGGCATTGTTCGGAAAGGGCTTTCTCAAGAATTTTATTTAGTTCACTTTATCAAAAAAGAACTAGATAATATTAAAGCTTTAGAAAAAGCAAAACTTATGTTCGATGTCCGTGTGACATGGGAACATTTCCAGAAACCTGGAGGAAATTACCAGAACCCCACTCAGTGTCGTCGGTGCCAAAAGTGGGGTCATGGTACAAAAAAATTGTCGCATGGATGCTAAATGCATGATTTGCGGAGGTTCTTCTCACGCTAAGGACATCTGTCCTGTGAAAGAAGATACCAGAAAGTTTGAATGCGCCAATTGCAAGGGCCCTCATAAAGCTAACTTTTGGGAATGCCCTTCACGCAAGAGAGTCGTTGAGGCTCGTGCCAAGCAGATGAAGGATAATATCCGTTACGATAACGGTCGTTTCCGGAATTTGCCTGGTAGAGTATCGAACAATGCTCATTTTTCAGTTAACGATCGCTTGATCATGAATCATACCCATCAGGAAGATCATAATCTTGCTCATTCACAAACTAATTTTAATCCGTCGGGTAGCCGTTCGAATCTTTCAATTTCGAATGTATCTACCCACGGTAAATCCTTAGCCGATATCGTAGCAGGAAATTCGAACTCCTCCCCTGCTCGATCCATGGGTACCCATTCTACTTGTTTCAAATCAAATGGAAAAAACCCTACCGCCACAGGTAACTCCGCTTCTTCGTCTACCGGAAATTCTAATGGGAAATCACATGACATGTCTGCCTCTGATTTTAATTTTCTAACTGAACAATTGAATTTAATGATTGATGCAATGTTCAAAGCCACCACTATGACTGAAGCAGTCCAAGTAGGTGTAAAATTTACAAATCAAATTGTTATTGGATTACGTTTTTCTAATGGATCCAAATAATAATTTAAATATATTAAATTGGAATGCTCGTTCTCTGAATGGTAAAGAGGACGAGCTGTTTAATTTTCTTACGGTTAATAACGTGCATATAGCAGTTATTACCGAAACGTATTTGAAACCTGGATCTAAACTCAAAAGAGATCCTAACTTTTTTGTTTATCGTAATGATCGACTTGATGGGGCATGTGGGGGAGTTGCAATCATCATTCATAGGCGTATAAAACATCAACTGTTTTCATCATTTGAAACTAAAGTTTTTGAAACTTTAGGTGTTTCTGTTGAAACACGGTTTGGTAAATATACTTTCATAGCTACCTATTTGCCTTTTCAATGCTCTGGACAGCAAGTTAATTTGCTCCAAACTGACTTGCGTAAATTGACTCGCAATAAGTCACAATTTTTTGTCATTGGTGACTTTAATGCCAAACATCGGTCATGGAATAATTCTCAAAGTAATTCCAACGGCAGAATTTTATTTGATGAGTGCTCTTCAGGATATTTCTCAATTAAATACCCTGATAGCCCCACATGTTTTTCCTCTTCTAGAAATCCATCTACGATTGATCTGGTCTTAATCGACTCTAGTCATCTTTGTAGCCAACTGATTACTCATGCTGATTTTGATTCTGATCATGTCCCTGTTACATTTCAAATATCCCAAGAAGTGATTCTCAATCCAATCAGCTCCACTTTCAATTATTTACGAGCCGACTGGAATATATATGAAACGTATGTTGACTCCAATCTTGATGTTAACATTTCTTTAGAAACTAAACTTGATATTGACAATGCTCTTGAAACTTTAACAAATTCCATTGTTGAAGCCCGGAGCATTGCAATTCCAAAATGTGAAGTAAAATTTGAATCCGTGATTATAGACGATGATCTTAAACTCTTGATCCGTCTTAAAAACGTGAGGAGAAGGCAATTTCAACGCACTCGCGATCCTGCTATGAAAATTATATGGCAGGATTTGCAGAAAGAAATCAAGAAACGTTTTGCTCAATTAAGAAACAAAAATTTTGAAAATAAAATTTCTTAATTGGACCCTAGCTCTAAGCCCTTTTGGAAATTATCTAAAACCTTGAAAAAACCTCAGAAGCCAATACCGGCATTGAAAGAGGAAAACAAATTATTACTAACTAATTGCGAAAAAGCTCAAAAACTTGCTATGCAGTTTGAAAGCGCGCACAATTTTAATTTAGGACTTACTAGTCCAATTGAAAATGAAGTTACTCAGGAGTACGAAAATATTCTCAATCTAGAGAACGTTTTCGAAAATGCCTGGGAGACTGATTTGGAAGAAGTGAGAACTATTATTAAAAAATTCAAAAATATGAAAGCTCCTGGCGATGATGGAATTTTCTACATCCTCATCAAGAAACTTCCAGAAAGTAGCTTATCATTTTTAGTTGATATATTTAACAAATGTTTTCAATTAGCATATTTTCCTGACAAATGGAAAAATGCTAAGGTTGTTCCAATTTTAAAACCAGACAAAAATCCTGCAGAAGCTTCTAGCTATCGTCCAATCAGTTTGCTTTCCTCCATCAGTAAACTTTTTGAAAAGGCTATTTTGAACAGAATGATGGCTCACATCAACTAAAATTCAATTTTTGCTAATGAACAGTTCGGATTCCGCCATGGACATCCGACCACTCATCAACTTTTACGTGTAACAAATTTGATCCGTTCCGACAAATCTGAAGGCTATTCTACTGGTCTTGCTCTTCTAGACATAGAAAAAGCATTCGACAGTGTTTGGCATGAAGGTTTGATTGTAAAATTAAAAAACTTTAACTTTCCATCATACATTGTTAGAATAATTCAAAGTTATCTGTCAAATCGTACACTTCAGGTTAATTATCAGAACTCCAGATCTGAAAGACTTCCTGTAAGAGCTGGTGTTCCTCAAGGCAGCATTTTGGGACCAATATTATACAATATTTTCACATCTGACTTACCTGAGTTACCTCAAGGATGTCAAAAATCTTTGTTTGCGGATGACACAGGCCTCTCCGCCAAAGGACGAAGCCTGCGTGTCATCTGTAGTCGATTGCAAAAAAGTTTGGATATTTTTTCTTCATACTTGCAAAAATGGAAGATTTCTCCTAATGCTTCCAAAACTCAACTAATAATATTCCCACATAAACCAAAAGCTCTTTATTTGAAACCTTCATGTAGACATGTTGTCACGATGAGAGGGGTTCCAATAAATTGGTCAGATGAAGTTAAGTATCTAGGGCTCATGCTAGATAAGAATTTAACTTTCAAAAATCACATTGAGGGCATTCAAGCTAAATGTAATAAATATGTAAAATGTCTCTATCCCCTTATTAATAGAAAATCAAAGCTTTGTCTTAAGAACAAGCTTTTGATATTCAAACAAATTTTTAGGCCAGCCATGTTGTATGCTGTACCAATATGGACTAGCTGTTGTAATACCAGGAAGAAAGCTCTGCAGAGAATTCAAAATAAAATTTTGAAAATGATTCTGAGACTTCCTCCCTGGTATAGTACCAATGAGTTACATAGAATATCCAATGTTGAAACATTGAAACAAATGTCAAATAAAATAATAAATAATTTCAGGCAAAAATCGTTACAATCTTCTATTGCCACGATTAATGCGTTATATGTTAAGGTTAAGTTAGGTTAAGTATATTCGAAGCGTTTTTTTTTTCTTTTTTCTCTTATAGGCAGGTGAAATCAACTCACCTGTAAAAAATCTGAACTGCTACGGCAAATGAAATGTAATATGTTGTTAACAAAATGTTAATTAAATCTTAAATTTGTTTTACCAAATTAGGATGATAGTGTTGTCTAATAACACAGAACACCTAGATATAAGAAATGAATGTAATGTTTGGAATGATACTAATAAAGAAATTAAAAAAAAAGGATGTCCCATATTCTGAACATTTATCATTTTTATATTCAAATTTGTTAACTGAGAGTTCAAACATGAGGCATTATACAGTAGTTTCTCGATCACTGCTCGTTTGAATATCGCTTCATTATATCACTCTCGATTTTCATTATTGACGTTTATTTAGATATTAAAGAAGTGAAATGGCAAGACAATCTATTCTCGCAACAGTTAAAATCCTTAATTTTTGAATTCATAAGAATCTGATTTTTTTTAAGCCGTTTAGAATATGGTTCTTCCACGGTAATTGATATTATAAAATGACTTCAAGTAGATGTGATGACTATCAATTGTGTTTAGATTCCAACTGGGTAAAGAATTTAGGAATCAGTCAAGTACAATGATTGTTTTCATACTCATTATAATACGACCCATGCCAAACGTCAAAAAGACCGATCCCTACCATAAAGCGAGCCTACTTACGGCAGCTATTAGCGCTCTTTAACCCTCTAAACTCAATCCCCGCCTTAAAACGGTGTACACTTTGGAATTTTGTGTATTTTTTCGTAGCTCAAAAATCAAAATGATTTTATTTTTGGTGTAAACCTTGACTCATAACACGCATATAAGAAAAGTTTTTTATGACTTTTGAAACTTTTTTGTATTTACGAAAATTGTATTCTTATATAACCTACAAATGCCTGGGGTTCATTTGACGAAGAATGTAAAAAATCTTACCTTTGATATTTGTCTACGATCAACCTATGACAGAAGAAGAGCTTGGTGGTATTAAAATAATTTCAAACCTTAATTACACGGAAAATAAAAAAAATCCCAGAAAAAAAATTTAAATTGAATATTTTTTAAAGTACTGTAAAAGCTTGAATTTTTATCATTGCCAAAAATCAGAAACTAGAAGAGGCTTCAAGAATAAATGAAAAAGGATAGGGATGTTCAAAAATAAAAATTATATAAATCAAAAATCAAAAAATTCATGGATTTGCGAACAAAAATAAATCATTGCCCAGAACGAGTTTAGAACGATTTTAGATACCTAAAAAATTTGGGTTTTAGAGGGTTAAAAGCTGGATACCAATATTCATGAACTTATTAGGTTACGCAGTTGAAGATTTCTCTCTACTTTTTTATATTCTTGTAGTCCTGATTACCCACTGATTTGAGTTAATTGCCATCGATTTGTGTTTTATGCCATTATTTTTGACAAAACTTGAATTTAATCATTACATCAAACATTTGTTTCACGATCTAAAAGTGAATTCAGCCATACATGCAGGCTGTTCAATGTTATCGTTATTCAGGTGCGCGCCATGTGCATTCTGTGTATTGGTATTGGGGTCAGCTTTTGCTTCGTATATAGGATAACCGTCACGTATGATGTCGACTGCTTGTCATTTGTTGATTGTTCACCGCGCACGATGAAAGAGTACCGCGACGTCGTAGTAAAATTGTTTGCGAGAGGTGAGCGACCCAGTGACATATTCCGGCATTTGAAATCCCATAGGGTGAAGCGGATTTTTTTATACCACCATCCGGCGGGACCGAGATACGGGCTCGGCCAAGGACCGTGTAAGATTCGGGTGGCCGCGTTCGGCGAGAACGCGAGCTGCCATCAAGGTGGCAAAGGAGCGGATTCCCTGAAAAATGAACCGCTCGATTCGGAAGACCGCTGCTGACCTGGATGTGTCGATCGGGAATGCTCCCACCATCCTGATGAAGGACTCAGAATATAAACCATACATAAAACGCAGGCTACAACGAAAAAGGACAGTGCTGAACTGATACTTTCGCGGTTCGCAGGTCTTGTTTTCTGATAAGAAACTCTTTGTCTTGCAACAGTCGCACAATGTCCAAAATGATCGGCTGTGGGCGCCGACGTTTGCCAGCATCTTCCGGTCCCTCATGAACATCCCGCGATTCCTAATGGTATGAGAAGCTCCTGCTGCACACTGGTTCATGAAGCTAATTTAGGCGGACATGAGGTTTTCGTTAAGATTTATTGATTTTAGAGCCATAGTTTCTTCTGAGAATATGTTCAGAATTTTCAGTACTACAAAATGTATGGATCAAAAATTGTTTTACGGTGATCGTAAGAGTGACCTATACGCCAACTTTATTATTTTAACGAGTCGTAAGTTGGTATGTTCAGCAAAGTTGTAGCAAATGATCATAGAAACTACTTTGCCGAACAAACTTTTTCTCGGTTTTGCTTAAGAGCTGAGATAATAAAATATTTTACTTTTAAATTTTTGCTCTTAAGTGTTTTATTTTTTAGCTTTATTGGCCTACTATGTTCTATAAAGTTTTTATGCTTAACATTTTCTACAACATTGCTGAACATACCAAAGTTGTATTTCTTATGGTTTTCATATTATTTGAGTTTTTCATCTCAAAATTAACTATTTTGTATGCCTTGTATCTCAACTATGAGCACCTCAAAAAATATATCTTTCCACCAAATGATTTTGCAGTCTTTCAAATACCTGTGAGCAAAATTTGGAGAAGATTATATTTTACTATCTCGTTTAAAATCGATTTTACTAATAGACGATATGAGAAAAATCCATACTTATTGAATATTCATACAAGTTCAACTCACAAAAGTAATGGCTACCTCGTTTTTCAGTTGTTTTCGATTAACTTGGAAGCTTCTGCAAGAAATTCATCGTCTTTTCCTCTACCAGTGTTTAATCTATTCCTAAGCAAGATCATCGAGTTGGAAGTCATCATCTCGGCCCTTAAGCAAAATTGAGAAAAGTTTGTTTGGCAAAGTTGTTTCTATGATCATTTGCTACAACTTTGCTGAACATACCAACTTACGATTCGTTAAAATAAAGAAGTTGGCGTATACTTCACTCTTGGAGGCAGCGAAATCTATCAGTCGTAGGCCGTTTTCGTTCGTCAGTCGGTGAGCGCTTTCTGATCGTCGGTCTAATCTCCTCCTCCTGGCCAACCTGAGCGTCCAAATCTCCTATGATGATCTTGACGTCGTGACTTGGACAGCGATCGTAATCGCATTCGAGCTTCGTGAAGTACGTCCTTGTCATCATCAGTGATTCCGGAGTATGGGCTATACACGTTTATGATGCTGAAGTTAAAGAATCGACCCTTGATTCTTAACTTGCAGACTGGAAAAGTCAAATTCTTCTTTTTAACTAACAAGTACATTAAATTGGCTATTAAATATTATTCATCGGATAAAAACATTCGATGGTGTATAAATTTACAGAAATCGAAGCTTTTCAAGTTTTGGTTTGGTATTGGAAGCCACCGTTTATGAGTGGCCAATCAATATCCACAACACGTAATATCAAAATTCATAGAGGAAGCTGGTCTAATTCGGACCATCAAGCATTTATCAATACTGTCACTACTGTAAAGATCTTGTGTGCCGTTTTTCTACCAACTACCTGGATTGGATCTAACACAATAAATTTGACGCCTTTCAGTTTATTTGTTTGATTTTTATATCAGTGTGTTGTTTTGAAATACTCTAGCGTGCTATTGGTTAGCATTATTTCCAAGCTTCTGTAAGTGACAATAATTCTCCAATCTTTCAGTGATATTTTATAATTGAATCCCCCAAGCCTAAGCTATCATCTGTCCGTATTGTTTTAATATTTCTATACGCTGTTTGTGTTCACCGAGATTGAAAATCAAAAACTGTGTGTTGGCCCAATCCGAACCTTTTCATATGGTTCAGTACGGACCTCTTGATTTCCTCCGAGAACTCAGCCTATTCCTTCAGCTCCACCTCGTACTCGACTTGGGAGAAAGTCACAGAAGTTGTAATATTCATTGATGGTGCCTTTGTTTCTGTTTCGGTCAAGAAAAAGTCTTCGAAAAAATCTAAGAAGTACAGTAGACCACAAAAAATAGAATCAATAAATCAGCTTTTTAAAAACATGTCAAAAACATCTCCATCAATACCACAGACTATTTTGGATACAGCATTTCAAAAAAATGTCCATACTATACAAAAGAAAACGTTTACAAGTGCTGAGAACCATACAATCAACTTTCCCTTACCCAATTTTGAGCTTGAAAATTTGAATTTTGGCTCCATTTTATAATCATTTAAATATAGCGTACTTTGACTCTTAAATGTATGTTGATATTTCTTCAACTTCAAGTTCATCATTTTATCCCAATATTTTCATGTCATGTTTCAATATGTTGAAATTTTACAACATTATAAGCTAAAATGATTTATCCAATGTATTTCGTCAAAAAATAAGTGTATTCTTTGACTCGATATCTCCCATAGACGATAATCAGTTCAAAATCGAGTAGTAGAGAGTTGACTGTAGTCAATTTTGAACATGTTTTGGATTTTACCCACGTTTTTTTCTAATGAAATTTACATATTACTTGAGCAAGTTCTGACTTGAACTGAATTGATTTTACAAAAATGATAATATTTATTATACATGGGTTACAAAAAACATAAAACCAATATTTTTTAAATTATAATTTTAGTGCCTTAAGTGTCCGATTCTCGGGGATCTCCCCCTGTGATATTCCTAGTTAAGTTTTGCACTTCATAGCAGAAAGCTTTTAAAACAATTAGGCATATGGGACAAACGCATCAATGATACTCATAGTAATAGCTTTTCAAATACCCATCATTCAGTCAATTACACATGGGAAATATGGCAAAACAAGAGGACATTGTAAATAAATGATGCACACCACCATTATATAAACTTGTTTTCTTTTGATTTGCTAAAAATCTTATTCACCGGATGTTGGGCTTGGGATGAATATTATGGAATTTTCTTTTTCTAAATTGTAAGCAAAAATTTCGAAAAAAAATTACAGTTGTCCATACAAAAAAAAAACTTGTTTGGATCGTAATTTTCGGCCATACTACACACCTCTCCATCCATAATTGATCACGTGGTTTATGGACGGCCACCGAAGAGATAATAAAAAATCGCAGATATCTTCACAAATTGTGAGCTTTTTTCATGTGGAATATAAAGCTCTCTGTAGCAACGAAGTTTCAAAAGGCTTCTCTTTCAGGTCAAATATGTTGAATTATACTAATTATATTAAATTTTTGTTAACTAACAATTGATGAATTTATATGATTAAACACATTTAACCTAAGAAGAATCGGCATTTGAAACTTCGTTGCTACAAAGCACTTTATATTTCATATGAAAAATGCTTACGGATTATACAGTAATACCTCCATGAGTCGATGTTCCATGACTCGATATCGACTCATGGAACCATACTAAAAATAAAATTGCATGGTTGCTATGATGGTCCCTAGAAGTAGCTTTCCAAAGGATTGCTGTACCATGACTCGATATTTCCATGAGTCGATGGTCCCTTCAATATTGACTCATGGAGGTTTCACTGTATTCAAAAGAAGTAAAATTACTTTCTTAGTCAACAGTACGGAAAATGTTCATAATTATTCCCGGAAAATTTAGAAAGCTTCGTAAAGGAAATTTCCTTGACTTCCCTGGACACAAAATATCATCTAGAAGAAGCAAATGTCCTTGGATTAAAACGAAAACTCACGCCAGACGATCTAATTTTGAGTTCTGTACGAAGGGATGTCATCGAGTTAAATTAAAGCATAACTGTTCACTTGAAACATCAAGTTTCCATTGGTGCGACGGTAATCGAGGTATTGTCGTTTGATAACTATGATTCGACCAAGCAATGCTTGTAGGTTGCTTTTTATGTATCGTCATTGGGCAACTGCTGTTCAAGTGGCATCTAAGGATTTTGATAATCGAATGACGCAAGAGTTGAAATTCATTCAAAATCATGAGTTTTATGCAAAAATAATAACTGAAACTAAAACAAGTCATAAACCATACTAGCTCAAGAGTCTTGCTGACAATTCTTATCCCACCTGGAATCTCGGCCTACTTCTCTGTGTGGTGGTTACATAACAAACTTTCACCTCGTCTGACGACAAGCCAAAGGCATTACGCAACCGACAGGCCTCCGATTCTTCCGAAGGATCCATTCTCTCTCTCTCGCTTTGAGGCTCTTCTTATTCTCACACCAAGCTATCGACCGACGACAAAAGATAATTTTGATTTATTACTCAAAACAAGCCAGAATTGTGTACCTTTAACAATGTCTAACGCAAGAAACCAAGTCTCAAACTAAAAACACCACTTTCTCCTGTTATCTTCCTGTGTTCTGGGACGAACAAGAGAAAAAATCGTAGCTCTGGAGGGAAATTATTAGGTGAAAAATCGAAACAATCGAGGGTTTATGATTTATGAATTACTTACGGTCGACACGGCGTTTGCCTCTTTTTTCGGATGAACATGAGAAGAAAGGGCGATCGGAGTTTTATTTTGCCAAACTTCTGATAGGCGTGAAATATTTATTACTCTCCTTAATTGGGTTTGGCAATGAGAGATACAGTTCCATCAATAGATCAATATATGGCTTGTTGAAAAGTCAAAATACGTTGAAATGCAGTTCAATTCAAAAACTGGGCAGCGTTGCCAACAATAAAAAACCGTCTGGGAAGTTATTTTGCTTCCGTTTCGAAGATAAAACACTATGTGGCCTACTATGCATCCAGCGATAAAAGTCATACAAAAGCGCTACTTGGCATGGCAAGCCGAGATCCTCATAAAGTGGTAAATTTATGTACAGAAAATCAAAACAGACAAAAGTTAATGGGCAATAAGCAAGTAGTAAAAATCATTACGAACTCATTCTATATTGGAAAAGGCCACTGAGAGGGATGAAGCATACAAAAACGGCAACTTGAACAGCAACTGGGACAGAGAAAACAGTGAGTTACTCTTTCTTCTATCGAGATGAGCCCACACTTACTGTGGAAGTCTCTTGGGCTTCATCGACATGTGACATCGTCTCGGTGGTTGAGGGTGGCTTTCGGGAGGATAGGAGTAGATGGGAAGAATGTTACACCATCATTGGAGTGGAGATATGGGTGAACCCAACACATAAGCCAGCGGGAAAACAAAGAAACGAAACAGTTTTTCTTGGCTTCTTACGATGAGCTTCGGCCGATGGCTATCACAGGACACATCTTTTATATTTTCATATCAGTGGTGCTGGAGGACGCTCTTTCTCTCGGGTGATGGACGCTGTCGAGCGTTGGCTTCCAATCAAGATGATTATTTATCGGAAGCTGCCGGGATGAAAGAAGCTGAGAATGACACTTGTTACGATAGGGTGGTGTTATTTCAAAATTTACACGAATAGTAAGTGATTCAACATTAAGTTAGTAAGAGTTTTATTTATTTTTTTATTTCCTTTATTAGTATCAATTCAAACATTACATTCATTTCTTATATCTAGGTGTTCTTTGTTTGCGGATGACACAGGCCTCTTCGCCAAAGGACGAAGCCTGCGTGTCATCTGCAGTAGATTGTGAAAAAGTTTGGATGTTTTCTCCATATCTGCAAAAATGGAAAATTTTTCTTAATGTTTCCAAAACCCGACTTATGATATCCCCACATAAACCAAAAGCTCTTTATTGTATCATTCAAGTAGACATATTCTTGTCAAAATGAATTTTCTTTCTGAAAGTATCTGGATCAGTCATTGCAGAATTCGTTCTCATTTGATTACGAAGCTCGATCAAAGTAAGCAAATAAAAACATATCCATGATCGGAAATATTTCGTAAGTTGTAACAAGCTTGATAAACAAGAGCAGAAACGAGAGCCTCATAGAGAGAGCGATGATAAAACTCATTTCTCTCGCTTATTTACCATTGGGGGTTGGTGTTTTATTTTACAGATGAGATTTACAATCCCGAAACATCTTATAGAAATAGTGCTCCTCAGGTTTGGCGCTTGTTTAGATGGGTTTTATCATGCACTCTTCGGCTCAAATGAGAGCAGTTTTTTTTTTTTGTTTTTTACAAGGGGGAAATCTGCAAACAGATCCCCTGAGAAGATAACTCAGGGAATGCGGGGATGACGCACCAACGACGACCCGCTAAAACCAGCCTATGCACTGTGCATGAGCAATTCATTTAGAATTGCTCAAGTGGTGAACAGTGCATCGACATGACCCTTAGACTCAGACCCTCATCTCCCCGGAACCACCTTACGGTATTTCTTCGGGAAGGGACCAGTGCATATAGCACAACACGTGTAGCAGAAGTAGCCTAGACAAACTGCTTCTCCTAGCCGACTTAAACAATGTTACAAGGGACCAGCCTCGGCAGGGCTAATCCTCTGCAGCCAACTCTTGGTCGGCGCGCCATAGACGCTGCAATTCTAACATAATGTGAGTGACAGCCGTAGTTACTGCATTCCAGCACTCGGCATCCGCACACATTCTCTCTATAATATTGTCGGGGGACGTGTCCCCTCCGCATGTAGTGAGCATGCGACCTCTCACAACAATGAAACGGGGGCAATCGAACACGACATGCTCCGCTGTTTCCTCTACACCAGCACAATTGGGGCACGCAGGAGATTCTGAGTGCCCGAACCTATGCAGGTACTGTCTATAGCAACCATGTCCTGACAGAAACTGCGTCAGGTGGAAGTTCACTTCCCCATGGCTTCTACCATACCAATCTGACACATTTGGTATTAGTCGATGGGTCCATCTACCCTTAGTGGAGTTATCCCATTCCTGCTGCCAGCTTCTGAGCGTTTCCTCTTTACACGTGTCGCGGACTCCTCTGGTACCCCTTTGGTTGAAGCATTGAACATCTTCCTTGATGATGAGCCCGATGGGCGTCATCCCGGCTATGATGCACACGGCCTCTTTAGATACCGTCCGGTATGCACTTGCTACTCTTAAGCACATTATCCTGTACGTGCTTTCCAACCGCTTTAGGTTTCTGTTCGTTCTAAGCGCTTTTGACCAGATTGGTCCTCCATACCTTAGTATGGATAGCGCCACGCTTGCCAGCAGCTTGCGTTTGCTGGCAATTACAGCAGAGCTGTTAGACATCATCCTCGAAAGCGCCGCTATAGCCGTAGATGCCCTCTTACAGGCATATTCAACGTGGCTAGCGAAGCTCAGCTTGTCATCGATCATTACCCCAAGATGCCTAAGGGATCGCTTGGACTCTATGGTGCAATCACCTACCGAGATAAGCGCCCGTTGCTCGGACTTGCGGTTGTTGACCACCACCACCTCAGTCTTGTGACGGGCCAGTCCTAGTTTCCTAGACTTCATCCATTCCTCAACCAGGGAATTAGAGTGCGCTGCTGTCAACTCTACTTCCTCCATCGATTCACCATAGACCACTAGGGTGATATCGTCGGCGAAGCCAACAATCTTAACACCCGTCGGAAGGGGCAGCCTCAGTACGTCATCGTACATGGCATTCCATAACAGCGGGCCCAGGATTGAACCTTGAGGTACTCCCGCGGTAATTCGAACGCTTTTCTGCCCCTCCTCTGTGTCATACAGTAGAATCCTACCATCAAAATAGCTTCCTAGAAGCTTACACAACTGCACCGGTACCTTGAGGCGGTGAAGGGCGTGTGCTATTGCTTCCCAGCTTGCGTTGTTGAACGCATTCTTCACATCCAGAGTGACAACCGCGCAGTAACGGATGCCGCTCCTTTTATGCTCGATTGCCACCTCAGCTGTTTGAACGACCGACTGGATGGCGTCCAGAGTAGATTTACCTTTTCTGAATCCAAACTGGTTGTTGGACAGGCCGTCCGCACTCTCCGTATACGGTACTAGTCTGTTGAGAATCAACCTCTCCAATAACTTGCCCGTCGTATCTAGTAGACAGATAGATCTATACGCCGACGGGTCACCTGGTGGTTTCCCCGCCTTTGGTAGTAGCACCAATTTCTGTCGCTTCCATACATCCGGGAAGATTCCTTGATCAATGCAGCGTTGCATCGTGGTTCTGAACATGTCCGGATCCGTGTTCACTGCCGCTTTTAAGGCAACATTCGGGATACCATCGGGTCCCGGTGCCTTGTTTGACGCGAATGATTTCACGACTTCTGCCAGCTCTTCGTTCGTCACTCTCGCCACTTCTTCTCCTTCATCTGCCGCATACGGCGCTGGGGGCCATGGGCTTATGGGATGGTGCGGGAAGAGTACATCGATTATCGATCGCAGCAACTCGGGCGATTTCTCTTGGGGCGCTATGGCTCCTTTGGTCTTAGCCATTACCACTCTGTAGGCGTCACCCCATGGACTAGAATTGGCACTCTCGCATACACTTCAAAGCATGCCCGTTTTCGACTCTTGATTTCCTTTTTGAGAGCCAACTTTGCCTCTCTGAGTGCTGCACCGCGTTCCTCTCTTTGTGCTTCTGTGCGTGCGCGTTGCATTCTTCGTCTAGCCCGAAGGCAGATTGCTCGAAGATTTGCAATTGATTCGCACCACCAATACACTGGCGGCCTGTTCTCTCTAGGAGGGGCTTTTCTCGGCATGGAAGCATCACACGCTCGTGATATCATAGCAACTAGCTCTTCACCGTTTAGGTCCAGAGTGTTTCGTTCGCGCCTCAGGGCTTCAGTGAATACTTCGACGTCGAAGCGCGCTGTTTTCCATCCTCGGGCTTGGGTCGAGTTACATCGCGCTGCCTTCTGCCCGCCTGGTATTATACTATAGCGAATCGATTGATGATCGCTATGAGTATAACCGTCATCAACGCGCCAGTTCATGGTACCTAAAAGGTTAGGACTACAAAACGTCACGTCGATGATCGATTCTGCACCATTTCTGCGGAAGGTACTCACTGTACCCACATTTGCCAACTCTACATTTAATGCGGCCAGGGATTCCAACAATAGCTGGCCTCTTTGATTGGTGCAGCGGCTACCCCACTCCACTGCCCATGCATTAAAGTCGCCAGCTATCACTACTGGCTGCCGATTAGCTAGTTCGGCCATCATCCTGTCAACCATGTGGGAAAATTCCTCAATAGACCACCTTGGGGGCGCGTAACAACTGCAATAGAACACGCCGTTGATTTTTGCTATCGCAAAACCGTCATTTGAGCTAGAGACTACTTCTTGGATTGGGTATCGTCCTGTCGTCCCTATAGCTGCCAGCTGTTGAGACCTATCCGCCACCCAGTTCCCGTTGTTGGCTGGTATGCGGTATGGGTCCGATAATAACACCACGTCAGTCTTGGTTTCCGAGACTGACTGCCAAAGCAGCTGCTGGGCTGCATCACAGTGGTTTAAATTTAACTGTGTTACTTCCGTTTTGGCTGCTTTGATACTCCGCTTGTGCCCGGACATTTGGGTCCGCCCGTTAAGTGTCCGTTGTCTGCTCTGTCGACACATATTAGGCACTTAGCGATTTGCTTACAATCGCTTGCCCTATGGCCTTCCGCGCCGCATTTTCTGCACATCTTACTTCTGTCGGGACCATTGCAATTCCACGACTTATGGCCCTTCCCGAAACACTTGAAGCAAACTTCAGGAGGCTGTTGTATGCTCAGCCGGCAAACAGACCAGCCTACCTTGAGTATGCCCAAGTTCTTCGCTTTGTTGGCCTCTGCGACCGGCAGCCTGATCGCCGCCACCTGGGTGCCCTGCGGGCCCTTTCTAAGGTGGATGGCCTTACTGGCTACGTCGATGTCACACTGCTCTTTGAGGGCAGCCGAGACCTCCGCTGCATCGGTGATTTTTACACTGGAGAGTCGCTTCAGCAGTAAGGGATCTTACATCAACCTCGTCACCAAGTACTTCTTGTGCCAGTTGCTTATAGACTGCACCCTTTTCCTTGGCGTCCTTCTTTAAGACTAGGATCATTTCACCAATCCTAGTTCGCCTTATGCTTCGCACGTCTGCGCCCAATGGCGATAGCTTCTCTGTGCTTCGCATCGCCTTCAGAACCTCGGCGTATTTTGCTTCCTCCGTTTTGATAACGAGGGCTTCGCCTAAATTCCTACGTTTCGCTGTTTTCGGTTTAGCGCTCTCCTTGGGCTCCGTTTTCGGTTTCCTCTGTTTTTTCTTATTTCCAACTCGTATCCACGGGTTGCTGTTGCCTTGCGCCCGTGGTTCCTGTGGATGCACTGCCTGGTTCCGGTTAACCCGTGGCTCCTTTTTCTTGGCTTTCTTGGCCTTAGGATTGGTGTTGGCCTCTCCTTTGTTGCCATGTCCTCTTGATCGCGGGGCTTGGCTCGTGCCAGCTTTTCCGCTTTGGAGGACGGCCGCGTAGGTTACTTTTCCCTTAGCAACCATACGTCTTTTTGCCACGTATTCATCCCCGGAAGCTTCCCTCTTCCGCATCGCGTATCGTAAATGAGAGCTGTAGCAGAATATGACAAACATACTTTCATGATGTGTTGTGAATCATGATTGTTACAGAGAGTAATAAGTGCGAGATACTTTCAATTTTCTCAGAATTCAACCCCTGATCTTGATGAGCACGTAAAATATTAAATTGTCGCTTAGGACTCTCATTTTTTTTCAAAATTTATATTAGTACAGTCATACCTCGATATGACGTAACTTCTCTATAACGTAACTCGGTATAACGTATTGTTTTGTGACTCTTATTTATGATTTATTTATTATTTTATTTATGAACTTAAAACTATAATTGAGATTCAACCATCTGCCAGTATCAATCAGAGCAATTCAAGCGTTCAGTATCGCTGCATTCAATCATTAATCGATATCGAGTAAACTATAAGCTCAAATTTAAAAGCAACACTTTATTAGTTTCTGTGCATTCTTATTTATCATTCTGCTTTATCTTCATAATCAGCTCGAAAAAAATAGATTTTTCAAATGATTTCTTCAAGAAATTTCTACATGGATTTCAACTAGAATCATTAGGAAAGTGCCTCTATAGATTCTTCCAATAATTTTTCCATGGATCCTTTCTATTCTTCATAAAATTTGAAACATATTGTTCAATAATTCCGACAGGGATCTCCGAGAAATTCCACTAGATGTGTTCAGGCCAGCAACTAGACACTGGAGTCCTTCATTTCAACCCCACATCAATGGACACAGCATACTTCATGCGGCAGGCCCAAACTCTTCAAAAACCACCAAACTAGCAACACTTCTACTCACCTGTATTTCATTCCTCAACATGCATTCCTAAAAAAAACAATAGTCAGATAAAGAATTAAATTGCAATCAATTTTCTTACCTTTCGATCTTTCCAGATGGAACACAATCTAACGATTGTTTTTTTTCATTTTCATTCTCTCTATTGTCTGACAATTTTTTTTTAAACATACACCGACACGTTAATGCTTCCAGTGGACGATTTGCCCTTTGAAGGAAGCACCACACTAGACAACGGGACTAGCATGCAACGCCCAGTGGCACAGTCGAAATACGTTCCTAACGAAAAGTTTTCCAGACTGAAGCGGGAATCGAACCCACACCCCTTGACTCGATACAGCTAAATGCTTGGTAACATTAACCGCATGGTCACGAAGCCCACAGTTCCAGAATATTCAATAAATATTCTGGAACTCAATTGAGATTTTCTTCAGGAATCCTTCCAGAGATTCCACCAATGTTTATGTTTTTTCAGAAGCCTTTTTTCCCTTAGAGAATTCATAAAAAAAAACATTTGATCAGTATTGACTTTACGGATTCCCGCCTTAACGATTCCTTGAGGAATTTCATCAATTCTCCTTGAGTTTCACCAAGTTATGGAGCACGTATTCTCTCATGTTTTTCTCCAGAGTATGTCAGTAGAACAACTTCCAAGGAATTCTGAATTCAGGGACTTAGAATTTCTTTAGTAGTTTCTTAAAAGAGCTATACATGATATCTATTGCTAATTTCATCAATACCCCAGGATTTGAACTGAATTCTACTATGAATTCATCAAGTTATTTCTTCTACGATGCTTTGAATTTTCCCGGAGATTTTGCAGGACTTCCCGACCAGTGGATTACATCAGAGTTGTAACAGATTTTGTTGCTCAGTTAGCGCGTTTTTTTTTTCTAACAAAATATGTTATAATTTTTAGTTAAAATAACAAAAAATATGAAAAATTTATGTAACAAAAATTAAAACACAATCCTCTACACTGAACTAAATTGAAACAGATAGGTAATGTTATAATTTAAAGCAAAATGTAACTCATTATGATTCCAACTAAACACAAATATAACTAATTTTGTTATTTTCCATTACTGAAATATAACAAAGTTTGTTATAAGCAATTGCTCTCTCAAAAATTGTATTACAAATTGTGTTATAATTATGTTCTGAATTTCAACAGATTTGAAGCAGCTTTTATAATTACAGTTAACTCTCTCTTAGTCGATATTCTGTATCTCGATGTTTCCTCTAACTCGATGAAATGCGCGGTCCCTTCGATCTAGAATACTTTGATTCCTCTGTAAGTCGATACCTCTCTAAATCAATGTTCCCTAACTCGATGCGATCTGTTTCAGTTTCCTATGCAAGTTTACCTCTCTAATTGAATATTTCCATAGAAAATTTCAAAATCCTCCAAATGATATCAAATAAATTTGATAATTATGATTGTAGTGATAGTAAAATGAAGGTTGACAAATCATTGCAGGGTGATAAAAAATTGGATTTTTCAAGACTATGCAAAAAGGGTCACATTGCTAAATGTACTGAAAATTTAGTATTTTTCACATTTAGTTTACTATATTGAATGTGCTTTGTCGGAATAATGAAAATTTCAAAAATTGAAAAAATGTGTTCTGTATCTCAATACTTCCCTAACTCGATGGTCCCTTGAACAAAATTTAATATTTGTAACAAATCTTGATATTATTGTGCTGCAATTTTGTTGTAATCCTCTGGTCGGGTTTCTGTCTAAGGGTTCGTAATTGTTTTTGTAGTTTTTCAGGAATTCTTTCGGCGGTCCTTTCAAAGAACAATCCTATAATAATTCGTGGAAAATCTGTGACAAAAGGGGAAAAGACAACTGGTTGAAATGACAGAATGTACCTATCCATCTAGTATTCATTGCTTTCTTCTCCATGCTCCCTCTTACTTCGAGCAAAATATACCGATATGCCGGTAAACAATTTCAATAATAAAACTAAAAGGTCAAAAGGACAAAAGGTCGAAGAACAAAAAAGAAGGAACAAAATGTTGAAAATCTTGTAAAGAAGGAAAAAATGTCCACCAATCGAACCATTTTCGACCAATTGTCTTTCGACCTTTTGTCCTTTTGACGGAATGAGTCGAAAAAAACTAAAAATCGATTTAGATCAAATTTTGTACCTATATGATTTTGGTTTGGTAGGATAAGTGTTTTCCATGGAAAAAATTTGACTCAAAAATAATGTTTGAAAATGGCCTATTAGATTTTACATGCAGTTTATTTCAAAAATTCAAAATTCAAATTAACAGTATATCTTAGAGAAAAATTGTCTATGGAGAAGTTGTAGTGAACCATACGGACTACCAAAAAAATATATACACTGGAAAATTTTTATAAAAAATTTTAAATTTCAAATTACACAAAAACCTTATTTTAAATATTTGTTTTATTTTTTACCGAAGAATCTTGATAGAGAACAGATGTTTAGGATAAACATGGAGTTTTTTTTAATAAAAAATGTTCTAAGAACAACTTTTGGCCGATTTTAAAAAATTTCTTTTTTTTTGTCAAAATGAATACGTTTTGATGATACAATTAGAATCTTGAAATCATTCAAAACCATAATGAATATCATGATCATTTCTCTAGAAGCAGCCAATTTAGAATTAAATCAAGCTTAATACAAAAGAATAAGAAATACAAAACTCAATCAAAACTTGCAATCTTCTGAGTTTTCAGGTACATTGGTGGCTCTATAGCTTCATTGGTTAATCACTTGTCTAGCATACAAGAGCCGTGGGCTCGAATCTCACCTGACTGGGATAGAACCTGCTTCTCAATTATAATAAGCACTTCCACAGTTATCAACTGAGGTGGCACTCTATGCCCAGAGAAGTCATGGAAGTTTCCATTACGAAAAGATCCTGGACCGACCGGGAATCGAACCTAGGCACCTTCAACATGGCTTTGCTTTGTAGCCGCGAACTCTAACCACTCGGCTAAGGAGGGCCCCAATAAAAGGATCATAAAATATTGAGAGTGCGGTGTGAATTCTGGGATTCCAGTGTGGATAATGTGGATCCTGTGTTTCCAGTGTGAATCCTAGGATTCCAGTGTGTGAATCTTGATAATTAAATGTGGATCCTGAGGTTCTAGTGTGAATCCGGTAATTATAATAAGGGTCTTGGGATTCTAGTTTTGATTTTGGGATTCCTACTGGTCCAGTGTGGATTTTGGAATTGTCATAGATCGTCGAATTCAAGTATGGCTCCTGGAATTTCAGTGTGGATTCTGAGACTGTAGTATGGATCTTGGGATTCTAGTTTAACTATTGGTAATGGTATTCCAGTATGGATCCATAGATTTAAACGTGGATTTTGGGATTTCATTGTGCATGTTCCATTGTACAGTGGGGATTCTGGGATTTCAGTGTGGATATTGAGATTCCAGTGTGAATCCTGGGATTACAGTGTGGATCTTGTGGTTTCATTGTATATCCTTGGATTTCAGCGTGAATTTTAGGATTTCAGTGTGGATCTTTTGACTGTAGTATGTTTCATTGTGGATTCTGGGATTGTCGCAGATTGTCGAGTATGGATCTTGGGATTTTAGTGTGGATGCCCAGGATTTCAGTTGAGATCTTGAGATTCTTGTGTGGATCTTGGGATTCCAGCGTGGAACTATGAATTTCGATGCTGATCCTAGGATTCCAGAGTGAATTGATGAATTCCGATGTTGATCCCGAGACTGAAATATGGATCCAAGGATTCCAGTTTGAATATTTGGATTCGAGTGTGGATCCAGATATATAAATGTGGATCTTGGGATTTCATTGTGGATTCTGAAATTCAAATGTGCATCTTGACCGTGTGGACCATGATATTCCAGTGTGGATCATATGAGTTTAATGTGGATATTGTGATTCTAGTGTGAATACTGGGATTACAGTGTGATTTCAGTGTAGATGCTTGGATTTCAGTGTGAATCTTAAGATTTCAGTATGAATCCTTGGACTGTAATTTTGTGATTCCAGTGTGATTTCTGGGAGTCTTGATATTTCAATATGGATCCTGGGATTCTATTGTGGAGCTTGAAAATCTAGTGTGATTCATGGTATTCCAATGTGGATCCGGAGATCCCAGTGAGGATTTTGGATTTCCAGTGCAGATCTTGAGATTATTTTGTGAATATTGGGATTCTAGTGTGGATCTATGAATTTCAATGTTGATCCTAGGATTCCACTGTGAATCGAAATCAATGGATTCCGATGTAGTTCATGGGATTCCAGTGTGGATTCTGGTATTTCAGGAAAATGCAAGTTCTGAGAGAATCCTGAAGAAATTTCCATGAGGTTTTTTTGGCCATACTACGGGAGTGTTTTAGTTCTGCGGAAAACCTCAGATGTCTTATGGAAATAATATGGAAATACTTTAAAATTCCAGTAAGTATGGCAAAATGGGAATTGTGCGATTCCAGTGGAAATGATAAAATGGAAATCCTACAATCCTGGGCTTCTAGGAATACGATGGGAGTTATATGAAATTACTGTGCAATTGTTGTGGGAATACTGCGAAAATACTGAGCAAATTCTTGAAAAAAACTTTGGGAATCTTATTGGCATCCTGGTATTCTGTGGAAATCCTTTGCAAATTCTTAGGGGTTCCAATTCGTGTTCTATGAGTATCATGTAAGAGTTATGTGAGTGTCGTTTCGAATTCCTGAGTGTCATATGAGGATCCTCTGAAAATTTTATGCGTTCTTAATTTAAAATATGTGTGCTTTCGGAAAGCTTTAGAGCTTTTTCGAAATGTTTATTTTTTCGATTGCCATTTGCGATATTTTTCAAACTTTAATATAATTTCTTAAACGCTTATTTCCCATTTCAGAAGAAAATTTTCTTATTTCTTTTCATAGATCCTACTACATGAAAATTAACAGACAATCATACGCATTTCAAAATAAAATTTCTATATATAAAGGAAAGCTGATTTATATGAACAAGTCCACCCTAACTTCTGTGCTCTTTGTTTCCTCCAACTGAAACTTTTGCACCAGTTGCTAAATTTCCTTCTCCCACTGGGACTGACCAAAGGGCGTTCCCATAAAGATGACACTATCGTTCCATCATATTTACTCATTTTGGACGCAACGTATGGCTGTCTTTACTATATACTTTGATTTTCATTCGATTCGCCTTTGTACTAAATAAATCCCCGCATATTTGTTGGCGTCTTTGTCTATTTTGGGTGAAACATTTGGCAGCGTCTAAGTTATAGTAACTTTTAAGTAAGTAACAACAACTACAGCGGGCGGTGGAGAAAAATCACCCGAGCATGAACTGAAACTTGAATCGTCTTGTTGCTGCCGAGTTACTGCTGGTGAATAGGGTTGACAGATTTCTTCTGTTAGAGTGCCACCGAACTGCAACCGTTGACTAGAAACTGTGCCCCATCAGAATCAGTAGTCGACGGAATTCACATCAGAAGTAACGCATAACCGACTTATGCGACAATCTATACAGTCCATACAGTCGAATATTTGTCACTTTTGCGATCACTGCTCGAAAATGGCTCCGCACGATGGCGACAAGAGTCGAAAAGCATTGACGACAAAACGCCAAACTCTGACGGTCCCGCACCAGGAACCTACTTTGGGACGGGAAGCGAATCGAGCGCAACGAATGTGAATGCACCATCACGAGTACGCACTGGGGCAGAATCGACATAAACGTGGAAAATTCTTTAGCTTGCTGGAATTACGAGATGGACGTCTGGTGGCTTCAGCGAAAGAGGCCCTTTAAGGAAACTTATTATAGGAAAAACGGTAAAATTTCGATGAAAATCTTGCTCACTATTAGTGACTTGTGGGTGTACTTTCAGTTTAAAGCAAGAAGGGCCTATTGTTTCCGCATTTTTTCGATTCCGCCCCAGTGTGCATCACCTCCATTTCCAAACCTTCCCAACCTCGCCCACTCCGCATGGCTCGCAGCGATCTGTTGCAGCCTGAAGCACATGTCGTCGTCGGTCGGCCAGAAGGAGGAATGAAGGTTTCTCATTCGATTCAGCAGCAGGAGCAGTAGCAAGCAAACAGCGATGTGAGGGGACACACACAACACATAAAATAACTTCAATTTCAAATTGACTTTGCTTAAGTTTTTATGGTGTGTTGGGTTGATTGTCGTTTTTATCGTTTTATAGCGATATTATATTGTTTGTGTATGTTTTCGGCATTCGAGTTTACTTTCGTTTCAGTGTGTGATATTCGGTTTACTGCAAATTTATTACCAAGTCATGATTCATGAAACGTGGGACTTACATTCATCGCCGAATCAAAGTGTCCACTTGCTTGTAGTAACGTAAATTGGGTGAAATCGTAAGTGAAAACGGTTGTTTGTTAAGAGATGTGTTCTTCATAGCTTACATAAGCTGTTTGTGATACAAAGTAGAACAGTTCATAATTTTGAATAAAATTTTGATTTTTGAAAGGATAAACAAAGTTGTCCAATAAAAAAGACGTGTTTGTTGTTTCCGTCACTTATCAATATTCTACTATTATTTGTAGAGAATTTTTCGTCAAATAACTTCAAACAAATGGACAGTTTATTTCTGTGCTGACTGTGAATCGCACATTCTCTCAGCAGTTGATAAAACATCCCTCTAGTTGAGAGACCCCGGAAAGACTACGCAAACAAACGAACAAATGGCAACGAATGAATAATAATAACATGTCCGCGTAGTGATAATAAAGCAATTAACGCTTGTCCAAGTCTATGACCGTCGTCGTCATTGCATTTCATATCCTCATCGGAAGCATCCTTTCGACGAGTGCTCGGCTCTCGGAAAAGTCGACCCTATTCGTTAAACGGCGGAGGGTTGAAATTTTAAACACACAAACAGTGGAATCCACCGCACTTTCACAGGTTGGACCTTTGGATTGGATTGGCACCGAGGGGACGCTCAGTCAGGCTCATACGAACGCTCATACGAGAGGATGCTTTATGTCGGAAAGGAGTGATAATAATTTTATGATTCGTGATAATTACAGCGGTCGTAGTAATAACAATAATATAACAATTATGAATAGGTCCGGTGGCAGTCGCTCCTTTGCTGCGAGTTCGCGTCGACTATGAGGTGTTCGCAGAAACTTTGCCCTGAGAGTAATTCGTTCGGGATCGTAAAGCTCGTCGGATATGATGAGCTGGGCGGTGGGATTCTTCTAAGCTACCTAATCGCTATGTGTAAACAACTTTTAATCCTATGTGTAGTTTTCGTTTTTTTTTTTTTGTGGTTTTTTCTTGGAACTGTACAATTTAAAATACATGTATGAAAATAGTCGAATCATTTGATTGAGAATCTATATCTACCTTTTGACAAGTAAATGAAGTAAATGGGAGCCCGCACTATACAAATCTCGTCCAGCACGTCGTTGACGAGAAGTGCGTGGTATTTCAATACATAATAAATAATGCGCTTTCGGGCTAGGCATTGCATATACAATAGAAAGCGTCGTGTTTGTATGGGCATCTGATTCTTCCGAAAGAGGTAGGGTGCAGAGCTACTTGGGCACTTCCATGATTCACTTTGGCATCGGGGGTTTTTCTCGGCCGAATTATCTGAAACTTTGCAATTAGAAGCGCATCAGTATGACGCATATTGTGGCCAAATATTACCTTCGTAGCTTCCAAAAAACCCCGCTGCCGAAGTGGATCAAAAGTGCCAAGAATAGGATCCGGCTCCCTACGCTTTGCGAAAGAGCTGTATCGAATTTGGAAATTGAGCTGAAATCGAATTCAGGTTTAACTTCTACGTCCATGAGTCCTCTCCTGGTGTAGAGGTAACGCGCCCTATCTAGTGAACAGGAAGTCGTAAGTTCGATTCTCACAGAGAAGACGTATAGGGGAGATCCCCCAGTGCCGGACAGCACCCAATACCGGACTAAGTCGAAAGATTGAGAAATCGTGGTCCAATCAAGATGGTGTATTAGTAGAAAAGAAAGCTATTATATAGACTAATGTTTGCGTAGAATAACACATCCTTGAAATATGCATGCCTTTTTAAAAAAGTAGAAAGGCGTGAAAATCTATAAAAAAAATGACGTATTCTCTTAATTTTGAGCCTAGTTAGTAATTATTTTGAATACGAAAAAATACTTTGGATCACGCAAGCATGATCGAACATAATCCTAATTTGATAGTATGCATGTATTTTGTACCATAATTGAACTAAATATGGACAAATTACAATTTTCGTTAAGCACCTCCTGTCCCTCAGTTTCGGACAGCTTGATTTGTTATATGATATCTTTGTAATTATTGCGTCAGTGTCTCAAAATACTTTCATTTATCATGGGTTCCGTCGATCATGGTATCAAACATGCAATAAAATTAAGAAGAATGAACATTCAGAACAACATCGTAAAATGTGCTATTTCTCATCATATATGGAAGAGGTTTTTGATAGGCATCTTGCAAACTAAGAAAGACTCAAATTATTCTTGTAAATGTTGCAAATGCATTGAATTGGTAATAATAAACTATTCCTATAGTGTCCACATTCAATTATGTTCAAATTTGCAGAATTCGAGGCATTTCCAGATCGTGTCCGGTATTGAGTGCCACCTTTCAAGATCAATCAATTTGGTGCTAAAATACATCATCAAAATGCATTGTCAAAATTCATATTTATATTTTCAAATTTATTTTTGTACACTATAGATATGATAATATTTATCATAAATGGGTAACACGAGCCCACAAAATCAATAGTTTTCGAATTATGAATTTAGTGGCTTAAGTGTCCGGTACTGGGGGATCTCCCCCTATTTTTTTCGCAAATTTCACATGAATTTGTCAATTTAATCCAATTTGAGTTTTACGGTAGTTGTTCTACATTCCTTGACGAAATAAATAATCTTACTTGTTTTAATTATGAATCGTGGTTTACGGCCAACCAGCCGAGTGGAAGTTTAACAACTACCGAAAAGCTAAACATTACATATAATTTGCAATTGGATTAGATGGACAAATTGATGTGAAAATTTGCGAAAAAGTTACACGTCTTCTCAGTGAGAATCGAACTCACGACTCCCCGATCTCTAGTTGGGGCGCGTTAACCACTACGCCATGAGAGGACTCATGAACGCAGAAGTTAACCTGAATTCGATTTCAGCTCAATAATCACGTGGTCCTCTTTCGCAAAGTGCACCTCTTTCGGAAGAATTAGATGCCCATCCAAACACAACGCTTTCTATATATCCAATGCCTAGCCCGAGAGCGCATTGTTTTTTAGGTATAGGAATAGCACACTACACTAGCCAGCAACTGCGCTGGCTGAGGTTTCTATTGTGTGGGCTTCCAATGGGTCGCGACGTTCTCAAACGACCGGTTACGGAACATGAGTCCGTTGCTCGATAAATACTTGTTTTAATTATGAATCGTGGTTTACGGCCAACCAGCCGAGTGGAAGTTTAACAACTACATCGACATCGAATTCAGGTTAACTTCTGCGTTCATGAGTCCTCTCATGGCGTAGTGGTTAACGCGCCCCAACTAGAGATCGGGGAGTCGTGAGTTCGATTCTCACTGAGAAGACGTGTAACTTTTTCGCAAATTTTCACATCAATTTGTCCATCTAATCCAATTGCAAATTATATGTAATGTTTAGCTTTTCGGTAGTTGTTAAACTTCCACTCGGCTGGTTGGCCGTAAACCACGATTCATAATTAAAACAAGTATTTATCGAGCAACGGACTCATGTTCCGTAACCGGTCGTTTGAGAACGTCGCGACCCATTGGAAGCCCACACAATAGAAACCTCAGCCAGCGCAGTTGCTGGCTAGTGTAGTGTGCTATTCCTATACCTAAAAAACAATGCGCTCTCGGGCTAGGCATTGGATATATAGAAAGCGTTGTGTTTGGATGGGCATCTAATTCTTCCGAAAGAGGTGCACTTTGCGAAAGAGGACCACGTGATTATTGAGCTGAAATCGAATTCAGGTTAACTTCTGCGTTCATGAGTCCTCTCATGGCGTAGTGGTTAACGCGCCCCAACTAGAGATCGGGGAGTCGTGAGTTCGATTCTCACTGAGAAGACGTGTAACTTTTTCGCAAATTTTCACATCAATTTGTCCATCTAATCCAATTGCAAATTATATGTAATGTTTAGCTTTTCGGTAGTTGTTAAACTTCCACTCGGCTGGTTGGCCGTAAACCACGATTCATAATTAAAACAAGTATTTATCGAGCAACGGACTCATGTTCCGTAACCGGTCGTTTGAGAACGTCGCGACCCATTGGAAGCCCACACAATAGAAACCTCAGCCAGCGCAGTTGCTGGCTAGTGTAGTGTGCTATTCCTATACCTAAAAAACAATGCGCTCTCGGGCTAGGCATTGGATATATAGAAAGCGTTGTGTTTGGATGGGCATCTAATTCTTCCGAAAGAGGTGCACTTTGCGAAAGAGGACCACGTGATTATTGAGCTGAAATCGAATTCAGGTTAACTTCTGCGTTCATGAGTCCTCTCATGGCGTAGTGGTTAACGCGCCCCAACTAGAGATCGGGGAGTCGTGAGTTCGATTCTCACTGAGAAGACGTGTAACTTTTTCGCAAATTTTCACATCAATTTGTCCATCTAATCCAATTGCAAATTATATGTAATGTTTAGCTTTTCGGTAGTTGTTAAACTTCCACTCGGCTGGTTGGCCGTAAACCACGATTCATAATTAAAACAAGTATTTATCGAGCAACGGACTCATGTTCCGTAACCGGTCGTTTGAGAACGTCGCGACCCATTGGAAGCCCACACAATAGAAACCTCAGCCAGCGCAGTTGCTGGCTAGTGTAGTGTGCTATTCCTATACCTAAAAAACAATGCGCTCTCGGGCTAGGCATTGGATATATAGAAAGCGTTGTGTTTGGATGGGCATCTAATTCTTCCGAAAGAGGTGCACTTTGCGAAAGAGGACCACGTGATTATTGAGCTGAAATCGAATTCAGGTTAACTTCTGCGTTCATGAGTCCTCTCATGGCGTAGTGGTTAACGCGCCCCAACTAGAGATCGGGGAGTCGTGAGTTCGATTCTCACTGAGAAGACGTGTAACTTTTTCGCAAATTTTCACATCAATTTGTCCATCTAATCCAATTGCAAATTATATGTAATGTTTAGCTTTTCGGTAGTTGTTAAATAATCTTCTTCTTCTTCTTTCTGGCGTTTTGCATGTGTATATCGTGTGGCAGGTACGAGGATACTCTATGCCCTGGGAATCGAGAAAATTGCCTTTACGAAAAGATCCTCGACCAGCGGGCAAGTCAAAAGCATATCTTGTTTTCAGCATCAAGATGATATCAAAATTCGATAAAAAAAATCTTTTATGTATTCAATGTTATATTTTGTTTTTGTTCTGCTATTATCATTATTATACAATATTATAATTTTTATAGTTATACTAGTGGTCCCGGCAAACTTCGTCTTGCCATCAAGTAGGCTGTTGAAAAACACTACTGATCGTCCCGTACAAAATGACACACACTTAGATTTATTTCACGAGCTCGGCTGTGCGAATCTCGGTTTCCCGATTTTAACCGAAACTCAGCTAACAAATTGTCCGGTTGCTTAGCAACGAAGCAAGATTTACTGATACTCGGCTTTTATTTGCTGAGATCTCAGGAAATTTGTTTGCCGACTACTCGGCTGTGCGGATCTCGGTTAAAATTAGCCGAGATTCGGCATTCTGAATTAAGTGTGCAGTTCCGTTCATGCTCGTTTTTCCAACTTTCCCGATGAATATCCTGCAATTTTTATACACACAAACACGTCGGAACCCTTGACGAACAAAACGGAGAAAGAATCATTCAAATCCGTTGACCCGGAGGAACATTGTTCGGCTTCGTTGTTTTTAACCGTTGAAACGACCAATATGTCAACAAACTGCGTTATCAGCATCTGCTAGATCACAGCATCGAAATGAGTGTTCAATATGATTTAAAACTTTTCTCGGTATCAAGTGGGCATGGTATTGGTGACGATTAGTTAGCATTTTACTAACTTGGATGATCCGTAGCTACTATTATTGTGAGCTAGATAGACACATGACTAGAAGGTTCACTGAGTAGAGAGAAGTGGCGATAACCCTAATTTAAAAAGCATTTGAAAAAATGAAAAAGGAAATTTCTTTTGTAACAATTGAAATGGTATTAAATAACCTACCCCAAGTATAGGTGCCAACTTGTGACGTAGTTGGGGAAACGAAGCTCTCCAAAACTGATCCAAATGCAATATGTTCCAATCAAATGCACTTCTATTCACACGAATATTTCATAGTTTGGTGAACTGCATCGATTTCGTTTGCGGTTTTGGAGGACCCACCCCCCAACTACGTCATAAGTTGGCATATTTCATGAGCACCCAAAAATAAACCGCAAAATTCATAAATATCCAGTAAGTAGGTAATGTGAAGCATTAAATTTACCACCGAAACGCGAATCTTATAGTTGATTTTCAAAATGTTATTATGAAGTAATTTAAATGATTTTTATTAGCCTTAGAGTTGAATTTTCGACATTATGTTAATGTTGAGCACTTACGATACATTACGATTCAATGAGGTTTGACTTCTTCTTATCCACTAATCAATTGAAGTTTTCAAACCTAGCATGGTCTGTTGGTCAAGATTTTCCCATCCTTCAACAATTGACAGCTGCTCTGGCCACGTCCTAGCAACAACGGGAATTTGTGATACATAGTTAAGCGAGTTGCAGAGACCTCCTCTTATTTCTTATATAACATGGCATCAATAAATTGTCTATTTAAATTTGATAGATGTAGGGGCTGTCCATTAATTATGTAAGAGAATTTTGACGATATTTAGACCCCCCCCTCCCCCTATGGTATGTTAGAATAAATGTTTGGGCAACGGCAAGAGACATGATCGAGTTTATTTTATTTTTGATAAGACGGTCGAACCCATCATTTTAAACATTATCTTCTATCTCTCAAACTCGACAATATCTTACAAATTAAAGCAAACAGTCATTGATTAGATCCTGTTTCAAGGGGTAAGGGAAAAGGTTTAGCAAAACTAAGCAATCTGTACAAAAATTTTGGAATTTCCATATAATAAGTTTGTATCGAGGAAGAGGGTAAAGGGCTGAAATGGCTGACAATTTGAAAAAACTGTTGATACTGGACGTCCCCACGTCACGCACGTTGCCATTTCAAGTTTGCTGGGATCTTGATCTTTGAGCAGACATGAACCTCTTCCCACATGGAGACTAAAAGGTTAATTAGGAGGAGTCTTATACCAACAGCCATTCGCTTATTCATAGAACTTCACAAAAGAGTTTCTTCTTCTCATTTTGTATGGGAGATTCCATGCAATTTTTCAGCTACCTACTTGATGGCAAAACGAAGTTTAACGGGACCACTAGTATTTAACATTATTTTTACTTAACAAAAAACTAGAACTTTAGGTTAGTTTATTGCCAGTCTTTTCGTAATAGCTAAAAGTTCGTCAGTCTAACGTATAGCTAAAAGGCGATGGTGGCGCAGATCGGTGATAAGTGCATCCCTGTCGAAGATGGTAGTAAAAACTTTAGAAAAAAGATCACCACAATCATTTTACTGATAAGATTTTGGCAATCCAAAGCTCAGGAAATCGTAAATATTTGTTTCAGTTTTCAAAACATTCGCAACATAACTCCACATTTAATCATCAATCGGGTGTGGCCAAAAATGCAAAAACAATGTACCTTGGCAAAAAAGCAATCAATTGATAACTGCAAAAGTGTTTTTAAGAACACTAAGCTGAGATGAAGGCATAAAGAAGAAGAAGAAGAAGAAGAAGATGAAGAAGAAGAAGAAGTAGAAGGATGAAGATGAACAGTAGAAAAAGAAGTTGTTTCTTGTTTAATCTTCTTGAAAACAAAAAAAACAATGATCAGCTGGCCCACTCCTTATAGTTGTTTTTACAAATATGATGGCCAATATAGTGCCAAGGAGATTTATGTGATTATCGTTTTAATATTCTGTATTACATTTATAGAAATTCTAACCAAGAAAACTCAGGGACCTTCCTTTGCCGAGCGTTTAGTGTCCGAGGCTACAAAGCAAAGCTATGCTGAAGGTGTCTGGGTTCGAATCCCGGTCGGCCCAGGATCTTTTCGTAATGGAAACTTCCTTGATGTCACTGGGCATAGAGTATTATCGTACCTGCCACACGATATACGAATGCGAAAATGGCAACTTTGGCAAAGAAAGCTCTCAGTTAATAACTGTGGAAGTGCTCATACCAACAATACACTGAGAAGCAGGCTCTGTCCCAGTGAGGACGTTAATGACAGGAAGAAGAAGAACCAAAAAAACTAAAGCTATTTATGATTTATTACAAAATCATATTGATTGATATGAGTCTGCAATCAACTATCATTACGAACCTATAAAAATGAATAATCTAAATGCTCCTCACACCTTCTAAACATGGTCCTCCGGAAATCTAGGGGGTTGTGTCAGGCCATGCAAGCCAGCCGTAAAAAAAAATATGCAATCAATAATCAACGAAAGAATACGAACCGGGACAATCAGTGAAGACTACAGCGAGGTAAAGGGACTTGCAATGGGAAGCTCGGTACATGGAACTGTAAATCTGAAGCACTGATGATGATAAAGACGCTTTTTACGCGCAGCTCGAACGCGAGTACGACAGCTGTCTAAGCCACGACGTCAAAATCATCATAGGAGATCTTAACGCTCAGGTTGGTCAGGAGGAGGAATTCCGACCGGCTATGGGAAAATTCAGCGTCCACCGCCTGACTAATGAAAACGGCTTACGACTAATTGATTTTGCTGCCTCCAAGAATATGGCCATTCGTAGCACCTACTTCCAGCACAGCCTTCCGTACCGATACACCTGGAGATCACCACAAACCCACCACGTTCTGATTGATGGTCGGCACTTCTCCGACATTATCGACGTCAGGACCTATCGTGGCGCTAACATCGACTCTGACCACTATCTGGTGATGGTTAAACTGCGCCCAAAACTCTCCGTCGTTAACAATGTACGGTACCGATGGCCGCCCCGGTCTTGAGCGGCTTAAGCAACCGGACGTCGCAACTGCATACGCGCAGCATCTCCAGGTGAAGCTGGATGAAACCCCTCTTGAGGACTGCTTGAAAACAGTAAAAGCAACCATCTACGATGCTCCTGAGAGCTACGTCGGGCAGAATGTAGGCAGATTTTGGAGGAGAAGAATGCAAGGGACAAGACAGAACGTGGAACGTTATAGACGGAAACGACAACTGCAGACCCGTCTCTTTCGGGAGAAAAAAACCGCCTGGTGGAAACGGAGTGCGAGGGGATGGAACAGCTGTGGCGGTCTCAAGAAACACGTAAGTTCTATCAGAAGCTTAACGCATCCCGCAACGGCTTCGTACCGCGAGCTGGGATGTGCAGAGTTAAGTGTGGGTACATTTTGACAGACTAGCGTGAGGTGATCGAAAGGTGGAAGCAGCACTTCGATGAACACATGAATGGTGCTGAGAGCTCAGGCAATGAAGGACGGGGCAACGGAGGAAATGCCTTCGTCAGTACTGCTGGCGATGGAAACCAACTTTGAGGGAGGTTAAGAATTCCATTCACCAGCTCAAGAACAATAAAGCTGCTGGTAAGGATGATATCGGAGCTGAACTCATAAAGATAGGCCCGGAGGGGCTGGTCATTTGTCTGCACCGGCTGATAGGCACAATCTGGGAAACAGACCAGCTACCGGAAAGACGACAAGTAAGAATGTGAGAACTTCCGAGCGATCACCATTCTAAATGTAGCCTACAAAGTATTATCCCAGATCATCTTCCGTCGTCTGTCACCTGTAGTAAACGAGTTCGTGGGAAGTTATTAAGCCGGCTTCATTGACGGCCGATCGACAACGGACCAGATCTTTACTGTACGGCAAAACCATGTCCCAATGGTTCCCGAGAAGCTCACGAGACTGATAAGAGAGATGATGGAAGGTATTGTTTTTTTGTTTTTGCATTTGTTCTTATCATTTTTTTAACTCTGTTGGTAATACAAAGCCACAGAATCAGTATTGGTAAACTATGTTTTTTGTGCATGAAGACAGTATCTCATAAAAAATGGGTATCAAACTTTAAGCTATTGCTTATCTGAACCCTTAAAAATAGAAAGTTTTATGAAGATAAGTTCTATAGAAAACATCACATATCTACATGCCTGACTTATAACTTTTCTTTAGAGCTGACGATTCTTCATCTTTTAGCTACAATTGGATAGTATTTCGCCATCACTCAGTGTAATTACTATATCCTGTTAGTAAAATAAAGGATCTTATAAAAAAGATGCGTGTATAAATTTTATTTCCCAGAATATATTCAGTTTTGTGCATCTATAGCATTTGTCTCAATATGTATAGTTAAAATATATATTTTTACAAATGATAGGCTATGCAAAACGCAAATCTGCCATGGAACGGCCTACTTTTCCGCACTGAATTAAAATTAATGTTAATGAATAAAGTTTTAATGTATGCTCTGTCATGACAAATTTTATTGATTTACAAACAGGAAATTAACATTCATGAAAGTATCATTTTCTACGATCATTTACTGACAGGACAGATATCACTGTTTCACTAAACAAGATAGTTTTTACATTTCTGTTTAACTTCACATCGTTAATGAATCATTGTTCATTTTATACTTTACCAGAACTTGAATGCATTGAATAAGAAGATATCGACCACCCGCGGAATATCTCGTACAAGTCAAAAACTAGTAGACTTGGTGTCTTCTGCTAAGTTCTGCATAAGGTAAGTTTTATAATAACTTCTGATTGGTATTCACGTTCGATGATTTAATGTTCTATACTTATTATAATTATTATAATTTCATTCTTTTCTAATATTCACAAAAAGGTGTGCAAAACTGTTCTGATAAAACTTGTGACTTTTGTGTGCTATATAATGTGCAACCCGATATTTGTAGCACAACATTTTTAAGAAAGGTATTATTGTTCTTGACATTAGCCTTAAAAATCGTTCATTTTAAATTCCATCGAGATAATCTCTAAATGCCATTTCTCAAAGTTAACATTTTTGGTCATGGTTGTGAGATTCGGACCTAACGTTTTCCAAAAAAGTGAAATTTTTGTGACATAGTTTTATTTTAAATGACATGTGCACAAAAAATTACTTCAAAATTGTTTCAGGCTTAGATAATATAGTGTTCAATATAATTGACTTTGGAACACTCTGCGCATTATTTTATTGAGACATCCATGCGTTCAAGGGCAGTAGTGGACCGAATCAGGCCTGGACAACATGTGTTGATTGTTTCCAAGAGCTACCTGGGAACGCTTTCCTAACTACGAGTGTTACTTGCCATTTTGTATATCCAGACTAACTTGTGAAGACGAAGGAATAGAGTGGATATGTTTCGATGAGATTTTGTAAATTGACCTTACTTACAGACACATAACAACATGTAGCGAAAATTTTTGAGAACTTTTCGAAATGTATTTAGGTTGTAGGTATATGGAATATGTTCCATTTATCGACGTTTATTCCATTTAGTTTCACATGTTAAGCGGAAAATAACCATCATCATTTTACAAATTTTCAAAACCAGTTTTTTTTGCTCAAATTTTAAGCAATTATCAAAAAAATCTGTCATTGCATTACACTTGCTATCTGGATTGCAATAATAGATTTTTATGAGGATTTCTTTAAATTTGAACAAAAAAACTGGTTTGAATGATGGATTCTTGAACCTTAATATGGAAATATTTTTACGACACTCACTAAGTTGACCCCAAATTTATCGGTAATATTCGAACACAAAATTATATATACTTGTACTAATGACACAAAAAGTTGGCATAAAGTTTAAGTGGTCCAAGTAACATTTTTCATATTTTGAGAAAATAAGCCCATTGCTAACACTTAGCAATTTTGAATAAAAATTTTAATTCAACATTCCCACACATCTTTGTGTTACTTCCAAACAATAAAATATGAAATTATCACTTCATCACTATCATGGAAAACATAATCCAATCTAAGTGCATTGGGTTCACGATGACAGAAACAAAAAACACCGTTCTGTGGTTAAGTTCTTTTTGACTCAACAGTTACTTGTACAATAATAGCCGTTTAATGTTTGCACGGTCAAACTGGGTTCATATCTTCGAGATAAAATGATAACCTAACAGCATTTTTTCAGGAATCTATATCTTTAACCCCGAAATCAGTGACATTACGATAGTTTGAAAACTAAAGTTTTGCTGGGTCAGAGCATTGATGACAAGAAATATTAAAATTTGCGTTCAATCAGAGGGAATCAAGTGAAAATTTTGAGTACCGACCAAAATATACTGGTCCAATAGGCGGGTTCTATGATATTCCACACAGACACCATATAACTACCAAAAACTTCTGGAATCGACTTAAAAAAATGCATTCAGCTCATTCGGTGCAGACAGAGTGCTGCACAGAAATATATTAAATGGCCAAATCAAAACCAGATGCATTGAATTATGTAATATTTATGAATTTCCATTGATGGATGAAAAAAATATTCGTTCCATGCTGAAAAATCTGAAAAATCATTTGGAAGTTAGACTTTCAGTTTCTCGAATTCATAAGCGCGCTGATTGTGCACTCTAACTGCATACTTTTATCGATTTTTATTGATCATCCAAAGTAATTTTTTTACATATCTCTTGCATTTTACAACAATCGTCAAATTTGATCAAAGTGAAATGGAGATTAGGTGATTCTGCATTTAATGACAGAATAATCAAATTTTCTCAAGTTTTTTCTTGGATCACTCTGACTTAACGCCGACCAAATATCCCTCTGTCTGTTTTAGACTATGGAAATGATAAACTTCAACATCCATGTTTATCAGATTGAAAACATATGGATTTGGTTCATGTTAATTCATTTTTATTGTATATTGAACCCTCCTTCACCAATTATTATTTCATTCTTTCCATCATTTTTGTCATAATTTTGTTTACATATGTTGATTGCTTGCGCTTCTTCAATAATAATATAATTCTCTTCTGATAAGTTGGAAAACGTATCTTCGCCATTTGGTTTGTATTACTTTTGAGCTACTGTCACACAATGTTGCTTCATAACTAGACAAACACAATAATTCGGATAATAAATTCAACTTAATTATAAACAACGATTTGAATACATTTAACAGAACTTTAACATGAGCACGAAAATATTCTTCATCAAATCATTAATTTTTCATTCCAGCTCTATCAATGAATACGTGTTATAAAATATTCATAGATTTTCTAACTTAACTCCAATTTGCACATCAACCAAATTTTTCCATAAAATTATTTTTTTAAGTCATTTTTAGTTCTTTTTCTTGGATCCAATCCAAGAAAAACGTCCTTATGATCGATCTTCTCGCTTTCCACTCTCAACAAGAACTTCATCCACGAATGAGGCATGCTGTTTTTCCTTCGAAAACTCCGAAGCCACATGCTAGAGTTGCATGGAAGACCGAGTCAAAACGAAAAAGTCGGACTAACTTTACCCATCGCCCATCGATGGCACTGCACTGATAGCCATTCGAGCAACGACGACGGCCAGCGGTTCCGTCCGTCCCCACGCAGAAGAGCCACGGAAAGGACATGCAACATCCAACGTCGTAGAGCCTAATAAAAATGAGTTATTTCTCGGCAGCTCGAAAAGTCCACCGGAATGAAATGGCCGTACGGTGGTGTGCGTTGGTCCCTTTGCACGTGTAGTGGGTCTTCGGCGGGAAAGGATAGCGAACTTGGGAAAGAGGTGCCACAAAGGAAAGATGAGATCACACACAGTAGGCTATTGATGAGGACGATGATGGCACACCATAAAACCATAAAAAAGGAGAGTAGCGAAACCGAGAGCGAGAGGGCGCATATGCAACATGCTGTGTACGTGAATGGGAACGGGAATGAAGACCAGACCTAATGATCGACGTCGAACTATGTGTGCAGCAAGCAAAACCAGCAGCCTCTTATCCAAATCCTCACACGCCACATTAGAGTAGGCGAGCGAGCGAGAAACGAGATCACGTGGAATGAAACAACGCTATTGCGCAAGCTACAATACACAAGAAGAGATTATATTTTATTTTAATGTATTTTATATGCTCATAATAATGATGTATTTTGTCGGATTTTATGTGAGCGTAAATGTGCAATCGAATGTGTGTGCGAGTCGCGGATTCGAGCAGCTCTCATGTGGCGTCAGAGTTCGCTCTCCGCGGCTAGCATGTGCGTTTTGTGGCCCATTCGAGCTGGTTGAGGAATTCGAGTACCTCCCAAACATCACCCAACCACCCCTCGATAGGCTCGATTCGGTCGCCCGGCAGCGTGCAATGTTTTTCGTCTGTGTTGCGCCTCACTCACTCACTCACTCACTCAGTTGACTCGTTCGCTCGCTCGCAAACCGCACATACGGAATCTGTTTTGCTGGCTTGGCGCTCCTGCACCTACTCTCTGCCAGCGGAGAATCGGTTCGAGTTCGAGTTCGAGCGGTACACACTTTGGGTCTGCTCCGCGCTTTTGGCCTGCGAGAAGCGAGATATTGATAGTTTCGGCATTGTCGTATCAAAATAAAGTGAACATTCGTTTGAAGGCAACCGTTTAGACAAGGCGCGTTTTATTTTTATTGTTATTAATATTATTATTGCGCTCCTCTCGAATATAGACCAATAACATCTTCAACTTTTATTAGTAACACTATCGAAAGATTGTTGCACAAAATCAATCCGAGTGTCGGAAAGCGAGAAATTTCGCTGATTTGCCAGTTTTTGGCAAAATTTTTGGTACGGAACGAAATTCTTGGCGCGATTTATTCGGGAAAAGTTCGACGTCTCCAATCGTTTGAAAAAGTACGGGCGGCGGAAGTTGCGATACAGTTTCCAAAGCAGAAGTGATAAGTGAAAGATGAAAATTCAAAAAAAGTTGTGAAACAGGTGACAATTTGTGAAAAGGAAAACAAATCAAACCAGAGCGAATATAGAAATAAGGTCGAAGAAAAGTGACCGTGAACACAAAACAATTTTCAGAAGAAGACAGTGTGTGAAGGCAAAAAAACATCAAGTGGCCTGGGAAAATTCAAGTGAAGTGTCTGTCCCCTGCTGATGATGTCCATGCGAAATATGGGTGTTGAATGCATGGCAGTAGTGATATGAATATAAATTGATTCTAAGTCCACTGTACCGTTGAGTTGTTGAAGAGAGTGCTCGAGACTTGCTCAAATAAACACCGAACTGAAAAAATAACCGTTCCGCACAAAACGAGGAGCGAGGTCTAGGCGTTTGTTGTATCTGCCGGATTCGAACGAAGGTATCCAAAATTTTGGCCAACATGAATTCCTATTTTGAGCAAACTGGTTTCTACGGTCATCCGCATCAAGCGGCCGGAATGATGACCACAACTGGCACCCACCACGATCAGACAACTGCAGCAGCTGCGGCCGCATACAGAGGCTTCCCACTGTCCCTCGGAATGTCTCCCTACACAAACCACCACCTACATCAGAGTAGATCGTCGCAAGATTCGCCCTACGATGCCAGCTTACAGGCAGCATGCAAGCAAATTTACGAAGGTTCCTATAGTACCAAGGACTGTGGGAAAACGGGAGGCGGAAATGGAACCACAGATACCACCAACGGCTACAAGGATGTGTGGAACTCGACCAACACGAGTGCCACCAATAGCAATACCAACACAGCGACTGGCGGAAATGTACCTGCACAGCAAAATAGTTCAGTTCCTGTACGACCCTCGGCATGTACACCAGATTCCCGCGTTGGAGGTTACATTGATGCCTCGGGTGGAAGTCCCGTCAGTCGAACAGGTTCCACTGCTGCCACCGGTGTTACCGGAACGTGGAACACGAACCAATGCACATTGACCGGTTCGGCCGGTGGTCAAACAGCTCCAACCACCGGTCTTCACCAGTCAAACCATACATTCTACCCCTGGATGGCTATAGCAGGTGAGTCAGTGCGGGTGTCAATCAAAAAACCGCTCCCACTAGTGTGTTAATTAATTTAGGGAACCTGTAGGAACCCTTCCGGTTTGACAATACTCAAATCTCCCCCAAGTTACAAGGATGCAACGTCGGAATGCTGGAATCTGGGTTTCTCTTGATTCCTGCATGCGTCTTCTGTTGCACTCCATAATTTGAATGAAAATTTATGAGGGTTTGTTGAACGAGTTTGCGGGCACGTTGTTGTTCTTTCGAGCCTTTCCGGGACACTCCGGTCGTTTGCGGTGACCACAGTCGCTGTGTGTAACGAAGAAGAATCTCACGAGAACGCACGCTGGAGGGGGAGATTATTAAAAAACGATTTCAGAAATATTCCCGCCGGTGCATTTGACCGAAGAGCAGGGCTCTACCTGCCTTCCAATTCTCGCCGCTTTTCTGGGCCCGATCTTAATATATTCACAATGCGCAGCCACCTCTTTTTTTTTGTTGCTCCTCATCTCAGATCAGGCATCTTTGGTCCACGACCGAAGGAGCTTATTGGAGCAATCCCAATACCTACTATGTTTCATTTGCGCGCTTCCATCCGGTCCGGTTTTCCTTCTTTTGCCCTGGCCCCCGCTTCGGCACCACAAAACGCCACGGGGGAAGCACTCGTAAATATCGTTAAGCATCTTTCCGATCTAATTGATTTAAAAGCTGTTTTCTATAATTATATTTGAACATTTCTGGGGAGTTTTTTTTTGGGGGGGAGAAGGGCACGCAATCAGCTGATTGTTTTACGAAAAAGTTCCGATGCCGGGATTCCATGTTCTCATCTGAAATAGTTCTCTTACATCATCATATAAGAAGATCAGTTGAGACTTTAACTTTTTTCGTCTTGGTGCGTTACTAAACACAAGCCTTCATAAATGATTCGTATGAAGCGAAAATTACAAAACCGCAGGAAAAAACACTAGGCGTTAAAGGCAACAAAAGCGAATGAAACCTGTTCCTCTGTGGTTTTGTAAGCGCTGGATAAACTGCGAGGATCTTGGGAAGAATATAGGTACTTCGTACCATCAGCCTTCAAAACGCACAGTTCTGGCGGTGTGTGGAAAATTGGTCAAATTATGTGGAGGATAGTTTTTCTAGTTTATTGCGATGTTCGGTTTGTGTGTAACCTAATTTTGATTTTCATATGAATTCCACTTTTTCTGAACACTTTCTGAAAAAAAAACTCTCAGAATAGTTTTTTTTTTATTATTCATTGTCACGGTACTTGTACTTTCATAACTTTGCCCGTCATGGCATTTTTTGAACATTTTTGAACATTTCTTTCAATTTTAATTTGTAAGTGTCTTTCAAAGTTAAATTGGCTTATTCAGTACTGTCCGATGTTTCGGAGTCTTTTTGTTAAGTCGTCTTCAAATGGAATAGTTTGAAAAGGTTAAACTAGTTGTCGAATCGTTGAGCAGTTTTCATTTTCTTCTAAGGAGCAAATTGTGTCGGAATTGCTCTGCATAGAGCAACAGTAAATTTACTACAGTGATACCTCCATGAGTCGATGTTCCATGACTCGATATCGACTCATGGAACCATACTAAAAACATAATTTCATGGTTACTATGAAGGTCCCTAGAAGCAACTTTCCAAAGAATTGCTGTTCCATGACTCGAAATTTCCATGAGTCGATGGTCCCTTCAATATCGACTCATGGAGGTTTCACTGTAGCAATAAACAAAAATGTATGTAGAAATAAGCAAAAGCGTTCTAATTATTTCGTATTTTTTCGCTTACATAAAAATGTTTCCAATTTCTGTATTAAAATACCCAAAGTTTGTAAAAACTTCCATTGTGTGGTGTACCGGAATTACTTTCAATTTTTTTTGAAATATGATGAGTATTTAAAATTAGTATATGCTTGAAAATTGCCATTTCCTGGGAAATTGTTAGCGCTAGTGATGGTTTGCTTCAATTTCGATCTATTGGATTACAGATGTCAATAAAATATTACCTAAGCAACAACAAAAAAATAGCATACGAACAGAAAGTATTAAAAGAGATCTTTTGGCTACAATTGGATAATTTCAACCGCTACTGTAAGGAAAAAATATAAAAGCATAAAACCGCTTGAGCCACTACTGGTACACGTGTTCCAGTAGTTGCGCTAGTGCTCCAGTACCAGCCGTTCGGTAATAATGTAAGATTGTAAGGAATTTCAATCAAAATAGTTGATTTTTATATAGATCTAATTTTTTTTCCTCGGAGCAGTACCGTTTTGATTCATATTACGGACACTTAAGGCCGCGGTGAAGTATAACCGAGCAAAAAGCACATAAATAACACTTTCTGTGTGATACCTCTGCATTATCCAGCTTCAAACACACTTAACTTTCGAATGGCGAATGAAGATTTGGGTTTCGCAGCTCAAATAACCTAAAATAAAAAGAAATCAATGTTTTTTTCCATGATTTTTATTCCGGACACAAACTCACTTTTGCTTCAAATTACGGTCATTTTGATTCGAATTCTGGACAGCACACGAAAACCAAAATTTAACTAGTAAAATTACACATTGAACGGCTGAGGGCGTTAGAAGAACGTCAAAACTAAATGCGTATAATAATTTTTCATGGCTTGCTATGGAAAATGTTTATTAAAACAAGCCTGAAAGTTGGGAACTTTTGAACGGGAAATTTTGAAACATTTTAAGTGAAACCTTTCACATACAAAGTTGAGTGTCCGGAATTTGAATCAGAACGGTAACTAAAATCTTTCGAATGAAGCATAACGATCATCTCTGGGAATTTTTGTCATTTTTATACATATATTTAAACAACTGCTCCCATCAGTTGATCGACTACTGGAATACGACGGCAACTACTGGGGCGAAAACCTCAGTATTCATAACTATATTATAGTCTTTTGACAAGATGAAAAGCTAAAATTTGGCAAATCGACTAAACTAGAAGCGATGTATCCTCCAAAAATAGCGCATGTCATTTTTATCGAAAAATATACGTTTTATTTCATAGTCCAATGTACTGTTACATTACAGCCAATAACACCGTACAATGTGTAGCGGAATTTCTTTTTAAAATTTTAGAAATATTCTGTGTATTTGGGATTAGTGTAAACCATATTTGCTTTGAAATGCCATTTGCTGGGAAATTGGTAGCGCTAAAGATGGTTTGCTTCAATTTCGATCTAATATTCCATCTAATTTCATTGGTTTTCAAACCAGTTGCATTTTCATTTGCAGCCTGAGAGGTCTTCACGATAAGAAAAACTGGAGGAATCTATCCACCTTCTTATATATAAATAAAAGTGGAATGGTGTTTGTATGCCACGAATTGGCTTGAGAACAGGTCAACGGATTCACAAAATTATTTCACTTTTTTGCACTTTTGCAAGGGCTGCAACGTGTTCGTGGGTAGAAAATGTTTGAGAAAGACTCCGGAATAGTCTGAAAATCGGTAGAAAACTAATACGTCATTTTGTATGGCAGATTGCATGCCATTTTTCAATTCTCTACTGCAAGACAAAGTTTGCCGAAACCACTAGTTGTTCAATAAAAAAAAAATCAAATTGTTTGATCTTTAGAATCTTCAGGTTTACTATATTTGTTAGCATCCCTCACAACCAGAATTTTACATTACTTAACATCACATTGCACACTGGGCCAGGAACAGAATTTAACCAGACAAAACCTCTAGCGTAGACTTATCTCTGAATTATTTGTTCTTCAATTCGATGACAAAAGTTAGTTGGAAATTTTGCCGCAACGACGCAAACTTTTTTGTTTCACGTCCTAGGGCTTTTGCGTCCTCGGCGTCAAATAACAAAGTTTTGGTGAAAAATGATAAAATCACGCCAAAATCTTAAAATATTTCATTACAAACACCATGCGTCACTGAAATTCGATAACATGCATGTGCTGTATGTTAAAAAAAACTGTTATTTGAAAATTTTAATTTTCGAACAAATTATTGCAAAAATATCATTATTTGTAATATTCCTCTACTCAACAAAATGCAAGGTTTTGCAAAAATTTATCAATTTTACGCAATACGCTATGTTTCGTCTACCAATTGTCAAAGTTTTCTGGATATATATTTTGATACACTTGAGATATCTGAATTCAAAATAACCGTATTTTTCATGTAAATAGAATAGAATATTGTTAAGTTTACCATTATGCTACAAGATTTTTGACACATTTTGTCAATTATGATTTGACAGTCAAAGAAAACTGTGTCATCAGTATCACAAAGTCCGATGTCAAAAGAAGCCGATGGTCATACACTGTTGGTTAGCCAGGTGTTCAAATATCTAGAAATTTTCATATAGAGAAATGTACCAGTTATGGCTAGAGTGGTTCCCTATTTGGCCATATCCCGAATAACACACATGTTATAATTATGGCATATCAACTACTATATAACAAAATATAGTCATATAATGGTTATTCTGCATCTATTATAACATGTGTGCTACTAGGGATGTGTTTTCTTGAAAACTTTCACATTTTGAATATTTTTTTAATGTTTTGACATCGAGATTCATTTGATATCAAACTAAACATACAGAATGATTAAAAATTTGAAAATAATCAAATTATCACGTATGGCGAAATAGGAAACCATTATGTCTTATGTCTCATTCCGCAGCGGCCCAATTGGAACTAAGAACTTGTCCTACTATAATATCATTGGCGATTCCCTAACCTTGAATCTACCTGTTCCACGAATAGAAATTCTTGACGGACATGGTGTAGTGGGTAGGGGGGTCCGTAGCCTTGAGGTTACGCTTTCGCTTCATAAGCGGAAGGTCATGGATTCAATTCCCAGCCCCTCCACAAAAAAAACCCGTCCAGCCACCAGAAGACACCGCACGGAGGAGCGTGCTTCGGAGAGCACATTCATCCTCCGTCAGTATCAGATGATGACTGAGACAAACTGACCCTCTTCGCAGGCAGCTAGCCTCACTAACAGCAGAGCTCTCTCCTACCTGCTCGGTGTGAGAGTGAAAGAGTAGGAGAGAGTGAAAGTTGATGTAAATATAGATAAGTTAAAAATAGATCTGTATCGATAAAGAAGCTACCGATCAACTGATTCCGGCACAGTAGTGGCCACGAGCACGGAGTGCCTTAATAATAAAAAAAAAAAAAAAAAAAAAAAAATGGTGTAGTGGTTAGAACACTCACGCCGAGGACCTGGGATCGAATCCCATTCCCGACATAGTCACTTATGACGTAAAAAGTTATAGTGACGACTTCCTTCGGAAGGGAAGTAAAGCCGTTGGTCCCGAGATGAACTAGCCCAGGGCTAAAAATCTCGTTAATAAAGTCAAACCAACCAACCAATTCTTGATTTTACGCAACAAATTTGCATCTATCAAGTGAAGATTTGCTAGAAAAGCAGATTCCAATCATTTACTATTTGCTCTAATATCTCAATTTGCCGAAAAAGGCATTTTAGATGCGTATAACAGGTAAAAAGTGAGGTTACAAGTCGCTTCTGTAAAATATATTTTTCATACCCTGTGATAACCATGACGAAGCAAGTTTTCTGACTTAAAAAACAATTCACAGAATGTGTCTTCGATAGCTTGTGGTATTTTTATGCGCTCTGAAACTTTGCCGAAGAGGTCAAAGCTTCAGGACGGTGAACAAAAAAAGTTTGCATCGCTATAATCCAAAAAACAGTCTTCGAAGAACGCGCTCCTTATGCGCTAGGCTAGAGGTTTTGTCTACATATTTTTTTTATGGCCCAGTGTGGATTGTCTCTAAATCTAACTGAACCCTTGAAAAAATACGTCAATGTATATAACGTTTTCAACTATTTTCTCACCAATTTCCGGCAGAGTTCCGAAAAAAATGGTTTTTGTAATAGAAATTGTGTTGTTTGCAATAATTGGATCCTTGGTTACAAATATATTCACGGAGTTTCCTAATTGTCCATATTAGTTTAATTCCGACCGCGTTTTTTTATAACAGTTATTTACTAGAAAACGTAACATATTTGTCTTATAATATTAACTTTCAAGTATGCAACTGATTAAGTAAAATCTTGAGATTTGCGAAATGCTATTTTCATGTTTCAGAAAAACTTTAGTACCAGAACGCTTCACGGCATCAATAATTTGCTGCGTTTTCCAATAATCGATTCGCACAGATAAAATTTTCCGAAAATAAAACACGAACTGAGGCAATTTATAAAAATGAAGATTGGTCACTGGGTTTCCTGAGAAGCAAGCAAGCAAATAATCCATATCTTCAAATGAAAAATAGTTTTTCTTGCCCCTTCTTGCCTCGATAGGAGCAAATTTCCAATTCATTTTCACTAAACAATAGCCAATCTAACACACCAAATTGCATCCTGTTTCACAATTTTAGACTATCCATTAGAAAGTGAAACTTGTATCCCTGCTCTAAATTGCTGTGATCTTTTTTGCATTTTATCCAAAAAAATGGACAAAATACCTTTTAGAGATCATTTATTTTGTTTTCATAAAAGATTACTGGGAGCAAGAAAAAAAGTTGATAAATGTTTTCAATCAATTTGGGGTACTTTTGACGTTTTTCCGTCTTTTGTATGAAAGGGTGCCACTGTGGAATATTCTAAACTATACTTCAAATAATAGTTATCTTCCTTTTTCTCTTGGGAATATTATAGTTGGTCAATTTTTAATAAAACGCATCTCTTAACAACTTGAACATCTTTATTTTTTCTTTCTAGATTATCGGAAACATAAAAAATCGGTTACAAAATGACTGAGTTATTCATGAAAGTTTTCATTTATACAATAAAAACAGTTTGCAAACAGTAAACAATATTTCGGAATTTTTGGATTAATGAACAATTCAATATTCAATTTTCAATTATAACAACGATTTTCTAACACAGTGTAATTGATCTGATTACATTTTGACTTCATTTTTGAGTCACTCAGTCACTTTTTTTGAAACCGTAAGTCACTATTTAGTCACCTTTTCTCAAATCCGGACACTAAACAACTATTTTTGGTAGCACTTTTCACTGCCAGCCCTGTACTGGACAATAACGCAGACATTCAGCATTTTCCATACAAAATGTTCAAATTTTGAGAATTGGATCTCAGATTGTGGTGTATTAATTGAATAAGTAACCTTAACGTCAGATTGAGGATAACTTTAATTTCACCTGAAAGAAATATAAGTTTTATCGAATTAAAAAAAAACTTTCAAATTTCACATTTTGTCAAAATAGAATTCACATATTCTGTTTTGACAAAAATGATAAAATTTCGATATTCATGCATATGACAATGGAATTGTTTAATGTAATACGACCTTCTGCAAAACTGTTAAATTTGGTAAGGCACACATTTTCAGTTAAATTGTTTTTTTTTAATATTGGACAATTAAAAATTTATTGGTTGTCTTATTGGTTGTCTTGTGGGCTTCGTGGCCTTGCGGTTAGCGGCGTCAGTCGTCTAGGCGTATTGTGCCACGGGGCGTGGGTTCGATTCCCTCTCCAGTCGATGAAAACTTTTCGTCAAACGAAAAATTCATCGCTGGGCTACTGGGTGTTTCGTGTTGTCCGTTGCCTAATGTTAGTGATCGTTCAGTCTGTGCAGCCTATGTGCTGAAGACGGTGTAAATTGTCTTGTAAAGTGTTCAGGTTTATGAGATAATTTAGAACTTGTATCTCAATCTCTTTGATTCAAATAAGTTATTTCTTAACTTTGGTTAACATTTCAGGACAATCAGAGCACTTGATGCTGAGAACCAATCCTCCAAACTCGATTGGAAATTGACCAATGCGTATTTTTTCCAGTCCCGTTTATTGAAAGCCTGCTTTTTTATAAAATACCATTTCTTTTGAGTTTATACTACTTCTAAATTCACGGCATAGTTTATTATATTTCAAAAATCACGGCTTCAAAATAATCTGAAACAAATTTCATCACTAGTTCCTTTTTGAGAATAAAATTAGTCGTATATTGTCTGCAACAATCCTTCGAATTTTAGGGTAAATCAGCATCTATTTGACGCTTTCAAGTTAAATAAACAAGTTTTTCGACAACCATATTATTCTCAAAAAAAAATTGGTTTATTCAACTTCAAAGCGTCAAATGGATACTGATTTACCCCAAAATTTGAAGGATTGTTGCAGACAATATATGATTAATTTGGTTCTCAAATAAGAATCTCTAGATCCATTGCTGATTTCAAACCCTCGGAGACGGTTTCTGAAGCTCGTTGTCTTTCAAATATGCTCAACTAGGTGACGAGCTCCAGGCCACGAAGAAATATGGCAATGACTCATGCAATTGGCACAGATTCTGAGAACTTTAAGCAGCATGATAAAAGCAAGCATGAGAAAATCGAATATTTTGCAAAAATGCGTCTCTGACGGGAGGCTCGCGGTTCATTAAGTAGATTGAAGATCGAAATTTGAAGTATCTCACATAACTGAAGAAAACTTCTGATTTACTAAAAATATTGCTGGAATCATCAAGTGACCCTTCATTACAGTACATTTATGCAAATAGAATAAGAATTTTTGGGTTGACCAATAGGCCGTTATTTTCAATTACCTCGGTATCTTGTTTTTCAGTGTAGAAACCAAAAATGCACAAAGACATACTATTGATAGCTTTCTTTGAGATTAAATCCAAATAACAAAATAGAAGTGTTGAAGCTCATACTAATGTTTTACAATTTTCTTTCTAAGAAGCAGTTAAGAAAATTTTTCGGTTTGCGTTCCAAGAAAAAACGACTTCAAATATCTTATGCAATTAAAAATGCTTTGTCTATTAATCGAAATCAATCCTTTTGGAAGACTTTACTGTTCTTACTTGAAGTCACTTTAACGTGAAGATGAATCGAAGCCAAACTTCAAATTTTCAAGAGCAATTGGAAACGTTTTCCCATATGTTTGCTCGATTTTATTCCCAAAACTTTAATGGTAGCTTAGTCCCTTTTAGAGTTGAGTTGATTTCGCTCAAATTTTCACAGCAGCTTCTGGTGGTCCAAATGAACAAATTTTAGGGGTGTAACTTAAATTTTCTGCAGTTTGATCATTATGGCTCATCAAAACGTAGATAGAGTTTTCACAGCCTGAACTTTATTGGTGTGCCTTCTGTTAGAAGCTCATGGAATCTTGTCAAAATCGATTTGAATTAGCAGAAGTTGTGAAAAATTGATTTAATAATGTTTTTTGTGCAATAAGAGTTTTCAAATCCTACACCAAGCTTGACGAAAGCTATTGTCTACTTCTAACCATAACCCCTGGTTTGGACAAATAAAAAAATATTGAAAGTGTTCAAAGTTGATTCATATAAAAGTATTGAATAAATAAATAAGGCAAAAGTTATCCCGACAAATAGTATTTTTATTTTTTAATATTTTTTCCTTGCTGGATCTATTAGTTCCAATTCTAAATTCTATTAACGTGTGATAACGACGGCCTGCTCAGTAAGCAGACGATAATAAGTTCAGTCCCAAATAAACATTGGATTGAACTTATGACTTTAAGTTTGATAAATTTCAAGCGTTTACTAAACGGTTCTTATGCCCTTCCATTGACAACATCCAGTTTTCCGTGATACCTAAAAAAAGCTGTATAGATATCTAAATCTGCCTTGAATAGGTGTCCAGTAAATAATCCTGCTTCAGATATTATATTCGTAAAAAAAAACATTTTTTGACCACATAACTCTGCCCTTCACTCATAGTGCGCCATGCAGCACAAGATACCATTATCAACATCAGAGAGCAGAAAAAAAACTAAATTAAAGAATACATACCACGTCTTACTCCCTTCGAATGAGCGACCCCGTGCATCGATTTCTTGACGTGCTGAAATTTTAGACCTTCAGCGTAAGAATTGCGCAACACACATTATGACCCCTCCGACAGTCAATGAACAAGAAGCGGCCGTCGGACTTGGGAGTGCGATTTTTTTTCTCGCATCGCTCTTCAATCTGTTGGGAAGATTCGAAAGTGAACGAAAATTGAGCTGTTTCCTCTAAATGAGTCACACCCTGTTCCTGCGGATACGATTGGATATGTATCCGACGATGTTTACGAAAGGTTTCATCTTGTCTCGGCTTTCTTCTGCGCGACAGATGCTCGAACAAATGCAATGGTTGACAGAGAGAGTATTTTTGGATTCTCATATCCCTCATTCTCGGTGCACTCGGTTTCAATACCGAGAATGGAGGGTCGGTCCGAAGTTTGACGCTTTTACCTCGGATAAACTTTAATGCTCGCATCTCAAAAGTCTAAAATTAAAACGTCTGGTTTCTACATAGTAATCTAACAAGAGGCTCTTGTTTTTATCTCGCACATATCAAATTTAATTCACCCTTTCTGCGAGCGCTGTAACAGCCATGACTCTCGACGACCACCGCTGCAACAATAATCAACCAGAGAACACATGTCCAGTAATTTGTCCAGCAAAATTATCAACCATCCGTCTCATCCGCAAATCCTCCCCTTCTTGGTGGAGAACCCGTTCGTCCGTCCTTGAAGAGGTCCATGCTGCCTCCGGTGGATCTTATTCAAAAATATCTCGCTGAATTTTTTTGAAGGACCTATTTCGATTATAACAATGCTATATTGAAGTTTTTTTTTTCTATAAGTCGAAAGATAAAGCGTTCCATACAAAAAACGCAACCGAAGAGATTAATGCGGCTCAGTTATTGATTAAAGACGAGGTAAACAAAAAAAGCCCCTCAATCCTAGATAGGACCTTTCCAAAAGTCGCGCGAGATATGTCGATTGCGTTCTCGTGATCATCGCGCTTGACGATCGCTTAAAATGCAATAAAAAGCACTTCCCGAAGCCCCCGAACGCATCTTTTCCCTTTCAACGTGGGCTCACTCACTGTCTCAGTTGGGTGTAGGTAAATTTTTCCTCTTGTCTTGAAGGTACCTATCGATCCGAGGGCCGATTGTGTGAAAGGAAACCGATACTGGCTGCGTTCGAGTTCAAGCACTCGCTTGACTTTCCTATTTGAATGTTTTGCAGTCCTACAGGAAAGCACGCTCCGATAAGATTGCGCATCTTTCTGCGTCCGGATTCGTTCATGTAGGAAACTAATCGAAAAAAAACATATTCCCAATAAGAAAATATCAAGTCGAAGAAGAACCTGCCAAAAAATTATTAGGTACGAAAAAACCACCCAAAAAAAACAACCGTCGGACTAAGTCTCGACCAAACGGAGAGGAAAAGTTTCCTGTTTTGACGTCTTCGAAGGCGGAAAGCAGAAATCTTCTTTCTTTCTCGGCAACATGGAGTGACGGTGCTTCCCCAGACCGTTTATTATTAGAAAAATCTGCTCATAAGTCGATTATTTTGCATAACCAAAGATCGATCGCATGCATTTGCTGCGAAAACGCATCTTGAAGAAAAGCTCGCCTTTAGTACACAGCTCCAGCGAGGTGTTGCCACAGTTATGGTTGAATGCGCGAAAGTAGAAGATAGAAGATAGAAGATAGAAGATAGAAGACAGAAGATAGAAGATAGAAGATAGAAGATAGAAGATAGAAGATATTTTTTCTGATAAAAACAACCTGGAGATCACCGTGAGGGTGCGTCTGCCCCTGCTCAACCTCCTCACCCATGCTCAACTGATCTCTGACGCAGAAAAATGAAGTGTCGGGTTCAGCAGATTCCCGGACTGAAGCTGCAGCAGAACAAAAAAAAAGCTAATTTATGATTTACAAGATGAATTTCGATGTAATTGAAAGACGCTATCCCCTCGGTGTGTGGAGGTCCGGGAGGACACGAGAATCGTCGAAGCCAGCTCCCCGGGGAAAAACGAACTGGAAAATAACGATAACGAGCCGCGAGAAGGAGGAAAGTTTGCTTTTTATATTTCTCAACCAACCGCTCTCGCGCGGTGTACGAACTTCTGTTCAACTGTTCGGATTAATCCGCAATCTCCCCGGAGTTACGGCCCGGCCGAGTGCCCTTCTTATGAAGTGCAAATGCGTGCCACTACACTGCTGCTGCTGCTGCTGCTGCTGCAGGTTGCGTCATTGGATCGATCGGTTGGGTGGTGGGAAGGGACACGTCAGTTTTTATCATTTATTGAACTTTGTTTTATCTCGATTGGGGTTTTGTGGGGCGAAATTCTCCTCGCGAGTCCTCGCCGAAGACCGTGTGGTGGCTTTTTAATGAATTTGATGTCTTGTTTTGAGCTTTTAGTGGCAATTCCCACCGTAAATTGATTTTATCGAGCGAGAATAGCAGTGGTGAAACGAATTTTAAATAATCGTGATTCAGTAAATCAACGTATTCCACATAACATATGGAAATTTGATTTGACAAATTAATTTTAAAAATGTTATCTATTTTTAAAATTTTTTTAACAGATCCCTGTAAGGATCTGTTAAAATTCTGTTAAAAATATTTAGGGAATTCTTAAGAAGATCTTTACTAATTGTTTTTTCGACATGATTGCTGAATTTCTTCAATGTCCTCTATACATCCTTGGTCAAATTCTAATTTCTCTTATTTTCTTTCTTTTCTAATTCTTGGAAAATTTGACGATCTAGCGACACCCACAAATGCTGGGTTCTTGGATGATTACTGTCGATACTACTATGGTGTATCGAATGCATAAATTTAAACCAGAAGCACACGTTTTTTTAAATTCTAAATGAATTTCTAAGGTCTAAGGTGAAACATATCGGAATCCAAAGATGACCAATCTTAGAAGTTGATTTCAAACTGTTTCACCTTAAGTCCAAAAAGCAACTTTTTCGGTTTTCGAGAGTTTGTCACAACCGAGTAGTGTTTGATCCTTCGACCTTGACACTTGCTCCTGCTGGGGCGGGTGATGAGGGCAGGATCAAACATGTCGCGCGTCGGTAGTGAAGCGGTGAAAAAGTGATCGGTTCGTTAGTAGTGTTTGATCCTTCGACCTTGACGCTTGCTCCTGCGGGGGCGGGCGATGGGGGCAGGATCGAACTTGTCGCGCGTCGTTCGCTCAGAGAAATGAAAAAGCGCCGCGGATCGCTAGTAGTGTTTGATCTATTGATCGCGTCGCTTGCTCTTGCGTGGGCGAGTGACGAACACTTGTTCGGCGTTTAATGCGATTATCGAATTATTTCGCGAATCCGGTTAGGCGTGATTATATCATGGATCGCATCACCAAACATTGGTGACTCCCAGATCTTTACCTTATCCCACTAACCCAATATCCTCTCCATGACAACCGTGGAGATGCAGAGGTGATCTCGGTCTCTAGTAACAGCGGTAGTCACACTAACATTCCTTCCCTTCCCCGATGACCGTAAGGACGTGGCCGGCGCCGTTATAGACTTTTAAATTTGAGCTCTCGATTTGTGCACATTGAAGAATGGTAAGCTAATCCCAAGCCCCATTCATTAATTCCCTGTGCAACTTCGATTGTTCTGGTCAATCACGGAGTAGCAACTACGAATTGTACGGTCATCTATGCTTATGCTTATGCTTATGCTTATGCTTTCGAGAGTTTGTCACAACCCTTTTGAATGAGTTTTTAGTAACAAACGATTAAATTTAATCCAGAAGGAAGTTCTAATGTTTGTTGGCAAAGTCGCGAAAAAGAACAACATTTTAATTGATCTCTGGTTTTGTAATTAAAGAGTAATCACAACGAAGTGTTTAGTGGAGCTTTTTTTTAGTTTCCGCGCGACGAGCAACTTTTTGCCGTTTGTGAGGATCGTAGTAGGCCGTGCCGCGGACGGTTGTGTTTTGAACTGCTGTCACGTTTTTTTTCGCGTACCTACATAATTCCGCTGGTGGTTCGGTGGTACTACGCCACCCGGATTTAGTTTTGCCTGTTTCTAAGTTTTGCTTGTTTCTAAGTTTAGTTTGTGAACCGATGGAAGAATAGGACTATTTAAAGCTCACTTTAGCCTTAGCGGGGCAGACAGTGCCGTTTTCTGAGGAAGCGGAACCGGCGGACACATTTTTCAGGAGACTACAGGAATTTGGTGAGTTCGTTCCGGTATAGTAAAAATCATAACTTGTTCTGGATGTTACGAATATTCGATTTTCGGAGTGTGCCATAATTCTTCGGTAAACAAAACGGTGACGGTGTTTCGTATTTTTTCTTATTTTTTTGCGCGGTTTGTTTGTACAATTGCTTTTTCGATCAGTCACTTGTCGTGAAGTTGTCCATCCGTTGTAGGTGCTCATACCATGCATTGAGATCTTTGTAAGAATCCTAACGGGAAATTAGGCGATACTGGACCAGTTTCTTGAAAGATCACTGAAAAGGTAATTAGATGATTGTCGTTCTGGATTATTTAAAAGATTCTTGGCAGATTTCCCTGAAATTCTTAGTTCTTAGTTGAATTCCTAGAGGAACGTATGATATTGATTCTTATCTGGATTCCTAGTTTGGCAAGTCGTTGATCTATGAAAAAGTTCTTACGAGATCGTTGAAGATATTTTGTATGGATTTCTGCAGATTTACAGCAAATTCTTCCAATTATTCTCAACAAATTACTTGTAACATGATTCATGAAATCGTGGTAAAAACTGATTGGGGCCCGGTGCGGAGTCAAATTTGGGGGCCTAGTCAACAGGGCTTTTAGCAGCTAAGTATCTTAAAATATAAACTAAGAAACATCATGCCTGAAAAACGTGCTTAAAAAGAAACTGACCAGGAACCACATTTCAATACAGATTCCTCAGAGAAACCAGTCGTCTCTCAGAGTATCTTTCTAAAAAAATTGTAAGGATTTCTCATGACGTTACGCCAAATATTACTATATATATTTAATGATTTCATAATATCGAAACTCGGGTGTTTGCTTTGAGTTTCCTCCTGATTTCTTCAGGAGTTCATTGAGCAATTCTTACACAAATTTCACAAAATAAATCGTCCAAGACTTTCGTTTAGGATACCTTGAAGAATTCATCCCGGAGTTTTTTTTTCAAAGATACCCTCAGAAATTACTCCAGGGATTTCTTCAAACATTCGTTTCTCAAGGAAGTGACCTTTCTCAGTACTAACCCAGTAATTCTTCCATAGAATTCAGAAACAACTCTAGAGATTGCTTCGAAGAGTTCTTTGAATTTCCTCTTATAATAATTCTGCGTTTTTTTAGTATTGCAACTAGAAATTTGTCTAGATATAAGCTTGAGAGATTTTTTTCCAAGTTTGGGAATTTTACAACAGATTCATCCAAAAAAATTTCCAAAGAAATTCGCAAAAAGTCATTAGGGATTTCCCTAAGAACGTCTCCAAGGAGATGCTAAAGAAATTTTCAAAAAATAATTAGATTAAATTAATTCCTGAAAAAAATCTGGTGGATATTTCTAAACTGAATTAAAAAAATACACTGATTCTGGCAAAATGGTTTATAAATTTCTGCAAGAGATAAATCTTTTAAAGATCTCCAGATTTCTTCTAGACTCGAAAAACTGATACAATAATTATTGAAAAACTTACCAAACGAAATCCATAATTTCCTTCAGGATTTTCTAGAGAAAATTTCTGGTAAATCTCGAGTGGAACTCTTGAAAGAATTACAGGAAGCACTGCTGTAGCATTTTGTGGTGTTAAACCCTAAATGAACTATCAAACTGACGGATCCTTCGAGAATTTACTTCAAAAATTATTCAAGAAATGTTTGAATGAGCAATCTCCGGTTGAATTTATGGTAAACTTCTATTAGATTGTGTGGTAGAATTTATGAAACAATTCCTGTGATATTCTGTAGGGTAATTCATGAAGAAATGATTCAAAAATGACACAAAGTAATACTGAAAAAAAAACAGTGCTTTTCAAGAAATTTTTGTTAGGTTTCTCAAAACAAAAATCCACCCGAACATTTTAAACTATATTATAAACTAGAGTAAAGTGGGGCAAAAGTTCGAGTGGGGTAAGAGTTTCTTTTTAAGATTTCTAGCTCAATGCAAAACAAATCTTATAAATGTCATGGTGGTTCGAATGCTATTCAAGTAAGAGACTTTCAATCCAAATATCATAGAAATCGATTGAGATTTGGAAAAGTTATGGCTATTTGTTGTTTTTCGACGTGAATATTGTAATTTTTGGTCAAACTTTCGTTGCATGGAACCAATTGAAGATTAAATCTTTTTCAATATTTTATGTATGGGCGTTTCTAGGCCTATTATAAGGTTGCTTTGAGGTGTATTAGTTTTTGCATAAATGCTTGAAAACAATTTTTGGCCCATAGTGGGGCAAAAGTTCGAATCAGCGGGGCAGAAGTTCGACCCGTGTATAAAATCACGGAAAAAATTGCAAATTATCTGAAATCCACATATCTTCAAATTTAGTTAAATTTGTCTTATCGTGTGAAAATTGTCACCAAAATTTCACATTTCCACTTAGTTTTGCGAAAAAATGCTATTTTTGAGTATATTACGATTAACCCGATTTTCGGCCATTTTTTGATGAAAATTTAGTGTGTATTTTTCGTCAAACTTAAGTTTACGGCTGGTGTAAAGTATGGCTGTCATAAAAGGATCGATATTTTGTGTTTTAGCCAGCGAACTTTTGCCCCACCGGTGGGGCAAAAGTTTGAATAAGACAATCAATTTTGAAACTGTTATAACTAAAAATAGGTAAATATTTTGACACAAGTTTGTTCAGCAAAATAATAGCCAATAAATTGAAGATTCACTGTATGGTATTTGTTTTGTTTTAACAGCTATTGTTTTCCTGGAAACTTTGATTATACCACTAAGGTCGAACTTTTGCCCCACCTTACTCTATGTATAATTTCACGAAAATATTACTGTAGGAATATATTTTTAGTTATTACTCTGAAATGATAATTATTGAAGAAATTGTTAAAACTAAAATAAGCTTTATAAGAAATTTCTGGGAGAATTAGCGCAGTAATCCTATCGGTGGAATGATGAACGATATTCTATAGCAAATTGTGAAGAAATTTCTTTTGACATAGCTTAAGAAATCATTTCAAGATTTTCAAGTTGAATGCTTGATAGAATCACTAGAGGTATCTTTAGAATAATTTCCAGAGGAATCTCTGGACTAGTCTTTGTATGTATTCATGAAGTAAGCTCTAGAATTCTTGAAGCTCTTCCATGATGAATCTGTGACCTATGGAAAACCATTCTCAGAAGGAAATGGGTTGACTATGAAACTTTTCTTTTTTTTGGAACTTTGCAGCGATTTTTCACGTTAAGCAATCATCAGAAATTGACTGATATTCGCAGCTCGAAGACAACTCACGAAATATTGGAGTATCCTTGCATCCATCATATAGGTTTGATGTCACTGAGGTTGAGCTGCGTGTGATTTCTACCTCAGTATCAGCTGCACTCACACAAGGAATCAACCAGAACGCAGAGCAATGAGGGTAACGGGGAGGAATTGATGTTGCATTTAATACTGGCCCATAGTAGACCAGATATACCCCTGCATCTACGCCAACTGATGCGATAGGAGTAGGGTGATTTTAAGACAGAGAAATTTGCTTTTGGTTGGCAGACTGCCTACGTCAAGCGTAAGGAAAGGCGTGCTAATAATGGAAGGATAGAAGCTTATGAGAATACCATGGACGAATAGTTGAAGTGTGATAAATTTTGAGTGGAGTATAAGCAAGTGAAATCTACAACCATAAGGGGCGGTCCATTAATTACGTAAGGGTTTATACGAGGGGGGGGGGTCTGAGATTTCTTACGCGCCATACAATTTATTTTTAATTTTCATACAAAAAATCTTACTATGGGGGGAGGGGGGGTTGAAAAACCCCGAAAAATGTCTTACGTAATAAATGGACAGCCCCTAAAGTCCGAGGAAAGAGACGGACCTGAGATTGAATTCATCCGCTTCTGCTTATGAAGCAGAAGCGGTAGCCATTAGACTACCATTAGGGTGATGTGCTAATTTCCGTCGTATTATGCTTCGATCAGTGAGAACTTGTAAAACCGGTGCCAAACAATTCTTTCCCAAGACAGCTTTCGCATTGTGAAATAAGATTTTGATAAATCTTGTTTTTTTTTATTGAAAATAATGCAAAAAATTAAATAATTCACTTTCTGTTCCCTATATCCGTCGTATCCATTTTAATTTCGATCGCAATCAGTTTTTATTCGTCTCATAACCAACGGTTCACTGTCTGATGTAGTGAGTGGTCAATATACAACACTTCAACGTTAAAATAAAATGTTAAACTTGATGAATGAGAGCTTCGGCATCCTTCTCCATTCCCACAGCGTGATGAAATATGAGGATTTCCTTTAAAATTTATTGGCGCCATCAAAATACAGCCCAAACATATGAACACTATTACTTTTGACCGAACCAATGCAGCGAATACAATCTTTCACACCACAATCAAAGGAACCGTTTTGTACGCCAAACAGCACGCACACATTGATACACACAAGTTTTTTTTCTCAGTCCGGACGATGGACAACTTTGTTTACGTTCTCTAATATATGTGGTCGGTAAGGAAAGTCTACTGGCGTGTGATTCGAATGAAATCCGTTAAAGAAGATGCACATAGGTTGAAGTAGTCGCTTAGTAGTAGGGCCGGGAAGAAATGTCAATCGTAATGTGCCGTGGTCTAGTCGTTCGCTAATCAGATTTCACGCGGAACGTCTTCGTCCATGCGATTTCGTTGAAAAAGTGTATAGTGGATAATTAATCTGAAGTTATTTATCGAAATACAGCAGTTTCATTGCATTTTTGGTATACAAGTTGACAAACCATAACAGTTTTACCAAAATTATACTTGGAAAATGAATTTATATTGAAGACATGATCAAATATCACTGTACTGGAACATTTCTGGTTTGATACGACGAATATTAGCGCCTACGACGAAGTAGATCGAAACCCTCTGTTACAGATGCTCTTATTTATACAGCTCTGAAACCGTTTTTGGAAAGCATCGCTTTGGGAATGCCTTCAGTTCAGCTTCCTGAACGATTCTACGACTTGAAAGACAAAACGTCGGGCAAGGAAAAAAGGAAGGGATAAAAGGTCGAAACACTGTTTCTGTAGCAGGAGTTTCTCAAGAACTAACTTTCCTGAACTATGGAAGATTTCCATGTAGTTTGAGACCATTTGAAGCTTTCCCAATACATGATATGAAAAATTTAGTATAGTTGTCGACTTTATCCACAATCGTTATGTCGTAAACAGCTTCAAAGATTTTTTCATGAATATCATAATTATTTTAATCACATCGCAAACATCCAAATCGACTCCCTTCTGACTCACCAGCCCCATTATGACAAAGGTGAGAAAACATAATCAACCATAATGATGCTTGAACAATCCAACGTCAATCCCTTCAGCGTCCACTGACGACAGATCTCGATCCCTCTGACTGATGGAAGGCTCTTCGCAACGAGCTGCCCAAATGCATGTTTGCACAAAATCACCCATTCGCTGAGCCGTGGCCGTTGTTTCAATTTTCGCGCATAATGGCCATTTTAATGGTGATAATTATCAGGTGCAAAAATAAGCTTCTTTTAATCTCCCTCTTCATATTTTAATAGCGGACACTTTCGAAATAGTAGGTACATACACTCCCTCTGCGAAGCGCCGCGGACACCAATTAAAAAGCGAAATTTATGCACCGTGCAAACTGTTTGCAGCGGCGAGGGCGGTTTCAGATCAGATCCCGAGCAGAAGAAAGTTGCTGCAGAAAACCAAACTAAGGCATTCCATACCAGATAATTTTCAATACTTACCACCTCAATAAGATATGCAGGAGCCCTGCATAAGAGTTAAAACACCTTGCCTAGATAGGTCCGAGTTATTCGTTCCTGCTCGGGATGTGTCGATTTACGTTTACTACACTCTGATCCACTCTCTAGGGCTTGGATCCGGCCGTTGATCGTTTGAAGAGAGCTGCCCAAGAATTTGCCGGAACCGCTTAGGAGGCGCACTGTGGCGGATCTGAAAGTAGCAGAAGGCGCAAAGATAGAAGAATGATTTACGTACTGATGTGAAATTACTTGTTCTCGTCGTAACCATAATGATAATTTGCATGCAAATCAATCCGCCCGGGCAAAGTGCAGTCTGGAAGTTAATCCACTTGCGCGCATCCATGTTAACCGACTGCGCTGTTTATGTTAACCGACGGCTGACGGACTCTGCTCGAGGACGGGTCAAGTCATCAATCATCGAAGATGATCTTGGAAAAGGAGAAAGCCCCCTTACGAAGATCTCCCTAAAAATATTCATGACATCATTTGTAGTAGCGCCTTCGAACAAGACAATGGCCGTACGTGAATAGAATCGACCAATTGTCCGCAAAAAAAGGTGTCAACCTAGAGGTTAGTATAATGTAGGTGCACCAAAATGATTACAATATCAAACTGTAGGAAACGCACTTTTTGCTTGTAGGCCAGTAAAGTAGCCAATTAATATGCAGAAAATTTTTGCAACATTTAATTCTTTTCGGCTCACGGTGCCAAACCCCGGCTAGTTTGTCGTGCCGTAGCTTACCTTACTGCTGACTGTTGTTTTCGTTCATTCGTTCACCTCCTCCAGACCTCGATGACTACCGTATTACGAAACGACGGATAGTACAGCTCATATTCAACACCCCACATACGGGAGGCCCAAACGTATTGATGGCTATCCTTTTGGGCTGTTTGTTCTACCTCACACCTCTCCAACTCGGGGCACGGCGTCGTCGTTGGGGCGTTTTATTATGTATGACTGACATGAAAATATTCAATTTTTCGGATGAATATTCATTGGAAACTTTAACTTTCGTAATTGTTTTCAATATCAAAATTGTTCTGCATTACCCGAATGCACCGACGAGGGCCTTATTAGGCTCGTTAGAAACTTGGTCATAATTGTGGAAAACATGCTGCTCTCGATTGCCCTAGCCAGGCAGTAACTGACCTTCACCTCTAATTGTCTTTCATGGCTGTGCAATTTGTAACGGTAATATTGGGTGAGTTTTTTCTCCTCTCCTAGTCTTGCGTCATTGGAATCTAATATAGCAGTTGAAAAATTTAGGATTTAATTGTACTGTCACGTAAGAAAACCATAAAACTGAGGGATTCCCATCGCCAAGGGTCACTGCCGGACTCCGACTCGCTATGTGCAGCACCTTTCTCCCATCATTCCGGTGCGGTGCGTAATAAGTATGATTAATTCTCTTCAGGGGTTTTATTACTTTCCTCCTCGGTTGTCTCGTCTCATTTGTTGCAATGTTGCATTCATGATCTTCTGAGCTGCACACGCACAGGAGTACACAGACACAGTCGTTCGGTGACCTCCAGTTCCACTTTTAAAATCCCGGGAAGGTGATGGCCCGAGCAGAGGGCGGTGATAGAACGGGAACAAAGTTTGTTGTATAAATAATATAGTTCATGTAGTACATTTTGGATGTGTAGAGACGTCCAAAACTATAAAGAAAGTTTACTAGTCTTATCAACTATCCAAATTTTATAAAATAAACCTTTTTGATGATTTTCAAGGTTGAGTAACCCGTCATTCGTTTTGGCAGCCATGTTGACATTGCAGCCCGCAATTTCAAAGTAATAAAACTCAGTCCTCATAATTGGTATTGATACAGAAAAGTATCACTATACTATGTATGCGCATACATGCAGAAAGTATGCTGATACTTTTTCAGCTACATCACTGCAATACCAACTGATTTTCTTTAATTCAAAATTGTGACAAGATACAATACGATGCGCACAAATTACAATGACAGCCTGCTTCGCGTTAAACCAACTGTGAAAAAGCCATGTTCAACCGATTTTTTTTCGAAATCAATAGCATGTTTGTCTAGTTTATCTCAATTTTCAAAGGGCCGCGAAACGGAATCTGTTCACCTTATGGTTCGGGAGCTATTCCGGATTCCGTTGGAGTCGGAACCTGGCGCAATATATATTTGTTAAACATTTTCGGACTAGTGCTTTTCGATATTTTTAAACATAACACTATCGGTTTATACAGTCATTTACAAGTGAGTGCTTGTGACCTTCGTGAATGAGATAAATTTGTTTACTTGTGCCAGATATGTTCCCAAAGCCCCGAGTGAGATGGTCATTCCCACAATGGTATCAGAACCATTCGTGTGACACCACAATCTTCATGATATGTCAAATAATGAGTAGAAATGGTCATTATAAAGCTCACCGACCATTCAGGATGGACCTGGTCACACCGGACATTTTTCCGATTCCTTGAACTTTTCCACTCACTATTTAATAAATCATGAAGATTGAGGTGCCACACGAATGGTTTCGACAAAATTATGGGAATGGCCGTCGTTCTCGGAGCTTCCGGAACATATCTGGCACAAGTAAACGGATTTTCGTGTCAAACGATTTTGTGTTAAATGTGTAAAAATGTGGAAAATCAGCAGTCCAAATATGATATAGACTGAAAATGGAGACAAATCGAGATCGCATGCCATCGATTTCGAAAAAAAACGGTTGGAAAATGAGTTTTCAACAGCTGAGATTTGAACAGAGAAGATTTGAAAATCATCAGAAACAGACGTTAATATCATGTCCTACAAATATTCATTGGGATTACGGTACCAGGATTGAAGAGGCTGTTCAATTCTAGAGTCTAAACAACCGTCCATGTTTCGATTGGTAGATGATCGAAAGCTGGGCAGTAGTTCCAGCACAGAGACTTCAACGGATGGATAGACCTTGGCTAGATATAGAAAATTGGACTGCAGAAGATTCTTCCTTAACGATAGAATTCAATGTTTCAACTGACTTCAATGAACCGATTTCATGCGCAGTGCGACGAACGCAGTTCATTCTCACAAATAGTTTATTCTATCCATCGTGTTCATTGGAAATGAAATCTCTGGTTCCTTGCAGGGTTCACACCTTTGAAGCATCAGGAATAACACAATCCAAGAAGCATTCGAGAGGTCAAACATTAACCCTCTAATACCTAAGTTTTTAATTTCTGGAGCATATATTATTTTCCGTGTAACTAACTGACATTATTTTAATACCACCAGGCTTTTCTTATGTGATAGGTTGATTGTAGGAAAAATATAAAAGGTATGATTTTTGTATTACACGGTAAATGAACCCCAGGCATTTGTAGGTCATAAAAATACAATTTTCAAACATTTAAAAAAATACAAAAAAAAATTCAGAAGTCATAATTTTTTTTTCCTTATATGCGTGTTATGAGCTAAGGTTTAAGCCAACAATCAAATCATTTTGATTTCCGAGCTACGAAAAAATACACAAAATTCCAAAATGTACCCCGTCTAAAGGCGGGATTGGGTATTAGAGGGTTAGGGTTTATATACAATTCAGACAATACCTACTCTAAAGTGAAAAAAATAATGACTTGAATACAACTTTCAACTATAATAAACTCCTTCAACCCAATATAGCAGTAAGTAGGTTATTCAAATAGTTCTCATAATTCTGATAGCATTTTCAACTAAATGATCAATTTTAAACGACTTCAGAGAATTGACCATTACTTAATAATAGTATTTTTCCGTCAGTCAAACACTAGAACAACACTCTCATATTAGGTTATCCTTAAAATTCTATTTTGTATCGCAAAAATATTTCTTAGAGTAACACATTATCCAACAAGTTTTTCACCAGAGTGAAACGTAGAATGCAGAACGGAATATAACACAGAATTTTTTGGTTGGAATACTTTATTAAAGACTTTCAACATACTTTCGTGGAAAAAATGCGTTTTTGTCTTGGAGATATAAGTCCTGAATGCTCGCGCAACTTTTCAAAAAGACCTATCTAATATGGAGAGGCTCTCTTTGTTTACTTTCTCTTTAATCAATAACTATGTCACATTAACCTCTTCTGTTGCGGTTTTTGTATGAAACGCTAGTCAAGGAAATTGCCTTTCGATCTATAGTGAAAAATTTCCCAAAAGCTTTAGTATTCCATTGTTAAAATCGAAAGAGAGCGAGAGAGGAGAGAATCTCTCAGTAGATGAAAAACCGAATTTAGTACTATACCATTTATTCCCACTAGAGTTTGTATCTTTTGACAGATACGCGTATTTCGATTTCAACTGGTGTACGGTGTCGTGTACTAGAATCTCTCATTTGTACATAGGACCTATAGTAATGTTTAGCGAGAATGGTAATTTGTTCAATCCCATAATTTCGGATGGCAAATAGAGAGAAATAGCTTAACACAAATAGTGAACCAAGGTGCTTCATTTACTGTTATTATAAAACAAAAATAGCCATCAAAATTTTAAATGCTAGTTATACCTATTCTACATCTCTGGACAGATTTTCATAAAAAAAATCCTAAATTTTTAGCTACGCCCTTCTTAAGACGTAACTGTCAAAAACGTTTGATCAACTGATTGTGTGCAGGCTCAAGTGCTATAGAGCATGACGGAGCCGATTTGATATTGTAATTACCTACAAACTCCATTTTTCTGCATCCAAATCTTAATAATTTGAAGAACATAAGTTCTGGTGTTCGTTACATCATGTTTATATGCTCTTACTAAGAAAATGTTGATTAAAAAGCGTAGTTTGTTTCAAAGAATTCCTATGGGCCTACAGTTTACGTAGGGTGAACGACTTCTTGAAAACCTCCATGACCCATTTCACATGGCATATTATTTTTAAGTTTATCTATTCGCCACTCAACGAAGGTTTACAGTCAATCTCTGATATAGAATATACAACGTTTTAGTAACAACTTAGAATTGACATATTGTTGTCCTTTGTTGGCTCTTCGGATCGGCTTTCACGTCTTGTCTTCTTAATTTGCGATTGGTCGACAATTCAAAATGTAAATTTTCCAATACATTTTCAATATTTGTGCTACAGTTAACTCTCCCTTACTCGATATTGAAGGGTCCATCGAGTTAGGGAGGTATCGAGTTAGGGAGGTATCGAGTTACAGAACACAAAACCAATGCAACTGCGATCCAAGGGACCATCGAGGTAGCCATGAAAACCAACTTTTACTATGGTTCTCTAACTCGATATCGAGATAGGGAATATCGAGTAAGGGAGAGTTAACTGTTCTTAAATACAGTACACCATATATGGTAGACCAGCCTATCAACATAACATAAAATGTTATGATTCTGCGGAATGTGAATTCACACTGAATCCCAAGGAATCATAAACTGCTTTTTCAAGTTTGGATGCTCGGATATCAACTTCTAGTGCAAGATCTGCAATTTTCACCACTGCTTGATAGTAACTTCAAATTTTCTAAGCAAAAAATTCAGAGCTTTCCATCAACAAACTTGAGTGTTATTGTAAATCTGCATTTTTGACAAAAATGATATAATTTTGAATTTAAAATATTTTCAAATGGAAATATTAGGGCAATATGCTTGAGCATATTGTTGGATTTGATAAGACACACAATTTTTTAAAATATAATTTTTCAGTAAAACTGATGTTTTTCAAAATTTCTGAGAGAAAAGTTATTTTTTTTTTCTTTTTTAATTTTGTTTAAAATCACGGTGTACCTTTTTTTTTTCCCTCATCTGTAGAGCCTTTTAACCACTGCTTCCATTATTTAGGAATATTGTGGTATGACCCATATTTTATTTGGTGCTCATCAAATATCCTTTCACAATTGAGATGTGATAGACATTGGTTGATGTGTCACACTGTCCCAACTGGGCACAACTCGTTTTATAAAGTCTATTACCCTATTAGGACCACCTTGCCAAATTTCCAAGGGCTCTAATAACCCTTTTCCAAATGTTAACGTTCTTTGATTAAGCAATGCTCCGCAGTTGCAGAGTAAATGCTCAGCAGTTTCGTCTTCAGCTTGACAAAAACGACACTCAGAGGATTGTATTTTTCCTATATTTTTAAGATGATACCTACTTGGGCAGTGACCGGTCATCAGGCCAGTTATTACCCTAAGATTTCCTTTATTAAGATTCAGTATAGCCCGGGCTTTAGCTAGACTGGGTTTTATGAATCTTTTCGCTTGCTTGGATGTATCCGTGGCGTTCCAATTGGATTCTACCATGGACATTTCCCAATTTTTCAGTTTCATCCTGAGAGTGCACTCAGGAATACCACAGAACGGTTCAGGACCGACAAAGCTCGAAGCTGCACCCTGTCTTGCTAGATTGTCGGCGATTTCATTCCCCTCAATTCCACAATGGCCGGGCACCCAGTACAATGTAACTTCGTTCCTACTGGCCAATTGCTTCAAAGAAAGAATGCATTCCCACACTAACTTTGATCTACATGTGAATGCCTTTAGAGCATTCAAAGCTGCTTGACTGTCTGAGAAAATACAGATCTCTGACGGTGTACCTTGGTCAGATATAATCAATCTTTGCAAGTGCTAACAGCTTTAATTTCACTCGCTTAGAATATTAAGAAAAACGGTATCGCTATCTATCGAAACTGCCTGTCAAAATTGGCAGCTTTGTTTTCTAATTTCCCGTAGAAGCGAAAGAAAGCGATTTTCTGATGGCGTAATCGTTCAATGGACTATTTTTGTTCCTATTACAGTGAAACCTCCATGAGTCGATATTGAAGGGACCATCGACTCATGGAAATATCGAGTCATGGAACAGAAATCCTTTGGAATGCAGTCTCGAGGGACCATCATAGTTACCATGAAATTTTGTTTCTAGTATGGTTCCATGAGTCGATATCGAGTCATGGAACATCGACTCATGGAGGTATCACTGTATATACCCTTTATGTCTTATTTACTTCCAAACGACGGTACCTACATTTTCTGTACAGTTTATAAATAATAGTTCATTTCCGAATCTAGGACGAAAGGTCGAAAGATAAAATGTCGAACGGACAGAAGGTCGAAAGACAAAAGGTAAAAGAACAAAAAAGTAGCGACAAAAGGCCGGAAATCTTTTTCTAAAGAAGGACAAATTTCCTACCAAGCAAATCATTTTCGACCTTTCATCTTTCGTCCTCTTATCTGTCGACCTTTTTTCCTCTCGACGTTTTGTCTTTCGACCTTTTGACCATGAACCTTTACTAATATATAAAAAGAGAAATAAGAACAGTTTATGGACTTAAACGATGATTTTAGTAGATTTTAAAACACGTTTAAAGAGATATTCCGATTTTTTTTTTGTTACAATGTTCATTGTTGAATGTTGAATTGATTGGAACCTTACAAAGTTATGTAAATTGAATACACCAATAAAACACAATAGCCCGAAAGAAGACAAATGTAGGACTTTTGTGTCAATTCATGTCTATGAAGGTACGATGCTGCCATCTGGAAACAAATTGAGTGAAGCTTCGAAAATTTTATCCGGTAAGGAAATAGGAAGTGAGAATTCATATGCTTATATTTTTATAATAGTTAAACATACCGATGGACTGCTTCAAGTGGGGCTACCCTAGGGGGCCGTCGCGGCTTCTCAGTGGATCCGCGAAGTAATAAAGCCATTCTAGATTTATAAATAAATGTGAGGAATCAATTAGCTTATTTAGCAAGAGAGCGATAATTATGAGTTGTGGATTTATTATGTTTGATAAAAAAATGGGTTTTGGATATTTTTTACTACACCGACAAAATACTTTTAATTTGTTCTTGCAAATGCATCTGTTTCAATTAAATCCAGCGTAAAAAAATCGGGCATACCTATATGCAGTTTAATCATTAGCAGCTCTTATCGGTTTCCTATCGAGATAAGTATTTTTTCTGGGTTATGTCGGATTTTCTTGTTTAGCATAAACAGTTTGCAATTCTAGTTTGTTTCCACTCAAATAATTCTCTCGAATCTATCATCAAGATCCTAAGTAGTACTTCCGGCTGATATCTGTTTCAGCGTCAAAAAGAAAATTCCACAAGAGTTCCTGGAGAAATTTTAAATGAATTCCTCCCAGGGCCCATAACTGGCTCCTGAAAGCCCATTTTTAAATCTATTATAATATTTATAGCAGCTTTCTACTTAGTGATGTATGCTTTTTTTGGCGAGATCCTCGTACATTGCTGGTGAAATCTTTGAAAGTAACGTTGAGGTATCTTAAATTGACTACTGGGAATATCTTTGACGAATGTCTGGTGGATTTTTCGTTGGAATGTTATTCAGTACTTCAGTAACTTTTGGCAGAAAGTTTTCTGAAAGCTACAATTCAACAAGCTCATATTTTGTTTCAAAATTTGTTCCGTATGTAAGTGCATCTTACTGCCGAGTTTCAAATATTTTTACAAAAAAAAAACTCAGTATTAAAGTGAATCTTGAAGATGCTGAAATGATTCTTTATCATACTTGTCATAGATGTTCAGTGTTGAACTCTTGAAAATATCTATGATAGAGTCCTGCCTGGTTCAATGCTTAGTGGGCTCCATCAAAAAATCATAGAAGAATTTTTAATGTACTACAGGCGTGATTTTTAGGTATGCCTGTCAAATGTGTTTGTAAAATTATTTTGAAATCTTTGACAAATTTTCATAAACATTGATCATAAGAACATCCATTTTTAGTGGTCCGCGGGATGCTTGTAGGACTTCATAGGTAGTCGCAGCTTCAAAAAGGTTAGGAATCACTGGCCTTCATTATAGATGTATTATTTTGATATTTATATTGTTTTCTCAATAATCTGCTGGTTGTATAGCTCATCAAAAGTCTAACCCCGTACACTGTTTTTTTTTTCTTTTTATTTGAGGCACTTTACACAAGAAGGGTGCATTCATGTCTTACAAAAAAGAAAATTATCTCTATACATTCTTTCATTTTCACAGTTTCTTGAGCAAGTTGGTTTTGTGCAGAAATTTAATTAATTTCATAATTGTATCTTTTTCGTTTCTTAAGGCACTTAAGGCGGCATCCATTTATTACGTAACGCTAAAATTGGAAATTTTTGACCCCCTCCCCCCCCCCCTCCGTAACGCTTTTTGTATGAAAAATTTCGAATTTTTGTATGAGCCGTAACGCTTGAGCCTACTCCCCCCCCTCCCCCTAGAGCGTTACGTAATTTGTGGATGCCGCCTAATAGAATATATTTAAATTGTGTTTCAAATTTTGTAGAATCATTTGAAAGTTTACTTCCTTTGCTTTGCCACGGTCATCGGGGAAGGGAAGGAATGTTAGTTAGACTTCCTTTGTTACTAGAGACCGAGTATAACTCTGCATCTCCACAGTTGTCATGGAAAGGATATTGGGTTAGTGGGATAAGGTAGAGATCTGGAAGCCATCAATGTTTGGTGATGCGATCCATGATATAATCACGTCTAACTGGATTCGCGATATTATTCGATAATCGCATTGTACGCCGAACAAGTGTTCATTACTAAGCCCCGCTAGAGCAAGTGACGCGATCAATGGATCACACACTCCTAACGATCTTTGCGTGAAGACTTTTTTGGCCAAATTGATATGGAGCTCATTAATTACACAGGGCAACACACAAAACGCAAACAAGATTTTGAATACAGTTCTTGAGAGTACACACTTATGCTAGCAAAACACTGTTTTGTGTTTTGAAATATTAGTTCGAAATTTAGAGATATGCCCTTTTCTAATTTTAGCTTGATTTTTCCTTAATATGGCTTATATCTTAAAAACTATTGTGAATCACTCAATACAATCTTTGGGCGAAAGATTCTTCACACCGAAAGGCACATCTCTCGTGGAATTATCGTGGTGGTATTCTCCTTTTTCGTAGTTTTAGTGCAAAAACCACGAAAAAATAGCAATTTATCACATTTTTGGTCATAATTTATAAACCGTTTATATTCTAGCATGACTGTCTTCGACAAAAATATGCTTCCAATCAACAGCAATTATGCAAAACATGTTGATAACCTACAAACGATCCGTCTTATTTTGGTCATATTAACACTTCAGCGTTCGGGCTCTTGTATTTTGTACACAAACAGGTGCACAACCTTGGCTCTTCGCGCGGCGCTTAACGTGTTAAAATGACCAAAACAGGAGTCGTTCGTAGCTTATCAACATGTTGAGCAAAGTTGCCTCTGCTGGTTAGGAGCATAATTTTGATGAAGACAGTCAGTCATGCTAAAATATAAACGGTTTATGATTTATGACCAAAAGATATGAAAAATTTCCATTCGTACTAAAACTCTACGGAAAACGAGAATACCGCCACGACACTTCGGCGAGAGATGTGCATTTCGGAGTAAAGAACATTTCGTCCAAAGATTGTATTGAGGAATTCCCAATAGTTTATGAGATATAGCCATATTTAGGAAAAATCAAGCTTAAAATTGAGAGGGGCGTAACTCAAAATTTTGAACTAATCTTTCAAAGCCAAAATAGGATTTCACTATTATGTGTGAGTACTCTCAGGATCTGAAACAGAATTTTATTTACATTCGATGACCATGTTGGAAATGATGAAAAAGTCAGCTGCTAGTGACGCTCTAGGCACAAATCATTACTATACAAGTCAACAAAGATATGCTTCAAAAATTTTTCGAAAAATTCAGTAATTACTTGCAGCCTAGAATATGTTCCATTGCCTTAAATTTCGGTTATTGAAAAAATATTTAAAACCAAAATGACCAAACACCCTGTAATATCGTACTGAAGTCGGTAATTTTTTATAGTTTACATCAGTGCTTCTGATTATACTTTTTAGGTTTATGAAGCGTACTCAGTACTCAGCTCTATAAAGGGTATGCTCCATTCTGTTTTAAATTTCATCTTCTGCAGCAATGAAAAATGAGAACCACGGGGTAGTCAAATTATGAATGGAATCTATGACAAAATCCCCACCAAACGAATAACCAGAACAAAATATGCTATCGTAGCTCAGGCACCGCACAAACGAACATTTTTTCTCTGCTCGGGACAAACAGCTCACTCCCTTTCATAAAGCAAAGCCGGAGCGAAAAAATCAAGGACACACATTCGTGATCTTTTGAAATCGCATTTCGAGGCACAACACACATCCCGACTCACACGTAATTACTGTCAAAATATTGTCAGACCCCGGGTGAACGCCAAATGCACTCCCGCACCGCATGAATTTCATTTCTTCCTGTATATGGGAACCGGGAGCTCCGGAAGGGGGGCGGGCTGAGTGAGCGTGAAAAGGAGTAACATAAATTATATTTTTGAAGAAAATCAGCATAACAAATCGTTTCGGAATAATAAATAACAACAGTGATAAGACAGTAAGAAGTGGAACCCGGAGAAGTGTCTGGCCAGAAGAGATCTCTGTGCATGCGCCAAAAAATAAGTCTCTCCCCAACTATGGAACCACCTATGAAGGAGAAACGAAGAAAAGTATTAATAATGAAAATAAAATTTATGCGCGATTCAAGCACATGACGAGACCACAAACCAGGGTTGAATTGCGAGAGGGTGGGCAAATCTATGGGAGAGGAATCGGCCCTAGATCGAAAGACGAGATCAGTGTAATTGTAATGATCAACCGAGCGAGCGGCTCTGATCCATGATCTATGTGTCTTGGCGAGCTGCTTCCGTCTAGTCTAGTGGCTGGGGACCGCAGAAGATGATTATCCGGTAGGTAATTTGAGTGAACAGCACTTACGGCGGAAGATTTATAGCGCCGGGATTAAGTCAATCGATGGCGATCATTGATTTATTCGATTGTACTCGCTCGCACACATGGGCATGGGGCCTGATGGCAACACTGAAGCTATAATTATCACTCACTGAATGATTTGAAACTATCGTACTCTCGGATGCATTTCTTCGAGTTTGTGTGTGTGTGTTAGGGTGGCCCAATTTAATACGAGAAAAATCAAACTGTGATAGTCTTAAGTTCTTCTTCATTTTAGGATTACGTCGCAACGGGGACAGAGTCTGGCCCGCAGCTTAGTCCTCTTATGAGCACTTCTACAGTTATTTACTAAGAGCTTCTTTGCCTATTGGCAATTTTTTAATTTGTTATATCAGACATAGTACGAAGATATTCTATGCATCAGAATGTCAAGAAAATATTCTTTACAAAAAAAAAAATCTTGGAGTGGTGGGATTCGAACCCTCACTTTGGTCTTGCTGAGTACCTACATGTTTACCGTTAAGGCTATTTGGACAATATCTAGTTAACCCCCAAATTTGTTCGTTTGGACCTCAAAAGACCCATATATTTCACACAACTTTCAAACTCATTTAGCGCCTCTTAGAGTCGATGGATACCATTCAAATTTTCACCGTAGCATCCAAAAGTTCAGAAGGAACAAATTTGGGGGTGTAACTCTAGATTTTGTAGCTTGATCATTATCGACCACCCTAGTGTGTTGGTTTTGCTTATCAATTTTCGCTCCGATTGCCTCGCTTGATCGTTCTCTGGTCCCCGAAGAAGAATTACCTTGCAAATGGATATTTCTTGATTTATTTCTTGTGTTTTGCAAAGCGTTTTCTTCGCGGTTTCGCGTTATTACGTGTATTTTTTTTCCGTTCCGTTTCGACAGTCTGCCAAGGTTGTCCGAAGTCGGTGAGAAAAGCTGCAAAAGCAGTATGAAAACACAACCTGGGAAACAGTAAAAATTAGTTAAAAATCGATTCCGACACGGAAGAAGACCGCGCTTCCAAACTAGAAAACAACCTGAAGAGGGTGGGAGCGGGGTCAATTCAGTTGGACGATGTGTGGTATGGTCCCGCTGAAATTCTCAGCCACTCACGTGCCAAAATACATTTCTGCCCTGATTTCGTTGCTCCTCGTTTCGTCCCGGCACTTGGACTGGTTCGATGGAAGGTATCCACCGTGAGCGAGGTTTGGTATACGGACAGGGCAGGGCTGCCACATGGGCTGCGTGTTGGGCTGTCTCCTGTCCGTTTTAGTTTCTGCCTCGCACCGGGTTTACCAACACATGGTCTGAGCCTCAGCGAGGTTCGAAAAGCGAAATTTATCGGTTAGATTTTTTATTAATGTGGGAATATTCACCACTGTGGATGATATTTTTTCGTTTGCTGGCGAATGGAAAATTATTGGATTTTGAATTATTCTTGCAATTAAATTTTTGTTTCATAAACATGTTAGACACAATCCTAGGAGATGCTATGGTCTCACACGAACTACATACTTGCAATGTTCAGCGAAAACGTGTATCATTACTTCCTATACAACTCTCCTGAAGACCACATTTATGTTAAACTAAAACCAAAAAAAATTAAATAATAATAAAAACAGATTTTTTTTTATTTTACTGTAATTAAAACTTTCAGAATCAATTTACTTAGCTCAAACGAAGAGTTAGATCAAAAGTGTCTTTGACTAAGTTTTTCATAAAAACGTTTTCTAATAGTTCGCAGAAGTGCGTAGCCACAAATTTCCTCGAACAAAAAAGTTTGAGTCAAAATTAAATCCTACATTAGGGTTATTCTATTCAACTTTTTTCGTAGAAGATGCAAAACTCAATTACAAACAATGTCTCTGGAGACATCATTCGCCTAAAAACCGACGAGAATAGACCGCATTCACATTAAACTAAAAACAAAAAAGTTGGATCGAAAACACAGATTTTTCTGGACCACCCAAAGTAAAAACTTTCAAAATTAATTCACTTCACACAAATGAAGGATTAGATTAAAAGTGGCTTCGACAAAGTTGTTCTGAATAATATTTTCTAGAAGTTTAAAAAAGAGTGCAGACACAGATTACCTAAAAAAAAGGTTGAGTCAAAATTAAATGTTAAACAAGGGCCATTCTATTCATCTTTTTCTCAGAAGACACAAAACTCAATTACAAATAACTTCTCTGAAGACATCATACGTCTAAAGTCGAAAACGAGATCAGAGAAAATACTTTTTTCCTTTTAAAATGCCGATTTGGACCATTGTGCGCTGGAGTAATCCGTTTTATCCAAACTACTCTTATTAAGAATTCATACCTAATTTTCATAAAAAATTCCAATGCTGCTGACAGAAAAAAAAAATATCGAACGAACTCTTATTTGCTATAACTTCAAAATCACAAGAATTACAAACTTGCAATATTCAGCAAAAATTTGTATCATTACTTCCTCTTCAACTCTTTTGAAGACAACATTTGAGTAAAACTAAAAATCATCAAAAGTATCTTCGACAAAGTTTTTCATAAAAACGTTTTCTAAAAGTTCGCAAAAAGCGTAACCACAAATTTCCTCGAACAAAAAAGTTTTAGTCGAAATCCAATCTATCTATATAAATAAAAATGGAATGGTGTTTGTATGTCACGAAATGGCTTGAGAACGGGACTACCAATTTGCATAACTCTTTCACTGTTGTCTTCTTGAAGGGTTCCGACGTGTTCGTGCGACGAAAAAGTTTCGGGAAGTTTTCGGAAAAATTGCTAAAACGGGAGGGTACTAATATGTCATTTTGTATGGGAGGTTCCATGACATTTTTCAACAGCCTACTTGATAGCCTACTCAAATACGTACAACGTCTCTTAAGACATCATTCGTCTTAAAACGACGAGAACATACCAGATTCACGTTAAATTGAAAACAAAAAAGTTGGGCCAAAAAAGAGAACAGACACCCTGAATAAAAAATTAAAAATCAATTTACTTCGCTCAAATGAACAGTTAGATCAAGTGCCTTCGACAAAAATGTTCTAAATAACATTTTCTAGTAATTTGCCGAAGAATTGAGACACAAACTAGATTACCTCAAACAAAAAAGTTTGAGTCAAAATTACATCTTATATAAGAGCCACCCTATTCAACTTTTTTTTGAAGACATCACACGTCTGAAGTCGAGACGAGATCATAGAAAACACTTTTTTCCTGCTTAAATGTCGATTCGGACCATTGTGCTGGAGTAATCCATTTTCTCCAAACTTCTCCAAGAAAGATTGCTTCAATTGATTCGATTGCTCAAGAATTTCTTTAGAATTCATTCTGTATTTTCAAAATAATTTAGCTTCCGAAAAACAATGTTGATTAACAAGTTCTATGCTATATTTGAGTAATTTTTCTGATATTTTTTATCGAAAATATTAAGAGAAATTGCAAAAAAAATCCAATATGAAACACGACTTTATCTGCCTCATGTAAACATGTTTTTTTTTTCAAAATTTCTTGCAAAACATTTTCGAGTAGTTTCGTTAGGCATGTTGTCAGGTTATGCACAAGATTTTCGCCAAAATATCATCTAAAACCAAACAGTTATCAACAAAACACGGAAAATGTGAATGTATTTTTATTTTATGAACAAAAAATGTTTGCTGAGTATTCTGATGGGAATCGAACTTCTGATTTCATAAGTCTACTGCTCTTTTTATTACTCTATTACTCTTCTAACAATGAACTATAAAATCGACCACATTTCCTAGAAAATAAATGCTGCTTATTACTTTACTGCACTCTTCGAGATACACGTTCACAGGGTACCTGGAAAAACCTGGAAATCCTGGAATTATCGTGGAATTTTATTAAACCTGGGATTTTTTTCAAAATTAGCAATACATGGTAGAATATGTCCTTTTTGCGACACGAAATCTTGTCTATTAAAACAATTTTCGGCCACGAAGCTATTAAAATGCTACTTGCGATAAATCCTATGACATATTAATAGCAGAATTTAAGGTTGCCACTATTTCAATGCAAGTCTTTAAAAGTCTGTTTTCGATGTAAGCTCTCTAAAGACTCTATTTCAATTGAAATGGTCTCTCAGTGAATCCTGGTGCAAAACTTCCAAAGATTACTTTTGGAATACTTTCAGAAACTCCTTCAGGGATGCTACCAGCGGTTTCTCAAAGGATGTTTAGAGTAATTTCTTCAAAATTTGGTCCAGAAATCTTAGAGCATTGCAACGTTACTACCTCCATTAATTTCCACAGCGATTACTCTGAAGATATGATAGCGAATATCCTAGGATTTCCTCAAGATGTTTTTTTTTACTTAAAAGTACACCAATTTTTCCGGTTGGTACTTCTAGGAGATTTCCCACATATTCTAGAGGAGTTTTTTTTTCCAAAAGTTTATTCCAAAGTTTATGAAAAAAGCGTTTCGACATTTTTTCAAGAAACCCTACAATAATTCCTACGTCGGTTTTTTCATATATGTCTTGCATTTTCAAAAATATTATTGTAAAAATTCATCTACTATTACCTTCACGAATTGCTTCAAAAATTCTTTCAGGCATTATTTGATTAAATAAATAATATACTTTTCAAAGAGTCCCTTATAAATTTAAACTGTTTTCCCTCATTGAGTTTCTACTAAAATCGCTCTCAGCTGGAGAAATGCATTTCATCAAAATATTATGGCTGCGGTTCAAACATTTCTCGAATAATTTTTAATCAGAATTTTCTAATCTCCAAAGATTTTTCACAACTTCATTCAAGTATTGCAATTATTACAGTTGTAGTTCCGATCATTCATGCATCATTCTTTATTTTTTCAGAGATTCTATCCGAATTTCTTCAAGAAATTTCTTTTAAAAGTTTTGTAGGACATTGTTCAGAAATTTGAATGTTTTTTAGAAATCCTTGAAAGAATTTCGTCAAAAATTTAGAATTTCTTCCAAGGCATACTAAGAATGCACACAAGATTGATCAAAGATTATCTTAGGATTTTTCCTCACGCATTTTTCCGACATTTTATCCAAACAAATCTGAAACATTTCCCTGATATCCCTTTGAAATTAAAAAATGGAAGAATGCCTCGAAAAAATTTAAGTTATTGAAGATGCTTCAAACGGAAATGTTGCAGAAAGATTCGGAAGAAGAAATGGAAGAATTATTGATAAGTTTCAGAAGAACTTGGAACTTCTTTGAAAAATGAATCTATCTTTGGAGGGATTCTTGATATTAAGATAAAATCCAGATTGAATTCATGAAAGTATCTAAACGAATTTTTTAGATAGTTCGTGAAAAATCAAAAATCAAACTCCTGAAGGGATCTTTGGAGTAATATGTGAAAGAAATCTAAAGCAAAACGAGTAGTTATGCATGATGTAATTTCACGACGAATTCCAATTAATTGCCTTGGAAATATTTTTAAATAAATGTCTGTTTGCATGAAGAATAAAACTCTCGTGTCGTGGATTTTTAAGGTTTCTATTTTTTTTTTTCTTTTCAGGTAAGATGTCTCGAAGGTTGTTTTTTTAAGACGGTCAGTCACTACCAGTCGTGATGTCCCTCCGATTTATCTTTGAAACATTACAAAACGTCCTATATTGAAACTTTCTTGGTAAGTCGTTGAAGTCCATTGATCTGAATCCAATTTTAAGTGAAAGGCTTATTTTTCTTCAATTCGAATACAGTATTTTTTCATATTAGACTTTGATGATTAATTGCACTTTCTGATCATTTGATACGAATTCTTGATTTTCGTGAGCATTAAAACGAAATTTCTCTTTTTCTCTTAAATTGTTTAAATATTTCGAACAAACGGATGTTTTTTATTGAGTTGAAAATAATTTAAAATTTATCGTTAGATTTTTTTTTGTTCAAGTGTTTTGAAGCCAAATTCGTATCTAAAAAAAAATCAGTCTTCTAATAAAAAAAATCCGCCAATCACCTATGTGTTTGGAGAATATCTTGAACCTGGAATTATTTTTTAAAACCTGGAAAAACCTGGAAATATCAGGGAGTTCCGTTTCTGTAAATGAGTAGACACCCTGGTTCATTACTGACGAAATTAGGACGCAACTTGAATGCAATGCAAATTCAAGTTGCGGATGCTTTGAATGAAAGTTATTTTAAACATAACATTAAAATCAATATTTTGGGAGTAGTTGCAAGAGTTTGTTTCAAATGTTACTGAACACATCTTGATAAAGCTGACTGCATTGCTCTTTGCTAAGACTATTTGCAGAAAATCTCGTCGTTTCATTGATGTTAAACGTCAAACATGGGATTAGATGCAAGTTTATTGGAACGACAATGAAACTTTATGAGCTTTTGGTATTAATGTGCAAGGGTAATAGAACTTGGGAGGATGATGTGCTAATTTCGTCGTATTAAGCTTTGATCAGTGTGAACCTGAAATCCAAGTTTTGCAATAAATGATGCTGATACAAACCGATGCCAAACAGTTTCTTACCAAGACGCCTTTCGCGTTGTGAAATAAGATTCTGATGCAATGAACTTATCACTTTCTGGTGCCTATATCCGTCTTATCCATTTTTTATTTCGGTCGCAATCAGTTTTGATTCGTCTTATAACTAACGGTTCACTATGATAAAGTGAGTGGTCACGATACAACACTTCAACGTTATAATAAAATGTTTAACTAGATTATTTAGATCTTCCAGCATACTCATCCCTTCCATAGTATGATGAAATATGTGGATTTCCCTAAAAACTCATTAACCTTATCAAAACTCCGCCCAAACAAATGAGCACTATGACTTTTGACCGAACAAATGCATGATGGTGCAAGCAAAGTGCAGCGAAAACAGTATTTCTCACCAAAAACAAGGGAATCATTTTCTACGCTGAGTAACACGCACACATTGATGCACATCAGCCTTTTTCTCTGTCCGAACGAAGGAAAACTTTGATTACGTTTTCAATATGCGGTCTTTGAGGGAAATTCCTAAAATTTCGTGAATTATAGAAGTCTTACGGCGTGTGATTGGAATAAAATCCTTCGTAGAAAGTTTCCCATAGTGTAAATGAGTGGCAATAATGTCACACAGAGGGGCGAGAAGAAATGTCAATCGTAATGGCTCGGCCAAATCGATCGCTAATCAGATTTCGCTTGGTACGTCTTCGTCCATGCGATTCCGTCGAAAAAGTGCAAAAAGGATAATTGAACTGAAGTTTTTCATCGAAATACTATAGTTTTATTGCATTTTTGGTGTACAAGTTGACGAACCAGAACAGCTTTCACAAAATTATGTTTGGAAATGTTTGATACGACGAATATTAGCGCCTACGACGAAGTGAACGAGTAAATTTTATTTCCGACCTTGTTTTAAAATGATTTCAATTCAAAACACTACTTATGGTTTTGTCATTCTGCATTTTTTTTTTGTGCGAAATTGTTAGATCTAGATCAAGGTGATTTATCGGTTTTCACAAACGACTGATTTCGGGAAATTTCTTCCAGTGCCATATGACAAATGCCTATCATTCATTGACGTCATCCGTGACTCAACCGTCAATACGAATCAGCTTGGTTCCGATCTGCCACGCGGAACCGACCCGTCAAAAATATGTTGTTATATCGTTTTATTGGTTTCTGAAGTTCGCCTCTCCACGGGTAAAGGGCCGAGAAAAATGTTCCGCAACAGGTTCGTACGCAACAAGGCGCAAAAGGAACAAAAGATTGAATTCGATAGATAAAAGCCTCGCTCGGTCGTCGGCGCAAGAGCTCGACTGGTGGGGGAATTCGTTATTATACACCAAATTATTATTATTACATCAACATGAAGACAGCATGCCGTCTGCTTCGGGGGCCTAGTTCGGTTCGGCTTGAAGTCGTGTTCCCCTAGAAACCCAATTGCGAAAAGAATGCGGGATGCGGGAATCGAACCGAAATTATCCCCCGCGCGCCAGAAATGCACTTAACCTCACTTAATTCAAGCCGCAATGATCGATTTCGCGCAGAATATCTTGCCGACAACTTTGTAACCGCAAAACGTTTGCTGAAAAGAGCCTAGGAAAAGCGAAAAAGAGTGCAATAATAATAGGAAACGATCGGAAAATTGCATAATGGCACTTGGCAAGTTGTCTAGCTGAGGCAGATGAAATCATATGTTACCTTCAATCTCTTGATCTGAGAAGGCGGTTGGGCCAACTAACGAAAAGGTTATTGATGAGATTACAATAATGATTCTCTTCCTTGAAGAATTGTGTTCAAAGCACTAGAACCTAAATGAGCTTAAAATTTGATTATAGTTTTCAGAGACTGGGTAAAAGCTTGACACACTTTCGGAGAAATTGTGGGTCAATGTTCTTTACTTGCCCCGAAGAGTGTCGGCGCCGATTTTGATTTGTTTGATTTATTCCCGCACAGAGCCTAATAAAGCATTTTGGATCGAAAAAGCGCTCGATACCACCTCATAGATCCCTTCACTCACCATAAATTACGACTAAACCACCGCACCGTCATCACGGCGTGAGCTTACATAATTTCCCGATACGTCGCCGCACCAAGATGCTCTACAAAAAGCAAAACCCGAAAACAAAGCACCAAATTAAAAATCGTCTTTTCTATTGATCGATTCAGAAACATTATTGATTTATGGCCGCCCGATCGCATATTCTTTCTCTTTCACTTGGCCTACAGTAGAGGCTCTCGACGTTGGAACCACTCTTCTTATCCAGCCACTATCAGGAACAGCAGGCAACCCCATTAGGGCGCTACTTATGAGAACGAGAAAAATTTGTACATAATAACATGCAAATATTTAATGAAAACAAACCATAAATCATATCGCAGATATCTCCGCCGAGCCAAGACAGTGTAGAACACACACACACACACTGACTGGCAGGGCTTTTCTTTGGCTCCACGCGTTCGCATGCCGGTTTTCCTTGACTTTTTTTGCATACTTATAATCACAGAGCTGAACACCCAACCCGAGAAGGGGGAAAAAGCTGAAGAAGATCACAATTTGTACCAAAGTATGAGCAGAAAGATGACGAAGAATTAAAAAAAAAATAAAAAGACGACAATCATTGTACTAAACCTTGTTTAATTTAACAGAACTAATTTTGATCTCGTACACATATTTTCAGATGTCGAGCTTTCGCAGTGAGATTTATCAAATTTTCGAACACCTTTCCAATACCCAAGATATTAGATCAAAAATTGTTCGGCACAAGATACGATTTTGATATTCCCTCCCATCCGGGTCACTCGCCTGCTCTCTATCAGAGCCGACGGTGCGGTGTGCCATCAAATCGCGACCAAACCTCAATCCCTCTTCTTGTGCGTTCCAACCGAAAGCTGAACGTGGATGTCCTTTCCAGCCCAGGGTTGTACTCTCTGTAGTCGTCATTCCAAACGACTTTGGCGGGCGCTCGACGTTCGACGTGGAATGCTGAATTAGCCTGTGCTCTCGCTGATGTTGCTTGCTGCTGCACAATTTATTCAAAACGAAAGCCTTATTGCTGCGATTCCAAGTTTTATGAAGTGTTGTTATCTCTGTAGTATTGCCACCTTCGGGGTATTCCTTCTTCCTCTTCTGTATGGAGTCTTGGAGCGCTGCTTCAATGATGAGACCCCCGCGTCGGATGCTTTTCAGGGGATGGGCGGTGAGGCATAGATACATCATTTGTTCAAGTGTCAGTAAGTTGCCCTGCCGAGTCGGTGCCGTTGGAAAAGCTTCCTCTTCATCGTAGGGATTTTCCGCTGGTTATGTTCGGTTGATAATGGTGTTGCTCCTGTTTCTGGCATATTCCACACAGCACTTCCGTTATCTGTACGGAGGGAGAGCTCTCGCCCGCATTCAAGGCCCTCGAGGGTCTCTTTTTCTTCGGCGAAGGACGCTCACCGGAAGGTAAATGTAGTTCAGTGAGTTGTTTCGCTGCGGTAATGATTTCCTTCGGTTGCGACCGGCGCTGCACAACAACGGCCGTTATGATTTATGGGTCGGCCCGGTCCGATGAGGTTGGGTCGCTGGCTATGGCTGTTGGTCGGTATCTCGAACTGAGCCGGGTAAATCCATGAACCACCGGGTTTCGAAGGTGGATGGCGATGGATTTCGGAGTTGGAAATCTGGTTCGAAATGGTTCAGCGAAGCACTTTTGCATTGTAGAGACTGATAATTTTAGAAACAATAATTAGTAGGGAGTGATATACGCTGACATTGACCATTTGATATCATTTTCAAGGTTAAAGCCAGGGACGAGGATACTCAATCTACCCTCGCCTACATTGATACTTGCTGGGAAGAACTTCGTTGATTTTTATTTGCTTTTATCCTCACCTTGACAACACAACAAAGATTGGCAAAGCGCTTGCGCAAGATTGTCAGTTTCCTTTTAACCTGCTGCTACTCAATCGCTTTTTGATAATCGAAAACAAAAAATGATATTCATTCTAAGCAGCTTGACTTTTTTACATTCCGCTTCGGGAAGTTGTAATTTTTGCACGAGGCACACTAAAGACGCGTCAATATAATCCATTCCGTGCATCGGATCCTTCATTACTTGTACAGCAGCATATTTTTTAATTAATTTGAACCTCATTGATAATCAATTTTCTAAAACTGATACTCTTCTGCTTCTGATATTCAAAAACACCAACGACATACGGGCATCGTTGTTTGTTTTGCCCATCTACTTTTGTGCCATCTTCATTGGTACAATCATATTGGTGGTGGTGCGGTTACTCTGATGATGGCATAAATTCAGTGAATTGAGTATAGTGAGCATGATTTTTTTCGTCCCTGGTTAAAGCAATAAAGGGTTTGCTGATGCTTGAGGGAGTTGGAAGGAAAGAGATGTAAGTGACAAAAACTTAGTTTGAGAAAAATCGACATTGAAGTATTTAAAAAAAAACAATTTTTCTATTCTCTTCTACGTATTTGAAGCTTCTGAGCAGAAACTCAGTAGAGAAAATTAAAAAGGTAGTTTTGAGTATTGTTCCCTTTCATTCGGCCCTAATTGCGTATCATTAGACAACAATATGTATTTAGACTATCGCTTGCTGTCTTCATCAGTTTCAGTTACTTATATCACAGTGGAAGCATGAAACTGACATTTGAAGCAATTTGCATTGGATTCACTTCTATTGAAAAGCTGGTTAACCCTATAATACCTATTGTCATTATTGGATGGTGTACTAGAAAGATCAAGTTTCTGACCAAAAATTCGTCATGCTTTGAAAGAAAAAGCGCTTTTGATCTGACTAGGAATAATCCGTAAATGATCTTTCAAGGAATCCGCAAATTACATTACATACAAATTCATCGAAAATCTTAGAAATGAACCAAGAATCTCGTCATATATCCGCCAAGGAATTTATCAGGGAGTTCCATCTTTCAAGTCATATTTCATGATCGGCTTAAAATAGACTTAAAATCAAAAGGTAATCTCTTTTTTCAATAGGAAATAGTCTTCCAGGCACATACTAAAACCCTCGAAAGAAATCCGTTTCGGTATTCTTCGAAGATTTCGCATGTAAAAAGACATGTATAACAGATTGGAATAAAAATGAATGAAAAGAGCATAACTCACAATATAAAGTACAGAACGATTCCTATAATCTTTTTTGAATATTCTTGGATACTGTAAAACGTGTTAAAACAGGTTTTCAAGGCATATCTTTTCCATAATTCGTATCTTTAAGAGGCGATGATTCCATCATTATCCTCTCATCGAGGTTTGAACTAATATAATTATAGTATTCTCTTGGCATTTTGTTTCTAGTTAAAAACTCTTTATGGGTGTAATACATGGATCGCATCACCGACCAAAGGTGTCTCCCAGATCTTTTTCCTCCCTCATTAATCAACACCCTTCTCGTGATGATCGTGGAAATGCAGGGGTATTCTCGGTCTCTATAAGCAAAAATCACTACACACTAACATAACCATCCTAATCCCAATTGACTAGGAGGACTTGGTCGGCGTCGTTTTGATCAATAATATGAGAGCTGCTAAAATTAGCACTTCGAGAGTAAGCGGAAAGTATTATTATTCATTTGGATCCAAGTGCAGTTCTTACAGGTTTCGATCAATCACGGAGTAGCAATCATTGACGTGTACAGTCGGTCTATGCTATGCTATGCAGTCTGTCTATGCTAAGCAAAATCTTGATTGAATTCAGAAGATTTATACTGAACTCCTGTAATTTTTAGAAGAATTCTGTAGCTTCAAGTATGAACCACAATAAAATTTTGAGAATTATAATCAGGATGTCGGTGGAATTTAGGGTATCCATGTGATTTCCTTGAGAAATATTAAGTATACTGAGCAGAACCCCAAAGGAATCTGAATGCATTTGTGTCAGATTACTATGATATAGATTCCAGTGGAATCTTAACAAAAATATTTGATACATTAAGTAGCTTTCTATGCTCTCTTTTCTCTTTTTTTATTCTCATACTCGTTGTACTTTTTCTTATGGCGAATGGAAGACACGATAAGCTTTTTCATGGGTTTCTTATGCCTAGTGAAGCGTAGTATGGTTTGTGCATGACTCCAAAAAGTCCTGGCTCGTGTGAACAATGATTTAGAAGATTTATAGTGAAAATCTTAGGAAACTAACTGTGAGAATTGTTACAATAAACTTATTTAATCGTTAGAAAACAAATGGAGCCATCCTCTATGGCATTTCTGAATGAATCAATAGTTGTTTTCTTAAAAATATCTACGACCATTCCTGTAAATGTTCTGGAACAAATTCCTGGAGTAATTCTTAAGGAGTTTCTGCAACATCCATAGATAATAATTAGAACATTCTTGAAAAAAATTGGGAGAAGTAAGTAACTAAGACTAGTCGCATCGTAGTATATACAGCAAGAGTTTAATGGTGCTAGCAATTGCTGTACGAGCGATCATCCTTGATATAATCTAGCAAAGCATTGCTAAATCTCTTTACGATTTTCAGAGCAGTTCCTATTGAACTTTAAGAGTGTCAAGAAGTTCTAGGCTGATTCAGAATTTGAAGTTCTTGAAAAATGTTTCGATCAAATTTCCACTGATATTTTGTGGCATCATTCATAAAAATATTTCTAGCAGATTATAAAGATGTTCTTAAGGATCTTTTTTGCAGCATTTTTGAAGTAATAACAGGTGTCTGTTTAGACACTTGGTCTCCATTTAAAATGTGTCCGTTTAAATGTAAGGACTTTTAAATCTCTATTTTAATAAAACTGATCTCTAAAGAATCTTTTATTCTAATTTTGCCTGCATTGAATCCGGATGTAAAATTGTACAGGCTTCAGAGAAACGTTAAGAGACTACAACGGGTTCAACAGGCTCTCCAAGAATTTCAGGTTATCAAAAAAAAAACATCGGGAATTCTCATAGCGATTTTATTTTAAATACTTTCAGAGTCTCTTACAGGGATCACTACAGGAATTCTTCTAGAGATTTCTCTACGACAGCGTTCATAAATGACGTAGCATTTTTTGGACAATTTACGATACCCCCCTTCCCCCATCGTAGCCTATTTTCACATACCTAACACATGGCTCGTCACAAAATCTTAGACTCCCCCTCCCCCAAAAAGGCTACGTCATTTATGGACGGTCCCTACTTGTTGTCCCAGAATTTCTCCCAGTTTTTCAAAGAATGCTTAGAAGAATTTCTCCAGAACTTGCTTTAAGAATTCCATGAGTACTCCAAAGCTACTACTTCTAGTAATTTTTGAAGGCATTATTTAGTTTTTTTTTTCATCCATCCTAGCATCACCTCCAGATGTTTTGTCCCCCGATTTCCCAATTGTTACTCAAGGAGATCTTCCAAAAATTTCTACAGAATTTTTCCCGAGGATATCAACAAAGGTTTATTCCAGAGTTTTTTGAAGAATAACATAATGTTTTTTTTTCAAGAAACTCTGCAAGAATCTATCCCAGGCCTGCCCAACCTTTATGAAACGAGGGCCAAATCTTAGAAACGACATTTGGAAGCGGGCCAAACTTTTTGTAGTCCACAAAAAATCTTATTGATAATATCGTAATCAGCCAATAAAGCATTTTTTTTTATTTGAAAAAACTTACAGCTTGCTCCCTTTATCGAGTTTTTTGAGTATCTTGTTTTCAATTTTATGAGAATGAAAATAAAGTTTTTAAAGGCTAACTACTCAGAATTCTTTCAGAATACAACTTGTCCCTGGTTGTCCTGTGCAGGATCGTAAAAAACTGGTCCTGGATTTTTCAAGAAAGCTGCTCAAGATTTTGCCTAGGAATACATGAGAACTTTGCGCAAGATTTTGTAAGGATTGTGCATAGTATTATGTCAGAATATTGTTTGAGACTTGTTTCGTAATCTTGTCCAGGAATATGTGAAACTGCTTTTTAGATTTTTAAATTTGAATCCTACTCAGAATTTTATCAAAATCCCACCTAGGATTTTGTGAATACCCTACCAATAATTGTGTACCAGATTTAGTGTTTATTTGATCGAGGATCCTGCCGAAGTTTCTGAAGGAATCCTGCCCAACCCACACATGAGAATCTTGCACAAGTTTTCCATAGAATTCATGTCAATGATTTTATAAGAATCATGTCCAAGATTTTTTGAAATTTTTCTTCTTCTTTCTGGCATTACGTCCCCACTGGGACGAAGCCTGCTTCTAAGCTTAGTGTACTTATGAGCACTTCCACAGTTATTAACTGAGAGCTTACTGTGCCAATGACCATTTTTGCATGCGTATATCGTGTGGCAGGTACGAAGATATTCTATGCCCTGGGAAGTCGAGAAAATTTCCAACCCGAAAAATCCTCGACCGGTGGGATTTGAACCCACGGCCCTCAGCTTGGTCTTGCTGAATAGCTGCGCGTTTACCGCTACGGCTATCTGGGCCCCAAATTTTTCTAGAATGTGTAAAATTAACACCCGAGGTTTTGTGAGAACTCAGTGACATTTTGTTTGACCAATTTGACCTCTTTTTGTCGAAGTTTTATGAAAGTTCAGTATATTTTTCTATCAAGAAGTGAAAAATAGGCTTTCTCATTACGAACATCGAAACTTGAACTCTAAGCTAAATTCCGATGAAGAATTAGTAGGGATACTCAAATTCTGGAAAAAAGTGCAAAGAATCCAACTTCTAAATGAAGTGAAGTATCCATGAAAAAATAAAAATAAAATAAAATTGTAATAAAAGTTCAGTTTGGAAGTAAAAGAAAAGGGAAGAATTGGGTTGGTATGCTCTAACTTCAGGTTGGTAAAACTTTGAATGGGCCAGATATGAGACGGATTTTCAAACTCTTCGCGGGCCGCACAAAATGAAGCCGCGGGCCGGATTTGGCCCGAGGGCCGTACGTTGGGCAGCCATGATCTATCCACATGTCCATGTAGATTTCTTTAGGAATCCATTCACGTTTCTTCCCTGGTTTCTTGAGAGGTTCTTCGAACAAATCTATTTTTTCCTAGGAATTTCTCTAGCTTTTAATCTTGAAATTACTGCTGCAGTTTTTCCAAACATTTTTTAAAAAGTTTCTCAAATAATTCCCATGGAGTCCATTGAGAACAGTCAAGAAAGAAACAATTTTGTACAGTTAAAATTTGGCAATTGGATTTCGATCTACTTCGTCGCAAGCGCTAATATTCGTCGCATCAAACTTAAAATGCAGGTATTCGAATTTACCTACAATATTGTGAAGGCTGTCGTCCACTTGTACACCAAAAATACAATAAGACTACACACTCAATCTGTTCGGTAAAAATAACTGGGTTTTTGAACTACCGAAAAAGTCAGTAAACTAAAAAAAATGTCAGAAATCGAAAAACAGAGATTTTTTCAATTACGCGTGGCGACAGTTTTCATATTACTGAATTTTTCGGTAGTTCCAATACCCAGCAAAATTTTACCGACCCCAGTAATTTAATCTAAGTGTGTGTTTCGATGAATAGCTTCAGTTCAATTATTTACTTTGCACATTTTCATCGAAATCGCATGGACGTAGACGTACCAAGCTAAACCTAAGTAGCGATCGACTGTGACGCGTCACATTGGGATTCAAATTTCTTCCCGCGTCTTTGTGAGATATGATTGACCAGGTACTTATTTATAATATGGAAAACCTTCGTAAAGCTGCGCTGAAGGATTTTACACCAATCACACGCCGTAAAACGTATATATTTCACGAAATTTCAAGAAATTTCCTCCTGGTTCGCATATGTTTTCATTCGTCAGGATTGAGAAGGACACATGTACGCAAAAAAGTGCGTGATGTTCGGTGTAGAAAACAATTCCTTTCATTGTGTTGTTGATTGTTTTCGCTGCACTGTGAGCCATGACGCATTTAGGGGACTATTTTGTAAATCGAGCAGATTCGTCGATGAAAGTAAGCATGCATATTTCAGATGTCACCCGTCGACTTCCATAGTAATCTAGTCACATTGAGTGACAACAGTCGAAAAACTCGAGTGACAGAGCCGTGTCGAGCAAATTTTATGGTCGACAGTGACTCCATTCGAGTCATTTTGATCTACTCGACTTATAAAATAGGGCCCTTATTCGGTAAAAGGGCTGTATTTTGATGTGGCTAAAGAATTTTAAGTAAAATCCACATATTTCCGTACGCTAGGATGCCTGAAACTTAAGTAACCTATTTGAACATTTTATTGCATCGTTGAAAAGTTGCATTTTGACATCTCACTATATCACAGTGAACCGTTTGTTGTGAGACGAATCAAAATTGATTGCGACCGAAATCAAAATGGATACGACGGATATAGGCAACGGGAAGAGATAATGTCATTGCATTATTTCCAATAAACGATCACGATTTATCAAAATCTTATTTTACAACGCAAAAGCCGTATTTGGGAAAGAATTGTTTGGCATCGGTTTGTATCAGCATAATTTATAGCAAAACTAGAAAAATTACAGGTTCTGACTGACCAAAGTTAAATACGATGGAAATTAGCACATCCCCCTATGATCTGGGTAAAAAAATCACATGCTGTATGTAAAGAAGCGTACACATTATTTTTTTTTTATCCGCTTCTTGGACACTGATTGAGGTTCAATATAAATTCAGTTGACGGATATGTTTCTTGGATCATTCTACGAAACGTACAAACTTGCCGCAAACCTTGGACTGCTCAAGTCTTCATAATACTTAGTCAAAAAAATAAAGAAATAAAAACTAAACAAAACTCGTGCTGCTTTGAAATTGTCAAAATATTTGTGAAGCCAAACGTTTTGAAACTTATATTGAAAATCACGATAATACGTGATTTTATCTCAGAAAAATACTATATAAAGGTTGAACATTCCTATTTCAATCATTCTTCCTGATAGCTGTCTTTCTCTATCTCTCTGCATCATCCTTGATAATGACATCAAACATCAGTTCTATCCATCGCTAGAATTGAATAAATCGACTTAACCGCTTACCACAGTGGTATCCTTACGGTCGAATACCTTATCCATCACTAACAAAACCCTCTTATTTTCAAGGTAGCTGTTGGAAATGCAGGAGATTCTCCAGTTTCCTGGTAACACCGGTTATCTATATTATATTCCTTTCTATCCTCGATGCAGGGCTGGTAGCGGTCAGACAGTTAAAACATAATAATCAAAATAGTGCCCAAAAACAACTTAAAAGTGCCTTTAATACCACAAGCTTTTATGTTTGAATTTCTAATGTAACTTCTAAAATGAACTCTAGCAAAATTAGTAATCGCTTTTGAATTTTTGAAGAGTTTTGAAGAGGTTCTTTCATAAGATCTGCCTTATTCCTTCTATAGCAATAGAATTCTGCAGAAAGTTCACTAGTAATTTATTCAGTTGGTCTGTCAAAAATTGGATCTGGTGCTAAAGTATATTTCGGCTAAAAAACGCATCCCAATTTTTGGTCTTGATAATAACAAATATATGTTTCTTCCAATTTCTGTTTGAAAAGCTGACCCTGCCTTTATTTTCATTACAATCATATAACGAAAAAAGTGACTTAAATGACTATTTTCCTGAAAAAAGGGACTTCAGTGACTTTTTGTTGTGAATAGTGACTTTTTAATGACCAGGTTGAAAAAAGTGACCAAGTTACTAAAAAGAGACTCGCTCCTAGGCCTGCCGATATACACAAGGACGTGGCCGGCTCCATCTGAGTGGTTCTCGTGCAATGTCACGGAGTAGCAACTACAAAGTGTGTGTTCCATCAGCTAATCTTTTTTTTTGAAATCCTAAGGATTCTAAATGCATACAGAAAATTCCCACTGAACTCTTTGGATTAGTAAGATTTTGTAGATTCAAAGCATGAACCTGAGAGTTTTCATAGGAATCTTGAGAATTACTTTCAAGATTTAGGTAGAGTTTGGGGAGTCCTAGGACTCTTTCTCTTATATCTTTAAGGAACATTGCAGGAACCCAAAGGAATTTGAATGTATTTATGTCAGATTACTGTGGTGTATTTTTCTGTAGAATTACAACATAATTATACGGTATACTAAAAAGCTATGTATCTCAAATATCAAGTTATGTGTCTCCACATCAAATTTGCGGTTACTGAATCAGTTGCCGCTCACAAAAATGCTCCAGCCCGTCACAATTTGTTGCTACTGATTGTCAAACTTTGTAAAAAAAAAATCAACTTTGATAATGTTTTAGAAAAATTCAAACTTTTTTTCTTTTGATAATCAATCTGCCAAGTATGTAAAATAAGATTTAAAATTTTGTATGAGTTTGAATAAAATATCCCGAATTAATATCGTTTAAATCAAATTGTTGAATATGTTTACAGGCTCCATACAACATTTATCGTTTCTTCTAAATGGCTAAATACAATACTTTCCCAAACCTTATAAAAGTACCGTTTGAATAATGGAAATATTACAAACCTCGTTGATTCGTGTTCTTCAGTATCTAAACACTAATTTTTGTTGAACATTAAGCACAAAAATGCACTTACAAGCTGATAAACTTGCATGAAAGTTGATTGAAATCTATAAATAATGCATTTTTAAAAATGAATACCTTAAAAAACCAGACGTGCAATGACAGTTTCAAATATGTAGGCTATATGGGAGCCTGAGACAGTGTATTTTTAATATTAAGAAGAGATCAAAAGCTCTCGAATGTAGTAAAGAAGTTCTTAATTTTTCATTTATTTAAAAAAATATGTATAGATTATTTTAGTGGTACTATTAGTGCAGAAATTTTACACGAAACAAATTATTTCAATATTTTTTTGGACATCGAGTTGTAGATCACTGGTGCTTAGATAACCAGCTTCTGATCTTCATAGAAATGAAATACTACGATTTACGAACGTTAAAAGCCAATACTGTGACTATGGGATACTGTCTATCAAGCGCACACCCACCCTAGTCTTCAGAAAAGCATAAGGAAATACTTTTACGCACACAAACACTAGCATTCACCCAAACGAGTAACATTAACCAAATCCTTTACTTCCGTTTGACTTTCCATTTTCGCATAACGCATCCAACAACTTAACGGCTGAATTTACACTGCAATAAACACTTCATTTGTAGAGTCCCCTGGAAATGACTTGCACCCGTTTTATTGCGTCCCGCTCCGTTCACCTCCCCACCCCCTTCCAGCGTAAGGCAAAAAATATCACAGACTTTGGAATTGAACCTATGGTCACCCCCAACAGCCACCGGGCAGCGTGCGAATCTACCGCACCAAGATCGGTTCTCCACCACAATCGCTCACCCAACTCCGTACAAAGAGCCGACGGTAATAGAGCCACCAATGCAATGGTCAACCCGAGGCAGCAGCAGCAGTAGCCAGTTGTTAATCCGATAAAGCTTATTTATGAATAATTACACTGACACTGACCGTAACCAAACCAATGCACGCTAACATCATAGCCTCAGATGCGATAATACCGTCGGCACCTTGCCACCTCTCAGTTTTACAGTTACGGACCAAGCTCTTAGAAAACCAACCACTTCATCGTCCAGCGTGCGAAGAAACTTGTGCAGAATGACAATTGGAATGCAATTTATTTCACGGGATTTTGGCGAGCAGAAAAAATGCAAACTTTTGACAATGATTTAGCGCGCTAGGGTTTTTGAGCAATGCCACCTTATATGTGCGCTGTGCACTTCCGCATCCAAGGAAGAAGTTTCACGATCCAAGCGAAAATTTCGGACGGCGGCAGACGGCTCCTTCAAGAACAACGTTCAAACTGAATTTGGCGAGCCGGTTTTTTTTTCGGCAGTGACCTGTTCTCGCCAAAGCAGCACAAACAGAGGCAAGGTGTGTGTAGATGGCGTGATAAAATGGTTGTACCCGCACCGTTACCATAGTGTGCATCGCCTGCACTCTTCACGCAACAACCCAAACTTTTTGACCTCTCGCTTATCCTCACACACTCGCTTTCTCGAGGGGCCTCCTCACCTGGGCATTTGTTATTCATATTTCTGTGTGTTCTTTTTGGTGCGCTTTTGTTCCTTTTACTTTGTATGTTGCGAGACTTGTGATATGCGCTCACTTTTATGTTTGTGTTGCCTTGCTTTCGTTGATGTATGAGATATGGGTTTCGTTCATTTACACTTGTGATACAGGAATTCTCGAGGGGTTGCCCCTTCCCCTTTCGGCGTTTCATTTGGTGCGAAGTGTGGGTACAGGTATCTCCCGATTTGTTTAACCACCTATGCGAAAATTGACTTACGAGCTTTTGGGGTGAACCCATTAATAATCGCTAAGTGTTCTTAGAAGTTCATAAATTTCTGGGTGAGATTAATCGAGAAGAGCTCCGGCGAAGGAAGCGACGGTGCATTTTAATAACAAAGGTAAACATTTGAGGAGACAAAATTATGTTTACTTGGCGAGGATGGTCGGGATTCTGTGGAACCAGCAGCCAGGCTAGGAGACAACGTCTGCTCAGGAACGGCCATAGCTCATATAGTGGTGGAGCACAAAATTCATTGCTGTCGCTCTTTTTGGAAAGACGGCGTTAGGGTGAGGTCGATTTTTCGAAACTAAAATATTAGTGCTCTCATGCTGTTGTACAACCATGTAGCTTTGATGAAATTCATTTTTTACTGCTAAGTGGCAGTTCAGACGTCTGAAAAATAATTTAAAAGTTCATTTATATAGCGTTTTAGGCCCTAACTTTTGAAGTAGTTCAAAAAATGTATGAACATTTTTCGCCCACCAATGCCTATCAGTCCCATGTGAATAGGAAATCCAGCAATCGTGGGGCTGATTTTCGATTAGGCGGCATCCACAAATTACGTAACGCTCTAGGGGGAAGGGGAGTAGGCTCAAGCGTTACGGCTTATACAAAAATTTGAATATCTTCATACAAAAAGCGTTATGATTTAAATTTGTCGAAATTATATTTTTTGTCTATGATTTTTGGAATACACAAACACCCCAAAATACAACTCCTCACGATTCTTCCTGTAATATTGGGAGCGAATGTTAAAATTTAAAGTGAAAAAAGAACGTAAGTTCCAAGTTTGGAAAAAAAAAAAGGTCTCCACGGAATTCTTCAACTAAGAATTTGAATAAATTTTCTCAAAAGTCTGTTACTAAGGATCTACAGAAATCCATATAAGTGTACCGTAATCCGGAGGCAAATTGATCACTGGGGTGAATTTGATCACGTAGATACCAAAACACATTTCCTCCCAAGGATGCTGAAGGTTTCGTTGACATCATAGATATTTCATGTTTTCAAGTTTATAGATGCCTAAAGCTGATTTTAAACTATTTTATTTTTGTTAGGGTCAGCTTTGCATAGAAATATTCACACTTTTTGAAGGTGTAAGCCAGTGTTGGGAAAAACTCAATTTCTCACAACTCACGCTTGAGATTTATCATGCGTGAGTTGTCAATCATGCAACTCAGCAGTCAAAAAATCATGGTTTAGTTGGCTCATCTTTTTGACTCATCGTCTCGTATTTCTACAGTTTACTCACACATGGCAATAATTTCTTGTTAGTCTGGTAAAATTATAGTAATCCTTTCTAACGTAAACAACAACATTCGGGTTTCACACGTTTTTGCCGGGTTTTGCGACTGAATCATTTTTTACGGTTTGAGTTGATTGAGTTGATTTTGCATCAAAATCTCAAGCGTGAGATTTGCGAAGCAGATATCTAATGAGTTTGCTCTCACGGGAGAGCGTATTGATTGAGATTTTGAGCGTGAGTCTATCAACACTGGTGTAAGCAATACAATTGGAAATGTCTGTGCTAAACAATACACTGGTGCTATGCCTACAAGTCAACTTTGAGTGTTTAAAATGTGGTACAAGCTTGAGTGCGAAACACTGAACTTATTTTCGATATCATACAGCATAGAAAATATAGTTTTTTGCTCATAAAACCGGTTATTTTCAAACAATGCGCCTATTTTGAAGGAAATTGCCTACATTTAGGCGTATAAGGCAAATTTTCAAAGAATTATTTTGGAATAAAATGATCATATACTCAATTTGTAAGAATTTTGACATCATTTTCAAATTCAGGACTCCAAAATTTAGTAGATAGGGATTTTTTTTTTATTCTTAAACCTGTTTTGTTATATGATGATCAATTTCGCCCCAATGCATTGTGTTTTATTTTCTCGTTTTCATGCGCTTTTTGAATAGCGCCTTAACCGTTGATTTTAGCGATATAGTTTGTTGGGAGAAGGTTTTTGGTATATTAAAGTGCAACTTTTGACGAAAAAAGTTTTGGGATCAATCCACCTAGCAGTGAGATAGAAAAACTATTTTTTCAAAATTTTTAGATAGACATATAGTGTCTTCCGCATAGTTGTAGAATTGACAATTTGAAACAATTTTGTCGAAGACTCAATTTTTCTATCTCTTATATTTTTTGAGATATATGCCGTTTTATGTGAATGACCCCTAAAAATCATATATTTTATCATAACTTTTTTCCAAGATTTTTAACATTTTTTAAGTTTTCTACAAAGTTGTTTGTCATAGAAAAACCCGTGTTTTTGCTGAACATATCATTACCCTATCTTTTGAAGTAACAAAGTTATTCATGAATTTCTCTTTTTTTAAGGGGTAGTTTAAGCCTCTATAACTGGCTTCGGCGCAAAATGGCGCAGACAACTCTTACAAATCATAAAAGTACCATATTTCTCTTTCGGCAGTTGATAAATACTTTTGTCTATAAGCGTCTTTGCATGGGTTTTTACTATCAAACAAATAAGCCTTATTAAAACGAATTCGATTGATAATTCTTTTATTTTAAGAGATAGAGAGGTGCAATGTTCAGCAAAAACACGCGTTTTAAGATGTTCAACAACTTTGTAGAAGACATGAAAAATGTTAAAAATTTAAGTTAAAAAGCGCATGAAAACGAGAAAATAAAACACAGTGCAATGTGTCATTTTAATTTTGTAATATTAAAACTATGTTTATGATATGTTCAATATTATTTAAAAGTTGGTTACATAAACTGATAGAGATCAATGAAGTACTGTTTTTTTTCCGAAATTGATTTGACAATATTTAAATTCTGAAGAACAACACAACAAAAAGTTGCAAATTAGTGATCAATTTGCCCCTGGATTACGGTACTTAAAGTTCTCCGTGTAAGCTTCCAATGAAACTGCACCAAAATGTCAATTAGACGCATTTCGCGCCAACTCGAATACATGTTGGCAGCACCCTCTCAGATTACAATGAAACTTTCTGGATGTGTAGACCTTGACTAACTAAGCATCATGTTTTATTTCACTCATATATTATCACATTTTTCCTCGGAATTATGCAAAACAATGAAGGAATAATATTTTCGATAAAATATCATGTTCCTTTGTTTTGTATTTGTATTGCTGCCAACTTCGAACATAATGTAACGAGAAACGGGCCCTAAGTCCTTTTTATATATTTCAAAGTAAACTGATTAGACGAAATTGACTCACTTTTTGACCTTCATTGAGCTCTGAGAAAATTGTGACTTTCACTTGTTTTGTTTTGTTTGAAAATTACACGCAATTTTTTTTATTTAAGACAAGAAAAAGACATTGTTAGATTTTTTCCTATAAAGTGCCTATCTCGCTATGGACGGTTTATAGTAAATATAATTACCTTTAATGAGACAACACTTTAATAAAATAAAAAATAACCATCTATTTAAATTAACTTTTAACTTTTAAAAATCTTTTTTTTTTCAGTGTAGGTCACAAATGAAACAATTTTTATAACGAATACTCGATTATTTGGAGTTGATTAGACCAAATTGACTCGCTTATTGAACTTCATTGAATTCTGAGATAATTGTAAGTTTCACTTGTTTAGTTTTGTATGAAACTGACAAACTAAACATTTTAGTTTAGGTAAAGAAAAAGTTTTTGTTAGAAAAACTTGTTTTCCTCAAAAGTGCTCTTCTCACGATGTATCGTCGGTATGTAGTTAATATACAGTTAACTCTCCCTTACTCGATATTCCGTATCTCGATATCGAATTAGCGAATCATAGTAAAAGTTGGTATTCATGGCTACCTCGATGGTCCCTTGGATCGCAGTTACACTGGTTTTATAACTCGATACCTCCCTAACTCGATGATCCCTTCAATATAGAGTAAGGGAGAGATGACTGTAATTACCTATCTAGAGTCAAAATTTAATTGAAATGATATATGACCATTATTTGTAAATCAACTTTAAACATTGTAATTTTTTTTTTTTCAGTGTGGGACACAAATCAGGCATTTTTATATGGAATTCTTGGTTATTTCAAACAAACTCATTAGAACATATTGACTCGTTTACTCAGCTGCATTGAGCTCTGATAAAACTGTGACTTTCGCTTGTTTAGTTTTGAATGAAACTTGTTTAGTTTACAAGAAACAGTTTTTGTTAGAACAACTGTTTTTCCTAAAATTGCCCATTTCGCTATGTATGGACGGTTGGTCGTTTAAATAATTGCCTATCGTGAGACAAAATTTCATGAATATAATAAATAATCATTTTTTTAATCGAATTTAAATTTTGAAAACCATTGTTTCGGTGTAATCCACAAATGAGCTTTTTCAGTATTTTCATCAATAAATTAAGACAATTATCCATAAGTCGTCCATACAACACTTTTTCGTAGGAATTGCCAATTTTCAATTACCTAATTTTGAAATAAAATCGGGTAAAAAAGTTTGGCCCGTTTCAAATGATAGCTCCGATAAATTTTGGAAAAAACAAGTATGTAAAGAGGATTAGTTAGTCATGATCTACACATCCAGAAAGTTTCAATGGAATCTGAGAGGGTACCGCCAGGTCAGAATACGATTTGGCGCGAAATGGTTTGATAGAACAGAAGTCTATACAAAACTACACAGAAATGTTCACGGAAATCTTCAAAACATCTTCATACAAAGCTCATTTGAAGCGCTCAAGCATATTAATAATTCTCAACAAAAGTTTGCCCGGAAATTATAACCGAGGAGGGATATGTGTTGCAGAGTGTTGATAGTTGCACAATGGTTGAAAACATTGACCAGAGCTTCTTTTATAGAAGAAATATGTAATCCTAGTATGTTACTTGGTGATCTTATTCTTTTAGAATGGAGTTATCCCTCTTTTGAACCGTTAAGTTAAATGTGTGGTTTCATTATAAAAAACCCACTTGCTTGAATTCGTGCAAATGGGTGAAAGTCGTACATATATTCTTTGTTGATTAGTGTGTGTGTTTTTTTATACTGTTCCACGCTCTTTTCGGGTGGGCGAATCAAGATCAATCGTGTCCGGTTTTCGTAATGCGCGCGCGAAAAGATGTTCGTGCTCAGTCGAGAATGGATTACAAACTGGTGAGCTCGTTTCGTGCTTATGATAATACAGGTAACATTGCGTTCATGTAGTTTTCAAACAAACTATGAATAGTTCGTCCCTACACTTGTCACCATGAAGCCTTATTCCTATTTTAAAGAATTTATACTTAATTTTGTCGTTACTAAAAACAAACTTTGAATAGTTCGACATTATAAATACTGACGTACTTTTTTATTTCATATTCTACAAATATCTTTTCACTGCGATGCAACAATTCAAAACTAGTTCAAAGTAAGAGTAATATATTTCTTCCTTATCCATATGTAGGTCGCATCACCGACCAAAGATGACTCCCAGATCTTTATCCTCCATCACTAAGAAACATTCTTCCCGTTATGATTGTGGAGATGCAGAGGTATTTTCGGTCTCTAGAAGCAACAATCACACACTAAAATTCTTTGCTCATACCAAATGACTGTAAGAACTTGGCCGGCGCCATTATTGGTCAAAAATATGAGAACTGATAAAATGTACACTTCGAGAGAAAGAGGAAAGTCCCATCCCCTATTCATTTGGATCTAAGGGCAATTCTTACCAGTTCCGATCAATTGCTGAGTAGCAATGATTGTCAGTCTATGCTGCATGTACAGTCAGTCTATGCTGTGCTATGCTATGCTATGCATAGCACTTGTTTTTCATAGGCTCAAGTACTGCAAGGCATCACGAAGCTAGTTTGATCATGTAACAAAATTATGTTTTGTAGGGCAATATTCTGGATCATTTCACTTGCTACTCATGATTTCATGTTCTATAAAAATACGCAATTATACCTCAATATATATTTACAGATGTCAAGAGAGTTCAGGATAATACAGCTTGGAAAAAAATGTATAGCCTAAACAGTATGATTTTTTGTCTCTACCAATTATAGCGACTTGTATTTATTAACTTGACAGGGTGACAGATTGAAATTAAAGTTTACAAAGAAATATTCAATTTGTGTAGGATTAAAACCAGTTTGTGGTGGACCTACATACTACATACAGCATTTAAAAACAACCTTTTTTCACTACTTTTTAGCTGTTGAGATTGGAACATTCCTATTTCTAGCTATAATGTATGCTAAACTTGAAACGTCTTGTCTAAGCTAAACCATTAAGGTATAAAAAACAGACTCTTTCAAGTACTCTTTCTTTATTCAATGTTAGTTCACAAACGTCTTACAGCATCTGAAAGTATGCCGTTCATCATAGTTAGACTCCGTTCAAAAGATTGAAAACAAAAAAAAAGGTTCAGCAAAGGACGCAGCAAACAATCGTAAGCTTATGTTTCTTAAGTATTCTTTGAGGCAATGTGAAGTTTAATAACGTCAGATGTGAGTGCTCAAATTTATTTAGATTATTATGCTACGAACATTATTTCACGATTCATAATAATATAAAATTGGCTCTGTAATGCCGTATAGCGCTTGAGCCTATATAAAATGTATTGAATATGAACATCTTTCGCGACTTGTTAAAGCAGTTTGTCATTTACTAGATTAACGATATTAGAATGCCTTTTATCTATATAAATTTAGTTCATCTAATGGTTATGCCTCAAAAAGGGCGTTAGTCAGAAATATTGTCGATTCTTTATTCGAAATTACGCCCAGCGGTTAAGAATCACCCCCGACCCAATGATCATTGGGGATAGGAAGGAATGTTAGTTAGACAACTATTTCTACTAGAGATCGAGTATACCTCTGCATCTTCACAGTTGTCTTGGAAAGGGTATTGGGTTAGTGGGATAAGGTAAGGATCTGGGAGTCACCTATCGTTCGTGATGCAATCCATGATATATTTATGCCTAACCAGATTCGCGTTATAATGCGGTAACCGAATTGTGCGCCGAACAGGTGTTATTTTCGCCCATCCCCGCAGGAGCAAACGATTATGTGAACAGAGTCATGATTCTTCTACAATGCTATTGACTCTCATTAGTCAAGTTTTATCAAGTTCTTGTATTATTGTACAATGGCTTTGTTTAAGACTACAGGTTACACAGTTTTTAATGTGAATACATTTTTATTAGTGGTTTTACCACCGGAGCTACGGAACTGCATGCCAATTGCTTAAAAACGGTAACCATTATATTAGCATGTTGGCTGATTCAAAATCATGTTAAGTTATCAAATTGTTATAAATTGGACATTAGATGTGATTATTGTGATTTGAAAGCGACTCATAGAATCTGTGACGAAAGCTTAAAGATAAGCTAGTCCCATTTTTGTCGCTTATTTACCATTGGGAGTATTGTTTTGCTTTACTGGCATGATGAACAACCCCGAACATCCTATACCAATAGTGCCAGGCTTGGAAATTGTTTAGATGGTCTTTGTTATCCCCTAGATATAATCAGAGCTTTAGCAGAAGACGATAAACAGACTATCATAATGTGCAGTGGATCATGATTGATACAGAGAGCGATTAGCGAGAGATACTCATTTTTTTCAGAATTAAACGCCTGCTTATATACTCGAAAATGTTATTTTATGTGCATCGTGTAGTTTTGTGAAACAAGCAAATTTTTGAATGTTGTATTTAATAGTTTAAACTCTAATTACAATTTGTAATGAATTCGTGTTATTTTTTCTTTGGAATAATTTCATCAGTGGATGGGCCAAAATTATCAAATTCAAGAAATCTGTCCCGAAAATGTCACACCCTAATCCAAATCTCCAAATCCTTCCTAGTGGAAGACTAGCTTGTACAACAAATTTCCACACTTAATAAGTTAGCACTGCTTTATGGAATGCCCAGCGTGAAATATTCGCCCATCCAGCTGCAGCACAGTAGAACCTACCCAGCGACCTACCAGCGACAGCAAGCAGTAGCAGCAATTGTGTAAATATAGAGAGCATTTTTCTGTGCTGTGCACGATGAGATACACGAGTGAACTATGGGAGGTGGCCTCCCACATTTTGATGAATATGAAATATCTACCAGTCAGAGAAACAATTTTGGCCATATTTTTCCATTGGAACGGAGCAAAGTGCATTTCCGGAGACATTGCACAGGCAAAGCTCCCGCATGAAAAAATGCTCAAACCGAGCGAGTGAGGAAAATTATACACGTGTTCTATCAAGCGATATTAAATCATTTTTCATTTGTTTAATAGCGTTTGCTTTTTTAGCTTATAGTCACCACCGACCGAAGTTACATAGGTGCCTGGGAAAAACAATCGATGCAGTTGAAGCTTATCTTCGTGTTTCACAGCACCTGGGGCTATATTTTAAACTTCCGCTAATTGTAACAGAATTTCTTATCGAAAATTTGATTCTCTCAGTCACTCTATTTCTGATTGGCGTAGGTCACGGTTTCGCACATAATACTCGCAAAAGCCGTCCAGACCCTTGTTGTCCTATGCCGAACATCATCAACACCCATCAGCACCAGAACGGAGCACAGGCACACAAACACACATATTGTGCCCTTGAGTTCGCAGCGTGTTCAAGGATCCGACTGAAAAGGAAACCGAAGGGACAAACCTGCAGAAATCATCATCAGCACCTCATTCCTTCGGAGGGGTAGAAAAAAGGGAAAATCCCTCTTTTTGCATGTGTTTCCGAATGCCTAGAAACGCGGGGAAGAGTGTCCAACAGATTGCATGTGCTGCGGAATAAATTTTCGCAGCGAAAATATTTACTCTTTATTACACTTTGTGCAGCCGACTTTTTCCTCCAGTGAGTAAAATCGGAGCCGTCCGTCGCCCATGGAAGCTTTTTCCGGCCCCAGGATGGGGCCAAGCATGATGGGTCGAAGGTGTGAGAGAATGGAGAACCAATCTGAATGTGTGAGAGAAGTCCGAGCTAGCGGTAAACGCGCAGCTGTTCAGCAAGACCAAGCTAAAGCTCGTGGGTTCGAATCCCGTCGGTCGAGTAAGTTTTTGGCCAATTGCCAAAAAAAGCTCTCGTTTGATAACTATGGAAGTGCTCATAATAACACTAAGTTTAGATGAGAAGCAGTCTCTGTCCTGTTCAGTTGGAACGTAACGCCAGGGCAAGAAGCGTGAGAGAAGTGTGCTGTATTTCCACGTCCGTCGTCCGTCTGGATTGGCCAGTGGCTGGGGAAGTGAGAACAAAATTATTTATGGTGTCTGTCTGTGCGAGGAGAAGAAAATAAATTAAATTTTACATGCTGACTGGATAAACCACAACAGACAGTCCATGTGTCCGTGGTGCTTGTCGAGTGCAATATGGGATTGCGAATTCCGACGATGACGACCATCACCACCACCGCAAGCAAAGCAAACTGATTGATCGACTGGGTCAATCGATGGGACTGCGGTCACTCAGCACAGTCAGCTGAGAAAGGAAGGAAGGAAGGTTTGGAGGCGTTCTTGTGGAATGCTTTTGAGGAAGACTGATGATTGCTTTATCAACTCAAAGACTTCAATCTTTGGTTTTATGGTACGAAATCTTGCCTACGGTTGCAGTTCCAGGCCGAAGACTATTTCAATTGATTCATATCTTCTTCTTCTTCTTCTTCTTCTTCTTGGCATTACACATCTACGTGGACGAATGTTTCCAAAAGAGCTTAGAGCCAGGATCCAATTGAGAAATTTTATTTTCAAAATGTTTGGTCAATAATTGAGAAACCCGTTTTTGAATTTCTTCTCACCGATCCTGCCATATAATTTTCATAGCAGGATCGTGGGTGTGTTGACATTGCCTTCTTCTCACGCTTTTAAGGCGGATCTAGAGTTTGGGATCATCGTTTATAATCACGGATTCGAATTTTACTTAACATTTTGGAATTACAATGTAATAGAAAGGTATTCAAAGATTACTTTTATTAACGTTTATTCGATGAGTGTTCCAGTCGTCTCGTAAATAATTGAAAGTGGAGCTTGTAGGATTGAGGATCAGGGACATGATCAGAGTCAGAATCAGCCTGAGTAACCAGTTGGCTACAAAGGTTACTAGAGTCGGTTAAGGCCAAATCCTCCGTAGAAGGCTTTCTGGAAGAGAAAAAACAAGTAGGGCTATCAGGGTATTGAAATGAGAAATATCCTGAAAAGCACTCGTCAAATAAAATTCTGTCGTTAAAGTCACCAATGACAAAAAAAGTTTGACTTCTTGCGAATCAATTTCCGCAAGTCAGTTTGAAGCAAATTACCTTGCTGCCCAGTGCATTGAAAAAGCAAATAGGCAGTTATAAGTGTATATTTACCAAGCTGTGTTTCAACGGAAAATCCCAAAATTTCCAAAAATTTTGGTTTCGAATGACGAAAAAAGTTGATGTTTTATACGGATGGAAAAAAAATGGATCCATTTGAAAAAAAAAAATGTAATCCCATAACAATTTTATTGGCAAATTTGACTCTAACTTGGACTGCTTCAGCCATAGTTGTGGTGGTTTGGAAAATTGTTTGCTTGAAAAGGCCAATTTCAAAACATGGTCAAAGAAGGTGCTGAATAATTTGCATTTCTCTAGTCGAAGAATAGCTCATAAACATGTATTAAGCTTAAGGCAATCCAGTGAATAATTCGTGGGACCAACAAAATCTTCACATACTCATTACTCGAAGCACTGAAATTGAAATCTTTAATATCCATCCTTATCGCAAAACCTGCGAGCTTTTTCATCATGACCTACTCTCGAAGCACTCCAATCAAACCGAACAAGACGTGCAACTGGACAACCACCAGCAAACGATTAGCCACCACCCATCAAGATGGGTGCTAAAATGGGTATGTGCAGTAATAATCGATGTAATTAACAGCACGATACATCGGAGTTCCCCGTTCTCCACCGCCCTCTTCACACCTCGGAAAAATTAAGCAAAGGAATAAAAAACATGATCCAAAGAGTTCGCTTGTGTTCCAGCTATAGGTGGAAAACAAACACCTCGTTAATCGAGAAATAAGTTACGATGGGAGCGACGATGATCGAACGGCGCAGCAAGTCGTTGATGGTCAGTGCATTTACTTTGTATTCATTCGAAGCCATCAACCGAAAAGCGCAACAATATTTAATAATGGAAAAAATGTTATCATGAGCTAGTATAAGAATAACCATTCGAAAACTGCCAGCAAAATATTTCGAAACAATTTTTTTGAAAAACAACTTTTTATGGAAATCAACGTTGAATATAAAAAAAAACGAAAATAAGCAATACAATATTTAAAAATTCCAACAGTAAAATAATTAATTCTAGTTTAAATTTAATAAATAGCTATCAGTGTTTTACTTTTTTGCTAAGTTTGATTTTTAATATCTTTATTAAATTTTCTTTGGCGTATTTCGAATTGTCAAGTGATAAGTTCTGTAGGAGCTTGTTTATTTGCCAGCCATTTATTAATTCTTGCATTTTTATTTTCCTGCTCTCTCGCTTTGAAGTAGTGCTGATGCACATCGAATCGCGTCGTAGACCCATCTTTCAATAGGTGTCATGAAGGCAGGCAGCCAGCTAGCCAGTCCAGCTTGTTTGCAAATGTCATCGGTGAGGTACGTGTTCGGCCCAACGAGAGTGCATTTGATTATGATTAACTTATTGCGATGCGCCAGCAACAGAGAAAAAAAAATGCCACTCGTCATCGAGAAGCAGCCAAATGAAAATTGCAAGCTCGAAAGACCTATACCGTTCAATGGAGTGACTTGTAGCAATTTGTCATGAAAAACCATATTTTTTCACTATAAAATACACAAATATTTGAAGAAAATTATAAAATATGCTGGAAGTCCGAGTCCCAAAATTCATATTTTCTGAAGAATGCAAAACATTTTATCATAAAGAATAATTTTGTTTTAAATTTCCAAAAAAAAAACAAAATATATTTGAAAAAATTTCAACAAATTTGTAGCAAAATTTTTGAAACCACTCTTATATATTCCATAAAGAATTTTAGTATAATCGAATCCCTCAAGGAATAACAAAGGGTGGTTTCAGATTTTTTTTTTCTATAAATCTCTTGGATCCCAGATCTTGGAGTTCAACTGAAAAATACTTGGCCTTTCAAAAGTTTAAAGTTTCCCCCCGCATCTCCTCCAAAAAAATCATTGATTCTATTAAACCTTGTACTTTGCTGTAAATTCTTTCGTTTATTCTAAATTCTACCAAATAATTTTTTCAAAAATTTCGTTACAAATTCTTCTGCGAAATTCATGCAAAATCCTTAAGAAATCTTTCCAAAATACGTCAGAATTTTTTCCATGTTTATTTTTCTGGAAACTCTGCTTCAAATCACTCGATAAAGTATTTTAGAATTATTTATGAAAAGTGTTTTTGAACTGTATCTTGCCTTCGAATTTTCAGAGGATTTTTTTAAACCCCAGGAACTCTTTTGTTTCCGAAACTTGCATAGTAGTAAAGGAAACTATGGAGATACATTTGGCAAAACAAAAGGGTAGGGGAATGCTATTTATTAAAATATTTCCAAAAAAAAGTTTTAAGGATCTTGCTAAAAACTTTTCTTTAAGAAAAAATTTTTTATCAATTATTGGCAGAATACATGTTTTGGGATTGAATTCTTGCTCAATTCCAGGCCGCAATTCCTAGAGGATTTCTGGCAGAGTTTTGAACAAAACAAAAATCACGCAAAGAATTTAGAAAAAATATGTTAAGGAATTTATAGTTTTTTTTTTTTTTTTGCTAGAGGTTATACTTATCTGCCGTTGTTCCGACTTAGTTATTTCAAATTTAGTTCTAGGAGTTTTGAAAAATTGCAGAATTTATATACGTGAGACTCCTGATTTCTGAATTTTCATCAGAAATTCCTCAACACATTTTCAAAGTAATGATAAAATTTCTTCTAAAATTTAAATTCTGTTAAACCTTACATTACGAATGTTGACAATGTCCTTTAAAAATACCGCAAATATTTTCGCGTTAATTTTCTGCAGTTCCTATCAGAATAAATAAAAACAGCCTATTCAAGAACAATTTGTTGGAATTTGGAAACTGATGAAGAATAAGAAGAACAAAAATTGCTGTAGTAAATCTTACACGAACCACTTAATGTTTTCCATCAGGTATATCGTATGGAATTTCGTCAAAAATTTGCGGAAATTCTACGTTCTACGTATTGACTGGATGTAGTAATTTTCCGAGTTCAATTTAAGCTGAAATTATCTAACAAATGTCTTAAGAAGTTCTTCCATTTTTTGTTGTATGTGTTACTCTAGAATTGGATATGCAGCCATTCCATAAAAAGCCGATCTAGTGGGTCACCGAATTCCGTAAACATTTGCTATTTGATTCCTTATTCGAAATAAGGATACACGTGTTTTTGTTTTTTTTTTATTAGGGTGACCAAAAAAATCGCGACTTGCAAAATTTTCATTTAAAAAAAATCATAACTTTTGATCCGCTTGACTGATTTTCAAATTTCTTGTACGAAATCAAAGCTAAAGATTTTGAGTTTTCAAGAAAAATATGAAATTTTACAAAAATCAGGTTTTTACATGAGAAAAAAGATCAAAAATTTATTTCTTTTACGTGAAAAATAATAAAATTTTTAGGAGATTGTTATATTATACATGTATTTTTTTTCAGAGTTTTATATTTTTTTCTGAATAGTTGAAATTTTAAGCTCTCCATAAAAAAAGATTGAAAATTGTTTGAGCTGTTCAAAAGTTATGATTTTTTTTTAAATAAAGAATCTAATGCACTGAGAGCTCTAGTGTGTATCTCTAAAACTAAAAAGCATACATCGCTTGACAGTAAACGTAATATTTTCTGAACTTCCAAGAAAAAATAAGAACAGCAAAAGTCCCTTATGTCCCAAAAGCTTTAAAACACGAAAAAACGGTTTTTTTTATGTAAAAAACAATTTTTGTGAAATTTTATATTTTTCTTGTCAAGTAAAAATCTTTAGCTTTCATTTCGGTCAAGCGGTTCTAAAATTATTATTTTTTTTTAAATAAAATTTTTGCAAAGTCGCGATTTTTTGGTCACCTTATTTCGGAAATGGTCGGAAATGGGCCTATTCAAAAAATCCAAAAACATGTGTGTTATTATTATTGTCTTTATTAAGGAGGCTTTCAGGAAAAACACGTGTATCCTTATTTCGGGTAAAGAACCAAATAGCAAATTTTCACGGAATTCGGTGTCTCACTAGATCGGTTTTTCATGGAATGGCTGTATGGATATGTAGTGATTTGTAAAGAAAATTTAAAGGTATTCTTGATGAAACATTTATACAACCTGAGAGAATACCTGATGCAATTTTTGGAGAGTTTTTTTTAAACGTTCTAGAATCAATTACAAAATTCTCACAGTAAATCTGTTAAAAACAGTTCTTAAAATAAATCCCAGAAGGATCGTTTATGATGTTTAAAGATAAATATCTCTGGAAAATGCGTGTATGTCTTGATCAGTTTTTCGGAAAAATCATAGGAGGACATTCCAGAGTAAGCAACATTATAATTCTCTGTTGAAATCCCTGAACAAATTGTTGGGAAATTTTTCAGTATATTCGCGGAAGAGTTTTTTTAGAGTACACTTCAACGTAGCTCGGTAGTAAGTTAGAAATGTTAAAAAATTTCAAATTTTTTAAGGCATGTTTGAATAAATTTCAAAATATTATTTTCGAGGGCGTTTGAAAGACATGCGGGAAGCATTATTGGAGAAATATAAAAAAAAATGTGAAAAAAGTAGATCTGCGAAGAGCTTCTTTGAGAAATCGCTAAGAACATTTTCCCAATTGAATCCTGTTTAATTGCTCTTGGAAACCGTGAAGAGTATATTAGGAGTAATCTGTAGAGTAACACCTAGAAGAATCATTCAATGCTTTTTGCAGGAAGTCTTGCATAATTTTTGCTGCGAATTTTTCAAGCAGTTTTGAAAGATTAAAAAAAATGTTCATAGAATCTAAATCGAAACTTCAGGGAAAACCTCAACGGCAAATTAGGAAAAACTGTTTGTCAACTTTCTGAAGAATTTGTGGAAAGAATTCTTGCGTGATGATCTTAAAGCCAACTTTGGTATGACTTCTAGAATTCATTGTACTATGGTTTGAAAAATTCTCAGTAATTATAAGGGAACAACTGGTTGATTCTTTAAACTTCCTGGCGAAATGTTCAAAAGAATTTTCTGATTGAATTCTTCAAGAGATTTTTCAAGCAATTTGATATAGATTCTTCGAAAAATGTTCTAATCCAAGATCCTGAGATCAGAAAGCCTAAGATACTGCAGGAAAATTTTGTTGAATAATGCTTATCCCGGGAATGATTTCCAGTGGTAATCCCATGGGGAACTCGATGAAAACTTGTTAAGGTGTTCTTGGCGGAAGCACTTAAAAAGTATGGAAATAATTGATGAATTCTTCAAGAGATATTTCATGCAATTTGATATAGATTCTTCGAAGAAAGGTCTGATTCAAGAACCTGAGATCAGAAAGCTTGAGATACTGCAGGAAAATTTTATTGAATAATAACTACTAATCCCGGGAATGATTTCCCGTAGATATCCCAGGAGGAACTCAGTTAAAACTTGTTAAAGTGTTCTTGTAGAAAGTATGAAAATAATTGATGAAGAAATCCCCGTAGGAATTCTCAGAGGAATCTCTTAAAAACATATGGTTGAATACCTGGAAAGTTCGAGGAAGAATCACAAGTCAGATTCCTCACGAGTTCTTTGGAAGAATTATTGAAGCATTTTATACTGGAATAAACAAGGCCCCTCTAGGCCCCCTCCAGAAAAAAATCCTAGCTACGTCAATGACGTCAGATCTCCTGAATGCACCCTCGAGTGCAATGTTGAACAGAATTCGAAAGTGCGTCACCCTGCTTCAATCCGCTTAACGTCACGAACGAGTTTGACACCTCGTCTGCAATTCGAACGCTCGATCTCGGACCATCCAGCGTAGCACGTATCAGCCTAATTACTTTCGCCGCCAAACCATGAGTCATTATCTGACACAGCTCATTTCTTTTCTCTGAATCTGTCTTGAAATCGATAAACAGATTCTCGTCGAAGTCTGTTTAACAGAACACGCGACAGTATTTTGAACAGCGTCCCAAGTTACCCCATCTAACGGTACATACTTTGTGTGGATGTCGTGTGGCATGTGGGAAAAAGACGGTGGTCTCTGCGTGCGTGGGCAGCGAAGAACATCATTGCGCTAGTTAGTATTCACGCCCTCTCGTTTATTTTTATTACTGTTATTACTGTTTGCTCGAGCAGTCCCATTCGTTTTCGCGATTCACTGATTCGGCTACGACGACCCTCGATGCACGTTGGCTGCGCTGCTACTGTGTGCCATACATATAAGGCCATTAGAGGCGTTATGATCGCTGGGTGATGGATTAGGCTAGCAACCTTCGATTATCCGAGCAGCGCACCGAGAATAAGTGGGTCAAATCGTATTTCAGGATGTGAGTTATGTAACTTCCGAATCGGCAGCAATTCCATTCCGTAGCGGCGTCGCTGGATTTGTTGCACAGCATACGGAATCCGAACCGAATACGTCAGACGGCGGCCCATGTTGGCGGGCAGCAACTCCAGCGGCGGCGCCTAAGCACTACGAGCGCCTCGAACTGTAGCGCGCGCGTTGTCTCGATTGAGGTGCAGTGTGTAAAACATTAACCATACCCAGTCTCAGCAATGCGCGCGGCTTAGTTCGCCACTTCACACACCAGTTGGATTATCTTGCACCTTTGTAAGTTAAAAGCATAGAACGGGGCAAATCTCCGCAGCGGCCGGCACCTCAGCTGCCTCGTATTCGCCGTTGAGTAACACTGGTGGCGCCACTGGACGACATCATCCAATAAAGCAATATTTGAATGAGCTGACCGACGTGTGGAACACGAAACAAACGAGGTACAGTCAGCGAAATGAAAATGGCACCAGCCTGTTTCCAGACTTTTTTAATTGCATTATGGATAAGGAAAAGATTTGATAAAAAATGCCTAGTAAACCGAATTTTCTGACTATGAAATATTACCAGGGGTTGAATTCTGAGAACATTGAGAGTATCTCTCACTCATCGCTCTCTGTAACAATCATGATCCACAACACATCATGAGAGTTATCTTTACCACTTCAGGATAACATTTGAATAGTAATACGCGTTTTTTTCGATTGTATTTCGCCGTTCGTTACAATTTGAAGCCCGCTGCACTTTGTCCCTTCCGGACTTTGGCTTTCCGAATGAAAGATTTGTACAGATTCAACTTTTTAGCCACATCGCTGACCCAAGCATTGGGATTCCACTCAAACACTTTCACGACATGTTTGAGATCCTGATCACTAATAGAACATCCATTCTGACTGCATTTCTCCTTCCGTTCGATGCTCAGAGTTTCGTAGTAACGTTCAATCAACGACTTACCGTTGACTGCACGATCCCGATTCGATTTCCGATGTACCGATGACAGAGTTGAGGATTTTCCAAGGGCGTGCGCAAAATAAATCCGTGACTTTGCTCTTCGGGTGACGCCATTTTTTCCAATTTTCGAAAAACTGACAGCGATAAAAATATAGTGTAAACAATAAACTCTAAACAACTTCTACCCAAATGTTCAAGAGAAAATACCCAGTGGTTAGTTTTTTACATAGTTTGATATTATTTTTTTATAAAACCGCAGAAAATCTGTGTGATGCCATTTTCACTCCACTGAGTGTACTCGACCCAATGCACGCGCGGTACGGCGCGGAGCGGATGGCGGAATATTAATTTAAAGTATGCATAAAACGCTCGTTGCCTACGGTCGGTCGGTGGCTGATGCTCGACGAGATTTGATACGGGAAATAAGCAGTGCGTTTTATGAAAAATAAAACTCAAACTAAGTACCAATAAAGACGCCATTAAAATGATAATCTGCTTCTAAAGCGCCTGATTTCGGGGTGCTGTGCGATTCCATATTCCGTTTTGATACAAATTTTCGTTCCGCTCCGGCTCGGCTCGTGTCAAGCCGTTGAGTGACTGACTGCGGGGCGGTTGGCCAACTTTATGGCTCCATTTGTGTGTCGTCGTTCTTCATTCGCCATAATTCGGCACTATCAGAAAAACCTTCCCAAATAAATTTCGATCCACGGCGCGATTCCATTCGTTGCCCCTCTCGCTTTCAATGGGTCAGCACGCTAGTTCTCTAAGCACTTGAGGCGTAAACAATGCAATGCGTTCGGTGCTCTCTTCGGACTCACTTCACTCGGATGACGACCGCTTCGCAACCACATGGTTCTTCTGATACGTTTGGCGGGTTACATGTTTACATGCTTTTCCACCTCACACCATCGTAATCAAACTAACTGGACGCTGAGAGCCGCTTGAGGAGGCACTCACTTCAGCTCAGCTGTTTTTCGATGCGGGCGATGGGCGACCGACCTGTGCACCGAAATACCACTCCAGATGGGCGTTCGTGTGTATGTTTGTGCGCGCACCTCATCGCGTTGGGTGTTTCCGTATGCATGACGTCACAGTGTGGTCCAGGTTCGATGGTTGTTTGTGTAGCATTCGTTGAAAGGGGGCCTCCATCGACACAGTTCTGGGTGCTGCCGGCTGAGTTTCTGTTCCGTTCTCTCGTTTTTTCTCCGCTGGTTTCGTGAGGTAACGTAGGATAAAATGTGCAATTTATGGGACTGGCAGCTTTTTTCGTGTTTTTCCTTTTCGCTTTCTGCAATCAATTTTTATGGTCTTAATGCAGTACAGGTTTGCGATAAGAAGAGGTTAATTAAGACATCACCGCGCGATTAGTGCGCTGCCGAAGCTGAGTAGTTTAGATTACCCGAAAAGTGCTTCCTACGTGTGAATTGAACTTGTTGGCAAACTTTGGGTTTAATCGTCACACAAAATTGTTGATTACTTTTCCAAATCGACGTTAGTAACTTTCATACGGTTTTTAAGAAAATTAATTAAGAAGAATCACAACCTGTCTTCTAAAACAGTGTTGTAAAACGTCATTCATCGCCGTGCACATCGCTCAAATTTTGCATGCAATCAGATCGCGTTAAAAAACTAGAGAGTTCCTATTATTTCCCACAAAAAAATTGATGACGAAATTATACACTATTTTATTTATTTACTTACGACGTTTTTGTACTAGTGTAAAATTGACTCTAGAAACGTTGTAAGCAGTGGTTAGGTATCGAAATTCGAAAATCTGACTTAAATAGTTTCGTAAATCTGAAAATTCAACGTTTCAGAAGTAAAATCCAGTTGGTTCAGGGTGGAATGTGTAGAATTTTGTCTGCGTATCAGATATTCCTTTTTTATAGAGGAATATTTTGTGTGAGGTTCGTACAGTTAATGGAATAACCCATTTAAAACATATTTCGAGTATTTGATCTAGCTTCATTCACTGCGGAACACGTTTCTGTCTCAAACACCAAAATACCGCTATTTATTTATTTATAAGTTCCTGAATCCATTGTCGTTTTCAAAAATATCATCGTCTAGTTTTTGAAATATTACTGTCTCCGCGGTAAAAAGTTAGAATTAGTTTCTCGCCGAAGTTGGATTTTTTCCCAGAATCTGTGCAAGATCCCTATCTTCGGAAGTGGTGCATTCGATTCGCATCCGGATGAAAAAAATGTATTTTATCTTGCACGCAAAAAAAAACAATTTGTTCGATTGCAATAAATTGAACAAAACAATCGTCGTGTTGAACTAGCATAATGTTAAAAAACACGTTAATAAAGATGAAAAAAAAAATGAACAAAACAAATAAACTCTTTCGAAGTCAAAATTTACAAAGTGGAAATGATCATCGATCCCAAAAAAACAATTTTTGGAAAGGTTTCAGAGGTGGTGCATAGGGCGTAAAAGCAGTTTTCCCATTTTGGTTAACTTTTTTACACTTGGGTATACTTGTCAGCTTGTTTTGATGATTTTTGGTACATTAAAGGCAAAAAATCACCTCAAAATTGCGATATATCCACTCCTTTAGGTGATATTTGATTGAACGTCTTCTACAAATGCGATTTTTGGCCCTTGGATAGGTTTCGCTGACTGACTACTAAGAACCGACGTGACCAAGTGAACAGATAGACCCGAACTTTCTTTCTCTTATGGATCACAAGCTAGAACTAGTTCAAAATGCTCAATTTTACATGCTCACTAGCGCCACCTAGCGGCAAAATCGCGAACTAAACTGATCGCCTTCCGGATGTCCTTGAACCCCTGAGCAACTTTGCCGAAGACCCGAACTTTCTTTCTCTTATGGATCACAAGCTAGAACTAGTTCAAAATGCTCAATTTTACATGTTCACTAGCGCCACCTAGCGGCAAAATCGCGAACTAAACTGTTCCCTTTTCGGATGTCCTTGAACCCCTGAGCAACTTTGCCGAAGACCCGAACTTTCTTTCTCTTATGGATCACAAGCTAGAACTAGTTCAAAATGCTCAATTTTACATGTTCACTAGCGCCGCCTAGTGGCAAAATCTCGAACTAAACTGATCGCTTCCCGGATTTCCTTGATCTCCTGAACAACTTTGCTGAAGATCGCTTCTTTGCAAGTCGTATGGATGTCGAGATATAGCAATGTGAAATTACCTGTTTTGAGGTGATGCTAAACTTTTCAGGGTGATTCAATATTCAACTGAGTGTTGCAATACTTATTTTAGTGAGTCCGTATTTATGACGGGTAGTGTAGTTCTTAAAGAAATTATGTTCTTATTGGGTAAATTCATAAGAAATCACAATTCCTACCATTTTTTAAGAAGGCACAGGTCATCTCCGAAATTTTGATCCATTTGGTTCTCCAGATCCGTGCTCTTGAAAATATCAACTTTGGCTTCGATTCATCTCCACCTTAATGAAAAATTATATCTTACTGGCAACAACACTTCCTCTGAGACTTTCCGCAGGAATTTCAGCTGGTATATTTTGCAACTGTCTTTTTAGAGGAATGCCTATCAATATTAAGGAAACAAACAACCAATCGATCATCGAACTAAGGTATATAAAGTGAATATATGAGAATGGATTAATCTGTATCTACCAAGAGAATGATGCAATTTCTCATGGAAGTGTTGAAAAAATTGGAGCCGTTTAGTAAATTTGGGAAAAATCCATAATTTTCGACCCATAAGTATTCTGTACAAATTTTCGAAAGCTGGTGCTCTTTTCCAACTTAAAAAAAAAAATTAAAAATTTGCTTGAAATATATCTGAAGTAGGTGAAGTTGAAAGTAAAATAATATAATCATAGTTTTCTACAGGAAATTTTCTCACTTGCGTATAATCGAGATTTATTCAAAATTCTTTCGTCAACTCAATATAATACTAGTTACGCCCCCTCATCTGTAAAGCCCACCGTATCGGGTGCACGACGTTAGGCATAAATACGTTAGGCATAAAGACGTTAGGCATAAGTACGATAGGCATAAATACGATAGGCATAATGGACGTTTGGCATAATAGATGTTTGGCATAATGGACGTTAGGCATAATGGACGATAGGCATAATTTTCAAAATGAAAATAGAAATCGTTTACTGGAAAATTGTATTGATTGTTTTGATAATTTTTTATCCTATCTTCATTAACGAGATTTTTAGCCCTGGGCTAGTTCACCTCGGGACAAACAGCTTTACTTCCCTTCCGAAGGAAGTCGTAACTATGACTTTAACGTCATAAGTGACTACCCAGGTAACAATTTGAAGCTGCTCAAACGCTTTTATAGCTAATTCAATTCAGCCTTTGTTTGAACAAAAGCTGTTCATAGCCTGCATTCACTGTTGTTCAGCTGTTAAACATCTAATTCTGACGATTTTATTCAGCCTTAAGCTTAATTGAAGCTATATAGAAGGCTGAATAAAGGTCTATCATGCGCTTATTCAGGCCTCTTTCAATGACCATAATTCTATTTTTAGAACAGATGGCAACCTTCGAAAGCTTAACGATCGCTTATTCATCCATTATTCAACAATTAACCAAAAAAAATTAAAAAGTATTTACAGATTTATATTTTTGGGTTTTATCAACGCAACAAACAATTTCAAACACATAGTGTAGAAAAGTGCTGGAATTTAAAGATGAAGATTAGTAAATATGTGCCATTGAGATTTGAACTGGGATTCGCTGATTTACAACCACTTACCTTGACATCTGCTCCACATGAGACCGTGTGAACATTATCAACAGCAAGGGACTAACATATTGTTTTGTCTGAATAAGGGCTATTTTAAAGGCTGCATTGAGGCTGAAGAAGTGATAACAGCGCTATGCAAAAACACTTGAGTAAGCTGTCAAAGTGTGTTGTGATTTTTGTTTCAAGATAGAATCCTCGGTAATTTTTGATTTCTGCTATTCAATTGTTGTCAACGCAAGTTGGTAATGATTTCGATTTCGTACAGTTAATTAAAAATGTTACGAAGAAATCTGCGTCATCGCGTGTAGTGTTCTATCTTGTTGTTACACAAGGTCATCGATGCCGGATTCAGGATTTCTTTTCGACAAATGATAGGCCCTTGTGCGTTTACAGCATGTCTGCTTCGGGATGTGAAAAATTTGTTGTTCGATGAAACAGTTTTATAATAATTAATTTAGTGTTCGACCCAATGTAGGTATATATTTCGGTATGTATATTTTTATCAACATACAGGTGAAAAAATTTTCGTCAATGGCTGTTGATTTGATTAAAGCTTTAAATAACCTTTAATCAATATCATTCAGGTTGGCTGAACAAAAGTTAAAACTGTAGATGAAAAATTGTTCAACTCAATATTCAGCTTTGAGTATACTGCTGAATAAGAGTGTTTAATAAGGTTTTCTTCAAATTATTGTTCAGCTGTCACGGTGTTCAGCCTTGTACACCATTGATCAGCCAATATTCAGCAAATACTCTTGCTGTTCAGCTTTCATTGTTACTTGGGTATATCTCGGGGTTGGGATTTGATCCCAGGTCCTCAGCGTGAGTGGCGTGAGTTCTAACCATAGAGCAAATCCATGCTGAAGGTATCGTAGTTCGGCTCCTAGTCGATCCAAGATCTTTTCGTTTTCTTCACTTTTTTGGCCATGAAGCATAATCGTGTATCGTGCACAAATGAGAAAGCCAAGAATAAGAACGACGCTGTACATGATCTGTTGCTCATCTTTTGGGTTTGGTTCTACACATATAACTGGCAAATTTTTCATCAGAGATTATCCCTTCTTTAAATTGAAGGCTGTTCTTTATAGTGTTGTTGTCAACAAAGTTATTGGAGTTAGTGATGCTAATGTCCTAATCAGGAAATTTCCCTTCTTCTATAAATAAGCTATTCTTTCGAGACATTAATGTCATTATTGCTTTTAATATTTTCATCATACATTATCCCTTCTTTGAATCATAGGCTTTTCTTTATACTTATACGGTTAATTAAAGGATTAACCGTATAAGTATAAAGAAAGGATTGGAGGAGAAGACTGTTTGGGAAATCACCTTCTGTTCTTATTTGTATTTTTATTTTTCTAATAGTTTTTGGAATCGTAGATGTAAATATTTCCATCCGAAATTTTCGTTTTGACTTGTTGTTGATTGATCATGAGTAACACTGGGTAATCAAATAAGTTGTTGGAGCTCTATGCAATAACATTGGGAATATCATTTTTCTCCCAAATGCACACCATGTTCAATGCTGGATACTGTGCTATGTTGAATTTGAACTTGACTTTTGTAATTAAAATAAATATCTGATCAAATTTTAATTTTCAAACTCGACGAATATCGAGGAAATTGATTGAAAATCATCGAAAATTGTTTGTACAAGTAGCAAAGGAACCGTTCTCACTACATTTAATTGACGAGCAGACTCGAAGTAGCAATGTAACGCCAAGAAGATAGTTGTCAAACTACCAGAAAATTATTGCTGAAGATAATGTCACCTATCATAACATAAATTCTTGACTTGCCTCTCGATTATTGTCTTCAAGGTACTCATTTGCACTATAAGTATTAATATTTATATGGAAGATTTCCCTTCTTTAGAATTAACTCAATTATGTAAGAGAAATATAACAAAAAATGTCATATACTCATTAAAATAAACACCTTTAGAAACAAATAACACTTTGATTGCACATCGCAAATTTAAATTGATACTTACAAAAATGGATTGAGCTGGATTTTAGAATGATAACAATAAAAATGACAACCAATTTTCCCCCATATCTGTCATTCGGTTCATGGTCAAATTTCATAGCACCGAAAAAAAGTCATTTAATACCAGCCAATCAATCCACCCTTTCGTAACGCTTTTTGTATGAACATCGCACTTTTTTATGAACTGTCACACCTTAAGGACAGATACCCACCCCCATCAGCATAATTGAATTTGTAAATGGGCCCGAAAATTTTTCGATATAAGACGAGTTTCAAATGACACACGCGCAAGTTATTTTATGCCAAACGTCCATTATGCCTAACGTATATTATGCCTAACATCCATTATGCCTAACATCCTTATGCCTAACGTCCTTATGCCTAACGTCTTTATGCCTAATGGGGTATACTCCACCGTATCTACTATTATATTATGGTCTTCTTTTTTTCATTCTCTTGTGCTCTTTGTCCCATTCTACTAGCATAGGAGCCAAAAATCGAATGCTTGACAGATATTTCGTCAAATGTCATTTAAAGAAGTGGAGATACTGCAATTTTAATATGATTACCCTTAAGGTCCTAAAATCACCCAAACAAGCTGAAAAGCGTACCAAAATTCTACAATACTGCATTTACGCTCTTTGCACCACCTCTACACCTTTTCAAAAAAAAATCTCATTTTTTTCACATGATGTTATTTTGAGATCGATGGCCATTTTCCACTTTGTAAATTTTGACTACGAAATATTTTCGGGAATAAGGCCCACCCTATGGTCACATACACCGTGATGATTCGTCTTGATTTTTACAAACACCTTGCTTGATGCGTCGGTTTGACAGTTCCTCTTGCACTTGCGTCACATCAGATACACCGGCATGTGTTTGAAGTTGCACATACGTCGGCGTGTAGATTCCCATAAAAACTTGACTCAGTTGCTATGTTCAATTAAAATGAATATCGATTTTCAAATATTTCCATTTTCAAATCGACCAAAAGGTGACGTCGGATGGACCGTAAGTAACAAAAAAAAATGATAAGGGACGAAAATTTGCGAGGAATATTGCCTCAAAGAGAATACTAATGATGTTTCTCATCGTTAGCTGTATGAAAACCGAATCTCTCGATTTTCCACATGTTTACCAATTCTGTATCTGCTAATCGGAATTTTAGTTTTGGCTCTGCACATAAGTCGATTTACTATAAGCGTATGTACGGTGTATGTGCTAGCATTTTGACAGTTAATTGAGTCACATTGCAAAACTTACGGTGTATGTAGCTAAGTCAAATACACGCAGTAACATGATTGAATTTTACTTTAAAAAAAATCATAAAATAGTTTTAGTAATACTTACTTAATATAACGATTATGCGTTTGTCGAGCAATACAAAGAAAATCTCGTTTTGTTTATTTTTGCATATACGTCGGATTGAAAAATACCGATTAGAAAAAGTGTTATCTTTCTGAAGCATTATTGTGTCGATGTCTTTAACCTTTCAGTCGTCGCGTGGTTTGCCACCGTCAGATCCACCGCGCTGCTGTTGTGAACGAATAGCGAGGTTTTTTCAACAATGTTGTACAAAACACAACAGCGTGACGACTGAAGTGTTAAGAGTTACTTCCTACCGTTTCGTTTGATGAGCTCGTTTCATACTATTTTATAAACCTATGTCTCCTCCCACTATCACAATCTCCCTGATAGGAGTGGACATTTTGACAGCTCCCGAAATTTATCGGTCTCTGGTAACAACGATTATACAACTCACTTCATGATGCTAGTAGTAACGTCTAATCAGATGTATTATTTGAAAATTAGATGCAATTTTGCTTGAAGGTCTTCCTTAGCCGAGTGGTTAGAGTCCGCGGCTACAAAGCAAAGCCATGTTGAAGGTGTTTGAATACGATTCGCGATCTTTTCGTAACAGAAATTTCCTTGACTTCCTTGGACATAGAGTATCATCGTGCCTGCCACACGATGTGCGAATGCGAAAATGGCAACTTTGGCAAAGAAAGCTGTCAGTTAATAACTATAAGAACATAAGCTGAGAAGGCTCTGTCCCAGTGAGGACGTAATGCTAAGAAGAAGAAGTTGTAATTTTACTTATGAAAATATCATTATTATTGGAAAATAATCGTAGGTAAAAATATTCCTCTGACCAGGGTTGGGAAAAATCTTGAAATTCACTCTACAGTAACCAAGCAAAGCCAATCACAGTCAGCGAAGCCAGTGAAACTCACGCCCATCGCTGCTGTAGGCAAAAAGCCTTGAAAATAGCAAAACACCCGTTGCTAAGGGCAACCCAGAATTACTGTAGAAAAATGTTCTATTTCCCGCTACATTTCCCGCATTTAGAGCCTTCAATGACACTCATGATTTAGAAAATTCGTGCACCCAACATAGGCTACTTGATGAGATTCACGTTTTTGAACTACTGTACTGGAGAGCCACGTGATTTTCGCGAAAATTCAAGCCTACTACTATTACCATTCCCAGCACTGCCTCTGACGTCCGAGTGAAACTGTTTTATACTCAAAATTTCTGGATTATGAATTGTCTGGCATAATACGGTTATAGTATTCAAATGAAAACTCTTACTCTTACTACGTGATAGAATGTCCTGTTTTCATCTCAGTCCGGTTTAAACCAGCATCAACTCTAAGCGGTTATGGTACCCACAAGTACTTGGCCCCTTAAAGTCGGCTCTAGTTTGTTTTAATATTTATAACCGCAATCCGGCGTGACGGATGAACAGGTTTGTCGGATTTTTTGGTCTTGCGGTGGGTAGGTGGGTATGCAAATGCTCCATTCCATGAGTATGGTCAAAGTCTTTGGGGCGCGATAGCAACTATATATTTGCGCGATGGTTGCTTTACATGCCAGCTGTCACGCGTTGTCGCAGCATAATAAACGCTCAAAAGTGCGAAGCCGGGCAGCTGAAACTCGCACTCGTACATTACTTTGTGATCGACGATCATCGGGCGGTTGAGTAAGACCTTGAATAAATGACAGCCCCCGAAGAAGCGTGTACGTGGTTCGAAGAAGACAAACTCCTTTATCCAGTAAGTGGATGAGAAGCTCTCTGCTGCTGCTACGCAAATGGAAGATTCCTCATTCGGGTTTGATTAAAAGAATAAATTATATTTCTCAAACTTTCAAGCCCTGGAAGAGGCGTAAGGCGCGCGAAAAATAACACACTAACATGATATTCTCGTATTTTGTTTGTCGAGCCTCTTGTGGACCTGAAAAGTCGAAGCAATGCAATGTGGTCACCTGATGAGGATCGCGGCTTGGCGGAAAATAAGAAGCGAAGAAAATGATGATCAAATTCAAAAAGCTATAAATCTTACTTACATGACACTTTTCGCGGCAAGGATTCCCCGTTGTGTCTACGCTTCTCCACCGTCGACTTAATTTCCAACCTGAAGATGTTGTTTGCTCTCCAAGAAGCTGGACTGGATGGTGTGGTTTTTGCCATTGTGCGGCACAGACTGCACCAGGGAAAAATATCTCGGACATGTGTCACACAGTTTCCCGTCCTTCCGCTGTGGAATATGAGATAAACAGTGATCATTATTGGGCGAGGAATGCGGATTTCAGAGACATCGAAGCAAATGGAGTTGTCTTCTGGTGGAGATGGTATGATCAACTGCTTCAGAGATAGGCAATATTGTTGATGACTTACCTATGGGATAACATTCCACAAGAAAGCTAAGCTTCTTGGCTCTTCTTCCTCCAATAAGAGTTGAATTAATTGCAAGACAACGTGCACCGTTATAAATAATAATGTAATTGAAATCGTTTCACTTTTCCCTAAGGGTCTTCAAAAGCATGATTCACACTTTGTGTGCGGGAAGCTGCCCAGCTGTTCATTTAATTCTCTCACTTTATTCTCGTGCCAGTCCAAGAGTCATCAACACCAAGCCGAAATGAAACGAATAAATTTATTCAAATTGTTCGTCACGAACCTCCGATGGATCTAGACCACTCAGCACCAATTGGAGGCGAAATTGTAAAGTTCCTAATTTATCTCACCAACCGGTGAAACAAGTGGAAGTAGGCAATAAATCAAGATAACTTATTAAGTTTCGTTTCTGCTCAAGCCGACAGCCCAAAGTATTTTTAAGGGAAGGGCCAACGAGCTTCTATTTCTCTATTTCTAATTGTGACCCGGTCCGAACTTATTACTCAGCATCACGTGCGTAAGGCCAATTAATTCAATTCAACACCGTCATTACACTTGTCCAGCACGGTTCCCAGCCTATTGCCTTAAACAGAAAGTAGACAATGGAAGCGAAATTACCGAACCGATAAGTTCCAAATCCGGGATCCTATCGGTAGATAAGCGTACCTCGATAAGAGTGACACTATTAATTCCAAGGGACTTCCTTCAATGGCCGCTTGCTCAGAACAGAAAAGCTTCCATTGGAACCGGTTTATCATCGGCTTCGAGACTGGAATACAAAAATTAAAACGTATAAATAAAAATTCGTTTCTCCCTCCCTCGAACCCCCCAGAGCTTGTCCCATTCCTCACGTGCGCCGCACATCAACCAAAAATAAAAATTTCGTTATTCGTTGTCGTAGGAGCGACATACTCGAGAAAAGAAGTTTTTTTCTATATGTAAATTTCATTTTCTTCCCCAGCGCTCCGTGCTTTCTTCATCCTCCCTCCTGGGACCATCTTTCGAGATTGAGATCGAGATCGGGAGCGCAAGAGCAGCAACTCCTCCGAGCCCTGCTGGAGGATGAGAGCCGTTGTGTCTTTTCAGTGGGAAATTTATGGTTCCACATCCAACCATTTTTATTGCTTCATTTTATCAAACATGATTTAGAGTCACAAGGTCCCTCTCGGTTGTAGGAGAGCTGGCCCCGTTTCCTATATGCACACCCCCATCACCACCGTTTTCGTGGGATTTGGAGCAGGAGGTTGGGAGCTGACGATGCGATGGCTGCGTTCGGGTTTTGGGTTGCGGACAGGGATGCCAGATGATTTTTTTTTTCGAATATCTCTAAGAGTGACGCAAACATATGACGGGGTTGGTGGTCTAATAGCTACCGCTTCTGCTTGATAAGCAGATGGTTCTGGGTTCAATCCCAAGCCCATCCCTGTCAGTGTAGTTGTATCTTTCACTTGCTTCTATCTTCCACTCTTGAACTGTCTCACTTAAACTATTCGTTCATAGCACTCGTCACGCTTTCATTCTTCCATTATTATATCACGTCATTCCTTACGCTTGAACATAGGCAGTCTGCTAACGAAAAACAAGCCTCTATGCCTACAATTTGCCTTACCGCTATACCTTCCTGCATGAACTGGCGTAGATGCAGGGTTTTTTCATGCGATCGGAGAAATTTGAATGATTATTTTCATCCAATCCCTGGTGGAAATTCATGAAAGACTGCTTCTAAGAATTCCTACATAGAATTCGTAGAAAATTTTCATTAAAAATCGTTATAGAAACCTACAGGATGTTGACAGAAGTTTACTGAATATTTCGCTGAAATCTCTCCAAGAATCAATGAATTTGATTTCAATCTTTTCTGTTTATATAGGATATTTCCACGAGTAACTCAAGCAATGTTGCCCCTAACCCAACTACTTATCTCATTGAACAATCTTCAGAAAATATCTGAATTCCTGGAGACAAAAAAAAAATGAGTATGATCAGTGTCAGATCACAAAAAAAGCTAATCTACAATGCACCAATCGAATGATTACTTGAAACATACAAACGTCCTTAATAGATTAGGAGGTTCATAAGCTCCAGTTAAGTAGGGAAAGTGTACCAGTTATGGACATAGTGGTTCCCTATTTGGCCATATGCGAAATTCGGATAATTTTCACATTTTTAATCTTTTTGAATGTTTTAACATCAAGATATATCGTTAATCTTACTGCTAAAACACAAAAAAACTTTTAAAAATGTTGAGACATTCAAATTATCACGCATGGCGAAATAGGGAACCACTATGGCCATAACTGGTACACCTACCCTATATGTATTATATTTTAAACTTCCTTAAAAAATTACCTGAAATTCCTTCAGAAATTTACACATTTTTTAATAAATATAAGAAATTTACAACAATTATACTTCTAACAGAATTTCATCAAACTGTATTCATAGAGGATGTTGTGGGGAGTATGTATATGCATTTGAAAGATTGGAAAAAAATCTGCGAATGTAAGTATTTATGATTCCTAATCGTAATTTGTGTATAATATTGTGTCGATTATCCAAGTTTGAAAAAAAAAATCCGGATTCGAAGAAAAAAATAACAAACAGCATCGCCATCTGTTGATTGCATGATGAAACTTCAAATGCCCAACCACAGATGGCACCAAGGTGATCAAGCGTCCACATGTCCTCCTACGGAACTAATACAAAAGCTTCAAGAAAAGCTTCATTACAGTGGCTGCGTACTTGATTTGTAGTAATCAGCCGAATTTTCGTATGGTTAAAGATTAACCTTCATCCAGCCAACATACTTTTGCATGCTGAAAAAACACTAAAACCTGCATAACTTTTCTGTTTCTTGATGGATTTTGCTGAAATTTTCAGAATTTCCGGAAAAGCTCTTACAGTTTATGGTATGACGGATAAATATATTAGGATCCTGATGAGCTAGACGGTTGGTGCTTTTGGCACAGTTGGCCAGTAGAACGAGGGCTATATGTCAGTGAAAAATCTGTTTTGGAATTCGTTCACTAGGTGGCGCTTATAACATTTTTACTTCAACTTAAGATCCTGATGGGCTAAAAGTTTGGTGTTTTCGGCAAAATTGTTCAATAGAACGAGGGCTATCTGGCAGTGGGAAATATGTTTGGGAATACGTCCGCTAAGTGGCGCTAGTAACAAATATTCTTAAATCCTCCGTATCTTGAGATCCTGATGAGCTAGAAGGTTGGTGTTTTCGGCAAAGTTGTTCAGCAAAACGAGTGCTATCTGGCGATGAAAAATCTGTTTGCGAATTCGTCCGCTGTCCATTTTCTTTACACCTCTGTATCTTAAGATCCAGATACGCTAGAAGGTTGAAGTCTCCAGCAAAGAACCCATATCAGAATACCATTTCATTCCCAATCAAATTTAAAATCAAAATCCAAATTCAAATCCAAACCACATTTCCAATCCCAATACAATCCCTAATGATATCATACAAACAGAAATCCAAATCCATACCCAATTCCAAACATCAATCTCATCCTTGTTGATTTCTGGAGTTTGTAACGGGTTTATGTTCATATAACGTATAGAAGAATTTCTATCGATAAAAAAGATATTCTTTACTGATTTTAGGATGAGTTTTGAGGAGAACCTGTGGGGAATTTGGGAAAATTCTGTTCTGGGAAATCATTCTCTTGAATCTCATGAGCAATCGTTTGTGAATTTCCATATGAATCCAATACTAATTCCATAGATGAATCAAACTCCGAATTTATAACCAAATCCAAATCGAAATACTAGTCTGTCTAACAGAAAAATTTCATAAATTTCAAGCCGGGCCGCATTAACGGGGGCGGCGAGGGGGCTAAGGCCCCCGGGCTCTCACATTTTAGAGGCCCCTACAAATCTCGACAAAAATGTGTATAGTTAAACTTTTATAAATAATATTGCAATAATAGATACTTTTTGGAATCGCATCTCATGATTTGAAAGATTTATTTTTGTTTTGTTACCAAATCCGGAATGATGGGCGATATTTGAGCAAATAAAAGCATATAAAATTACTGATCAAGATGTAAGTACGTTCAGAATGGGATTTTGTTAACTTCACGAGAAACAAAAAGATTGAGGAAGACTCAAACACGATTTGGATAAACAATAAGAGTGTCATCCTTTTGTTTGAATTTCTAACGCTTTTCCAATTGTAACGCAAGCTTTCTCAACGAGGTTTCAGACTAGGTTCGAATGCATTTTACATGTCTTCGGATCAAGTATTAGGACTTGCTTATTTAAACATGGCTCTATCCAGTTAGGCCGAAGGTCATTAGGCCGAATGCCGTTAGGCAGAAAGGGTCGTTAGGCCGAAAGTGTCGAAAACGGCCGATAGTTCTAATAAACCGTAAAGTCAGATGGGTGACTAAAAGGGATAGGACAGGACAAATTACATTATCTAGAAACCGCTGAATGAATTTTTAGGTCAAATGGATTGTCAGTTGTTAGTTCAGGATTATCTGCAATACCTAAGAGCCCACAATATCCGCTGTGATGTATACCTAGAATGAACAGCTTTTGGAAAAAATACTGATGAATGTGTTAGCCATACCGAAAAGTAGTAAATGATAAAAATATTATTTCGGCCTAATGACCCTTTCGGCCGAACGACCCTTTCGGCCTAACGGCATCCGGCCTAATAGCCTTCGGCCTAACGACATTCGGCCTAACGACCGGCACCAATCAACGAGGTTTCAGACTGGGTTCGAATGCATTTTACATGTCTTCAGATCAAGTATTAGGACTTGCTTATTTAAACATGGCTCTATCCCGTTAGGCCGAATGCTGTTAGGCCGAATGTCGTTAGGCCGAAGGCCATTAGGCCGAAGGCCATTAGGCCGTCCCTTTCGGCCTAACGGCATCCGGCGTAATGGCCTTTGGCCTAACGACCTGCACTCCTCAACGAGGTTTCAGACTGGGTTCGAATGCATTTTACATGTCTTCAGATCAAGTATTAGGACTTGCTTATTTAAACATTTATTTTAAAATGGCTCTCTGGATCACACTCTAGATTGGTAGTGTATTACTGTATGTATTTTTTCATGATTTTCTCTCGAAATTGAGAATTAAGTTTTTCCCAAAGATTCAGTGATTTTTCTGAAGATTTCTACAGAAGTTCATTAAACAATTATTTACCATTCAATTTCTCCAAGAATATTTCAAGAAATTACCTGAAAGATTCCGTCAGGTTTTTTTTTTCAATACTTTCCAAGGAAGTCCTAACTCTTCCATGATTTTTCCATCCATTTATTTAGTATATCCGTAAATCTTGAAAGTTTAGAACATCTTCAAGAATCTTTGTATGATCTCCTAGAACAACTGTAGAATTTGGTTGAAGGATTAGTGAAGAAATATCTGGACGAATTCCTAGTTTAGTCTTTGAAGAAAAAAAAAATCGGAATGATGGGCGATATTTGAGCAAATAAAAGCATATAAAATTACTGATCAAGATATAAGTACGTTCAGAATGGGATTTTGTTAACTTCACGAGAAACAAGAAGATTGAGGAAGACTCAAACACGATTTGGATAAACAATAAGAGTGTCATCCTTTTGTTTGAATTTCTAACGATTTGCGAAATGTTACAATTGTTACGCAAGCTTTCTCAACGAGGTTTCAGACTAGGTTCGAATGCATTTTACATGTCTTCAGATCAAGTATTAGGACTTGCTTATTTAAACATGGCTCTATCCCGTTAGGCCGAATGCTGTTAGGCCGAATGTCGTTAGGCCGAAGGCCATTAGGCCGAAGGCCATTAGGCCGTCCCTTTCGGCCTAACGGCATCCGGCGTAATGGCCTTTGGCCTAACGACCTGCACTCCTCAACGAGGTTTCAGACTGGGTTCGAATGCATTTTACATGTCTTCAGATCAAGTATTAGGACTTGCTTATTTAAACATTTATTTTAAAATGGCTCTCTGGATCACACTGTAGATTGGTAGTGTATTACTGTATGTATTTTTTCATGATTTTCTCTCGAAATTGAAAATTAAGTTTTTTCCCAAAGATTCAGTGATTTTTCTGAAATTTCTACAGAAGTTCATAAAACAATTATTTACCCTGCAATTCCTCCAAGAATATTCCAAGAAATTACCCGAAAGATTCCGTCAGGATTTTTTTTCCAACACTTTCAAGGAAGTCCTAAGTCTTCCATGATTTTTCCGGTGATTTTTCCATCCATTTATTTAGTATATCCGTAAATCTTGAAACTTTAGAACATCTTCAAGAATCTTCGTATGATCTCCTAGAACAACTGTAGAATTTGGTTGAAGGATTAGTGAAGAAATATCTGGAGGAACTCCAGGAGTCTTTGAAAAAAAGAATCGATGTAATCCCTGAGGAAATTACTGGAGGTAGTATCGTTGGAGTGCTAAAGGATTTCCTGGATAAAATTCAGGAGAAAATCCTCTGAGGGCCAATTCCTTCACCTTCGCTTAGGCCGTAAACCACGTTTACCCATATGGTTAAACTAGGTTTAAGGCCTAAGCGGTGGTGAAGAAACCGCTTATAAGGGTCGATTTCTTCACCCTCACATAGGCCTTAAGGTGAAGATTAATCGAAGCCAAACCTCAAATTTTCAAGAGCACAAATCTAGAGAACTAAACATCCGTTGAAGATGAAAACCTTATCGATTGAGCACTAGCTGGTGGTGACCAATCGATTAAGTTTTCACTCAAAACGGGTTTTCGGTTCTCTAGATTTGTGCTCTTGAAAATTTGAAGTTTGGCTTCGATTCATCGTCACCTTAAACCTAGTTTAACTATATGAGTAAGCGTAGTTTACGGCTTAAACCATGGTGAAGAAATCGACCCTAAGCATCATTTGAAAAATCGTTGTAAGAATTTCTGGGAGAGTTTGAAGATGAATTTCTAGAGAGATCCCTGTTTGAGTCCCTAAAAGTATTCCAAATGAAATCTCTAGACAAATCACTGGAAGATATTTTGAAATTTTTTCCTTAAGACATGCGATTAAAGTCGCGTATTGCTGCAAATGATGATTGTTGCAGAGAGTGATAAGTGAGAGATTATCTCTATTTTTTTTAAAGATTTAATGAGCTGTTCGGTAATCCAATGCGCATGGTTTTTAAATTAATTAACTCATTACGTGTGGTAAGGATGAATGAATTATGAGTGAAAATATGAAAAAAATCCACGTGCTCAGCAGGGATTTGAATCAACGACGCTTGTTTGCTAGACGAGCGCTTTACCAACTTAGCTACCAAGGCACTTGGTGACCCAATAACTTAGATGGTTACAAGTTTCGAATTCAAATCCCAACAGTTCACACAGGCTACTCTCATAACCCATATCCACCCATCTCATGTATACCTCAAAAGCGCTTGTGTTGAGACTGTTTGCCTATCATAACCACATCGCTTCCTCAAGAATTCATCGTCTCACAGGAAGCTTGATAGGAGTGAAATCAGAAATTGATCTAAGAGTTTATCCAAGAATCCAAGAAGGAATCTGACGGTCCTCCATAATTATTTTACAGGGCATATTGTTAAAAGTCCATGTTTAAACTTCCTACTGGACATTCTCAAAAAATGTTCGTGAAATTTATTTATTAAATTCCTCCAAATGTTACACTAGGTATTGAATCATGAACTAGGTTTTAGATCACGAAGGAATCTCACTGCATTTTTTATATTTATGGAGGGATTATTCTTTAAGAAAAACACTAATTGAAAAAGTGAAGTTAAGATTTTAATTTCAATTAGTGGTTTTTTAACAAAGGAATGCTTCTAAAGCCATGTCTTACAACCGGTGGTGCGCGGACCTCTAGGAGGCGGTCACGGCTTCTCAGGAGGTCCGCGAAGCCATTACAAATAAATGAGTTTTTTCAGTGTTGTTGTGTACATTTCAAAATTTCTATATTCTTTTTCTAAATAGTTGATTATTTTGTTTTTCTAGTTTCACAAATACTGATAAAATATTCTTAATATACCTCTTGCAATTAGATAGATAGATTCAAATAGAAATTAAACTAATATAGTTTCTAGGAAGTGCCTTTGAAAACAATCAGCAGAATTCAGGGAATTCTATTTTTTACTTCTTCCTTTCAAACCATTGACGTAGTCCGCTCAAATTCAAGGAGATTTCTGTTGGTTTTTTGTCAGTTTTTACCTGTCATGATCTTTCGAAGTTTACTGAAGTAATTTGCTGGATTTCTAACAATATCTTTTTTTTTTTGCAATAAGATCTCCGTGGATGAGTGAAAGCCTTTGGATCTTGAAGAAATTTTTCTAATAAAATAGCCTAAAAAACCCTTGCAATCTTGCCAAGAACTTCCCCTAAAAGGCAGTCGAAGATTTTGGACAAGAATTATTTAAGATGTGCATTTGAAAGTGCTGTAAAAATTCGACACTTTTCGCGACGTTCGTTCCGTGGCTATGGTCAGAAATAATTTTATTATCTTGCATTTTTCCGTTTCCGTCATCACACACAGCACGAGTGGTAGAATGAACATCGAGAAAAACAAAGAAAAAGTCTATTGAATGTTCTTTGACATGATGACATTTGTATAAATCGTAAATCGGATCATAAACAAAACGAATAGTTTGATTTTGCTTGTTATGTAGAATGTGACACGCATACAGTGAATGCAGCGTTAGGGTGGGGCTTATTTCCAAAAATCTTTCGTAGTCAGGATTTACAAAGTGGAAAATGATCATCGGTCCCAAAATAACATCCTGTGAAAAAATGAGAATTTTTGGTGAAGGTTTAGAGGTGGCGCAAAGGGCGTAAGTGCAGTTTTCCCATTTTAGTGAACTCTGAAAAATTTTGGTATGCTTTTCAGCTTATTTTGGTGATTTTAGGACCCTTAAGGGCAAAAAATCACCTCAAAATTGCGATAGCTCCACTCCTTTAGATGATATTTGACGAAATACATTTTATGCATGCGATTTTTGGCCCTTGTATAGGTTACAATGACTGATTACTATGAACCCGAATAAGAATAGCTGGGGAGGATTCCTATGCTTGTAAAATGGAACAAAGAGCAAAGAAAAATGAGAGAAAGAACAAAGAACACAGAAGATTGTTAGGTGGGGTGGGTTAAACAGAGGGGAGGGTGTAACTGATGATATTATATAAGAATCAACTATGGAGCCGTGTAAAAATCTCGGTTGGATGTATGAGATGTGATTATATGCAAGTTAAACACTCATTTAGTATTTTAGAATGTCCGTTTGATATAACTCCAGCAATTGCTTTTATAATCTGAAAGAAATTATAGAGGGGCCCAAATCCATACAGGCTCAAAATCCGTACACTTCATACAAATAGAAGAAGTTTTATATGAAGTGGAAGGGTTTAGATTCATTTCTTAGGTGTTCGGATTTTGATCCCACACGATATATCCTTATTAGGTAAATCTACAAACGATTTTTGCTTTCCAGCAATAACACTTCTTGTTAGAATTTCCACAGGAATTTCTGGATTATGATGCCATTTCAGCAATTAATTGCGTTTGGGGTTCCAATACTTCACTTTCGCCACAACACCATCAACATAACTTCGGACAAACGAAAATGCAGATGAAGTTCAATACATCGTTCTACATCTGTATTTGAAATCGATGTGTATAAACAACAGCAGAAGGTAAAAAATCGGTAGTCAAAATTGAAATTAGTGCACGAGCTTCTATAGGGTGCAAGAGATAAAGCACTTCAGGTTGAAAACCTCTCAAATAAAACCAAAATTAAGTCGTCACAGTTCTGAAACATATGTTTTAGGACAGAGCTACATGAAGGAATTTTCACAGGATGTCCTATTTATACATAAATATTTATATAAATTAGTTATGAATTTAATAGATACTGCGTGAGACTGAATTTCCAGGATGTAAATTTTGCAACGGTTCTTTTCGATAAATTGCTATCATCATTCAGAAAAAAAACAACCAAACGATTATTGAACTAAAGCAGTAAAGTGACGTGCATTTATCAATATCTACCAGGAGAATAATGATGAAACTTCGCATGGAATTAAGGACATTTTAGCCGTTATTGAAATTTTTCCATAAAGTCCAATAAAGTTGCAATAAGTTCCAATATAATCGTATACATGGGTCGAAAACTAAAGATGGTTAAAAAATTGGTGCTCTTCTCCTACTTGAAGAAAAATTGCTCGAAATATTTCTGTAGTAGGTAATATTAAATAGAAGTCAAGGGGTCGGACCTGGTGTAGTGGTTAGAACACACACCTTTCACGCTGAGGATCTGGGATCGAATCCCATCCCCGAGATAGTCACTAAAAATTTCAGTGGCGACATCCTTCGGAAGGGAAGTAAACCCGTTGGTCCCGAGATGAACTAGCCCATAGCTAAAGAGCTGAAAATCTCGTTAATAAAGATAAAAAAAAATGAAGTCAATAAATATAATCATCGTTTTCTAGATTCCTCAGTTACGCTTAAGACATCACTAGTTTCACCCTCCCACCTGTTTAACCCAACCCACCTTACATTCTTCTGTGTTCTTTGTTCTTTCTCTCATTCTTCGTTGCTCTTTGTTCCATTCTACTAGCATAGGAATTCTCCCCAGCTATTCATATGCTTATTCGGGTTCATATTAATCAGTCAGCGTAACCTATTCAAGGGCCAAAAATCGCATGCATAATATATATTTCGTCAAATATCATCTGAAGGAGTGGAGATATCGCAATTTTGAGGTGATTTTTTGCCCTTAAGGGTCTTAAAATCACCAAAACAAGCTGAAAAGTATACCAAAATTTTTCAGAGTTCACTAAAATGGAAAAACTGCACTTACGCCCTTTGCGCCACCTCTAAACCTTCATCAAAAATTCTCATTTTTTCACAGGATGTTATTTTGGGACCGATGATCATTTTCCACTTTGTAAATCCTGACTACCGAAGATTTTTGGAAATAAGCCCCACCCTAATGCAGCGTCTATTACGAAAAATGACAGAAGCAAACAAAATCGTAACGTTTCCTAGCAAATCTATCATGGCCAGAGGCATTCAACTGACATTTTTTCTTTCCGACATTCGTTGGATCGCTCGTGTTGTGAATGTTTAAGGAAAACGCTGCCAAGTAAGGGAAGTCACGGTAGTCGACACGTTTTCGTTGATATTAACCGTGACTGCTTCCAACACTGTATGTGGCTAGATTATGGATTGATTTTTACAAATTTCATCGCAGATATCTTACGTGGATTCCAAACAAGATCTCTCGCGTACTACCTCACGGATTCCATTGGCGATTTAATACATTTTTTTTCTAAACAGGTTTCTGGATAGAATTTTTTCAATGCCTGATGAGATGATTTGAAAATCCTATCTAAAATGCTGAAGAGAAATAAACAAAATATCCCTTAGGATGATGTTATAATTGTTTTTAATTAATTTAGATCCTTATTTTGGACTGCAACCAATTTATGTGGTTCTATAAAAAAACAGATATTCATTTCAAGGATTCTGCGGGATGTTTGTAAAATTTAAAAGGAGGGCGCAGCTTCAAAAAAGTTGGGAACCACTGTTATAATATATACGCCATATATATCTTTAAAATTGAAGATATTATGTTTTTGTCTATGCTTTCAATATTTCAGTATTTCCGAAATGAAGACCTATCTGGCAACCCTGGTTTCTAAAACGAAGCGACGAGGGGCTACCGCCGTGGGTGACCATTTATCATCGTCTTATCCATTAGGAACTGTGTCGAGAGTTTTGAAATCGCTCGACGAAGACATATGGGCCAGACAGATGAAATTAGGAACCTGCTAAAAATATTTTAAGACCCGCATATTAAGATATTGAGTTGCTCCTTCTCGTGACATATGGAAATCCGAGCGAATATTGTGACTGAATCTGATAAACGGATTTCGGCTGCGTACTGATTCACCTCATCCAGTAAGAATGATTCCAACTGGATCTATCGCAGAAAAAAAACAAGACTTCCTAGACAAATTATGGCCATCCCCTCCATAAAGCGGTCTCGAGCATCTTTTTCCGACGAAACCACACCCGGGAGATTACCGTGATTTATAAGAAGAAGAAAAGGGATGTTCAGCGCTGGAGTGGAAGATTAAAGATTTTAATTCTCCATTTCGGAACAGAGAAAACAACTTCCCGTTTCGATCGACCGACCGACCGACGGTTGTCGGATTGCATTCTCTCCCCGGCCAAGAGTCTACACAGGAATAAATTAATTAGAAAAGTAGGGTTGACTATTTTAATTATGTTAGCGGTGGTCAGCCTTCCGGATTATTGCGTTAACTGTGATTACTTTTATGCAGATTATAGCGGGCGTTCGGGAGGTTGATTGCTATGCGTTCCCGCCACATTTGTCTGGGTGGGCTCTTGGAGCGAATAACTCACATTAACGGTGCGGAAAATTAATGGTTTCGTTTGTGTTCGGGTGGAGAGTGGACTTTTTTTTTCGTTGTTTTGTGTAGATTTTTGAATGATTGGGGACGAAAACTAGCTGTGACCATAAATTTGCCCCGCGAAACATGTTGAAGTACACATTTTGTTTAAAAATTTATATTTCATGTAAATTACTGGCAATTATGTTGGTACACCTGTGCGCACACGTCTTGGCTTTTCGGTTCCCACTGTGAGATGTTCTTACGGTAACGAACGGAGCCGCCAAGATAGAAGAAGCGTCGGTCGGTCGCCTAGGATTTATGGCTTGTTTGAGCTCCGAAGATCTTCGAGTCTCTAATGGTGCCGCTCACCTAGACCAACGGAGGCACACCAACACGAGCACGTTTCCTATAGGAAGATTTTCCCCAAGACGTGATTTTTCCGTTCATCTGCGCTTTTCGGGCTGCTGCTGCTGTTCCGGACTTTGGGGGGGTTTTCGAACAGAGCGCCGGAGGAAATTTATGAACGACGTGCCACGGGGCTGAGATTGAAAGTTTTGCATCTCTGCTCCTTGAGTGTGCAACTGGAAAACACCTTCGGAAACGCTTTTCGGTGGCGGCTGGACGGAGAAAAATGAAAATTAATTGTAATTCATCCTTGATTATGCGCTGTAAACTAATGCTGTTTTACTTTTGTTTTCTCCTCCACAGGTAAGAGATACTCAGAATCTCTTGCGGGCACACTTCTTCCAGACTGGATAGGTAAGTCGCTTCTCTTTTTTTCAGTTTCCCTAAGTTTAAGTTAAATTTAAGTTCGGTTAAGTTCCATTCTTGTCAAAATTTATTTCTAATTTCGTATTTTCAGTTATATTGTTTGGTGTAGAAAGTTGAATTGCCGATAGATCGAAATTTTTCCTTGATTAACCATTAATACTTGGTTTGAGTAACTTTTGAACATGAGTTCAAACAACATTACTTTGAAGTCAAAATTTTCGAAAACTAGTTTCCTTTCCTATTATTTTCTTTCGCTTCCCCTGATAACCTTACTAATCCACTGCTGCAAAGTGTGTTGCCCGTTTGAGGTAGATAACATGTCATAGTGAGTATGGTATTTTCCCCTAGCAAGTAAGTAACTTTCTCATAACAATACTGGTGTCCATGGAGTAAGGAAAGGTAAAATTATCTAGATGGTAGTCGTTGATGGATTTTGAATCGTAAATTAGGGGTTTTCGTCGTTGTTACCACTAGTGATTAATGTGAATGCGTGTTAATATTCGTAGAAAAGGTCGGTGAACATGTTTTGCGTAGGAAAATCCCTCAAAACTCAGTGCTAACCCATATTTTACTGACATTGAACCTACTTGTTGGTCTATTAATAACCCGAACACACGGTATGGGAAAACTACTCGGGAAAACAAACGTGCTGCATGAAGACAAAACAAATCAACTTCAATCGATTTCCCTTCATACCACCACTAAACTATAATGAATCCAAAGCAAAAAAGAAAAAAATCGAAGTCAAAGCGCCCACACCAGGGGCGATAAAGTCGCGCAGAGCAACATCCAAAGGAACTGTTGTTTATTTAGAATAGAGCACCTCACAGCAAGAAGACGTCGTCGGCGGCGGCATTGCAACGGCGCGGCGATCATCGGCGAGAGAGGCGCCACTTAAACACTTTTTGGAGTAAACAAACACTTAAAACTGTTATTTAACTGTTTACATTTATGGGCTAGTCGCTGGCCGCTGCTAGTTCTGTTGCTGGCTGGCTTTGGGTGCATCTTTTCACCTTTTTTTTTATTCTCTATGTTGGCGCTCAAAATCTCGCATGTGCGGTGCGGAAGTGCAACAGCAAGAGCAACAAGAGCAGCAACCGACCGATTGCACTTTCGAGAAGCGTGACACATTTTGTGCAGCTGCCGAGAGGAATATACTTGGCGTGATTGGATTTTAATGCAATTACTATTCTTTGTGTTTTGCGCGTTGTTGGATTGGATTTGCGAAGCAGAAGATTAAAAATGCATCAGATTGGGTTTTGGATTGGTAATTTAGTGTGGGAAAATTGAAACACGGGATCGGAATTACAATGAGTGTAGAATATTTTGAAGCAGAAGTGTCATAGAAATTATCTTGAGGAGAATCTTTGAGAACTTCAGCAGGGTATAATAATTCAGAGTTGAAATTTTTGTTCAGAGTTTACCCTTATTGACCTTGAAGTAAAAACTTTAGATATTTTTAAAATATAATGTTTTTGAAACTTGAGATGGCAACTTTGTCTTCCATACTTAGCATAAGAGTGGTTGCGCTGAACGTAGAACTTAATTCAAGTGATTTGGATGATACATTTCTCAAAACTACATGAATATATTTATTCCAGCCAGGTTGTGTTTAATTGATTTTGGAATAGTGTAATTTATATGATCCTTAACTGAATGCTCAAACTATGATCGCTCTGATAATTCGATTTTCGATCTCGAACAGTGTCAAAACTTTTAAAATGAACGTTAAGTTTCACGCAATCGCTCTTCCTTGTGCTCTTTTTTTTGCATTAAATCAATAAATCAATTGAATTGTGACAGATCCACAAAAAAAATCAAAATTGTATTTTCAATTAATCGCATCTTTTCGTTTTGACAACATTGACAATAAAAATTTCGTTATTTCAACTGTTAGGTCAACCATATTTATAATTGGTACAACCATTTTATACAACTAAAATATTCATATAGAATATTTGAATCAGAAAAATGTACTGTTTTGTCTCAAATTTCGAGCATGACTCATATTCCGAACTCTTGCTTTTGTATAGTGATGTCAATGAAACCATTCAATTTTCTTCAATGGATGATCAATACTTTTATGGTTGAAGTCCTCTGCATTGAAAGTTGTGAAAGTATCAATCATTATCTTTGAGATCGCCACTGTTTGGAATACCAGTCGTGTTGGGAATTTGAGACAAAATGGTTTAGTTTGATGACGAGATCCGTGCACTTGCAAGCAGAACGCGGCCATTGTGGTGTGCATTATTAAAAAACATATAGAACACTATTTTAATTTAAAATCCTTAAAGTTAATAATAAAAAAACTCTTAAAATATACGTAACGCATGTTGATTTGTTCAATAACTAAAAGACAGACTTGAAAATGTTTCTATTGTTCTAAAAAACATGGATCCCTGATAAGTTTTGTTTTCCGACTCATTTACTAGATTTTTGAATGTTTTAGCACAGACAAACAGACGTAGCAACAAAACAATTATTGATTCAAAACATAGTCACGCAAACATTAACGCCCAATGCTACAAACGTCAAACTCTAACAAAAGTGATACGAGCGCCATGAGTGCCCGAGCAGAAGAAAATAACTACTGAATACCAAATTGAGGTATTCCATACCAGATAATTTCCAATACTTACAACCTGAATGAGGTATGAATGAGCCCTGCATAAGAGGTAAAATATCTCAAATAATACCTTCTGCATATTCTACAAATACCAAGCTGATACTTAGATCAGGTATTGTAATACCTAAATAATACTTGATGGAATTTCATATAAAAGTGAAATTTTTCAATACTAGTTCAATACCTCCAGCAGTCCTCAATAGCTGTCGAATACCAAAATGAAGTATTTATAATTGTTTTAAACATTTTTTTCAAATACCATTATAATACCAAAATGAGGTATTGATAACTGAACAATATATAATTCTGGTATGATACCAAAATATGGTATGCATAAGTTATTGACGAGTTATTCTTCCCTCCTCGGGTGAGCCGGTGGTCAACCACCAAAAATTAGAAGGGAGCGCAAATTTCCTATACGATGAGAATAATTCGAGTACAGTACTGACCAGATTTTGTCAGCCTCTTTTAGTGAAGAACTTTCTGTTTCATTATCCAACTTTCTCCAAATTTTATAAATTTGCATATTAACACAAATTACAAAATGGCTGCTCTCAAATGTTCGCTGTATCAAACAAATTTTTAAGCACTATTTTAAGTTACTACCTGAAAAAACCTGGAAATCCTGGAATTATCAGGGAATTTTGTTAAAACTTGAATTCTCAGGGAATTCCGATAACAATCAGGGAAATTTCTTTGAGGCAGTAATTCGTGGAAGAATATGTTCACGACAAAGGATTTTCACGTCGAAACCCCCAAAAAACTTTGTCTGCGCCGCTATCAAAACGTTCCTTGAGCTGTTCAGTGAGGATCTTTTCGGGTATGAAATTATGACATGATTTAATTTTAGGAATAATATTTGATCAGTAATGGATTCACATACCTTTAGGCACGATGTTTAAAACTATTATATTTTATTCTATTATTCTATTTAAAAACTGGATAACTTATCTGGAATATGAACTTTTTTTATTTAAAAGGTCGAAACAATCTATCTATCCTAGGATAGCAGGTCTCTTTTTAGAGATTTAATCTCTATTTTAATGCAAGTCTCTATTTTTGATGAAAGGGACAGTCTTTATTTTTTTAACCAAAATGGTCTATATAGTCTCTTTTTTACATATCTTGCTTGCAATGTATTCTGATGCAAAATTATGCAGGTACCAGAGAAACCTTCAGAGACTGTAACGAGACTTTTCAACTAATTCTTTTGAAAAATCATCTCAAATTTCTCGAGGAAAAGCTCCAGGATCATAGTGGTTTCTACAGAGATTTCATCTGGAATTCCAGATTTTTCCAGTTTTTACTCTAGGAGATCTTCTGAAGATTTTTACAGATATTTTCCCATGAAAAACCGAAAAGGTAAATTGCAGCATTTTTGAAAGAAATTGTACTGAGGATTTATTCCAAGAATCCCGTCAATAACTTTTACGTGATTTCGTCCACGAATTTCTTCAAACAATCATCAAAAGGTTATTTGAGTAAGTTTATTAAGAACTTTACAAAGAATTCCTCAAATTAGACCCTGTGTTTCATCATGGATTTCTTCTAGACTTTTTTTTTTTCTAGAAATTTCACTAGAATTTCATCAAAGAATTACAATTGCAGTACTTCCAAATATTCCTAAAAAAATCCTACGTAGCTTATAACAGTTAATTTGAGTTTCCATACTAATGAACACTGCAGTATTTTGCCAGATTTTTTTTCACTGTTTTTTTTTTTTCAATCATCCCAATAATTTAACTAAGAAACTCTTCTAAAATGTCAATGGTCTATGAGTTCTTCTAGTAACTGTTATTCATAAAGGGTGACCTATAAACTCACAAAAGGTTCATCAGAGATTACTTTAAATTTGCATTAGAAAAACCTTACGAAGTTTCATGAACATTTTCTCGAATTCGAAAAAAAAAATCATTCACATTCCGTTGGAGAAATGTCTAGAAAAATTTCTGGAAGAATATTTGAAAAAATCTTTAAAGTCTTTGTTGAGAAATCTTTAGAAAAATCCAAATTAAATCTCTGAGTTATTCCTGGAGCTATCATTAGAAAAAATCCTAGTTAGAATCTTAAAGAAACTATGATGGAATTTTTTAAGAAATCCCAGGAGGCATCTTTGGAGAAACTTCTAGTTGAATTTTTGAAGATTTTCTAAACGGAAGTCTTAGAGGATGTCCCAGGAAAATCGATGGGAAATCCTGGAGGACTTAAAGCTTTCTTGATAAATATCCGAAAGAATCTGTAAAGAAATTCTGGACGAACCCTGAGTTAATTTCTGTGATTATATTTGGCAAAGTCGAGGTTGTGTTTTTGAGATATTTAAAACAAATTTCCTTAGGAAAATTCTCGAAGGGATTTCATAGAAAATAGTCACTACATGAATCCTTGAAGAAATTTGAGAGGTGAGCTAGCTTCGGGCTGCAAATCTCTCAAATAAAAAATCTATCCATCTATCCTAGCCAGAGTAAATCTTCGGATTGATATCCGAATCTTTGATCAAACACTTAGTATCCAAAACTTATGGCTACCATTTAAGGTTTCTTCTCTGAACGTGGGCCAAAAATGGATACTTAGACCATGCAATCAGTTTTCGCACGAGGAGCCTTTTATAAATAAATGTTAAGGGTTGAGCTTGAAAGTTCCGTTAAGTTTATAATGATGATCAGAGCTTTTACAAGTGATATGAGAAACAGCCTTTTTTTTTTTTTTTTTTTTTTTTTTATTAAGGCGCTTCGTGCTCGTGGCCACTACTGTGCCGGACTCAGTTGATCTTGTATCTTCTTTACCGATACAGATCTATTTTCAACTTATCTATATTTACATCTAGTTTCACTCTCTCCTACTCTTTTACTCTCACACCGAGCAGGTAGGAAGAGAGCTCTGCTGTTAGTGAGGCTAGCTGCCTGCGAAGAGGGTCAGTTTGTCTCAGTCACCATCTGATACTGACGGAGGATGGACGTGCTCCCCAAAGCACGGTCCTCCGTGAGGCGTCTTCTGGTGGCTGGACGGGTTTTTTTTGTGGAGGGGCTGGGAACGGAAACCCATGAACTTCCGCTTATGAAGCGAAAGCGTAACCTCAAGGCTACAGACCCCCCTAAAAAAAACAGTCTTCTTATCAAATACAATTCAGTTAAAAAACTTAATCTTTGATATTGTTCCGCTTCAATATGCATTAAAAAAAATCTGGAAGTTTGAAACGCTACTGAATCAAATTATTTTGTCAATATTTTTTTATCTATCTGAAATAAAAGTATTTCTTGAACCTAGAATTATTTTGTTAAACCTGTAAAAAACCTTGAAATATCAAGGAATTCCATTTATGTAAATGAGTAGACACCCTAATGCAATGACAAATGTAATGCAATTTTATTATCTTGTAACAAAATTAGATCTCTATATAAACATGATTTTTTACATGAGCAAATTTCCAGGACAAGATTTTTTCCAATATGAATCATAGAGAACGATAAAAGATATCGAACATCTCTTGCATAGCCATTTCATTCTTGAAGTAAATCAGTCTTTGTTCAACAGCGGCCCCTCATTGAAACAGTACTTCAAATTTCCGAATTGATGGAAAATGTAATGATTTTCAACATTCACAGCTCATCATCTCAATCTCTGAATTTGCTGCCAATAAACTGTTAATATTGTTTGAAAGAGTTGTATACGTCTTTCTCCGTCAAAACCTTATGCTTAAAAAAACTTACTTCTTACACGGTTTCCGAAGCATAGAAATGAAAACTTTTTTTATACCTTGTGGGACATATCGTACGCTTGTTTTGTAATTAGTTATTGCTAATTATTGTGATCTAATGTTTTCTGAAATTGTTTTAAAACTTTTGGGATACAAACATCTGACAATTGTTAAACCACTATCTTATTCAATCCAGAATGTTTGTCAATTCTTATTCAACTCAAAAATAATGAGAAAGAGACAAATTGTTCTAAATTAAAGATTGAAGCCTTCAAGTAACGTTACTTTTACCAAATGTCTCAGATTACTCGTCATGATTTTAATTTATCTATAATATAAAAACTGAATGCATGGAAAATAAGCTTTTTTGGAAATCGTTGTTTCCAAAAAATTCCTTGCTAATTTTACCGTCTTTCTAGAGCCTTTGTGTAGCTTTTGACAATTCAACAATTGTTTTTTTTTTTTAGTTGAATCAATCAAATGCATACAGAATGTTCAAACAATCTTACAAAACAGATGCTTCACTTGAAATGTATTTTTGAATTAATTAAAGCTGAGGTAAATGATGCATAATGGAATAACCAATATTACAAAATTTGGTTATAGCTTCGTTTCCGTAAGAGTAATCAGTAATCAGCACAATATAATTATCAGAAAATTCAAAAATATTCTGAAAACCCGTAAAAAGTTATGTGCCAGGTGAATTCGTTCAAAATAATAGTTGTATCAATTACTTAAATCTGTGCTATATTTTATGATAATGAAATTGAGCGAATGTGTAGCTCTGTCACATTTCTACTGATTTCTGATTTCTCATAAGCATTCAAAGTTACAGCATGTCAAACTTTAGCATTTTGTTAAAACCCGGCTTTCACTAGTAAGCTAGAAGTTAGAATTACCCTGGTATCTATCGAGAAAAACTTTAACACACTCTCATAGCAACTTAGTCAAAAACATCTACCAGTTTGCTGAAGGAGTCCTCTGGAAATTGTTTCAGAAAGCATTTAAACATTCTTCAAGAATGCTTTATAAGATTGTTCCAATATTTATATTCCAAAAGTTACTGAAGTTTCCGAAATTTGTTCTTTATTTACGCTTGAGCTTGAGCTTGAGCTTGATTGGCCGCCCGTGGATGCTACTCCAGTATCGCCAGATCAGCTGCACTTACACAAGGAACCAACCGAATGACTGCTTGGGGCTAACAGGCATCCTCAGTGTATAAGTGCTGGTGATCTTCTATTTTTAGCGACAATGGTGCCTGCCACGTCAGAATGCAGACCAATGAGGGGAAGGGGGAGGAATTGATGATGCATTGAACTGGCTCCCACGTAGACCGTGTATTCCACTGCATCCACGCCAGTTCATGCGGGAGTGTATGGGGATTGGGGGAAAGGCATGGCAGAGAGGTTTGCTTTTGTGGTTAGCAGACTGCCTATGTATCAGGCGTAAGAAAGACGTGCGTGTGGAAGTAGGAAGCGTTAGGGAAACAGTTTCTTGTCCGTCTCTGGTTCTAGCGTTTGCTATGAACGAATAGTTTGAGTGTGATATATTTAGAATGGAAGATAGAAGCAAGTGAGAGATATACAACTACAAAGTACGAGGAAAGGGACGGGCCTGGGATTGAACCCATGACCTTCTGCATATGAAGCAAAAGCGGTAGCCATCAGACCACCAACCCCGTCTAATTCCGAAATTTGTTCTTTATTTACGAATGAGTTTCTAATAAAATGTTTAAATATCGAATTTGTGGCTTGGCTAATCGAGTAAAACTTGAAAGTTGATTGTAAACAAAAAATCTCGTCGACCATACGATATTACGATAATTTATAATAAATCTTCGAGCTGTTTAGTGGAATACTTATAAGTAAATGAAAAACCGAATTTGATACTAAACCATTTAATTCCACTGGAGATTGTATCCTTTAACTGATACGCATATATCTACCTCAATTGTAAGGCCGTCTTCAGTGTCGTGTACTAGACTCGACTTCATTCAAAATTTAGTAAACTCAAAACTGAAAAATTGCTTTAAGCACCTTGCTTTGAGTATCTAGATTTTCCATCGACAATGCCCAAATATAACCTATATTTCTAGATAATTCCAAAACTTGATGATACATTTTGTCATGCTATGCTTTTCTGAAATGTTTCACTTCTTTCAGATAATAGAAAGATTCTAAACAATTATATTTTCGAAATTTGAAATGAGGCATCTTAATTTTTTCCAAACATTTTGTTTTTGTTATATATTATGCCTAGTACCATAATAACAAATTTGGGTTCAAAATTGTTAAAATTTACGCGTTTGTAAAATCGCTGGTTTGTTCTTCTTCTTGGCACTACGTCCTCACTGAGACAGAACCTGCTTCTCAGCTAAGTGTTCTTATGAGCACTTCCACAGTTATTAACTGAGAGCTTTCTTTGCCAATGTTGCCATTTTTGCATTCGTATATTGTGCGGCAGGTACGATGATACTCTATGCCCTGGGAAGTCAAAGAAAATTTCCATTACGAAAAGATCCTGGACCGACCGGGAATCGAACCCGGACACTTTCAGCTTGGCTTTGCTTTGTAGCCGCGGACTCTAACCACTCGGCTTAGGAAGTCCCTTAATTTGTTATATCTTTAAATATTAAAAGAAAGGAAGCGTTTGTTTTTTTTAATTAAATTTTGAATTTATCATATAAAATCTCTAAAAAGAAATGGTTCGATTTTTCCAAGTTTTCTGATTAAATAAGAACTGATGATATATAGAAAATCTACAAACACTGGGAATATAATCTATAATACTTCTCCACTAACCATTCAACCCCATCGCGATGACGTCCCCAAATTTCCTCCGCAGAGAATGGCTATGTGCAACATTCAAAACCAAAAGGAACACAACGATCAAGGCGAATGGGAAAGTGTTTACCTAATCGCTGTTTATAGGAATGATTTGTAAACAGAACCGGCGGCGGCATCGATTCTTTCTTCGCGGTAGCTTCTGTCTAGCGCCATGCAGCTGGTGCGAAATTCCCATGGCCGTTAGGTTGGGTTGGAATCGATTCTCTCCTGGAGAACTTCGTTGCCGTGCAATAATTGACCTTCTCCGTGCTCCTCGTGGACGGTCTACAACACCACCCTAACGGTCGCTTCCATAGTTAAGGGTAAGCAAACATAAAAGAGAAAATCCCGTTTTTTTTTCTGTGGAGGTGGCGGAAAGCTCCTTTGGTCCGATTCGTTCGAGGGGTTTTGATTTGGCTGTTTGGATTTTTATTATATCGATAACTGGTTTGGAGGATTGAGATCGATAAATAATCGGTGATTTATTTCCTTCTCGGAAGCCGTCGGCATTTTGTGTACGCATTGCATCGGTTCCAGACAAGGCAGATCAATCAAGCTGGTTTAGATTCCGCCGCGGCTTGCAACTGCTACCGTTGAGAGGTGAAGAATACTTTGTAAGATTGTGGGAATGAGCAAAGGTGGGGAAGCAAAGAGCTTAGTTTACTGTTTCATAGTTGCTATTGGAAAAAAAATATTTATTAGTAATTAAATTTTCAACGTACATTGTTAGAATAAATTAAGTTATCTGTAAATCGTACACTCAAGGTTAGTTATCAGAACTCCAAGTCTGAAAGATTTCCTGTTAGAGCTACTGTTCCTCAATGTAGCATTTTGGGACCAATATTTTACAATATTTCCATATCTGACTTCCTTGAGTTACCTCAGGGATGACAATAAAGTTTGGAGCATTTTTCTTCATACATGCAAAAATGGAAGATTTATCATAATGCTTCCAAAACTCAACTTGAAATATTCCCACATAAATCAAAAACTCTTTATTTGAAACCTTCAAGTAGACATGCTGTCACGATAAAAGAGCTTCCAATCAATCGGGCAGATGCAGTTAAGTATCCAGGGCTCAGGCTAGATGAAAATTCAACATTCAAAAATCACATTAAGGGTATTCAAGAAAAATGTAAAAATATATAAAATGTCTGTATCCACCCTTAACATCAAATTGGTTGTGTATTTAGAAATGGATGCATTTGTAATAGACTTCAAAGTGGAATAGTAACAATGCGGTAGCACTCATTATAGTAAGTAGTATTTGTTAGTATAATGAAGTTGTAAGCCGTACTGATTAGTATAATGATCTTACAATTTGCAACATTGTTTGTAAGATAAAAAAATGATCTGTTCTAATCTAATGTTGAAGAGAAAACTCAGCTTTTCTAAGAATTACAGATTGTTGGTTCACGAAACGCACCTTAGATCTATTGAATGAATCTGACAACAGTTATCATAATCGCGACAAAATAATAATGCATATTTATAACTTATAATAATACAATTCATCTGCTAAGTTATTCCGTACGCGTCCGAAACAGTGTGAACAAAGTCGGTGAGAATTACAGCTCAAATATCCATTCATAAAATTCAAAGCACCTTCTTATTGCTGTTTACTTTGTATCGCTCAGCCCAAGTGGAACAAGACACCCCTGCTATTGATTTTAATGGTGATATGAGATTGCATTTAACGATACAGCGGTTTGTTTGCGCAAAATCAACGACTTACTAAATTATGATTAATCTCTTTAACGCAGACACAACACCTAATCCAGGTGGACAGCGCCGGTTATGGGCCCATACATTTCTTATCTTTTCCCACAGATTTCGCACCACTGGTGTGCTCTCTCTGTCGGAAAACGAATAGATAATAATTGCTGGTCGTAAATCCACCCAGCGAAACCCTTCCACAGGGCCCAACATGGCAATCTGCAAAAGGGACCCAGGGAAGCAGGCAGTAATTAAAAGCAACTATCGCACATTTGGACCGATTATCGCCAGACCTTAAACAAACAATAAAACACTTTTAAACAACCAGCAATAACCATTAAAGTTCGACTTCTGTTCAACCTGCGAAGGCACTTGTAACTTCTTTTCACCTTTAATTACCCTACATTTTGCCGCTGCCCATGGGAATCTGCAAAAAAACCCTTCCCCTTCCGGAGCAAATCCATCCGTCCCGGAGGAAAGCAATAAAATACATAAACATCGACATAATCGAATTCGCCTCTCGGACTGTTGTGCACATCTTTTTTTAAATGGCCTTCCGAGCAGAGTAGTACACACATGTGAGACGAACCGCCAACCGACCATAATAAAGCAGAAAATCGGCAAGTGAATGATAGTGCTGCCATCATCAACAACAACAAAAAAAATAATGGCTTTAACCACGCCCTAATGTATTTTATTTTTATACCTCTCTCTCATTTATGCTCGACTTTTTTCCCCCTCTCGTAAATTTTTCCTTTCGAGCAGTCCCCACTAATACATCAACATAATGTGCTGCTGGCTGAGTTATCTTTTCTCTGGTTTCGCCCCTGCTCTGATTGTGTGTGCGGAAATCCTCTTCCTCTGTGCCCATCTTATGGCCTGCTTGGATTGCGAAAACCAAAGGCAAAGTGGCCTACTCCGCTTCTAGCAACAACCAGCCAGGCAGAATGCTCGTAAAGTATCGGCGTGCAAAATTCCGATAGAGAGCGCTGAGTCAGAAATTTTCATACATCAAAGGTTTCCCGAACAACCAAAGTCAGCAATAGCAGCAACAGCAGCACTTTTCGGCCGTTTTCAAAGCGGCATTTTTAGAGCGTGTGGTTCGAATGGAAAATCACTTATCCTCCATCGTCGTCGTCGCACAGTGGTCGTGTTTCATACAAAAGTTGACCGAAAGTACTAATCTTGTTAGAGTCTTTCAAAACCACTTGCTTATCGTCAAAACACGATTTTCGAAAGTAATTTTATGAAAATTATTGCAAATTATCGCGTTCTGTATCATAAGATCGTAACTGCAGTGACCGATTTATCACCATCAAATTGCTCTTTAGTTAACTACTTGGCCTGGAAACTGTTTTCGACTATTGTTGATTCATTAAAAAGTAAGTATCGTCATTGGTCTTGCTGTATTGAAAAATGTTACGATAATCTATTATATTTTGTTTAATAATCAAAAGAGAACATCGACGAAGAGCAATCGAGCACTGCAGATAAGCCTGTAGGGTAAGTGTTCCCTTAGTTGTGGGTGTTCCTATAGTTGCGGTAGTACCGTTTTCACTGATTTTATTACATTAGCCACAGAACCGACGCTGCCAATCGACGTATTGTCTTGTTGATACACGGAATAGTTGAAAAGAGCGTTAAAATTGCTCTAAAACTGATGAAATATCACTAAAATTGCTAAAACTTTTCTTACTTGTACCAATAGTTGCGGTGAAGTGTTCCTATAGTGGAGGATCCCATAAGAAAACCACGGATACCGCAACTATAGGAACACAAATTAAAAATATACCGCAACTAAAAGAACAGTGTACCAATAGCGGAGGTATTATTTTTCACTGACATGCCGTGGATTACTGCGATGAAATTATTTTTCTCATTAAGTTAATGATCGTTACTTCCCATTACAACATTAACATGTACATTAATTGCGCTTCTTGAATTTAGGCGGTTAAATGAAGTTCGATCGTGCTTAGTATCTCCACTATTGGTACATCTACCCTAGATACTAAACGCGAGAATTGTCATCGGAACGAACGCAAAACAAACAACAATGCAAGCACGCTCACAATCGTTTGTCCCAACTTTTGCGGATTGAGATACAATCCCAAAAAAAAAATGTCATCGCATCAATTTTATCCAAAAACGAAAAAAGAATGACTAACGTATTCTTGCAGTAATTTAAGTTGTTATTATTGAAGAAACGTTCGGCCGAACTTTTTACGGAAACTCTAGCATAATCCATAATGGAATAGCTAAAAGCTAAAGCAAGAAAATAAAATCAGCTTCCACATATAATTCGTAATACATTTTTTTAATTTTTATTTGATTATTCCATCTGGAATTCCGTAAGGTGAGTCTTACACATGATTTTACAAATTTCAACAAGAAATTTGTCGGAGTATGCTCTATTGAAATTGGCAGAATTTTGTCAAATGTGTCCTCTTATGAATTTTCCAACAATGCATAATTAGAAATATCCTTAAGTAACTCCATTAAGCTACGGAAAAAGATCGCTTTATAACTAATTTAGAAGCTCCTGAGAACGTTTCCCTATCATTTCGTTAAAATTTCTCCAGATTAATTTATATGCACTTCGTCAAAAAAAAAAAAAAAATACTTATAAAAGGTTATTATGAATTTACAGAAAAAATTTAAATTTTTGGATCTGTTCCTTGAAAATATGTGTCTTGACTTTGCCAAAAATTTTGTGATTGGTTTTTCCCAATAGGCTAACTTTGAATTATTTCAAAATTCGTGATACAAATATGTTCAGATTCAGAATACAGTAAAGACATAAATTCCCATTTCAATGACTTCCTGCATTCCGCTAGTAACTGTATCGAAAATATTGTCAACAAGACATTTCAGCTGATAAATTTCTTCAAAAATTCTCCTAGGTGTATCACTAATACGCGAAAAAAAGGTATTGCTAAAGGTGTTTATGTGCCACGAAATAGCTTGAGAACGAATCAGCGGATTGACGTAAGTTTCTCACTGTTACGCTCGACAAGGTATACGTAGTGTTTGAGCGAGAAAAAAGTTCGAGAAAGCCTCCGTAGCAATCGGGAAAACGGGAGGAGATTATACATGACGTTTAACAACAGCCTACTTTATGGCAAGACGAAGTTTTCTGGGACCACTAGTAAACAATATTTCTTCAAGAAATTTCGTAAAGAGTTCTATTTAAAATTTATATTGATATTACTCTGGGAATCCTGTAAAATATTTCTTCAGGTATTATGCCAGCAATAACTTCGTGCCTTAACATATAAAAAAAATCTCCAGCGATTCTGTTGTGAATTCCCAATCTCCTCACAACATGTTTGCGCATCTTTGTTGATCATAACTCCTGTGGGGTTTCCTTTGGGATTTCCCTGAAGGAAAATTCCGAGAATATGCTTCAAAATAATCCAGAAAATGGACTTTAGAAGTATAGGGAAATATTTATGGAATGATTCCTATATAAATTCCAGAAAAAATCTTTTTTTTTTTTTTTTGAAGTGTTGGAGTAGTCTAGCTGGATTAATTTCTGAATTTAAAAACAATGGCTTAATTCTTCCAGGATTTCCAGAGAACATTGATGGAGGATGTCATCAATAAATTGCCACGAAATCCAATGATCAATCTATTGACAGAAGAATCTTAGAATAAAATGCTAGGAATAAGTGCGAAAAATATCGTAGTTTGGAAGAATAGTTCGAAAAACGCACACAATTTTTCAAATATTGTTGGTAGAAACAATCCAAGAATCTATGCGAGAATTATTAGTTAATTACCTCAAGATTATTATGAAGGAATGTACCTCAAGATTATTATGAAGAAGTAAAGAGTCGTAGAATCATTTGAAGACAAGATAAATGGGAGCTATTCTGAGAATCCTATATAATCCTGTAAGATTTCTTATAGAAAACTCTTAAGATATATCAGCAAGAATGCCTAGAATAATTCCTGGATGAATTCTTGGACAGATTTCTAGGATCTGGTTCTGGAAAACCTACATGAGACCTGGCCGAAAAATTTATAAAGGCTTTCCAGACGATACATTTTTTATAAAAATTTCTGAAAATTTCTAGTATGGGAAGGGGCGGTAAAATGAACACGTTAAGGAAATCATCTTGTTTCCGATAATAAAAAAGAGGAATTTGTATAGTTCTATCTCACAACATCAAAAATAGGGATGTAATCTATAGCATTGACATGGATTCAGACTTAAATAGCTAAATTTTTACATATTTTCATCGGTATCAAAAAACGATGCAAATGTTCATTTTACCTGCACTTTTATCCACAAAATGAACAGCGGTTGGTGGTAAAATGAACACCACGCAAAAATGAATATTTCTGAAAATTTTCATTGCCCCACCAAAAATACATCCATTAATGATTGTAACCCATTGAAAAAGAATTCTAATGGTATCAGATTTGACATTTGATATTCACCTCACTGAAAAACCTCAAGTCTTCCGAGCTAAAAGTTACGTCAGTTCTGATTTTCAAACGTGGTTTTCTAACATATTAGTTTTCGTTGGTATTTTCACTTCAATTGACCTCCGTATCAACTCAAACACTCAGATTTATGCTCTAAATCGTCCGTGCGGGATAAAAATTAATCGAAATTAGTTTTTCTCGGTAAAAGGAACAGTGTTCATTTTACCACCCATGTTCATTTTACCACCACTTCCCTTATGCTGAGTGCTCAGAGGTATCCCAGAACTACATATAGGAATTCTGAAGAACATTATGGAAGACGTTATGAATCGAATGAAAGAAATATATTAAAGGATAGGTTAAAGGAATACCCATCGGAATTTTTGAAGGAACTGTTGTTGGAATGCAGACCCCCCCCCCCTTGGCCCTCTCAAGAAAAAATCCTAGCTACGCCAATGATGCTCAGAGACTAATGGAAAGGGTCTTAAAGAGATGCTTGATGAATTTTCGTCAAGATTCATGACATCTTTTCAGAAATGCTATATTGAATCTCACTAGATGGAAAAAGTGCTAAGAAACTTGCATCTTGTTTCTTACGCCCTTATTGTAGCACACGCTTGATTTATCTGATGAAATTGTAAGCGATTAAGAGTTAACCCTTATATCAGGCACCCACTGCGGGCGCATGGTTTCGCAAAAACTAAGGGGCATGCCTTGCAACACGTCCAGTAATTTGGAAGATCTTTAGGAAAAGTTTTGGCTAATTGTTCTTGAAATTCTGAACAAAAACTCAGCGGCTGGTGGAAAAGTTTTTGTAAAATTTCTTGGGAGATCGAAGTGGTTTCCAGGCACATTAATTAAAAATTGCTTTTTGAAGGATTCCGGGTGGAACGGATACTGATTATTGAAGAAACCTTGTTTGGATTACTAACTTGATTAATCCATGATCTTGAACTAAGACTAAGACGTGAGGTCCCTGATGAGATTTTGTAAGGATTTGCATCGAACTCCTCCTGACATTTTCAGTGAATCCGTCGAGAGCAAAGTAAGGTCCGTCGAGAGCAAAGGCAGGTTGTCCAATGTGTAAAACCACTCATACCACCATATTGAAAATGCATTTGACAGCTGGCTACCTTGTTGTGATGATATAGAAAAGCATGCCATGAATTTGAAATAACTGTTTGGTGGTAATTTACAAACGCCAACAAAAAAATTATCTAAGAGCCTGAATTTATAAAAGTCAATCCACCAATGTTTCAATGAAAACAAAATTATTACTTTATTCCTAGGAGCTCATTTCTTTCATGAATTCTGAAGGTGGTTTTATTTTAATTATACCACATTTTATTTACTTGCCGATGAAAATAATAAAGCGGTTTGAATTCACTCCACTATGCATCAACAACAGATCCTTTCAAAGTGGGATTTGGATGTACGTTCCTAACTAGTTACGAGCCTTTTGGCTGTCGGATAATTTGCACCATCAGATGTTGTGTGTTATTTATTTATTTATTTATTGAACTAAAAATTTTGAAGGAGGGAAAAACCACTTTGAGTGATATCAATACGAAATCATTCTCAACAGGGTACAAAACCTCTTTATCTTGTCTTATAATGTTACAAAAACAAATCTTAAATCTAAAGGCTCAACCGGAAGTGATCCATATCAGAACCGAATTCTTGAAAAGAAGTAACCAATTATTGCAGGGTACAAGGGTAGGTTAAGATGTTGTGTGTTACAAGCGACTATTTACGCGCTGTTTGAACCGCTGAAGTATTTGTCTATGACTGGATTGTATGCTTTACTTGAGGGCATCTCAATCTATTTGGAAAGATTTGCAAGCGTTGCACTATTCCATAAGAATTTTCGCCGTGAAAAGTGAAAACCAGTGTAATTATAACACTCCATGTACCGCAGACAAGTTAAGCACAAAGTTTTAGTAAAAAATGTCCCAATTTGCATCAAACGAGTTCTGAAATAGATGAATGTTTATTTGTAACACGATACAGAGTATTTTTTTTAAGAACTTACTGCATCGGTGAGTTTAACAACTTAGCAACAAAGCTGGAATGCTGGTGCGCGAAAAATTTTCTCCTGTGATATGAAAACAAATAACCGCTAGCAACCTCTAGCAACTCAGTTTCTAAGGAGTTGATAAGAAGATGATGTACACAAACTGGCCAGCTGTCACTTCCACCTCCCCTGCAGCAGACCTCACCTCGCACCCACTGACTGCGTAGATTGCTGAACCTCCCTTCAAGAAATCTTGGTCGAGAGCTTTCTGATGGAAAATAATATATGGCGAGGCCTTTTCTTAGATTTTATTTATTTCCTGACAGCATTTTTGGCAAATTTTTTATGGATTTCTGGGAAAGGGAAGACGTTTGGAATGTTTGGAGTCATGTAAATGTTTTCAGTAAACAAGACATTTTTTTTGTTTTGCAATATGTATGTTAAACTTTTCCGTTTTGTGGAATTATGGTCTAAATTTATATGAACAAAGCATGCGGATAAAAATTGATTTGAAGTATCTAAAATAAATAAGTCCTGATCAAAGGCCAACTTCAATTTCTATCAATTCATTAAATTTTGTCAAAAAGATCTTTAGTGGACTCTTTGAGATGTTTCAATCAATCGTTTATACCTTATTGTTCAAAACTGTTGAAAGATCCTGTTCATAACCTACAGCATTTCAAAAATACAATATATATTGAACTTTACTCATAAATGACTTAGGTCGAATCAGCCAAATTTGACCATGTTGTATGAACAAATCAAAAGTTTCTTTCGGACTTTTTCCTTTGGGATATAATTGCAAGTGCATGTGTCATCAGGTTTCAAATTTTTAAGCAACCAGGAAAAATCCGGGAATTGTAAAACTGATTTTGAATGGACACACTGTACACATCATTTGTAACACACTAAGGTATGAATGGTCATATTAGAGTGCTGCCTACATTAGTTACAACGGCTTTGAATCATAGCAAAACTTATGATGAAGTTCCAAATAATATTCTCTTTAACATTCTCTAATGGTAAATGTTTCATACACGATTCGAAATACCCTAATAATAAATGATAGCTTAGAACTGGCCCACAGTAGGCCGGATACTCCTGCATCTACGCCTTGCGGGAAGGTATAGAGGTAAGGCAATTTTATAGCAGAGAGGCTTGCTTTTGATTAGCAGACTGCCTATGTATCAGGCGTAAGGAAAGGCGTGCTATAGTGATGGAAGATCTGAAGCGTAGGGAATCGGTTTCTTGTCCGTCTCTGATTCTAGCGATTGCAACGAGCGAATAGTTTTAAGTGTGATCGATTAAGAGTGGTAGAAGGAAAGGAACGGGCCTGGGATTGACCCTGAGACGTTCTGCCTATGAAGTAGAAGTGATAGCCATTAGACCACCAACCCCGTCAATCGATCTAAAACTTTGGAGAGTTATCATTCACTACTAGAGGAAGCAAATAATAAACGCACTTCATCTTTTTTTTACTTTCTGCCCACTGTGCATCATCGTTCTGTTGTAAATCCCCTATATGTGCACTGTGCTTGGACGGATGAAACGAGCGTTGGTGGTAAATGGTTTTTGGAGATATCTCCCCCCGTCCCGTGACCGCCTTGTTGCATTGTGGCCTCTAAACAGCAAACCACCAAAGGACGAATGCGAAATGCTCCGGTGGCGGCGGCGGTCACCGCTCCTGCAGGGACCTAGTTTTCGTCGTTCCGTGTGTAGAGCCGAGCGCGTGGTGGTTTGTCTGTAAATGTGTCCTGGTGGTGTTACATTTTCAGCACTGCCTTCCCGATAGAGGTACGCCGCCGAGAGCAATGTTCGGGAAGAAGTTGGATGATTTATGTGTTGACATAGTTTAATTCTTTTTTGCCTCCCCCCCTGTGGATCGCCCCCACCTAGCAGCAACTTCTGATCATTGGTGGTGGTACCTTTGTATGGCTTGGTTTATTTGTTACGCCGCCCGTGTACAGAGCGAGGATGGATCCTCGCAGGGAAGATGAATGCCCGAAGGGGGAAAAACGATGCCGATGGGGACCGAAAAATCCATACGCAGGCAAAAACTGTGTCGCCAAAAGGGATTGTGGTTTTTGCCTGCCGATTCCGGTGCCAGAATTAAAGGTGAACGTTCCATGCTGGATTTGGAGCAATCGTTTGGAATGGTGAAGCCTGAACAATGTGATATTTCGATTTCTCCCCACTGATATTAAGCCAATTACATTTTTTTTTAACAAAACGGTTTCGAATCTTTTTTGATTAAATTTTGAATTATCCTGGAATTCAAGTGATAATCAACAATTGCTTTTTGAAGATACAAATAAGACTCAAATAGCATGTGTATATTCAAGGCTGATTATCTACTATGTGACCAGATCTGGCCATATATCAGTTCTTCTTCTTATTGGCATTACGTCTTGGACAGAGTCTGCTTCTCAGTCTAGTGTTTAATAAGCACTTCCACAGTTATCAACTGAGAGCTTTCTTTGTCAAAGCTGCCATTTTCGCATTCATATATCATGTGGCAGGTACGATGATACTCTATGCCCTGTGAAGTCAAGGAAATTTCCATTACGAAAAGATCCTTGACCGACTGGGAATCGAACCCAGACACCGTCAGCTTTGCTTTGTAGCCAACGACTTTAACCATTCGTCTAAAAGTGCTTCAATTGTATCATGTGTGTCACTCGGGGATGACCAGTGTGTCATTTCCCACAGTGGTCCAGTTATAGCCAAAGCTGACGAGAACCTAACTTCTCTATATCTTTTAACATAGTTGATACCAAACGACATATTTACTGAACTGCAAAATTTTCAAAGCCAATCTGAGCTTCAGATTTGCTGGCTTCAGTCACTAGATGTCACTGCATAGTGCATTTCAAATTTCTCTTTGAAGTAAAATTATAAAAATGCTTTTTTGGAGATGATTAAATAATGATAGATTCCAGCTATTGAAACAATTGTATTATTATTTTTTTTTTTTTTTTGATAAATGCTAATTTATGGACAAGATTACAAAATTCTCAATATGAGCATTATATTCGTTGTTACAAGGAATCACGGTTTTTATTAACTAGATTCAGCTTGATATTCAATATGACCTGATTTGTGCTAAAAAAATATGAATTTAACATTTATATGTACAAAGTAAAAGTAACGGTAAACTTTCTACCTTGACATTACCGAAAACATTGAGGAAGACTACAAGTGATATTCTAAATACGCTTATTTGTCGAAAGATATGCAATTCGAAAGAAATTAAAAGGTACAATACTCAAATCTGGTGTTTTGATTATTTTTGTTTGTCGCACTTGTCACTTGACGTATAATACAATCAATTTTGCTCTTATTTATTGTTACCCCACAAGCAATGATGCTGACATTATTTCTACAAAAATACGAATAATTTTCTAGTTTGTAATCACAAAATTTTTTTTTTTTTTTTCATCCTTCTCCGGGAAGTGAGGTACTACTTTGTATAATGTTAATCATTCCTGCTTCAACTATCAAATGGAAAATTGATAAAGAACAAACCAGTGCTGGGAATGGTAATAGTAGTAGGCTTGAATTTCGCGAAAATCACGTGGCTCTCTCACTATAGTAGTTCAAAATCGTGAATCTCATCAAGTAGCCTATATTGGGTAGAAGAATTTCTCTAAATTAGTAGTGTCATTGAAGGCTCTAAATGCGGGAAATGCAGCGGGAAATAGAACATTTTTCTACAGTAATTTTGGGTTGCCCTTAGCAACGGGTGTTTTGCAATTTTCAAGGCTTTTTGCCTACAGCAGCGATGGGCGTGAGTTTCACTGGCTTCGCTGACTGTGATTGGCTTTGTTTGACTACTGTAGAGTGAATTTCAGATTTTTTCCCAACCCTGGAACAAACATCTATTTAACGAGAGATCAAAGTTTAAAATACGTGTTAACTTCATATAAAAAAAACTTTATTTGGCAAATTTTAGTGAAATCTCAACACCCGAAGAGATTGGTTATACCTAAATGATCTTAATTCTGTGCTATTTATCAAGTCTCCATGAGATTTTACTGAAAACCGTAAAAATTTACCTTCTTTGTCAAAGACTTCTCCTGCTGTTGGGTAGGACAAATCCGTAAATGCCCTTTTTCCTGAACGAAATTCAGTTATATATTTTGCAGATAGCTAACAGAATGTTTTTGATAAAACTTTCTTCTAGATGTTCCTTCCAAAATATGTCTCAGGAATCAAATTCTTCTAATCTACTTTTCTTTGCATCAGCAGGTTCATTCAAGAGCAGACCCAGGTGTTTTTAAAGTTAAACTACGATTTTATCAGGAATAAGAATTCCTGAGTGCATTCTAGAGTTCTCGCGGAATTTTTCAGGAGTTTCTCAGATTGAAACAAAATCTGCAAGAACTGCTTAAAGTTTCAGTAGATTATGCTGAGGATGTTCTTGGTAAACTTCTTTGGCTTTTGCACAAAATCCTAGAATAATCCTTTGAGGCTGTAGGGATTGTCGTAGCAACTTGTAGTCCGATTGCATGCACAAATTTTGAACTATACTTACATTGGCGTAGCTAGGATTTTTTTCTGGAAGGGGCCTAGCAAGTACTTGTAACGATTTTTACAAATTTCGTAATTTGAACAGATTTGTATTGATTTTGTTTATTTATTTTTATTTTGTCTGATTTCGCGGTACATCAGTTATTTTCGTAAATTTCAATTTTCACTACGGAAAAGATTCATTATTGTTGTAAAAAAAAATTAAAAATTCTTCGAAAATTCCAGCAAAAAAAAACTTACAAGAAACATCCTTTGTGATTGTTTCACGAACTTTTCAGGTATTCAAACATGTGCTTTGAAGAGATTCCTCTGAGTATTCCTACGGGAATTTTTTCTTCAATTATTTTCGTAGTTTTCAGTGTGTTTTCCAAGAACTCCTTAACTAGGTTCACTGAGTTTGTCCTGGTATTCACACGGAAAACCATTCCCACACTTTTTGATCTCACCTGAAAATTTCTCGAAGAATCTCTATCAGATTACTCAAAAAATCTTTTGAAGAATTCTGCCAGAGAATGCATTCGAAATTTTTCTAATCATTTCTCCTTGGAGGGTCCTCTTCGTACTTCCCAGACAACCAAAATGTACGTATAACGAAATCACCAGGAGCCTTTGTACGTGCAACATTTCACTTATAAGATGTCGCGAAAAGGCCTTCTACGTACTTATAAAAGTGGAGGCGATATGTGTGCATATGTTCTGTGATGAATAATAACATACAATGCGAGTGTATAAATATTCTACCGAACTAACTTGTGATCTTATGCGACTTAACTTATGATAACAAATGATGATTTGACAGCTGCTACGGATTAATTCGACTTCCTTTGTACGAGTGTACGGGATGAAACAAAATGTACAAATGAACTCAGAAAAGAAGTGTTTTATGCGAGGAAGCTCATCAATCGGGTTTGATGTAATTAGTATGAATAAACGAGTTTTAACGTGAACTTTCATGCGATTTCTGGTTGTCTGGGAATTATTACATATAAATTCCAGGTAAGTTCAAAGTATCCCCAGTTGTTTATAAATATTTTGGTTAGGATTTTCCGGAATTAGTGAGGATTTCCCCAAAAAATAGTACAAACAATTCTAGGAGTCTCACCAAAAATGTTTTCAACATCAACAAGCTGTTTTTCCAACTTTGCTTTTGAAGTTCTTCGTGAAGTTTCTCAACAGGATTGTTTGTAAAAATTGGAACAAAAATTGTCCAGACTTCCTGTGAAAAAAAAAAAATAAATGATTATAACAGGTGTTACTCTCAGGATTCCTCGTGATATTCCACTAGGATTTCATAAGCAATTAAAAATAATTTAATTGGGAAAATGTTACTTATGATTTCTCAGAGAAGTTTTCCGCAGATCTATCTGCATTTTTTTCACATGAAATTGGTTTTTAGATTTCTATAAAATCAAGGAGCACCATTCCCCATTCCTTCGAAACTCTCTCGATTTCTTTTTTCTTAAATTGCCTAGCTAAGAAATGTTTAAAGAATCCTAACATTCCTATAAATTTCTTACCGGAATACGTTCAATTGTTCTTTCAAAAACTCTTCCGGGAAAATACTCAAGAATTTCCCGAGCAATTTATTCAGGATTTTCTTAGAGAATTATATTATTGTTTCCTTAAGATTCTACCGACAAAATTAACAGAGATTGATCTAAGTATTTTTTTATGATTATTTTGGGATTTTTTTGAAGAAATTTCTCATTATAAGTATATGAGAAAAAGAAGGAGAACTTTAAAAAAACGAAAATGTCTTTTCAGTTGCCATTCATTTTAATAAAATAAAAGGCACCTTCCTGAAGAGTTTCAAGAGCATCCATCTTATTATTTTATGAGGAAATAGGCTCCTACAACGATCCTCAAGAAACTTCACTGGAAATTTTCAGTAGTTATCTGTTTAGGATAAGACAATTAATAACTTAGGAAACATAGAACCCAAGTTCATTTTATCCAGCTCTCGAACATCATACATTGATTCAATTTTGAATAAAAAAAAGTGTTGTAGTCAGTATTTCGTTTTCCGCTATGATTGAACCACGATAATACGGTACAAAATAGAATGTTGATCGTTTTACAAGCGAAGTCTTGAGTTTGAATCTCTGCTTCCGATACACCGATTGCCCTGAAAATTCAATCACAGATTTGATAATTTGGACATTTCATCACAGTATCAATAATATTAACAACAATTAATATAATGACTTGAAAATAACGAATCATTAAGTTGAGTATAAGTATAATCTTTATTTGTGAGAAAAAAAAATATACCCTTGAACAGGTTTGACATCGTTTCATGTAAAAAGAAGAAATCTTGCTATTACCGGGAATTTTATGTAGGTTACCTATAAATTTCATAACAATCAGAATTACAAATTGATTGAAAACATAAAATAAAAATTAGCGTTGACAATCTGATGATGATTTGAACGTTCGTTGAGGCGAACATATTAAATAATGCCATTCTAGTATTGTTTTAATTTGAAGTTTGTTGATTCGTTTGTTTTTTTTTTAATATTATTTTCACTTAGCTTTATCTTTGTTGATATCGTTAATATTTCGCGGAGATCTAGAATAAAGAATGAAAAATTCTATTCTTTAGAGTTGATTCCATCTTTTATTATTTACTAGTGGTCTCGGCAAACTTCGTCTTGCCATCAAGTAGGCTGTTGAAAAACGCCTTGACACCTCCCATACAAAATAACAGCTCTGTTCACTCTTGTTTTTACGACATTCTCGATGAATATTTTGAACTTTTTAAACATACAAACACGTAGGAACACTTTACGAACAGTCGAAGAATTTTCAAAATCTGGTAGTCCATTCCCAAGTCATTTCGTGACATACAAACACCACTCCATTTTCATTTATATAGATTCAAAGAATGGCTGCTTTGATATTCATTTTATAGTTTTCTTTTACCGACGGATCATTTACTCAAAACATTTTTTGCACGGTTGTATTGCATGCTTCACATCACTTTTTAAACATTGTAGTTTACAGTGACAGATATTGGTTGATATCCACTTTCGGTGTGATTCCCATGGATGAATACTCATCAACCATGCTAGTCTATATTTGCTGTTCTATCATGCATTGTAAGTGCCCTGAAAATAAAGCGGTCACGCAAAGCCACCATTGCTCCACCGGACAAAAAAACGCTAGATCCGTTTGCTCTTTTGATGTGTTCGATACGTATTTGTTCGATTTATTCCGCGTCCAGCATGGGAAAAATAAACAAATCTTGTTCGTCCAATTGTGTCCAGTAATTGATGTTGTTTAAATTGCTCCAATTAAAATCTAGCCCAGGCTTTTGTTAGTTCTCCACCGTCACAGTGACGTCACACAGTGGAACGCGTACGGGGCATCGATCGATGTCACAAGTAGCACTTTTTGGTTTAGTAGTGGTGTAATCCATCCAATTCGGTGCGCTGTGTTGGTATCCAACGCGAAAAGTTATGGCGTCGCGTGGATCCATTATGTATTTCGAACGCAAACAGTTACTTACTTTTATTAATGAACCTATCAATCCAATAACTCTTTTCTCTGAGTTAGTCAAATTTTTAGCTTCTTATCTTACCAAACGGATTACATTCGTCGCTATTTCACTTGAAAAACCTTTTCATAAACGATAATAATTCACACCAATCGCAGAAATCTGTTTCTCGCTCCGCACGGTCACAAACACTATGTATCTTACCTTCGTATGCCGCAAGCATCAACAAACCATAAAAAGCGGCGCGTCACGATGAAAACAAAACATAAAATCCAACATTAAACGGCGGAGAGCGATCGGTCAGACAACCGCGTGCGAGAGAGAGCGAATTCGCGTAGATGAGAAACATGCAACATGGCTGGTTTCGTTAAGTTTCGCTTCTCTCTCTCTCGCTTCGACACACGTGCTTGTTATCGGCATCTTTCTCATTCTCCGGCCATTCCACCACTACCGATAAGAGCCGGCGAAGTTTCGTCAAGTCGGGCCACTTCTCTCGCTCCCTGGAGAGTATTTATGTGCGGCGGCAGACTCGAGCGAGAGTCTACTCGACTCGAAGTTGAGGAGCATGGCTGCCATAATTCAACGCCTGCTGCTGCCGAGGAATGATACCGATAAATAAAGTTCAAAAGAAGCAGCCAGGAAAAACGCGTGCGCGCTAAATCGTACGCTAATAAAGCGATGGGAAGCTAGCGACGATGGTTCCTTGCATTAGGTATCGGTATCTCGATGATGGCAAGAAGACGGCTCCAAGACCGAAACCTATCATTATGGCAATTGAGCAAAATTGCACAATTATAGGCAAATATCAATTTTCGATTTCATGGTGGATTTTCCTGGATAATGTTGCTGTTGAACGAAACAACTTCATTCAATCGTTCAACGTTGGCGAAGAGCCGTTCGATTTTTCATAGTTAATCGATGCGAATAGCTGCATGATGTGATAGGGTTGTTCAAAAAGTCGAACCGCGGCAGCATACCGAGGTAGTTTATGCGATATCGTATCTGATGGTGATCGACTTGCCCGTGTCCTCGATTCGTACGGTAGGGCACTCTGAATTTTGGGTCTTCTTTTTCGGTGGTTTTATAATACCCGCTGGAAGGTCTGTGAAAATTTATGTTTATATGCAATTTTGAATTCTTTTGTGTTCGAAGCTGGCCGTTGTTTCAAGTTTTCCTCTGTCTTCTCTACGCGGCCATGGTTCGATCCAAACCCGGTGATTTAGGGTACGGCTTTTTCCTGCTTCCACCGAAATCGTCGGATAGCAGGACTTAGGATCAAGTCGAAAATCTTAAAGGTGGCCGTTTAGTTTTTGCTGAAATTCGGAATGATACGGTCAGATTAGTTGTGTCTCGGTGTGTCGTGTTTTTTCTGCGTTAAAATTGAGCTTCAATCGAGGAGTGAAGATCCTGCTGTTTTCAGGTATTTTTGAGTCGCAGTGCGTAAAAATTGCCTACCAAAAATATCTCACCGGGAGTCATAAAGTTATGACACAGGCAGACTTTCTCCGACGGGCCTAGAAAGTGAAACAATAAAAGGACGGAAACTGTAAACAGACCAAAACAGGCCACCTAATTGCAGTCGGTGGCAGGCAGTTTTATGGCAGTTGCATAATTGTCAAAGCAATCTGTGTCACCTGCAGTGATCTGAGGAGCGTTCCTGGAACCAATATTTACGACACTCGAAACGAAGTAGGCATTGGAAGGCATTCACCTGCGACAGCACCATCTCAGTAGGCTACAAGTAAGAAGAATCAATGTACCCAGCCAACTCTGTGAAATCACAAAGGAACTTATTTAAATTCAAACTTCACCAGCAGTAATAAATCCCGCAAAATGAAAATATATTTCTTTGGATAGAGAAAAAGAACAATTTATTACGAATGTGAGCCCTATGGCAAACACACCAGTGTGAGTGAACCAGAATGTGCCAGCTCAGACGTTTTCTTTCGGAGAAATTCCTGGCTCAGAAGGAAGAGCGGAATTCTCCTAGGGTAGCAAAATTCCTCTGGGAAATCTTCAAGTCAACTGTGCAGTGCGGCGGGTGCGAACGAAAATCCCACTAAATTTAGTGCCGGTTTATGCTTTATTTCTTCTTGAATCGAACTTGAGCAAAATCATTCCCGCTTCTTGTGGAAGTCTGCCGTAAAGTGACTGAGATTTGGCTTGCAGTGAGTTCAGTCCTTTTTTGCGAACAGTTGGTATAAAGTTTTCCGTTATTTATAACTTAACTCCGTTGCTCCAACATCCAAAGAGACCAGGAAGAAATATGTTGCCTTCAGAGTGGGGTGTGAATTACACTGGCTAAGCTTTCGCTAGGGACAGTGAACCGGAAGGACATTTTGTCGGATTTTCCTTTGGAGTCGGAAAAGATGCTTCAGCAGCAGATTTCCCGGCTGGAAAAAATGAGCAACGAAAGGATGCTATAAATATATGATTTGAATAATAATTTTCCTCTTCTATGCATACATTGTACGAGAAGGGCAGGCTCGTGGTACGCATTAAATATTCGCTGAGCATAAACGGAATCGTAACTCAGCTGGAAAACTATCTCAATTCGGTGTGAAATTGGGATCCACTGGAGAGGGAGAATGTAAAATAAACCGCAAACGCCTTTCGCCTCTTCTTACAAATAGCAACAATTACCTTCAGCACAAAGAAATTGTTTTCCACACCTACCCCATAGAGGATCGATTAAAAACAACCAATCACAGAATAGGTTTTCGGCAACGACTTGAGGTTCTGTGTGTGTGGTGGCCAAACCATCCGACCGTGCGGAAAACCCAACCAGGAAAAACGCCCAGACGAATCGTGGGACGGAGAGTGGGAAATTAAATTACGATAAATCGAATTTAAAATAACACTGGCGAGAGATAATTTCAACTTTATTCTTTATTTATGCATCGAATTTCCCCATTTCTTTCGTGCACAAGTTTCGGAAAAATCGGGGAGAGATGAAACTCTCCCGAGATCGTCGGCTGGATGGGAAGAGAAAAAGAGCTATGGCTTGAGATTTAAGCGTTTCGAGATAATCACTCGCGCGCCCGTTGGTGAAAAGTAGGAAACACTGATGTATTTTCTTTTTTTGCTTCCAAGGTAGCCATGTTTGGTAACTCCCACTCTCTTGGAGCTACGATCCCACCCACCATGTGTTGTGTGTTCAATTGCCAACACCTTTGAAGATGCTTAATTATGGTAAAAGGTGCGGAACTTGCTTGAAGTTGCTTTTCCTTGAGAGTTGATTCACTTTTTTTTAACCCAAGTCAGATATTCCGAGCCGTTTTGATGTTTTTTTAAAGAAAGTTTGATGAAAGATTATGTAATCGATGATATTTTTTATTAATACACAGTCGACTTAATTACAGTCGACCCCCTCTTACTCGATATTCAATATCTCGATATCGAGTTAGAGAACCATAGTTAAAGTTGGGTTTCAAAGCTAACTCGATTGTCCCTTGGATTGCATTTGCATCGAGTTATAGAGAGTTTACTGTATTATTTATCTCTAATAACTTGATTTTTCGTGCTTGGTGAGTCTCTTTTTTAAAGCCATTTCAACTAAAGTCACTTGTTTCGTCAAGAAGTCTTTTTTCAACTATTTTGAGCTAAATTTTCTGGAGAAAATTATGAATCAGCCTTTTTTTAATTTAGGCTATGTTTTAAGTTAGGTCATCAGTAGAACTACTTCATATCAGTATCAAAATATTGATTCATGGTTTTCTTGTGAAAAAAGCTAGGACAAAAGATAATCTCTAATAGAGTTCTAAGTAATTTGTGATAGTATCTAAGTTATTATTAGTATGATGTATTCTTCTTTCTTCTTTCTGGCATTAAGTCCCCACTGGGACAGAGCCTGCTTCTTAGCTTAGTGTTCTTATGAGCACTTCCACAGTTATTAACTGAGAACTTACTGTGCCAATGACCATTTTTGCATGCGTATATCGTGTGGCAGGTACGAAGATACTCTATGCCCTGGGAAGTCGAGTAAATTTCCAACCCGAAAAGATCCTCGACCGGTGGGATTCGAACCCACGACCCTCAGCTTGGCCTTGCTGAATAGCTGCGCGTTTACCGCTACGGCTATCTGGGCCCCAGTATGATGTATGTTCATTGTTAATAAAACATAAGGTTTAAATGTTCAGTATTCTTTTTGGATATGGCGTGCATTCTCTTCTAGTAGAAGTTTTCATACCTTCGATAATTAAATGTTCATCTTCTATTGTCGACACTACATTTTAAAATATGCATTATAATTATTCTCTTTGTCTTCGAAATTCTTTTTATTAACCAAATCATCTCCAAAATCTACAATAAAGATGTTTAACACTAAAACGCAAAACAAAGAATTAGTGTAACGGTTGTATTTTGGACCCCCTAAGGAAGTGATTTTAGTTTTTTGTCCCAATTAATTAATTGCACAGCGTCAAAGAACATGCCAAAATGTAGAGAAATACTTCCTCTGCGAGATAAAAATACCCATACGGTCATGTAGGATTCAAATAACGTCAAAAATAATTGAATTGTGAAGCACTGCTTTTCATTATTTTGGACACACCAATACATTTTGGACCCTCAAAGTATATATTGTGGACCTTCTGCATTTTTTTATCGTTTGGCTGCAATGTCCACCACACTGGTTGTATAATATGCTTGCCCATAGTCTAATCAATCGATTAACAATGGAAAACCGAAGAAATTATACGCCTCTAGTTCAGAAATTTGAAAAAAGTTTTGTTTACATTTGGAAAATTTCTGACGGCTTCAATTTCTGTGCGTAACGTGTTGTAATGGTTGCATGGATGAACCGATTAAATTAAATTAATTCCAGATAAAATAAACACATTTTCTTTGTACAAACGGTTGATGCAAGTGCGGAATAGTCTTATCTTTCCAAATGGCATGCGAATTGAGTTGGTGCTTCGATTTAAACTGGTAAATTTGCAGGAAAATGGGCCAGGGGGTTCAAAATATATAGGGGTCCAAAATATATTGGTTACCCTATTACTTGATGTTCTATTTGAGAGTAAAAACTTGTCATGCTTCTTAGGATAAATAAAACCTTCAAAAATGGCCGGATAGATCTTAGTTAGAGTATATACTAATGTTTTTTTACGTCTGTCGACGTACTGCGTAACAAAAATTGCATTATTTCAAAAAACTACATAAATAAGACTTCTTGTTTTTTCAACGTGTCATGACCATATGAATCATGGCAAAACAAAATTTTACGCGAAAACAAAATTTTGGCTTAGGTTTTTTACGTCGTTTTTTGAAATAACGCGGGTTTTTATACAGTACCGCGTAAAAAATGTCAGTGTACTCCCTTTTTTATGCATCTATTTAAGTTTATATTTAGGGCAACTTCATCGGTGATCCATTTTTTTATTCAAATTTATATAAAAAATTGACCTGTCTAAATCAAATAGACCAGCAAAAATACACCTTTGTTGTATTTTTTTATCCATTTCGAATGTAATCAATAAAAACAAACAAACAGTGCCAGCATAATTGATTAAACCTGAAGAATCCCGAAGGAACTCCAAAGGAGGAATTCCGATAGGATTCGCGGTAGAGCTCCGAAGAAACTCTAGAGGAATTCTCAGATCAACTGCAGAAGGATTTCCTAAGAAACTGTGGAGGATTTCCGGAGAAACTCTGGAGTATTTCCCGGAGAAAGCCCGGAGAATATTCAGAGAATCTCCAGAGGAATTCCTGGAGGAACCCCGGAGGAATTTCTGGAGAAACAACGAAGAAATTACTGGAGGAATTCCCGAGGAATTATGAAGAAAACATGAGGGAATTACCGTCGGAGCTCCGCATGATTTCCCGGAGGACCTCTGAAGAAATTTCTGGAGGATATCTAAAAAAATCTTTGGGTTTTTATGGAAGAACTTTGAAGCAATTCCTGGTGGAACTTTCGGAGAATTGATGGATGAAATCCAGAGGAATTGCTGGAGGAACTCCGGAGGAATTTTTGGAGGTAAGGAATCCAGAGGGATTCCAGGTATAACTCTGAAGGAATTCTAGTAGAAACTCAAAATAAATTCCTGAAGAGTTTCTGGAGCAATTCATAGCGAATTCTCGGAGTAACTCCAGAAGGATTCGTAGTGGTACTCCAGAGGATTTTCGAGGAATTACTGGTGGATTTCTGGAGAAACTCCGATTACATTCTTGCAGGAACTATGACGGAATTCCGAAGGAAATCCCGGTGAAGCTTCAAATGAATTTTCGAAGGAGCTCCCAGTGGAACCGTTCATAAATTCCTCGGGAGATTTTTTCCGAGAATTCCCCTGGAAATTTCCTCCCTCCGAAATGTTCTCCAGGAATTTCGCATAGGATTTCCAATAGCAATTGTTCCGGGAATTTCGTCAACGATTTTTTCTTGGGATTTGCACCAGGCATTCCTCCAGAGATTTCCTCCGCGATTTTCAATAGCAATCCTCCGGAGATTTGGTCCGGGATTTTCTTTGGGGATTTCGTCCAGAAGTTCATTAAGAAATTCCTCTGAGGATTTTTTTCAGAAATTCTTTCATAGCATAGTATAGACTGACTGTATATGTCAATGGGTGCTACTCCGTGATTGATCGGAACTGGTAAGAATTGCACTACGATCCAAATGAATAAGGGATGAGAGTTTCCGCTTACTCTCGAAGTGCAATTTTAGCAGATCTAATATTTAAAACTACAAATGAACTTTAACACTTCACTTTTTTTGCAGTTTTGAACATACTCTAATAATCCCTCCCAAAGTTTAATATAAAAAAAGTGTAGTAGATCTAATATTATTGATCAATAACGGCGTCGGCTAAGTCCTTACAATCAGTTGGGATGGGGAAGGAATGTTAGGGTGTAATGATTGTTGCTTCTAGAGACCGAGAATACCTCTGCATCTCCACAATCACCACGGGAAGGGTGTTTATTAGTGAGGGAGGAAAAGATCTGGGAGTCACCTCTGGTCGATGATGCGATCCATGGACAAGGAGGAAATATACGACTTATATTTAAAGCTACTTTTGTATTTTTGTCTCGAGAAGTTTTTGGTAGAAGCTTTGAAAAATACGTCAACATCTATTATGTCTAACAATTCAAAAGATGTTTTTTTTAATGACGAAAACTGAAAATTACATGTATATATTTTAAATTATATGAAACAGAAATAATGCCGACACTTGTAGTGACGAACTATAGGGGGAGATCCCCCAGTACCGGACACTTAAGCCACTAAATTCATAATTCAAAAACTATTGATTTTATGGGCTCGTGTTACCCATTATGATAAATATTATCATTTTTATAGTGTACAAAAATAAATTTGAAAATATAAATATGAATTTTGACAATGCATTTTGATGATGTATTTTAGTACCAAATTGATCGATCTTGAAAGGTAGCACCCAATACCGGACACGATCTGGAAATGCCTTAAATTCTGCAAATTTGAACATCATTGAATGTGTACACTATAGGAATAGTTGATATTTACCATTTCAATGCATTTGCAACATTTACAAGAATAATTTGAGTCTTTCTTAGTTTGCAAGATGCCTATCAAAAAACCTCCTCCATATATGATGAAAAATAGCACATTTTACGATGTTGTTCTGAATGTTCATTCGTCTTAATTTTATTGCATGTTTGATACCATGATCGACGGAGCCCATGAAAAATGAAAGTATTTAGAGACACTGACGCAGAAATTACAAAGCTATCATATAACAAATCAAGCTGTCCGAAACTGAGGGACAGGAGGTGCTTAACGAAAATTGTAATTTGTCCATATTTAGTTCAATTATGGTACAAAATACATTCATACTATCAAATAAGGGTTATGTTCGATCATGCTTGCGTATTTTTTCATATTCAAAATCATTACTAAATAGGCTCAAAATTAAGAGAACACGCCAATTTTTTTTAAATTTTCAAACATTTCCACTTTTTTAAAAAGGCATGCATATTTCAAGGATTTGTTATTCTACGCAAACATTAGTCTACATAATAGCTTTCTTCTCTACTAATACACCATCTTGATTGGACCATGATTTCTCAATGTTTAGACTTTGTCCGGTATTGGGTGCTGTCCGGCACTGGGGGATCTCCCCCTACATAGTTTGTTTGAAAATTACATATGAGTATTACTGGGCATTTTGTCTCGATATGGTAGAAGTTTTAAAAAATACGTCAACATTCACAATGTCGAACAATTCAAAAGATAATTTTAATAATGTCAAATAGAGAAAAATATATGTATATTGAAATTGTTTAAGAAAAAAGCATAATACCGACACTTATAGTGACGAATCATACAACGTTTGTTTTAATATTACTTAAAAGTTACGCTTTCAAGAAAAATTGTGTTATCACAAGCATGAAACGAACTCACCAGTTGGTAATCCATCCTCGACTGAACACAAAACTGACACTGACAGCAAAACTTCTTGGCGTCCCGAAAACAAACCGTCTTGCTTGTGCCTTCCCAAATACCTACCCAGCAATACGCTCCAAAACAGAAAAAAAAAAATTTGGTGACGAAACCACGCGCGAAACCGTGAGCAAAATCTATCGGACGACGCAAAACGTCAGAAATTCGTTCGTAGATTTTTTCAGTGAATTTATCTTCGGATTTAAGCCACGAATTTCTCCGGGAATTTTCTCCAGGAATTCCTCCGGCGATTACAAAGATCCCTCCGGCGATATCTCCAGGAACTTCTCCGGAAATTTTCTCCAGGAATTTCTCAGCGGATTTCAATAGCTATTAATTTGGACTTTAGTCCAGAAATTCTTCCAGGGATTTCCTCCAAGAATTGCTCCGGGGATTTCCTCAAGACGCACCTCCGAGGATTTCCACCCAAAACTCCTCCTGCGATTTCCTCCAGGAATTCTTCTGGGGATTTCGTCCAGAAATTTTTCCAAAGATTTCGTCCAGGAATTCCTCCGAGAATATCTTCCAGAAACTTCTCTGGCGATCCTGGTATTCCTCCGAAGATTTTCTCCAGAAGTTTCTCGGGAGTTTTTTTTTCCAAGAATTCTTCCGGTGATTTCCCCCCAAGAGCTCCTCTGGGATTTTCTCCAGAAATGTTTAAGGGAATTTCGTCTGGGGATTTCATCCAGAAATTCTGCCGAGTATTTATTCTAGAAGTACCTTCAAAGATTTCATTAATAAATTCCTTCTGATATTCTATTATGAAATCTCTAGAGGGATTTTCTCCATAGATTCCTTCGTTGATTTTCCAGAGAATTTATCCAGAGAAATTTCTCTGGAGATTTGCACCATGAATTTCTCGGGAGATTCCCTCCAGGAATTCCTCCAATTCGTCCAGGATTTCCCCCAAAAATTCATTGAGAAATTCTTTCGGGGATTTTTCAGAGAATTTATCCGGAGATTTCCTCCAGAAACTCCTCTGGCGATTCGCTTTAGAAAATCCTCCGGAAATTTTGTCAAAGAATTCCTCCGGGGATTTTTTTTTATCCAACTACAGGCTGAAACCATGTTCCTTGACTTGAACTAGAAGTTTGTGGATGTCTGTCAATACCACATTGAATAAAAAATATAAATAATTATCAAAATTGTGCCGGACAAAACTGAGTGGGATATATATTTTCAAGGCATCACGATTGTAGGGTTTTTTCGGAATTAACAATCAAATGTAGAACAGTTGTCCTTTTACAATTTTTGCACGTTTTGTAGCATTGAGTAAATATTATACTCTCCAGGGGTTGAATTCTGAAAAAATTGAGAGCATCTCTCACTTATCGCTCTCTGTGACAATCATGATCCGCAACACTTCATGATCGTCTGTTTAGCGTCTACTGTTACAGCTCGGGAGGATAACACCGTATTATGAAACCCGTTTATACAAGCTCCAAACCAGGAGGCACTATTGCCATAGGATGTTCAGGATTGTTTAGCATAGCAGTAAAGTAAAAATGAGTTTTATTATTGCCCTCTCTCTAGGATTCTCCTTCTCTGCTGCTTGTTACAACTTGCGAAACTTTTCCGATCATGGACCGATATAAATGCGATGTTTTTCTTCGCTTGTTTGATCGTGCTTCGAAATCAATTGAGAACGAATTTTGCAATGCCTGATCCTTCCAAAGCTAGAAATAATTTAAGCGAAATTCAAGAGTCAAGAGAGTATGCTTGACATTCAATGTCTAAATGAAAATTACTATGGGAAAGCCAAATTTTTGGTGCGTTAGAAGGCTACGCTCATTGTCAAAATATTCTATGGAAAAGTTCATAAACTCTTCTTAAATTAAATCTTCCAAGCTGATGATTTCAATCTGATTGCAACTCTGGATAGTTAGTTATCATTGATTTCAAAGTCTAAACAAGGCTGACAAGATCAATCATTTACTTTCAAAGCAACACAACACTGATTTTTTGATCAGTGATGGTTTGATTTATTCTTTCCGCCAGGAACTTCATAGTTGCCTGTTCAATTATGCCATCGATTCTTCATGTAGCGTTCCATAAAACCTACTCAAAACTTTGACAATTCTCACTTATAAATAATTGTGCTGCGGCTTCTTCATCTTCTTGGCATTACGTTCTCACTGGGGCAAAACCTGCTTTTCAGCTTAGTGTAGTGTAGGAAAATTCCATTACGAAAAGATTCTTGACTGGTCGGGAATCGAACACAGACACCTTCAGCATGGCTTTACTTTGTAGCCGCGGACTCTAACCACTCGGCTAAGGAAAGGGTTGCGGCTGCGAGTACCAAATTTTATGTGAACCAGTTTTCAGTAATATCATAAAGTTTAACACGGCAGCTGCGTGCTGTCCGATACTGGGAGATCTCCCCCTTTATATTGATTGCAGCCAACAATGTGCTTATTGACTTGCAATCTGATTGGTGTGCCTAATTTACCACAGAAATCAGCTACATACGAGCTGAATTAAACAAAACAAAAAAGTTTGTGATACCTTTGATATTAAAAAGGGTTCTTTTTGATATTTTGGTAATGTAAAATCTAGCCAAACAAGCTCGTAGCAAAAAACTATTTCCATTTATTTTGAAACACAATGAATTTCATGACAATGACTCCATTCTGTTGACGAAACATTCACCAAACAATAATCATTCTCCTCAATTCACCACAAGCTCGAAATTTTCGTTCGATTCCATGCATAAAATTTTGCACAATGCCCTTAATTACAGTTTTTAATTAGATGTCGAGCTTTTACGAGTTTACGAGGTTTTGCTTCACGATGACCATGATTCCATTGGTCATAGCTCCTGGGTGCTTAGAGGATTAATATCTTTTGATACAAACATTTTGTTTGTAATTGATCGAGTTGGATCAAAATGGCTTTGGGACATTTCGTCGAATGACATTTGGTCGAATGAAATTTGGTCGAAAGTACGTTTGGTCGAAGAGACATTTGGACGAATGGACATTTGGTCGAATGGCTTTAGAACATTTATTTTGGTCGAATGATGTTTAGTTGAACGGAAATTTGGCTAAAAGCTTATTTCGAAAAAGTTAATTGAAAGATCATTTGGTCAAATTGATTATTGTTTTCTAAGTTTTGCAAAGTCGATAAAATCTAGGATTTTAATGATTATTCAAATGTATATTTTAGTAGATTTTTTACATTGACTAATATACTAAGCTCTAGTGATTATATTATCCTATTTATTTATTTTTTTTTTCATTCTTTGTAAAACTGCTCAACAAGTTATTTTATTACTCAACGATGTGAACATAATGTTATCTTTATTTATTATTCTTTTTAATTGTCATCGTTCTTCGTCATCATCAACAGCTCATCTGTTGGAAGCATTCGGAGAGAGTGTTCGGGATCTTTCTTTGAATTCCGGGTCCTGCAACTCACGGACGTGAGTAAGATGTTTGAATGCTTAAATCAGAATTAAAACGGCAGGAAAAATTTGTTTAAAGGAAAACCTTTATGGAGAAGTGAATGTTAGGTGTCGGTAATTCTACACACTTAAAAAAATACGGAATCCGGTGAAATTTCACCGTAATCTCAACAGCTGAAGCTTCGGTTAAAAATCACAATTTGTAAAATCTTTAAACAAAATCATAAAGAAAAACAAGAGAATGGTTCGGTCCGGGGACTGAATTCCCGACCTACCGATCAGGAAGCAGGCTTGCTACCAGTAAGGCAGCTTTCACTGCTTGTTAGTGGCGTGCAAAAACTGAAACAAAAGGAAGCTCATGCTTGCTTGAGCGACTGTCACACGATTTCACAGAAGTTCGGTGAAAATAATGCTGTTAGTATTTCACAGGGTTACAGTGAAATTGTATGTTTCATGGGTTTTTTTCGGTAATATAGTTGATTTCACGGATTTTGTCGGTAAAATTGTAGATTTAACAGGAAAATCTGTATTTTTGTTGTTTACAGTTCATTTATGATTTGTTTCACAGGATACTTCGATTCATTTTAAGTGTGTACTTATGGCCAATTGGCTTATTATGACTTCCAGCTTAATAACATTCCTCAAGCAAATATAAGGCTTCGCTGACAGTGCTGATGACCTTGGGAGAAATTATGTTAATCTAATTCAAGAGTTTGCAGTAGAAGCTTTGGGTTATTCAAAATGAAAATTGTGCTTATTCTATGTATCGGACAAGGGAAGACGAGTTTAAGAACTGCTTATCTTGAATCTCAACATGCCTGAACGAAAAAACAGCATGAAACATTAAACGTAGTACTTTGTTTCCATACTATTTAGATTCGAGCACTATCCTTTTCACGAAATGTGGGTTCGACCAAATATTATATGCTTACTTATGTCCCCGTGGGGACGTAAGGCCAGAAGGAAGGAAGGAATGTACGAAGAATGGAAAAAATATATTTTAAATGAGCTTAGTTTGAAAAACATCGGTAAAATATATGTAACTCAAATAGTTCTAATATTAAAACCAGCAAATTTCTTATAAAAATTCATATTTTCCCTGCCATTTTTACCATAAAAATAGTGTTCTGTGAAATTTTCAGCTTAATAAAACCACGTACCAAAAAATCTTAGATTTACACGTAAAGTTATTTTAGTTTCAATCATGTAAAGCCATTTATCATGTATTATTCAATGATAAAACCTACAAACACATCTATCATATCCAACATTGTTATCAAATTCCTTAATATTTGACGCGAAACGTCTTCTCTCAAATAATGTTACATGCAAAACGGCTCGGTTTACATGATTTTCCCGCTGAAAATTCAATCATAAATAATGCCGTCGATTCATCGATGTGCATTTTTTTTGGCAGAATATTAAGCGTTGAATCGCGTAAACCGAGCATTCTTGTTTGCAATTTCGCTTTCAAGAAACTAGAATTGCATTGGCGAATGTTGGATGTAAGATCATGATATGTTTCAGTTTTACTCAAGATTGCCAGCATTTTCGAATGCAATGACACAGTTTACATTATTTATCGTTAAATATTCAGTTATAACTTGTTTAACATGATTACCATAGAACTTTACGTGCCATGTAAATTTAAGATTTTTTTGCTGTGCAACATCGAAAAAGCAGAAAATTTCACAGAACACTATTTTTATGGTAAGGATGGTAGGGAAGATATGGGAGATTGGATTTTCAAACTTTTTTAATTTTGAATAGCCCTGCTATGCATATATCCTTCGCGGTCGGATGCCATACATACTAAAGCCTGAAATGATACTTGGAAAACTCCGTTTCTTGTTACGTTAATTCTCCGTCAACCAATTCCGCCCAAAACCCCCCATTGATCTAGGTTTGTCGGTTCAAATAAAACAATAATCATAACAATTACTCCAACCACACCGCACTGTGCAAAAAGGTGGATCTCGCTCTCGTTTGCCCTGCGGGATGGCACCATAATTTCCTATATCTGACTCCAATAATTCCACTTTGGCACACTGCAGCAGCAGGAGTATGTGACAGCAAAAATGATTCCCAACCTACCACCACCAATAATAGCAAAAAGCATGGGACCGCGCGCGAAAATTTCCCCAAAAGCACCACCGAGGATGAGTAATGTACCATACAGTGTTTATTATCTCTCTATTATAAATTTGCGCTCCACGGCGGTGGAACCCGAAAACTGGAAAATCATACGTGGAATGTGTTTGCGTGTTTGTGCCCTCCTGCCGTAGTCATTTTCGCCATAAAAGCATTAAAATATACAATTTCACACAATTTCGTTTGCTTGGGGGATCAGAAATCAGTGTGCGCTATTTAGTATTGGATGTGAGGAAAGGGTGAAACATGGGACTGTGTATTTTCCTGTTTCATGTGAATAAATAAGTCCAATAAATTGCGACAAAGGAATAATTTTTGAGCCAAACACTGCACTGCAATTGGTCCAGGTCGAAGGAGGAAATGATAGTGCGACACTATAATAAAACAATAAAACGGGATGAAATAGAGACGATTTCCCTATAAATAAAGCGTTCCGAAGTTAATACAAAACTATCCATTGTTGCGTTCGATTGCGGCTGCCGAACGAGTGTCGGTATTATTTCGGGATTTTATGGCCATCCTGCAGGGCCGGGACCAAATGCGTTATTTATACACATCCTTCGGCACAATGGACTCCGAGTGTAGCATTTCCACATTCTATGCCGACTCAGGAAGAAACTTGTCCTCGGGAATGAACGTACAAATTTTATAATTAGCATTGTTGTTCAGCTCGGTGGAGTGTACCCTAACGCCAATCGGAAATGATAAAACTCATTTGATTATACCGAGTGAGTCGAGGTCGCTGAGGGCTGCTGCAGCTCCAAGCTCTGTAATCAAATGCCATTATGCGAGGCTTGAGTACAGGCAATGAAGGGCAATAATCGACTTGGCATTCACACCCACTAGGGGGGCAGCACCGACATTAAGACCGATCGACCGAGTTGTTGGCGGTAGTAGTAATAGAGCGATAAATCATAACGCCTAATTGGCGCTGCATTTTGCCGTTTTCAAGGCGATGAAATGACGAGAGCCCAGAGCCAAAGTGGCACGTTTCGTTCAGGTCGATTAGGGATGATGGGCCTCTTTGGCGCCTCGAAATTTAGTTTTTTGGGATTGGTTTGCCCTATTGCAAAGTACAGCATATTTCGAAGGACATAAAATTCAAATTTCTCTTGTTGAATACTAATTTATTTGGGAGGAAAATTCAGAAAAGGACATCTTGCCTTCCCTCATTTGAGTTTATCAGGAAGCATCACTACACTAGGTAGATTGAAATGCAATGTTATCAAAGTCAGCTAGTCCTTGTACTACTAAATTTATATTTTAAGTTATTATCCAATATTCATCAGTAATTGCTGTATTTTTAAAGTTCTATCAAAGCCTCTGAAGCGTTTTGTTTTGATCGCTTTTGTAAATAAAACCTTTCCACGTCGCTGTGGAGCTTGGTAAAGTCCACCCTTGCACTTCACAGGCACCGTTAAAAGAGAATACACTAAAGTTTTTTTTTTACATTTTACATGTCTTTTTTACACGGTTTTCGGAATTTACACTGTTTATTTTTGCACGGATTTCTGAATTTAAATTTTTGTCACAAGGATTCCGGAATCAACACGTTTTAATTCTTTTTTACATGGATTACAGAATTAACAGGACTTCTTACACACGGATTTCGGAATTTACACGGTTTAATTTTAAACAGATTCCGAAATCAACACGGTTTTTTTGCACGGATTTTTTTTCACACAGGACGTATCCGTCGTGTAAAAAAACCTAAGTGTGACATCCTGTTTCCTAAAGCTTGAAAAGAGTACAATGAGGTCTTCAACTTCAAAGAAATATGTTGTTTTAAAAGCAGTTGCGCCATTTGGAATGTTGTTGGCAATTTCATATAAGGTACCCCGGGGCAAGTGGGACATAAAAAAACGATAGTTCAAACAAATTGTTCAATAAAATTTTGAAATGTCAATATTTCTCAAATCCAACAACACCATCACATTTTGGCAACACATTTGCTGGTGTGTGCATACATTTGGTTGAATAATTCCGAAATTGTGAAAATTTTAGAAGAAAGTTTTAGAATGAGCCATTAGACGCAGTTACCCCGCCAAACGGGGTAAGTGGGACACATCCAGTTTCATGCGTCAATCCACATCAGTAAGTCAACCATAACAATAATAGGATTGATAAATCATAGATATATAATTTTGAGTACAATTTTGGTGTACATAAGGGATCAATCATAAAATACGAAACGCTTTAGGAAGAAAACGTGTGTTTAATAGTATGTCACGTCACACTTAATATTAACTGAAAAATCCTCAATAAAAGTGTAAAAAGGAAAAAATCGTTCAAAATATATCATTTATAAGTTATTAATTTAAATTAGTACATAAACTTTCAATAATTTATGAAATTGTAATATGTTCTGTTATTATTTATATGCATGGCAGAAAACCACTTAATGGGGTGGAATTGTTTTCCGTTACTACTAAATTTGGTAGAAATAACTAATAAAGTTCAATTAAAACAAAAAAGTAATCGTTCTCATGATGCATTTGATGCAATTTCATCCCAGTCTTTGTTCATTTTTGAAGTCGTATTTAAAAAATTTAAAAATAAATAAAAAAATATATAGAAGAATAACACATTTCTTCTCCCTCTTATGCAATAACGTAAGTTGAGATTGATCTTTTTGATAAAAATCATTTGTTTGAATGTTTTAATGCTACTCTATGAGATAATGTTTGAAACATGTAGGAAAAGTTTTGATTATGGTGCTTGTTTTGATAGGTCCCACTTACCCCAAGTATAAACATATTTTAGGGTAAGTTAGACCATCAAACATTTCATATGAAATGAAAACAAAATACCGGTTTATCGTTAGCAGCTTGTAGTAATACTTAAAATTGCAGCTTACTGATGGATATTCGATTTATAACACATTTATTTTTTGCGAGCCAATGCAAAACGTGAAACGTGTCGCAATTTATCAAGCAAGTTGAAAATGGCGCTGAATTGACAACTGTTACATGAACGACATGGTAATAAAAATAAGAGTATTTTTTGTACTTAATACATACCTTGTCATTGTATCTTCGACTTTCTAGAAGAATATTCCCATGAAAAACTTTTCTTAAGTGAGCTATGACGGAACGTCCCACTTGCCCCGTATTCTCACTTGCCCCGCGGTACCTTAATTCACCTTAATTCCTAAAATAAACCTGAGCGTAGATTAAATCACTTTTACTCGTTTTGGACCTTTTGTTGGCGCAATAAAGGTGAAGATAAATCGAGTCCCCTGAAGTCCGTAGATCAGGGATTGGATTCTGAGAAAATTGAGAGAAACTTTCATTTATAGCTCTCTGTAACGATCATGATTCACAGCACATTATGAAAACCTGTTTGATCAGATTAGATCGGAAGGATAAGTGCATGATCATACCCATCTAAACAAGCTCCAAACCTGGGAGACACTATATCTACCAAATGTTCTGGGATTTTCGCATCACAAAATTAAAATTGACATTTTTCCACTGGCTGGTTAAGCCGTAATGGCTAATTAACACTAGTTGTGTTAACTCGTAACATTTCGTTAGAAATTCTAAAAGCATGCAAGTAAATTCAACGAACAATTACTCAGTGTCAATGTTTTGCTCGAGGGCAGGCAACCTGTCCAACGTCCTAAGTTGAATGAGTTTGTCTACGGCAGCCAACTTCATTAAATGGGCATACATTTTATGTATGTGAGCACTCGTTTGGCTTTGCTTGACATACTAATATCTATCATTTGGGCAGCGAAACAACTTCACAGATTATCAAAATGAATATGATTATACGGAGCGACTAGGGGTGTCAAACAGGTTAATAGCAATAGTTAGTGATTGTCACAAATTCATAATTTATTTCAATAATACAATAAAATTTGCAATCTAAGTTTGACTGAAAGAGACTTTGCCGTTGAAATAGTATCATTTATGGCAATATACGAAATATCGAGTAAGGGAAAGTTGACTGTATTCAATGAGAAGCTTCTATCAATTATTTGTATTTTTCTCACATCAAATACTAATGAAATAGCCAACATACTTGCAATACCCAACAATCATTTTCGCTGAATAAGATTTGTGTACGTCAGTTCAGGCATAATTTTTCAAAACGGCGTATATAACACTCGGAAGGATTTGATAAAAAATGCGATGAAATATATTGTAAAGCATTTTAAAGGCTGTTTATGGTTATGTTGGAGAATTGCCGTCCATCGATCAAAACGTGGTCGATTTGCGATTCTGTCTGCTGAGGTGATCTCCAAGTATACCGATACGGGAGGCTGTGCTGGAAATAGGTGCTACGAATGGCCATATTCTTGAAGGCGGCAAAATCTATCAGTCGTAAGTTTGTAGAACAACAATTACCAGTAAATTTTATTGTCTTCAAAATATTTTGAAATGAAATAAACGTAATTTTTAGCAAACTTTGATTTTTGTGAATTTTTTGTTTAGTGGAATTTTAAGTTATTTCTGAGCTGCGATTAAAATTTCAAGTTAATCGAAGCACTAGAATCCAAGATCGTGGCCCCCAAACTTGACCGTTTTGTATCAAAAACGGCTAATACGTACTTTATTCTGTCGAGTACTGTAATTTGTTTCACTTTCAACAAGCCAAATACTGATTAAATTTATTAAATTTATGGTTTTTATTATAGTTTGTCAGGTTAAATTACTCGATTTGTAGTCTTTCTAAATTGTCTTCTTCAGTCTTGCTTGATTTTGTTACCAGTGCGAGCTTGAAAATCTAACTAAGGTCATGCAATGAGATAAGAACGGGAAAATCCTTGAATATTTTTGGTTTATCTTTGGCAGATTTTGGCGAGCTTAAACATTCATTGGGACCGTGGTAAATTATTGGCGTGATTGAAAAATACATTTATTTTCAATTTTTTGCACTCAAACTATCCGCAGAATCCTTTTTTTATATTTTTTTTTCTCTAACCACAGAATCCGGTCGAATCTATCAGCGGGATTTCTAGAGAGAACTCTTAAAATATCTGAAGTAATGTTAAATAGTCAGATATCCTTCGCATAGATTCCTGACAAACATTTAACTAAGTTTTCGAAGAGTTTTTGGTGATTATTTTTACGAATTTTTCCACAACCTATTGTTCGCTCATTTGCAAATTTCTTAAAAATATTAATAGAAGTCTCGAGTAGTGGATACTTAACAAAATGTTTATGATTTTTTTTTTGATGAGATAGGAACTTTGTAAAATATTTCTGTTAAACGTTCAAGATGCTTGCCACGGAAATCTTCCACGAACTTTTGCTCAAAAAGCATTGTTGTTTTGGTTAGGATCTTGCCCTAGGATTTTATATTTGAGAATATCGACAAGATACTTTCTCAAGGTTTCTTCGAAAGGTAATTGTGAAATTCTAGACTAGAATCTTCTGAACTTTTTCGAAGGATGATAGCAGCATTCTTGCATTATCAACGTGTTGCTGCCAAGAATATCTATCGGTTTCAATATCAACCATTATTACACCTATACCTATATTATACCTGCAAAAAGGATGAGAATCACTACTTCATTAGTTTAGTGGATTTTTCCCCAGGAAGCACACTACGTTATATGTTTCTTCTTAGGATCCTGTCGTTTCTCCTAAAGCTTTGTGTTACTGAAGTCGTATTTGATGCTTAATAATATATACTTGTAGCAAGATGGTAATTCGGTAATAAATTAGGCTGATACAAATATTAATTTTCTATTATGTCACCCACCCCCCTTTCAAAAACCCGATAAATTTGAAGGGGAGAAAAAAAAAGATTCATCATTTTTTTGACATCAGTTAGGTTTTTTTATTTTTAGAGTAAAAACCAGGTAAAATAATGATCCAGATGACGATTGGAAAAAGTTTAATAACTATCGGTAAAAATAAAAATTTGAAACAAATAACTTATTTTTTGGTTTTTATTTTTTTGTTCCTTATTTATTTTTATCCCCCCCCCCCTCGTACCTTCCAAGTGGTCTCGGACATAAAAGAAAATTAATATTTGTATCAGCCTTATGGTGTAAATATATGCAACATAAAATGGGAAAGTAGCACTGGAGTTTTTTTTTCAAAAATTTTGCCGGTGATAACACTGCGCATCTCAAATTCCTAAATACCGTTTTGCACTTAATTTGAGATCGCTGAATCTATTGTCGTTTTCAAAAATCTCATAGAACATCTGGTTTTTGTTATATTAATGGTTGAAAATGCGATTCTAGTAAACTTGCATGCAAGTTTACCAACTTGTAAGCTATTATTGTGCCTAATTCATTACAAAAATAAGTATTTAGGTACTAAAGAATAGTTTTCAACAAAATTTGTAATATTTTCGTTACTAAAACGGTACTTTTGATATTTTGGAAAAGTATTGTATTTGACCATATTAAAGAAATGACAAATTTTGTATGGAGGCTGCAATCATGTTTAAAAGTTCAATTGAATCGATATTTAATTGGAAAATTTCAATCAACCCATGTCTCTTTTAAAGGTCTAGCCCTATTTTGCATACTCGGTGGATTGATTTACCATAAAATGCGTAAATCTTAGTTTAAATTTCCTTTAATTGATTTATTTCAGTGTTTTATACAACTTTGGCGACCTGTAGTCAAAAGTTGTGATGTGCTGGCACATTTCTGAGAACAGAAACGGATTCAGCAATCTCAAATGCAGTAGAGGCTCAAGCATAATTTGGCACGCGAAAAAAATATTTCTCTTCCACTGTGTAATTTCTTGCGGATATGTTTTCCACGCAAAACAATATCACAACCATCCTACACTGCCCATAAAAGCATAACTGTCCCATATGGAATTTCGAAACAACACCTATTTCATCGCAAAATTCATGTTTTGATATATACTTTACTACGCATATAAACATTAACACACTTTGTTCGAAAATGTTGTAGAAAAATATGTGGTTTATATAATATTGAAAAATTAAGGCATAACAATCCCCATATGAATTTCTAACCAAAAAAGCAACTGCAAAACGAAAATTATGTTCTGGTTTATAATTTTTGCAGATTAATAGAAACAAAACTAAGTTAACTGAACGGTAATGCTAACTGAATGTGCCATGCAGATATGTACTATAAAATAATGAACATTTGTATGAGAAATCAAACTTAAAGCTTTAAACGCTGTTTTCCCAATGCCTACTTATTCCATATGGGACAGCTATGCTTTTATGGGCAGTACACTGGTCCTTCAAATTGTTTATCGAGAATTTTCTATGAGTTCTTGTTAAATTTGTTCCAATAGTAAAAAAAACTTTCGATGAATTCCTCTGAAATCCTTCTCTTCAAATAACTGGTATAAACAAAGCCACTGAAGGCGTGCAGGTTCGATTTCCAGTCAGTTTCCGATCTTGTCATTGCGGAAATTTCTGTATTTTTCTTGGTAATTATTATTCAACGTGCCTGCAATATGATATCTATATAAATACAAATGAATTCGTGTTTGTATGTCACGAGTTGGCTTAAGATCGGGTCAAAATGATTTGAATCATTTATTCGTTGTTGCAGGGCTGCGAGGTATTTGTGGAGAATATTTTTTTTAATGAAATCCATCAGGAAGGTTGAATCAAATATTAGTACAAATTTGACGTTTTGTATGGAGATTCTAGCAAAGCCTACTCTAATATAGCATTTTGGGCAGCGCAATGTTTGCCGGGTGAACTAGTAAGATATAAACATGTGAAACTGCAAACTGTGTCATAAAGTTCTCAGTTTATAGCAGTATATGTGCTCATAGAGTACTACAATTCTGAGAAGCAGGTTCTGTCAAAGTGGGTTTATAATGTCAAAAGACAAAATGAATGAACTCCTTAATTTGCTTAAAATATTTTCTAGCAATGCTTATGAAACCTACCCTAGTTTCAACATTGTTTGCTTAAAATCGCTAATTTGAAATTTAAAAAAGTTTATTCAAATCAATCAATCTAAAATTATCATTACATTCATCAGATGGTCTTCCCCTGGCCTAGTCATAACATCTGCGGCTATAAAGCTAAAATTTCTAGTGAAACATATCCGTAAAGTTTCAATCGAATCTCACTGTCAAGATAGTTGCTGATGAATCCATTGTTTATAGCGGCGTCTTTCAGAATTTAAACATTCTTAAGATGTTATAGACGAACAATAGATAGAAAAGCATCTGTCTTCTCAAAGCGGCCAAAGCACCAAATGTAGAATTTTCTATGAATTATTACAATCGTTCAAAAAACGCCTTGAAAAATATGATTTATCGTCGAACAAACGCTCTTGACCTTGCTAGCAGCTTCGCCTTCAATACGAGCTTCAGAAACTAGCCCATACTCAATGACCTTCGGCAGCTTCTAATTTGTCGCCTGCACCTCCAAATCGTTTTTTAAAAACCATTCCCTAAAAAATGTTAGCATTTTACAACCAGTGACAATTGACGTCGATTCGTTCTCCGATCGTTTACGCGCCGTCCTGTGGCGAAACCATTAGAAAACGTTCAACCAACAGGCTGGCAAAACCGTCACCGTTTACCAGTAGGTAATTCTTTGCTCAAACCATTCGCCCCGGCACCGGCAAACTGTCGAAACAACAACCCCCGAACACGGTGACTCTTTCGGTTTAGTTCTACACGCTCTGCCTAGACTACGGCTACCATAATTTAGCATTTAAAAAGGATATACGACTAAACTGCAATGCATATAAATTTTATGGTGTTTTTTACGCTTTCGCCTGTTTTGGTTTTGTGTGACTGCAAAATGTGTGTTTGTGTGTATGTTTTTGCGAGCTAGGAACACACAAAAAAAACTGCAACACAAAAAACACCCAAGTAATTCTTATGCTTTCCTCCGTCTGATGTTTATCCTTGCTCCTTCCAGTCGTCGAGAGAGGTCCCGTTGTTGGCTTGTTACGTAATCTTACACTGATGTGGGATAAAGGAGAAACTTTCTAATTTCACCCATAAATCATATTTTGGGCATTTACCTTGAAGTTTCGCATCCTCTCTGTGGGTGCGGGTATCCTTTTAGGCAAAAAGGGTCCCAGCTTTCACCGGGGTTTTGCTTTTTTTACAGTTAGTCAGAAACAACATTTCCAGTGTTTAAACAATCGCACATAATTACTAACAACTATTAACCCGTAGGCTACGGGGCTGACATACAAAATTCAAATTGCTCGTATTTTGGCATAACTCCATATTTTTTAATGAAATTTTGAGGATGGCTTCACTATTAGTTGAAGTTTTATAAGTGATGGGAAGGTATAGCTCCGGAGTATTGTGGACAAAGTTATTCCAGAACATCTCTGGGTCAGGTAGGGTAAAAATCACATAAACTTTCTTTTAGAACTCATTTATAATTTGGAAACGAAATGTTTTCATTCAAAATGTGAACAGACCCGTTATTTGTAATAAGTTACGAAGGCCCAGGATATTTTTAAAATTTATAATTAACCTAAAGTAAGACTAAGGCCTCCAGAACATTCTGGAATTTTGCCATAATCAACACAGGTTCATAAGTTATTTTTTAGCGAACCTGCTCCTCAACAGAACCTGTTCTCATGAGAACATTCACAGTTGTTTACTGGGATCTTTCAATTTATCTATGATTTGCATAACAAAGAGATCCTCAACCGGTTCTGTCTTAATTGGGACGTAGCGCCAGAAAGGAAAGGAAACATTTGAATCACATTTCCAAAGCTTTGAAGATGCCCTTAGAGATACTGCGATATCAGATGTCGAAAACAAGTGAGAAACAGTACCAGTAGATCCAGTAGATATTGTAAATATTGTCATCAGAGTAATTTAAAATTCATAATACCACCAATAAGCTTGGAAACAACTATTTTTATCTATAACGGAGATTTGTGATCCAGTATGGATATGTTAAAAACATTTTATTTGAATAATAAGTTAAGTTGCGTATAGAAGTTGATACCCACAACTTCAGTATGTTCTGAAGACCTTGAGATTATCAATATTCATAGCAGTACACTCTTTGAATCATATGAAGCTTTATGGATAGGAACGCGAAAGTTTCAAGAGAATTGGATTAGTACAGACTGTAGTAGATTTGGTAGATCATAAAGACCTGAATTCCAGGATGATTCGGATGACTTCGAATATCCTATTTTTTGTCAAAATTTGTGGACACGTCTGTTAAGGCTCAGTGAGTGGCGTTAGCCAACAAACGTAGACATCAATCGCTAAAAAATAACTTATGAACCTGTGTTGATTATGGCAAAATTCCAGAATGTTCTGGAGGCCTTAGTCTTACTTTAGGTTAATTATAAATTTTAAAAATATCCTGGGCCTTCGTAACTTATTACAAATAACGGGTCTGTTCACATTTTGAATGAAAACATTTCGATTCCAAATTATAAATGAGTTCTAAAAGGAAGTTTATGTGATTTTTACCCTACCTGACCCAGAGATTTTCTGGAATAACTTTGTCCACAATACTCCGGAGCTATACCTTCCCATTATTTATGAAACTTCAACTAATAGTGAAGCCATCCTCAAAATTTCATTAAAAAATATGGAGTTATGCCCAAATACGAGCAATTTGAATTTTGTATGTCAGCCCCGTAGCCTACGGGTTAATCAGTAGAGTGCTCCGATGTATTTATAAAAATGCAGTTCACTCAGAGTGTAAATTATAACTCGGCGGTGCATCCACTCTGACTGCGGGGGATCCATTTAGTCGAACGAAACTACTGCCAGACACCCGGAAAGGGCGCACCGAGCATAATATTTTAATAATATAATTTATAACTCAATATGGGCTAATGTGATAACAAACGCATTAAAACAGTTTTATTAATTGCGCTCATTTTTCGGGCGCTCGGATTTTCCACGGCCGATAGTCACCTGGGCTGGGCTGCAGCTCTCTTGCCACGAGTTGCGGTTGTTTGAGTGGGGGTGTAGGAAATCCCTCCGACATCCCTGGAATAAACGTTCATTTTTTGCACTCACTGGTGTTGCGCGCCTCGATGTATCCGATGCTCCCGAGGGTTCAATATATTTCGGATGCCCTCTGACACAGCACTTGCAACTTTTCAACCTTTTGTGTGCGAAAGAGCAGCGTGCATGTGTGTTGGGAGAAAGTGATTGTGTTTGGGGGTGCGGGGTTGTGATAAATTTCATGGCTCCCTTACACCCTCAGGCATGCTTGTACGACCCAAAGTACGTCGAATTGTTGGAGTTGGAGTGAGCGTTGGATGCCTCCCAAAGAACGCAACTTGTACCTTCAGCAGTGATGCCTCCACGTGTGCGGTGCGGTGGGTGGTAAACAATGCTGTCCTCCCCCTCGGATGCTGCTGTTGATACATAAATACAAACACTGATAAACTCGAAATGGTTTCATAAATTATACGGCCTCGGGTTTTTCATTCAACGTGTGCCATCGCAGGATTCAGGCCTTACTTGGGAGAAACACGGCGACGACGGCGACTGGAGGTCCTGCCGGGTTTGGATGTGTGTGAGCGAATGTGCTCCTCTGTATGGGTGAATGGTGGTGCTCTCCAGCAGATAAACCGAGCGGAGAAAGCACAGGACGACAACCGACCAGGAGATAAACGTGTGCTCTACATTCTCACGTCCATCCGGCCCAGCATCCAGCTAAACAGAGGCAGAAGTTGTCGCAGAGGCAACGCATGGCTGAAGGGAGGATTTATCTTTCTAACAAAATCAAAGGATATAAATTTCCGCAGTATCTAATTTTAAATAAATCGCCATCGACACTGTCGCACCGCCGGTGGGAATAAAGAGCGTGCATTTTTTCCGTCTAATGAACGATCATTAATCACAGCGGGCTTTCACCGTTCCGGCTGGGCCAACAAATTGAAACTATTCCCTCGTAACGCATTATGCTTTAATGCCTCGTCAAATCTAGTTGTATTATACCGCCACTTTGCTGCTAACTGTGATCAATCAAACCCTCACATTCCACCCTCACTCAAAGATAATTGTATTCCCTAACCTCGTCCAAACCGCGAGTTTTACGATTCTCCAAAACTAACATAGATGATGAAGAAGCCTACAAGATTGTGTAAACCAAATCAAATGAGTTCGGCTCCGTTATGCCTAACGGCGCTTGAGCCTACCAAATAATCGAAAAATTAAAAAAAATAGTTGATCATAGATGTGAATTGTCAATACTTTGTTTGAAGAGTATGAAAATTTTACACAAAATCTGCAAACGAAGTTTAAGTACTAAACTCAGGGTGTCCATCCATCCGGGAAATCCGGGAAAACCGGGAAAAATCCGGGAATTACAAATCACCGGGAAAAATACGGGAAATACCCGGGACTTTGGAGAACACCCCGGGAAAATATGTATTTCAAACGTAAGAATACACGCTCAAAAAAGAGTTCTGGAAAACGTGAACTGTCAAAAATACACCGTGAACTACCATCATCGTTCTCGGAACTAGGCAACGCGTTCATATAAACATGATCTAGTTCACGGTGTATTTTTTGCTTGTTGACGAGTTCACGTTCTGCTGTTCACGGATACAAGAACGGATTTTTTTCTGTGTACCGGTTTGTTTAAATTTCAAGTCGTATGTTGTTCGTACTTCACATTATGAATAATTTTTGGTAAGTAGGATCTTTGAAACATTTCTAGAAGGGTACTAAGGATTTTTGGTAAGGTGCTTTTCGAGATGCGTGTAAGATTTCCATTTTAGTTCTTGGTAAATATTTAATTAGATCTTTGCTGGAATCCTAACGGAAATCGAACCGATAATTGACCAGAATTAGAATTAGTTTTTTTCTGAGAGATCACTGAAGTGTTAGTAAATTGATAATAAGATTTTCGGTGGAATCTAGAAAAGGCTGATTTTGCTTGAAATTATTGCTTGAAAGTTGGCATTTATTGGGAGATCTTCTGAAATCCTGGACAGATTCAGTAAGAGTTCCGTTTGGCGGATTTCTAGGGTTGTTGATGATACTGATTCTTGATGAAGCTTTGTCAGGATAACTAATTTTACTAGTGCTTGACTTATGACAAAGTTATTATAAGGCCTCCGACGAGATTTTGTGTAGATCTCTGCAGATTTACAGCGAATTTTTTCAATCATCCAAAACAAATTTCGTGACTAGATCTTTGATGAATAAAAAAAATAAAGAGGCCCTCTTTGAGATAAATAGTTTTGAATTTTTCGTCGAAAATTTCACTTTAGTCAAATCATTATTGCATCTAAATTTGTAATGGGAAACATTATTCAAAAATATATGTTTAAATTTAAGTTATGTCCGATGTTCTGTGAAAATTTCATTGAAATCGGTCCATAAATAACTGATATCTAGCTTATGAAAGCAGGTTATTTTGTATGGAAAATCGAAAAAGTTGCAAATGTTTTGTCCAATACTGTATTTCTACATGAACAAGCCATTTCTAACGCATAATTCCTAAGGCATTCTTAGAAGGTAATGAGTTGACTATTTTTTTATTTAATTCCAAAATCTCTCTGAACTTCCTGTGAATTGGGTCCTAAAATGTTTAATGATTTTTTTTATTTAATAATACGAAAGAGCATGTTGTTGTGACTATTTTAGCAATTTTTCCAGCTCAAATAACGAATATAACATACTTAAACTTTAATTTTAAAAATAATTCCGAATATGAACCTTGACACTTTTGATCATGTTTGACGATAACTTTGTCGAAAAAAAAACGCCACAGGGCTTTTAGTTTTAACACTGGGGTTGTTCCTATCTGACATTTCGGAAGGGACACGGTAAACAAAATATACCGAAAATTTGAGTTTAAACCAAAGGGTCTGACAAAATTTCAAAAACCGTAGAAAATGTTTTTTTGGACTCCGCGTTTGGTAATAAAATTGGCATAGGGCTTTAAGACCCTATTCGAGGGGGTCACGATCTTTTAGATATTTCAACAATATTTTATATCTTTTGATCTAAAACTATTTTAAAGTTTAAACCATTTTTTTATTTCATTAAACCTAATTCATGAATAAGTTAATTCAAGTCTACCAAATTTTTCCATATCGTATGAAAACCAATGAAAACAAATATACAGAGCTCTCATTTTGTGGTGTGCGCTAACGTAAGAACTAAACGACACATACAAGACGCGACGCGAGACAAGACATAACACTTATCGTTCTTACAATCGATTACAATCAATACGATTGTAAGAACGATAAGTGTGATGTCTTGTCTCGCGTCTCACCTTGTATGTATACAGAGCTATTACAAAAACTTCAAAATGTTATCCGCGAAAACCGCGACTTCTGAAATTCGATCCGCGCCTGGAAGCGCCAAAAATATATTCCAATTGTCATTGAAATCTTCATGTCACAATACGCAATCGATTTTTCGTAAAAAATATCTTAACATTGTTGTGTAAACTTAATTGTTTTAACAAAGTTCTGTGTTCTTTGATGCACTTTTCTAGTACCGTAATCCAGGGGCAAATTAATCACTATAACTTTCTATTATATTATCCTTAGGAACTGAGATATTGTCAACTTAATTTCGGCAAAACCAGTACTTCGTTGATCTCCATCAGTGCATGTAACTATTTTTTAGGAAATAATATTGAATGTATCATAAACCTAGCTTGAAAATAAGAAATTGAAAATGGTCCCCTGGGCCTGGGGCGAAATAGATTTTCATATAATAAAGTAAAAATAAGAATAATATATGTCTCCATCTACTAAATAACGGTTCCGTAATACAGAAAATGATGTAAAAAAATCTTACAGCTTTTGCATTCGACCATTTTATTGCGAAGCTTAACTTTGGAAACCAGAATAATATACCTGAATGTAGATTATTTACCTTGTAATAAGCACGTTTTCCGAAAATAAACGGTTTGAAAATCTACGCTACTTATGCAGTATGATTTTAAATCGAGTTCAATAGTTCACATTAAAGCTGACCATTGGATAGTTTAGTAATGACTTTTCCAACAGTATTGCTTGCACCTATCAAAAAAGCTGTTTTGTTTGTTTTTTTTTTAATTTCTTTATTAGTATCATTCCAAACATTACATTCATTATTTCTTATATCTAGGTGTTCTGTGTTATTAGACAACACTATCATCCTAATTTGGTAAAACAAATCTAAGATTTTATTAACATTTTGTTAACAACATATTACATTTCATTTGCCATAGCAGTTCAGATTTTTTACAGGTGAGTTGATTTCACCTGCTTATAAGAGAAAAAAAATTACGTTTTCAATATACTTAACCTAAACATATAACGCATTAATCGTGGCAATAGAAGATTGTAACGATTTTTGCCTGAAATTATTGATTATTTTATTTGACACTTGTTCCAATGTTTCAACTTTGGATATTCTATGTAACTCTTTGGTACTATACCAGGGAGAAAGCCTCAGAATCATTTTCAAAGCCTAAAAAAACTGTTATTATTTCTGTGCAAAAGTATCCTTATGAAATAAAAACTGTTTGAAATCTCGGCACGTATGAAGCATCCTTAAAAGATATTGCTCTTTGATACCGACCAAATTCGCCAAATGACCTGGATTACGGTAATATGTCATTAGTCAGACAGTAATTGGCCAATATACAGTACATTGCATTATCCATTTGAAACTCTTTCGACGTTTCATAAAAGATGTGTGAATATTTTAACTCGCAGATCCTTTCCTTATCCCACTAACCCAATATTGTTTCCACGAAAACTGTGGATATGCAGAGGTATACTCGGTCTCTAGTAACAATGGTTGTCTAACATTCTTTCCCTTCCTCGATAACCGTAAGGACGTGGCCGGCACCGTTATCGACTTTTAAATTATGAGCTTTCGGATTGTGCCTTTTGAGAATGGTAGCAAATTGTTTAACTGACCCCTTTATATTGGAGGAAAACAACAAAAAAAAAAGACCTGCAAAAATTAATAACTTAACAGCAAAACTGGGCCAAAGAGACTAAATTATAAAGTGCACTTTATAGCACTCAATGGGATGACGAGAGTTTATAGTTTTAAATACAAATTTCCTAATGATGAACTGCATAACTTGTGTCAAAACAAGTTAAAACAACAACAACAACAAACAAGAAAATCCGCGATTTGCCCGACATAATTTCAGTCACTCGTGATTCTCGCGCCTGGCATACCAAATCCGCGAAAATCGTGAAATTCGCGACTGTTTTAACAGTCCTGATATCGAGTCGCATGACTTTTTTTGTAATTTGTTTTTTTTAATTTCTTGGACATCCGGGAATTTGAAAATTGATTTTGAATGGACACCCTGTAAACTTCAAAAATCGCAGTTTTCCATTCACAAGGCTTTTATAATATTTTTTTACCCCGATGGTACTTTAAGTAAAGCATTCCAATGCATTATATGCTTTTTCCATCACTGAGTGTATCTCAAGAATACTCAAGGGAAAAGTTACGTCCAAATGATACCGATCACTCGACTTCCAAATTAAATCCCAACATACCATTTTCAGCGAATACCTATCGAAATCTGGCCACATTTGAACTCATGTGATACCGACACCCTATGTTTACATTTTCCGCCTCGTTGTTCCGGATTTATGCAACACGAAGTTTTCCGCCTATGATCGAAAGACACACACCGTTGTTGCTTGCTGCAAAGCGGAATGCATCTCCAATCCATTGCGCCGTGCGGTCGTCGTCATCGTAGTCGTGACATGCATGATCCGTGAAAAGACGGAATCAACCCCGATGCACCAGCAAGCAGCCGAACGGAGCACACAGAGAGACGAAGACGGTAGCGGCAGCGGATACACAATTGAAATTTATGGCCTTTCGTTGACAAACAATTGTTTCAGGTTTGAAGCCTCCGCAGTTTCTTCCCAGCCCGTACGTCTTGAGTCGACGAGCGACAACCTGAACTGTAGTATTCCTAGGTGTAAGGGTTCGGAGAGGGCGACCAGGAAAACTACTCGCAAGTCGCGCGGCGCGCAATCCTGTGTATGGCCAAAGAAAACTGAAAAGCGGCCTCAAGGGGGCTGTGTGAGTGCCATTACGGGGTTTCGCAAACGGTTCGGTGCGGTGTTCGGGGTACGGGCGGCGAGACGTGTGCTAATATGGTTCGTATTCCTTCGATGGCGCAGTCGATATTACGTGGGAAGGAACCTCGGCTTGATTGCCGTCGCGGAGATTGCATGCAAGCGCGATTTTGTCTCCTGCCATGTCATTCTTAAAAGGGGATTGTGAGGGGGTGGTTAGGGTTCTCTTCTTGCTATTTTAGATTGGATTGACGAACACTCCATATGTGAACGAAATCAGTGCAAAACATTGGCATCGACCAAATAAAACAATAATGTTTTGTTGGCGCACTAAAATCACCTTTTCGTAGTTTACGTAGCCCAACAACTTTATGATTGCGTTTGATTCATTGTGGAATATGTTTTAAAACCATTTCCAGGAGATTCAAACGAATTACATCAACTACATTAATAAAAAGAAACGGCATTAACGTCCTCACTGGCACAGAGCCTTGCGAGCACTTCCACAGTTAACAACTGAGAGCTTTCTTTGCCAAAGTTGCCATTTTCGCATTCGTATATCGTGTGGCAGGTACGATTATACTCTATGCCTAGGGAAGTTAAGGAAATGTCCATTACGGAAAGATCCTGGACCGACCGGGAATCGAACCCAGACACCTTCAGCATGACTTTGCTTTGTAGCCGTGGACTCTAACCACTCGGCTAAGGAAGGCCTACAAAAAAAATGGTGTAACGTTCCTACATAATCACCTATAGGGTTTTGCATTATACCTTTTACACAGTGTACTCCGTGCTTTTTCACGTTTGGAGTCTTTCAATGGATAACGAGTAGGCGACTTTGAATAGTCACTAGCTGACGTATCAGATGAGGAATCTTTATCTGATGAAAAAGATGTAGTCTTTAAACATTTGAATGTAACTTCGCAGACTGCGTTTCAAAAATCCCCGGTCCCTATTCGACCTGATGCAAAGTGCTCTTCAGTAGAGATGGTCGGGTCTCGGGTTTTCAAACCCGAAACCCGACCCGAACCCGAACCCGACGGGTTCGGGTCGGGTTCGGGTCTTAAAATTTAAAATTTTTCGGGTTCGGGTTCGGGTCGGGTTTAAAGGCTACAAAATTATCGGGTACGGGTCGGGTTCGGGCTTGAAAAAAGTCGGGTTTAGTCGGGTTTGTGTCGGGTTTGGTGAGAATTGTGAACAGAGTGACAAACTAAAACCTTCCCTATGTATCAGAAACGATGAATTTATCATCTTTTAGAACTCGGGCTTTATTCGGGTTTTCCTTAGAAAACTTTTTCGGGTTTCGGGTCGGGTTTGGGTTTCAACAGCGAAAATTTTTCGGGTTCGGGTCGGGTCCGGGTTTGATTTTCAATTATTGTCTCGGGTTCGGGTCGGGTCCGGGTTTGAAGAAATAAAATAAGTCGGGTACGGGTCGGGTTCGGGTTTGAAAAATGTGAAACCCGACCATCTCTACTCTTCAGGTAGTCGAGAGTTGTTTTTTTTTATCTTTTATTTTTATTTTAAAGGCACTCTGTGCTCGTGCCCACTACTATGCCGAAATCAGTTCATCTGTATCTTCTTCACCGATTAAGATCTATTTTTAACTAATCTATATTTAAATCTACTTTCACTCTCTTCTACTCGTTTGCTCTCATACCGAGCAGGTAGGAGAGTGCTCTGCTGATAGTCCAATCGATTTCCATAAGCCATAGTTCCATTGCTCTTGCGGTGGTTCGTTTTGCCATGTTCCTGAGTCGTTTGAGGCTAGCTGCCTGCGAAGTGGGTCAGTTTGTCTCAGTCACCATCTGATACTGACGGAGGATGGATGTGCTCCTCAAAGCACGATCCTCCGTGGCGGCGTCTTCTAGTGGCTGGACGGGTTTTTTTTTGTGGAGGAGCTGGGAATTGAACTCATGACTTTCCGCTTATGAAGCGAAAGCGTAACCTCAAGGCTACGGACCCCCCAAAGTAGTCGAGAGTTGGTGCCGTCAATATGGCCTTTCGGTTAACCCGAATAAAACATCCATCGTTCTTTTTACGAAAAGGCGAAACCATTGGAATTCGACCTTTACGTCTTTTTGGCACTGAGATTGATGTGACTGATTGGAGCCATTCTTGATTCCAAACTTTCCTGAATATTGAATTCAGAGTCAAGGAAGTTGGCATGGCTTTTGGTCAGTGCCGAAAAACCTTTGGTAAAATTTGGGGCCTCAAACTTAAGTATATGAAATAAATTTACACAACAGTTGTTCTACCAATACTAGCGTATGGATGTCTTGTAATGGTAAAAGGGGAAGTGAGAACAATTCGATCAAAATTGGGCCATCTTCAAAGGATGTGCTTTATGGCGATGTCTGATGCGTTCTCTACAACTGCCACAGCAGCACTGGAGGCTCTTTTTTTCAAAGCCCCTTACACTTTCTTGCTCTTACTGTTAACCCCTCTACCGGCAGCTTCATTTTTTATCGCCAAAAAAATATTCAAATCGTCATAACTATTTAGTTTCTCGATATTTTTGCACCATTTTTCCACAAGTTCTCAAAAAACTCTTCTAGTTTCAGAATCTGTGTCGAAATAGATCATTTGTCATCTGGATCCGGAGATATTCCGAAATTCCTTGGGGGACCGACGCGTAATTTTTATCGTATTCGGATATTCACTGTTCGGAATGATACATTAATGCGAGTATGCTGTGAAAAAATGAAGCAATTTGGTGCAGCCGTCTTTAAGTAATGAGCATTTATGTTTCTGGTACTACACTGGACAAATAGAGATCTTGAAAACTCTAAAAAACCTCATGTCGTAATTTTCAGATATCTCCAAGAATACAGCACCGATTTTCATGATTTTTTCACAGTAGCTCCTTATTACCTGGCATTGTATGGTACACATTTTATTTTTTTGATAAATTGGCCAAAAACAAAATGGCCGCCAAAGACATTTTATATGGAGAATGTTGGTCCCCCAAGGAACATCGGAATATCTTCAAAACTAGATCACCAATGATTAATATCGAAACGGATCCTTAAACTAGAAGAGTTTTTTGAGATCTTGAGAAAAAATGGTGCAAAAATATCGAGAAACAAAAAAGTTATCGCGATTTGAATATTTTTTAAACGGTAAAAAATGAAGCTGCCGGTAGAGGGGTTAATAGATATTGGATCTACTGGAGAAAAATTCAGTGACCAAGTGATTTAGATGATTCCGTTGATACCTTAACGTCCTACATTTTGGAAGATTTTGAAGAAGCATGTCTTCTGCGGTCTGTTAAAACTAAAGAGGGACGTCATGTTGGAGTTCTTCTGATGAAGAAGTTTTGGAATGTTTATTCAATACACATATTTTCGAATGTGTAGACATAGCACCTATGAAAAATGCAAACGTCTTTTCCTGTAGTTACAAGTCACTGATTTCGGCTCGCAGTATCGTTACTACTGGATCGATTCAATGGGCAATAAATGGTTTTGCTGCTTTCAAATCTTGAGTTGAAAATCTCATCCTACTTTTTGAAATAAAGATTACGTCAAAATTCAAGATGGCCGCCATATTTTTTCACTTAACCCTGTAATACGCAACCCCGCCTATACTTTGGGGTATACTTTGGAATTTTGAGAATTTTTTCGTAGCTCGAACATCAAAATGGATTAAACCTTGCTTTATAACACACATAAGGAAAGTTTTTTAAGACTTTTGAAGCTTTTTTGTGTGTTGGAAAAAATGTTTGAAAAATTGTATTTTTATAACCTACAAATGCCTGGAGTACATTTAACGTGTAATACAAAAAATTGTACCTTTTATATTTTTCTACAATCTACCTATCAACGAAAAAGATCCTAGTGGTATTAAAATAAGTTTAAACCTGTTGTTCTGTTAGTTACACGGAAAATAAAATATGTACCCGAAAAAAGAACAAGTGTAATATATCCAAAAGCACCGTGAAAATTTTAATTTTTATTATTGCCAAAATTCAGTAATCAGAAGATGCTTTAAAAAAGGAAAAAGGATAGGGATGCTCAAAAATATAAATTATAAAAGTTAAAAACCAAAATTCATAAATTTGTGATTAAAAATAAATCATTATTCAAAACGTGTATAGAATGATTTTTGATACCGAAAAATTAAATTTAGATCGAAAATAAAAATTTGGGTATTAGAGGGTTGAATAAATACTTTTATTCTTCACTTAACTTGAAGAAACAATCACCGATTGAAAAATTGTTTCTTTGTTGTACAAAAAATGATGTTTGCATTGATTGCACTCGTCATACACGTCAAAATCGTAGAACATGGTATACCATTGTTCACCTAGTTTTCGTAGCCTTTCTTACTTAGATTTTTTTTCAGCACTCTGATGGTGACATGATTATTCAAAACGATCGGTGCGCTAATGATGAAAAAAAAAACCGCATTTACTGACAAAATTCAACAAGGTGGCCAAATTCAAAATGGCCGCCATTTTTTTTAAGTTTCAAAGGAATGTTATATCCTATTTCATATCCTATCCTATCCTTCTGATGGTGATCTCAGAATTCGAAACTGGCAATGCTCTAATAGTAAAAACACGGGTTTTCCGACAAAATTCAAGATGGTAGCCAAATTCAAAATGGCCGCCAAAATTGCTTTGGCTTCAAATGAAATCTATATACTTCCTCCAGGTTTGTTATGTGTTCTCAAATATGAGACATATCACGAGAAGAAATTCCTAGGGATCGTCCATAAACTACGTGGACATTAATGAGGGGAGGATGGTCCACGGTCCATACATATTTTATGTTTTTTTGTATGGACAAATGGCCACGAGGTGGAGGGGACAGTTTCTCAAACTGTTTTCCTAGTTGGCGTACGAGGGGTCCACCAATTTGAGAAAACGAAAAGGAATGCCCTTTAGTTTTAGCTTTAATTAACGATCAGTGACATACAATTTGAGTTCCAACGATGTGTGCCGATGGCGGCCTGGTTTCAACGAGAATTGCTCATCTTATATCTTCTATCTTCTAGCTTCTAGCTTCTTCTAGTTTCTAGCTTCTAACTTCTAGCTTCTAGCTGTTAGCTTCTTGCTTCTAGTTTCTAGCTTCTAGGTTCTTGCTTGTAGCTTCTTCTAGCTTCTAGCTTGTAGATGTTAGCTTATAGCTTCAAGCTTCTAGCTTTTTGCTTCTAGCTTTTTGCTTCTATCTTTTAACTTTTAGCTTTTAGCTTCTAGCTTTTAGCTTCCAGCTTCTATCTTCTTTCCACTATTTTCTTCTAGCTTCTTGCTTCTAGCTTCTAGCTGTTAGCTGTTTTCTTCTAGCTTCAAGCTTCTAGCTTCTACCTTTCAGCTTTTAGCTTGTAGCTTCTAGCTTCTAGCTTCTAGCTTCTGGCTTTTAGCTTCTAGCTTCTAACTTTTAACTTTTAGCTTTTAGCTTGTAGCTTTTAGCTTCTAGCTTTTAGTTTCTAGCTTTTAGCTTCTAGCTTTTATCTTCTTGCTTTTAGCTTCTAGCTTTTAGCTTCGAGCTTTTAGCTTCTAGCTTTTAGCTTCTAGCTTTTAGCTTCTAGCTTTTAGCTTCTAGCTTTTAGCTTCTAGCTTTTAGCTTCTGGCTTTTAGCTTCTAGCTTTTAGCTTCTAGCTTCTAGCTTTTAGCTTCTAGCTTTTAGCTTCTAGTTTCTAGCTTCTTGTTTCTAGCTTCCTGTTTCTAGCTTCTTGTTTCTAGCTTCTTGTTTCTAGCTTCTACCTGCTAGCTTTTAACTTTTAGCTTCTAGCTGTTAGCTGTTAGCTTCTAGCTTCTAGCTGTTAGCTGTTAGCTTCTAGCTTTTGACTTTAAATATTTAGATTTGAGCTTCTAGCTTATAGTTCCTAGCTTCTAGCTTCTAGCTTCTAGCTGTTAGCTTCTAGCTTCAAGCTTCTAGCCTTTAGCATCCAGCTTTTAATTTCTAGCTTCTAGCTTCTAGCTTCTAATTTTTAGCTTCTAGGTTCTTGCTTGTAGCTTCTTCTAGCTTCTAGCTTGTAGATGTTAGCTGTTAGCTTATAGCTTCAAGCTTCCAGCTTTTTGCTTCTAGCTTGTAACTTTTAGCTTTTAACTTCTAGCTTTTAGCTTCCAGCTTTTAGATTCTAGCTTCTATCTTCTTTCCACTATTTTCTTCTAGCTTCTAACTTCTAGCTTCTAGCTGTTAGCTGTTTTCTTCTAGCTTCAAGCTTCTAGCTTCTAGCTTCTGGCTTTTAGCTTCTAGCTTCTTACTTTTAACTTTTAGCTTTTAGCTTTTAGCTTTTAGCTTTTAACTTCTAGCTTTTAGCTTCCAGCTTTTAGATTCTAGCTTCTATCTTCTTTCCACTATTTTCTTCTAGCTTCTAACTTCTAGCTTCTAGCTGTTAGCTGTTTTCTTCTAGCTTCAAGCTTCTAGCTTCTAGCTTTCAGCTTTTAGCTTGTAGCTTCTAGCTTCTGGCTTTTAGCTTCTAGCTTCTTACTTTTAACTTTTAGCTTTTAGCTTCTAGCTTTTAGCTTCTAGCTTTGAGCTTCTAGTTTTTAGCTTCTTGCTTCTAGCTTCTACCTTCTAGCTTTTAACTTTTAGCTTCTAGCTGTTAGCTGTTAGCTTCTAGCTTTTAACTTTAAATTTTTAGATTTGAGCTTCTAGCTTATAGTGGGGCCCAGATAGCCGTAGCGGTAAACGCGCAGCTATTCAGCAAGACCAAGCTGAGGGTCGTGGGTTCGAATCCCACCGGTTGAGGGTCTTTTCGGGTTGGAAATTTTCTCGACTTCCCAGGGCATAGAGTATCTTCGTACCTGCCACACGATATACACATGCAAAAATGGTCATTGGCATAGTAAGCTCTCAGTTAATAACTGTGGAAGTGCTCATAAGAATACTAAGCTGAGAAGCAGGCTCTGTCCCAGTGGGGACGTAACGCCAGAAAGAAGAAGAAGAAGAAGCTTATAGTTCCTAGCTTCTAGCTTCTGGCTTCTAGCTGTTAGCTTCTAGCTTCAAGCTTCTAGCCTTTAGCATCCAGCTTTTAATTTCTAGCTTCTAGCTTCTAGCTTCTAATTTTTAGCTTCTAGGTTCTTGCTTGTAGCTTCTTCTAGCTTCTAGCTTGTAGATGTTAGCTGTTAGCTTATAGCTTCAAGCTTCCAGCTTTTTGCTTCTAGTTTGTAACTTTTAGCTTTTAACTTCTAGCTTTTAGCTTCCAGCTTTTAGATTCTAGCTTCTATCCAGAGCGTTAATGATTAACGGGTCGCAATGATTGATTAAGTGATTAATGATTACATTCAATTTTATCATGATTAATGATTATGATTATTGATTAACATTTTTTAAGTCATGATTAATGATTGTGATTGATTTTTAAGCCAAAGTATGATTAATGATTATGATTAATGATTAAATTACAATTTTAGATGATTAATGATTATGATTAATGATTAAACTCAGTATGATTAGTGATTATGATTAATGATTAACCCTTACAATGTCAAATTTGATCAAAATTTCCAATTTCAAAACAATAGTTTTTTTTTTAATTTTCATTTATCGTATTTATATTGTGAACGTCGCAACTCATTGTTAGCACTATACAAATCTCGTCTAACAAGTCGTTTGCAAGTAGTGTGTGATTATTGAGTTGAAATCAAATTCAGGTCAACTTCTGCATCCGTGAGTCCTCTCGTGGTGTATGGATAACGTGCCCTATCTAGTGAACAGGGAGTCGTGAGTTCGATTCTCACTGAGAACACGTGTAGTTTTATCGCAAATTTCACATCATTTTTTACATTTAATCCATATACGAAGTATATGTAATGTTTTTTACGGTAGTTTTTCAAAATTATGTTTTTCAGTCGTCTTCTAAAGAATAAAGTAAATATCAGGATTGCAATTTGTCTTTGAAACTGCGGGTATCGATTCGTAAATTACGATAATTCCGCATTCTATTACGGGGAGTACTGGAGTAGCCCCACAAGAGTCAGGAGCCACTTTCATAGTGAGTCTCAAAAGTTATTAACGATTAATCAAGCTTCATTGTTTTGCAGACCGAGTCTAAAGAAGGATGGTTCAAGAGCAGATCGTTAAGTTAATCATGATTGAAAAATTGATGATTGAACGAAAAATCATGATGAGAGCTATTTGATTCAGTTTTTTTTTAATCATAAGTGTACTGATAACTTTTAAAGAGTGTGATGCATTCGTTGCATACTTGAAGGTGTTTTGGGCATCTCATGTCATTTTATTATTGTTTTTTTGATTAATCTTTGATTAATCACTAATCATTCAATAACGAATGATTAAATACCCGAAAATATGCACTAAACGACTTGAAGTATGCAACCAGTGGATTATATACTAACACTAGATAATGAATAATATTACTCATGATTAACAAACAATCCTATATAAAAATCTTTTGAACTTCGTTATATTAATCACAGTTTTCAATCACAAATCGTCATTAATTGCTCTGGTTCAAGAGCTAGTATCCTGGAGGTAGTGGTCAATATATTGGCTCTGTGAAGTGTAGCTTGCGACAAATCCAACTTCATGAATTATTAAGTAACGGAAGTTTCAAGAGTTATTGATAAACTTGAACATATGCCGGGTTGTTAAGGATTGTCGATTTCCCGGGGAAAGTATTCAAAATATTGGTGTTGAAAAAGTCACTAGTAAGGCGAGCAAACCCTGGTATACTCTAATATACTGCTAATCATGTGATTATATTATAATTATTCACATAAAAGTTTAATGGTATTTGCTCGCCTTTCTAGTGATTTTTAGTATTCTTTTTGTAAAGCAAAATGTTAAAATTCAATAAATTGTTTATTCATACTCCAAAAATTAATCCAAAATGAAACTAAAGCACTATATTGGTAGTTCTGAAACCTAGCTTTCCATATATTAAACTTCATGAATTTTGCAAACCAAGCTATTGAATTTATTCTCAAGGGAATTATTGAAGTAGGTTGATATTAGATTTTTTGGGAAGAATCAGCTTTTTTAGGAGTATCCAGTTTTTTTTTCTGAATCTACATTAAAAATTGAACCAGAACCCAAAATTTCAAAATTGTCCGTGCCCTGAATCTATATTAATAACGCGTTCGATATTAGTATGGAAATCACTTTTGAATCACCCCCGGCACATTTAGCTTCGAGCGAGCTGTTATTGTTTAAATTGAAATGTCTTTGAGTCTACGGATTGAAATCTTTTTTGATATACTTGATATACTTAGAAAATATGATCTTTTGAACAGGCTACAAACACTGCAAATATTTTATCACTAAACATCCCAATTCTTGGAGAGATATTGGGCGAATTCAGTTTGAACATTTGGTAGGAATTTCCTAACGAAATCATTATGAAAAACTGGAAAAATATTTTTTCAAGCAATGTTGAAATTTCCGCCGGTGCTTAGAGCATACTTTTGGGCATTTAATCATTAGCTTTTGAATGATTAATCAATGATTACTAATAAAATTAAATGGCATCTTCCTGAGGCATGGTCCGCAACTCAAGTAACATTAGTAGCTGAACAACCGTTTATTCAGCTAAAATCTGCTTGAGAGTAATTTGTTCAGCTCTTATTCCACCAAAATGTTTGTTGGGAAATCACGTAATGATCGAAGGGGGAGGGGGTAAGCTCATACGGTGCGACTCAAACAAAATTTTGAAAATGTTCATGCAAAAAGCATTACGAAGAGGGGAGGGCTTTCCCCAGGGTTCAAAAACTCAATTTTTAGCACTACGTAATGACGTATGTAACAAATAAGCCATAATATAAAAATGAATGGCTCATTATTGAAGAGTACAATTCAAATTGAAAAGCTTTAAGCATGGTTTATCGTTTATAATCATCGAATGTTAAATCAAGATCAACTTAACGCTCTGATACATTCAGTGGATTTCTACAGGCGATATTAGATTACAAACATCAAACGTGAACAAAAACAGCGAGGAAGTATTGACAAAAATAGCACCTACTAGGGGAATAGGAATATTTTTTGATCTTGTGCCAATTTTCGGATTTTCATACAAAGTATACAACAATCTTATGAACGGCCAAAAACTAGTGCTAGGTCGAAATGTTGTGATCTGCCCCTATAAACAGCAATCCTTCATGTAGAATGGTACCACTCACAAGCTTTCAACCGCGTCTTCGGATTCGGATCATATACAACTAAGAAATGCACCGTCTTACCTGGAGGAAATATTTAAGGATTCTTTTTTAGTCTTATGATAACGTCTTCAGACACAAAGCAAAGTCATGCTGTACTTGGTTGGATTTCGACGTTCCTTGGGCATAAACTCTCATTGTTCGTGTCACAAGATATAAGAAATGCAAAATTTATTTATACATTACAGGGTGTCCGCAAATTATCCGAACATCAAAATATTGGAAAGATGATCTCGCATTGAAAACAACGAAAAATCAATGTCCATGTACCTTTTATAATACATCTATATGTTAACACAAAACACAACTTTAAAAAATTTCGAAATGATTGCTTGTTACTGAGATACGCAAATTTAAATTTTTCGGAGACGTTTTCCCTGAGAGCCGCTAGTCACACTGAAGATGTGTTATCCCTAAAACCTAAAAGAGATGAATACAAATGTCCTATTATTATTTGAAGTAATCTACAGGTTAGTGGCTTCAAGTTACACTGGATATAGACAATTGTACGATCGAAATCCAGTGAGTTCTATGGACATTTCTCTTCCGTCATAAAGCTAGGAAAACAGCTCCCTTTAAGACACCTCAATACATTTGGGTTGGTTTTGCAATTATTTGAAATCGGAAATGTGTCAAACTTACTTCTTAAGAATATAATAAGCCAATGTTTAGAATCATGCAAGAATATTGAATTAATTATACATGATTGTATAGAGCCATGTCTTCAAAGATTGTACGGATAATTTGCGGACACCCTGTAGAAGGCAATGCTGTAAAATTTGTTAAATTTTGTTCAATGATTGATTGATGATTGATTAAATGTTTGACTTATGATTAAGATTATGATTACTGAATAAAATTAACGATCTTTATGATTATGATTAATGATTAATGATTAAAACATAATATTGCAATGATTATGATTAGTGAATTATGATTAACTCTTGATTTTTTGTGATTTATGATTAACATTTTTGATTAAACATAATCATTAATCATTAATCATGATTAAATTTATGATTAATCATTAACGCTCTGCTTCTATCTTCTTTCCACTATTTTCTTCTAGCTTCTAACTTCTAGCTTCTAGCTGTTAGCTGTTTTCTTCTAGCTTCAAGCTTCTAGCTTCTAGCTTCTAGCTTCTAGCTTCTGGCTTTTAGCTTCTAGCTTCTTACTTTTAACTTTTAGCTTTTAGCTTTTAGCTTTTAGCTTTAAGCTTCTAGCTTTAAGCTTCTAGCTTTTAGCTTCTAGCTTTTAGCCTCTAGCTTTTAGCTTCTAGCTTTTAGCTTCTAGCTTTTAGCTTCTAGCTTTTAGCTTCTAGCTTTTAGCTTCTAGCTTTTAGCTTCTAGCTTTTAGCTTCTAGCTTTTAGCTTCTAGCTTTGAGCTTCTAGTTTCTAGCTCCTTGCTTCTAGCTTCTACCTTCTAGCTTTTAACTTTTAGCTTCTAGCCGTTAGCTGTTAGCTTCTAGCTTCTAGCTGTTAGTTGTTAGCTTCTAGCTTTTGACTTTAAATTTTAGATTTGAGCTTCTAGCTTATAGTTCCTAGCTTCTAGCTTCTAGCTTCTAGCTGTTAGCTTCTAGCTTCAAGCTTCTAGCCTTTAGCATCCAGCTTTTAATTTCTAGCTTCTAGCTTCTAGCTTCTAATTTTTAGCTTCTAGTTTCTAGCTTGTAGCTTCTAGCTTATAACTTCTTTCTTCTTTCTTATATTTTCTTCTAGCTTCTAACTTCTAGATTCTAGCTTTAAGCTTCTAAGCTTCTAGCTTCTAGTTTCTTTCTTCTATTTTCTCCTAGCTTCTAACTTCTAGTTTCTAGCTTCTAAACTTCTAGCTTCTGTCTTATTTCTTCTAGCTTCTATCTACTATATTCTTCTTCTATCTTCTATAAATATGTTTGTATATCACGAAATAACACGAGAACAGGTTATGGGATTTTGAAAACTCTTTCATAATTATGTTCCTAAATTATTTCGAAGTGTATGTGTATATGAAATGTACAGAATATTGAACAGGAAAATTGAAAAAAAAGGGAGTGAACGGAACTGTCATTTTCTACGGGACGTTTGATTGCATTTTTCAACAGTCTGTATTTATTGCTGTTTGCATTCAAGAAGCAAATCTTGTCTAAAAAACGTCTGTATAAATCACCGCCGCCCTAGCAAGAAAAATCTATCTTTGACATCGCATTTCTTGTGAAAAATCTTACCGTGTTTGGTGTTATTTGCATTTCAAACGCACACAGAAATATTAAAATTTAATTAAAGTTAGTAAGAACCCAACAAAAAACGACAATTCTTAAGAATAACGAAATATGTTCAAATCAAGCATCCAAATTCCAAATGCTTCGACGAAATATTGAAGGTTGGAACGAAACAAACCGGTAAAGCAATGAAGGAGAGAGAAAGAGAGCAGGACGGCAATAAATTTCAGCAGAATCGTTCCGCCTAATGATGTGCCGTGATCTATTTTTATGGTAAACTTTTAAATCAAAAACGAGCACAGCATACATATAGAGCATCATCGCGCAGTGCATCGGCCCAGAAAGGCCAATGAAGTGCCCCCCCGCCAAATGGGGAAGCAAACCGAGAGTAAAAAGTTGCTAGTCGCTGAAGTATGTGCCACTCAACGGTCGCCGCCAAGAAGTGCGCGGTAAGAAGACGTACAACGACAACTTTTTCGTTCCTTTTATGCACTCGGCTATGCTGGCTATGCTTTTGCTCCTTGCTATGTGCCATGTTTTCCGATCTTGCCATAACAAGTTTTTGGGAGGGGGCGGAAGGGACGTGGTATGGAGGAACATGGAGGGCAAAAAACATGCACCGATCGCGACCGACCTATACAACGGTCCGGTGGATTCAGCGAATTGGAAAGCGGAATGAGAGATGCTGGGGCAGAAGAGTGAGACAGACGACAAACACGCGAGATGGAGGATCGAAAAATATGGTCGCACATTAACTCTTCCATTCGCATTCGTCGTCGTCGTCCGTTGCCCGTTTTCTTGCGGTGGACGAGTTCAGTGTTTTCTGGGCACAATTTAAATTACAGAAGAGTAATTTTATTGATTTCTGTTCTTCGGATGCAGTAGCTTATTTCGATTTCCCTTTGGAGCAGCGTCTTTTGTCTTGAAATTTGGAGGTCACTCGGCAGATTTTCGCATATAAATTAGCAACCTTTTAGGGAAGAATGAGTGCTTCGGATTTGAGCCGATGACAGCTTGGGATCAGTGGTCAAATATGGCCATTGATAAATGGGTATTAAGTGCCAATGAATCTGAAATAAAGATTAGCTAGCTTTTCCCTCCGCTTTTATGCCGACATGTGTGGTGCAATTGACCAAGGGATGGGGTTGGCAGATGGTTCGCTTCGTAACCCTTTTTGCACACGAGGTTTGAGGTGTAATAAATGAAATTTGCTTCGGACTTTTGCTCTGACTCGACCCAACTTTCGATTGCAAATTTATTCACATTCAATTTTTTCCCCTCGCCCGAAGAACGAACAGAAAACGGCTATCGAACGGAGTACCGAGATGTGCACCGATGCCAAAGAGTCGCACTGTGTGGCCGGAATGTTTCGGTCTCAATTTTGTTCAAAAATTTATTGACCATATGCGTGCAATTTAGAATCTAAAACCGAAGGCGAAATTATCTGTACCGAAGAGTGTCGCAGCAATAGCAAAAGAGGACCTTCTGGCTGGCTGGAGTCGTCTACACTTTGGCATCAGTGAGCGCCTGTTCCAACAGTTCATTATCAATGACCATCGATTGTATAAATAAGGGAAGCAATATTAGACAATAAATCCTGGAAACGCAATGGAAGCAGCAGCCACATATAGACACTATGTGCGACCGGAACCGAATCCAGCAACTTTCAAGACTGGTAGTCTCCATGCATGTCCTGTCCTATTCGGCTGGTCGGTCGAGGTTTGAGGGCGCCATGGCTGCAATAAATTTTGGCTCATATTTTAATCCGCTTGGGAGTTGACCCAATGGTAAAGATTGGTTCAATTGGTCCAACGGCAAACGTGAGATTATACGAGTTTTCTGAATTTATGCTTTCGTTTCGGAACGAATCTTGAGGAATTGCACCTCTCCTGCACGGGTAAAAATGCGGCACTCTAAAACAGGAGAAAGAGTCATGATTTCGGGAGGAAAGTGTGTTTTCATGTTATGAAAATACACCATGACCAAAAGTCATGAAATCATGAAGCATTTTACCGTAACGCCGGCTGTACGTTACGTTTTCAATTTTTAGCGAAGAAAAATGGCAATTAAAATTCTCAAATCATGAAGCATGTATGCTGGAACCATGAATAAAATTCATGGATTTAGTCATCTGTCATTTATGATTCCTATTTTTGATACGAAAAGTGGCAATTTCGGTCATGAAATCATGAAGCAGGATCTAATATCATGAACACAGGTCATGAAAACATAAGCACTTTTCATGTATTCAGATGCCTGTCATTTATGATTCCAATTTTGGTGCTGAAAAGTGGCAACTTGAGTCATGAAATCATGAAGCAGGATCCCTGAATCATGAACTCAGTTCATGAAAACGATACATTATACGTCAATTTAGATCCCAGTTTATATTTGCCATTGGTAAACAAATAAAACAAAGTTTTACTGCTTTTGTGCCGATAGTTTCGTAATAAACCGTGAAAACATTCCACAAAAGTCAACCTAACGAGTGTGACATCTTTAGCAGGAACGCGAACATTCGGTGGTTTGGTTTGTACGCAAAATGTTGTTTCGAGCATCAATTGAATTGGTAAATGGTCCCTGGGCTGGTGGATTGCATGAGTCATGGAACACTTCTTAACAACTCTTCGGATGTGGAAAGTGGAACGGGATCATCCGGCTGCCGAAGGCCTTTTGTGACCTGCTCTGTTATAGGACGTGGGGTATGCATCACTTCCGAACAATAAAATCGCCGATGAGCTTGTCAAGCAAAATCTTCGCTCAAAGTGAAACATTGCCCGGTTCTGCAAAGTCAAGATTAAGTAAGTACATTGATTGTGTCGTGAAACAATGTTGGAACTCACGAGAATTTCACCAAGAATTTCATCGATATGATGACAAGGTTCCGAAGAATTTAAACTATTTCAAAACAATTTTTTTTTATAATTTCACTAGCTAAGATCACCGATCGCCACGAGACACGTTGACTAAGGTGAAGAAAGTGACAGTTAGATTTGTGTAACGCCCTGAGCATACGAATTCTTGCATAATAATCACGATTTCATGACTTTTGGTCATGATATCATGAAACATAAAATTTTATGAAATCATGACTTTTTGTTCATGAATCCGGCAACGGATTTTTTTCCGTGTGTGGGAGCGTAAATCTTCCTTAAATTGAATTATTGTTTTTGCTGATCAAATTTCGCTGCAAAGTTATTTGTGGGAGGGATGACTTGCTCTGATAGAGCGTAGCAACACGGCACGTGATGCTATGAAGCCGAAAGGGTCGTATTCTGGGGAAAGCGATAAGAAAATGGGTTGTTTTCGGGCTGAAATTACGTGTCAAATTAGTCGTATTGCGAATGCCTGCAAGAATGCTTTATCGCATCGCAAGTCAACTGGGGGCAGCGGCAGGAATTCGTGAAGCCATTTTCTTCGTAAGATTTCCCTCCTTTCCTTTTTCTCGACCGTCGCTCGGTGGATGAGAGTCATGCGTCATGGAGGAAAGAAATTCATATCAGAGATTTATGATAGGGAATCTAGCTTCCTTTCGCTGAATCGAGCGATCCATTATTCATGAGAATGTACGCGTTCTCGCGTTTCTTCACTCGCTTACGGAAGCACTCGATTCCGATAATGTATTCCACCAAAGATCGGTTAAGGTCTGATAGAGAATGAACGACTTTTTTGTGTAAATGTACTGCTTTCGTGGAATTTTCACCGAAATACTCGGGATGCTATAGGAATATATTGATTGTTCGGAAACATTCTCCGATATGCGAGTGTGGAACAAACAGATCGAGCATCCATTAATCGTACATGCGGATGCTCTGCATTTCATGCTCCGGGAGTGCGGCAATCTTATCTTGAATCAATTTGAAATAAACTGCTGCTACTTATACTTTCATAGATCTATCGGAGCACAATGCGGCAAGGCAGCCGATCCCAACTAAATTGACTTGGAGTTTGTGCAACGAATTTGTGGTTTTCAACTATCAAGCCTGGTGCGGAACATCTCAGCTCTCAGTAGAGAATTATTTCAAAAATTTAATTATCGTGTTTGTTATTGCAACAACCGCATCCACAATCTATCCTCTATCAGCTGGCCTGTGCAGTCACTGAACGAGCCCAGAATGAGGAATGTTTGCTCGTTCCTTTGCCGCACGCTCGACCTTTTATTAGAATTATCGCTCTTAAGACTTCCACTTAATTAATGCAGTAATTACAAAACATCTCCTCTCGCAAACAGCAACACACACTCACACTCACACCAACATCTCGTCTGGAAGCACATACACAGCATCCCCGGTCACGAGAGATTTAGCCAACAACAACGGCAACAACAGCAAAACGTGGTTACATGCAAAATAGATTGAATACAATTCCACCTTACCCGGCGGGTTTCACCTCACCTCATTCGGCTAACCACTTCCCCAAGCATTAGCCTTTGGCCTCGCTCGATGACTCTCATTATCTGCCTCCTCATCTCCTGCACGGCTGGAAAACTATTCCGATGACGATGCTGGTGCATTGTAGTAGTTGCTGCTGCTGCTGTTTTTACCTAACAACTAGTTTGCGGACCGACATGCCTGCCTATATTATCGGCCGAGGAGGGCACCTTTCCCAAAGCATTCACCGAATTTCAGCGAAAAATAAAACTAACGAACATGGTTGCCCCAAATGCCCCACCACCAACCAGCTCCCGGTGTATACCTCAAGCGAACCACGAACCAGCGAGAGATGCATTGAGTTTTTGTCCCTCCTGCTGTTGTTGGTGCAGGAAAAAAAACTACAACAGTGATGGAAAAATCGAACTGCAGTGGACCATTCTCGCTTACCTGTTCGATGGCGTGTTGATTAGGGTTTTGAGCCGATCGCATTCGGATTATTTTTGAGTATAAACATGGCTAGCGTCCATAAGCCAACATACAGTTTTTTAGAATCAACCTTGATGATTGTTGATTTTAAAATCTGGATAATCACCATTAGAATGTTTTTGTTTTAACTATCAGTTATGTTGCATTAACCCTTGTGGACGGGATTGGTGGTTTAATGCCAACCGCTTCTGCCTTATAAACAGAAGGTCATGGGCAATCAGCTAACCAAAAGCAATTCTCTTTGCCATAAAATTGCCTTACCCCCATAACTTCCCGTATGAACTGGCGTAGACTCAGGGGTATATCCGGTCTACCGAGGGCAATTTTTAAAACAATGCCAATCCCCCTTCTTGGTCTGCTTTCTGACGTAGCAGGCGTCATTATTGCCTCAAAATGGAAGATCACAAGCACTTATACACTGAGGGTGTCTGTTAGTCTCAAGCAGTCATCTGGTTGATCCCTTGTGTAAGTGCAGTTGATCTGGCGATACTAGAGTAGAAACCATGGGTGGCCAATCATGCGCAAGCTCAACCTCAACCGCAGTTATATTGGGTTAACCATTATGTTTATAGATTTTACTATCGTTGTTAAATAAATTACGAAGTTCTATTTTAGTTTTATGTTAAGGTGTATTTTTTCGTTGGTTGTACTTTAATACCTTTTAATTCGGGATGTGTCCTAGGTGGAGTTATTATTTCTGAAAATACTTGTAGCGTGAGGGTTTTCCCTTGGAAATTTTCTACAATCGATCTTCAACTCGACTACTTCCATTCTCACCAAAAATCATTCAATTTAAATACTACAAGTGCATGCTTTTTTTATTTGAGCCAGCCACGGAAACTTGTTTCAAAATGTTTAGATTCAATTTCATTCGAATATGGATTTCATTATATGATAGCATGTACAGATTGATCCTGATCTTATCACTTATTGAGGATCTAAAACCGTAACACTTATTAGATTATCACTAAATCTAATTCGTTCACAATTTATAATTGTAAAATCGACAAAACAAGACTGTTGAACAAACAAATTTGGCTAGTTAAATTTCAACAAAACTGAATAAACTCAATCAAAATCATGGTCTCAACCTTTCTATGGCAGTTTCAAAAGTAAGAGCCTCTATAGCATCACGGAGTTGTGACCAAAAACAAAGCTTCTTAATCTTGAAAAGATCACACATACTAGATAAAATTATCCAAGAAGTGTTCTGGGGTACACCGGATTTCCGTATGAATGAAAACAGGTAAGAGCTTACATGGATTGAATGTTGTGATTTTAATAAAAAAAACCTCATTTTCTAATCTTGTGTTGCAATTTTACTAGGGTTGTGACCAATCATTGCTTTTCAGATCACGTATAATTATGAGCAGAAGTCAATCAGCTCGTCTTTCTGCTCTATACTTATTTTTTTGTTCAGCTACTAAAGTGATACTTGAAACATTTTAATTGGTTTTACTATTTGTGTGCACTAACCACAAATCTATCAAATCTCTGAAAAAAAATGTACTAAACATTGCTCAATAAGCTCTAACAATGCTTAAACACCTATCCCCAATGGCAAACAAGCGAGAAAAAATGATTTTATCAAACTTCGCTCTTTGGGGCTCTCGTTCGCTGCTCTTATGTATCAAGCTTGTTCCAATTTGTGAAACATTGCCGATCATGGACCGACACAAATGGGATGTTTATCTTCGCTTTCTTTGATTGTGCTTCTAAATCAAATAAGAACGAATTCTGCAATGCCTGGTGCCTAGGGTTTTCGGGCGCCCTTCCAAATAGGGGTATGTGCCAATTAAATAGTCAATTTTTCGAAACAAAGTATACATTCCATCAACATTTATATTTGGGATTGAAAATAGTGGTCCTTGTGTTCAGCTATTGTTGAAGTCGTTTTTAATTTTCATGTAATTATCAACCAGACAACTCTCAAAGCGTCTTTCTAAACTTATCGGTGGGATTTAATGATATTTCTTTTCAGAAATTTATTTAGAATGTAATTCTGGTGTTCGCTAAAAGTTTGCTTCCACTATTAATTCGGAGATTTCTTAGGAAGCACATTGACCTATTCCTTCACAGACTTCCCAAGGAGCTGCTCCTGAATTTTCATTTGAGGTACTTTGAAGCACTCAACCAGAACTTTTTCCAATGAGACCCACAGAATTGTTTTTTCCAAAGTTTTCTTCAGAAAATTATCCGAAGCAGTCCTCAACAAATTGTTACAAGATTTTTATCTAGGATTTTGTTCAAGAAGATGCTAAGAAAAATTGTATTTGAGGGGATTCTTTTTAAAACCCATACATACAAATAAATTCACAATGGTCGAAAATAAAATAAAATTTGTCCAAAACTAGTTTTATTTTCGTAATCGATGAAATATGTAATATGAATACATGAATTTCAGATGGGATTATTCACATGTTACGTAACTTTCTTTTAAATCGTATTTTTGAACTTTTTTATTTGCAATGCAGTTAAAATTGACTGAAAACTCAAATTTTATTTGTATTTACCCGATTTTGATCAAAATGTGTATGAAGAGTGGATGAATATGTTTTAAATAAATTTTGTATAAACATATAGGCAAAATAAATGTAAAATATTGAACAGTTCAAATAGCTCTATATTTAAAATCAGAAAATTTCTGCAAAAAATAAATAAACGTTTGTTGTAAGATCGAAGGATGCTTTCTGATGTGCAATATTCAAAATGGCGGTGACATAATGCGACAAGAGTTGTTTTCCATGTTCAAAATCATCAAAATTACTAAAGTGTTATATTGAATATGCAGTACTAAAACTTCAACCAAATATTTTTTCCATCTTTATGCTCGATAAACGTGTTGAACCATAAGCTTCTAGACAGTTTGTAACTTTGGGGAAATATTGCATTGCTAAAATATGAGTTTTGTACTTTATTTTATTGTTACATTTTTCAATTTTCTGGCTTCACCCAATTTGACGTAATAAAAGTCAAAGAAATTTAATTGTTGGTTCAACTTCAATCAAGGAACAATATAATATAATACATGAGGTATATTTTGAAATGATGGAAAAGATAAAAATCTCAAAATAGATTTTGGTAGTTTTGGCCGCACCTTAATATGGAGCCCAAACATTGTGGAATGCTAGCTCTGATGAAATACACGATACAAGAGAGAAGTCTTTCAAATATCTCTGGATCTCTTATTGACTCTAGAGAAAGTCTTGGATGAGTCTTCAGAGAAACTAATAATGAAATAATTGAAAAAAATACCCCAACCAAAATTCGCTAGAGCAATCCCCTGGACAAATTGAGTGGAACTCTTTGAGGAGCTACAGGAATAATTGCTGTTGGATTTCCTGGTTTTCAACACTAAATACAATTTTTAAGAAGAATTTTTTTTCAGAATTCAAGTAGAATTTACTTCAAAAATAATGCCAGCAACTTTTGAAAGAATTTAGGAGAAATTCTTGGTTGAATTTATAGTGGAATTATTAGAAAAAAAACCTTAAATATTTTGTAGAATAATCCCTGGATGAAACTATGCATCAATTTCTGGGATAATGAGTTGGCCTTTTATTGAAGGATTGGTTCCGAAAATGGCTGGAAGTATTTCTGAAAAATTGCCATGAGCTTGAGAGGTTTTCGAGGTATTTTGGTATGATTTCTCGAAATAATATTTACACAAATTACACCAATCGTAGAATAAACCTTCGTTATTTTCGTGGAAAAACTTGGACAAACCGTTACAAGAATTTCTGAGAGATTTTTTGTTGCAATTCTTAGCATATGTTAAGAAATCATTGAAGAAATTTCAAAACAAGTTCCTGGGAGGATTGCTAGAAGAGTCTACATAAGAATTTGTGATGGATCCCTGGAGACGTCTTTGTACGTATACCTGAAGAAAGCTCCCAATAAATCTCTAGAAAAATTCCTGAAGATGAAAATTTATGAACCCATGGAGTAATCGCGTAATCTCTGGAGCCTCAAGATTCATTGCAATGCGAAAAAAAACTAGTCTTCAAATAGATTAGATGTTTTGCGTAAAAAAGAGGCCTTCGTTTGCGTTATCAAAATATGCTTAGGTACTTTTCAAGAATGTATAAAATATTGTGTGCAATTTTTCCTTTCGACTTGGTTCAGGCTTTGGCTCATAATAAAATCAGGTGGGAGTGGGATTGAGGGAAGGAATATTAGTGCGTATTTTTTGCTATTTGGAGATCGTGTTTACCTCCACAAAGGTTACTGGAAGGGATGTTTGTTAATGGGGAAGAACGTTGGGTCGTTGGATTTACTTTGATAAACGATTGGACCATGATAAACAGTTTTTTGTTACATATGAACATGTAAACAACACTTGAAGTCGCGAACCATTCAAAGCTTGTTGAACAACTAGATAAACACAAGAGTGTTACCATTGTTTGGATAGAAGCTTTTACTCATTTGAAAAAAAAAAATAGCATGAAACGAGCTCACCAATTGCTATTCCATCCTCGACTGAGCAGTCATGAACCACTTTTAATACCGTCAGCACAAAACGCCAAACGATAAATGAATTAGACATCGCAGAACACTCCAAATTTAGGTTGAATCGTTCGAAAGTAATTCGATCGAAAGTCGAAAATGTGTAGAATAATTCAAAAAGTGTACTTAGAGTTAAGGGAGCATGAATCGAATGTAATTTGAATGTTATTCACACTCAAATATGAATGGTTCGGGTATGAGTGAGTTTAGTGCGAATAAATCTGTTTTGCAGTTTCTCATCGTAATAGGCTGTTTTTCATCATGCCAATCCGTCATGAAACGGCCTACTTTCCTGCACTATAGTATGCAGTGCGGGAATAGTCATTACGCAACTGAATCCAGTGCTGTAATGATTCATTACGCAACCCTTTCTAATTACGCAACTGTTTTGAGTAGCGTAATGAATCATAACACAACAATTTTTCAGAAATTGTTAAATAATGGTGAATGCATTTCGATATAATTTCTGGTACCTCCAAGTGGGTCTTTTACGAAATTGCAAAAAAATGTTGTACGTAACTCGTTGCAGAACTTGTAAAAATCATCATTCTGCAACTTGTTCCGTAAACTACTATTTCTTCTTCTTCTTTCACTTATACATAAAAATAGAATGGTGTTTTTATGTCACGAAATGGCTTGAGAACGGGCTATCGGATTTTGAAAATTCTCTCTTACTTATGTTCTTGAAGTATTCCGACGTGTTTGCGTGTATAAAAAGCTAACGATATTCAGCGGAAAAGTTGAAAAAAAGGAAAATGAACGGAACTGTCATTTTGTACGGGACGCTCATAGCGTTTTTCAGCAGCCTACTAAATGGCAGGTCGAAGTTTGCCGGGACCACTAGTTGATAATAAAATTAAAATGAATCAAGAATAAGCTGAATTTCCTACAGGATTTTTTCAAAAATTCTTCCAATGATTTCTTTATTTATTTTCATTTCAGAGTAATATTTGAAAAAAAAAATCCTATAGGTATAGAATTCCTTGAAAAGCTCTCATGTCAGCGTTTTCCAGTAATATATACTTCCAGCCATTTTGGAAACCACTCCTTCAAGAATTATCCCATAAAATAATCAAGGAATTGCTCCATAAATTCTGTAAGGGATTATCCCACCTAGTCTAAAAGGAATGCTCTCACGAATAGTGCAATAAATTCAACAGGAATTCCTCTCAACAAATTTTGGCTCTTTCCAAATATTTTCTTAACGATTTTTGAAGTAAACTCTTCATAGATTTTTCAATTAAATAAGGGCTCAAATTACAAATCTCTACTAACATTTTTTCTATAATAGCTCCAATAATTCTTGGAAATTTTCAAGGGTTTCGTTAGGTAAATTTTCTAATATTTATTTTACCAGTTTTTTTTTTGTGAGACGCATTCTAGACGTGCTAAAGAGTGCAGTAGAAATCCAGAGATATATAAAAGTTTTTTTCTTGTATGAATTTATCATGTATTTCACCAGGGTCAGTTATATATTTAAAATTTTGTTTAGAAATATCTCCGGTGTTTTTTTTCAGAAATTCATTAGTATTATTTCTGAAAAATGTCCATAGCATACTTAGAGGAGGTTCTAGCCCTGGATGAGTTTTGGTTGAACCAGTTGAAAAATTCCTAAAAAAGCTTAAAAGAAATCACTCAAAATATCTTTAGAAACATTTCTAGTTGGAATATTAAAGAAATTTTTAACAAACATACGAGGAGATTCCCTGAGGCTATGTTTGAAGTGATTTTTCAAATCTATATAATAATCGCTGGATGAGTGATTGCTTGCTCTCAAAGTACAAAGTGTGTTTTAGCAGCTCTCGTATTATTTACTGGTCAATAACGGCGCCAGCCAAGTCCTTACAGTCAGTTGGGATAGGGAAGGAATGTTAGTGTGTAGTGATTGTTGCTTCTAGAGACCGAGAATACCTTTGCTTTTCCACAATCACCACTGGAAGGGTGTTGATTAGTGATAGAGGAAAAAGATTTGGGAATCACTTTTGGTCTTTGATAATATCCATGGATTTTCATTTTTTTTTTTTCATTAACGATCCATGCAGGACAAATAAAACTCTCACTTTACACTAGTTCTGTATTTTTGGCTTGCGGTGGTAAGATATTTGTAGATATCGATAAAGGATTTAACAAAGTGTGTCGACATTTATAGTGTCGATTTTTCAAACGTTATGGTTGATAATGACGAAAAAGAAAGGAATGTGTATATTAAACTAATTGAAACAGGAATAAAGGTTTAAGTTTGTCACTTGTAGTGGCGAATCATCCTAATTTGATTGACAACTCCATGAAAGTAACGCTGCCACTATAGATTTTTTTTATCATAAACATGAAACGAGCTCACCAGTTGGCAATTGCAATGTAAATCGGCATACTTCTCTAGCAAGTATTCCCCAATCGAAAAATTCCGTAGCCTACTACACAGCATCGAAGGTATTTCCTTCGAGTTCCGTTTTCCCTCCGGCCTCTACAAACAGTGGATAAGTGTGGATTTTAACAACCTCGCCTCTTCTCCACCCAACTTTGTTTTCTCCCCCTGATTGGTACATATTCACTTCGACAGTTAGCTAGCTGAGTCAACCGCGCGATAGCAGCAGCATATGGTTAGCCTGCGCGAAATAGCCTCGCTACATGCTAGGTGAATTCCTTTCGGCCGGGATTTTCGCAATCACTTTAAATAAGGGTTCGCTACCGACGACATGTCAGCACACTCTCCACAACCTCGTCCGAAGTTGCAGTCGTGGTGGCAGCATGAATAATGCTTAGATAATCACCTCTTTGTATTACAATGCGATACCTAGTCAGTCGGCGGGGGAAGCTGCATAACAATCGGACCTTTTTTTTGCCCTGCTCGTTGTTTGGCCAACTGCGATGAAATACATATTCAATTATGAGTCTTTTCTGGTTGACTCCTTTGTCGAAACGGGTCACGAACCGGTTCAACGCGGAAAATCTAAACAATCTGCAGCACAAATGGTTGGAAATTAAGGGAAAATCACGGTGCTCGACACACTTCATGTAAGGGTCTTATTGCGGAGAAAGGAGCTCCATAACTGGATGTGTCGTTGCTTTTTACGAAGTGCAACTTGAAGCCTTTCAACCCGTTGTGCTGCTTACTCGAATCTCGGCTCAGTCCACAGTCACAAGCAGCAGAAGCAGAAATGAGATGAAAATATATGTATCGTAAGTCAGCCATCGACCATATTTGATTGGTAGTTCAAAGTCTGCGGGTTGCTGCTGCTGCTGCGCTGTGAAAGGAACGTTCCCTTGTTAAGCTTTCAGCGTTGGCTTTTTCCTTCTCTGTGTTATTTTTTTCTTTAAATTGATTTATATCGATATGTTATTCGTTTGGCAAGTTTATGAATAATTTATGTATTTTAATTTCGCTTCCATCGGAAAATGGCACAAAATGGTTGCCAGCCAGGGCCCGATATGGTCATCCCAGGGCTTGGAGCTGCTCCAAAAGCGGTGAATCAACCGGCGATGAACGACACTAAGTAGCAGTGTGACAAGCGTTTTTAGTTGAAATTAATAAATTATTCATACGGCTGCTACACAGTGCGGCCCCCAGAAGCTTACTGATATGGAAAGATGCTTCATTCCTGGGATGTCTACTGGGGCTGGTTGATTTTAAACATTTTTATTTCCCGGTCCCGTTTTCGAAAGGCATTCAGAGAGACATCTTAACTCGCTCCGTTGCCCCTTCAGAGAGCGGTGACTCAGTTGTAAGGGGCTCACACAGAGGCACAGTTGCTGTCATTATCTAGATTCCGGACGGCAAAACTTGTAGTCAGAAAAACTGGAGAACGGTAGATAAGGAAAAAGCTTTCATTCCATTTCAAGACATGATTTAATTAAGTCACGTTGGGCATTTGACATTTTCGATGAGGAATGTCTTCCTATAAGAAAAAGTGACTGCATTTCTGCTCGTCCCTTTGAAATACCTCCCTTTAATGGCTCTGTGTGGTTTCTGATTTATGCTGCAGCACTCATCAACTCACCAATAAGGATGTAAATCACGTCACGTTAATAATTAAAAATTACGCTTCAATTGTAATTTAAATCGAATCAATAATTCATTTTCCCAATTATTTTCCAATTGTAATTCTTTCCTTCCGCTTGCTTCAATTTCGCACCTCGTACTCGCATCACGAACGCCACAAAACTTCATGAGCCGAAGGGTATATGAAGCGGCACACAATGCACAATGCAGCAGAGAGTTCTACCCAACCAGGCTGCAATTCTTACACTGTGCAAAAAATAATTGGTTTATTATCAGCTAAAAGGGCGGGAGGAAGAGTTCCTCCCCCCAACCAGCAAACGGCTCATCCCATCGATTGTTTCCCCATTGCTGCAAAAGTGCCATTGCTCAAGGCCTCGGCGATAGAGGAAATTACAAATCGGGAAATAAATGCCTCCAGGGGTGGTTCGCGTCGAAGGACACCAGTCACACACAGAAACAGCGAGCAGCGAGCAAGTCAGCCAGCCAGTCAGGGACTGATAAAAGCCTCCCGATTCGTGGGATCCCCGTTGGTGGGTGAGCTGTAAATTTGTCATAAACTACTGCCGGTGCCAAGGCCTGGCGCGAACTCACCGAAAAGGGGGGGCACGTTGCACATTGAGCCTGTGAGTGAGCCTTTTTTTCGAAAGCGCGCCATTTTGGCTGAAGGCTATGCGACGACGATTAAACAAATATGAGCGGCGAATTTTGTGCATTTGGTTGGACGGAAGTTCCGAGGACCTGGAGGAATGCTGATTTTCTTCTTCATGGCATTACGTCCCCACTGGGGCAGAGCCTACTTGTCAGCGTAGTGTTCGAAGAGCAATTCCACATGTGTTAGCTGAGCGCATTCTTAGCCAAACTATGATACTTTATGCACTGGAAGTTAAGGAATTTTCCATTACGAAAAGATCCTGAACCGACCGAGAATCGAACCCAGACACCATCAGCATGGTTAGCCGCAGACGTTACCCCTGGACTAGGGAAGGCTTCCTGATGCACTATTCCGAACCCATTGCTGACGACAGGGAGGCAGTCGGAAAGCTGCTGGTAAATCATGGCAAAGCTTCGGGATGGATGACGATGAACTGTTTTGTGGGGGCTTTGGCTCGCCACAGTTTAAATTTATTTAAGAGATTGTGATATTTTTTTCGGCAAATCTTTGAAAATTTAACGGGAAGTGTCGTAGATCCAAATTCAGCGTTATTTTCCATACTGAATTTTTTTCACTTTTTTGAATCTAAGATCGCTGCAAATACTTAGCCCGACGAATAGCATTTCAAGTTTGAAGTCTCTTGGATACCCGATACAAAGGTTTCGGAGATCAATGATGAAGATTTATCATAATTTATACGGCCATAGTCGTAAAAAACAGCCCTTTCAAGTCAATTTGAATACACAATCAATCGATGGCGAGGCTGGAAAGGTTACACTGAGGAATATTTGTCCCAAGAATCAAAATACCACTGTTTACTTGCATTAGGGTTGTTGAATCAATAGCCTTTATCAAAAAAATACATGGTACATCCAGTTTTTAAGATATTGGCTGTTAAGAATGCAAGATTGGTTAATTTCAGCCAACTTGCATGCAATTTTACCAAATTGTATGATTTGTTTGCTTAATTCAGCACATTATTTTTTATGTTTTAAAGAATACTTATAAACAAACTTCATAATAATGCTCTAAAGTTATTTTTGGGCGTTTCGGAAATGTATTCTATATTGCAATATAAACGAAACGATGAATTGTGTATGCAGCCGATGAGCATATGGGAAATCTAAATTTGATCGTGTACTTTAAACCAAACTTTATCCTACATAAAAGTTACATGTCGTATTTTGCATACTTGCTCATGCTAGACAAGAATTTAACATTCAAAAATCACATTGAGGGCATTCAAGCCAAATGTAACAAACATGTAAAATGTCTCTTTCCCCTTATCAATAGAATATCAAAACTTTGTCCTAAGAACAAGCTTTTGATATTCAAACAAATTTACAGGCCGGCCATATTGTATGCTGTACCAATATGGACTAGCTGTTGTAAAACCAGGAAGAAAGCTCTGCAGAAAATTCAAAATTCACGGCTCAACCAGACAATTCACCAAAGCCAGTTTATGTTGTAAATATAACATTTCAAATGTAGTTACCAAGAAATTATAAAAAAAATATATATATAAACGGAAAAATAACTAAAAATTTGCTATTTTTATACATAATAGCGTATAAGTCACTTTTGCAGCTACGAGTGAAAAGTTACATATTTGCAAATAAATTCTTACATCATTATGAGCAATTTTAGTACAACTCGCAAGGTTTTTCATAGAAAATAATGGATGGCCCTTGGGATAGTTTTGCGATTAAGCATATATCATATGTCGCTTATGTAAATTACAGTTCTTTTCACCATGAAAAGTTTTCCTTCCATACCAAGGTGGTGAAATGGTTTGATCTTCCAGTTTTGATTTTTATTCCGCTTCACTATACATTCAACGCAGTGTGAGTCGTTCCGCTGTGTTATCATTAGATTAGATCAGGGGTTTTCAACTTTTTTTTTGGCTCGCGGACCATTTTTTGGAATAAACATTCGTTTAAGCCGAAAAGTTTACCGATTGGTCACTTGCTGTTGATGACTTATATTTCTTTTTAAGCCTTCATTGATGTGTTTGAATGATTAAGGCACATGTTCACCACACAGATAAAAATATTGAAATTTCGATGTAGCGTAAACAGAAGAGTGTTGCTAAAGTAAATCAAAATCATCTATTGTTACAGCATCACGTTTAATTTTCAACCAAAGATGCTTGAATGTTACATGACCGTGTAAATTTAGAGTGCATTCAATTGAAAAATAAGCTATTTGTCGTTGACATTTCAGTTTATTTTGATGCTCCAAAATGTACATGAAAATAAACTGAAATTTACAACATATTTTACATACGTATTCAAAATTGTGATAAAACTCGTGAAATATCCCCAGCAACACACATGTTATAATTGTGTATTTTCAACTGGTATATGACCAAAATTAGTCATATATAAGTTGATAATACACCATTATAACATGTGTGTTGCTCGGAATTTATATTATTGTATCACAATATCAAAATTTCGATTATTATCGAAGTTGCATGGTCCTCATATATTTTTCCGACGAGAAAAGGTATCGCAACGCGACTTTTACCCCCAGAAAGTTTCAAAATATTCTGTCGGGACGAATTGGATATCTTCAACTTTAAGAGTTTTCTCTATACTAAATTCAAGAAAAAACTATATGCAGCTGAAACTATCCCATACAAAATGCATATGAAAATTTTACCCGACATTTTTTAAACCATCCAATAATAAAATCTCAGTCTAAATGTTGAACGTTTTTTTGTCAAAATATCCGATGTATATAAAAATTTCAATAATGATCGAGATTTTGACATAGTTTTATATTTTTAAGGCTTGTAAAAACTTTGTTATTTCATCCACCATAATGGTGAAGATATACATAAGGTGTATATGAATAAAAAAAATCCTCCAAATTTTCAAGAGTATATAGTTAGAGAACAAAACAGTGGTGTTAAAAGAAAATTCAGGGTGTGGCTTCGTTTGGTATAATTAAAACCGTATTTTAAAGTTAAAAGACATTGGTTGAAATTGACTGTTGGGGAGCACCTATTAAGAGTGCTTCGCAGAGCACGATATAAAAACCACTGGATTAGATCACTAGAAACAAAAAAATCTTAAAACTTTATTCACCAAACAGTATTAAATAAGCTGTATCTACCTAAATGTGTATAATATAATGCTTCACTTATTACTCACTGACACAAATTAAGGTACCCCGGGGCAAGTGAGAATCCGGGGTAAGTGGGGCGTTTCGTCATAGCTCAACTAGGAAAAGTTTTTCAAGGGGGTATGCTTCTAGAAAGTTGAAGATACAATGACAAGGAATGTATTTAGTACTAAACATATTGTTATTTTTATTACCATGTGGTTCATGTAACAGTTGTCAGTTCAGCGCCATTTTCAACTTGCATGATAAATTGTGACACGTTTCACGTCTTGCATTGACTCGCAAAAAATAAATGTGTTTTAAATCGAATTTCCATCAGTAAGCTATATTTTTAAGTATTATTACAAGCTGCTAACGATAAACCAGTATTTTGTTTTCATTTCATATGAAATTTTCGATGGTCTATCTAAATATATTTGTACCTGGGGTAAGTGGGACCTATCAAAACAAAAACCAGAATCAAAACTTTTCGTACACGTTTCATACATTTTCCTAGAGAGTAGCACTAAAACATTCAAACAAATGATTTTTATATAAAAAAGAAAGATCAACCTCAATTTACGTAAATGCATAAGAGGGAGAAGAAAAGTGTTATTATTCTTTATTTTTTATTTTTGAAATACGACTTCAAAATTGAACAAACACACAGCTGAAATTTGAAATGCATCATGATAACGATTAATTTTATATTTTATTCGAACTTTATTTGTCATTTCTACCAAATTAAGTAGTGATGGAAAACAATTCCATCCCATAAGGTGGTTTTCTGCCATGCATATAAGTAATAACCAAACATATTTATAATTTCGTCAATTATTGATTGTTTATGTGCTACATTTTAATTAACAACTTATAAATGATATATTTTGAACATGTTTAATTCCTCTTTACGCTTTTATTGAAGAATTTTCTGTTAATATTAAATGTGAGGTAACATACTATTAAATAAAGGGTTTCTTCCTAAAACGTAACGTATTTTATGGTTGATCCCTTATGTACATCAAATATGTACTTAAAATTGAAAATCTATGACTTATTAATCCTATTATTGCAATGCTTGACTTACTGATGTGGATTGACGCATAAAACTGGATGTGTCCCACTTGCCCCGTTTAGCGAGGCAACTGCGTCCAATGGCTCATGCTAAAACTTTCTTCCAAGGTTTTCACAATTTCGAAATTATTCGATTAGTTTCATGCACACACCAGCAAATATGTTGCCAAAACGTGATTGTGTTGTTGGATTTGAAAAATATTGACATTTGAAAATGTTATTGAACAATTTGTTTGAACTATCGTTTTTTTCGTTCCCACTTGCCCCGCGGTACCTTATTTGAATTTTCTGTCACGCTTACTTCGATTCCGCGTTATTATCAATTCGGCCGATGAAATCGAATCGGTTGATGGTTGCAAATGGCAAAATGTTCTTTTTAAAAAAAAAAGGTGTTTTTGTTTATCGCGTAGCTTGAATTAAATGCTATCTAAGCTAATTGCATAGTGCATTTAATGCACAATTTTTTTTTGTTAATTGCATGCCATATTGCTTCCAGAAAGATTTTTGTTCGAAAGAAGAAAAAGTATAACAGTTTGTAAAAATTACACTTATTCGCCTAGATGGATTGTGTGCAATTGAAGTCGGAAATACCCAATGCTGGAGCAAGGATTCGGTGAGATTTTTCCTTGTGACCATCATATTGATATCCTATTTTCAATTATTTTACACTGTGCATTGATTCGCTATTTTTTTATCTCCTTCATCTAAGGAAGCTATTTCCGTTTCGAGCGGTTCTGTAAGTAGATGTGAGGACTATTATAAAATAAAAAAAACTTGTAAGGACGTAGTCAGACGTATGAAGAGGAGTAAGTTTACTGCTGGTTAAAGGTTAGCGTTAGCGTTAGCGTTAGCGTAGTTACGGTATACTTCGTAGATTGGATACTAGCAACATTCATGTTTCTTTTTAATAATCTCATCCTGACTACTTTCAAGAACAAGGCAGGGGAGTATACCTTGTTCAAATCATAAACAAGAATACTAAAAGCATGAATATCGCTATTCCCGGCCACGCCCATTTTTACCGTAACTTGGGACAGGGGAAGGAAATGTTGATGTAGCACTTACTTAATGAGAGGCCACCGACTCAGCGACACCCTCATAAGTGCTACGGAGTTGGAGGTTGGGGAAGGTATATTGTCAGGATTCGCCTAGAAAGCTGGCGATAGACCATAAATATTTGTTGTTTAAGCGTTTTCAAATTAATCTTTTGAATGCCGGCAATCAAAAGAGAAAACAAAAGCTTATTTATAGTATAAATAGTATTTCGCGAAATGCTTGTCGATTGTGCAGTAATATTTTTACTCAATAACCAGTAAAAAGCAAAACCGATCCCTCCAGGGTCATCGGATTGTATAAAATAACGATACGCGTAAAAAAAATCACGCCTATTGAAAAACTGTACTGTGCCCATTGAAAAACTGTACTGGGTGGTACTGTATTTTTAGATAATCGAAAAACGAAAGGAAGCGCGTTCGAACTAAACACCCTAGGATAACACAGTCGGTTTTTCTGCTCAAAATTATACGAAAAGCAGAATCGATCCCTCCAGGGTCATCGAATGGTTAAAAAGCATCCACAACCGATTGTTAGTTGCGTAACACCTGCCCGGACAGAATGCGCAATCTGAACATAATTATCAAACTCCGAAAATAACATTTTCCGTTCAAGAAACGATCAGAAGTTCCACGACGCGAACAAAAACGATCCGGAAGGCTCACAAAAGAAAAAGTATCATACTGGAACAAACTCACTGGATTGATTCTCTAAATTTATGTGCTGCCTGTCACTTCCGGATGGTTCGGTGAACTTGAAAAGGGCAGCCAAAAACCAACAGTACTGAGGACACAAATCAAACAAATCACTTTTTCATTTTTCATTTTTCACTTATCCATTTCTGAATGTAAAAACTGTCCTGCTTGGGCTTCACGAAGCACTACCCAGCAAGACGCTCCAAAACAGGAAAAAAAAAATCTCCGGCGACGAAAACATGCGCGAAACCGTGAGCCAAATCTATCGGACGACGCAAAACCGAACTGTCCTGCTTGGGCTTCACGAAGCACTCTAAGTTTACTGCTGGTTAAAGGTGTCCCAAAAGGGACATAATGTTGAGAAGCAGAAGAAGAAGAAAGAGAAGAAGAAGATGCTATACATTACAACAGTTCTATAGTGTTTCAATGTTAGTTTATGAATTTTGTACCAATCCAGCATTTAGAAAAATTATTAGGTTTTCCACGTCCTCTAGTGGGATTCGAACTCACGACTTTTGTATGCTAGACGAGAACTTTACCAACTATGCTAATGAAAGTAAAAGCTCAGAATGTTACAAGTTTCATATTTAAATCCTATCGACACATGTGGCTTTCCCTCATAACTTACAAATTCGTTTATCTTTGTTATACAAACTGTTAGCCCATACCTTTATCGCTCCTAAAACGACAATCGGGTCCTAAAATGTTTAATGAATTCTTGTTTTTATTTAATAATACGAAAGAGCATGTCATTACAACTAGTTTAGCAAGTTTTCCAGCTAAAATAACGGCTATAACATTATTAAACTTCAATTTTAAAAATGGTTCCAAATATGAACCTTGACACTCGTGATCTTGTTTGACATTCACTTTTTCGACAAAAATGCCACAGGGCATATAGTTTTAACACTGGGGTTGTTCCTATCTGACACTTCGGAAGGGACACGGAAAACAAAATATACCCAACATTTGAGTTTAAACCAAAGGGTGTGACAAAATCTCAAAAATCATAAAAAATGTTTTTTGTACTTAAACCAATGAAAATCATTTAAAAATTGAGTAAACATGTGTTTCTGCCCTAAACTTAAGCGTTTGGTACTAAAATTGAGACAGGGCTTTAGGACCCTATTGTGTATACTTAACTGAGATGAATGATTTTTTTTTTTGAATTTGCATCCGTGCGATAAGAAATATGTCACAAAATTGCACCTAAGGTGCATGTAAAAAACCTCTGATTTTACACACTAACTTGGCTTCCTAATGATACAAAAACTTTTAAAATGAATAATTGCCAACACAAAGAAAATTCAGGGTTTCAGATAAAATCCAATATTGCGGTCGAATTCAGTATGGCCGCCAAACATTTCAATTTTTTCAAATGAAGCTCCTATGCATTCTCTTTCTAAAACATGTTAGTGTGAAGGCGTTGTCTAAGAAAAATTCTTAGTTTAAAAGATTCAATTATTGTCAAAAATGAAGGGGTCCTTAAACACGATTTTAATAAAAACTACCTAGGGGTTAGGGGTTAAATAGTTAGCCGGTCTCAGCGAGAATTTCTTATTGTGTCTTTCATCCAACTTCTTGTAGTGTAAACTTTGAAGCTTTATTATAAGTTTATTGATGTTTGTTGGAAAAATTAAGTCAGATTATATGTTGATATGTTGTCGATATTGTTAGAACAATAGTGGATATTTCTTAGCAGCTATAGAGCGAAGTCTCTTGTCTTTTCTGGGCTTAAAGTATCGTAATTATAGCAAAAATAGCAACTATGTCAAAGACAACCACAAGTTAAACTGTTAAAGTGAGCTCAAGGGCCTTCCTTAGCCACGTGGTTAGAATCTGCGGCTACAAATCCATGCTGAAGGTGGGTGGATTCGACTCTCGAATAAACTAAAACGCAGTGTCTGTTCTAGTGGAGATATACTTATGCCTGGAAAAAAATAATTAAAACGATTATTGCGACTTTTGCACCCATTTAGACTCACCCCAAATTTCTTATTATCACAGTCGAATCTCGCATACAATTTCGCAGTGCAAATGTATACGAGCAAGGTCTGTCATAAGATAGGCTGTTTCAGCTCTTTGACAGTAGGCCAGTTGACCTACCTAGTTAAACAGATCTTGCTGTGCGCGATTGTGTGATTTGTGGGCAATGAATCGTACTGTGATAATCGTTGAGTCTAATCGGGGAAAAATATCGCAGCGAAATCATGCTTGGAGGGATGTCAAAATTATCACAGAAATCTAAACACTCGTGTAAAACCCAATACTTATTTCTTAAACTGTTTAGTGGTTATGGTAATGCATGATTGGTTGAAAACTAATAACTTTTATAAATAGTATAGTAATATATGTTAAGTGAGATTTTATCAAAAAACCACCCTATCAATGTGATTTTCTCGTTCTTTTCAGGTGAGTTATACTTCTGTCCCTACCTCAAAATCGTAAGTAACTACTTTTCCATACATACAACAATCAGTGAACAACACATCCATACATAATTCATTTACTACCCACCACTGGGACACAAAAAAAAACACCGCAAGCGGATCGATCCCAAGAAAACTGCAATCAAACCAAAGCCGCCCGGAGAAGTGTTTCATAAATTGAATTGCATGCAAATCGGCAAACGATGCCATTGCTGAAACAGAAGCTTTTTCTTCGGCCCCGCGCCAATTCCCCCGTTTTTATTTCTGGGCCCAGTCAGTCCGGGAAGTTCCGTCCAATTGTTCTGCTGATTGCAGATAATAATAATGAAAATGGAACCCGAGCGAACCTTTTGGAGGGGGGCGGGGGACAAGGGAATGAGTAAATCTTCCCTCGCCAATTGGACTTGTGCGGATAAGTGAATAAAAAGAGTGAGCTCCAAGAGCGCCAACCCAAGCAAAATAAGTTTTTCTGGCGCTTTTATTTTTATTAAAAACGAATAGTGGAAGTGCGTTTTTTACTTTTCTTCTGCTACTGTCGGCACCTCCCCACCCCCAGCTTCAAGCCAAGGCAGTGTGGTGGACGGTGAAATTCCCATATATTTCCTTATTTTAACAACCCGTTGATTTCGTACGGCAGTAGGTTTTTCCTTTGGGTTTGTTTTTCTTTTATTCTTCCAGAAAGACAAACAAACAAAGTTAAAAAGGCTGGGAAAGGGAAGAAAAAAGAACGGTCCACTTATGTTGCAAAAATAGGAAACTCTTCCCACCTTTTGCCTCGTTGGAGTTCGCCTCTAGTCACGACAATGGCGTCGCGAGCTGAGCAAGGAGTAGGAGTGTGTGCATATGCGCTGTCGGCATACATGGAGGGTAAATATTTTTATGCTAATGTTATGATTTTATGTTCTATACACACATATTGAAGGTTTTTCTTTTTGCCCAGTACCAGTTGGAGAACTAATGCAACACAGCCAGCGTCTGTCGTGTGACCTGTGCGAGAAAAGATGATAATATCCTCCTTTCCGAGGCATGCACTAGTTGATACAACTGGCAGGAAGAAAAAAAAAACCGGAATAAAGTACAATTTTCCTGAATATATTTTGTATTTATTTAAATTTCTCGGATAAAACTTCTTCTAGTGCAAACCCGCGTTGATCCAAGCGCAAAGTACACAAACGTTGTTTATTTTCCTCTCTTTATGCATCTTGGCGATGTGCTTCAATCTTCCTGGATTTCACAGAATTTGAATGAATGCATCATTCGCATTGACTCTTCGCAATCGCAGGGCGTTGGCTTCCGCATCGACGTTCGTTGTCTCATTAAAATTTATGATCTGCAAAGATCTCTAACTGTGATGTGTAGATTCAGTCGGATGACATTTATTCCGATGTGGCGCAGTATGGAGGCAGTTATGTAAAAAGTTCATCAATGATGTTCCGATGCTGAAACTTATTACTTGAGCACATCTCAGATTCCAGACAAGTCCAACTCTGGCAATTTTTCATGACCAATGATGCAGACGCTGCTTGATTACACTTGCTGACCACCGTTCGCGCCATTCCATTCCTAGGACGAAGGAGCGAAAATCATAAAGTTACTTTATATGGTTTGTGTGCTTTGGTTGGTCCTTCTACGGCATTCTTAATCATTTCCAACGTGCAAAGAAAGACGATCCAAAGGGCCCCAGTAGTAGCAATGGCGTGGCGTGTGTTTGTAAAAATGGTATAAAATTTCAATTAAAAATACATTTTTGAAATGTTGCAGCCATTGGGAAGATAAATTTTATGATAATGTTATTGTTATGGCCGCACAACTCTGGCTGCTGGTGTTGCAAAGAACGATGGACCGCGACGCAAGTTAGGATTCGTCTCGCGGAGCATCCAAACAAGTTTCAGAAGCAAAACCTAAATGAATTTCCAACTTAATTTTTCATCTTCTCTCTTTGTGCTCATTTTTCATCCGCAAAGAGACCAATCCCTTTCGGAGGTACACTGCCGTACAAAAGTTTGGGGTAACCCCCTGAATAAAATACAAATACTAATACTAATTTTCCAAATCCGTTAACCCGTTCTCAAGCCATTTCGTGACATACAGTTCAAACGCCATTTGAGCGTAAATAATGAGACGTTCATTAGTTGTATAAGATTTTACAGAATTTTCGTGTTATAAGTTACTTTTAGTGACCCCAATTTTGTGTACGATACATCATACTGAGGAGTGACCCCAAACATTTGCCAGGTACTGCACCTACGCAAAGCAACGGCAAAGCATCCGATAAAAAAAAGGTCAATCGTTATGGTCACACTCACAGGAAAAACAATCGAAACGAGATTCATCTCGTTTCCTTCCCAATCGGGCTGAATTGCGGTGCAGAAACAAGTGAGCCGAGAAAAAGTTGGGTTCCAATGGCTTTTTCGTTATCAAGGCGAAGTTCCCGGCCGGAATCGGGAGCGCATCATCGGGATGGGGGCAAAAAGTCCATGAATTATCTCTCACACTCGGCCACAGCACACAACCAGCAGCATCAGCAGCAGCACCAACAACGGCGGAACACATTTATGTATTCCTTTTGTTTCAACGTTGTCTGAGGACGGTGCTTTTTCTGGTGTTCCAAATTGAATGTCCAGATTGAGGTCAACCGATAAATCAAGCAAAGGAAACCACAGCGCTAGGATGCACCGAAACTTGCTCTCGCATTTTTCGGTGGTTTTTTGGGTTGGATGCATTGTTCCCCCGGTTGGTCGAAGAATTCATCAACGAAAGGCATTTTTAATGGAGATTATTCGTTTCGTAATCTCAAGAATTCATATTGAGGGTCGATCAGTTGGTAGATGCGCTGCTTGAATGTTAGGCTGAAGGCGTACAGCTTCAATTTTCGGTTCAGTTTGAAATGTTCAGGTCGGGAAGTTTCTGTGGAATTAATGGAGTTCAATCATTTGACAGCTTCTTATATAAAAAAGTCATATAGTAATTACCTCTACATTAGAAATACTCCTCTTTCCATGATGTTTTGAAGAGGACGTAGAGTTCTCTATAACTTTCTTAAATAGGTATCTTAATACGTTTTTTTTTCTGAAGACTGTTTCTATTTAAAAGCAAAGTTCAACGATTCCATCAATTGGAATTATTGTAGATTCAAAAGGACGACCAATAATCTATTCCAGGAATATAGATGTTTCAATTCTTTCCGGAACTCTTTCGGAAAACTCTTTTCAAGAACTTCACCAAGAATATTTGCAGGAATACCTCTGAGAATTTCTCCAGGATCTTCACTGGGGATTTTTCCAAAAACCTTTCCGGGCTTTCTTCAAGAAAAATTCGAAAAATTGCTCAGGGAAATAATAAGCGATTCGTTCAGGAACATCAAACAACAAATTTGTAAATTTTCTCATAAATCGCTCCAGAAACTTGTTTTCAGGGTATACACCAGTAATTCCTCTTGGAATTTCTGTCAAAATTTCTCCAAAGATCCTATAAGATATTGCTCCGAGAATACTTCAAGGGATTTCCCTCGAGTTTGTCTAAGTATCCTTTAAAAAAGTAGCTCAGAAATTGCATAAATAATTTCAGATCGAATTTTCTCAGTTGTTTCTGTGGTTAATCTCTTGGGAACTTCTCTAAGAATTCCTCTATTTGAAATTTTACAGCAATTTCCCACGAGTTTTTCTGAGAATTTGTCCAGAAATTCCTTTCTCAATGAATAATTTTAGAGCATTTCAGGGCGTAACGTTAGGAATTCTTCAGGCAATTAGTTTAGGAATTCCTCTAGAAGCTCTTCAGCTCTGCAGAAAATTCTTTCCGAAATTAATCCATAAATACTGAAAATTTTTCTCAGGGTTAGCCAAGGGGCATTCTTTAGAAATTCTTCCAAGATTCCTTAAGAAATTCCACCATTGATTTCTCTCGTGAAATTTTCTTAGGGATTTCCTCCAGGACTTTCTCTTTTGTTCGTTCCAGATTTCCCTTACAAATTATTTCTAGAATTTTCCTGGAATTTTGTACAAGGATTCGCCTCAAAATATCTACATATGAAAATTCATGGAGAAATTCCTAGATGAATGGAAAGCAGTCTCTGAAGCAATCCCCGGAGCAACTGGTTCAAAAATCCGTAACGTTATAAGGGTTTTTCGATGAACATCCGGGCGAATTTCTGGAGAGATTCCTGAACGAACATCCAGAGGAACTCCTAGAGAAATTAACAAGCACATTTAAGGAGGAACGTTCACAGGAAATCATACAGCAGGAATCTTTCCGTATAAACTCCTGAGAAATCTTGCGAATCTTCAGAAGGAACTCCACGTAGAACATCCAGAGAAACTACTCAGGGATCTTCCGAAGGAAAATCTAGGAAAGCATCCGAAGGAATTGCAGGAGAAACTTCTAGAGGGACCATCATCAGAATTTTGAGTGGAGCTTCTGGCGGAAATCCTACATAAACTTCCGGAGAAACTTTTAGTGAACTTATTGAAAGTTACTCCAGGGAAAACTGCGGAGGAGTTTTTTTTTCTGGAGGAATTTTTATGAAAACTCCTAGTGGAACTTACTTGAGGAAGTCCTGGCGAAACATCGAGAGTAACTCCTGGGTATCAGAAGGCCGGCTCCAGAGGCACGTTCTCCACCATTTGGGAGATTTGTGTCATTCATTGCAGAAATTATAGGAATTTTCGAAGAAACTTTTACAAGAACTTCTTGAAGAAATCATAGAGCAGGAATCTTTCCGTTTCTTTTTCTGGGAAGTCTTGCGGATCTTCAGGAGGAACTCCAAGAAAAACTTCTGGAGAAAGTACTCGGGGAACTTCCGGAGTAGCTCCTAGAATAACTGCCATAAGAACTTTTAGCGGAGCTTCTGGCGGAACTCCTTCATAAACTTTCGAAGAAACTCCAAGCAAAGCTTTATGGGAGTTACTCCTGAAGAAACTGCGAAGGAACTTCAAGAGGTTTTTCTGGAAGAAATCTTACGAAAATTCCTAGCGGAACATTTCGAAGGAACTTCTGACGTAACGTCCAGAGTAACTTCCGGATAGAAACTTCCGAAGGAACTCCTGGGTGAAACGTCCAGAATAACTCCTGGGTAACTTCCGGAGTAATTCGTTGCTGAAATCAGAGGAATTTTCGAAGGAACTTCCACAAGAACTTCTGGAGGTATTTCTAGAGGAACTTCCAAATGAACTCCTAGGAAAACTTCCAGAAGGACTCTTAGAAGTGGTTCCGGAGACACTCTTAGAGGAATTTCCGGAAGAGTCTGGGTAAAGTTTTGAGATACATTTTACAGCACCGTCTAGAAGAATTCTCTAGATAAAATCCAAAGAAAACTTTCCGCAGATCACATATTTCCAGAGAAACTCCAAGTGAAACTTCCGGAAGAAATTTAAGGAACTTCTGAAGGAGCTTCTTGAAAAACTCCTGGGGGATTTTCGGATAAGCTGCCACGGAAACGTCCAGAGAAACTTCTACAGGAAACTCCTGCAGGAACTTCCGGATGAACTCCTGGATAACTTCCGGAGTTATTCGTTGCAGAAATCAAAGCAATTTTTGAAGGATCTTCAATAAGAACTTCTGAAGGTATTTTTGGAGAAACTTCCATTGGAACTCATAGGGATACTTCCAGAAGAACTCCTAGGAGAGCTTCTTAATGGAATTTCAGGAGGAATTTTGAGAGAAACTCCCAGAAACTTCCGGGCCAACTCCTTCAGGAATCATAAGTACATCTGCAGGTTCTACAGAAACATCCGGAAGAACTCCCAGAGGAACTTCAGGAAGATTCCGGGGGAAGTTTCGGGATACATTGTACAGCAACTTCCTACAACAATTAAATCGCTATAATCCAAGAAGAACGTTAGGAAGATCACCTAGATGAACTTTCAGAGAAACTCCAAGTGAAACTTCCGAATGGAATCTTAGAAACTTCAAGAGGAGCTCCTTGAGAAATTCTTAGAAAACTTTCTGGATAAACTGCTTTGGAAAAGTCCAGAGGTTCCTGTAGACTTCCGGACGTACTCCTATTAGAACTTCCGGACGAACCCCTACAAGATCTATCGGGATAATACGAAAAAAACTTCCGAAGACTCCTTGAATTAATTCTAGAGGAACTTCCGGATGAACTTCCGAGGGAACTTTAGAGGAACTTCCAAAAGAAATTCTTACGGCAACTTACGGAAAAAATCTAGAAGAATGCCTAGTGCAACGTCCAGAGAAATTTCTACAAGTGCCTGTGGAGGAATTTTCGGAGAAACTTATGAGAAACTCCCGGACGAACTTCTAGTGGAACTACCATAAGGACTTTTAGTGGAGCTTCTGGCGGAACCTCTCCTAAAAAACTCCAAAAGAAACTTCTGAAGGAACTCCTAGCGAAACTTTCGGAGTTACTCCTGGGAAAACTGCGGATGTACTTCAAGAGCTTTTTTCCGGAGGAAACTGCGAAACTTCCGGAGGTGCTTCTGTGGGAACTTTTGGCGGAGTTTCCGGAGGAACTTGCAAAAAGATTCCTAAAGAGGCTTTTGTAGGAAGTCCAGAATAAACTCTCGGAAAAATTTCAGGAGAAATTTCTGGAGGAACTAGTTGTCCGTTGTAACTCCAAGCGGAACTTCTGGGAGAATATCTAGGGAAAATTCTGGGAGTACTTTTAGCGGAACTTCCGCAGAAGCTTCTTGCCAAACTTCCGAAGTAACTCCTGGGGAAATTTGCGGAGGAACTATTAAGAAGACTAAGAAAGAAACTTAAGAACTCCTTGCCAAAGACATACTAAAGAAACTTCCAGAAGAACTCCAGAACTGGAGAAACATGAGAAGGAACCCCCAAAGGAATTTTCGGAGAAACATCCAGAAGAACTCAAAGAGAAACTTCCGGAAGACTTCCAGGGATACTTCTATAGGAGCTTCTTGAGGTACTTCCGGAAGAACTTTCGAAGGCACTCCTAGCGTAATTTCCGGAGAAAATCCTGACGGAACTTCTGGAAGTATTCTAAGGAGAACTTCTGAACGAACTTTTCTGATGTAACTTCCGGGGTAACCCCTGGGGAAACTTGTAGAGGATTCGAAGGAACTTTTAAAAAAAAACTTACGGAAGAGCATTTAGAAGAACTTACGGAGTAACTTCTAGAGAAATTTCAGAACTGGAGAAATTTCTGGAGGAACTCCTAGCAGAAGTCCCGGAATTTAATTTTTAGGAAACTTCTGAAGGAACTCCTAACGGAATTTTTTCAACAAATTCCTGGCGATTCATACAGAGTATCTTCTGGAAAAAAAACTTCCCGAGGAACTCCTTGGCAAACTTCCAGAAGAATTCGTTGCAGAAATCAGAGGAATTTCCCAAGGAACTTCTACAAGAACTCCTAGAGGTATTCTTAGAGGAACTTCCGGATGAACTCCTATAGTAATTAGAGGGATTTCCTAAGGAACTTCTTTAAGAGCTTCTGAAGGTATTCTTAGAAGAACTCCTAGGGAATCTTCCGGGAAAACTTCTGGAGAAGTTTCCGGAGGAACTCCAAGAGAGAGATAGAAGAAATCTGAAGAACTTCTGAAAAAGCTTCCTGAAAAACTCCAAGAGGAATTCTTGAATGAACTGCTAGATAAACGTCCAGCGAAACTCCTACAGGAAATTCCGGTGGATCTCCTAGCGGAATTCCTACAGGAACTTCAAGAGGATCTTTTAGTGAAACTTCCAGAAAAATCCAAGAGAAACTTCCGAAGATCTCCTAGAGGAGCTTTCGGACTCATAGAAGAAATTCCGAAAGAACTTTTAAAAGGAACTTCCGGAACAACTCCTAGAAGAGAATTAGAGCATCTTACGAAAGAAATTCTGAAGGAACTTACTTAGAATGTCCTAGAGGAACTTCTGCAAGAACTTTGAGAGGAATTTCCAGGAGAAATTCTTGAGAAACTTTTAGAAGAACTCCTACAGGAACCAGAAACATTTCTGAAGGAACTTATATAAGAACTATATTCTGTATTTCTAGAGGAGCTTCGATAGGAACTCCTAGGGAAACTTCCGGAAGAACTCCTAGGGGAACTTCCGGAAAAAATCCTAGAGGAGCTTTGAGAGGAACTTTTAGGAGAAATTCTGAAAAAAAACCTTCCGGAAGAACTCTTACAGGAATCAGATGAATTTTCGGATTCCATATGAACTGAACTTCCGGAAGAATTCCTAGAGGAGCTTTTAGAAGAAATTTCCGGGAGATTCCGATGAAAATTTCGGGAAAAATTCTACAGCAACTTCCAGAAGAATTCTCTAGATGAAATCCATGGAGAACTCTCGGGAGATCATCAAGAGTATCTTGCAGAGAAACTCCGAATGATCCGAGAGAAACTTCTGAAGACTTCCTAGAGGAATTTCAAGAAAAACTCGTAGAAGAACTTCCGAATGAACTTTTAGAGGAACTTCGGGAAGAGCTTCTAGAGGAACTTCCAAAAGAACTTATATGAGAAGTTCCGGAGGAAATTTTAGACGATCTTACGAAAGAAATTCTATAGAAACATACTCAAAAAGTCCTAGAAGAATTTCCGCATGAAATTTGAGAGGAACTTCCAGGAGAAATTATCGAGTAACTTTCAGAAGAACTCCTAGAGGAACATTCGGAAAAACTTCTAGAAGAACTTCCAAAAGAACTTGTAGAGAAATTTCCGGAAAATGTTTCGGGATAAATTCTACAGCAACTTCCAGAAAAATTCACTAGTTGAAATCCCAGGGAAACTTGCGGAAGACCACCTTCCATAGGAACTTCCATAGAAACAATAAATTTCCGAAGAAATCCGAAACTCCTAGAGTAATTTTCGGGTGAATTGATGCAGAAATGTTTAAAGGAATGTTCCGAAGGAACTCCTACTGAAACCTCGGAGGAGCTGCTAAACTAAAATGAAGACTTGTTAGGCATTATAAAGTTCGGTTTTTAGTCAATTCAGAGGATTTGCCGCGCTAACAAGTGTTTTCCATAAAAAAAAAGAGTTTTATGTTTCCATGAGTCGAGAAATAGAAAAATCGTCAAAAAATTAGGATTTTGGATTAGGAATTTGGAGTATACTTGTGAGTATATTTCATTTGATTGAAAAATGTGCAAGAAGTTTTTTATATGTTTGACTAGTATAATTTGTGATGGTCAAGGGTGCATGAGAGAATATGAAATACCTCGCGAATGATCGAGCTAGTTAATTTTAAACTTTGCCACCAGATGACACCAGTGAGCATGAAACATTTGTTTTTCAAATATCTCAGGAGCCTCACCACTTAGAAAGATGGGGTCTTCGGCAGAGTTGTTTCAACTTTAGATAATAGATTAAGTTGATTGAATCTGAACTAACAGATGATCCATACGGGACCATTTAGATATTTTTTTCTAAATTTCACCTTCTAGCAGGTAGAAGGAAGAATATCTAACTTTTATTGGTTTTGAATTTTCCCCAACTTGCTTTGACAACCAAGAAGTTCTTAAGTTTTTTCATCCGTGGAAAAACGATCTGAATATGAGTTATTTGGCAAACCATCCCCCTTTTCGGTTTTATGACTTTCATCTCCCAAAACGGATTGCTCAATTGCAATAAAAACGAATTATTACTACATTATCATGACCCCTTGCCAACTCCAGCAGATATCGAAGCATTTCGTGTGCTTTCGTTGGGAGGGTTGGGACTAGCTACATCACACACTAAAAATCAATCAAACTTCCAATTTTATGTCTTAACCAAACCATTCGAACATCAATTTTGGTCAACTCTTGGCGATGTGAAATCTTGAGGTTCGTTGGGAATAATGGTTTACAAGCAATCCGAACATATTCTTTTTAAGGTGAAGATGCTCCACATTTGTATCGCTGTTTCGAATTGTAATGGAGGTCGGAAATGGGGTTCAAATTGGTTTCGGCTGGTTCGAGTCGATGGCGTTCCATAATTATTGCCATCGTTCGATTGATTTCTTCCTTCAAGCACTGACACTGTAGAGGGGGGCACTTCGTTTTCAGTGATGGGATGGATGATGGAAAATAATTTGGGAGCTGCAACTACAAAAACGGTATGTCCAATTTCGGGCCTACGATTGGAAAGCTTTCGAAAATAACACGTTAGTGGAAATCGTTGCCCCGTAATAACCATCGGCCAGTCACTCGCTGATCATGTCGACGATGATGAGGTTGCACCACTTTTTTGTTGCTGCTCTGGTCCCGTTTCACGCCTCAAGGGAATATGCTGGATGCTTTCCGTGGCTGCTCAAAAAGGATACTCTCGGTTCACTTATTGGCGCTGCTCGATAATCACACAATATTAAAGTGCACTCACGTACCAATCAACTACCGCACCTTCCTCCAATCCTTCCAATTTCGCTGAACGAAATTGTTTTCATGCCCCAAAAACGGAAAACCAAGGGCAAGATCTCGGTGCCGCAATAATCATTCTCTCATCTTTTTATCAGAATTTAAATTATTTAAATCAACCCTTCATAATGGCGGCCCTTCGCGAAAACAGTCCCAAATGGACATGATGAAAAATGCCTCTGCCACCACTTCAGACTTTTAAAAGCACAACGGCAACGGTCAGGGAAGAGATGATGAAAAATGTGGTACAAAAAGTGGAGAAAAATAAAATCATTGTTTGCGGTCATTATTTTTTATTCGCTCCTTCCACGCCGAACGGCAAAACCTGATCGATGATGATTTTGTAAGGATGTGGAAGATCCTGAGGTTGGCGGGGGGAATTGATGCAATGCAAAAGCATAATTTAAGGCTCACATCATCGTTCGAGCTTGCATAGGTGGTGGTTAAATGTACCTTTGGTCGCTCTCTTCCCATTCCTCAAACACGTTGTCGATCACTTTGCCCCTTGGCCCTGTTTAGGTGGAGAGGACCGGCGGAAAAAAAGGATTTCATTTTAATTTCTTGTCTCTGCTTCCCCCCATAGAGAAAACCGGACCAAATTCCATGTTGGACTTGTTTCATTTTTTCTTGTCCCAACTTGGATGGTTTCCTCAGTATAGCGGAATTCGGGGCAAGTGTGCCACCTTAGGCAATTTGTGCTCTAACTTTGTTCAAAGCTTATTAAACCCACCAATTTAGCAACTAATATTTCTCAAAAGTACATTCTAAAAGTATTAGCTTTAGTGCTTCTGAAATATCATGCAAAATAACGTATAATTATGTTTACTAATTGCGAGTCAATTTTCGCAAGTCAGTTTGAATCAACATAGTTTGCTGCCCAGTGCATTGAAAAGGCAAATAGGCAGCTATGAAAGTATGTTTACCAAGAAGTGTTTCAACAAAAATACTCAAAGTTTCAAAAACTTTGGTTTCAAATGCCGAAAAAAGTTGATGTTTTCAACATTGGCATAGGAATTTCCTTGTATGTTTCCATTCGAATTGAAAAGATTGCAAAGAACAAATATATTTGGTTATTTATACATTTGACTCAGACTTTACTTGTTAAACAACATTTAGTCCTTGTTGTGAAAAGTAGAAGTTTCCTACTTGCTCCTATGGCCCAGTTGCCCCAACCTCCGCTACAAGTGCAGCTTGCAATTTGAGTCCAAGCTTTTACAGTCAAGTTTAATTTTCTTTTAAAGTTGAATTAAATTAAATGTAATTACAGACCCCGCGCATGGTTTCTCCCCAGCGCTCCCGTTGATATGGTCAAATCGTTTTCGTTGATTTTCTGCGTTCGTTCCTGGGGCCAATTAATTTTAATTTTCCATCAATAAACTGGATCCGCAACGAAACATTCCTTACGTCTCTCTTGAGATGCGTGTTTGATTGATGTATCGCCATTGCCGTCGCCATCGGGCATCCTTCTTCGTTATGGTTTCGAATGGCTCCCGACGCTACTCTCTAGGACTCTGGGGCTGGCTGGTGCTGCATTACAAGTGCTTCTTGATGATGTGACAATGGTCTCCGGGGGCTGCTTCCGAACATCATGAGTAAACGAAGGAACCAACGCACATCTCCCCCGGAGGCGGAGGCCGTTTTGTGGAGCCTCCGGCAAATGGTCTAAAACCGGTTGCAATAAATATTTCGAAATTTTAAACTTTATGTTTTATCTGCATGTAAGGCCTGTTCTCCCTCACTCTGGAGCGCGCGAGCACGCTGGCTAGCGGTGGATGTGCAACAAAGGTCGTGCCTATTCCGCAACAACAGAGAGCCTGTTTTCCACTTGGTAACATCAATTTTCCGCGCTTTCCTGAGCTCTCGGCCTCGCTGCTGCTGTTGCTGCCCGAAAAAGGACAAACGTTTTTCCATCCAAACGACTTTGGTTTGGGTCGCCTTTTGCACACGTAGGTAGCTACTGGGATTTCACGTGGACAACAACCTGCAGTGGACTTTCCCATGTGAGTGGGGCTCTTAGGGTGTACGATAGAGCAACTAACGGAGTGTATGTTCAGCGAACCTGGCTGAGAATGAAAATTTCAAGCTTAGGATACATAAGAGTTAAGTTTTTTGAAAAATTCAAAATATTCTTGGTTGGTGGTCTAATGACTACCGCTTCTGCTTCATAAGCCTAGGTCATGGGTTCGATCCCAGGCCCGTCCCTTTCCTCGTACTTTGTGGTTGTACTTTCACTTGCTTCTAATCTTCCATCATTATAGCACGTCTCTCTTGACGCCTGATACATAGGCAGTCTGCTAACCAAACAACAAGCCTCTCTGCCATCAAATTGCCTTACCCCTACACCTTCCCGCATGAACTGGCGTAGAAGCTGGAGCATATCCGGTCTACTGTGGGATAGTTCTAAATGCATCATCAATTCCTCTCCCTTCGGTCTGCATTCTGGCGTGACAGGTGCCATTGTTGTCTAACTATAAAAGATCACCAGCACTTATACACTGAGAGTGTATGTTGGTCCCAAGCTGTCATCTGGTTGGTTATTTGAGTAAGTGCAGCTGATTTGACGATACTGGAATAGCAACCACGGGCGATTAATCAAGCTCAAGCTGGAGCTCAAAACTTTGGAACGACAAATATCTAAATTATGCGAATTTTGTATACACCTCGATTCATAACGGTTACGTTTTTGCTATACATTTATCGCGGGTTATTTTCTAAAATTATTTTTTAATTATATATTTTATGGATATCAACGTATTCTAGTATAGCAAGCCACACACAAACATTGCAAATGACTCTTTTACTATCACTTTAATTTCGTTACCCTGTCATAACGCTTAAAAAATCATGTAAAAAATCTAAAATGTTTTAGTTCTTTGGCAAATTTAACAAAAGTAGATTTTGTTTTGTAGTATAAAAAGTCTATAAAAATTTCGATAATGTACTATTCCTCAATTGCTGAACGTCTATGATGTTCTGAAACAGCATTGAAATATCTCAAGGGTTCCTATTCACTCACACTCATCCCTTTTCTTATATGGAAAAGATGATGATGATAATGAAATAGGGTCAGCAGCTCCAGCAACCGAAATGTTTTTTGAAAAGCATCTCAGTAGAATAATGTACATCGCATTTTTTTCTCGCTAGAAATCAGTATTTCGGCTCCAATTCGGAAGGTTTTGAAACATTCCATCAATAAAATTGTGAAGTTTTCGGTCATTTTTCGTACTGAAACCCATTGAAATCCTGTTGACTATGTATTTATGCCGCTACACAATATGTGGAAAAAAATTAACGACAGAATATTTTTAAATATTTAATTATTTCAAATATAGACTGATCTGTAGTGAAAGAAAAAACGATCTTTATAATCTAAATGAAGCAAACAAAACTTATATATCAGTCAGTCAGAGCTCGAATTTGGAAGCAAACACAGCAAACCCTTCACTGTTTGATAATTTCTATGTTCAACTGCAAAATGATATATATATATATGTATCTAATAACAACAGCGAAAATGCTATGAGAACAAAAAACAGAGAACAAGTCTCCGTTCGTCATGTAAAATGTAATTTCAAGGAATTGTTATAATTTTGTTAACATTACCTGATATCGACACACATGGTCAGTGCTGTAAGCATTCGGCATTTGGCGCGACGTTTGGTTCGTTGCCATGGTCATCAGTTCATTTTATTTTGCTGGATTCATCTCGCACACAGCACGAACGCTAGAATGAGCATCGACAAACACAAAAACTGTCAATTGAATGTCGTCTGACATGATGACATTTGCGTACATCATAAGTTTTGCATAGAATTCAGACATCTCGGATCATAAACAACAAGAATAGCTTGATCTTGCTTGTTATGTCGAATGTGACACACATGCAGTGGAAGAAGCGCCTATTACGAAAAATGACAGAAACAAACAAAACCGTAACGTTTCCTAGTGAAGCTGTCGTGATGAGAGACATTCAATTGACATTTTTCTTTCTGACATTCGTTTGATCGCTCGTGTTGTGAATGTTGAAGGGAATCAAAAACGTGTCGATGCTGTTATAATGTGTCTACCGCTGTGAAATGTTTCTGAAATCGTTCTTGTTTTAAAGTTTGAGAACATTCCATCAGTTACAATAAAATGTTAATACAATAGAAATTCAATGTTCCAGAATATTCTTGAATTCTCTGCTGAACAACTAGGGTAGTGGTCTATTATTTGAAATTGCAATGTTCGACCATTTAAACTGTTGTAGTGCTCTAAAATTACTATTGTAGCCTTCAAAGAAGCATTCAGATGAAACATTTCAAAGCGTTACTGACAGACATTGTCGAAAGCCTGTTTGACATCGACTATCGTCTTTGAGATCGCTTTTGATTGGTTGATAGAATTCGCTACTCTTTAGATCTGATGGACCGTCGAGTGACCTTGGCGGAATCCAAATTGCTCTTCCGGAAATATGTTGTCGGCCTCGGTGTGGGACAGAAGCCTGGAGTAGATTAGCTTTTCGAAGAGTTTGCTAATCGAAGAAAGCAGACTGATCGGTCTGTAGCTCGAAGGACTGGTGGGCAATGGCTACCACTTTAGATCGCTTCCAAGCGAATGGGAAGAATCCCATAGCTACACAACGGTTGTAAATGCTTACGAGAAGCGACATCGAATGCAAAGGCTTTCATGTTCCTCCAAGATTTAACCGCTGAGGTAAGTTCATCCAGAGAGAACTGCTGTTCGTCGGAGAGTTCACTTGGCGAGTTAGCAAGTTGAGAAATACTATCAAACACCGACGCTTCCATCGGGCTGACAGTGTCGCGACCCAGGTTGTGGGAATCAAGAAATTGTTTATAAAAAGAGTTGTCTTTCTTCTCTGCAGTTTGATGGCATTGTATATTCCTGATCTTCTGAACTCTGATTAAGCTAATCTTGCTTAACTTCCGGTACAGAACTTTCCGGCCCTGATTTTTCGTACGTTGGAACTGACGACGAAGGGCATTCCTGAGCGAGATGATTCTTTTTGTTTCCATATCAATATTGCCAAACTTACGTGTCACTGGCGAAAATGGGATGAACAACTGCTCAGCTTCACCGATGTATTGCATGATACAGCGTAGAACACTGTCGATTTCGTCCGTCGGTGCCAGTGGAGGGTTGACACTATTGGCGCAGGCTTGATCCATTTCAAAAACCACCGGTAGGTGTTCAGATGGCAGGTCGATGAAGGTACAAATGGCGGAGCAGCTGGTGGTGAGGACGTTGATGTCAAGCGTTGACCCTACGCCAGCTGGTGAGAAGAACGTTGGAGAGTCTGGATGATGAATAACATAGTGGCCGGCCTGGAGGTCCTCAGCCTGCCAGCCATGCCGTTCTTGTTATTCCGGATGTTGACCCATAGGCTGTGGCGGGCATTCATATCACCGGCGATGAGTTGCTACTCCAGGCACGGTAGAGCCATCTGGATCTCTGCATTGGGCAGGGCAGTAGGCGGCTACACATATGACTGGGTCGTCCGGGGAAGCCAGCTCGACGCTGACGGCTTCAATAGTGGAAAGACCGGCAAATTCTTGAACTCAAGGCCTCTCCTGGCTACGCCTTCGCCGTTCGCTTCGTTGCCTCGATCAGGTCGAACGATGGTGTCTTGCGGGAAGCAGATTTTCGTGTCCGATTTGAGATATGTTTCTGTCAGAAACGCTATATCGATTTGGTATTCTTGATTCTTGATTCTTGATGACTTCCAGATGTTTTTTCGAGAGTGGAGGCGTCAACAGACCGACTTTGCTGCACCGCAGATCCAGAGGTGGGAGCGTAGGCTTGCTTGGCCTTGTTTCTTTAGGGATGGCCCAGGAAGGAGTCGAGGCCGAGATCGATGGTATCCTGCTTCTTATTCGGGTGATGTTTCCGTTGATTTGCTTGCTTGCGGAACTGAATGAATTCGGCTTTTTTTGGGTCCTCGACCGCACAACTGCCTCTACATTTGGAGCAGTGACAGTGTTTGACCCCATGGCAGTTCAAGCAATTGTAAAACTGCGTCACTTCCCGGTGGACCGGATTGTACCGTGTCCACATGAATGGTGTGATAGAACAACATGTTGCAACCCTTGGGGAAGTGGATTAGTTACAGCTGGTCGCCGTACCGCTTGTTCTTATCATGGCACCTGATCTTGATGATCTTTAGCGGGTCGAGACCCGCGGCCTTCAGTTCGGTTTCCAGCTGGCTCTCCTCCATGTCGCCAAGACCCCGAAGGATCGCCTTGGAAGGCTTGTCGGCCTCGTTGTCGTGTGTGAAGAATTGGATGTTCTTCATCTTCAGGTACGATTCCATCGCACGGAAGGGCTTTATTGAAGGAACGGTGAGCCGTCCGTACAACAATGGAGGGTCACCTTCTGGCCTTGTTTGACATAGTAATCCATGTCCTCATAAAGGTTCTCCGGGAATCGCTTGGTGTAGAATGGCGGCAGAAGCTCCTTCTTCACAGAATTATCTGCTGCAAGAGGGGCGAAACGGTTGTTTTTGAGCACTCGCTTTTTCGCGTTTTCATCCTCTCGACAGCGCGACGTTTTTGCGTCCCGGAGGAACCGGGCTTTCCCATTGCAGACAACGCGAAACAACTTTCGGAACTTAACTTTGCGAGTGAACTTTACGAGCGAACCGAAAACGTGTCTGAATAAAATCGAGGATGGACTTGGAATGATACTGACCTTACTGGCGAAACGGGTGCGCGTTCCGGAACGTCCGCGCTCTAGCGTCTTCACTCATCGTTTCGTTGTTGTTGTGGTGAGTGCCAGTGAGTACCTCGATGACGGTGACAATTGCGGAGAAATTTAATACGGAGAAGGAAGATAATAACATTATTCAATTTTCAAGTTAACGTGTTGCTCATGAAATTTAACAGCACTAGAAAGCAAGCATGGAAACGCTCACTCAGTTATTGCGTTTCCCTCACTCGATTCCACGTACAGTCGGAAGCGAGACTGCTGTTTCTTCAACCACGCTGAACGTTTGAATTTCAGGTACTCATTCTGCTTCTTTGGCGAGCACTAAGCGAATCAAAAAAAGGGCAACTGACTGAGTCGCTACCGATTCTGAAAGCCGAAGGCAACCAAATGCAATACTGAATGATTGTTTACATTCTGATTCAATACACACTACGGAGTGATTCAGTGAGTGGGAATCCGCTCATTCAGTTCAATGCATTTGGCGTGCACTCGTGCCTCGCAGATATAAGTGTATCGCTTTTACACAATCGGTTTTGACGCTTACATGCTACACTTTTCCCAGTATGGTTCAGCGCTCACTGAACATTCGGTAGCAGCTGATGTTTTGCTATTTTTTTTATCGGTGGCTTTCGGGTGAGTGAGTGGATTCTCCCATGCTTGCTGGAAAGTGTAAAGGTTATCCTTTAATTTTGATTTGCTTCTATGAAGGTAAGGAATAAATCATACTTTCTCTAAGAATCCTATATTACAAAAAATAATTTCAAATATTCTTTCAAGATATCTGCAGAAACTTTTGAATAGTCCTTCGAGAGCTTCCATTTTCGAATACTCCATCGTTCACTTACACAGTTAAAAATAATGAAGATTACACATCACTTAAACTGCATTTATGCGATGTAAACATGACGTCATGTAAATTTAAGTCTGAAATCATGTAAAAATGGAAATAAATACTGGATTACATGACATTTAATTGAAGTTTACATGACATATCATGTAAATAGCCGTGATATTCCACGCTTCAATTATGTGCATTATATGCCTCAGAAATTTACACGTTGCGTTCGAACTGTGTAGGATTCGTTTAATTTTATTTTCTTTTTTTTTTCACCTAAAAAATATTTTAGAATTCATAGCGAATTCCTGACATTAATTCTAGCAACAACTTTTTTTTCAATCAATCTGGACTACCTGAATAAACTTTCATCAATTTCTACTTAGTTGTCAAGCGCAGGTAAAAATCTGAACACTGAAATGAATAATCAAATCCTTCGACAAGCACAATTTTTCAATTGGAAATAACTATCGAAACACATTTTTTACCAATAATTATACTGATATCCAACATCATGCCACTCGTGGCGGAAAACATTTCTCGCGAAAAGTTTTTCGGTCTGAGGTGGGAATCGAACCCACACTTGGATTCCTTGACTACGGAAGCTCAAAAATAGTCCTTCGAAAATGTCTCAATTTCCAACGAATTCTTCCAAAACATTTTCGAATATTCTTTCACTCTGAATTTGTTCAATTTTTTTCTCCGTTTTTTCGTTCTTGGAATTATTCCTTATTCCTTTCCTCAGCCCACAGACCATCTAAAGAAATATTCAACAATTTCTACTCGGCTGTTGAGGCCAGGTAAAATAAAATGAATAATCATATCTATGAACTATTACAGAACTTCTTCCAATAATTATATTGATATCCATTCCCATGGGTCCAGTTTATTTCAGTCAGAACTGCAGTATTTCCAAAGATTTTGAAAATATAACATCGTTTGGAATATTCTTACAGTTTTGTTGGTACTCATGTGGATTTTCTACCTGCAGTTTATTCAGAAATCTTTTTTAACGGCATTACTCGCAACTTTTTTTTTCTGAAGCGTTACACAAACTGTTCCAGCAATATCCCAGAAGTTCTTCTGTGTAGATAGTTCTCCAAGAATTCTACAAAATTCTACAATCTCTTGTTACTCTAAATTACGGTTATTGAATGTAGAAACAGACTTGGTCCTCATAACAAAGTGTTTATAATCTTCTCGTGATTGATATTGCAGACCTGGGATATCAACCTGAGGCCCAAACTTCAACTAGTTTCAACAAGCCGTACCGTTATTTATTTTATCGTTATCATAGTTCTTCACGATAAAGTATCGAGATCCATAAAAGTAACAAATGTGACATTGCACACCCTACCCGCAGGAACTGTCAGTACTCCTCGGTCGGTAGCCAGGCGTACGGGCGAGAAAAGACACAACAACGTGTCTTCTCTTCATGTACACAATATATCCTTTTAATTTAAAGGGTGTCATCCCATTATTATTTAACAAAACGTCATATAACATTGCTTCTGTGTTGTTTCACTCGCAACTCTCGGTGGCACCCAACAGGAGAAGGACCATCACAGGAGTTCGTTGCCGTTGAAGGGATCACGTGTGCTGCTGGTCGCTCTCTCCCGCTTCGGTTAGAGCTATGTTTAGTCAAATGTTGTGGCATGCGAAATTCACACGGAAGCGACGACGCCCGCCTCTACGGATGGGCTTACGGTGGAGCTAGCTCTCTGACTCTGAATTGGTCGAGCATAGTGCGACACAACAGAAGACCGAAACGCCATTATGACGACAAGGACGATGACGATGGTCCAGCGATGGTCGTTCCCAAACTTCTTGGATGTGCCATCCGAGTTGCTTTTGTAGGGTAAATCAGGATATCAGAAAACAATCCCGAATTGAACTTCAAGAGTATGAGTATAAGTGATCAATGCTCAAAATGTGTTATAAAAAATACATTCTCATATTTAATTGTAGCTCAAAAGTTGCAGAACAGAACTATTCATAAGGAATTAGTATCAACATTTTAAAATGTGTGTGAACACACAAGTTCAAATTTGTCTTGTGACTTCTCTAACATGGGCGAAGGAGTCCCCTTGGGGTCGTGACCCACAGTTTGGGAACCTGTGGTCCAGCGAGATGCAATTTTCCGTCCAAACGACCAAAAATAGACTGCAGGACAAGTCAGACACGGCACACTCTGGGCAGCAGTGGGAAAAAATCTAGTCTCAATGGAGCTCGGGAACGGGAAGAACACACAGTTTATTACGCTTTTTCCACCGAAAAACTAATGCCCTGCACGACGATCGCAGGACACACACTTTACACTTGTGCTTTAATTCCTTTCTTTATGTAGTGTACCTTCCGTTATCCTTTCCCGTCGTTCATTGGATGGATGGTCAATGGCTGCGTGTTTGGATGACTGGCGCTCAGCTCGTAGGCTCCCGCCTGGAGGGAAATTTATTTATTTGGAATAGATAGAAAATGTCTAAAATTTTATGTGATGTAATTTATTTTAAAGTGACAAATGTTATTCGAAATCAAGCCATTTGTGTTTAGGCTACGTTTTCCCAGAGAGCCAGCCAGTGCAAGGCCGGAAAAGACCCGACTCAACCCGGTCTGCCTTGCAATGGTGCCAATGGATTTATGGCCTCGGTTCAGGATTTATGGTTTATTTTCCAAAACCGACACGGCAGCGCGACAGAAAATGGAAAATGCACCACTGAAACCTACCCTGCTGTCCCGTCGTCTGTGGGGTGAAAAAACAAACAAGCAAGTGTTTTTCGATGCGGGCTTTTGTCCTCCACTTGGCCATACTTATCGTTTCCCCTCGTATCGCCGAATTGTGCTGCTTGCCAGGACCCTTTCCGTGATCCTTCTTGTGCCGCGGCGCATTGGTAATATAAATATTCTCGACCAACGGAGACCGAATAGAGAACAGGTTCCGAACTATTCCACCACAGGACCCGGCAGGATAGACGACGGTGACGGTTTCAGACCAAGCAAAGCTAGACCGTTGCTCCATGGAAATGAAAATGTTTACGCACCAATAATCCTCTGCGTTTTTCTTATCATTGGTTTCGGTACAGAAATCCCCCTTCCATACCCGTTTTTCGGGAAAAGTTAATTTTCCAAACAGATGCGATTCTCGCTAGAGATTTATTACTCCCCAAATTAGTCACCACTCCCTAAACTGCGCACTCAACAAGGCAAATGGCCAAACCTTATGTTTCCCTCTTCGGGGAAATTTAAAAATTCAAAGCCTTTTATAATAATCTACAGCTGCGCGCGGATACAACGAACTCTCTTATCTCACAACCACGGGTTTCGATTTCGCGCCCTACTTCACATCCGTTCTTCATGGCGGCTAGATTTATCTAGTTTCACCTTCGGCGAAAAGCATTAAATTTTGGTCCTTTGAAGAGAGAGAGAAAGAGCCAACTCCGGGAACTCACATCCCCCGGAGCAAGGATCCTTGGCACTATTGAACGGCGACAGTCATAGAGGGAAGGCAACAATCGTTGCCGTCTTTGGGTCGTCTGTCGGTGGAGAGGGGAGAGTAGGGTAAGATGGTCCAAAATGGCACTTTAAGGTCTAGGTTATGGCTTTCAGTCTATTATGCTCAAAAACGGATTTTACGTTTTCATCCGACGTTTTTCAACACATTTATTGTGCCATTCTCAAATAATTTCGCCGAATTTTGGTAAACTCGTCTGTTTAGCGCCACTTTTACCACTCAATGAGATCCAACCATTCTTGTTTATCGTAATGATCGACTCGATGGAGCATGTGGTGGAGTTGCTTCCATCATTCATAAGCGTATAAAACATCAACTTTTTTTGTCATCAGAAACCATCATTTTTGAAACTTTGGTTGTTTCTGTTGAAACACAGTTTGGTATATGTACTTTCATAACTATTTATTTGCCTCTTTAATGAACTGGGCAGCAAGTTAATTTGCTTCAAACTGATATGCGGAAATTCACTCGTCAAAAAAATTTGTCATTGGTGACTTTAATGCAAAACAACATTCGCAAAGTGATTCCAACGGCAGAATTTTATTTGATGAGTGCTCTTCAGGATATTTCTCAATTGAATACCCTGATAGCCCTACTTGTGTTTCCTCTTCTAGAAACCTTTCTACGATTGATTTAGTCTTTACCGACTCTAGTCACCTTTGTAACTAACTGGTTGCTCACGTAGATTTTGATTCTGATCATGCCATTGTTGCTTTTCAAACATCCCATGAAGTGATTCTCAATCCTATTAGCACCACTATCAACTGTTTCTGAGTCGACTGGAATATATATATGAAACATAACATCGATAGTAATAAACTTGATATTGACAATGCTCTCAAAACTTTCACATATTCCATTGTTGAAGCAAGGGGCATTGGAATACCAAAATGTGAAGTAAAATTCAAATCCCTGATTATAGACGATGATCTTAAACTCTCGATCCGTCTTAAAAACGTGAGAAGAAGGCAATTTCAACGCACTTGCGATCCTGCTATGAAAATTATATAGCAGGATCTGTAAAAACAAATTTAAAATCAGTTTTCTCAATAAGGAAAAAAAAATGGAAATTAAATTTCTTAATTGGACTGGCTCAAAGCCCTTCTGGAAACTATCAAAAGAATTGGAAAAACCTCAGAATTCAATTCCAGCCTTGAAAGAGGAAAACAAATTATTACTAACTAATTGCGAAAAACTCAAAAAATTGCTATGCAGTTTGAAAGCGCGCATAATTTTACTGTAGGACTCACTCGTTCAATTGAAAAGTTACTCAGGACTTGGAAAGCATTCTCAATTCTGCCCTGTCGTTCTGCTTAGTCGCGCTTAGTCGACGAATAAGATGCTTTTTCTTTAAAAAAAAATACTCAAATCAGCTACAATTTAACGCCCTATGAGATAGCAATCGAAAATTCCAAACCTGTATGCAAGAATTTTAAGAGATCAGGAACATATTAGCTCAATCAAAAACGTCAAGCTGTAGCAACGCCCTGGAGTAATTTCATCCACTATTTTCATCCATAAAACATTCCCAGCTGTATCAAGGCCTTGAGTAATTTGACCATGGCTCATGTAGATCAACTGCATCTTGATACCCTCTACAGTCGACTCCACATCTCGATGCTCTACATCTCGATATCTCTCCATATGTCGATGATTTCATAAGTCCCTTCAGTCTGCATACATTTTCACTCTCCATATCTCGATATCCTCCTTATCTCGATATCTCCATATCTTGATGTGTTTCTGTTGATTTTTCGATCTCAATTTTCTCTCCGTATGTCGATGTGACCAATATCGAAGGTTACTAGACCTTTTTTGGGATTCAAAACAAATTAGGAGCGCAAACTGACGTTTGTTTGTGTATTATTTTCTAGGCAACGGAGTGTTTTTCAATCTAGTATTCTTTAAAAAATTGTTCTTTGTCTCGATCACTCCCTATCTCGATGGTCCCTTCGATATCGAGATGTGGAGAGGCGACTGTATAACATAAATTGAAAATTCTTAGCTGTATCATCGCCATGGAGAAATTTCTCGTTATCCTATTAAGATCATGTGTATCTTAACACCCTGTATGACATCATTTGACCATGTCTCACACAGATCAGGTCATCTTAACGCCCATTAGGACATCAATTTAAAACTCCAAGCTGTATCAACGCCCTGTATAAATTTGGCCTTGTCCTATTTAGATAAGATCTTCTTAACCGTCCTGAATGACATTGAAAGAAATCATCAAGCTGTATCAACTCCCTGGGAAATTTTACCTTGTAGCATTTAGATCAGCTGCATCTCGACGCCCTGCAGGACGTACATTGAAAATTATATTCTATGTCAACGCCCTGGAGTATTTTTTTGTTCTCCTAATAAAATCAGGTGAATCTAAACGCCCTGTATGGCGTCAATTAAAATGTTCAAGATGTATCAACTCCATGAAGTAATTCGACTTTGATGATCAGATCATCTAAACGCTCTTTAGGATCAATTGAAAACTCTAAGCTGTTCCAACGTCCTGAAGAAATTAAACTTTATCTTTTTAAGATCAGGTAATTTTAACGCCCTGTATAACATCAATAGACATTGTCACATTGTATCCACTTATCAACATGTATCAACGCCCTGGATTAAGGTTTGCTTCGTGGCCGTGCGGTTAGTGTTACCAAGCATTTAGCCGCATCGAGTCAAGGGGTGTGGTTTCGATTCCCGCTTCTGTCCGGACAACTTTTCGCCAGGAAGGTTTTCGGACTGTGCCACTGGGCGTTGCATACTAGTCCGTTGTCTAGATTGATGCTTTCTTCAAAGGGCAAATCGTCCACTGGAAGCAATAACGTGTCGGTGTCTTTAAAACAAAAATCAAATTCATCTCACGTAGATCAGGTGCATCTTAACGCCCTCTAGGACATACATTGCCAATTTCGAGCTGTATCAACGCCCTGGAGCAAATTTTCCTTATCTTATTAAGATCAGGTGCATCTATAAACGCCCTGTTTGACATCAATAGAAATTGTCATGATATATCAATGCTCTGAAGTAGTGTGACCTTGTCTTACGTACATCAGATCATCTTAAAGCACTACAGGACATCAATGCTTTTGTATCTTTATTAACGAGATTTTTAGCCCTGGGCTAGTTCATCTCGAGACCAACGGCTTTACTTCCCTTCCAAAGGAAGTCGTCACTGGATTTTTAGTGATTATCTCGGGGATGGGATTCGATCCCAGGTCCTTGGTGTGAGAGGCGTGTGTTCTAACCACTACATCTATAAACGTCCTGTTTGACATCAATAGAAATTGTCATGATATATCAATGCTCTGAAGTAGTGTGACCTTGTCTCACGTACATCAGATCATCTTACAGCACTTCAGGACATCAATGCTTTTGTATCTTTATTAACGAGATTTTTAGCCCTGGGCTAGTTCATCTCGAGACCAACGGCTTTACTTCCCTTCCAAAGGAAGTCTTCACTAAAACTTATTACGTCATAAGCGACTATGTCGGGGCTGGGATTCAATCCCAAGTCCTCGGCGTGAGATGCGCCTGTTCTAACAACTACACCACGTCCGTCCACTGACATCAATGCTCCAAGCTTTATCAACGCCCTACAAAAATTGGCCTTGTTCTAGTTAGATCAGTCACATTCTCACGCCCTGTATGACATCAATAAAATTTGTCAAGATTTATCAACGCCCTTGTGTAATCTGACCTTGTCCCACGCAGATTAGGTCATTTGAACGCCCTTAAGGATATCAATTGGAAATTGCAAGCTGTACAACTTGTTTGACATCAATAGAAGTTGTCAAGATTACTTACTTACTTATTTGGCTTTACATCAATTATCTTGATAAAGCCTCGCCAACAATATTTCGCCAATTCCCTCGGTTCATGGCCGCTTCTCTCCATCCTCGACTGTGACCCACGCTCTCCAGGTCCTGGTGTACCTGGTCAATCCACCTAGCTCGCTGCGCCCCACGCCTTCTTGTTCCGACCGGATTCGTGGCGAACACCACAGTCAGACAACAGTTGTCAAGATGTCTGGAGTAAATCAAACTCGTCTCACGTAGATCAACTGCATCTTAACGCCTTCTAGGACATCAATTGAAGGATTCAAGCTGAATCAACTCCATGAAGCAATTTTACCTTGTCCTGCATCTTGAATTCTTTTGGACGTTCATTGAAAATTCCAGGCTGTATGGAGTAAATTTTCGTTATCCTATTTAGATCAGGCGCACCAGATATTTTGGCGTGTCCCAAGTAATAGTCCTTTTAACCCGACCTAACCCTGTGACTCACTCCGGACACAGGTACATTCCAGAATTTCCTTGGCCATTTTTAGAAACTATATAGTCCTTCCAAAGCCATGCTGAAGGTGTCTGGGTTCGAATCCCGGTCGGTCCAGGATCTTTTCGTTAAGGAAATCTCGTTGACTTCCCTGGGTATAGAGTATAATCGTACCTGCCACACGATATACGAATGCGAAAATGGCAACTTTGGCAAAGAAAGCTTTCAGTTAATAACTGTGGAAGTGCTCATAAAAACACTACGCTGAGAAGCAAGCTCTGTCCCAGTGAGGACGTTAATGCCAAAAAGAAGAAGATAGTACAATAATTATGTAAGACGGTTTTGGCGTTTTGTATGGCACGTAAGAAATCTCAAACCCCCTTCCCCCTGTAATCCCTTACGTAATTAAATCAAGATGTCCTGCTTTCTAGAACCTCAAAAATAGTTTCGGGAGCTTAATTTTTCGATTCATATTTTTGATTGAAAAAATATCATAAATTTCTCCAAGCCAGCTAAGTATCCAACTACGCCAGCTTAGTAAACAATAACGCAGAGTAAATGGTGCAAAAATATCGTTAAACAAGAAAAGGTTATCGCGATTTAATCACATTTTTGTGGTCAAAATAATTACAGCATTATTAAAGGATTTGATGAAAATTATTTTTCATCGGCTTCTAAAAAAATCTGCAAAAAATTCAAGAGAAATCCCTACACAGAGTCCGTTTAGTAATTTTCTTGAGTCCCTAATCATGCTTGTGAATGATGAAGACTTGAAACCTCAAATGGTAAATAACGTAATGATACTTCAATTAGTAAAGAATGTTCAGAGGGCTAGCCAAGTGTGAGCCATCTATGTATTTCTCTATTCAGTTTTTGATTGACATTTATTAACCCTGTAATACCCAAATTTTTATTTTCGATCTAAATATCATTTTCAGTTACATAAAATCGTGCTGAACACGTTTCGGGCAATGATTTATTTTAATTCGCAAATTAACCAAATTTAGTTTTTGATGTTTATAAATTTTATTTTTGGACATCTCTATCTTTCTTTATTTTTTCTTGATTCATATTCTAGTTACTGATTTTTAGCAATAATAAAAATTCAAGGTTTTACGGTGCTTTAAAAAATATGAAGTTTTTAATTTTTGTTCTGTTATTTTTTTATTTTCCGTGTAATTAACGGAAAAAACAGGTTTGACATTATTATAATATCAACAACTTTTTTTGTTATAAGTTGATCGTAGAAAAATATAAAAGCTACGATTTTTAATATTACACGTTAAATGAACCCGGGGCATTTGTAGGTTATATAAGAATACAATTTTTCAAACAACTTTCAAAAATATAAAAAAGTTTCAAAAGTGTAGTAGATTGCAAAAAAAAGTTCTTCATACTTGCAAAAAATGGAAGATTTCTCCTCATGCTTCAAAAACTCTACAATATTCCCACATAAACCAAAAGTTATTTTTTTGAAATCTTTAAGTCACGATGAGAGGAGTTCCAATAAATTGGTCAGATGAAGTCAAGTCTTAAGCAAACATATTTCAACATAGTTTAGCAAAGAGCCATTTTACCCCATCTGAGTACATTTTGTACCATATCCCCCTGCGTGTATACATTTTATTATTCCCGATACGATTTTTCCTTTTGGTTGGAGCTGTGTATCGGGAGTTCACGAAACCAGAATGGCACGACTGTGCGACAGGATGCTTTATCGGAGTCGCGCTTTGTGCCCTCCGGATGAACTTTGGCACTCGGCACTCGTCCGGGGGGCTTCAATGGGAAAGAAACAGCCAACAACAGTTTTATCACATCTCCCGGGCGAAGATTTGCGACCACGGTTCCCTTCCTTTTGCCATTGTCGGCGGCCGAACACCGGAAAATCTACAACCGGTCCGCGTATATTTTCCGCAAATCCTTAAATTCATCCAATTTCCATTCATAAATCGCATCGGCATTTTCGCCACAGGCTTATTTGGTGTAGCACCGTTTGCCACAAAAAAAATCCTGCGTCACCATCCGGAAGCTATGTGCGTTTGTGTCTGAAGAGTTATAATCTTGCACAATGCTTTGAAAAGCTTCTCCCGATGATAAAGCTGTGAAAGACCACCCACCGACTGTTCTGAAAATTCCCACCAGGGCACGACGAGCGGGAGTCTATAAGAACTGAGCTCCGCTTTCGGATGAGTTATTTCGCTATCAACAATAAGTAGTGAAATTGTGTGGAGAAAGGCGGCTACAGAGTGCCATGCCGTGACCAATCCCAAAGAGCTCCAAACACGCTCGGAGGGAAATCTCGCAATTTATAGGGACTTTTCCACACTTTATTTATAACGCGGATGTGCGGATGTGTGTGCGGAAAAGTGAGAAAAAGTTGCAAAAAGCTCGACCGGACGATTCTATGAGGAGTCGTAGAACGCCAGAAGTGACTTTCTTTCTCTGGGCAGCATTGTCGTCGCATATGTGTATCCGCTTTTACGAATGCCCGCGCGCCAAAAGACCAGCAGACAGCCGAGCGCCACTCCGGCAGGATCTATTGAATTAGGAAAATTTATTCCCACATAGATTTTTCCGCAGAATTTATGCTGACAATTGGTTTAAATTATGAAAAGTATACAATGAAGCGAACACACACTCTCTTTCTCTCTCTGTCTCTCACTCTAGCCAGTAATTTCATTGTATGTTGTATAATTCACATCCTTTTGTGCAAGTGAGAGTCTCGGGTGTCGACCGCATTTTTTTTGGGTTTCCTCACTGTTCGGCTTTCGGATTTAGCTGCAGCAGATTCTCGTGTAGTCACCACATTTGGAGCTCGCTCGAGTGTGGAATTGCTCGTATAATTTATCTCGAAAAATTTCCCCTCCCCGGCTACGACTTCTGTTCAACGGCTGCACCACACACAATCGGACCAACCAAGAGAGTATAGACACTACTAGATGCCAGATAGTTTTCGGAACAAGGCTGGTTGGATAGTTTGCTGTTGGGGCCTCACGGGAATACAGTGACTGGCTGAATTTGGCAATCCTAGATAACCAAAAATCTCAGACAAGGTTGGTGGTCTAATGGCTACCGCTTCTGCTTCATAAGCATAATGGCATGCGCTCAATCACCGTCCCTCTCCTTATATTTTGTAGTTGTATATATCACTTGCTTCAATCGCCCTCACAATCAATCACAGTTGATCTATTCGTTCATAGCAATCGCTAGAACCAGAGACAGACAAGAAACCGCTTCTCTAGGCTTCCATTCTTCCATAATTGTTCACGCCTTTCCTTACGCCTGATACATAGGTAATTCTGCTAATCAAAAGCAAGCTTGTCTGTCATAAAATTGTCTTACCCCTATTCCTTCCCTTATGGACTGGCGTAGATGCAGGGGTTTAACCGATCTACCGTGGGCCAGTTTTAAATGCATCATCAATTCTTTCCCTTCCCCTCATTGGTCTGCATTCTGACGTGACAAGTGCCATTGTTGTCAAAAATATAAACATAAATATATAATATATAATATAAATGCCGTTATTCCGAATGGCGTTAGGCCGAAAGGGTCATTAGGCCAAAAATGGCCGAAAGTTCTTATGAATCGTTAGGTCGAACAAGTAATTTACAAGGGTAGGTCAGGATAATTTTCATCACCTGGAAGCCACCCAGTGGCGCGGGAAGTGTGTAGGACAGGTAGGACATGTACTACGCACGAAAACACCTGGGTAGGACAGTCAAAGTATTGTCCTACCTACGATTCAACAAAACAAAAATCTAAATCAGCAGAAAAACGACCAACGTCGTAACGTGATAAAAATCTTGACGATTTTCAGAGCAATTTCTATAGAACTCCCAAAGCGCACTGTCTTGAGGTTCTTGGTTGATTCAGAATTGTCGCAGAAATTTCTGGAAGTAATTCTTAGTCAATTCCTTAAAAATTATTTGATCAAATTCCTACTGATATTTTGTGGCTTCATTCATAGAAATATTTTGGATAGATTATGCCAATTTTTCGAAAGAGATTTTTTGCAGAATTGTTCAAGAAATTCGAGCATAATATTTGTTGGAGTTTCTGCGCGATGAAGCATTTTTCAAGCATCTTCAGTTTCTCCTGCAAACTTTTGCGAATAGCCGGGTCTCTTCGGTGCAAAGAAAAAAAAAAAACTACTCAAATTCACAGAATTTTTGCTGTTCAATGTGTTCATCCATTTGTTGTCTTGAAATAAATGAGAAAATTAGAACAATCACATTGGTAGTAAAGACAAGAAGTCTCTACTTTAAACGGAAGGTCTTTAGAGTATCTATTTCAACCAAAATGGTCTCTGAAGTCTCTCTTTTTCCTTATTACTGAATCTTGATGCCGAATTGTGCAGGCTTGAAACTTTCGGAGACTTTAATGGGTGCCAGAAGTTCCATGTGGATTTCTTCAAGAATTCACACATTTTTCCTTCCTGAAACCTAAAATTCCTTGAGGGGTTCTTCGAGCAAATCTATTTTTTATAGGATTTTTTCCAGCATTCCATCCATGTTACTCCTATTCGGGACTACGAAGCTGCTGATGTTTTCTTCGGTTTTCTGTGAGATAAACAAGGAGAGATATATTTTTGCTTTTTTTTCACGCACACGATGACAGTTCCTTACGAGGTTTTCCATAAGTGCGAGTGCTTCGTAAATCTCTTTTTGTTTCGTAGTCGCGAATAATTTTACTTCCTAAAAAAAGTTTCTCAACAAATTCACATGCAATCTGCAAAACTTCATTTGAGTCTTCACACCAGTTTATACTGCAGCATTTTTTACAATAATTCCTCAGATTTTTCCACAAATTTTTATAGACTTGCTGTCCAATGTTTTTCCAGAAATTTATTTAGAAAATCCTGCAGAATACTATCCCGAGATTCGATTGTTTTTTTATTATCTCAGCAAATAATCTTCTAAAATGTATTTAAGAGTCCAGGAATTATTTCAGCGAACCTTAAGAGTGACTTCAAAATTTATCCAAGTTTTGTCAGAGATTACTATACAAGTTTTTTTAATACGTCACTGATTTATTTTTCAGAAAAAAATCCTTGGCATTTCCCTGGAAACATTCCTGGAAGAATTCCTGAAAAAAAAACAATCGTTTTAACCGGGAATCTTAGAGGATGTCCCAGGGGGTCATGCACAAATTACGTCACGCTTCGAGGGGGGGAGGAGGTCAAGCCAAGCGTGACAAGCCTTACAAAAAAATCGGAGGACTCATACAAAAAACATGACAAAAAAAGGGGGGGGTCAAAAAAGTTGAAATTTAGCGTGACATAATTTGTGTACCATCCCCAGGGAAATCGATGGATGAATCACTGGATCAAATATTGAAGGAGTTATGGCTTTCTTGAAAAATTTCTCGAAGAATTTTTGGAGGAATTCAGATTATTTCAGAAATATATTTTAGGGAAATCCAGGATATTAGAGAAATGTCTGCTCTGATGCTATGAGTAGTCAAACTCTTATCTCCTGGCTCCTATTAGATTCCATTTTGTTTTTTGGTTCGTATTTGGTCTCTTTTTGGTTCTTTTCATATCTCTTTTTGGCAAGAGGTCTTCTATTTCCTATTTTTAAGGCACTCAGTCGCTACCAGCCCGACGAAAAGTCTTCTTAGTCTTGTGGCAAAGGCTGTAATGAAATTGAGCAAAGTGATGTCAGTGACAAAAACCTAGTTTTGTGATAATCTACTTTGAAATTTTTTTCAGCAATTTTTCATTCTATGGAAGTCAAAAAACAAACCAGTATTCCAAGAATTATGCTATTTTTAGATGAGCGGAAAAGTTACCTGAAAATATCGTTAGAACGCTTGGAAACAGAAGAATTTCCTCATGTCAACTCAACTCAAAACGACCGAAATGTCACTTACACAGTGGCGACTCGTAACCTCACTTTCTGCCTGTTCTACGACTCTAAAAATGACAATTTCGGCAAATTTAGATTATAAATCAAAAAGATAATTATTGAAATCGTCCTTTCTAACAAATCTCTATTCATTACATGCCAATTTGTTGATGAAATTCAAGAATTTCTATTCGTAGAAAGGTAGTTTTGAGGTTAGGGAATCGCCACTGCACTTACACTTCTTTGTGTTTGAGCACCTTTGATATAGTAGCTTTCAAATTCCAGCCAGGGTTATATTGGTTCTTAAATTCACTGCACACAAAAAATACTAACGTTTGTCCTACCCATGGTTCCGAACGTGGACGCGCCTCTGAAGCCACCGAATGAGTTTTCTGGTCGAATTGATTGCTTGTTGTTACATCAGGATAATTTGCGTTACCTAGAAACGCAATATCCATTTTGAACGGCTTTCGGCCTAGCGACCTGCTCCCAGTTATGACAATTGTGGGTGCCAAGCACTATTCGGGGAAATGGGCTATTTGAGGTAAAGATGTATTCAGGGAACTACCATTCGGGGAATTGGCGTTCGGGTATAAACGACATTCGGGGATAGTAGCACAACCGTTTTCTTGATTTTTCATGTAAACTACTAGGTTGTCAAACCTTGGTCTTGATGAATTTCGTTCAAATTTCACACAGTAGCTTCTGGGAATCCAAATGAACAAATTTGAAAAGTGAATCTTAAGAATTAGACATTTTGACGACTATAGGCCACACTAATGGCCGTTCATTTGAAAATTGATGAAAAAAAAAAACAAATGGACGTTTCACTTATCGCTCTCTGTAACAATCATCATGATCCGTAGTGCTTCATGAGAACCTATATGTCATCTACTGCTACAACTCTGATTAGATTGGGAGGCCAACACTGCATAATAAAACTCATCTAAACATGCTTCCATTCAAAGAGACACTTTTGCTGTAAGATGTTCGCGGATTATTCATCTTGGCAGTAAAATAAAATACCTACTCCCAATGGTAAACAAGTGAAAAAAATGGATTTTGGCATCACTCTCTCTTTGGAGCTCTCGTTCGCTGCTTCTGTTTGAGCTTCGTTATAAATTTCACCGCAAATGCTGCATAGAAACCTACTGTTACTCTTGCCAAGTCTATAGTTCAATGTCTTACATCACAACTGCAATCTCCCTACTGAGCTGTTTAAAATATTCAAATTATTAATACAAATGGTTTGAAAGACATCTTTCAAACCATTTGTATTAATTTCCAGGTAACTTAAACTTCCCGAATTTTGTCTGATTGCCAAATTCTGCAACGCACCGTACTTCCTATCTACCGAACGAAATTCCTCCTCGCTATGTTTAACATAACTTAATTACGTTCCACTGAAGGACGATCCTCGCGAAACAATAGTGCAGGTTTATCTATACTTAATCTCCGTTGTACCTTGCACAAAACCATACACTCGCACGCTGCATTTCCCAAGCGGGACAGCATTCATCTCGGCAAAAACAAAGAAACACGTGCAGATTTATAACATTCAGCTTCTTTGGCATTCTTCGTTTCCTCCCCAAGCAAGGGACACCACGTATGAGGAGAAAGATTTCTCTGTATCGCTATTATTTATAAAACTCAGCCTCCTCTCCCATTCAGCGTCGTCCTATGCTCTCCCCAAGACCACCACGTGCAAAGGATGCGAGTTTGAACTTTTCCCCAAAATTTTCCTAAAGCTAAATCCTCTTTTAATACCAAGGACAAGCTTTTGCAGCTTCCTCCATCTTCTTCCACCGCTCAGAGCAGCGACAGAGGACGACGACGGCCGCAAAGCAGCAAACTTTCCTCCAAAAAGGATTTAGCCTACAACGTATGGAAGAGCAAGAAGGATTTTCGGAGCGATTTACGAGCGGGGCCGGGTTTTACACTAGCCGAGCGCACCCAAACCAGCCTCGAAGAACACCTTGAAGCTCGGAAAGTTATTCCCCTGTGGGGAAGGGATCGGCTTAAAAGCCATTTTAAAGCTCAGCCTAGGTTTAACTTTTGCCCTCGTTTGCCAAAACATCTAGCTCTCGGCCACAAATCAAAAGCCATTATGGGACCGGAAAATTCTTGTATCGTGTTTATAGTTTCACTTCTCGCTTCGGACTTATTTTAGCAATTGCCAAGCTGCAAGGTGAGGTTCATTATTTCCGGACACCAATTTACGATCCCAGTAAACTATGCAACGCATTTAATTTACTTCAGGATCCAAGTTCACTTTGGCGTGATGGAGCTGACGGCTCGCTTGCTACGAAAGCTATGAGACAAGTTTGTTTGTGCAGTGTTGGCAGCACGGATGAACTGTTCTTGTAATCAAATAAAGTAGAAAACGTAATAAATCCTGTGGAAATTCCTGAAATAATATGACTATAAATATCCTTCACTATAGCATCCCTATTATGCGACCCTCGAATTTTCTTCCTTTTTCGAAGCATACTTCGGAAAGGGCAAAGCTTCTGCACGACTCGCATTCCCTCTAGAAGTTATTATTTATGTCAGTATGGGTGTTTTGCTTCCATTTTTCCTGTTTCTCGAGGATGCGTGGAACATTTCATGCTACAGCTACTTTTTCATTACATCTTCGACTGGATTCGTAATACACAAAAATAGATCTTGCACGGAATGCAGCTTCTTCTCAAACATCCACCAGGCGATAAGATAGAACGACGTGGAATCACGCTTCAAAGTCGGGAGTCTCTTCAAACTACGTCAATCCGTTTCTTTGCATTCCCAGAGGGTGAAATGTTGCCCGGAATGACAAATTACTGCTTTCCATTTCCTAAGTGAATCGGCAGTCTCTAAAACGTGATCAATTTTCCAGCATTGTTGAAGAACGAACATCATACCATCCCAGGAGCGAGGGCGGTCCAAAAAACATGCATTTTCTCACCCGTATCCGCGGTCGGAAAGTCTAAAAGCGGGGCCTTCTGAAAGAGTTTATAAACAAATAATCAATTTAGTAAAAATGTTTTTTGAACTCCCATTTGCCTTAAAGGCGCGCATAGAAGTATCTCAAAGATGAATGTTTGTTCGGAGCTCTTGGAAACACACACGCATCTCCGCCAATTTTTCTTTTCTTCTCGCTTTTGTTGCGTTACTTCATACGAGCGGCGCGACGCCATGTTTTCTTGGCGCAATCCCGGTGCAGGAGGGCGCGGAAGAGGGAAATTGAGTCAGGAGATTTACTAGCTCGATTAATCGCTCGAGAGCAAGCGGTTAACTTTTTTGATCTCGCGCGTTGCTTGTAGGAAATGCCCGCGATGTGTCTAGGGTTTCATAAATTTTTGCCTTTTTAATTCAGTGGTGGTGGCATGAGGTGGTGGAGGATGGCGGAGAGGTTGTGGTCAATGAAGACGTGGACGAGAATGGTTGAATTTGGGTTAGGTCGAGTGGAATACCAACTAAAACTCCGGGAATCAGTGCGTGCCGAGACTACTGGAGGATTGGTGTCCGCAATGGGCTGTGTGGCTAGACAACTCAATTTTGACGCACGAAAATCTTGATTTTATCTGATGATGAGTTTATGGTTTAGGCTTTGTTTTTTTTTCAGTGGAAATTCGGGTTAGATTATATAACTAGGTTGAAACTACAAAAACTCGATATGAATCTCATCAAACGATGGATTTATGGAGTGTTCATGAATTTGTGAGGATTATATGTATATGTTCAACAATTTATAAAATTTGAAATTATTCAACAATTGGAAACTTAACTTTTCGAATATTGTCAGCTCGGTCCTGAGTTTAAATAGTATTTTTAGGCAGTAATTGCCCTTTCCACGTTAGAATAGAGGCCAACATATTTCATTTTTACGTCTATAACTGATCGCGGAAACCACTGCATCTTTGTGAGTTCAAATGAGATTGCATAGGTATCGATATAGGTGTTGGGGTACAGTTCGCCCAGGGGCCCAGATAGCCGTAGCGGTAAACGCGCAGCTATTCAGGGTCGTGGGTTCGAATCCCGCTGGTCGAGGATCTTTTCGTAAAGGAAATTTTCTCGATTCCCAGGGCATAGAGTATCTTCGTACCTGCCACACGATATACACATGCAAAAATGATCAATTGGCAAAGAAAGCTCTCAGTTAATAACTGTGGAAGTGCTCTTAAGAACACTAATCTGAGAAGCAGGCTTTGTCCCAGTTGGGACGTAACGCCAGAAAGAGAGAGGGGGTACAGTCCGCTTTCGCTAGGAGGTAAACAGTTTTCACTCGTGAGAAAAGATTCAATTGTCCGCTTCTGGCGATTGTCATAGACGGATATGAGATGTAAGTTGAGACGCCGTTTTCAAATACCACACCAAAGATCGTCTTAAGCACACATCGTTCAAAAACTCCTAGCGCTTGCAGGTACTCTTTGAGCATTGTCCACTTCTCATGCCCGTGGAAAACTACCGGTCTTTTCAGCGTCTTGTACATGGTATACTTAGTACGGAGGAGAGATTAACTAGACTGCAAGGTCTTCTGTAGTACGTAGTAAGCGCGACTTCTGGCAATGATAAAAATTCAAATGTCTCTGCTGAACTTATTATCCGACGGTACCAATGATCCGAGGTGGACAAATTCATCCACCACCTCAAACTCATCTCCGTCGATCATCACACATCTGCCAATGCGAGCTCTTTTCGCAACACTTTTGGGGGATCTGCCGCATCATAAAGATTTGGTCCGCTGTCGATCGCCTGTCCGCGAAACCGGCTTGATCTCTTCCCACAAATCTGCTTGCTAGCGGTGATAGACTATGGAAGGTGATTTGGGAAAGCATGTTCTAGCTAGACAGTCTTCGTAGTGTTATTCGAACAACACGCCAAGCCATCCTCCTCATTATTCAGATGTTCATTGTAGTGCTGCTTCCACATTTCAATCACCTCACGTTCGTTCGTCAAGATACCTGCAGCTTAATTCCAACACATTTTGACTCGCGGCACAAAGCTTTTGTGGGATGCATTGAGTTTCTTGTAGAACTTACCCGTTTCTTGAGAACGGAACAACTGTGCCATCTCTTTACACTCCAGCTATTCCAGGCGTCCAAAACCAACTGACATTCCTGGTCAATCAACCGTTCCGTCGATTTTCTTCCAATAGTTCCTTCCGTTGCGCGTTGGAAATGGCTACTTTGACACTACTCCTACTGCTAGTCCTCAAGAGGGACTTCGGTGAGCTCTTGCTAATCCGGCATATACATTCGAGTCTCGAGGAAACGTTCCGAGGACAATGCAAAAAAATCCAGAAAGGATGTCGAAAACGAAAAGTTACAACGTATGGTTGCTCTCGAAAACAATTTACAGGCAGAAAAGTTCTCATATTTAACACACGGCGTTAAGTGCAATAATGTATCGTTAAAGGAAAGCTCAATATGCGCAAATCGTATTTACTTCCAAAAAATCCGGCATGATGTTCTCGAAGAGCATATGTTGTTCTGGCAGAATAAAAAGTACAAATTTTAAAGGTATTTTTGTAATGAATTTCCTAAATGCCAAATAGTTTCATGCTGCATTTTCAAAACCATGGCATCTGGAGAGTTTCTAGAACAAGAAATCAATAGAAGTACATTCGTGGAATTCTCAGCGGGTTTATTTTTTTTAATGAATAGGATTTTCTTATGAATAGAGGAAAACGTGATTATTGATATGAAATCGAATTCAGGTTTAATTCTGCGTTCACGGGTCCTCCGTGGAGTAGTGGTCACGCTTTTGTCTAGCTAATTGAGAATCGTGAGTTCGATTCTCACCGAGAAGACCTGTAACTTTTTCAAAAATTGCACTTCTTTTTGTCCATTCAACTCGATTGCAAAGAATATGTAACGTTTAGTTTTTCAACAGATCTAGATTAGTGTTAGAACAGATGGGGTTGGTAGTCTATCGCTTCTGCTTCCCAAGCACGGGGTCGTTGGTTCAATCCCAGGTCTGTCCCTTTTTCATTTCTCTAACATTCCTCCTAATAGATATCTTTCTTTATTTCTTTGCGCCATCTTTAATAATGACATCAAACATCATCAATTCTATGCATCGCTAGAATTGAATAAATCGACTACCACTTATTGCAGTGGCGGTATCCTTGCAATCGAATACCTCATCCTCCTACTTCAAAGGTATTTGTGGGAGATTCTCCGGGGATTTTTAGCAACAAAGGCTATCTAATCAATTTTCCCTTCTTTCCCCGATTGACATAACGACTTGGTCGGCGCTATTATTATTCTAGAAATATAAAGGATAGTGTAATTGTACATTTGTTAAAAAATTAAAAATCCAAGCTCCAACTGAGTGGTTCTTTGTGTGGAGTAGCAACTACGAAGTGTATGTTTCATCAGTTGGTCGCTGATCGTTTCGATCGAGATCCAGATAAAGGTACATACAGACGCCCTCGATATCAAAGCCTAGTATTTGCAATCATTCGCTGAATAATGTAGTTTAATTCTCAATGGCGCTTACGTCGACTTTGCGAACATAGGCAGTATGGCCAAAAATGGTGATTCTACTCCATATGTAGAGAGATAAATCTGAAAATTTATAAGCAGCCCAGAAATTGATAGAAGTATTCCTGAGTCAATTTCAAGACGGTGCAGAAATAATATCACGAAGTTTTCTTGCACTTCTTGATGGAATTTAGCTAGAAATCTCAGGGAGCAGATAAAACGATACTTTACCGGTAATTTTGTTTCACTTTGAAACTTTGTTTATTCATTGAAGAATCACCTGAAAACTAGTAGAAGAAATACATTACGTGACTTTAAATTTCTCTAGTTCAGCAGAAAATCGAAAAGTGCTACGAAAAGAACGAATCTTTCTTCAAGAAGCTTGAAGTTGAGTGGGCATTGAGATACAGCATCATAGCACAACATGGGCGTCTGTATCAATCGTGGATGGTATACAGTATACAGTATACAGTTCAGCTCTATCGCTTTTGAGTTATTTACATGTAGCGTTACAAGGAAACATTTGGGATTCTACATAATAGAAATTAACAAAACAAGCATTACATCAGGTCCGTCTCACTCGGGCTCAGATTGGGTACCACTTCTAGTACTGCATTTGGTCCCTCGGTAGTGCAAAAGGTACCCAAGTTTGACAGATCGCAGTACACTTTTCACGGCATTCTAGATTACCTTATGAAGCATCAAATTTTGGGCAACTGCAAGGGACATGGAGGTCTTTAATTTGTCTTTGATTACATTGTACATCTGGCCACTTCCTTACTATCGCTAAGGAAGGAAAGGAATGTTAGTTAAACGTTTACTTAAGGTGAAACAGCTTGGAATCATAATTCAATAATGTACCAAAACTTTAAAGGTACAAATCTCGCGAAAGAGGCATCAAACTACAGTGCAATTCCTATTTTAGCTTTGTGCACTAGCAGAAAGCTTAAAATAAGAAGATTGACCTTGTACGTCCATAAGTTCAACAGATTAGTGCCTTTGAAATCGTGAGTAGGGGCACAAGCCGGCCATTGCACCTGCCATGTTTGAATTCCCAGATGTGTCACCTTAAGACCAAATAGTTTCACAGACGTCACAGGATGGAAAATATTTTTATAAGAATAAGTTCCATTCGACAATTGGAAGCATTTTGGGTAACATATATGATAATAAATGTTTAAATATTGAGAACAAACAAAACACATTCCATTGCAATGGGTGTATGATATGAAAGTTGTAACAATTTAGAGCTTTAGGCTGTCCGTGGTTGTTGCGCCAGTATAGCCAGCTGCATTTACACAAGAACCCTCAGTGTACAAGTGCTGGTAATCTTCTATTTTTAGGCAACAATGGCGCCTGCCACCTCAGAATGCTGATTAGTGAGGGGAAGGGAAAAGAATTGATGATGCATTTAAAATTAGCCCACAGTAGACCGGATATACCTCTGGATCTATGCCAGAACATGCGGGAAGATATAGGAGTAAGGCAGAGAAGCTTGCTTTTGGTTAGCAGACTGCCTATGTATCAGGTGTAAGGAAAACCGTGATGTAATGATTGAATAATTGAAGTGTAAGAAAACGGTTTCTTGTCCGTCTCTGGTTCTAGAGATGGCTATGAACGAATAGTTTTCGAGTGGAAGATAGAAGCAAGTGAAAGGTACAACTACAAAGTTCGAGTAAAACGACGGGGATTGAAGTAGAAGCGGTAGCCATCAGACCACAAACCTCGTCATTTGTTCTCAAGTTGTAACAATCTAGATGTAATAAAATGTGGCCTCGTTTTCTATGAGACACAAAAACGTGAAACCTATGCGTCTTAACAAATTGCAGATTATCTAGCTATTTGATAACCGTTTTTCTGGCAAAGAAGAACACACTTGAATTATCTAAGTATTTACAACTTTCCGATCCGAAAGCAAATTTCTAATAGACAACTAGAAAATTATATGTGTTATCATTAAAGCACGTTATTCTAGTTCGCATACTTCAAGAAACGAAACAGTCCATACACAACTCAAGAAGGGAATCAATCTCGTTCAATCCGACTGAATCCAACTGAAACAGTAGTGGCGAGAACACAATCGCCTGGGACGTGTTCCATTCCCCAGTGAAAACGGGATCACTAGGTTATCACTCAATCTGAGGCAGTGCCAACCTCGCGCGAGGCTAGGAAACTTTCAAAGGAATCGTAAATCGCGACGACGACGACGGAGGCAGTCCTCATAAAAGCCATTGAAAGGCACTCAAGTACCCGTTTATTGCCTTCAGAGCCACCAGGTTTCCGTTTGGCGCGGAAATCGATGCTCGTTAATCTCGGCCCGTTTATTCATACGGATCGGGTTTTCGCCTTCGCCACCCCGATCCGGCCATGGAAAGGTGGTGGAAAAACAAACAAAGCAACTAGTGAGGCTCAACCCTGAACGAACGGTTTTAATAACACCTTTCTTCGTCTTTCATTTAATGGAGTTTGTTAGCGCGAAGCAGTTAATGCTGGTTTCATGTAACTACACGGGCAGAAATTTCTTCGTCGCCTTTCCTTGTCGGGAGCGGATTAGATACTCCTTTTACCGAGCCTGGTGCAGTGTCAGGATAATATTTCACACGACGCAAGAGAAGCTAACAACCGTGGTCGTAAAAACCGAACTACAAGAAGATTGAAACCAGATGAAAATACAAAATGAAATTAATTAAAGAAACATAATAGTCATATTAATAACAGCTGAGAAGTGGCAAAAGAAACGGGGGTGGTGTGCCAGCAAGAAGCCGCCTTCAAGATAATCTTCGTCACTTTGGGCTTGTCCTCAAGAAGCCGATGAGAGGTCCACAATGGAACGGAAAATACGATATGAGCTAGCACACGATTGCTATCATTGTGAATTATAAATTCCGATAGTTTTCATTTATGTGTATTATTTATGAACTGTTGGTTGGCCGGTCGGTCTTTCTGTCTCGATGCGGGCGAATTTCTTCATCTTATACTAAGGCTGTGCACAATCAGTGCCGACCAAAGAGTCGAACAAAAGGAATAAGCAAGATGGAAGATCTTGGAGATTGAGTTAAGATCATGACATTCGATTACTGTGATTATAATGAAAGCTTCCTTCACGAAATTATAGGATCGGTTGTTACTCCAAGAACTAGTTGCAGCACTGGGTGGGAGGCTCGATAACAGGCTCGATTTATATCTGTTCAAATAGTCTCCCAGTGCGTTGCAGTTCAGTGTGTGTTTGTCTGTGCACTTTATCGATCCAGAAAGATTTACAGTTTCGATTAAAAAATGACTTCCCCCTGACGGCCCCCTGTATGTTTTATTTTCCTTCGTTCGGGTTCGTGATGATGGGAGGAGACACCATGGGGGATCATTTATCTATCCGCAACCATTATAAACACTTCATTATGGATAATGTAATAACGTTTTGCGTATTTATGCACCGTGACTGGTTTTTTTTTTTCGTTCTCTCACGTTCCCTCTCTTTGTCGGCACAGAGCTCAAGCACTTTGCATCATGTTTTGCTAAAGCGTTGATGGATTTCTATTATCACGTCCGGCTCTGGTCTCTGCTCTGTGATGGTGGCTGTCTGATACTGAAAGCCAGCTCTGGAAAGGAGATTGATTTAAATGATATGGTTCCACATCCACATTCACCTAGGAACGTATTCTCTCACACAAGGATCAGTGCGTGACTACAGGATGGGAACGGCGATCGTGAATTATTGGAAACGCATTTTGATTTACGATGTTTGATGGTTTATTAATTGACCAGAGGATATGTGAGTTATGCAGCAGGATCCAACACTCGCGGAAATTGTGGGATGCGTTGTGGAGTGCATTTATACTGGCATGCCGGTAGGCATTTCCATGGAATCCGTCTAGCGCTCAGTGTTCTTGATTGTTTATGCATTTTATTCAGGATATTATGTAATAGATGCATACTTTATTATATCGGATTAAATTAAACAATGTCGATCGATAATGAACGGCTCGGATACATTATTACAGTGCAAATACAGAGCCCCAAACACAAACACCAGCAATCCACTGCATCTTTGCCTTAGTTGGAGGCAGTCTAAATACACCGAAGAGGACAGTAGCGGCTATTCCACAGAGAGCGTTTTGCTATAAACTATCCGCCCCGCCCCCTTAGCCACCCCTGCCTCAAGTTAAATGCATCCCGAAAATCTCTCAACCACTAGATGCACTTCGATAGAAGCAGCAGCACTTCTCTCGGAGCAAGCCAGCGAGCAACGTTTGTCTCTACAGCAGGCAGCCACTATCTATGCATCGAGATCTCGTTAAATTATACATGATGCAGTGTTTTTGCTACCACGTTTTAATGTACATAATTGGATATATTTTATACTGTCCTCAGTGCGCCTCACCCGCACATTGGCTGGACGAAGTTGGCAGGCCCATTTTGAGGGCATGTAGCTGCAGTTACGAACTTAATTGGAAATCTATACGACATGAGCAACGATTTCTTTCAATTACCGCTTGGATGTTAGGTGTGGTTCGAAGGGATCGTTCGCATTCCATTGATTTAGGTGACACAACTAAAACACAACCAGTCTTGCGAGTAATTTTCTTTCGCACAAATCTTGGAAAACCAAATATATCGATCGTCATATCGAATACCTATTATTAAACACTGAAATTGGACCAATAGTCACGTCGGATGCCGACCGCAACGCAGGATGCTTCTCATACCGGACACAGGAACTGCATCCCATGCGAAACTTTATTAGTCTGAAGGGAACCCGTGTTGCTGTTCGGCAAACACAACCACATAAATGCAGTCCAGCTCATGTAGACCAAAGGACCAGAGGCCAACATTCCAACCTTTGATAGTTACTGTGCCTTCTAGTGTCAGGCCCGGGTTCAGTATACGGTTAGCAAGCAAGAGAAATTCCCCAAGGGAAGCAACGAGGATGACGATGCCTGAAAACGCCACGGCCAACGCATACCAACTACTCTACTAGGAGGATGCGTTCCATTATAATTGACTGCATTTCGTTTATCGACTGGTTCGAGCCGAACAACCCGCACTCAGTGTGCTCTCCTTGACTTCCCCGTGGTCTTCGCTTCGTGTAGCCCGCAAAAATAAATATTGGTATTTATGAATCGTAGCGTTTGTTCTGCAGCGAAAAATATCGCCTTACAACAGAGCAAGTGCGTGTTCGGAACACCCACACTTCCATGTATCCTTGGGCCACGAATTGCAAATTTTAATAACATTAAGCCAGGCTTGACATCTTCCAAACCTCGGTGGGCTTACTTGCTTTTGCTGCAAACAAGGACCAACGACCGCACGTTTCTCTAATCGCGCACCCCCTTAAGAATAACTCAAAACGAGAAAAATTACCACTCTCTCCGACAGGAGGACGACTCGTGCGCAAGGTAGCCCAGAAAGCTGCCGTATTATTTATACGACATTTTTCGCCTCCAAATTTATTTTTCGCAGGGCATTATAAACACCTTCTTTTTTCAAGGGCCACCGCGTAACGCTCCTGAGCTCCTGAGCGACCGCTCGGCTCCTTGGGCTCATAAATCTGCCGAGGAAAATGGAAGGCTTTCAGTGCCGGGTCCTCCCCTTGGCTCTGTTTTTCTACACCTTAGTTAGCCTCTAAATTTCCTACCCCGGAACCACGTGGCTTTGGGCTGAGTTATTGCCTCCAGAATTTCCCTTGTAATGGTTTCCGCTCTCCTGCGCTCAAAGTGCTGCTCGGATGGAGGTCCCCTCCATCGAGAGTTTGGGAATGTAGCTTTAAAACCTTTTTTCCAAGGCCTACACAATGCCATCAACGGACAATTCTTCTGGGAAAGATACATTTTCCGCTCGCTGGCCTACGCGAGAAATCGTCTTGAATCCCATCAAAATTAGCTTCCAAACGATGATGGCAGCATAGTCGAAGTCGGGGGCTCGCGAGGTCAAATCGCCAAGTGTGTGCATCTGAGCCTCGGAAGAAACAATAATTCACTTTTAATGAGCTCGTTTGCGGTTTGGTGCGCTAAATCCTTCGCCGTCTTGAGTCTTGAGTCCGCCTTTTTAGCTCGCCGAGCCAACCAACCAACCATCGGACGCCGACGAACGAGAGAAAGTGAATCCTGCCCGAAAAAGGGAAGATTCAAGTATCAATTTATCTAGTTTTATGTTCACCATATGTTACAAATGGGCATACAATTATTTGTGTTTCGTGTTTTCTTTCGTTATTTTCAGCGGCAATTGATCATTCCTGGAACAGTAAGGATCTTGCCCGTACAAATCTCGACCCCGGTTTCGTTTGCCCTTTTTCGGGAGGAAAAACTAAATTAATAATGGTTGTTATTTCTGAAATATATCTACCGAGAAAGCCTCCAGTTTCACAATCTGCCGGAATGGGAACTTCTTTCAATTAGTGACATTTGCCCCAGAAGGAGAAAGATAAGACTGTTTTCCATCTAACAAGCAAAATGCTTTCTTCTAACATGGTCTACATGGAGGAGATAAGCACATGCGATCCCCTCCCACATGTGGAAGCGTCGTGTACAGAATTTTGTTGTGGATGTACGACAACGATTCCATGAGAAAATGATGCATGGCGACATTCATACATCTCCGTCAGCATTTTCTCCGTCGGAACGGAATCGGATTTTTTTTCTTCCATTGAACAGAACGACGGAGGAGTGAAAGCCAATCTGACACACTGATGATACAGATGACAGCTTTCCAAGACCATAAATCATCCCAGAACAAGACATTAAATTATTACATATTCGGACGAACGGTCGGGATTAGGGAGTATCCTTTTCCGTGTGCTTCGCCGCCATTCTCGAGTCTATCGAACGAGAAAACTGTCGACTACTGCTGTGAGAATTCTGGAATGGATGTTTGAACAGACTCCGGCCTCAACCTCCTCTTTATCAGGCTGCAAATCGGGTCTGCTAGTTGCCAGCTGTTATTTTGATTATGTTCGATCGATTTTCGGAAGGATCGAGTAGCAAATTTTAGGGGGGGGGGGGTTGGTTAGTTGTAGCCGTGGTTGCATCCCCAAATGTCGTAAACAGTTGAGATCGAATTGATTTTGCCTGGGCAGTTGGTTTCATGTGGATTCTGTGACGATTGGGAAGAAAATGATAGTTTTTTTTTCCAGCAGGGTTCCAGAACTTGATAGAACTTGATTGATAAATAGTACAATAATCTCTTCAGCAGTTTTAATGATCTTTCAGAATTAAAATATGCCATATCGCCGTAGGAAGCTGTGGTCATTGTTCGGATGTTAATCATAAAAATTGTCACTTATGGACAGAGCTGTTAAATGCCGTGGCTTTGACAATTGAATATTATTTACATCATCCTTCTCCCGTGGAAGAAGTAATCAGATAAAAGTTTTCCCTGTGACATTTTCTGAAGAACTACAGGTTGGTAATATTTGCAGATGCTATAATTCACATAGAACGGTGCCATATAAGTATTTGAATTTTAACAAAATTTTTACTTTTCACAGCACTTATGGTACAAAATATTCCATGGAAAAAACTGCACAAAAGTTTTCCGATAAAATCCGGGTGCAAACTAGTGAGTGACAATGGGTGGTATGAATAAATAACGCTCAACTTTACTACATGTAGCATCTACTCAAAAACAAGATTCACAGACTACATTGGTGTTGTGAATAAAAAGCATTGTCCATCTTTGAACACGAGCTTTCATTACATACATGTAGGTAGCAGAGAACTGCCAACTGATGTTTGTTTCACTTTTTCGCCACCACCTGTGATTAATGAGTTTTCAAATTTTAGTTTGAAACCTAGATTATCTTTTGAGATCTTGAGACTGTAGTAATCAATCTGGGTTTAATATAACGTTTAGTCTTGGAGTCTCGAAATTCCAGTAGGATTGATTGTGCTGCTGGGTTTGTTAATGTTGATTTCCATTATTCTAGGTGTTTCGGTGAGATTCTAGGTATTTGGGTCATATTCCTGAAGTTCTGATTTCTTGGAATTCTATGATTTCAAAATTCGTTTTTATAATAATGATTGAAATTTGATGAGATTTCCAGGAATTCTGATCCGCAGATACCAGTAAAAAAAAATCTAATGAGATGTTTTTTTGTGAAATTCTTGTAATTCTTGGGATGCTTATGAATACACTGATAGGAGTTTTTCATTTTTGTAAGAACATTTGAAGTGCTCGTGAGCAATCGGTCGATTTGGTGAGAATCCTTGGAATCAGGTGAGACTTTCCAATTCTGATAAGAACTGCAGTAACTCTCATCGTGGAAATTGATAGATTTCAGTAAAAATCTCCTGTTCAAGATTCCCACTGAAACTCTAAATATTCTTACTGAGGTATTCAATTGATTCCTACCAGATTTTTCTCAGAATCCCAAGAACAAATGAAGTTGAAAACAAACTTCACTAGAACTACAAGGTTGTCATCGATAGTACAAATATTTACAGCAGATGGCAAGAAGCCCATCGAATCCTCAAAGTTTCTTAGCAAATACCCAAATATTTAAATCAAATTGTCAGGGTTTTCCACCGGAAAAAAAACAATCCCTGACCTGAAAAAAAATCCCTCAGGATCCCTAAATGTTCACTGGAGTTCTAAAATTTCAACCAGAATCCTAATACAACTACCAGAATGTAAGAATTCTTATAATGGTTCCAGAATGGCTTCTGGGTTTACGAAATTCAAAAGATAATCTCAAAATTTACTTTGTAATGTCAGAGTTCCCACATCAAATTCTTAAGAAAATTCCACTTTTCTACGAAAATCGCGGATAAGCATTCAATAATACATAAGAATAGAGATATCGCGATAATTGAATTATCTGAACTATCTGTAATGAAATAATATTTTGAGCAATGAGTTTATTAGCCCCACTGTGCAGACTTGGGGTTTGAATGATTAGCATGATAGACAAAAAAATTCAAATTCTGTGGAGAAAAACAACGGGGACTACCGTACCAACCGTTCCATAAAGGTAGATAGGTAAAAGTGTCGGGAGTATCGAAGCTAAGAATGTTAATCCGCACTCCATTATTGTCCACTTGCTAGGATGGTATTTCTTCCGTGTGTCCTGGATATTGAGCCTAGGCTTAAGCGCCATTACTCGTTCTTGTATTCGGTTTAAAAGTTTAGTTCGAAAGTATCAATTTGCAAGAAGGTAAACACGCTACTCTAAAGTGAATTTTGCACATTTTTCTGGATTCAATAACAAATATTAGAGTTTAGAAAAGTCATAAGTTGTAGTGTAACAGTAGCCAAGCGAAGGAAATTACAGTCAGCAAAGCCAGCTGCTAAGTGCAGCCCACAATTACCTACTGTAGAAGACAGAGACTACTTGCTGAAATGTATGCTTATTTTGCTATTTCGTTGCATATCAACCAACTTTTCATCCATGATATAAGTTACATAACGGTTTACCAACAGAAACAATGCTGAAAAGTGATACTTTTCTGCACTATTATTGATGCTGAAAAGTAGCATTTTTCAGCATTGTTTTGAGAGGTGTCAACTAAAAATCTTAGTCTCTTTATACCATTGCATCAGATTCAACAACCGTTGTGTGGTCCGGGTCTGACACAGACTGATGATTTTGATCGAGGATCGGATCGACCAGCGGTCGTAGAAAAGGCAGCAGAGTCAGCTGATGTATGTAACGTCTTACCTTTACGGTCCTCCAACATAAAATAGACATAGATCTGTATGATGAGAGCAAGACAATTTGTGACACTCACACTACTGTATCACGACCTACGTGATTGAAAACTTTTTAATTGATACTACGCGTGGATGCTCATGGAATAACCGGGTCTCTAATACCTGGACAACCTGGAACTCTCAGGCAATTTCGGTCACCATCAGGGATTTGAAATTCTCAAGCGAATAAAAGTAAGCTCAGTTCTTACTTATATTGTTTTGCTTTATCTCAATGCCAGTTAAGTGTCGTTCCATGAGCGACATTTCCATTTTAGCATTTCAAAATTTTCTACAAAGCGTTTAATGTTCACCAATTCTACAAAAATAATAAATTTGTAACAAATGGGCTCAAATTGGAGCAGATACAAAACATAGTATATTTCTCCTAAATCTGGGTGTCTCTCATGTCCATTTGAGGAAAAGGTTTTTTTTTCCTTCAAGTTCGGGAAAGACATATCGGAGAATATTTACTGCGAATTTCTGAGAAAATTCAAGGATTTTGTATCAATTTGAATAAAAAATTGTTGTGCCAGTACGTTGATGTACAGAAATACTGAAGGTATAACAAATGCGATCAATGTTACATAAAATTTACAAGATTAGTTACAATAATCAATTTTCTGCGATGATGAATTCACCGTTGGCCACTATTTTAATGCAAGTTCCCATTTGTAGTGGAACATCAATAAAGGCTCTTTTTTAAAACCAAAATTATTTTTAAAGTCACTACATCCCTTCCCCTTGCTGGGATTCTTATTCGAAATAACTAAATTGGGATTCCCTCAGGGATTACTCTGAAATTTTTCAAAACGTTTTTCAGGGATGTTCACAATTCCAGTTTTCCACCGATTTTTTTCCAGTTGGCACTCTAGCAAATCTTCCAAAGATTCCTACAGGAGTTTTTCCAAGAAAATCCCCAATAGTTTATTCCAGAATGTTGCAAGAAATTCGTTGAAGATTTTCCAGGTATTCCTTAAAGCATTCCTCTGGAGTTCGTACGTCGCGTTTTTTCAGTTATTCCTCCAGCCATTTTCATATGCATTTCTTTATGAGTTTATATAAGTTTTTTTTAGGAATTCCTCCAAAATTCTTCCAAAGATTATTCTTGGAGTTCGATGAAGAAAATTCCTAGGAGTTCCTCAATAAATTCAATCAGTGATTCATAATTTGGTTCCTCCAGAAATTCATCTTAAAGTTCTCCAGCATTTCATCCACGATTACTCCTGCTGTACTCGAGTAATATTTGAAAAAAAATTTCCATGCATTTTTCAAAATTTTATTTGAATTATCACACTAGCGAATACTGCAGCAATTATTCCGATTTTTATTCAGAAAATCCTGCAGAATTTTATGCATAGGTTTTTTCAATAATTATCTTAATAATTCATTTCAGGAAACCTCCAAGATTTAGAAGTTAGGGATTTTTCAGAGGTTGTCGCAACAGTTTATTAGGAATTTCTACAGAAGTTTCATCAGACAATATTACAGATAAAGGGGCCTCTTTGAGAAAGATTTCCATTAGAAATCACCCAAAGGGGTTTTTCCCTCTTTCAAAGTTATAGTAAAAATAAATAAATAAATAAATAAATAATACTACAGCTTTTGCTTGATAACTAGATTGTGCTGTTTTCGTCGAGGGAAATTTCAGTGTTTTGGTGATCGATTTCCAAACAGAATAAACAATTTCTTAGCAAAACTTCCCTCACTCAAGATGTCAAAGTGGATTTGACGTCTATTTTTTTAATGAATAATGCCAGTCAAAAGCAGTGCAGTTAAAGATCGCCTAGTTATCGAGCGTGAGCTGTACAAACTTTGTTTGAGCAATACACATTTTTGGGTTAATTTGTTGAAAACATCCTTGTTAATTTTTTCAAAGAATTTTTCAGGATTTCCTGAAGCATAAAAGGAATCTTAGGAGTAATTTCTGAAGGTAGCCTCAGAAAAAAATTTGGTCGGAGTTAGAGGAGGTATCTGTGGAGAAAGTGAATTATTTCATGGAGATTTAAGAAGGTCGTTCTGGAATAAATAAATGAACTCCTGCATAAATCTTCGGATTGAAACATAAAGGTAGCTTTGCGCAAATACCTGAATTAGTTTCTGATGAAACTCCTTTTAAAAAACATGGAAAAAGGCTTTCAGTAACACAAGCAGAAAAATTTTCCTTCAGAGCTTTTGTCATATATTCTCCTTGGTTCCTCTGCGTTCTCTTTTTAGTCTCCTATTTTCAAGCACAAGATCACTGAAGTTTCTATTATAATATCCTGAAAAACATTTATATATTGAAGGGACAAATTTTAAACTCAATATATGAACATTTTGTGGAAATCCCTTGGAAAATCCTGAATAGACCATTTTGTACATATTACGTTCTACTTATCAGTAACGCTTGCAGATCATTTTAGAAGCAGATCTGTTTCTCGTAAAAATTGAAAAGAACACACCCATTTTTTTCATTGGTAATGTATTATGTTGCTTAATGTCCTCAATATATAATGGATGGATCATAAAAAAAATCATAAATTTCCAAAAATTTTAACTTCTTATTCTTATTTATTACGTTACGATAAATTTGGAAATTTTTCGACCCCCTTACCTCCTCCGTAACGCAATTTGCATGGGAGTTTCTTGTTAAATTACTATGAGTCGTAACGCTTGAGCCTACTACCACTCCCCCCTTTGAGCGATACGTTTGTGGACGGCGCTTGTGGTCTGTTTGTTCGTCACCGGATGGGTGGTAGGTCATTTGGCATAAAGTCGTTTGGCATAAAGCCGTTTGGCATAAAGTCGTTTGGCATAATGGTCATTTGGCATAAAGTCGTTTGGCATAATGGTCGTTTGACATAATGGTCGTTTGGCATAATGGTCGTTTGGCATAATATTCGTTTGGCATAATGAGTCTGAAAACAAGAATTTCTTAAGATGGCATTCGTTTTACGTTTCTATTGAATCTTTCTGAAGGCATCAGGCTTGTCAGGCTTTGGAGTCAATTGAAACAAAATGACACTTTATTCAACAATCATATGCTCTTGAATAAACTAAAGCATTTTAGGAAAGTTATTACCAATAGTTTTTTATTATTTATCCAGAAATTACCCTTCTTTCAAATACTAATGCTTCATTTGAGTTTCGCTATTGGAATATTTTTTTGCACTGAAGATTTTAATATATTTAGCACAAATTTACCCTTCTTTCAAACATTCAATTTTTTTTTTCTAAACATGATGTAACCATTATTATAGGTATAATTAGTGTTGATTTTAAAATTTAAAAAAATTTACCTTCTTTTATACATAGGCTGTTCTTTTGAGCTATATTGTAGATATTTTTGTTTCCAACTGCCCTTCTGTCAGTTGGCAATCGATAACATTGACCTGCTCAAGTTATTGACTAAAAGAGAAATCCATTACTGCTGTTACTTCGATGGGTTGTGCTACTTTTCCCCGAATGTCGTTTCCCTGAACGCCAGTTCCCCGAACGCCCTGAATATCCAGTTTCTCCGATTTACCCACGTCCCCGAAAAGTTTTTGGCACTCATAATTGTCGTAACTTTATACATTTCAGGGTGGTGAACGAACTAACCACCTAATATACACCCTTCTTTTTTTAATTGGCGGTTATTTTTACCGTCCTCAGCATTTTTGCCAACATGTGCATAGCCAAGAATGACAGAATACATCCTTCTTTTGATTGCTTATCGTTCTTTCTCATTCACTATCCAGCCACTGAAGACTATTACCTATAGCTTCTATTTAAATTGCACCGCTTTTCGGGGAAACCGGTCATTCGGGGAACCGATAATTCGGAACGCTTTATTTGATGTCTTTTCGTTGTATTATGCCGCGATTATTTTTGGCGTCTTTTTCTATTTTAATCATAAATGTTGCCTTCTTTTGAACATATGTTGTTCTTTATATTTATACTGTTTTAAATTTTTATTATTAAGTAAAGCTAAATGTTAACCTATTTTTATATTTTGCTGTATTATCAATTCTTGCAAGACGTGCTGTAAGAATGATATTTTTTTAGAATCTGCCAATATTGAACATATTTTTTTTCTTGCGAATACATGATCTGTTTTCCCTTCTTTCGATAATTGACGATGTTTTTGACTTACACGTCCAAAATTAAAATTTAAATTGAATCGTTCAAAAGTTTTGTCACACATATACTTTTTTTAAATGTGTTGTTCATTTGAGTTATGCTGTGGCGTGGGAACATTTTTTTCGTTAGAGCCTCAAACATTTTGAACGAAAAATTATCTGCTCTCGTATATAGGCTATTTTTGCATTATGCTGTAATTAAAGGTCTTTGGATTAGAGCTTTAAATATTTTGCAAATGAATTTTCCCTTCTTTTATCAAGTAATTTTCATCAAGTTTTCACGTCCAAACTGGGACAAAGCTTGATCTGCCTCAAAATGTTCTTTGAGCGAAATATTCTACTGCAAACTTTCTTTGCCAAATTATTATTTTCAAATATGTAGATCGCAACAAGCTCAAAGATATTCTATGTTCTGAGATGTAGAAAAAAATATCATTCCGAAAAGATCTTCCACCAGACCCGTTACGAATTTTATTTAGTAATGCTCTCTAATATCACAACATTTTTTTACATTCATAGCTTGGAAAATCTCTGAACAAACACCATGTTTATTGCAACCTTCCAAATTTTTTTGCTATGGGCTCGGTGGTGTTGATCTCGTTAAAAGATTCAAAAATGCCGATATTCATTCTAAGTCAGTCATTATGCCAAACGGCCATTATGCCAAACAACCATTATGCCAAACGACCTTATGCCAAACGACTTTATGCCAAACGGGGTACAATTCACTGGATGTATTCTAATCACTAAATTAGGTCCGTCTCTGTGAAAATTCTTTCTCATTTCTTTGAGAAATATTTCAAAACAAAAATCATTCGATAAAACTATTATATTGAAAAAAAAAATGACAACATTTTTCTATATGTTCAAATTTTGCAAGCATTTTATTTCTACTAAAACTGTAGCGGATCTTTTAATGGTGTTTTTTATTTCCATATTTTAAAATAAAGGATAGAATTTTTGAACAAGTATTCAGTCATAGTCAATTCGGAAAGAAGAACGTTCTTTTTACTTATGAGCAATTTACGGTATCGTAATGGGTACAATCAGAATTTTATAACATAATTTAAAGTGTCGAAACATTAGGTGTGAGTAACACGAGGCTCAAAGTATAAAGTCTGCGGAAGGACCCAATATTCTAACAACCAATTTACCGTCCCATCCTTCGGAAACAGCATCACACCGCGCTAGTTGTTGAGATTTCTCGCGAGTTCAGGTGCCGGATGGTCGTTAAGCCTTTTCTTCCTGTTTGTTGTCGAGCGAGGGTCACCCTTCGCGAACGTAATCGTAACGGGTCGTGAGCACACGGTGGTGGAAGATTCTTACATCTTCCGAGAGAGCGCTTCTTGCACTTGTTTTCGGTTTTTCCAAGGGGGATTGAACATCTCCAGCCTGAACCGGCAAGCCGAGGAGCGAAGGAATGAGCGCGCGAGGGTATTAGAAATAAATATGGTTGAAAATGAGTAACGCGCCAGCAGAGGAGGAAAAACATGCCGGGCAACAGGAAGAAACCCAGGCAAAGAAGGAGAGGGAGAGAGAAAGGAAAAGAAATAAAGCATGGTGTGAGTTGGTGATTTATTACCATGCTATATCAGTCATGAAATTTTCTAACAACTTTTCGGTGCAGAGTCGGAGAGCTCTGAGGAAGCCGTAGTTTGCGTACGCGAGAATGGGAGAAGGAATTAAATGGAGAGAGAAGAATTATTATGGCAAGGAGGGAGTGTGCCGAGTAGCCGGTGTGCACGCGTGAAAGGGACCGTTGATCCTGTGGATGTGGAAAGCGAGAGTAAGCGGGATAGAGCGGGAAACCGGTGCGAACGCGAGGGTGGGCACTAAATAAAGAGCATCCCTTAATATAATGGCATTTTTATGAGGTGCGGCGCTACGTTTGGTCTGGCTGCGTTCTTTTTGGCGGCGGCATTATCTTGAAGATGCTGGGAAATTTACGGGGTTTCGAATTTTTAGTGTTGGATTTTTTTGCTATAATTAGAACAAATTAGATATTCGTGATGAAACTGCCCTTGTGCTTGTTTTATCGTCAGCGTCACACTGGTAGCTTGATTGGCTCAGGATATACACATAGAGGATGTGACCGTGCTCCGTTATAAGGCAAGCACCCTGCCGGCAATTAATTTCATATGTGAAAGATTAATGTGCTGTAGAAAAGTAATTATAATCATTTGCCGCCACGCTGAACTCCGGTCGTCGGTCCCCATCTTGCGCTGTAGATTTACATTCCACGCGAGGGTGGCCGTTCGGAAGAGCCGCTGAACGGCCGAGGGACTCAATTAGGCTTTACAAGATTGATGGCCAAACAAGCACAATAAGGTTCCACCACTTTCGCCCACGGCTTGACCTCGGTATGCTGAAATCAAACTTGGAGCACGTTTGACGGTTGACTGGACTTGGCCTTTCATGTAATCCGATGTTAATTTTCTGGAGATTTAGCAATTATGCTGCTTAAAGTGCTAAATGTGGTAGTTTTTTTTTCTTCTTGATGCAGTTCAGAGACAAATGAAATGGATGGTCCAGGACTGGACGGTTTTGGCGCAGATGCACGATCGGCGAAATACTTAAGGTGAAACATCTCGGAATCCAAAGATGGCAGTCACAATGGCCGACTTGTGCCCCTACTCACGATTTCAAAGGCACTAAACTGGAGAAATAGTTGGTGAACTTTTCTGATCTTCTTATTTTAAGCTTTCTGCTAGTGCACAAAGCCAAAATAAAAAGTTCACTGTTGTTGGATGCTTCCTTCGCGAGATTTGTGCCTTTGAAGTTTCAGTGCAATCTTAGAAGTTGATTCCAAACTGTTTCACCTTAACTCGAAACAGCGAATGAGTAAGAATAAGATAAGAACGTAATGCACAATGGAACGGAAGACAACATGCCGTGCCGAAAGTGCCATTATGGAGCGATCAGCTGCAACAATGTTGCAATCATGTCGTTTAAATGTTGCAACGGTGGAAGGGAATTCGGGAGACAAAATTTGCAGTAGGATGAATTACGGAATATATAATGTTATAAACCTGTTTTGTTTAGATAACGGCTCTTTGTGGCAACAGGCTCTGGTCGAGTATAATAGTTAAAGATATTCGAACATGTTCGAGCAATCACAAAATCCCTTGTTATTAAAAAGTGTTTTTGTATGTATCAATGTGTACTATCATGAAGAACTCTAACAGCTGTCCGTAACGCGATATTTCTCTGAATCGACAATCTTTTCAATATCGGCTCATTAAGGGTTTGACTGTACTACGGTCAGAGCATTCAGAATTACGATAGAGTTGTTAGCGTCTATCGAGTAAGCAAGATTACCATGCAAAAGAATGAATCTCTTCACATTGCTCGTGAATCAATCCGCCACTACTGTCCTCCCTCACAAATCATCACGCGTCGACGGCGAATAACTCACAACAATGATGACGTTTAATTTTCCCTTTTATTTGCTGGCATAAGTTATGGAAGTTCACTGCAAGGGTCACCACTAAAAGGCAGGCAAATGAACGCCAATCAGTCGTAAATATTTCGCTGCTTTTCTCCTTTTTTTTCTAACATTCCTCCCCGCCGAAGGTGTTCATAATTCTCGCTCAATTTATAGTCATCTTTCATCACGTGTCCAGACGAGAACCACCACCACACCGGAGGATAATCGATTCGCCCATTCGCCCGGGAAAGTGTTTATGATTGAAGACCACATCGTACCGCCATATTTGCCGTCGTCTGACCCCGTCTTGCTCGCCAAGTACCTAGAAGACCGATCCCGACCAGACAGAAGAAACAAGATTATGTCAGAATGTGTTTCCCTGGTTTGCTTTATTCACATTACCAGTTGCTACAAAACGTTCAAACAAAATTTACACTAAGTAAAACAAGAATATATCACAATTCATAGCAGAATGTGTTTCATGTCAAAAATACAACAAATGTTGTTACAAATCTGTTATAAAAAAATGTAACAAAGTCGTCTTATAACAAAACAGTATCAACCTTTGTGATTTTGAACTGCTGTTGCTAGAAACGTGTTACAATCTTGTAAGGTGATCCTGGTCGGGATTGAACTTGATGGCGGTTCGGCCTAAACGGAAGATAAATCATCGATTCCAACGGCTCTGCTGAGCTTGCACGGTTTTCATTGCAAAGCCCTCCATCTCACGAATCAGGCGGTCGGTGGTCGGCGAAAAAAAAGTTATTGAGAACAATCAATGATTTAAAATTGTTTTCCTCGCTCGGCTCGGCTGGGAAAGATGCTCTTCGCGCGGTTAAATCGTGACACAACCGAGAGGAGGCGGAAGGATGCTCTCGATGCACATTGTGGCCCGGCGGAGATCTTTCCCGCTTATGCTCTGCACTCGCGGATAAGCGAGCAACACGGTCCACGGGAGGTATTATTGCTTGCTGAAAATTCTACGGTACTTGTTCGCTTCACTTATCGCAAAATTGAAAAATCCCGCGCAAAAAGTGTTTGCTCGAGAAAACGTCGACCAAGATCATGCAACGGTGTGTCTGCATGCGATCGACGCGGAGCAACAACTCACAGTGGGTGAAGTGGATGAGGCCTTCGGTTTTTTCTTAGTGAAATCCAAGTTAATGTTACATTTTCATCGTTATTGAATATCATAAAAACACCAAACACCTAACTATACTAATTTTAGCATTGCTTTCTTTGCGTTGAGAGCCATAATCTTTTTTTTGAATTTTCAAATTCCGCTCTGAAACTGTCTAGATTATTCTATAATGTAGGGTGCAGAGCTTCTTGGGCACTTCCATGATTCACTTTGGCATGGGGTTTTTTCCAAGCCGAAATTTTACCATAAAAAGCACGTCATTGCGACGCATATTGTGGCCAAATATGAACCATATATAAGTAGCTTTCAAAAAACTTCATCGCCGAAGTGAATTAAAAGTGCCAAGAATTGGATCCAGCTCACTACCACGTTATTTTCTTTTCAAAAACACACAAAGATGGTTCTTTTGCTATCAAATTGAAAAAAAAACGCTCTAGAAGTCAACCACACGGAATAGAATTGCTAATTGGCTTCCCAAATCATGATTTACCAGACATGAACATCTGACATCTGACAAACTACACTTTTCACAGACTGTAACGTTAAGGGCGTATAAAGAGAAACCAGAAATGGTTACCAGTATAACGTTTACCATCAGAGACGCGTCCACATTTGAAATCATGGGTAGGACAAACGTTGGCAAATTTTGTGTACACAGTGAAGTTAAAAAAAAATAACACAGGGCAGGAAATTGAAAGTTACTGAGGGGAAAAATTCTCCAAGTATTTTGTTTAGGATACCTCAAGAATTCAACCTGAATTTTACCAAGGCAAATCGCAGAAATGAAATTTCTTTGATTATTTCAGAAATCATCGGAATTCCTCCAAAAATTATTTGAGAATTTTTTCAAGAAAGTCCTAACTCCTCTAAGATTTTATACAGTGATTCATCCATCGATTTTCCTAGGACATCATCCAAAATTCTCAGTCAAAACGTCTTTTATAATTAAACCAATAACTTCTCCAAAAGTTTCTAGGGGTTTTCCTTTAAAATTGTCTTTTAGGATTTAAATAAGATTTCAATTAGGGATTTTTCTAAAGAAACGTTTAGCTATTGCTTCATAGATTCCTTCTATGATTTCTACATTGATTCTTTGAGGTTTTCTTAAGTAAGATTTTTAATTTTTTTTCAAGATTTTTCCAGGAAAGTCTCCAGGGAAATTAAATTTTCTGAAAAATAAATTCGTGAGAAATTTTCAAATAAAATTTTAAGATAATCATAGGATTTTATGAAGAAATTTCTGGGAAAACATTGGACAAAATCTCTATAGAAATTGGTTTAGGATTGTGATAGGAGAAATTAGAGGACAAATTGCTGTAGTATAAACTGATGTAAAAACCTTAAAATAATAAAAAGAGTACATGGGGATTTTTCGGGAAACTTTTTTTAGAAATGCTTGGTAAAACTGCAGGAGTTATATTTGGATGAAATGCTGGACAAGTTCTTAGAAAAACTAGATATGTTTCCATAGGCTATTTTTATTTCAATCACTCTGAAATAAGGCTTTGTGGATTTCCTCGGAAGAAATTCTGTAGAAATCTTTGGAAGATCTCCTAGAGTAATAACTTGAAAATTCGGTTGAAGAAAAATCTGGAGGAAATTCTAGGATAGTTTTGGAAGGAAACAAAAAATCAAAGTAATACCTAAGGAAATTACCGCAAATAGTAGCTTTGTAGTTCTCTAGGATTACCTGGAGCAAATTCTGGAGAAGTTCTTCTAAGTATCCTTTGAACAAATGCCGGAATATTTTATGGGAGAATTGGTTGAAATCCCTGTAGGAGACCCTGAAAGTATTCTAAAAAAATCACTTTGATAATTCCTGAAGCTTTTCTACGAAGAATCTAAGACTTGAAATTTCATTAGAATTCTATGCAAGTAGAATATGTAAAGAAGAGAAGTCTGAGACCATTATGGTTAAAACAGATACTTTAGAGACTTTCCATTAAAAATAGAGCCTTCTCAGAGACTTGCATCAAAACAGAGACCAAGGATCTAAAAAAACTACAACCAGTTCTGTCTTTAGTATAATTCATTGGATATTCTTAATAAATAAATTTTATTAAACAAATTTAACACAAATATACCAATACTGCTCTTTTTTTTTTGTTGAATCATGGGTAGGACAAACCTTTGAATGTCCTACCCAGGTGTTTTTGTGCGTAGTACATGTCCTATCTGTCCTACCCACTTCCCGCGCCACTGTTTACCATGCTTTCCTTCTAAACATGGGCAAAATTAAACAGAGCCATTCAAAAGAACCGAATTACTAAATTGAACGAGTAATCCGTAGCTCTTTTTTGGCGAGAGTCGGTTCATTCGATCAGCAAATAGCAAAGGTTACACACTAACAGTGCTTCCCTCATTCCCACCTGACTGCAAGGACGTGGCCGGCGCCGTTATTGACCCTGCATAAATAGAGACACTGAATTATGCACACTGAAGAAGATTATGGCCAGCCAAACTTCTAGTTGATTCTTTGTGCATCTTCACTGACCTTGGTCAATCACGGAATAGCAACCATAGATATGTGTAGTCAGTCTAAGCTAAGTTAAACTAAGAGAGTCATTCGATCAGCAGTCATACAACGGATCCGATAAAATGTGACCAGTAAAAATTTCGAACTGATTATTTTATCCTATTCTCTTTCGTTCGTATCTCGGCTTTATTGTAACGCATAGCACGTGTCTTGATTTGCGCGACACGCCACATATACAAGCGCAATTTGCTGCCGTTCCGTGCTCTCAGCGCTCTCAGCAAAGATAGACAAATGTGCCCCGTCCAGTCAAAGGAAAGATAAAGTGGTAAGTGTGTTGTGCGCTCCCAACCATTTGAAGCCTCGGCCTGGAACGGAAGACAGAGCGAGTCGGTGCTGATTGTTTTTTTTGTGAGTCGTCACTTGACGGAAGACATGTTGTGTTAAGGATAATGGTTGATTTTATGTTGGATTGCTCTGATGGAGTTCGGAGGGGCTGATAAATGTATTTTAATATTTATTTTTCTTATTGCTTGTAGTGAATTTAAATGTTAGGAATTACTTTATTTCATGTTTATGAACGATACAGTATCAATCAGTGTAATGTTAACAACTAACTTGGAATACAATCGGAAAACAGTATTGTGAGAATTCTTCAAATAAAACCGACTTTATTGTGTTATGCTTTGTGGTGAAGTACATACGAACAATGCATAAACTCCCATGAGATGGTAAAATAATTCCCCCTAGAGGGTAAAGCAATTCCCCCGAGAGGGTGAAGTAATACCCCAGAGAGAGTATTGCAATTCTTCCGAGAGGGTGAAGTAATTTCCCCGAGAGGGTAAAGTAATTCTCCTGAGAGGGTAAATCAATTCCCCTGTGAGTGTAAACCAATTCCCCTGAGAGGCAATGAGGAATGAGGAGTAAGGAATATGGAGTGAGGAATGAAAGTGAGGAGTGAGCGGGGTTGAAATGAGGAATGAGAAGTGAGGAATGGAAAACGAGGAATGAGGAGTAAAGAACAAGGAATGAGAAATGAGCAATGAAAAGTGAGGAGTGAAGACTAAGAAGTGAGAAATATTAAAAAAAAGTAGTGAGGAATTAGGAATGGAGAGTGAGAATTGATGAGGAGTAAAGAATGATGATGATGATGATAATGAAGATGATGATTATAATGCTGAACCAAAGTGTTCTCACTTTTTTGTAATATATCTTTAGTATGAGATTGAGTTCTCTGCAAGGGATGAATGAAGGATAACATGATTTTTTTTTGTTGAAAGTCGATAGAATTGACACATTGTCTTGTAAAGTGTTTCGAGCGTTTAAGTTGTGCTGGAATTGCTCCTGTTTCAATTCGACTGACCGAGTCATTAACTTTACATGTGCAGGTTCCTCCCTCCGGAAACTACAACTTCTTCCCCATTTACCAAGTGTTTGGTTCAAGTAAAATCATGCAGACACATTGATTGAATTAAAGTCACCCTTACCTCTTAGTTGCGATGCAAAACTGCTACTGGTTACTCGTCTACTACAAAACTATCCGCCAAAACTCAATTTTTCGCTCAAATCACTTCAAAAAGCTTTATTCGTGTATCTTTATCTCGCACTTGCGTTGCCATTTTTCACACAGAAAATACGAAAATGAATATCTTTTTGACGTTGTTACATCATCATTATGAAACCAGATGGATGTCCAGACTATGAAACAGTCCAATTCGAAGCAGATTTTCGTAGGATATGACCAGGCTTGATAATGCTCCTCTACACCATCAGAGTTCGGTGACATACTCTAGAGTGCTCCCTTTGCCTCTTTGCGAGGGAGCGAATAAAAAATACTAAGCAGAGAGGCAACGAAAAATGAGCGGGAGAGAAGCAGGACAAACACAAAAGAGCAACATTCCATCAAAAAAGAATGCCATTACAACTCCGCCAGGGCTGTTTTGTTCGGGCGGGTCACTCATGCGTTCATTCAGAGTGAGAGTGAAGGTGAGCAAAACAACAAGAGAAAAAGAATATCAAAAAAAAAATCTTCGCAACTCGAATCGTTTGAGGATCTGTGTTTATAAATTCGAGTTAAATTTTTACTTCTCAGAAAAACGTCAAATCGTTTCATTTTTGTATCGCACAAGTGTTTCTGTCAAGCCTGTAAATGACTATGCTATACATCTATAGATCCGTCATGTTAATTGTGACTGACGTCCTACACGCTTATAATCAGGCTTGATAATACTCCTCAACATCATCAGAGTTCAGTGACAAACTCTAGAGCAGCGTGCTGCCTTTGCCTCTTTGCGAGGGAGCGATAAAATGCTAAACAGAGAGGCAACCAGAATTGAGCGAGGAAGATGCAGCACAAAACACACCAGCGTAAAATTCCATCAAAAATTAATGCTCTCACAACTCCCCGAGGTCTGCCTTGTTCGGGCGGGACGCCCAAGGGTTCTTTTGAAGCGATAGTAAAGGTGAACATTGCAACAAGATAGAGAGAGAACCAGAAAAAAATTCTCCCATTTTTTGCACTCTCACTCGAATTGCTTGAGGATCTGTGTTGAAAATTTTGAGTTCAATGTTTTCTCCTCAAAAAAACGGCAAAATCGCCTCCTCTTTGCAGCGCAGAGGAGTTTCCATCAAGCCTGCTTATAATTGCTGAAATGTCATCAAAAATGTTTAATAAGCTTTATGTATACAATTTGTTAGTTACCTTTATTCAGGAACGATTCCTCAAAATAGTGTTATAAAACAAAAATACAATACATTTCATTCGAAACTTATTTCCAAAAAAAGAAGTTCGTAGTGTTACAAAACTGAATGACTGAACTTAATAAACATAAAAAATCAGCTTATCTCTAAATCCCAAGCGTCAAACTTGACAACATTTGCTAATTTGAAAATGGATTTTTAAATTAACGTTCCTTGCATCATATGGCATCTCATATCAAATGAGTTTTAATTGCGTTATAGAAGTTGAACTTATATGTTATAAATCAATCATATGAATTAATCAAAAATTCGCAGGATCCCACTATGAAATTCTAATATTCCGATAAAAATCTTCATGCGTCTGTTAAGAAACCACATAAACCCGCCCTAGGGGGTATCTCGCTAGGAATCCACAGGATCTTGCTTAGGAGTAAGATAGCGATTGATATCTGCCCAAAAGCTTGCTAAAAATTTAAGGATATTGCTAGGCTTCTTTTTGATTCTCCTGCAATATGGCTCAAAATTCCAAAGACCCGGATTGAAACTCTTAAAAGTTCAAGGGGAGTTTACTACGAATCGCTAGATTTCGCATGCAATCTCCAATAGCTATTTTTTCGAAAGAAATAATTGAGAAAGCGTTGCGTAATGAATCATTACAGCACTGGTTTCAGTTGCGTAATGATTGCATACTTCAGTGCAGGAAAGTAGGCAGTTTCATGACAAATTGGCGTGATGAAAAACAGCCTATTACGATGAGAAATTGCAAAAACTATACACGCTCGTTCAGATCTACTCAAAAGTGAGTAGATTTCGACTCACTTCGGAACAAAGTGGAACTGCTCAAAAGTGAGTAACACCATCGTTACTCACTTCAGAGTAACATAGTCAAATGTCAATATGGGAGTAACACTTACTCACTTCGTTTAATCTTAAATTTGCGAAAGTGAGTAGATGTCACTCACTTCAGGAAATAATAATTTTGGAAATAAATGTATTATGTTATTTATGAAATCAGAAGAAATATACAAAGAGCATAACATTTATTCATTATCTCATACATAATACATAATAATAATACATGATAACAAGTAAAAAAAATGTGATATTTGTGTTGAAATTTTCGCTGCTCTGGAATGGATCCCTGGATGTTATAAATATCTGGGGCATTGATGAATGTCATGGAGGATGTAGTTTGACCGATCCAGTAGCCTTCCCGGTTAGACTGTAAAGAATTGATAATTAGTCCAATAAAAAGAACGGCGGTAAAACTTACAGTTTACGGTTATTTGATCAAAACCTTGGTCATTTTCAATCCGACCTCGCTTCCTTGATATCAGGGTTATTGACTTCGCAGCACTAATCTGGAGTTCGCCGGTTGGACTTCCGAAGCGCTCTGCCGGCTCGGCTTTTATCTCGGCTGTTTTTGAAAACAGTCCGACATCACGACGACGGAAGAAATTTCACCACAACGGAGGATTTGTCAGTTCGAGCGCGCGAAATTTTCACAAGTCTTTGACGTTTACAAATTGAGTCAAATATGTTTGTGTTTACTCAAAAGTGAGTAAGGTCGTTTTCTTTCATGGTTGAGTAAAAAGTTACTCACTTTGATAAAATAAAGTTACTCACTTTTGACAGCTAACTTGAAACTTCAAAAGTGAGTCAAAGTTACTCTCTTTTGAGTAGATTTGAACGAGCGTGTATTGCAAGATTGAAATTTTTATATGGCAGCACACTAAGGTTGAAATATCCCTTCAAAGGAAAACGGATGACCTGACCAGATTTTGACGAATTTCCACCAGCTGATGAGGCACAGTGTCCCGATCTGCTCTCGGAGCGTAACCTGCAAAAGCGAGGCAGAAGGTATTTTGATAACGAAAATAAATATGGCCGAACATGCCTCGTTCGTTATTTCGAGATTGTCATTTTTCTCCGCTTGCTGTGTTTGTGATGTTCTTCGTCCGCCTGCTGCTGCTCGCTGCTGCTATGTACCGGATTGCTTCGATCGACCTGAGAACAGACCCATGCAGGCGGTATAACTTATTCTGCTTCCATTCCTTCGTCTTCTTCTTCTTCTTATCGATTTCCACGCTTTCTACAGTCATGTTTTTGATTCATTTGTAGCCCTTCGTATAACTGGCATGTCGACGATTTTTTTTTCTCTGCTGTCTTGACTGAATCCGACTCGACTTTTTGCTCGGTTGTCATCGCCTTCTACGTCGTTGTTGTGTGGTTTGTCGTGAGAAGTGAACCACATGTTTCCGTCGTTTTAAAACCGTCTGGTTTCTTCACCACACACATGTGCCAAACTCCTCCCAATCAGACAGCCAGCTCACTAGCCCTATCCATCCAGCCTTTCAAGCACTGGCTTTATTATTGTAATTTTCTCAATTGTAGGTTCAAGACACTAACGCACGCCATCGTCGGCTGAATATGACGACTGGCTGGCAAAATCAATCTAGTCTTGCCCTTAATTGATCTCGCGTTGCTCACATTCATCTCAGATTGCCGTCCGATGCCGGGATTTGACTCGGCGCAACCCTTTCCAAGCGGGCTAATTGCTTTTTCAGAGTGTGGCATCTTTTGATACTCGATGCACTCACTTTTAGAATGTCCTAAAGCAAACTATAACTACCAGTCAGTCAGTGTATAGAGATAATTTATTTCTTAATTTATTCCCTCGCTCGCGGTTGAGCTGTATGGGCGCGGTTGGTACACTAATGCACAGTTGCTGACAGACAGGATACACCTTGCAGCAGCTGCAACCGAACAAATTGCTCAAACATGCCTGTCTAATTTTCTACCGCTCCCTCCTACTTGCAGCGTTCGTTATCTGATCCGCCCAAAGATCCGTCCCATTGCATTGTTGCCCATTCAAGTAGCACTTTTTCGTGTTTCAAGTACCTTAGAACCTTAGTTAGTGATTAGCTTTTCATTTTGGCAGCATGTAAGATTGCTCGTAAATCTGCCATGGAAAACTTATCAAGTGCCTGTCTTTGATAAGACGAAATTTCGACAGACCATTACGCAACAGCACTCGAGGGGCAGTCATAATCTTAATTATAGCCTTGTTGCGATTGGCGTGGAAAATTGCAGCAGGCGATGTCCAATTACGTCCGGGCCATCCCCGAGATGTCATGGCCACCTACGAACCGGCAGCAGCAGCCGTCACGTAATGGAGGAAACCACTCTCGAGGGGCATACCGATTGGAAAGTGACAACCAAGGAAGCATTTTCTTCTTTTTGCCAATGTTTGGTGGCAGTTTGCGGGGGGGTGGGAGTCACTCGGGAGTGTGTTGTAATTTTCCGGCCCATTGTTCACCGAAAATGTGCATCGGAAGAGGGGAAACTTGATTTATGGGCGTTTTCCTCGGAGAATTAGAGAACCTATGACATATCTTATCAATGTCTTGAACATTATCTCAGATGCTTGGAATGTTTTAATGGCAAATGTTTGAAACGCTAATAAATCGGGTAAAACAACAAATAGATTTTTAAAACTAGCATCCATACATGGCCTATAATATAGTAAAATTTCGTGGAATTATTGATTTTTTACTGTAGTCTGTTTATTGAACGAGCTGTTTTATGCATAGTTGGAAAACTGAGTTAAATCTGGCCATAAATTTTCATGGGACATCGAACTTTTGGACTCCCTTACATTTTTTTGTAGATGAGCTTATTTCCAAAACCCCGTTGGCTGCTTTGTTTCTCAGATTCTAATCATCATCACCCACATAAAAATGGCCAGATCTTCCATGCTCAAAGGTATGGCTGGTGGATCGTCAGAGTTCGCCAAACTGTTGTAGGCATTTCCTATGCCGTTTTGACTCTGCTTCCGCTCTCAACGCCATTCAGGTGTTGAACAGAGTGCTGTTTCCACCTTTCGATTATCTCACGTTAGTCCGCCAAGATGAACAGACAATGCAGACCACATAGATGCTCTGTACCTTCATGATTCTCATACAGTTATTTCTCCATAACTCGATATTGAAGGGGCCATCGAGTTGAGAAGGCATCGAGTTATGGAACATTCAATCAGTGCAACTGTGATTCAAGGAACAAGAAGTAGCCATGACAACCAACTTTTACTATAGTTCTCTAACTCGAGAGTTGACTGTAATCGTGGCTATATTTCTTCTTCCGAAAGAATTTCTAATCTGCTGTTTTTATTCCCGTTCACAGCATTTCATGTTCAGCCGGTACCAGCTCTGGATGATTATTGTGAACATTTTAAAAAGGAAGAAATCTTGAACAGCGTTTCTTCATAAGCATTTAATGTCTCTTTTAGATAAGTTTCTCCTCTCAATCCTATTATTACGAACTTTAATGCTACTCCTCAAAAGATAGAAAATTTCTTTCTCATAGATTTGAACCTCTGAAGCTCTGAACGCTTCTATTTGTAATCTGCAATAAAATTTCTACAGATACTAAATTAAATTCTCCAAAGATGAGAAAGTTCATCAGAAACTTCATGTCACAGTCACAGATGTTGCCTTTTCAAAGGGTTGGAAAGTTGCTCATCAATAGATTGAAACTATTTGAAAGTCAATCCTCTGATGCTTGCAAAAGCTTCACCACGGATAATGGAAAAAATCTCCCTATGGTAGGAAAGCTGCTCCTCAGAACCTTCTTCAAATTTTGAACCCAAACATTGAATACAAGGGCGTAGCCAGAGTGGGCGTGGAAAGGCCGTTGACCATTCCCGCCCTGGATCGCGGAAAAAAAAGTTAAATTCAACTAGTTCGCTAGTTGTTTTACATTTTTCAAAAATTGTTTTCAGCATTCATTTCAATATTTTTTTTACCTCTTAAATAATTAGTAATAAATCTAGGAGTCCTCAACTGTGCTGGAATTTGTTGACAATGTCAAAAGAAAAAAATTGATTTTCACATTTTCTATTAGAGTTTCAACTTTGGAAAGCGTAATCGTACATTAGAACGATAAAGTCAGGCTCACCAATTTTTTTTTTCAGGAAGCGATGAAATTCACAATTTTCAAATGTCATTTAAAATGAAATTCACTGACATTTGAAGGCCCTGGTCCTCAAACTGTCAAAGATTCTTCCAGAAATAATTTAGAGAACTTGGCTTTGCCTTGCCCCTCCCTGAACGATGGAAACACATTTTGCCGCGGAAATTGAGCTTATATTTGAATTTCTCAGAAGTTGCCTTCTACATTTCACTTATTGAAGAGTTCTTCAACTTAATTAAGTAATTAGAATTCTACTAAAGATCTCACGTTTGACAGATATCATTTGACGATTCTATTAACAGCCTTCAATATACCTTGAGTGTAATTTGTCAACAATATATTACGGAATTTAAAAAGATCTGCCAAGTTATCTCAAAACAAATCCTTCCAAGAAATCATCAAATAATATGACAAATTTATCGATAATTGATAGCTCCAAATACTCCTAAGGAACTCCTCTTCAGATTTTTTTTTGGTTGTTCAAGGATTGAAATCTTCGAAATAAACACTCTAAGGCTTGTTCCAGAAACCGTTTCTCGGAATATCTCGAATGTCTTCAATGAGTCTTCAGCAATAATTCTAGGTTTTTGTTTGGGAAGTTATCTTTGTAGTGCTACCAGAACTTTTTTAAAGCACAAGGCTTCATGAATTGTTTCAAGAGTTATTACAAAAAACTTACAGGGAAGTTTCCTTCGAAAATTCTTCTGCATATTTTTCAATACACTTTTCATGCCTTTACTGTCGAACATGTTCAGAAGATAAAACCGGAATTTTGCTTTAGGAATTACATATTTTTAAGAATCACTTTAGTATAGTTTTATTCCGTAGTAAATTCAAGATATTCCATTAGAAATTACATGAGCTTTATGAATAACTTCATGAACTCCTTTAAGGATTCCTCAAAGTGCTACAATTCTTTACAACTTTCAACTCAAAAATGTGTTCCGGAATACCTCTCTGAACTTCTCAAACAACTCTTTCAAAGATTCTTCCAGAAATTTTCAGTTCTTGTAGTAATTTATTTGAATTAATTTGGATACAATCGTAAAAGTTTCTCCAAAAATTCCTTTTGACCTTGAATTAGTTTGCAGAGTACCTCCCACAATTGAAATTTGTGTAGAAATTTGTGATGTATATATTTTCGAGCATTATAAAAAAAAATCAATAACGTTTCCTGCAAAAAGTTCTCTAGACAGTTTTTTTTTATTTCGTCAGATATTTCTTAAATCCTTCTTGCAGTTATCTCAAAAGATCTTCGAAAATTGAGATTTTGGAAACTTTCAAGAGTTCATTTAGAAAAATAATTTAAGAATTGATTCGCCCAAGAATTATTCCTAGAGTTTCCATAGAAATAATATAATGATTTTTTCAAAATATTTTCCTCCAAATATTCAAACCGGAACCATTCCACGAACGCAGTAAAAAAATGTCCAGGTATTTTTCAGGACTTCATCTTATGATCCTTCAGGGTTGACTATCATTTATCTATAAATGCCTCTTAGATCACCAAAACTCCCTCTGCAGAATTCATAGGATTTTTTCAGAATATTGCTTCCTAGCTTCAACAAGTTCCTGTCGAGAAAAAAAAATTAGTTAGATCCTTCCCACACAACCAGAATGTTCATAAAACGAAATCACCTTTTGCGTTATGCGATGCTTATATGCGCAAAGTTTCACGTATAAGATGTCGCAAAAAGGCCTTATACGTACAAAAGTGGAGGCGATATACGTGCATATTTTATATGATAAAAAGTCACATGCTATGCGAGTGTGTAGATTTAATTGTGAACTAATCTGCACTCTTATACGACTTAATTTGTGATAACAAAATTGATTTGACAGCTGCTACGGATTGATCCGACTTACTTTGTACATGTATGTGGGATGAAACGAAATGTACATATGAGCCCATAAAAAAGCGTTTTATGCGAGGAAACTTGTCGGTCAAACGATTTCGCACACCATGTAGTGCGGGTGTGATGCACTTTGTACAATTGAAAGACTTTGTTCGTCAACTGTTATGCGACTTCTGGTTGTCTGGGTTGGAGGAGCTCCTGAAAGAGTTTCTGGAGTATTTATAAAAGAAGTGCCATAACAAACTCCTCGATAAATTTTCAAAGCATTCTTGGGAACATTTATTTAGAAATATTTATATGAAATTTTGGGGGAATTCTTTCAAATTTAACGTTTAATGCAAAAAGGGTAAAGAGGTGGTGTATAATAATCGTTTTGTATGAAATCCGTAAATATGGTCGCTCGCCCCCCCTCTGATGGAAATTCTGACTACGCCCATGCATGAAATTTAGTACTACTTCTCAAATCTCCTTGAAAGGATTAAGTCGTTCTACACAATCTTAGCTAAGAAAATGTCTTTTCAGATGGTAAGAGAAATTCGACTCAGGTGAAAGCTTCTTCTTAATGAACTGAAACTCCTTTGCAGGAAATTTTGGAAAGCTGCCCTCTAAAGCTTTGAAAGCTTCTTTTTTTTGCAACCGCTTCAAGAGATTATTCTCAAGTGTGAAAAGTTATCAGAAACCTCTCATAACAAAATCGAAATACTCCGAAATGCTATATTGAACTATTCTTCACTAAATATACGAAAATTAATCCTCTGAAGTTCTAAGCTCTTCCACCCTGGAAAACTTCTCTACATTTGTTGGCACAATTCTCTTTAGATTGGACCACTTCTAGCTTTTAGTCTAAAACTGGAACTACAAATTCTCTATGGTTGGAAGCACCTCTTCTATAAATTGGAATTCTTATTCACAACATCTTTGAAAGATAATGCTATGTAGCTTTGAAACAGGGCTAGATTAACTGTGCATTTTTTTTCATGTTGGCTTAGATTCAATTTGAATGGAACACAGATTTTTTATCTATGATTTTTGTATGGACACAGAGTTTTAATATGAGATACAGAATGTTGTACTTCATGGATACAGATTTCCTATTGAATTGTCTGACATCTATCTTTGGAAAACTTTCCCTAGTATAGTAAGAACTTTTTTCTGCAGATCCTACAAGAGAATCCTCATAAATGGAAAGATTTTCCATAATCGATGGAAACAAAATATTTGGAAGCAAATCCCATTTGTAAGTTCAGATAACTTGCCTTCATATGCTACGAAAACTTATCCGCTTGTAATATACGAGATGTTCCTCATTTGGGAAAAATCTTAGGAAATCTTAGGAAGCATCTCTTCTGAAGCTCGGAAAGCTTCTGCCCTAGTAAGCTTTATAGATGCTAGAAGACATTTTCCTGAGATGTTAAAGTTTTTCCTCGAAGCCTCTTTTCACAAACTTCAAAAAGTTATCCTCGTGAGATTAAAGCCCAGAAATAGGATCCCCTGAAAATGGACAATGGAGAAAATTTTAAACAAAGACTGTTTTTGAAGCTATATTGTTTCATTAATTATTGGTTTTGTAGCCGATATTGAACTTCATGCTGAAATAAGGGTGACAAACGAATTCATGAACCTGCCCAAGTTATCAGCAATAAGAAATATCAATAAAGAGAAATCTATTGCTGTAGTTTCTCCGTTGATATTAAACTCAATTAAATCAATTTTATTCATTAAAGCCTTCCATACTTTCTTTTAAACAAAGACTGTTTTGAGATTTACATTGTTGTAAGAAATATTTTGTGAAGTTTTTTTTGAATCTGTTTTTATATTTTGCTGTTTGATTCATTCCATTAAGCCTTGCAGCTAGAATAATCATTGAATCCTGCTAATGCTGCACACATTTTTTTTATACAAACACTGGAACTTGTTTGAGATATTTTCCCTTCTTTCAAAAAAACTTATTGAACTTATAGCTACAAAAATAGAGAACTATTCCTCTGAAGCTCGTAGCTGTTTTCCCTAGGAAAAGCTTTTTAGTAGTTTTTCCTGGGAGTGGATATTTAGCTTCTTCTTCGAAGGTTCTTGTCACAAGCTTAAAGTACTACTTCTGAAAAATAATTTTAGGCTTTTCTCATATAAGTTGAAATTCTTCTACACAAAATATTCAAAAACTTATCCTCTGAAATTTTGGAAAACTTCTCCTCATAGGCCAGATTGGTTTCCCCGCAGAGCCTTGAAGAGTTCGAGTAAAGATGCTTGACAAGTTTTTCCTCAGAAACTTGAAGAGCAAAAGCTTGTGTGTGAAGGTACTTCTCAGAAATTTAAACAAAATGTGTTTGAGCCATTGTCTTCGAAATTTTGCATGCTGTTACAGGAAATTGCTCTTAATGTTCGCAGATCATAAAAAGTTCATAAAAAAATACTTCCGAAATTCAGTTTCGTAAACAATCAGGAAAGTTCTCTAAGCGTTGCATGGAAAATTATGCTAACACAGAAGGGAATATCTTGGAACGACTTTCAGGAAATATTGTAATTACACGGAAAACCTGTTGGAATCATTGATTTTTGACTTCTTGTCCTTTCGACATCTTGTTCTTTGATCTTCTGTCCCTGTCAACTCTCCCTTACTCGATATCGAGTTAGAGAACCATAGTAATAGTTGGTTTTCATAGCTATCTCCATGGTCCCTTGAATCGCAGTTGCACTGGTTTTGTGTTCTAATACACGATACCTCCCTAACTCGATGATCCCATCAATATCAAGTTATGGAGAGTTGACTGCATTTGTTTCAGAAATCTAATCTTGATTCGTCTATGAAGATTTTCTATCAAAAATATTTTTCTGGAAATTTATTTCCTTTATGAATCTTATTATGTCTAGTCTCGTCTTCTTCAAGAGTTTTTTTTTTCTAAATTTTTTTCAAAGAACATTCGGAAATATTTAAGCTTTTCTAGAATTGCAAAATGATGAATAATCTCGTGAATTATTAGCTTATTTGGTAATAAATAAATCTCTATAGTTCTGTTATCTCTAACTTAAAGGAATATTTTACTCTTCTCCGGTTCGATAAATAATCAAAAAAGCGCACAAAATACCCCTCCTACATCCCCTCTCCGAAACATCCCCACAATTCCAACAAACCTCGGTTATTCCACCGTTCGGCTTCGTTAATTTAGTGAAACGAATCTTGATTTATGTCTCTATTTCCCACATATGTCTCCATATTTTTCGGGGCAACCGATGGTCGTCGTCTCCCAAACAGAAATGATTCCTAACCCGGTTCACCAATCGAAAACAAAACCTCAACCGAATAGACTCATCTACGAAAACTGATAATTATAAGCAGGTTCTCACTGCTTCTGCGTTGGGGATGCTCCAAACCGATCGAGAGAAGCAACCAAGAAGAAGAGTTTCCAATTTTCTCGTGTCTTAATTTGGACCGTCGTCGCCGTGGTTCTCATGGCGGATGTTTTGGCGTGTCCCTTTGCGGCGGCAAAATAACAGGAAAATAGTCGAATTTTTTGGGGGCAACCTCCAAAAATTATAGCCCTCCGCGTGTGGATCGGAGCGTCGGATTGGATAGCTTTTCGTCAGGTATTTTTCTGTTGTTTTCCCAGCGGTAATTACAGAGAACACGCAGGCAGCCCTGGAAGTCGAAATTCCAGCCCTGTTCGACTGTGTGTGAGTAAGTATAAGTGTACTGCACCTCGAAGACATCCGCAGCAATTGTTAAGGTAAAAAGGGAACGAAAAATGATAAAAGTGCCGCTTGCTACGATCGACAAAAAGCAGGCCGTTGAACTTGTTTTTCTCCCCTTCGGTTGGCTTCTTGGCACCGAAAGTCGTAGGACGAGTAAGGCAGGCACCATCCAAGCAGGCCAAAAGGGGAAATTGTTTCGGAAAAAATGCTGCTTCACGTTTCTGCAGTCGAAGCCAAAAATTCCCGATAAGAGCCACAAAAAAAATCCTTGCGGTTCCTTGAGCGAAAACCCAAAAGCATGCATGGTTCAACAATTGCACCAATTTCGGCGGTCGAGTGGTTCGAGGCTATTTCATGAAATAATTACATTATAATTGATCAAATAATACAAATTTCAGTGGACCATTGTTCAATCGCGGGGGTATTATTTGTTTGCCCCCAGGAGAACCACACCGAGCCGAGCCGAGTGCCCAGACATGAACACGAGGGGAGTAATTTGAATAATGTTCCGTCTACGTTTTGGATTCAAATTTTTGGAAGATGGTTTCGCTGCGGAAAGATACGTAATGGCGTGATTACAAGATTTATGTCTGGTTCTTTTGAAGACTGTGAAACACAGTGGGGTAAATCCGAGTTTTTGTAAATCAAAATTAGAAATTATCAATTTCGACCAATATTTTCTCCAATGACTAATGTAATCCCTTCTCCCCCTCTTCCACAGGTGCCAACGGATTGCGAAGACGTGGCCGGCAAACGTACACCCGATACCAAACGCTGGAGCTGGAGAAGGAGTTCCACACCAACCACTACCTGACCCGCCGGCGCCGGATCGAAATGGCCCACGCACTCTGCCTGACGGAGCGGCAAATCAAAATCTGGTTCCAGAACCGGCGGATGAAGCTCAAGAAGGAAATCCAGGCGATCAAGGAGCTGAACGAACAGGAGAAGCAAGCCCAGGCCCAGAAGGCTGCTGCGGCGGCGGCACAGGCGGCCCTGCACGAGCAAAACTAGGGGTTAGACCATACCAATCACAGTAGTTCTAGTAATTATTTATATTAACTTTAATATGAGTTTCAGCGCAAAAGAAAATGGTTAGTTTGCGATCAGCGAAATATTTTCGTCTCGTATCTGTACAGTTGTTTTAGTTCTTTTATGTTTTACTTTTTAACCGATAAACGTTACGTTTCAGTTTTAGTTCCGTTTCCAATTGCAACGACGAAAGTTGGCTTTGTTCTATATTAGATAAATTAATTTTGTAAAAAGAAATGTTGCTAAAGAGATTAATTTAAACAACAACTAAAACGCTAGTGAAAGGTATATTTCCAAAAAAAACAGAGATCTGACCCTCGGTGATAGAGGAGAAGAAGTAAGGTTCCCCAGTTAGGGGACGTGCTGTACATAGATTTCGACTGTAAGAAAAGGTGGAATGAAAAAGTTGTACAAAGAAGCTGGTAGAAACTATTTTCGAATCTCAATCTTAACTCAGTCTAAACGGAAGGTATGCCTCCTTTTGTGATGTGGTAAAAATGCAATACATTAGTAGGAATTATCAGCAGACAGATCCGAAGGCAAAGGCACCAACGCATTTTTGCAGATACTAATAATCCACTTTTGTCGATGACAGATTTCCTTCACCTGTATTTAGTAAGCTTAGTTTGACATGAACTTGTTCGGTTATGTTTCAATTTCAGAAATTGAACTCCAAATAGGTTTGCGAAGCTTTACCATTCGCAACGTACCATCCTAGTTTGTTTCTTTGTGAAGTTTGGCCGTTCGCAAAAGTGGACTACGATCATGCCGTCTAAATATTCATCTGATACGTACTTCAAAGAATTAGAATTACTGTCCAAAGGTTCGAATACGTGGGTGTGCTTCATTTTAAGAGGCTTCATTGAATTACCAAGTTCAAACATCAGTGACTCAAGAATGCAAATGTATCGCAGGGCTTGGAAGTTTGCGGAAGCTGCTCAAAATGACTTTTATCCTCGTATTACAGTATTGTTTATGTTTCCTTAAGTCTAATAATCAACAAAAAAGCAACCAAGATACGTAATTTTGTGAAAATTTTCTAAACACTATCATTGGCCATTATCCAGTTGATTGGTCGACTCCTGAGCAAAACGATTGTCGTAGTAATATATTGTTCATGTACTTATTTATTACAGGGAAACAAACTTGTACATAGCCAACAAAATTTAACGTTTTCCCTCGTCAAAATTATCTTCAGTGCAATAATTTACAGAACTAGAGCATTCTGTCAGTTGGTCTCTACGCTAAATTAATTGTTCAAATCCGTCGCGATTTAAAGCTCAGCTACACGTGTAGTAAACATCAACCGCCGTAGTGTAGTTTAGTCTCTACTCTCTAGAACCACACTCATAACAACACGACAAGACATGCAACACATGCAACCAAACCTTTCTCTCCATTGTCTCTTCTAGCCCTCAGATCCATTTTTCAGTGCTACATCACCTATGTGCTTCAAATTTGAACATTTTCATTTGTTTCCCCTGTGAGCGATACAATTATTCAAGACAAGCCAAAATACAGTAGCATAAAGTAGGAGAAAATCGATTCCATTCTCCATCCCAGTACATAGGTCCTCACAAAAGCTCATCGTCTATGACAGCTAGATTTGTAATGTTTGTTTCCAATCATCCTATTATCAGACGTACCCTTAGCCCACTAAAAACACATTCTGACCCAGTGTGAAACGGATGCTCCTTAATGTTTAATAGAAAAGCCTAAATGGAAGGAATAGATCAAAAATACGTAATTAGACCAGAGTAAGAGTAATTTAAACGTAAAAGAAACAAATGGAAAAAAATGTATACGTAAATAGATGGTAAGCTAAAGTATATTTAATGAAATAATAAAACAATGGAAAAGCAAAATAACAGCAGAAATGGTTACAAAAAATCGAAAACAGAAAAAAATAATTTAAAAGTAATGGAAGATACGTAAGTAAATAAGATTTTTATAGTTGATAAGTAACTTAATTGGAATGAAACATTGAAACAACCCACAAACACACAGATACAGACACATACAAAAATTCACCGCTAAACAGAGTAACATATTCCAGTGAGAATAGATGAGGGAAAATCTAATCCACGAGGGCTGTCAATATTTGACGACGACGACAACAGATAAGCAAACAAGCAAGAAGGCAGTTCCTATAAAAAAAAAGAGAAAACAAAGGTGGGGAAATCAAACTTAGTGACCGTGTGCGCAATAGAGTGTGTACGCATGTTCATTCATCCATTAATGGTAATGATGATGATTAAAAAAACAAAACCCTATGACAAAATAAATGACTATGAAAATTTAGCTGGAAAGGTTCTTGCCCATCAGTGCGAGATAGAGCGAAAGAACATCCTTTTCCTACGTGGAAGTTTGAAAGCGTTTCTCAGATCAAACGTGGTAGTCACAGAAATGGACAATAATTGTTCTAATTTACGAAGTGCTGAGATGAACACGATACCGAAGCGGAGCGAATAACCATCGTTTCATAAACGTTCTCCTCTCGCTATAAAGTGTAAAAGTGCGTCTCTTACAACTTACAACAAACAACGAAAACGCTCCCATTGGTTGGTACGGCAGTTTGCGACGACGACGACGACGACAGAAGGCCCCTCGGGCTAATTTGATGCAATAAATTGATGATGACAGAGAGGTGCACTTCAATAGTATGTTATTACCGATCATGTTTGGTTGCCTTGGAAGTGCACTTGATTCCAGTCTACCGTGAGGATGGCGGCCGCTCCGATGCATGGTGATTATTTAGGAACTACGAAACGTTGCACTATAGGTGCCTCTAAAATGGACGGTCTGATTTGGACCCTAAGGGGCGAGGCGAATGAAAAATGGCTGCGGTTCAGGATGGATAGTTGGGGCACTCGCGCTGCACTAATGGGAGTGCTACTTGTACCGTATGTGTGAGGTGACCGATGTACTCAGCAAATCTGAAGATTCGTGAACAAGTCGGGCCTTGTTTTGTTAAGAAACTAGTCTATTAATTACGATACGATGTACGCATAACAAACAACTGCAATAGTTAAGGAGGTTCAATAAATCAACTTTGCTTCACTTCGATGCTAGGATGATTGGATAAAAATTGAGTTTGGATAAAAATTAAAAGTTCGTATGGTAATAACAGATATTATGAGGCAATCAAGTAAATCATGCAATCGGTCATAGTTTTGGCCCATGTGCATTAAACGGTTAGTAGCTCATTTGTCTTCTCAACAGGCAACATTGCTGCATCTGACGCGTAAGGTGTCGGCCACGACACGCGAAGCGACGCGAAAATCCTTTGGAGTTTGACATTTCATTATTAATAATTGTTATTCCTTCCCATGCAAATTTCGCTTCGGTTCGCAATTCGCGTCTACCCTGGCCGCGCCCTAAGATAGCCCAACTAATATTTAATGTTTTATGATGCACTATTGGTTTTTTTCTTGAATAAGGTAAAGCCTGTAAGAGTGAAATAAAAGTCTATTCTCCTTGTTATGGAGTATTAAGGGCAGACTCTTAAACAATTATTAGTAATGTAATCAATTATATTTCATAGTGGTTTTCTGTAGTTTCTTCATCTCGTCATACTTTCATCATGAGTTCTAAACTAGGACTCAGGATACATCGTAGGACGGTTCTCTTGTTAGTCAATATTTACAATGGATTAGTGAAGACGCTCGGTTGAGATGGTGATGATAAGCTAAGTGGTTTTTTTTGGAGACGTCGTGATGGCTTGCGGAGGAAATTCTATCGGTTCGAAATGTCGTTCAAGACATCCGTCAATCATTCAAGTAGCAGGTTATAGTAATTCACAGTTAAAGACAAAACTGGATAGGCAAGTCAATTGATTTCAGAAAATCACACATAGTATTTAGAATATATGGATTGCGAGAAAGCAGTGCATCAAACAACTTTTTTGTCTTTTTGTTTATAGGGAGCCGGATACTATTCTTGGCTTTTTTGATTCACTTCGGCAGTGGGGTTTTTTGAAGGCTGCAGTGCTCATAATTGGCCACAAAATGCGTTGTACTTAAATAAGTAGCATAGCTAGGGGGATGCGGTTCGCACCGGACCTATTATTCATATGAGGTGTTAATAGTATTATGGTTTAGAAACAAAAAAGTTTAAGACAATCAAAAATACCTCATTGAGGTATTCGACAGCTATTGAGGATTGCTTGAGGTATTGAACTACTATTGAAATATTTCGCTTTCATACGAAAATCCTTAATGAATTGATTTGGTTAAGATATTTTATCTCTTATGCAGGGCGTTTTCATACCTTATTCAGGTTGTAAGTATTGTAATTTATTTGGCATAAAATACCTTATTTTGGTATTCAGTCGGGTTTATTCTACGACTGGCGTGAGGTGACAATTGTCGGTCTCGTATAGCGAGGTGACAATTCTCGACTCGAGTGAAGTGACTCTCCATTTGATTTACACGGCGAGTCACTTCACTCGAGTTGAAAATTGTCACCTCGCTATACGAGACCGACAATTGTCACCTCACGCCAGTCGTAGAATAAACCCAAGTAACACTTTCCTTCTAGGTTTGGGGCCCCTATATCATTCAGTATGAGATAGTGTTTCTTTTACGTTACGTTACAGTACGTTTTAACAGAACATCGTGGTTTTTGGTTCAAAAATCTGTTAATCAATGATTATCAGTGGGCATAACTTGAGCCTGAGGAAACCTGGAACTGGTTTGAAAACATTTAATTATTAGCCATATCCTCGAGGCCCAAGAGACTAGTACGCGTCTACTCCATAGGTTCTTTCATCTTAATAAATTCTTCTAGATATTAAATCAAGATTTTCAGGAATACTAAATTTACGCCAGAAAATCCTTTAGCAAACCAGTAACGAAATTGCAATGAAAATTCTTTCGGAAGTTTTTACAAGGTTAATTCCGAAATTCTCGTAACATTGAGATGCAGTAATCTTTTCAGGCGAATAACAAATGTTTATTCTAGTATTGGTGGAATTTGTGTAGAAAATATTTCGAGAATTGCTCAAAAGCTCATTTTGAATAATGCTTCCAGCCGTTTTCAGAACCAATACTTTAAGAATTACCTCATAGATTATTCCAGAAACTGATTCATAAATACTTCCAAGTAAGTGAAATAATAACAAAATCTATAAGGAATTCTTCAAGGAAATTCATGATTCATTAAACCAGGGATTCCTCATAAATTTCTTCATTAATTGAAATTTGTTTTTCAAAGATATCTTTAATTTTTTTGAAGTAAATTCTTAAACCAAAAAATGCTACAGAAATTATTCCAATAGTTACTCCAAGAGTTCAATTCGACATTTTCCAGGGATTTCCAATAGGAAATTTTGGTTGTGGTAATACATATTCAGTAATAATTTTATTAGTTTCTCTGAAGACTAGGCAGACATTCTCAAGAGTCTATAAAAGATCCGAAGATCTTTGACACACTTTATTTTGTTTTTTTTTTCAGGTTTCCCTCGAAAAATCTTAAGACAATTCTTTAAGAATTTCTCTAGGAAGTTTTCTGATGCTATCATGAGAAAAAAACTAAGGGTAGCATTAGAAAAAGTTTTGGTTGAATTCTTAAGGTACCTCGAATGATAATATTACGACTGTGAAGGACTCGTTCTATGCAGTCCTGAAGAAATCTTAGAATAAACAGAAAACTTTGAGCAAATTACATTCTGATGGAATTTCTGAAGAAACTCATTTAATCCCACAGAAACTTTTAGAAAGATGCTTTAAGGGTTGTCTGGTCGGATTACTTGAAGAATCTTCATTTAAACGTGGTTCTTGCTCAGTTTCGGTTTGGTCTAGTTTTTCAGACATTAGGTCCCTAAAATTCTTTTTTATATACATACTTAGCCGCCATCAGCCCTGAAGTAGTCGCATCGGCATACTACTTTTCATCAATTTAAATTTTGATTACTGAATGAAATGTTAAAAACGACTTCTAAAATAGATGCATCAAGGGAATTTATTTTCAAACCTAAATATTAACGTTAATTGAAAATATATTATTATTCCGATTCAGGCATTGCAGAAATCGCTCTCATTTGATTTTGAAGCACGATCAAAGCAAGCGAAGAAAAACATCCCATCTGTTGCGCTTCACGGTCGGCAATGTATCGCAAGTTGTAACAAGTCTGATAAATAGAAGCAGTGAAGGAGAGCCACATAGAGAGAGCAATGATAAAATACATTTTTCTCGCTTGTTTATCGTTGGGGATAGGTGTTTTACTGGCACGATAAACCTCGCGTAACATTACTAAAGGACCTATGTACAAATGAGAGATTCTCTCCTCTCTCGTTCTCTTTCGATTATAACAGTGGAACACTAAAGATTTTGGGAAGTTTTTCACTATAGATCGAAAGCCAATTTCCTTGACTAGCGTTTCATACAAAAAACGCAACAGAAGAGATTAATGTGACTCAGTTATTAATGAAAGAGAAAGTAAACAAAGAGAGCCTCTCAATGTTAGATAGGGCCTTTAGTAATGTTACGCGAGAAACAATCCCCGATAGCAATAGTGTCCCCCAGATTTGGAGCTTGTTTAGAGGGTTTTTATCATGCACGGCTATCCCTCCGATCTGATCAAAGTTGTAACAGTATACGATAAATAGTCTCTTATAATGTGCTGCATATTATGATAGTTCCGTGGAAGATTCTCTCAATTTTCTCAGGATCTAATCCCTGTTCCGAGTAGATGACTAGTTATTTAGTTATTTTGTAGTTATTTTGAAGGGTCCCCGAGCTTGACTCCGCACTGGGCCCTGAAAATCCTAGCTAAGCCACTGACTGAAGTGTTTCTTATTGCATTTATTGATTCAGAAAATTCGGTCGAGATAAACCCCTAATGCCAAAGTTAACCATGGAAGTGTCCAAATGGTTCTGCACCCTACTTAGAGCTAATTCAAACAATATGTTTTATATCTTCAAATCCTTCATCACAGCCACGAGCCACAATGATAAATATAACTCAAAACACCTCATGCGTAGGTAGGCCTTAGATCTGTAATGACAGGTCTTGCAGAAAAAAATAATTCTACGTTTTTCCTTAATTCCTAACAGATGGCAACACATGGCTGATTGTCCTCATGGATGGTCACCGGTAAGGTAACTTCCACATCGATCATCTTCAAGAGGCTTACCGCCCACATCGCCTCGCAGCTGGCTTGGCAAAGAGCCATGAACTCCGCTTCAGTGGTCGACAATACTACCGAAGTCTGTTTACTGGTAGCCCACGAGACTGTTGCACCATGCAGTTTCACAACGTACCCTGAGACAAAAGATTGGCGTTTGGATTGTTGCCCCAGTCCGCAATAGTCATACTGACTTCGCTCGAATCCGATGCTCGCGATACACGTGTGGAATCGCATATTCCAACTCTTGCTGAGCTTGCAAACCAGATCGTTTTCCGCCTCAATTGAGCCTGATGGTTGCACGCCGCACATAAATTTATTTGACCAATTCGTCATTCAAGAACGCCTTCTTGGCATCAATTTGATGCACTTGCAAATTCCGCTGGTTAGTCAGACCCAGAAATATCCTCAACGTTGTCATCTTTGCAACTGGTACATACGATTCCAAGTAGTCGAAACATTTAGTTTGCGTAAAGCCCTTTTCAACTAATCGGGCTTTGTACCGGTCAATTTTGCCTTCGCCGTCACGCTTGGTAGTGAACACGCATTTATTACCAACAGGTCGTCTTCCAGCAGGCAGCTCGGTCAAGCACAACGTGCGATTCTTCTCCAAAGATGAAATCTCATCATCAATTGCATCCTTCCAAAGCGGCCAGTCGTCGCGTTTCTTTAACTCCGCTGTTTCAGTTAGAATATTATCCACGTACTCTTCAGAATTTAACGTTAACACCGCAACTGCGAACTTCAGTTTCATTCAGATCCCCTCCGGCAGTTTGATCGGTTAGTGTATCTTCCAAGTCATCTTCAGCGCTAGCTTCATAGGTTATGATGATAGGTCCATCATTGTTTTACGGCATATTACCAGCTTCTGCACGAGCCACTGGATTGACACGATGGGGTTGTGGTTGGTCCCTAGTGATAAATCCTACCTCCGTTCTGGTCACGATCTTCAGATTATCGTGAATCGTCAACATTCGTATTGATAAAGTGGGGGGACAGGCTTGAAATGGGGTTTGAAAGAAAAGAATATCAGAACAGGCGTGCCTATTCTGCGCGGCGTGTGAGGTGACACGAGTCGAATGAGGTGACAATTGTCGACTCGCTCCCATTTGATTAACATTAGTCGTCTCACGTCACTCGCGGTGAGAGCGACTCGTCTCGACGCCGCGCAGAATAAGCACAAGGTATCCACCGGCGACGCCAAACGGACCAACGTAATGTGGTGTAATTTGGGCATCAATATGGGTGACTTCCGAGGATAGCGAAACGTAAGAGGGGTTATGACAAGGTTGTGGGTAAATCCATCACATTGGGGTTGTGACTCTGTGTCTTGTCAGTAATAGGGTCTGATTGGTATTGTAGTATGCAATAGAGTTCGGAATTGATAGACAGACGACAGGCTTTGAGGAAAGAAGTTTTGAACGTAAGGCAGCAGCACCTTGGATCTTGGAGGGCGCAGGTCTGGAGAGTTGGGCAGCTGTTTATACTGGGTTACATTACGTAGAAAGTGGAATCTGTTTTGCCTCGCATAAATTATGGGAAGTATTTGGAAATGGTTTCTTGTTCAGATTGCGTAACGCAAGAATCTTTAGCTCTGCGTTATATTAGGAGGTTATTATAGTGCAGGGTCGAAGAGAGGTTGAATATTTGATCACTTGAACTTTACGCTGCAAGATATTCGTAGTCGTTTTTCTTTTTTTTTCTGATGTACAGGTATAAACAGGTATATTTAGCCTAAATAATGAACAATCATACGCGTAGAGCCCACGGGTCATGAAGTTAGGATTGAAATCAAAATAATATTGCGCATTTCTTTCACACCACAGGATTATCGCAAAAGTTTTTACCTGTGCCGGAGGTGCCGGTAGAGGTGCGCGATTGCGTCGAGTCGGGTCGGTGTTTTCAGCGGACTCATATTTTGCAAATCGAAGAATGCTCTGAGGGCATCAACATGATTCGATGCAATCCCACACTTTTATTTGTGCTTTTGCACTTGTCTTATTAAATAGGAATACTTTGTGTTAGGGTATAGGTGTATGTAGGTGAATAAACTATGATTTATTAGAATTTTCTGATAGAGGCAGAGTTCACATGTTACTTAGGTATTTGAAAGCAAATAAGAACCACATTGAATAATAGATAAACACTAATGCTCATATTTTTATATTTTTCATTTCATCGCACCTCATTGCCCGAGCGGAGTCGACAAAACTCGAGGTGGATAGATTCGACGGAACTACGATACGGAAAAGAAACAGATGAGAAACTATGGATACATTTATTCAACCATAAAAACCACGTTTTAACGTAATAATTTCATTCTTCTCGTTTCAGCAATCCAACAACCAAACCATTTCTACTATCTTTTCATTTCCTCTCCGTTACATTTATAGTCCCTCTGGTACTGAATCGAATGGCGCATTCCGCTTTTATTAGCGCTGTCTTTGCTGTACGCGCTGGTGTGCTCTGTAGAACATCTGATGTGCTACACGACATGCCACTTCCGGCATTTTGTTGGGCGTGCGGGATGGGCAGTGCTGGTGATGAGGTGGAGGGCGCTATTCGGTTTAGTGCCAGAGGGACTATATCTATTTAATGTATCTGAAACTTGTGGGACCGCTTTAATTCCGGCGCCTGCTTGTGGAAGAACCCGGTGTGCTAAACGGTATAGGGCATGTTAACGGGGGAGGCTTGGTAGGTCCTCGCCCAGCCCGTGTCTAGATTGGCGGATAATTGTCTGCCAGGGTGTGGATTGAGCAATTACAAATTACAATATTACCAGCTTCTTCACGAGCCACTGGATTGACACGATGTTGGATCACAATCTGCTGCTCTTTTTCACCACTATTGCCGTCGTCCATCTTATCGGCACTCCCCAACTAACCAACATTTTAATTCGCCTTTCGTGCTAATATAGTGCTATTATACAGCTTACATGCGTTATATTAGCCTTAGAATAGCCCGATAAGCCCAAAAAGGCGAATTAGTGGGCTAGTGGTTACTTGGGTCATCTTGCATTCGTTTAACTCGACGTCTCGAGCAATGGAAACCTTTCTGCCATTCCAAACACGATAACCATTTGGCGCAAAGGCCACAAAGGTGGTCTTTTCGGCCTTTACATCCAGCTTTGTACGCTTTTGCTTCGAAACATTCTGCCCTCTTGCCCCCAAAATACGAAGATTACTCACGTTTTTTCTCCCATTTCAGACTTCGTGAGGTCGGACTTCGGTTGATCAAGGACACGTATACAGCATTCGTTTCCGGAGTATATGAAACCGTCATCTCCAGTTGGATTTCTTTTTGCCGACAGAACGCTTTCACTTACTTGCCACTATAATGGCCACCGTTATCTCAGCGAAGACGCGACATCCTGGTTTGAATATGTGCTGTCGCCATAGCCTCGTACGTCTTCAAGCACTCCAGCGCTTCACCCTTTCGACTTCATCAGGTAAACGACCGTCATATGGGTGAAGTCGTTCATATGACATATTGCATGCCATTCCAGGACACAGGTGAGATGGGACCACACATGTTGCTATGTACTAGCTAAAACGGACGGATTGTCCGTTTCCCCACGCGACTTGCAAACGGCTTTCGTGTTTGCTTGCCAGCCAGGCACGGTTGCAAGCATTAAAGTTTCTTGTTGCTGTCCAGGTCCAATCCATCCACCATCTTCTCGTCGATGAGCTTCATCAGGTTTCCACTGCCAAGGTGACCGAAGCGTTGATCCTACAACTCCATTTCCTTAGTTATACCATATCACTGTTTGGAGTTGTAATGAAAATCCATCCCGTAGAGCAAACCAGCAACCGTTATCCAGGTACCAACGTTGAAACTCTTCATCCAACGCTGACCCAAAAACGGCAAAAAACGACACAGTTTTCGCAGCAGTGCCGACCATTGTAGGCTTCTTTTTCTCGTGGTTCCGACCGTGCTCTTGACGCAGTCCAGACTCATTCAGCGCGCTTGCGGCCAAATTTTCCGCAGCCGTAGCACTTCAGTCGACATTTTCCTTCAGACATACCAGCGAACGCAACATCCTCCGATTCTTGATTAATCGCGTAAGTTTCTTCCCTTGCGCTTTGATTCGATTTCCAGATACTTTCCCCACGAGTTCCAGGATCAATCTTTCCGATCCGTTGCCAGTGTTCACGGATTCACACGACATGTCCTCGTCCATTTTCACACCGCTTGACTTCAGCTACCGAACCAACTGGTCGAAACGAAGACTCCAGAGTTGAATGCTTATCGTGCTTCATCTCCAATAATTTCCGCATCAGCATGAACCGATTCGTCAAGCTATTCCGCTCGAAACTTCATGGAGATCGTTCCAGATTTCCTTCGGACTCTTGTCCTCTTGTCCTTGGTGTATTCAAGGTGACTATCCACGACCGCACCAATCAGAACCGAACGACACTTGTTGTCCTGTCTCTTCCTGCACGCTTCCCTCTCCTCCTTTTCTTTCTTATCAGCCACCCTCCTGAACCTCCAATTGATGAAGGCCGTACCGTCGATAGGCTTGCTCTTGAGGAACTGTTCGTCGTCTTCCTGCGCTGCATACTTTTCGCCTGACTTCCAGAAACTTCTCGGTTTGGATTCGCTGGGTCCACAAACTTTTAGCAGAGCTTATTATTTAAAACACATTTACTGATTGATGGTTGACAAAGGAATAAATAATTTTGGGGCCTATTTTATAAGTCGACTCGATCAAAATGACTCGACCGGAGTCACTGTCGACCGAAAAATTTGCTCGACTCAGCTTTGTCACTCGAGTTTATCGACAGTTGTCACTCTATGATATATTACTATATATTGGGTATTGGGGAGGGGTAGCCTAAGGGAGTTAATTGAACTGTTGACTGGATGAAAGTGCGTGGGGTCGCCAGCCTTTTATCATGAGAAAACAGCCTTAGTGTTGTCTTCCAAAGGTCTTCAAAGATATTAACTAGCCCTGCTACAACAAACCATCAGGTAGATCATACCATCCTGGTATGATTCTGCAGCCATAGGTAATCCTTGCGCTGATGGTGGCTAAATAATCATCATCATCATCATCAGTTGTCACTCTATGTGACTGGATTACTATGGGAGTCGACGAGTGACATCTGAAATATGCATGCTTACTTTGATCGACAATGACTCCAGACAAGTCACATGAATTCGCTCGATTTACAAAATAGACCCCTACATCTAGATTCGTGGGTTGCTATGATCTATTGTACTTCAACAGTACAGTACAGTGATTACACAGCGTAACAAAAATGGCATTTTTACGTGTCTCAATGATCAAACTACACCCGATTCTGCTTTGCACGGGGGATGCGTACCGTTAAAAAAAAGTTTTCGATTCAAAATTTCAAATACTGTGCAAAAGAATAACACAATTTCTTGACGTTTCATGCAAAAATAAGGTTTTGGCGGAAAATAATGTAAGGGAACATTTTTTGCACGGCCGTGAAAAAAAAAATCTGTGCAAAAACAGAATCGGGTCTATGCGTCTCAGAAATGTTCCAGCATGTCACAATGTTTAGCTACAGGTCATCAAAGTTATATAAAACACTGGTTTTATTGATGTGTGTATACAATTTAAGGTATGATTTATCAAACTTTTTTGTGATCTAATCCACCAAGCATGCAATATAGGTCTTTAACTTTCATTTCCGATATAATTAAATTAAGATCAAATCGATTTTATCAACATGCAATTCATGATGTTCCTAACCGATTTTTTTTTCGAGTGAATACTCAACTAATATAAAATCAAGTTCATCAATTGCATTAACTGATATGTTATCAATCCTCTTAGTGCATCAACAACTCTTTATAAACAACCTGCAAAACGCTTTTACTAGAAACGGAAACCTCTGCGCATGTGCCCTCCTAAGGAACCAAAAAATGCCGCTCCAGACTGGTGACGAATTTATGCGAAGGAAGCTTCCTCAACCGCACGCAGCAGTTGATACGGTCTATGTTCTACAACAGTGCCGCCTGTAAGGAACCATCCATAAACTACACGTTCCTGCGAAAGAAACGATAATTACTGAAATCTAAAATCGATGAATTTTTCCTTTAAATATGTCCAAAGCGTGAGATGTTCTTTATCAAAAATTACTTACGTAATTCATCAACAGCTCCTACCATTAAAAGCTATAGCTGGCAGTTGCAAAAAGCGGAGCAAGGGAATTCACTGACGGAAATAAAGCATTGAAAGCGAGCTACTAGTTCATCGAGTCTACAACAGATGACGACACCGGCATACTCGCACAAACACAGCCATATTGCAGCTTTTGCTGGCTGTCTCAGAGACGAACGAAAAAACAAGGATCTAAAAGGAGCTCAGAGAAAGCGAATAAAATATCCTTGAATGCTTTACGAGCTTCTGAAGGAATGGTCGTAAATATTTACGGAGCGCGGAGGGAAAGAGGGGGGGAGGGGGTAGAATTTTGTAACACTGACTGCAGCTTGCTGGCAAGCAAGTGCAGAAGAATCTAATTTGAACCTCGTTTTGCATGGACTGGTAAACACCTTTTTCTGATTGTTGCTTGCAAAGACGTTATTTAGAGGGTAATTGCGGAAAATTACGCAAATCTCATTAATTGCACCATTGACCATGTGAGTGAAACTTCAATCGCATCGAGAGCACATACGCAAAGTATTTATTTTCAATGATCAGATTTTACAGGCTAATCACCATCATCATTAAAAGCTAAAAATCAATTACCGACATAAGTGGCAGCGGCTCGAAACAAACAGCAGCGTGAGTTCTATCCTTCATTGCGGAGAGACGTTGAAAAATGTAATTGAATTCATGTTCTAGCCCCACTTTGCTTCGGTCCATCAAGTAGTTTGGAGAGTACAAAACGATTTCGTGCCCCGCTGAAATTAGGCTTCTTTGCCCGGTTTCTGTCAGCAGCTCTCTGAAAATGGTGATGAAAACCTGTTGGTTGGCAGTTGCAGAAGATTATGTCTCATTTTTTCGTCCACTGGAGCTTGAATTCGACCGAGCTGTGAACATATTTTCGACCGAACCGAAGCCGGTCGTCCACTCTAGTTCCTTTAGATACCGTAGCAGCAGCAGTAAATTCAATTAAATTTTTAAAATGAAGCATGTTTTCTTAAAACGCGCGGTCGTGAAATTTTCTCCTCTATATATTTTTTTCATTGTCTAGGCCGGGATTGTGGATTGTGGATTGTGGAAAAGGGTCGTCATGCGATAGGGACGAGAAAAACACAGAAAACGTGATTCACTCAATTAATCTAAATCGCCACGGTTTTCGCTGGCTGTCTCTGAGCGGCGGTGGCGTTGTGTCCGTTGCGGCTGGGTTTTTACTGAGAACGGACATGAAAAGCATGTTTTCCTTCCACATCTATTACTTGACAACACGAAGACATCGGAGCAATAGATGGCAAGTGAATAGCGAATGCTCACTCGCCGCGGCTTCAAGGGCTCCGACATGATTATGTGTTAATCCTCCTTTCGGTTTGCTTCGCTGGTTCACTTTCTTTTTCTAAATGATTCGTAAAAATACTGAAAAAAGTTAAGATTATGAAAATAAAATAAAAATCATTTCCACAGTTAGTGTATTATTTCTAGTTTGCCTTTGATCTCTTTTTGCTCAATTCTTAAATCATACTAAAATAATAATTATGGTATTAATGAAACCTTAGCTTAAATATTCAGACCTTTATTTATCGTAATACAGGTAATACCTGTAGGTAGTGGCCATAGGGACTGTCCATTAATTACGTAAGAGTTTATGGGGGGGAGGGGGGGTCTGAGATTTCTTACGCGCCATACAATTTATTTTTAATTTTCATACATAAAATCTTACCATGGGGGAAGGGGTGGTTGAAAAACCCCAAAAAATGTCTTACGTAATTAATGGACCGCCCCATATATATCTTCGTACCTGCTATATGATATACACTAGCCTGGGACACAGTTATATGAAAAATTTAGATTCTCGCTCCAGTCCACTATTTGGATTGCATTTAGGTCCCATAACAACTGTGCAAAATTTCAGCTCGATCGGAGAAACTATATTTTAGCACCAGTCGTTCAAAGTTTGTATGAGATTTACTATGGAAAAACTTACTTTTGCAAAGAAAAATCGCCAGAGGTCGCCCATTGACCTCTATAAAAATTCTGAACACAGATCTCGATAGGTATTTTTACGATGAACAACATTGCCGAAGACTGCAAAGCAATCCGATGCTTGTGAAAAAAGTTATTAAGCATAGACTATTCGGAAATTTGCCCGATTTTGTTGTTATTGTTATTCCTTTACGTGTTAATCAACGTCGCCTTGCCAATAGGTTTTGATTGAATAACTTTTTTCACAAGTGTCGGATTGTTTCGCGGCCTTCAGCAATATTCTTAATCGTAAAAATACCTATCGAGGTCTGTGTTCAGAATTTTTACAGAGGTGCATTAAATGTCCTTCAAATGCGGTAACACATACCAACAGGGAATGTCTGAAAACTCAGTGCAGTGCCAAAAACATGCGTGCCACTCAGAAATTGATTGTGCGTCTCCCATTCTTTGCGAGTAAACTCAAAGCAAGGCGCAGGAGACAATTTGTTTGTGTGGGAGACAAAGCAAAGCACAATCTCTACTCTTTCAGTCTCTTTCGTGAAAGCACAAAATCCACTCTAGAATATTTTCAACAAAGTATGCTTTGAAAGTGGTGTCCGCTTAATAAGTGCTTTGCAAAATCTTATTGTTGTGGATCTTGACATATTTGGTAAAGTCAGAAACATAAGGTGGTGACGAATTATGTTCATCGTGTTTAAGAGTTTTGACAGTCACATATTAATGAAATGAATTCAAGTGAATTTGTTTACGCGTGTACGAAACGCAAAGAGTGAAAATGAGACAACTCGATACTATGCATTCCAAAGCACATTGCGAGCCAGCACAGCCAGGGTGCAGTCCAGAGAAAAATACTCCTGCACGTCTCTTTCGAATTTTGGGTGCTATCTCGCAGCAGCGCGTGTAGCACCGAAAGAGATTTGAGTCGCACCCAATCCCTGCATACCAATCAACTCCTAGCAACGATTATCTAAATCACCACTGACCTAGATAGAAAAAATCATCTTTGACATCGCATTCTTGTGGAAAATCTTACCGCGTTCGGTGTTCCCACATTTGATATTTGCGTTTCAAACGCACACAGCAATATAATACTTAACATGAGATACCGTTTCGATACATATTCCGAACACTTAAGGCCAGTAATGACTTCAAAACACATCGAAGAATGTTTGTTGCTTTGTATCCTCCCGGTTATTTGATCCAATGAAATGATGGATGCCGTTTTTGAAGCTGCAATGCATTTACGTTCAGCTATTGAGAATTGGAATTCTTCCGGGTTCACATAAAAAAATCCAAATTGATCTTCTTGTTTGCCATTGAACATTCACATTTTCTCAACTATTTTGGTAACCTGCTTCGCCATTCGTTTTGCAGAACATCTACGTCTTGATTGGTCAATTCTGCAAGCTTGCTGGTCGCTGTCAGACCTTGAGCATCAAGAATGTTCTTTATCATTGGCTGTACCAACTCAATTGTACCTTCCATTCGATGCCAAAACTGTTGTTGCAATCATATTTATCATATATAAATTTAAAAAATGTGCACTATTTATAGATACCATAAAACTGGGTAACTTTGATAGTGCGAGACTCTCAACATACTAAACGAAATAACAAAGTTTCTGTTAATCTGTTAAGTAAAACGTTTGCAAAAGTATTAGTATAACACTTCATGTCAAAGCTGTTTTCGTTGCAGGTACATTTGAGGATACACCTGCAAATATAAAAAAATATAAGATTTTATCAAATTTGAAACACTTACAAGCAATCTGTTCTACGATCAATTTTTCATGAAGTCATAATGTGTTCATCACTTATCCTTGACAGCCTAGTTGTAGTAAAACACGAATTCGGTCTCAAATCTCTTAGTGAAAACCATTTTCACAAACTGGGACCATTTTTGTAATTTAAGTCAGAAATTTCCATAGAGTAAGTTGGGGCAAAAGTTCGACCTTAGTGGTATAATCAAAGTTTCCAGGAAAATAAAAGCAGATGAAACAAAATAAATACCATACAGAGAACCTTCTTGACTATAACTTTGCTGAACAAACTTGTGTCAAAATATTTACCCATTTTTAGTTATAACAGTTTCAAAATTGATTGTCTTAAACGAACTTTTGCCCCACCGGTGGGGCAAAAGTTCGAATCTAGTGTGGGGCAAAAGTTCGAATCTAGAGTGGGGCAAAAGTTCGTTGGCTAAAACACAAAATATCAATACTGTAGCAGAGCAGTAGGCTTTGCTAACCTTATGTCATTATGTTAAATTCTGTTCTTTGATTATTATCAGTTAGACCTCCAAAGAAGAAGCACACAAATATACTTTGTTCCTTACAAATACCTCGTCTTCCTTCAATCTGGAGTCTACAATATTTTGGCGACGAGAAGTACGAACCGAAGTCAACCTCAAGTCTCTCGACGGAACATCTATCGAAGTACCATAAGAAGAAATGTCCGACAACGATCTCAAGGACGCTATTCTACGTCTGACGGAGCTAATCGTGCAACAGCAGGAGCGGATTACTGCACTGGAACGACCCGATCCAACCGACAGAAGTGAGAAAATCATAGAATCGCTCGCCTCCGGGATTCAAGAGTTCCAGTTCGATCCTGACGACGGCCTTTACTTTGATGCATGGTATTCTCGATACGAAGATGTTTTTAAAGAGGACGGAAAACGCCTGGACGAAGCTGCCAAGGTGAGGTTGCTTCTCCGAAAACTCAGTACGACGGTCCATGAGCGATACGTGGACAGCATCCTTCCAAAGCACCCAAGGGAATTCGGCCTAGATGAAACCGTTGGCAAACTGAAGAAGCTGTTCGGACGTCGGAAGTCAATTTTCCATGCGAGGTACCAGTGTTTGCAGTACTTCAAGAGTGAAGCAGACGATTTTACCAGTAGAAGCATTAACCTAAGAATGCTAATGTCGCTGCTGTTCGTGTTACCAACATCTAGTTTGCCACGAACTGACAGCTTGAGTACCGGGCCTCGAAGTGTCAGATTACTTCTAAAAACCAAAACAACGACATGGTATTGAACAAACAATGAAAACCCCTAATTTAAGGTAATAATAATTAAAATCAGTTTGTGACAACAACGCCATTAGCGTTCTACTACTAATATTTCTATTATTTTACCTCGTATGCGGCGAAGATTAACAAACACTGAGAAGCGTTCTAGTTGTCAAAGCTATCTAACGACCAGTTCAAGGCTCTCCAGTTCATTTGCGGCCTGCAATCACCACGCGATGCCGATATTCGTGTGAGGCTGATCTCCAAGCTAGAATCTGAAGAATCAGCCCCGGCGCGGCCAGATGGTCCAAGTACTATCACTTTGGAAAATCTGGTGGAGGAGTGTCATCGTATTGTTAACCTGAAGCACGATACTCAAATGGTCGAGAACAAGGATAGCAAGACTATCAACGCCATCACTCGGAACCATAAAGATTCAAATCCGAAGAAAGCCAAGATCCCCAAGACGCCTTGCTGGAAATGCGGTGAAATGCACTACACTCGCTTTTGCCCGTTCTCCAGTCACACCTGCACCAAGTGCAAGCAGAAAGGCCACAAAGAAGGGTACTGCTCAAACGACAAAACCAAACCAAAGCCATTCCACTTCAAGCCAAAGGAAAATCTGAAGACAAAAGGAATTTTCTCAATCCGGAACGTGGGAAGCAAGCGCAAATTCGTCACAGTGGAACTCAACGGAGTACCGGTCAAGCTTCAACATGATTCGGCATCGGACATCATAGTCATTTCGGAAGAAAACTGGATCAAAATAGGACAACCAGCGACTCGGAGAACTGCCGAAGCAGCAATCACCGCCTCTGGAGATAATCTCAAGCTTCTAGCAGAATTTCACACCGACATCACCATCGGCAACGTGAGCAAGTCAGGGCGCATTTTCATTTCAAACAATCCTGAATTGAACCTGAATTGACCTGTTCGATCTTTGGTCCATTCCAATCAACAGTCTTGTCAATGCAATCCAGCAGCGTCCTGAAGATTTTACAAAGCAGCTCAAGAAGAAGTTTCCAGAAGTGTTCAAGAGTACGCTGGGCCGATGCACGAAAGCGAAAATTAAGCTGTACCCGAAGCAAGACGCTCGTCCGGTGTACTGTCCGAAGCGACCGGTGCCTACACGGCACTTCCGAAGGTGGAAGCAGAACTCCAGCGGCTCCAGGACAAAGGTATAATTTCTCCAGTGCAATTTTCAGATTGGGCGGCACCAATAGTCGTCGTACGGAAGGCAGATAATGTCTCTGTCCGTGTATGCGGTGACTATTCCACTGGCTTGAACGACGCTCTCGAATCTGACCGGCACCCTCTTCCACATCCTGATGATCTGTTCGCTGAACTATCCGGAGCACGGTTTTTCACCCACCTGGACTTGTCAGATGCCTGGAGTGAAACCTTATATGGACGATATTCTCATCGCTGGCAAGACCAAGGAAGAACACGACCGTAGCCTGTATGCTGACCTTGAGCGAATTCGAGAATATGGCTTTCACCTCAACATTGAAAACTGCAAGTTCGCCGTTTCCCAAATCAAGTTTCTCGGGCACATAGTCGACAAAGACGGTATTCGCCCAGATCCATCGAAGACGTTAGCGATTTCCCAGATGCCACCACCGAAGGACGTTCAACAGCTTCGTTCTTACCTGGGAGCTATCAACTATTATGGACGATTTGTGAAGCAGATGAAACAGTTAAGAGCACCTCTCGACAATCTGCTCAAAAAAGACGCCCACTGGAATTGGACATCCGAGTGTCAACAATCATTCGACAAATTCAAGGTAATTCTTTGTTCGAATCTGCTCCTGACCCATTTTGATCCAGCCAAGGAAATCATTGTCGCGGCGGACGCATCCAAGTATGGACTTGGGGCCGTAATCATGCACCGTTTTCCAACCGGCGAAATCAAGGCTATCGCACATGCATCAAGATCTTTGACGTCAGCAGAAGCCAGCTATGGACAGATAGAGAAAGAAGCACTCGCCCTAGTTTTTGGAGTTACTCGTTTTCATAAAATGCTGTACGGACGTAGATTCATCCTCCAGACGGATCATCAGCCGCTGATCAAGATTTTTGGATCCAAGAAGGGTATACCGGTGTATACTGCCAACAGACTGCAACGTTGGGCCCTCACTTTGCTCCTGTACGATTTTGAGATCCAGCACATTTCGACTGACAAGTTCGGTTGCACAGATGTCCTGTCAAGACTGATGTCCACTCAAACCCGACCAGATGAAGATTACGTTCTCGCTGCAGTACACTTGGAAAACGAAGTCAAAGCTGTTGTCACAGACACGGTGAGCAAACTCCCCCTGTCATTCAAGATGATTGTTGCTGAAACCCAGAAAGATCAAGTTCTGCAGCAAGTTATGCAATTCCTGAAAGAAGGTTGGCCCGTAAGTAGTAAGAAGATTACTGACCCTGTGACTGACTGACTGTGAGAAAATTCAACTCCCGACGCGATGGATTGCAGATAGTCGACAACTGTTTGATGTTTAGTGACCGCATCGTCATTCCAGAAAAGTTTCGCAAGCAAGTACTTCATCAGCTCCACAAGGGACCGAATGAAATCACTGGCAAGAAGCTACATTTACTGGCCAAATGTTGACGAGGACGTTAAAGACTTTGTTCGTGAGTGCAGATCCTGTGCTCAAGCAGCGAAGGCTCCGACGAAGACTACTCTGGAATCCTGGCCCGTGTGCACCCAACCATGGCAACGTGTACACATAGATTACGCAGGCCCAATCGGCGGATACTATTAGTTTAGTTTAGTTTATTTCACATATGACTTAAGACTAATGTCTTTTTCTTGCCATAACGGTTGAAACTACAAAGTTACACAATTTTAATAATACTACATACATACATACTACAAAAACTTAAAAATAATCATCTATCGAAAAATGTAGTGCAGCCTTTCTTGAACATTGCTTCCGAACGAACACGTTTCAAATCAGGTGGAAGTGAATTCCAATATACCACACCCTTCACAAAAAACGATTCGCCATACAGTGAAGTATTGTGGACAGGAACAGATAAGTTCATATTTCGTCTTCCTTGAAGTGGTGTTAACTTAGAAAACAGATAATTAGGTGTTCTTCGGTTCAAAATCTTGTGCATGAAGAGACAAGCTCTCAAGGCGTGAAAGTTGCGGAAAGGACAGCCTAAAAGAGATTCTTGGAGATGCCGCACTGATGTCCATCTATTTATGTCATAAACATATCTCACAAAATCATTCAAAGCAACTTCAAGTTTAGATAGCAATGTCATGGTCATATTCGCATAGACCACATCCGCAAAAATGAAGTGGGGCAACAATAATGATTTGAACAATTGAAGCTTGGTTTGCACTGGCATATCCATTGTCACAGCTCCCAAAGTCCTCAGACCGCTATATATTTTTCCGCATTGCTGAGAAACAGTTTTGTCCCACTTAAGGTTAGTTTGAAAAATCATGCCAAGATTACTACCATCGCAGGTTAGCCCAATATGGTTTCCATCAACTTTTAAGTCAGGAAAAATTAGATTGTCTTGTCTTGGTACACCAAACAGCAAAGCTTTGCTTTTGCTGTGATTGATCCGAAGGTTATTCCTCATGGCCCAACGATGTAGTCGTGTCAGATCTTCATTAACCCGTATAGGCCTGAGTGAAAGCAAAAATACTGAAACCATCACCGCTCAGAGAATTCTTAACGGATTCAAATGATTTTTTGTCAGTTCACTGGCCCACATTTCCAGTTTCTAGAAGTGGCCAGAGGAACTCGTAAATATTACTGTGGCCGGAGTTATTCCGGTGAGTCACTGGGTCAAGTCGGGTAAAAAAGGGCTATTTTTTGGGACATGCCAAGTTACCTTTATTTATTTGTAATGACAATAATTTTAATTTGCATTAATCATCAAGATCTGATATTCAACATTATAAATGAAGAGTTTTGCACCGTTTAAAATATACCGTGTGTGGTAATTCGTATGTAATGTCCGGAAGAACCGGCTATAGATTTGTTGGATACTAAACCGTTTCAATGCTAGAAAAGCAGAAATCAAACATAATTCTGCACTAAAATGCGTTCCCATAAGCTTGGCACATATGTTCAGATACAAATTAGCCACTTTATCGTAAGTTTGAGGCGTCCCGGAACCCGAAAATGGCCTTTTGTAGGATTAATCAAATGCAAAACTCATACATATCCAATCAAATCGTTTCTCAAAAGGTTTACACTGATGCAATTTTCTTGAAATTCCGTCATGTAGTGGCCACATTATAACTGATTCTGGAAATTAGCTCTGACTTGAAATTTGCCTACCTCCAGGGGCACAAACGCACAGTATTCTTCTCACCCGACCTGACCCAGTGATCCACCGGAATAACTTCGACCACAGGAATATTTAAGCGTTCCTCTGTCCACTTCTAGAAACTAGATATGTGTGCCAGTATACTGACAAAAAATCATTTGAATCCATTAATAATTCGCTGAGCGGTGAGGGTTTTAGAATTTTTGCTTTCACTCAGGCCTATACGGGTTAACAAGGTGCAGCAACTCAGCCGGTAATTTTCCTGGATAAATGCAAACTAATTGGACATCATCTGCAAATAATTGGGCTCTACAATAGTGCAACACGTTGGGAAGATCATCAACATACAGCGTGAATAAAACTGGGCCAAGCACTGAGCCCTGTGGGACACCCGATGTAACGGCAGCACTTCTAGATGTTTTATCATTACAGACGACTACCTGTGTTCTTCCTGATAGGTAAGATCGTATCAAACTAACTGCTTTGTCAGTGAAGAGATAGCGGTCATACAACTTACTGCACAGCTGATGATGGGAAATGGTGTCGAACGCCTTGGAAAAATCCAACAAAAGCAATACGACCTTATCCTTGTTGTCGACAGCCACTGCGATATCATCATAAACTCTTAATAAGGCCGTCTTAACACTTTGACCTTGCCGAAACCCTGCTTGATGATCCGAAAGAAGATTGAACCTTTCAATATGTGCTACCACTTGTCGCTTAAGTAGCTTTTCCAGAACCTTGGACATACCGCATAATAGACTGATTGGACGCAAGTTATCGATCGAATTTATGTGCTTTTTCTTACGTAGCGGTAGTATTTTTGCTTTTTTCCAAGCGGACGGGAAGACTGAAGTAGCTAGGATGTTATTGAACATCCAGGTGATATGATCGACAATCAACGGAAGCACAATTTTCAAAAACTTCATGGATATCCCATCCACACCTGCTGCATCTGATTTAATCTCGAAAACTGCATTCACAACCTCATAATTACGAATGGGTTGAAATTCGAGCCTATTTGCATTTCTTTCCGAACGTTGATGAACAGGAATTGGCTGTACAGATTCTTCAAGTGGCGTAAAACTACTTGGAAAAGCAGCATCAACTGCGTCAGGTTCAAAAAGACATTCCTCGTGTTGGTTGGATTTAGAAACACCAACATGTTTTATTTTTTTCCAAAATGCTTGAACGGGTTCCCTCAACCCAAACAGGTTATTGATGTACTGTACTTTGGCCCGTCTAGTTAATAGATTCACTTTGTTCCTCAGACGATTGTAGACACTCTTCAATAACGGTTTACTATCTGGTAGTGCCAACTTCCAATCTTTGTAAGCTAGATCCCTCGCATACATAGCACGCATGATGTCATCGTTGAACCAACTGTTATACTTCTTACGGTGCCTAACAACACGGACAGGGATAACTGCAACATGAATAGTTGTGATACTAGTAATGAAAAAGTTCATCTGTTGATCGACGTCACCCGAAGAATAAAACCGGTCCCAGCAAACACTGTCCACCGCTGTTTGCAAAGCTACAGCATCAAAATGGACATAGTCCCGGTATGTTTTTGGCTTATGGCATGTCTGTACCTCAATATCCAGTGAACAGAAAATCAAATCATGTTTCGAAAGAACTGGCATAGCTACCTGATTAAAAACGATCACATCATTAGGCTGATTTGTAACCAACAGATCTAAAAGTGAGCATCCACTATCGTAAAAATGAGTTGGTTCATTTCCGACCACCTCCAAACCAAACATAGCAAATGCGGATTGAAGCCTGGTGCTCCTTCGGTTACTCAGTAGCATATCTGTGTTCAAATCACCCACTAAAGCGACGTGCTCATAAGTCGAAATAATGCCTGACAACTCTGATTCAAGGAACAAGGAGCAATCACTTTCAGGTGGGTTGTAAACTACGAGTAGAAGAAGCTTAATGGCACCAATGCTGATTTCTACTCCAAGACACTCAGTTTTGAACGTCGAGTCATCACAAAGAGATGTACAGTAAACCGTTCTATGACGAACATGCTCCTTGATATAAACTGCTATACCACCTCCTCTTTTGTACACACGATCATTCCGTATTACTTTGTAACCGAGTATCCCGATCGCTCCATCAGGAATCGCTTCATTTAACCACGTCTCCGTGAAACAAGCAACTGTTACTTTGGACATTTCCAACAACAGTCTAACTTCTTCAAACTTGCTTGAATGATGGGCACATAAACTTTGCACATTCCCATGACAAATGTTTAGCTTACCAGTCTTGAGAACAGTGTTCAAAACTACCTTCGGTATCGTATGTGAAGGAGTGGTTCTTATGAAACTAGACATTTGTGTAATAGCGAAAAACAATGATCAAAGGCTGCATATATAGGTCACAACTCACGAAACAACTGTTCAATACAATCTTCATTTCTGACAATTTCATACAATTACAACACCTAAAAAAAAAGTGTGATGAAACAAACTAGCGGCTACAACTGGGACAACTGTTCGATAGACATAATAGGTGTTGATGGACCATCAGTAGTTCTTTTCACGTGCACGATTCCATTTTTTGTCGACACTGTCGCAAGTTTTTTCTCTTGGCGCATCTTCAAGGCTGCTCGTTTGATCGATCTGGCATTCATGGTTAAATTTTCATTGATGTACTGGATGGCTGGAGTCTATTCCGATGTGCTGAAGATTGAGATCTCGTTTGGTGAGATACTTGGAGTAGAACTCATCTCTCAAACAGACTGAAGAAAATTGCAGCAGGGTGAGACAGCGGGTACCATCAGCCAAACGACCGGAACGCAGACGCTTACATTGGATGTGTGTTACTTTCCACTCTTCAATACCAATAGCTTTCGATATCGCAGAGACGTGACGATGTAGATCCTCATTTACGAAATAGGGAATACCAACAGCAATCAAATCCGAACGGTTCTCTAGACGACTGATGGTTTCAGCAGTAGAATCCACACGGTTCTTCATAGCCTCCAAGTCAGTGCGAAATGAATTAGACTCGGTAGCACAGCAGGCCCTTAAGTGCTCAATATCTCCTTTCACATCGTCAATTTGATTTTGAAGATCCTGTTTCAGTTCGTCAAGCTTGCCATTAACCTCAGTCCTCATGCAATCGATTTTGTGGTTTGTTTCGTCAAACCGTTTCGTGAGCATCAACATAACAGTTTCCAAAGAAGGGGTGGATTTTGTATCGCCCTCCTTCTTTTGACCGGATCCAAGATTTGGCGTTAAATTGCTACGTAACCGCCTAGAATTCGGGTCCTCACTAGCCATATCAAACACAGTTGATCACAATAGACAACGAAACAATGGCTATTCACGTATATATCACGATGGCAATAGTAGTACGATGCTGAGATAAATTTATCGTCGAATTTCAGCTGAGATATCGTTCGATTGACCAAGATATCAATTCGCGAGTGATATACAGGTGTAAACTACTGATGCAGTTGAAGTTTATTCTCATAGGATATACATTTCACACGATTTATTCGATTATTGCAAGAGCTCTTATTCGCGGCGGCTAAACGACGGCATGGTTGCCAGAAAAACTCCTCCTATTACTTGGTTATAGTGGACGCATATTCCAAGTGGCCAGAAATTTTTCGAACTCGTAACATAACCGCAACTGCAACGTTGGATATACTACGTGAAACCTTCGCTCGCTACGGGAATCCGGAAACCCTAGTCTCGGATAACGGAACCCAATTCACTAGCGAAAAATTCCAGCAGTTCGTCCAAGAGAACGGAATCAATCACATGCGTACTGCTCCATACCATCCCCAATCGAATGGTCAAGCAGAGCGTTTTGTCGATTCTCTCAAGCGCGGACTCAAGAAGTTAAGTGAAGGGGAATCTACGCCAACACTACAGCATCTTCAAACCTTCCTGTTTGTATACCGCAATACACCGAATAAGTGCAGTCCGCAGACGAAGACTCCAGCAGAACTGTTTCTTGGTAGACCAGCCCGGACGACTTTGGACCTCTTGAAGAAGCCCGTTCGAACACCTACGAGCAGTAATGATCAACAGAATCTGCAGTTCAACAGAAGACACGGTGCTATCAAACAATACACATGTATTGCTGACTATGAAAAGTCTGAAAAAGTCGTGCGAAGTGCGTATATGGCCTCCACTTTGGTGTGTATATAGCGTTTTCATGCATTTTATACGAGTGATTTGATTCATATATAATGATGTAAAGCAAAAAATATACCAACCGAAATGTTGACTGGGACACAGAAAACACCAGTTTTGAACAGAAAAACTGCTGTTGAAGTTTCGATTATGACGACGATTACGATGACGATTCCTTGAACGTTAAGAGAGTACTGCCAGGGCCATAGAAACACCATTAGACACCATTAAAAAAACTTTCTCATACATTCCAGATTTGTTTTCTTCAGCCAGTTGCAAAGTTGCATTGATGAGAAAAATTCATTTTCAGTCAGAAAAACACTTGTTCTGTTGGTGAACGGGCTGCCAAAATCTAAGAAAATTGCCTACCTTTAGGCGTTTACTGTGGTTTATACTGTAATTCACAAAATTCAATTCCGAAATCCACTGATTTATCAACATTATTATTTTGAGACCTGATACAGATTCTTGGACCTCATATCTAGTGAGTAGCATATCTTGTTATTTGTGAAGTTTTTCTTACACAGATTGATCAACATCATTCCGGAGTCTTCGCTTGTTCATTTCTAAATATAATCGTTTATATTATTCGACAACATCCAACCAGTACTGGTTAATAAATATTTCGATGATACATACATATCCGTTAGGTACTTTTGTAGAGGACAAAAAAACTGAGGAATTCGTTCATTTGCACCATAATCCAGGAACACCCAAAACCGACAGCATAAATAATTTATGAGCGATTTTTCTTCATCATGCTGGATGCGCGAATTTATTGGAACAGATGGCAGACATTCTTTCATTGGCATTGTCGTGTCTGCAAATGTGATGTCAGAACATTGCATCGGTTATACCTACCTTCCTAAGGATTTTTAAATTATTTCAATTAAACTTTCGATTTAAAACTAGAAATCAAATTCTTGTGATGTTATGGTAAACGGCACTAAACTTGTGCAATGCCAAATCACAGCGTAATCGAGTTCTTCATTATAAAGGTGTGCTGAAAGGAGAAAATGGAAAAAAAATGGATTGCCATTCAGTTCTTGTTACTTTCCGCCTTTTACACATTTACTAGCTGCTATGCTACAGAAAGAAGTCAATGTAGAACCAGCAAACTGACAGCATTCGTATGCATACAGCTAAATTGCATACATTCGTTTCGTTCCGAGGAAAGCCATCTGACGGCGGATAGCTCAAGTTGGAAAGCCATTAAAACATAAGCTAATGGGTATGCTTCTGCTTTGTCTCGCATACCGTTGTTCCGCTGAATAGAGCGATACGGGCCGATGTGATGCCTAATAGGGGAATGTGGAGCAAAGCATAATTTGGTTCATTGTTAAATGCAAACTATTATACTAACTTTCGATTCAAAGTAAAACAATAGTAGTAAACGTAGTAGTTTCGATTCAAAGTAAAACAATAGCAAAGTAAACGAATAGTAGAGAAACGAAACAATTAGGTAATGTATGTCATTGAAAGCTTGATTTTTATTTGTGTAACATAATTGGGTTGTTAAGTGATGGAAAATTAACAGCTTTTATGCTTGATCGAAAGAGCACATTTTTATGAGTATATCGATTTCAATCCGTAGACTCAATGACATTTCAATTTACACTATGATAGCTCGCCCCGAAGTAAAATTTGCCGAGGGGTGATTCAAAATTAATTTCCATAATAATTTCCTTCGTACCTGCGTATATCGTGTGGCAGGAATGCAAAAAAAATGGTCATTGGCACAGTAAGCTCTCAGTTAATAACTGTGGAAGTGCTCATAAGAACACTAAGCTCAGAAGCAGGCTCTGTCCCAGTGCACAGTGGGACGGATTGAGGTTTTAGGAGGAAAGATGGAACTCACGCCTTCAATTGTGATTTTACGTTAAAATAATGTTCTACAAAGTTGTTTCTAATATAAAAACAATTTTTTTGGTCGGAACGAAAATTAGGGTGACCCTATGATAAAAAAGATAACCATCAAAACTTTTTTAATTTACGGAATATTGATATAGTTTATTCTACAAAGTTGAAGATCGAAAAATTTCAAGCTGATTTGATAAAAAAAAGTTTTTTCCTAGCTCAAAAATTGACCGTTTTAGAGCATTTTTGCTATTGATGTAGGGTGGCCCATCAAAAATTGTTTTTTTTGTGTTTAATTTTTATTATTTCAAGTTTCTTAGTAAAATTGTCTTCCCATTACTTTCGAGACTAATTGAAACGCAAACATAAAAGATATAGCTAATGGAAACAAATAGATACAATAGTCTTTTCGTAATGAAAATTTAATTTACTTCCTTGGACATAGAGTATCATCGATACTAATACATACGATATACGAATGCAAAATGAAAAATATGGCAAAGAAAGCTCTCAGTTAATAACTGTGGAAGGGCTCCTAACAACAATAACCTGAGAAGTATGATCTGTTCCAGTAGGGACGCGATGCCAACAAAAAAAAAAGAATATTGATACAATTTTTTTCTGATGAAAAGTTAAAGACTTTTTGATAACTAAAAAAATATGTTTATATGTTTGTATAGTTGGGAAAACAAAATGAATTGTGTTGACATGACGATAGTGTTTGTCAGCTTAAAAATGTGAATAATCGTATTATACTTCGGCGGATCTGTTTGCTAATGATATGACTGGTTCATATATTAATAACCGTTACTAACAGATTTTTGAAGGAACTCCCAAATTTACTATAATGTTCAATTTTCAGGCATGACTATCTCTAAACTATAGCCTTAATTATTCGAAACATCTAAACATGATCAAATAATGCATATAGTTATTCTACTTAATCTAGCCTTGAAAGTCAGCGTCATAATCAGAAATCGTACTCTAGTAATATACCGTTCCAGATACGATATATCTCCTACGGTGGACAAATTACTAGTAATTGAGCATTTGTTACTTCCAATCAGAATGTTTCCCAAAGAGCCCGGCAAATCCCAGAACAGGTAACGAACGTGAGGTAAATTTAGAAGATATTTTCAAAAAACTTTTCTCCTTATTTATATTGCTGAGCTCCTTTGACTCTTTTCGGAAGTACGTATATAAGAATATGAAATAAGTTAGTTTTTTATTCCGATTTAAAGCCAAAGGATAAGAATTGTCATAAAAAAAAAATCTTTTTTTGCCCCAACTACATTTACAAAAAAGCGTTTGTTTTTCATGAAACATGTTTATAACTATTCACCGACAAAATTGTATAGGCCTTAAAGTATGCGTCTCAATCGTATAAAGATGAAAGAATGACAACTTTGATGAGATATCTAAAAAATAAAAAAAAATATAACACAAAAACCTATTTTTGAAGGGCCACCCTACATCAATAGCGATAAATGCTCTAAAACGGTCAATTTTTGAGCTAGGAAAAAACTTTTTTTTATCAAATCAGCTTAAAATTCTCCGATCTTCAACTTTGTAGAACAAGCTATGTCAATATTCCTTAAAATAAAAAAGTTTTAATGGTTATCTTTTTTTTACATAGGGCCACCCTAATTTTCGTTCCGACCAAATAAATTGTTTTTATATTAGAAACAACTTTGTAGAACATCATTTTTACGTAAAATCGCAATTGAAGGCGTGAGTTCCATCTTTCCTCCTAAAACCCCTATCCGTCCCACTGTGCAGTGGGGACGTAATGCCAGAAAGAAGAAGAAGAAGAAGAAGAAGTGTAGTGTCAAAGCAAAGAGATATTTGGAATAGAGTGTACAGTAGGGCGATTTTAAAAATGTTTGAAAATCCAATCTCCCATATACTCCCTACCATCCTTACCATAAAAATAGTGTTCTGTGAAATTTTCAGCTTACTAGGTGGTGATTTAAAGATGGCCCAAAGACAATGTACCGTTTTGATTCATATTACGGACACTTAAGGCCTCAGTGAAGTATAACTGATCAGAAAGCATATAAAATAAATCATTCCGTATGATTTCTCCACGTTATTGAGCCTTCAAAGCACTGAACTTTCAAATGGTGGGTGAAGATTTTGATTCCGCAACATGAATAATTTTAAATACATGGAAATGTGTGGACTTTTCATGATTCTTATTCCGGACACTTTTGCCCCACATTCCGGACACTTCGATTCAAATTCCGGACAGCTCGTGAAAACCATATATAGAAAAGACAAAACTTCAATTGAAATCGTTTAACCACTAAACAGACGTATAAGGAAATTGGGCATTATAAATTTGCATAGATATCTGTGGAAAATGTTTATTTAAACGAGCCTCGAAAGTAAGAACATTTGAGCGGCAAAAATTGAAACATTTCGTGTGAAATGTTTCCCATACAAAGTGAGAGTGTCCGGAATATGAAGCTGTCCGTAATATGAATTGAAACGGTATGTTTATATGGAAATTACTATGGAGAAATTTCGAGGTAAGTTCCAATCACGCTTGTACTGTAATGTAAGTAGAAACTTATCATCCCATATTGAAAACTCATTCTTCAAACTTTAATGAAGGATGTTGCTGAAGAAATAAATCCGCTTTGAGCTAATTTTGTTTGGATTTTTTGTACATGTTTGCAGGGCTATAATCACATTTTAAGCTATATAATAGCAAACAAACTCATGAATTTCTTTCTTCAGCAAATTTCTTTATTATGGTTTAAAGAATGAGTTTTTACTATGAGATAATGAGCTTATACTTACTTCACAGTACTAGCGTGTTTGAAACTTATCTCAAGATTTCTCCATAGTAATTTCCATATAAACCTACATTGTCTTTGGGTCACCTTCAAATCACCACCTAGAATGCTGAAAATTTCACAGAACACTATTTTTTTTGTAAGGATGGTAAGGAACATATGGGAGATTGGATTCTCAAAAATTTTTAAATTTTGAACCGGCCTAGTGTACAGTGATCAATTTCTTGCGAAACATTCTCCGAGAACAGCCTTGTGCACCGCCATAGTTTATATTCCATGCGAAAAAAGAGTTTAATTTATCCTTAAAAATCCTTATCCTATATTGAAAGACTTTAAAATAAATTAAGTCATGGGGCAAAATGCTTACACCTATTTTATAAATAATTTTAGTCATCCATCTTGCATTATGGAAAGCACCAGGAGCTCTTATTTTAAAATTTACATTAATTTTTCCACCCAAAAATATAATCGTAAGCTGAATAACTTCACGATAATCTTCGTGGTGATGATGTTCTATTAGTTGTCGCTCAAAAAATTCTAAAAGAATCACCCTCTCGTTGTCTGTTATTGATGATTTAACGAACGCATTATACAAACCAGAATGGCATGAACTCTTTTCCAAGCGGTGCCATTCCATCTGAAGCCGCTTAAAGATCTCAACATTTGGAGATTGTTTCGGGAATGAAGGAGCCCAAGGCTGAGAATCTCTTTTGAAAATATAAACTAAACACTTCTGTTGCCCTTTTTTTAACTATTCAAAAGAAAACCTTAATGAAAATATCTTAACGAAGAGTTGCATGCCAATAAAGAATCATGATTCAAAACTATACAAACAAAGTTGATTTGTTAGATCTGTTGAGAATATTTTTTTTATCAATTTACAAATTAAATGATCACCCTTATGCAAAACTGAGGACAATAGCCCTAATGAAATGTCACATATTATATGTTAACAGTGGCCTACGATGACATAGGAGATGTTTAATTACTCTTGTAAGTGAGTACCGCCGAAAACCCTTAACTTTTTAATCGTGGGTAAAGAATACGCTTCCGCAGCATGAATAATTTTAAATAAATCGAAATGTATAGCCTTTTGATGGTTCTTATTCCGGACGCGTCCTCACTTTTGCCTCATATTCCGGACACTTTGATTCAAATTCCGGACATCTCATGAAAATGATTAATAGAAAAATCAAATCATCAAATGAAATTGTTAAACCACTAAAGAGACGTCTAAGGCAGTTGTGCATTATAAATTTGCATAGATATTTATCAAAATAGCTTATTTAAACGAGTCTCTAAATTGTGAACTTTCGAACGGCAAAAATTGAAACATTTCGTGTGAAATGTTTCCCATACAAAGTAGAGTGTCCGGAATTAGAAGCTGTCCGTAATATGAATCAAAACGGTATTCCTATTGTCTTCAATATTCAATTAAAATTCTATTTTTTATTTTTTTATTTTTTTAACAAAAAGGACCACCCTAATGTAAAGTAAATGAACCACTCTAATGAAATATCACATATAATATGCTTTCAGTGGCCAACAATGATATAGGATATGTTTCAATACTATTGCCTTGAATTTCTCAGCAATTGAATTCAAATCGTTCATTTCAAATTCAATTCACTCCCCCAACTCAAAAATTCAAAGTCCCAAAAGGTCGATTTTTTCAAAAAAAAAAAAAAAAAAAACCAAATAATACCAGATCTCCACGTTTCATGCATTTCTTTCTTTTTCATGGGTCAAAAAAGCCAAACTTTGACCGCTTTGAGGGTCCACTTAATGAAGTCCGATTGAGCTCAAATTTTGCATGGGGACTTTTTTCGAGGAGACAAAACTTTTGAGCAATTCCATTTTTTAAAATTCGAATAATCGATTTTCATTGGCACCCTAATGTGTATTCAACTTCGGCTACTGTAATCCGGGTTTGTTCAGTTTGTTTTTATAGTATCAGAAATTTAATTTAGAAATATTTTAAAAATAATTTAAGATTTGTTATCCGCGAGTGAAAACCCGGAAGTTCAAGTGCCACGTGAAGAGGTCAACATCGGTGACTACGTGTACCCGGTCAGTGACGATATCCTCTGAGGCCGTTGAAAAACCTCCAAAACATTGGGCCGGGGTGAATCAGGCGTCCAGCATCAGACGACTTTGGGTTGCCATACATCAGAATCTGTAGGCTAGGCAGCCCCTGGGATGAGATTCCGGTAAGTCTGCATGCTTTTTACAGGCCTTGGCAAACCCTCTAACTTATACTTGTCGTTGAGACGATTTGGTTGAATATTCGTTGTTTCGATGATATGAGTAGCTTCCATCGTGAATGCTCGTTGGTCGAGAAACTCTAGAAAGCTTTCGATGGAAGGAACTTGCGGATCGACTTCGTTCAAGGATGTTCTATCTGCCCATTGCTGACGAGTTTCTGGATCCAGCTACACCAGAAGAATTTGAATGAGCCAACTATCTCTTTCCTCTGGCTGTGATGCTTTCACTGCCCTTATTACGTCATCGGATCTACTGTATACCCGCCGAAACGATGATACCGGTATGTGGGTGGTATGTTCAGAAAGCGCTGAATATGATGATTTACGATGTGGTCCTCTCTATCAAACCGCTTTTTCAGAGCACCTAGAGCACACTTCTTCTTATTTAATGTGCCGAAGGAGTGCTGCTACGGATCCAGCCGTATATGTTTTTAAATACAGTAGCCTTTGAGCATCGGTCAGCCTGGGATGATTGAGAACCGAGCTGATAAAAAGGTTGAAGAACGATGTCCACTCTCCGTAGTCTCCAGAAAAAGTTGGAAGGATGCCCTTTGTGAGATTTAGTTCAGGTAGTCCCATAGGTGAAACGTTGTGACCTAATGCCAAAACTGAAGCAGTATTATCGACCGCCTTATCTCGGTTTCGAGTCACCCTTTGAAATTGAGTTCCTTTACCGCGTCCCTGTTCTGCCTCGATGCCACTCTTGATAATATCGTCTAATAGGTCGTCATCCCTGCAAAGGTCCAGAATTATGTCTTGATGCTTCCGATAGTCTAGCTACCAATCTCTCAGGCATTCCACACCAGCATCCAAATCGTCAATGCGTGCAGTGGTAGAATTCATGGCACTCACTCTGGACCATATACCAGCAAGTCGGCCCATTAACGCGGTGCGTTTCCTCCCCACACTACTTTACACGTAGCACTTTTAAGGCCTGCACTCGAAAAAAAATGCACCAGACAAAAGTGTTCACCAAAAATTTATTTTAAGTCGGATTTTCTTGAATCTTTCAGAGAATGAACTAATACATGTGGATTATGTTTCAGTATAATTACTTTATTCAATGTTCGCTTTTAAAATTTAAAAACTTTAAAAACTTCGCTGAAAGCCCGCATCTTTCCCTTAAGACCCCTCATTATATTTTGTGCAATAGTGGAGCCAACCTTTTTGGTCACTTTCACCCAGGCTTTCTTCAATTCTAGCTCGTTTTTAAACACATTGGACGATTTTCGTACTTTGACCTTCATTATAGCTCAAAGTCTTTCAACCGGACGAATTTCTGGTGAATTTGGGGGTTGGTGGTTTTTGGTACAAAAACAACGTTATTGTCTCTGTACCAACGTCGATCGCGCGTAATGGCATGCTGCCAGATCAGGCCAAAATAATGTCTCGTCTTCGTGAGATCGCAGGAAGGGCAACAGACGCTTCTGGAGGCACTCGGTGCTGCAAATATCGCTGTGGTACCCGTTGTAATGTACGGTTTACTCAGTTTACCGCATTGGCAGGCCATGTGCCAGAGCAAGTAGTGGCAGTAGTCCCTTTTCTTCTTTCTTATGTCTTCCGAAACATCTAGTCGTGATTTGGCAACGTAGAACTCTAGCCCCGGTATCTACTTTGCGTCTGCCTTGATGTAGGTTGCGTCACTCATAACCACACATTTCGGTTTCGTTAACCACAATCAATACAGCTTCCTTGCGCGGGATTCGACTACCGTGGTTTGTTGATCACGCCGGTTCGGTGCTTTCTGGACCTTGAATACACGAAGCCCAGATCGTTTCATGGTTTGCTGAACGAACCAGGTGGAACACTTAGCATTCAGAGCCACGTCGCGAATCTAAAGGTTCAGATTATGCTTGAAATAATTCAGATCGAAATGAACTTCACTTTCGGCCGATTCCGCCATCGACCGAACAAGTGAATGCTGGTTTCAAACCAGCACAACCGTATGCCACAAAATCCTTCACTTATCTGAGATCTCGATCGCGAGACACACAGTCTTGTGCGCGCTTTTCCGAGCTTTCTACCTGTCAATTCTAACGCGCTTAAATAAAACATACCGTAAAACGGAGTAACTTTGATAATGCGGGTAATTTTGATAGTGCGTAACCCATCGCATGCTAAATGAAATATCATAATTTCTGTCAATCAGTTAAGCAAAACGAATGCAAAACTAAAGAAAATTAATATGACACTTCATGTAAGAGCGGTTTTCATTTTAATCAAGAACATTTTAAGCTTTTTATACGAATTTAAAAAATTTACACAATTTTAGCATTTTTAAAACGCTTACAAACAATCTTTTCTACGATCACTATTTGATGTAGTTTTGAATAGTTGGCCACTTATCTTTGATAGCCTAGTTATCATAGAACTTGAATACGGTCTCAAATCTCTTAGCGAAAAGCATATTCACAAACTGGTACCATTTCTGTAATCTAAGTCAGAAATTTCCATACAACGTTAAACGCCTAGAGGTATGCAATGCCTTACAAATGTTCGTTATTCATTCAATTTTGTTCGAATCATACTCCATTATCAAAGTTACCCCAAAACAGAAAACCAACTTTCGATTATATGAAAAATTATATATCCATTCAAAATGAATCTTTTGCCAATTTATCGACTGTAATCGATAACTAGGATGCCAGTACTTGTTTTAAAAATATAAATTGTAAATCTTTGAAACAGCATGCAAAAATATTCAAGTTTTCTTCGAAAAAACTATCAAAGTTACCCCGTTTTACGGTACACGATTAAGTAAAACCTACATAACTCATATAAAGCATGCACGCTCAAATCAAACATGCACGCTCATATAAAACCAATCAATATTTTTATCCACCAACTCTAGCTACCACAACAGGGTCTCAGCTGTCTTCGATTTTCGTCCACTTCCAGCCCGCCGCTCGGTCGTCTGGGACCCCTTAAAATATTTTACCACCCGAGAGACAGTTGTATGGATTATTCCCAGGTGTCTTCCGATCCATCTCATGCTCGCAGTCGGATTTTCCATGATGGCACGCAAAATTCTCCGGCGATTTTCTTCTTGTTTCGAGGCCATTTTAATAATCACTGAACCGTTTGTGACATTTTCTCCAGGTAAACAATACACTCCAATCTAGATATAGCCAGATTTTCATCAATTTTTACCCACGGACAAAAAAGTTACACACTGATAAAAATAGTGCATTTTTTTCCAGTGCAGGCCTTACTATCCTGTCTACAGCGTCAAATTTCTATTCGAGCGATAACGAAGTAGCGGGAGAAATTAATTTCACAAGAGTATATACGTTTGAATGCACGGTTTATTTCAAATGTTTCATAGAAAACCAGATCAAGAGGGGCAGGGAAGGTGTCCTAAATGTCCAAATTTAGAGTAATGTTTACGTGTAGTATTATTGCGCATTTCTTTCACCGCTGGACTATCGCAGAAGTGTTCACAAGTGCGGAAATGTGTCAGTGTCTTCAGCGGACTCATTCTTCTCCATTCAAAGAATAAGTGCTCTGGAGAACCCAACATGATTCGAAGCCATTCCGTACTTTTGCACTTATGAAATACTAAGTACCTTACATGTTGTAAACTCGAATTCTTTGGGGTGACTGTGCATGGCATTGGGTTTACACAAAACCAATCAAAAAAGACTTTTATTAACTATTTATATTCAACATATTAATGCACTGAACTGCCTGTACAGGCTGACTGACTACTTAAGAATAACAATAAACTGTTTATTGATGTAATGACTGCCATCCAAATACATAAATACATCTATGCGCCGTTTAGCATCGTCGCAGTGTCAGATGAAATATCATGTCACTCGAGAGCACAGCGTCTGAACATAAATATGTTAAGGCAGTGCTGCCAGATTTTCAGCCGCAACATTACATTTAGTTACTGTGTTGATTATAATCTGTGAATAAGGTTTCCTTGTTTAAAGAAAGACAAATGTATATTATTTTATAACCTGCAAATAAAGAATAAAATAATATGTGAATCTGTCCACAGTTCGGGAAGTCCTCCTTTCTGCGCCTACGGTAGCCAATATTTATAAAAAAAAGCACTCGACACTGAAGAAGTCTGTAAGTCACAGACGAAATAGGCCTATCTGTCAAGATAAGCAACACATATTAGAGTTTAAAGGTATTTGCTCGCCTTACTAGTGATTTAAGTTTTTTTTTTTTTTTTTTTTGCAAAAAAAGGGAAGTGGGGATTTTTTTTTATTTCCGTACGGGTTTGGGCCGAAAGGTCTCAGATTTTCATGAAACTTTTTCCACAGGCAGGGCTCATCAATATATGAATAAAAAAAATTGAGAAAAATTCAGGATCGCCTATTTTCCCGGAAAACTCAGTTGAAAATTTTTTGTTTTCTCCTGACACTACTTACTTTGAAAAATCATAACTCAAGAGCGAAGCATCGTAGAAACAAAGTTTTTTTTTATGAAAATGAAAGCAAATTTTTTCAAGAATAAAAAAAATTAACTGGAAAGTTTTCCACAAAATTTTCCACCGTTGAGAAAATTCGTAAAGAACAGCCGGAAAAACTATGCTCCAACTCGTGGATAATTTTCAAAAAAAAATATTTTTGAGAAGATAATTTTATAAGCTTTAAACGCTGAAATTTTTGAAATGTACTTTTTTTCGTTTTTAAGTTATGGCCAATTTTGTAAAAAATGTGCAAATGTGCCATTTTGAGCCTTTTCTTTGAAAAATCATAACTCAAGAAAGAAATCGTAGAAACAAAGTTTTTTTTTATGAAAATGAAAGAAAATTTTCTAAGGAATAGAAAAAAATGTTAACTGGAAAAAGTTTTCCACAAAATTTTCCACCGTTGAGAAAATTCGTAAAGAAAAGCCGGGAAAACTATGTTCAAACTCGTGTAAGATTTTCAAAGAAATATTTTTGAGAATAGAATTTTATAAATTTCAATCACTGAAATTTTTAAGTTGTACTACTTTTTAGTTTTGTGAAAAATGCCCAGATTTCTCGTACAAGTCTTTTCGTTCGAAAATCATAACTGAAGATAAAAGCGTCACAGAAACTTTTTTTTGTCAAATCGGAATCAAATTTTCTCAAAACTTTGAGATTTTTTAAAATGGAATAAGTTTTCCAGGACATTTTTCACTGTTATATTTGAAAAGAGCGATCAATACGATCCAATCCTAAACATTTTTTTTTAAATACGCTCATTTTTCGTTCATAAAACATGATCAAATATTGCCAAGATGGGCTGTTTACAAATTTATACATTTATAAGTTTATAAAGCTTATTTTCAAATTTATAAGTTTATAAACAAAACTACTTAAGAACGAAACAGCATAGAAACAAAGATTTCTTCAATCATAATGTAGGCATTTTCTCTTGCTACCTGTTAGGTAACTACAAAATTGACAGTTAAATCAATGTGTAGACAATATGGCAATTAGGTATTTACCAATTCTAGTTTAAAGCGTTGAAATGGCTTGAGAATCATAAGTTTACCAAACAGATTTTCTAACCTTGTTCCAATTCCTGGAACAAAAAATATCATTCATTTATACCAGAAGACGAACGAAGCATTTTTGCTAGTGAATTCTCAGATACACATGAAAACCAAGAAAATACAGCATGCTTTGTTCTTAATAATACAAAGAAACGAAAATCTTCTGGTGTTAGCAACCAAAGACAATCTTCCCGGTTGAAAAAATAGATACAGGTATGTTCCGTTTTTATCAACACGATCGGCAATTTTCAGTTGACAAAAACGGAACCGTGACAAAAACGGAATAATTTTATTGTTCAAAATATTTTACAAATTTGAAAAGAAAATTGCAGTTTTGTTAGGATAATACACATTTTCATCATATAAATGCACAGTATTTATGTTTAGGAGCTGTGATAAGATTATTAGATTGTTCATTCTTATAGGTTCGTAATGAAAGTTGATTACAGACTCATATCAATCAATATGATTTTGTAATAAATCATTAATAGTTTTAGTTTTCTTCTCTTCATTAAATGTAATGTAGAATATTAAAACGAAAATCACATAAATGTCCTTTGCATCATATTGGTTAAAATAACTACAAGGAAGTGGATCAAGCTGATGTTTATTTTTTTCAAGAGAGATTAAACAAGAAATAACTTTTTTTCTACTGTTCATCCTCATCCTTCTGATTATTTTTCTTCTTTATGGCATAACATTCCAACTGAGAAAGAGCCTTCTTTTCAGCTTAGTGTTCTTATAAACACTTCCGCAGTTATTTAATTGGCTGTTTGCTATAATGTGTGCAATGCTATGAGTTTGAGCGATAGAAGATAATGTCCAAAAAATGACGAGGTCGACAGTCTTATTGAAAATAAAATAAGCTGGATCGTGTCTCTTGCCGTTGCCAAAACATACTTGAGTTCATTCCCAAGTGCATCCCTTATAAAAAGAACTGAACATATATAGGGTTGTTCATTAATCACAGAAGGGTTATGACGGAAGGGAGGGTTTGAGATATCTTACGTGCCATAAAAATTATTTTTTATTTTCATACAAAAAAAAAACATACCATAAGGGGATGGGGGTCGAAAAACCTCTTACGTGGATAGCGCCTATGTTTATCAAATTTACATAGAAAATTCTTTGATACCATGTTATATAAGAAAAAGAAATTGCAGTTGTTGCTATGACGACCAGAGCAACTCTCGATTGTTGAAGAATTGGCCAATTTTGTCCAACAGACCATGCTAACTTTGAAAACTCCAATTGATTAGTGGATAAGAAGGAGTCAAAACTTATTGAATCGTATATGACTTGACACTTACTGAGGCTATTGAAAAGCATTTAAATTGCTTCAAAATAAGTGTTTAGTTTGTATTCTAAACATTTTGAAAATAAAAAAAAAATGTGTGTTGAGAAAAACGGAATAATTTGTTGACGAAATCGGAACGTGACAAAATCGGAGCGTGACAAAATCAGAACGTGATAGAAACGGAACATACCTGTAGTATTAAGATGAAAATGTAAGTTATATACTGAATAATTGAATAAATAAAATTAAAATAATAATATTAATAATCTTATTTGTTCCATAGAAAAGAAAGAATCCCTTTTCAGTGTAATGAAAAATTGAGGCAGTTTTTTTTTTCAGTTTTTCTTACCGGTGTTATATTTCATGAAAAATATCATCCATTCCGACTTATACTTCATTAAAACCAATCCCATATCTTTTTTTTTTCAGATGTTTTAGAAAATTTGAAATTGCTTTGATAAAAAATCTTTGTTTTTCCGATGCTTCGATTGAAATATGGGTTTTCAAAGAAAAGGGTTATATGGTCATTTTCCACAAAATTGGCGATAACTCAAAAACGAAAAAAAATACCATTTCAAAAATTTCAGCAATTAAAGCTTATGAAATTACCTTCTCAAAAAAAAATATATTTTTGAAAGTTTTCCACTAACTCGAACATGGGGACGGACCTGGTGTAGTGGTTAGAACACTCGCCTCTCACGCCGAGGACCTGGGATCGAATCCCATCCCCGACATAGTCACTTATGACGTAAAAAGTTATAGTGACGACTTCCTTCGGAAGGGAAGTAAAGCCGTTGGTCCCGAGATGAACTAGCCCAGGGCTAAAAATCTCGTTAATAAAGTCAAACCAACCAACCAACTAACTGGAACATAGTTTATCCGGCTTTTCTTTACGAATTTTCTCAACGGTGGAAAATTTTGTGGAAAACTGTTTCCAGTTATTTTTTTTTATTCCTGAGAAAATTTGCTTTCATTTTCATAAAAAAACTTTGTTTCTACGAAGCTTCGTTCTTGAGTTATGATTTTTCAAAGTAAGTAGTGTCAGAGGAAAACAAAAAAATTTCAACTGAGTTTTCCGGGAAAATAAGCGACCCTGAATTTTTCTCAATTTTTTTATTCATTTATTGATGAGCCTTGTGGAAAAAGTTTCACGAAAATCTGAGACCTTTCGGCCCACTTTGTACGGAACTAAAAAAAATCCCCAAGTGTTAAAGTTCAATTTGTAGTTTTAAACATACTCTAACAATCCCTCCTGTAAATTTAATATAAAAAAGTGTATTACAGTATTTATAGCCTAGAAATCACGTAGGTACGAACAAGTTAATGGTATCAGAATCATAAGGAATACCACTTGAGTTAGCTAGACATAACATATTCTACTGTTGATTCAGCTAGGCTCTCTCTATTTTATGAAGTTTTATGAAACAAACCATCACCAACATTTCAATAACTACGCGAAATCCAAATGTCTATTCTCCAGGGCAAAAATATTGCCATAAGATGCCCCAAAATAAAAGAAAGACAAACTTAAACAAATAAAACAGCAATAAAAAGAATCGTATATAAGAGGAAAGAATATTCACAGCGACGCGTCGCCAAGACGGGCACAATTCCGGTGCTCTGTCATAATTCGTTTTGTTTTTCTTCAGGGAGTGTACAATATGTATTCGCTTATGTTGGAAATTAATTTATTCAGGAAGCTGATTCAATGACTCATAAGTAATTGATCACATACTGTAAGCAGGAAGGAAGCGAAGCAAATATTATCCAATTGGAAGAACGGCAACTAAAACGCCTGCAGGGTATGCAAGACGCCTAGCGCGGGTTTCATGCAATTTCGCAACTGCCACCGCTTTGGAGAATTTTGTGTGGTGGTAGTACTAGAATGCCGTCCCATCGAATTTCTGGTCGGTTCTGGCGACAGAGTTTCATTGATTAATAGATATACATCATTTAAAGTACTGCTTATCCCTGGCTTTATGGAAACATAAAAATGTAACATTTATGAAAAATTTCGACTGACCCCCAGGATAAACGACCTGCAGAAGGGAGCACAATGTAAGAGATTATACTGGCATTTTCTGAGCTGCTGACTCCATTCAGCACAGAAGCGTAAAACCACACACTCTATGATAAACGACACGGCTCCTGGCTCCAACATCACCCAATCGAAGGGATGAGCACCGAAAGGGAGCGGGGCTACAACTAGGATTCCCATCCTTACATTCAGTGCGATAGATGAAATATTATGCAAAAATGGATTAATGTATATTTAATAAACACGCTCGAACTCGACTTTATTATTTTAAATATACACTGGCGCTCTATACGTTTCCACACATGCATACATTCTGGCTCTTTGTTCCAGAGATACAATCATGTGTGGAATTTCTCGTAGTTCAGTAAAGTAAGTCTAGGCGCATTCCATGCTTCTCCTGCCTCTATAGAAGGGTCCTCAAAGGATGGAGTGAGGTGCTAAATGTACGAATTTTCCTTCCAAATACACTTCCATGGGGGTTCGGAACTGAACATTGGGTAAGGAACGTGGTGTATATTGAGGGTGGGCAGATGAGGACATGTACTGAATGGCATTTTAATTTATCTCCTCTGGTGCAGAACGTGTGCAGTGCATGAACCGACGTTGCATAATTTTAGGCTCACAGACTCGACAGTTTTTGGTCCATAGCGCCTACACGCACGCATTCCGTTTCGTGCTGCTGCTGTCGGTGGTATACTCCTGTAGGATAAATGAATTTAGGGACACTGTGACGCATCGTTGCAACTTGTGCTGACCATTGCGAGTAGCAAACGCACCGAACAGCCGCCGTCCCAAAAGCAAAACAAGATTTAAAACATTCCATAATGCATTTTCACTTACTTGCCGGCCATGTGGTACAGTCTAGTAAAATGCATGGCGGGTCCGAGGCCGATAATAATTGGAAATCCATCGGGTCAATCCTGCAATCTGTAGATACCTACCGATGTCGAACGACTTGCATCCTACGGATCGAAAGATGAAAAAAAAAAACTCGAACAGATTTATGATTTTATTATGACAGTCTGTCTTCCACGGCTAGAACGCTATTTCAATTAGTCTGAGCTACCTCTGCTGTCCTTGTTTGGTGCTTTCTACAGCATTTTTATGGCTTCAGTTGACCGAACAGATTGCACTACTAGTGTCATACATTACGTAACACTGGAGGGAACTAGTCTCTTCTCAGCAAGCGACCGGTCGTCCGCAGAGTAGCGTGTTGTTTGGAGGTTCTCCTGGCGAACATTACTGTAAACACAAGGCAATTTTTCAGGCAAACGGTGCACTGTCAGGACTATCGAAATTAGCCATACCGGCCAGAGGACGAGTCCACTCCTGTAGCACAGAAGTGAAATATTTGGGAAACGGCCCACAAACGAACACACTGGGGCCTCGAGTCGAACAGGCGGAAGACTGAAACGATGGCATATGTTAATTTATGTAGTTCAAATAGCGATCAAATATGTAAAATATGATTTACAACCGGCCATCCCGGGAGAGACAGAGCAGAGATGTCGATTTGGTGTTGCATTGCAAGCTGTGAGGAGGACCTGCCGGGCAGCAAACTAATGGATGCCGGAAGTTTGCGTTTGCGGGTGTGTGGACAAACAATGGCTGTCGGATGTCCGTCAATTTTGTCGAGTGGATTCGTCTAGCGAAGAGATGATTCACGCCAGGATAGAGCTGCAGGGGGGCTGCAAAAAATTCCAAATAAATAAATAACGTTAGTTATGCTGAAAAACTGTGACTGTTGACACATGAATGAATGGTGTGGCACGGAATTTATTGTTGATATGAGAAATGAAGTTGAAATTGTTTTTAGATGCAATTGAAGACTCGTCGGTATGTGATGCATATTTGGTTAGATATGGATATTCATTTGATGGGATTTTTTTTACGCACTCGAGTTTCAGTTCCGTCGAATGATGCAAATCTATCCTACTATCATTCGGATATTGTTGTTGTTAACTGTGAATGTCACTAAGGGTTAGGTTCAATGCTAGAGCAATGATTACAAATTGTGTTTAGCGTGGAAGACTTGTAAAATATGACAGACTTCAGTAGCCTGGTCACACCATCGAATAAAAGTTTGCGAATATATTGTTAACCCTCAAAGCCCCGGGACATACCTTTTATTTTCAATCGACTGGTGCTCAGAAACCAATAAGTTTAACGAAATGCGGGTTTCACTATGATCGATGGGATGAGTTAGACTTCCTACGAGTAGGGGTTTCAAACCGGAAGTTCAGGTCTGGACATTGTTTTCAACCGGAAATAAGTGCTCCCTAATCACATTTTTACAACCTTAACAACGAAAGCATTGTTTAACGATAAGTTTTAGACATTTTAAGACATTATGTAACGGACCAAGGCAAGAGTACACTATTTGGAGTATTTCTTTTATGGGACGAAATTCGGAATCTGGTTCCGGAAGTACTTTCCGGGTAGGAGCCGAGGCAAAGGAACACATGTAAATTTGACCCGAAGCAACATATGCGGCTACTTGAACGTTATGAAATCATCTCAGAAAGCCAATACAAGACATCAACTCTCAATGTTGTCAATTTTACCTTATGGCCAAGGCTGGGTTGTAGAGTCACTTCCGGTGAACCAGGAGACAAACATAAATAACAGGTAAATCTAGACATGCGACCGCTCAAACTTCATAAAAGAACCTCAGCATTACTGTAAGACCATGCTTCTTGCCTGTAGTTTAACCTTCGTCCAGATGACCAGATAATGTCCGGATTTTGAGGTCACTTCCGTTGAATCAGGAACAAACATATATAAATCAAAAAACTAGGCATGCGACCGTTCAAACATTGTCATCGTTGCTGTAAGGACATGCTTTTTTACGTATTGATGCTTCTGTCAGATGAACAGACAATGGATGGTTTCTGAGGTCACTTCCGGTGATTCAGGGAACGAACATGAATAGAATAAAAAGTAGAACTAGAAATGCGACTATTCAAACTTCATAAGACAACCTCAGCGTTGCTGTATGAACATGCCTTTTACATGTACAGGTCGGACTCGATTATCCGGAGTATCGATTTTTTTTTCACTTCGGATAATGGAATTCTCCGGATAATCGAATCACTAAGAAAAAATGTAAAGCTTTGACAAAAGAACTTAAATATTATCTTTTTTTTTCGTTATTTTATTTATATGATGCGGTGGCGTAGCCAGAATTTTTTTCTAGGGACAGTAAGGGTCTTAACAAGAAAAAAACTTACCAGCATACACAAAAAACACTTTTTCAAACCCCCCTCTTCTTAAATAGTTCCAAACTGTAAAACAATTCATATTGTATATTGCAATATCATATTATCTCAGATTTCTGCATATAAAATGAAAAACAAGTACAGTACTGGACAGAATAAAGTACGCATTGGCCGTTTTTCCATATAAAATGATCAAGTTTGGAGTCTTATATCTTGGTTTCTAGTTGTCCGATTGTTCTGAAATTTTCACCGCAGCTTGAAAGTAACCTCAAATTTGCTAGGCTAGAAATTCATAGTTTCATTAACGAACTTTTAAGTTATCGCAAATCTCAAATTTTGATAATAATGACAAAATTTTGAAGTAGAAATAATTTTTAAACGAAAATATTTAGAGCAATATGTCCTTCTGCAAAAATTTACAATTTGATAAGACACACAAGTTTGCAGAACATCATTTTTCGGTAAAACTGTTTTTTTTTTCAAAATATTTTCAAAATAAAATTTTGCAATTTTTTGCAAGTTGAGAGATTTTCAAAAATTTAAAAGATTGTGTTTCAAATACAGTGATATTTTAATTGAGTAAAATCTATGTTATATCCAGGCTGTGGTGAAAATTTCAAATCAATCGGACCACTAGAAGCTGAGATTCAGATCTCCAAACTTGACCATTTTGTATGGAAAAACGGCCAATGCGTACTTTATTCTGTCCAGTACTGTACATCCAAAAAACAAATTCCGGATAATCGAGTCCAAAATTCCGGATAATCGAATCCCGGATAATCGAGTCCCCGGATAATCGAGTCTCCGGATAATCGAGTCCGACCTGTATTGATGCTTCGGCCATATAATCACTTCCGGTGAACCAAGAGACAAACACAAATAAAGTAAAACTGACTACTCAAACTTCATGAAATATACTCATCGTTTCTGTAAGAACATGTTTCTTGCATGTAGCCAAATGTACGGATTTTGCGATCCGTTATTCTGTTGAATCAGGAAACAAATATGAATAATGCAATCGATTGCCTTTTATCAAAATAATGATGTACAAAACTTTATAACATGTGTATTTAACAATTGCAAACAGCAAAGCAGAGCTTAGACGATTTCAGATAGTTTGAATAGCCGCGCACCTCTTTTTAAACTTTATTCATGTGTGTCTTCTGGTTTACCAAAAGTGACCTCAGAATCCGGTCATTGTCTGGTCTTTTGGCGAAGTGTCCCTACAGGCAAGGATCATGTTTTTACAGCAATGCTGAGATTATTTCAAAAAGGTTGAGCAGTCACAAACCTAGTTTCATCCATATTTGTTTCCTGATTCATCGGGAGTGGCCTCAGAATCCGGTCTTTGCCTGTCCAACTTGACAAAAAGTTAATAAAGACATGAAGCATGTTCCAGCAGCTACTCTGAGATTATTTCACGAAGTTTGAGCAGTCGCACGCCTGGTCTTACATATTATATATGTTTAACTCCCGGTTCACCGGAAGTGAACTCAGAATCTGGTTATTGTCTGGTTTTATGGCAGAATTATCGCTGAGTTTGTTTTATGAAGATTAAGTAGCCACATTTCTAGTTTTACCTTTTATTCTATTCATGTTTGTTCCCTGAATCACCGGAAGTGACCTTAGAAACCAGACATTGTCTGATTATCTGGCCGAAGTGTCCATACAGGCAAGAAGCATGTTCTTCCAGTCACGCTGAGGTTTTTTCATGAAGTTTGAGCAGTCGCATGCCTAGTTTTGAGCTTCATCCATATTTGTCTCCTGGTTCACCGGAAGTGACCCTACAACCCAGTCTTGGCAAAATTGACAATATTGAGAGTTGATGTCTTGTATTGGCTTTCTGAATTGATTTCATGACGTTCAAGTAGCCGCTTATGTTGCTTCGGGTCAAATTTACATGTGTTCCTTGGCCTCGGCTCCTACCCGGAAAGTACTTTCGGAACCAGGTGTACTCTTGCCTTGGTCCGTTACATAATGTCTAAAAATGGCTAAAACTTATCGTTAAACATTGGTTTCGTTGTTAAGGTTGTAAAAAATGTGACTAGAGAAGGCTTATTTCTGGTTGAAAAACATGTCCAGACCTGAACTTCCGGTTTGAAAACCCTATTCGTAGGAAGTCTATCTCATCGATCATAGTGAAAACCGGATTTCGTTAAACTTATTTGTTTCTGAGCACCAGTCGATTGAAAATTAAAGGTATGTCCCGGGGCTTTGAGGGTTAATGAGTTGACAGCCGACCGCCGTCGCATACAGTCGTCTTTTGCATTGTTCCGTACTGTTAATATCATTTAACAGCGCATCAGCCAACTCGATCGTTGTCTGACGGGGTGCTCCACAGCGGGGCGAGTGTGCATTGTTTTATTCCGGATCAGTGCAGCACCCAGTGGTGTGGTGAGAAGTGAAGTTAAATAGACTCGGTAGCGTGGCTCGAGTACTGTATAGTATTATTTCGGGCGCGAGTGTATGTGTTAGTAACTTGTGAGTGGTATAAATATAATTATCTTCAAATTAAAAAGCGGTTCAGTGGTTTTCAACTGTAGTGTGACTGACCAACCAAAACAGGTGAGTCTTCCACGAGTGCCTCCTTCCGGCCTGCCGGCGCCATGCTGGCGAACGGCCATCCCCTCCACCCAGGGGACCCAGGGGGCCCCGGAGGAGGATTTGGCAAAGTAGGCAACAGAGTTCTTGGCGACTACACCGGTGCATTGCTACCGGAGTTTATGGACCGTGCAGGTACTGCAGGACAACTGCAGTATCTAAGAATGGAAGCGACTGCTGGAACCATACCCCAGGATCCATTTCTTCTTCGGCTATCCGTCGAAAAGGCCATTGGAGGTCCCATCTTCGGGGCCTTCAAGGAAAATAAAGGTCTGTCCTATGTGTTGAAAGTACGGAGTCAAGATCAGGTAAATAAGCTCCTCCGCATGAGCCAACTGCAAGATAACACCCCAATCCGGATCACTGAACACCCCCGACTGAATCAAAGGGAATGTGTGGTAACCAACCATGACACAACCGGACTATCAGATGATTATCTGCTTCAACAGCTCTCCTCCCAGGGAATCAAGAGCCTGCGAAGGATCACGCGACGCGGACCGGATGGAAAAGTGATAAACACCGCCACCATCGTACTCACCATCAAGGGCACCGTTATTCCGGAGTATGTCGTTTTCGGTTGGTCACGGTGCAAGACGCGTCTTTTTTACCCATCTCCCATGCTATGCTTTCGCTGCTGGGAGTATGGGCATACTGGTAAGCGTTGCACAAGCCCCCAGCGCATTTGCGGACGCTGCTGCAAGATTCACCCGGAAGAACAAGATTCTACAAATACCCAGGAAGGAGCCGCCAGTGCCCACATTGCGTCGAAAACGCGGTACCAGTGCACTGCAGAGCTGTTCTGCAAGCAGTGCAAAACTGGAGACCATTCCGTCTCAAGTCGCAAGTGTCCGGTGTACTTGAAGGAACAGGCTATACAACACCTTCGCGTCGACTTGGACATTCCGTATCCACAGGCTCGACGTGAATACGAAGCCCAACAAGTAGCAAGTCGAAGTAGTGCTAACTTCTCCGGTGTGGTCAATGCCAGTAAGGACGCTGAAATCGATAGTCTGAAGGCCATGGTTGCAAAACTCCGAACGGACGCTGAAGCTAAAGAAAGAAGGATGGCTGAAATGGAACGAGCTTTGCAGAGCCGCACCGTCACCGACCGTCTCGAAACGGTTAAAGAACACGGAACCATCGGAGAGCTAGTTAAACAAGTGGAAACACTAACTGAAACGATTCAGAACCTCCAAAATGCCCTAGCAGTTAAGGACAAACAAATCTCGGATCAAAATCGCACCATCGTTGAGCTTCTAGGCAGGCAAACAGCTCCGTCCTATGACAAACCCGCGACAAGTTTTGGCTCTACTACACCAGATGATCAAACGCAAACCGCTACTCTAGTAACCTCGCCAGAAGTTTCCGTCATGAAACCGCCCAGTCTCAACCCCAAAGTGGACGTACAGGTGTCCAAATGGATTTCAAATATAACACCGGACCTCAAGAAATCTCTCACAGGCGATGAAACCAACGATGGAAATGCATCTGATCATAGCATGATGTCAGCCACATCTAAAGCCACTGGAATCTCCAACACGTCTCACGTTTCAAACCCTACAAAAAGAATGCACTCAACCTCGGATCACAGTTGCCCATCCGGCGATTCAAATGCCTCATCCATTAACTCGAAGCGGAAAAACAAGCACCGCAAAAGAGGTGGGAGAACCAAACAGTAAAACAATAATTTACGCTCAGTCCTCTTCAAGCATATGGTCTAAACAATTCGACAATATTTTCTTCCTGTCATCTTCACTCCGCAAATTAGAGTTGAGACAGTCAAATTACAAGAGTCGACTGAGCAAATACCGATGAACACACTACAGCCTCTGAACGAAATACTCACGGACAATTCAGCGACAACAGGGGTCACGGACAGCCGGGGCCCCGTCAGTGCGGACGCTACACCCCAACCGGAACTGGCGAACAAGCCCCGGCATCCGGACGTAACTGTTGTTATCGGGACGCAAAAGGGACACAGTGCCTATCCCCCGAAAATCCCAACTAGCTGTATGGATAGCCAGGGCCCCGTCGGTGCGGAAGTTTTGGAAGAACCGGAACCGGCGGACAACCTCTGGCGCCCATATAGAGTTGGAAGAGGGACGCAAAAGGGATCAACATCCTATTCCCCTGAGGACAGCGTGGGAAGCAAGCTACAGGAAACTTTTTTTTCTGCCCCTGCTAACATACAGAGGGTGAAGGTCGGGACGCCCAATACCCCGAAGGACAACGAGGGAAGCAAGCCTCTGTCGAGTCGAAATCCGAACAGAAAACTCCAGTACACCTCCAAATGCCAGACCGCCTCGTCATTACCAACTGAATACTTCCCAGCCTTGGGACCGGAAGCAAGTGACGCCAGGTTGTATGATCTGTTACATAACGCTCGTTACCATCGCTCAGCTCGGAACTCACCCGGGTATTCCGGGACCGTTTTCAAAATGGTCTCAACTCTAACCGTGGGGAACACCGAAGGTCATCTGTCGTGTTCTACATCTCATCATGCTTCTTCAAGATCCCTTGCCTGTTCTGAAATAACGCCCAATAGCACTGCCGGATTGAACAGAACTATAACTTCTCAATCAATCATGCCAGCAGTCGACCCTTTTCTGGATCTACCACCCGGTGCATCTTCGTCCGCAACAACAACCTATGTTAACCCATATTTCGACCTGACTTCCAGACCGTCTTCTCTCTCAAACTCGCAGCAGCACTTCTCCAGAAGGCTTCCCAGAAGCCCTGTTCAAAACAAATACTTTTCCGCAGCTTCTGATGCTCCAACAACGGCGGGTACCAGTTCGGGATCTGTGCTTGGCGGAGCTTTTCCGGGGTCTGCAACTAGAACCTTATATTCCCCAAATGGCGTTTCTCAAACCCACTTTTCTACCACAGCTCCTTCACCTCTGCCAGTTGTGGGTACCACACCGGGACCTGCGCTCGGTAGAGCTCTGTCGGGGTCTGTATTCAGCACTCCCCTCGGTTCAACTCATTCCAACGAAACTTCTCTCTCAAGTTTTCCGGTCCCTGCTCTTCCTATATCACATAATTTCATTCTACAATGGAATTTGAATGGCTATAGGTCTCGCCTATGTGATCTGGAATTGATTATCCAGAATAATCAGCCCTGGATCTTAGCCCTTCAGGAAACAAATAATATATCCGCCGATGAAATGGGTCGCACACTTGGTGGCCAATACGCCTGGACTGTTAAGCGATTAGCAAATCAACGACATTCTGCGGCAATAGGAATTCTCAAAGGAATTCCCCACAAAATTCTTGACTTACCTTCCAATCTTCCTATAGTTGGAATACAGTTACTAAGTTCCCCGTACGTCTCTGTAGCCTGCGCTTATCTACCAGGTGGGAACATCCCAAACCTTCACGGTCAAATCCAAAACTGTCTTCAGGCCCTCCCTGAACCTCGAATTTTCCTTGGTGATCTCAATAGTCACCATCCGGTCTGGGGCTCTCCCAAGGCTGATAAACGCGGAAGCACGTTGATTAACGCCTTCGAAGAGGAAGACATGCTGATTTTAAATGACGGCTCACCAACCTTTTTCAATGGCCACTTCTCCAGCGAAATTGACGTCACCGCAGTCTCGCTCTCTTTTGCCAGAAATATTCAGTGGAGTGTAAGTTCTGATCTTCATGGTAGTGACCACTTTCCAATCCGAATTGCATTGACCACCGGCGCGTCAATTCCGAAGAACACGAGGAGACATAGATGGAAGTACGATAAAGCTGATTGGACGGAGTACGATTTGCTTATTCGTTCTGCTCTTCGAAACAGTCCTCCTGACAACATGGCTGATTTCATCTCAACCATAGTTGAATCCGCTAAGGCCACCATTCCCCGCACTAGCAGCACCCCTGGCCGGAAGGCTCTTCGATGGTGGTCTGAAGAAACCAAGATTGCAGTAAAAGCCCGTAGAAAAGCGCTGCGTCAACTACGAAGGCTTCCACATGACCATCCGAACAGGCAGTCTACCTTAGAGAATTATCGCAAGCTCCATCTAGAATGTCGGAACATCATCGGTGATGCTAAAAAGGCCACGTGGGAGAATTTTTTAGAAAGCATGAATGCATCCCAAACTACCGGTGAACTGTGGAATCGAGTAAATGCACTGAATGGAAAGCGAAAAACTGCACCTCTCACTCTTCAAGTGCAGGGGAACGCTATATCTGATCCAGAAGCAGTTGCTAGCGAACTTGGCAAGTATTTTGCCAGCATCTCAGCCATTGAAAGCTACGAGCCTCACTTTTTGAATTCTGTTAAGCCTTCCACTTCTGCCATCAACAATTTTATCATTCCACCTAACACTGCCGATCCTGAAATGGAACTACCGTTTTCAACCAGGGAGCTCTCCTTCGCGCTTAGTCGGAGCAATGGAAGGTCAGCGGGTCCTGATGAAGTCGGATATCCGCTTCTCAAAAACCTGCCCAGTGTCGGAAAACTTGCGCTGTTAGATCTCTACAACAAGATCTGGACCAATAATGATTTCCCTCCAGCTTGGAAAGAAAGTCTTGTAGTGCCCATACCTAAAGCTAACATCCCCACCCGCGACCCAACAAAATTTCGACCGATTTCTTTGACCTGCTGTGCTGGAAAAGTGATGGAAAGGATGGCAAATCGGAGGCTAAGATACCACTTAGAAGCCAACGGGCTACTAGACTTTCGCCAGCATGCCTTCCGGCAAGGCTACGGAACTTCTACTTACTTCGCTGGTCTCAGTGACGTCCTCAAGGAGGCCTACGATAAAGGTAATCACGCCGAAGTAATTTCACTTGACATCTCCAAGGCTTTCAACAGAACGTGGACTCCACTTGTTCTTGAACAATTGATTGCTTGGGGCATAGGTGGAAGAACTTTACATTTTGTTCGAAATTTCCTTGCCGATAGGACCTTCCAAGTAATCATTGGAAATACTAAGTCATCCACTTTCCCTGAAGAAACAGGTGTCCCACAGGGTTCTGTGCTAGCTGTAACGCTTTTTTTAATCGCAATGAACGGCGTATTCTCCCATCTGCCAAAGAACATATACGTATTCGTTTACGCAGATGATATAGTCATTGTTGTTTGTGGATCAACTCCCACTATGACGCGGATCCGAGCTCAAACCGCTGTCAAGTCGGTTGCTAAATGGGCATCAGACAACGGTTTCCAATTGTCTGCCAGCAAAAGCATACGTTGCCACATTTGTCCATCCGGGCATAGGATAACAGGCCCGGATATCACAATCAATGGTCAACCAATCCCGCTTCGTAAGACTGTTCGCGTTCTCGGAGTATTATTAGATCGAAATCTTTCTTTCCGTCAACATTTTGATACCGTTAAGACAGCGTGTCGATCTAGGTTGAACCTAATTAAATCCATCTCTCGCCCGCATCGATCGAATAATCGAGAAATCCGCTTCAGGGTTGCCCGTGCCATTGTAGACAGTCGGCTTATATATGGATTGGAGCTTACTAGTATAGCGATGGAAAGATTGATCGAAGTTCTCAGCCCAATTTACAACTCCTACATCAGAATCATCTCTGGTCTGCTTCCGTCCACACCGGCAGATTCCGCTTGCGTGGAAGCTGGAATTCTTCCATTTCGAATATTTATCTGCTCCTCCATCTGCTGCAAAACAGCAGCATTCCTCAGTAAGACAGCCGGCGAGGATAGGGTCTTTCTCCTTGATCAGGCGAACAGAGCCCTAAACGCGGCAGCCAACCTGAGTCTCCCACCGGTTACCAGGGTTCACTGGCTCGGAGACAGGAGCTGGCGTTCCGTCCCACCAAAAATCGATAATAAAATTAAGAACAGTTTTTCCGCCGGCAGCAATTCCGCTGCTTTGCGACGATCAGTTGCAGAGCTCTTACAAACTTCGTATTCCAATTTTGCTCTTCGTTACTCCGATGGTTCCCTTACTTGCTCCGGTGTCGGCATAGGGGTGGCTGGTGATATCCCGGATGTAAGTATGAACCTGCCTTCACAGTGTTCTGTTTTTTCTGCCGAGGCAGCTGCAGCTTTTATCGCGGCTACCACCCCTTCGGACCGTTCGATCCTAGTCCTAACTGATTCAGCAAGTGTAATATCTGCCCTTCAGTCAAATTCGCCAACACACCCTTGGATCCAAGCAATTCTGAAGTACGCACCACCTTGCACGGTTTTCACGTGGATCCCTGGGCACTGCGGAGTTCCGGGGAACGAAAGGGCTGATCATCTTGCCAAATCTGGCCTTTCCGGTCAGCGGTATACCTCAGAGGTTCCCTTAATGGACCTTAAACGGTGGATCAAATCTACCTTCCGCCAATTTTGGGAGGACTCATGGTACCGCACAAGGGCACTTTTTATTCGGAAGCTTAAAAGCTCGACCACTGCTTGGAAAGACCTGCCAATTCTAAAGGACCAAAGGATTCTATCTCGCTTACGAACCGGACACACCCTAATATCGCATAATATGGGAGGCGGGCCCTTCCACAAAGAATGCGAGTATTGCCATATTCCAGCCTCCGTCGACCATGTCCTTTGTGCTGTCCCATGTATGAACATCTACGACAACTACACGGTCTCTCCGACAACATTGGAGAGTTACTACGCGACGATGAAACTACTATTGCTGCCTTACTTTGCTTTTTACGTGAAGCCAACCTGTACAGCAGTATATGATCTCTCTCATATGATGACGACATCGATGCCAGCCTATGGATATGAAAATGTACTAGACTAAGATTTGAATATGTGAAATAGATTGACAGTTATCTTCTTTTCCTCGGTGCAGCCTTCTGCTGACCGAAATATTCCATGGTTTCAGCCTTCTGCTGAGCCATCGTGTTGAACTAGCATAATGTTAAAAAACACGTTAATAAAGATGAAAAAAAAAAAAAAAAATTGAGGGTTAAATAGTGAACCAGATACAGGTCGGCAACTTCGTAAAGCGTCTCGAATACACTGGCTGTTCGCTGTGGAAAATAACCTGGGAACTTTAAACATTCTGGACAACTGGCGATGTGTCGGCCAAGTCCAATGAACATGGAGCTCAACAATAAGCTGTGACGCTACACTGTACCCAACAAGCCTTGAAGGCAAAGAGAAGAAATTGGATTTTTTTTTTTATTTATTTCAGGTAGGGTATCCGTCCTATTATGGAGCACTTAAGCACGGTGTTGGAATTAAAATCGTATTGCAGTGTCCAAAATCTAAATATTATAGTATTTTGCAATGTCAAGTGTAAAAACTATCCTTTATCTGGAGTACAGTGAAGTAAAAAAGTAATTTTTGGAATCATACATACATTTTTTTGACATAAATCTGAAGCTCTTCCTCTGTCCTATTATTGCGGTATTTTGTCCTATTATTGCGGTAGTGCCGTCCTATTATTGCGGTATACCAAAAATCATAGAATTTATAACAATCCATATACATTCAATACCACACAATGTTCGAGCATTCAAATTATGCTCCCTCCATGTTAATGACACTGCACGGAACTGTCAGTACCATGGCGTACCATTGGTACCTCGAGTACCTGCAGGAATAAAATATACCCCTTTGTGTTGTCCTTAGCCTCTTGCCCAGCAACTCATATCCCTACCTCCTCGTGGTACTGGCCGGGGTACGAGTAACCTTGGGGAAGATCGGGTAACCAACCCCGGTGGGAACTTTGGTCGTATGCTTTAGCTTTTGCTTCTGCAAACCTGGAGAGACGTTTAGAGACCAAACCAAGCCTATTCCAGCACAGCTTTCCATACCGATACACCTGGAGATCACCACAGCAGACATGATCACAAATCGACCACGTTCTGATTGATGGATGGCACTTCTCCGACACTATCGACGTCCGGATCTATCGTGGCGCTAACATCGACTCTGACCACTATCTGGTGATGGTGAAACTGTGTCCAAAACTCTCCGTCGTTAACAACGTACGGTACCGACGGCCGCCCCGGTATGATCTAGAGTGGCTTAAGCAACCGGATGTCGCAACTGCGTACGCGCAGCACATCGAGGCTGCATTACCGGAAGAGGGTGAGCTAGTACGTTGGACTGAGTTGACGGAACGATTGGTTCGACGAGAAATGTAGTCAGATTCTGGAGGAGAAGAATGCAGCGCAGGCGGTCATGCTGAAGCAAGGGACCCGACAGAACGTGGAACGTTATATACGGAAACAGCAGACCCGCCTCTTTCGGGAGAAAGAACACTGCCTGGAGGAGACGGAGTGCGAGGAGATGGAACAGCTGTGCCGGTCTCAAGAAACACGTAAGTTTTATCAGAAGCTCAACGCATCCCGCAACGGCTTCGTGCCGCGAGCCGAGATGTGCAGGGATAAAGAAGGAAGTATTATGACGGACGACCGTGAGGTGATCGAAAGGTGGAAGCAGCACTTAAACGAACACCTGAATGGCGTTGAGAGAACAGGCAATAAAGGGCGGACAACGGAGGAAATGCCTTCGTCAGTACTGCGGGCGATGGAAACCAACCAACGAGTTCGTCTACTTGGATCCTTGCTAACAGCTGACAATAACGTAAGCCGTGAAATACGGAGGCGCATCATCAGTGGAGATGGCGTCAACTATGGCCTCCAGAAGAAATCTAAAAAGATTCAGGCCCGCACCAAATGTACCATGTACAAAACTCTCATAAGGCCGGTAGTCCTCTTCGGGCATGAAACGTGGACGATGCTTGAGGAGAACCTGCAAGCACTTGGATTCTTCGAACGTCGGGTGCTTAGGACGATCTTTGGCGGTGTGCAGGAAAACGGTGTGTAGCGGCGAAGGATGAACCACGAGCTCGCCCAACTCTACGGCGAACCCAGTATCCAGAAGGTGGCCAAAGCTGGAAGGATACGATGGGCAGGGCATGTTGCAAGAATGCCGGACAACAACCCTGCAAAGATGGTGTTCGCTTCCGTTCCGGTTTGTACAAGAAGGCGTGGAGCGCTGCGAGCTAGGTGGCCGTATCAAGAGCGTATCGATTTGGCAAGCGTGGGGCAGAACCGAGGATGGAGAGATGCGGCCACGAACCGTATTATGGCGTGAATTGTTGATTCAGTGTTATCTGTGTTGATGTTAACTAAATAAATTAAATGAATTGTACATTTAACACGTGGTTCGATAAAGTGTATTAATATTATGTTGGTGTTATAATCACACATTATTTTTCAAATAGTAACATGTTTCAAATAGCTCTATCGCATTTTTTATAACAATCATTCATAAATAATGAAAAACTCACCAATTGTTCTTCCCGGGAAATAGATCGACCGTGTAAGTCTGCACGAAATTATCACCTGGAGAGATCCCATCCGCCCGCATCTACGGCTAGATGTTCGAAAGAAAACAGCTCATGTCCTTCTCCAACCGCTTTCTGAAGGTCGTAAATAATCACACATAGCGCCCAGACGGTATGAACGAATCACACGCTATATTGAGCCAGAAATTAAAAAGGATCTCTGCGTGCATCCGGAACACACCAAAGTCACGAGAATAGGAAATTAAATTACAAATTGTTCTACTTACACAATCCTGTCCTCGCACCAGCACAGCGCCAACCTCGAAGAATAACCGGACCAATCGCAAAGGGGGAAGAATTTCTTCATCTTGTGCAAGAACGAGCTTCATGTCTACGTAGTGGGATATATCTAGTGGCGAACACCAGAGCACCAAAAACGGAACGATGAAAACGTTTGCCTGCTGAGGCTAGTTCTTACACGAATGCACACAGCGCTAAGCGAAGGAAACTGGACAGAGGAGGAAAATGAAAAATTAACTCCTCGAAATTTGGCCACCTGTTGAACTCATTTTCCTTCGATGGTTTCGCTCTAACAGAATGCACAAAGATGGGCTGCCCGAACCAATGAACGGCTTATTGCAATGGCGACGGGCAAGTTTCTTCCCTTCTACGGCGAGAAAATGCTAAGGCAGATATTAATGGTGTAAAAGAAAATGTTGAGTACATTTTCTCTATTGATGTTTTATTGCTTTTGGCTCTGGTCGCCCCACGAATAGAATATTTTCGGGGCCTTCTTGTAGTGAGGGGTGGGATTGGCACGCAAATGTATTCGCAGTGGAGACCATTCCAGGCGTCTATATTTTGCCGTAATGAGCAAAAATTAGTTCTGGTTTATTAAAAAGTGCCATGAATTACCCCATTTGACTTTGTGTATCATTCTTCGCCCTGGACAAGGCAGGAACTGTATTCGAGCTAGAATCTGCCACAACTATTCAGCAATGGATAAACTACTCTGGCCCGGATCTCTTCTCCCTTCTTCTTTGCGTTCGCTTCTGGAGGAAAAAGCAAAAAGATTTTCCTTTCCGCCATTCAAATCGTATTGAAAAGCAGGAAAAGGTTCGGGAAAAGCAAAATCTGTGGATGTTTTTCCTCTGGTCTTTTGTTGGATTTTCTTTCTTTTGTACAAACGGAATGAAACTGATTGCACATTTGGAAAAAAATAATCGTAAATAAAGCTTGGAAAGGAAAGTTTTTTCTACGCTTGGATTGGGGACTCGCAGTTTGGCAGCGAATGTGTATTTTCATGATGATACTGAGTTGAGTGCCGTATTTGAAAAGAGTGAACTACGTCTATAGGACATTTCCTCACAATACTGTGGTGATTCACAGCTATGATGCTGTGTGCCCAGTGGCTAAGAAGCTCAGAAAAGATACCGAAATGCGTAAATCATCCAATGAATTGAGAGCAGACAGAATACTTCAGACCGAAAACCTTCGAGTGGTTTCGAATGGCGTTTCAGACGACTGTAGAACACCAGTCCGGGCTAGAGTTCTGCTATGGGGATTGATGCGTCGTGGATATACAGACAGGCTCCACAGTAGACATCAAGTCGAGCGGAAATAATCTGAGCAAACGTGACCTCTAACCCAAATAAATAAAGCAAGACAACGACAAACATGTGTTTTGCCGTCAGCGCAGTTCGCTACATAGTTGAAGAATCGAAAACGATTGGACCGCAACAATTTCTTGATGTGGTGCCAATATTTTTTTCTCTGTTGAATCGAAATCATGCAAACACATTTAAACGGAAAAAATGTGGATGTGTGGACTAGTTTTCTTCTATGAGTGGATTCTCATGGTAGGAAATATGTATATTGACGAACAGTTTGTTGTTTCTCTGGAATTGGTATAGAAGTTCGAAAGAATGTTTATTGAAACATTCTTCCAAACTTTAGACGTTTTCAAACCTTTTTCGGTAGAAAAGCAATTTTTCGGTATTCGCTTTTAAATCTACAAACGTAGCAGTCATTTCTTGATGGTTTATGGATAGAAGGCTTTGAAAGTTGAAATAACTAAATTCTATTAACTTTTGAATTTTACATAAGTTCTTGGAGTGAGAGCCATGAGACATCTTAGCTATCCAGTGATTTTTCGGAACATTATGAACGGAGCTAATTAGTAACCGCTAAGCAAATGAAAAAAAGGTTCAAATTGCTGCCATTTCATCAATTCTTGGGCGGATTGCTTTCGTTTTAGCTCGATTGGAATCGCTAAACATTTAGACAACCCGGGAGCATCATGACAGCTGCAGTACAACGCCAGTGTACCGAAAAATTTTGGTCCGTGGTACTGTAAAACTCAATGAAATTATGGAGTGCGCCCGAAAAATGGCGTAAATTAGAATTACGCTTATTGAAAATAAATAAAGGTTTACAATTTTTGTTTGGCATTTGTAATATCATTATAAACAAGTGACCACCAAACTGTGACCATAGAGAAGGTTTTGTGCGGTCCTCGAGAAGATTTTACGGCCTGCGAGCGGGTTTGGAATAGTGATGTGTTGTGGTTCGCGTGTTTTAAGTTCCTTATGGTAACCAATCTTTTGTTTTTGAACACTTCTCGCGTAATCTGGGATAACGCCCTAATAGCCATTGTTAACCACGTGTGTAGCTTGTTGTTTCTGAGCAAATGAACAAATAGGCAATCAAACCAACACCATCGGCAGGTAGATAATGATCCTTTCTTCACCATAACGTTGTTAAATAACGTGTAAATCCATCCAAATACTAAGAAACATCGAGCTACACACATGGTTACCAATGGCTTTTAGGGCGAGAATATAAGTTATGCGAGACTTGCTCATTCAAAACGTGCTCGATATTTATGATTAGTAGGGGAATTAGGAGAATAATGGACACATTAAGCAAATGCATATTTAAGGACCATATAATGACAATATTTTTCAGGCAGCCGTGGATGGCCCCATTGTTTTGGTTGCAAGTAGGTACGTGAGAATCGCGTTATCTGTCACATCGCGGAGGGGTTGGTTTTAGAGGACTAATGGATTTTCGGAAATATCCTTAAAATGATCTCTTTAGATCAGAGCTGAGCTGGTTTTTCAAAATGTTAAAGTTTGGTACCCAAATTTACCAGTTTCTAAGAAAAACAAATTTGATTTACCTATGTGAGACGGTTTCACGTAGGTTCAATGAAGAACCGAAAATATGCTCAGTAGCCTGGGACATGGTTATATGAAAAATTTAGATTCTCGCTCCAGTCCACTTTTTGTATTGCATTTAAGTCCCATAACAACTGTGCAAAATTTTAGCTCGATCGGTGAAATTATATTTTAGCGCCAGCCGTTCAAAGTTTGTATGGGATTTACTATGGGAAAACCTAATTTGCAAAGAAAAATCGCCAGAGGTCGTACATTGTCCTCTATAAAAATTCTGAACACAGATCTTGATAGGTATTTCTTCGATGAACAACATTGTCGAAGATCGCAAAGCAATCCGATGCTTGTGAAAAAAGTTATTGATCAAAGACTATTCGGAAATTTTGCCCGATTTTGTTATTATTGTTATTCCTTCACGTGTTAATCAACGTCGCCTTGTCAATTGGTTTTCATTGAATAAGTTTTTTCACAAGTGTCGGATTGTTTCGCAGTCTTGGGCAATATTCTTCATCGTAAAAATACCTATCGAGGTCTGAGTTCAGAATTTTTATAAAGGTCAATGGGCGACCTCTGGCGATTTTTATTTGTAGAAGTAAGTTTTTCCATAGTAAATCCCATACAAACTTTGAACGACTGGCGCTAAAATACAGTTTCTCCGATTGAGCTGAAATTTTGCATGTATTAACTCAATGCTATCGATGGTCCGACTAATTAGCGAGCGAACACAGCTATTCATTCTTTGAGTTAAATGTGTGTGCTAAGGATTTCGGTAGGTACCACAAGTTGATGACGAGGGTAAAAATGAAAAAAAAAGAAAAAAAATACCGGCAAGCAAGGCAAAGCATATCGTTAATTGAATATGTTGAGAATCTGTGTTGCAAGGCAGAAGAATCGAAATTAAATTTCATAGAAAATGGTGATATTGAACAAAGAACGAGCAGTTTTCATCACCCACGAATGTGACGCCAATTATGAATCTGAAAAATTAGGCTTTGTGTGAAAAGTTAAAAAATATGATTGAGAATCTTGATTATTTAAAATGAATGTTTGGGGTACGAAATATAGGCCTGAGTTAAATGCAATTTTCGCAAAAATCTCAATTTTCGTTAGCTTATGATTGCTAGCAGCAAAAAACGAAGCGACGAGCGAAAGAGAAAAGGCTTTGAGAGAGCAAGAAACAGTTAATCTCGTTCTCCCCATTTTCCAAAGACCGTACACTGCTGAATTGAGCGAGGCACTATGGTGGATCAGGCGGTCATAAATTTGTTACCTAAATCATTTTTGGTGATTTTCTACTTATTACTGACAACATTATTAAAAAAAAATCCAAAATTTTAAGATACTGCCTGCTTTAGTTTCTGAGATATGGGGATTTTTTTTTTTAAATTTCCGTACGGGTTTGGGCCAAAGGGTCTCAGATTTTCATGAAACTTTTTCCACAGGCAGGGCTAATCAATATATGAAAAAAAAAATGAGAAAAATTCAGGGTCGCCTATTTTTCCGGAAAACTCAGTTGTTTTTTTGTTTTCCCCTGACACTACTTACTTTGAAAAATCATAACTCAAGAACGAAGCATTGTAGAAACAAAGTTTTTATATGAAAATTTAAGCAAATTTTCTCAAAAATCCAAAAAAAATATGAACTGGAAAAAGTTTTTCACAAAATTTCTCACCGTTGAGAACATTCGTAAAGAAAAGCCGGAAAAACTATGCTCCAACTCCAACCAAAATTTTCAAAAAAATATTTTTGAGAAGGTAATTTCATAAGCTTTAATCGCTGAAATTTTTGAAATGTACTTTTTTTTCGTTTTTGAGTTATGGCCAATTTTGTAAAAAATGTGCAAATGTGCCATTTTGAGCCTTTTCTTTGAAAAATCATAGCTCAAGAAAGAAGCATCGTAAAAACAAAGTTTTTTTATATGAAAATGAAAGCAAATTATCTAAGTAATAGAAAAAAATGTTAACTGGAAAAAGTTTTCCACAAAATTTTCCACCGTTGAGAAAATTCGTAAAGAAAAGCCGGGAAAACTATGTTTCAACTCGTGTAAGATTTTCAAAGAAATATTTTTGAGAACAGAATTTTATAAATTTCAATCACTGAAATTTTTAAGATGTACTACTTTTTAATTCCTGCGTTTGGTCATAATTTTGTGAAAAATGCCCAGATTTCTCGCACAAGTCTTTTCGTTCGAAAATCATAACTGAAGATAAAAGCGTCACAGAAACATTTTTTTTTGACAAATCGGAATCAAATTTTCTCAAAACTTTGAGATTTTTTGAAATGGAATAAGTTTCCCAGGACATTTTTCACCGTTAAGGAAAATAAATAATGATAACCAAATTAGCTATTCCAGCTTACAAACAAAGTATATTTGAAAAGAGTGATCAATAAGATCCAATTCTTAACATTTTTGAAATACGCTCATCTTTCGTTCCAAAAACATGATCAAATATTGCCAAGATGAGCTGTTTACAAATTTATACATCTATAAGTTTATAAAGCTTATTTTCAAATTTATAAGTTTATAAACAAAACTACTTTAGAACGAAACAGCATAGAAACAAAGATTTCTTCAATCAAAATGTAGGCATTTTTTCCAGCTACCTGTTAGGTAACAACAAAATTGACAGTTGAATCAAAGGGGAAGACAATATGGCAATTAGGTATTTACCAATTCTGGTTTAAAGCGTTGAAATGGCTTGAGAATCATAAGTTTACCAAAAAACTAACAAAGAGCAGTGAGAAAGTGAAAGTGTTGTCAGATGTATATTACTCGTTATTACCGAAGCTGTTGAAATGGACTACGAATACTATTCGCTATGCTGTAACCCCTTCGGACTGGACGGCCACAAATCAGTACAAATTTACGCTCGATTAGCCATAGTCTCATGACCAAGTTTCATTCGAATGGAGTTCGGTGGATCATGGAAAAGATGAAAATCTGCATGAAGTGCATGATTATGATTAACCAGAAATGTAAGTTATATACTGAATAATTGAATAAATAAAATTAAAATAATAATAATAATAATCTTATTTATTCCATGGAAAAGAAAGAATCCCTTTTCAGTGTAATGAAAAATTGAGACAGAATCAGTTTTTTTTTCAGTTTTTCTTAGCGGTGTAATTTTTCATGAAAAATATCATCCATTCCGACTTATAGGGTGACTTGTTGTATTTTCGGCAGCTTTGTTCTCTTCGTCTTGGGTGGTTTTCTAAAACATATTGAGCTCAAATTATGCACCAATACTTTCACCATATAAGTGCATCTTACTGCCGAATTTCAGAAGTTTTTGTCGATAAAAACCCCCCATGACGAAGAGAACAAATCGGCCGATAATACGTAAGTTCCCCTACTTCATTAAAACCAATCCCATATCTTTTTTTCAGATGTTTTAGAAAATTTGCAATTGCTTTGATAAAAAATCTTTGTGTTTCCGATGCTCCGATTGAAATATGGGTTTTCAAAGAAAAGGCTTATATGGTCATTTTCCACAAAATAGGCCATAACTCAACAACGAAAAAAAAGGACATTTCAAATATTTCAGCAATTGAAGCTTATGAAATTACCTTCTCAAAAATATATTTTTGAAAGTTTTCCACTAATTGGAACATAGTTTTTCCGGCTTTTCTTTACGAATTTTCTCAACGGTGGAAAATTTTGTGGAAAACTGTTTCCAGTTAATATTTTGGTTTTATTCCTGAGAAAATTTGCTTTCATTTTCATAAAAAAAACTATGTTTCTACGATGCTTCTTTCTTGAGGTATGATTTTTCAAAGAAAAGGCTCAAAATGGCACATTTGCACATTTTTTACAAAATTGGCCATAACTCAAAAACGAAAAAAAAGTACATTTCAAAAATTTCATCGATTAAAGCTTATGAAATTATCTTTTCAAAAATATTTGGAGCATAGTTTTTCCGGCTTTTCTTTACAAATTTTATCAACGGTGGAAAATTTTGTGGAAAACTTTTTCCAGTTAATTTTTTATTTATTCCTGAGAAAATTTGCTTTCGTTTTCATTAAAAAAACTTTGTTTCTACGATGCTTCGTTCTTGAGTTATGATTTTTCAAAGTAAGTAGTGTCAGAGGAAAAAAAAAATCCAACTTAGTTTTCCGGGAAAATAAGCGACCCTAAATTTTCCTCAATTTTTTTATTCATATATTGATGAGCCCTGCCTGTGGAAAAAGTTTCATGAAAATCTGAGACCCTTCGGCCCACTTTGTACGGAAATAAAAAAATCCCCTTTTGTCAAAATCTCTGTGATTACACGTCCAATTAGAACTCTTTATGGTGCATTCGAAAGACAATGAGTTAATCTTAATTCGTAGGTATTTTTCCAAAAACATTTTTGGAAATGTGTACTGAATGTTTACTTAAAATTGTGACATTTTTTAAAAAACAAAAAAAAAACACTGAAAAACATGGCTAATTTTATCAGCAAATCGACTTAAATTTAAAATCAATGTGTCATGTGAATCGTAATCTGAAAATTATTCAAAATCAATAAAACAGCCATACAAGTCATCGTGCGAAAGTTTGGGTTCTTCCCTCAGTATGGTATATCGTGCAAATGTTTGGATTAAATGGATAAAAACTTTAGTGGAATGAATACCACATGCTTCTTTAACAGACGGATTTTTCGCGAACTCGTCCTCGAAATTGGCAGTACCCTCTCAGAATGTTTCTTGTTTTAAAGTAACTCTTATTGTCTTCTTGTTTTAATGTTACTCTGCATTTTTTTACGTTTATGTAGACTAACGTTTGAAAATATCCGCGCATTTGCCTTATATTCTACACGGCGAATGACCAGGAAAATAATAATTGCGTTTGATGAAACACCGCAATGCTTTCTCATATAAAAATTAAGTAAAATGGAAGCAAAACCTCGATTGTTCAGTTCCGCGGGACAACGTCACGTGACTTTTGTGCAAATACACTTATATATCGATAATATTTTTAACCCAAAATCTCATTTTCTCTTGACCACGCATGTTACCAAATAAATTAAGGTAGTTGGGCCCAATAAGCCAAATAAACGTGGTTAAACGCAACTTTTCTCGTTGATACGATGTATGATTGCGTAGATTTAACCTAATTTTGAGTAAATTTTTCTAATGGAATCAAAGGCAACTACCTGGTCACATTTATGAAAAAAAATCTGATAAAACCTTTTCGATGCCCACACTGAAATACAATTTTTAGCGATAAAGCGGTTTGACAAAAATACAAACTCAAACGAGACATCAAAATGCAGAGTATCTGCTTCATACATAAGACTTTGGAAAAAAGCTGGATATTGTCATAAAACACCGTTTGGAACCGGGGTGACATGTTATACTCCACTGTTTTAAAATTGTCGACTATAATTTCATTTATTTTAAGTTTATTTTCATAGATATTATTACCTCAACCCAATGACTGTTTTCAGTAATAGCGAGCTTAGTCATGCGACCTAATTTAAACGAAACATAATTAGAATAACGTTTTCGTCGAAATGCATAGTTAAAATTGAGTTTTTTTTTCAGGGGCCTCAAGTAATCTATAGGATGAATACAATATGAGCTGAACAAAGATCTTTAGTAAGTGCTTCTGCGACCATGTCTGGGGTAATGTTTTGGAAGAACATTAGATCATATTCTGTTAATTTCTTACTGCCAATGATGGACTCCAATCCATTTCGAAGAGACAACATCTCTGTGAACAAAAAACACCACCCCTCTTGAAATATTTGTCAATGTAAAGTGCAATCCAGCACATTACCCGTCTGTTGGCCAATTTCAAGACGAGCGGTCGGAGCTGAGTTGGTTACCCGAAAAATAAAACCAACAGTCACATTGTTGGAGATGGAGCCAAGATATAGGAACGAAATGGAGTAAATATAATAAATCAGGCTCTTGCATTATCTTTGATTCTACTTCTTCGTCTTCTTCCTCCTCAGCCGCGGCATCGCATTCAGAGAACATCATCTTGCGCTTCTCTATTTCCTTGGACTTATTTTTCATTTTTTTCCTTCCCATTAAAATAGAGAGAAAATAAATATTTCTTCCCTTCAACCACTGCAGCGCGTGCAAGTCAATTGGGGAAGCTTTCGCGTTGTGCCATGGCGTTGTGCTGACTAGGCGATGCACTAAGTTTTCGGAAGGGTTTGAGCTTCCTTCCAGTTCACTATCGGGCGCAGATTCACAAACAGCAAAGTTTAAGTAAAACGCTAGGAAAACAGTCCAACATGAATAAAAAAGCTATTATTCTTGTCGCAGTTCGGGCTGAATTTCTTTTTGAGTCTCACACGCCAAAAAAAACTGCTCCCGAAGGAAAGAAAGCTCATCATTCTTTTCTACGCGCTCAGCGAGCGCGAAAGAGTTTTTTTTTCGGTATTATTTATGGGTCTCCGCGAGAAGAGCTGCGTTCTGGAACGTCCCGATCGCCTGATGGTGCCCTGGGAGGGAGGACGTCACGTTGTCGTCTCCGGAGTGGGTAACGCGTACAAATACGACAGCAGAGTACGTCGCTAGTCTGAAGAATGCGTATCATCTCTTCAGGCGGGGCGGAGAAATGAGCCATTAATCTTATGGCTATTATGAACCTAGATGGCGCGTCGAGGCGGCGGGAATTTGTAAAGAGTTGTTTTTCACTTTCTTCGAAACGGTTGTCTGTAATTTGCAGATGTGGCGCATAATGAGAAGGGGTCCCAGCCAGCGGTACGTGACTGGCAACACGTTTTTCGGCTTCTCAAATGTCATATGGGTCATTAGAAACGGGTAGTAGTTGGTATTCTGCCGCCGTCATACATCAGAACCAGTTGTCCATCGGTTGCGCAATCAATATTCTGCCGAATCATTCAATTGTGTTGGCCTTTGGGGTTTGTTTGTCTATTATATGTCTCTGTGCATATTTCCGTATATGAATTGTGCACATCCATTTACGGAAGGAGTTTTAAACTTAGATTTTGGCAAACGGATTTTGGCGGTTCCTAATATCGAAAGGTTTTGTTGCGCTTTGTGCCAGAATATAAACAAATGCTTGCATAGCGAAAACGTTGAAGATTTGATTGTTATCGCATCAAAACATTCACTGCTATTTTGGGGCTATTTTTGCTATTGTGTCGATACGTGTACAGTTGTTTGCGTTTGCCAAAATGATGGCGCCCTGGCAGCTATTGTTCATGCTACTGCGTAGATACTCGAAATATAGTCGTAAAAATTAATTGATAGATCGTGTGTCGATTCACCTATAAATGCACCGGACGGTGTGGCGAATGTTGGATATGTTGGATATTGTATTTTTGAATGTACTATAAAATGAAGTACAAATCCAATTCAATCTATCTTTTTGATAATAAATCTTCTAGCATTTAAGTGATACACCAAATTTAGTACTATACCATTTAATTCCACTAGAGTTTGTATCCTTTGACAGATACGCGTATTTCGACCTCAACTGTAAGGCCGTCTTTAGTGTCGTGTACTAGACTCGACTTTTCAATACAAATAAAAATTAAATGGTGTTTGTATGTCACGAGTTCGCTAGAAAACAGATGAATACACAAAATTATTTCACAGTTGCAGTGCAATATTTGCCTCCGATATATGGTAGTTCTAGAGAAACGTTAAATTTCTGATATTTCCGATGCTAATTTCTGATTTTTCCGATGCTAATTTGGTACAGATGTATCATCAAATAGATAAGTTCCATTACAACAGCTTCCCGCATGCCTGGGACACAATTTTGTGGAACCATTAAAAAAACACTTGGTCCTATCTGTCTGAACACCGACCACATGATGGTTATCTGATCAATTTCTGAGTGTCCTTCCAAAATTTGAGCTCTTTTAGATGAAAACTGAGTGTACACAAGCCCTTCGAAGTTTTATGGGAATTACTCTGAGAAAAGTGAGCAATTAATTCAATTTTTCATAGTGTATGCTCATTAGGGCGATTCAAAATTTAAAATGTTTGAAAATGCAATCTTTTTTTCCTTTTTTTATTGAGGGATTTTCTACCGTAGGCAGGTTCATCGCCATAAAATGCAATCTTTTAAATCTTCCTTACCATAAAAATAGTGTTCTGTGCAATTTTCAGCATTTTCTGTCGTGATTTAATGGCGGCCCAAACAAAAGTAATATGGAGAAATTTTGAAAAATGTTTCTTTTTATGTTAAGGATGGGAAGAAAAATATTGAAGATTGGAATTTCAACCTTTTTAAATTTTCATTTGCCCTTGTGCTTATGAGGGCTACACTAGGGCAGTTCAAAATTTGAAAATATTTGAAAATACAATTTCCCATATCTTTCTCACCATTAAAATAGTGTTCTGTGAAATTTTCAGCTTTCTAGATGATGATTTAAAGGTGGCCCAAATACAATGTAGGTTTATATAGAAATTACTATGAAGACATTTTAAAACATGTTCCAAACACGTTAGTACTGTAACGTAAGTAAAGCTTATTATCCCATAGTGAAAACTCATTCTTCAAACCTTAATGAAGGATGTTGCTTAGGAAGCAAATCCCTTTTGAATCAATTTTGTTTAGGATTTTTCTAGAAGTTTGCAAGGCTAAAATTCCATTTGAATATAAATAATAGCAAACAAACTCATAAATACCTTTTCTCCTATCCGTCGGATTTAATTGCTCTCCTCAGCAAATTTCTTTATTATGGTTTGAAGAATGAGTTTTCACTATGGGATGATAAGATTGTACTTACATTCCAGTGCTAACGTATTTGGAACATTTTTCATATTTTCTATACAGTAATTTCCATATGAACCTACTTCATCTTTGGGCTACCTTTAAATCACCATCTAGAAAGCTGAAAATTTCACTGAACACTATTTTAATGATAAGGATGGTACGGAAGCTATGGAATATTGGATTTTCAAACATTTTTGAATTTTGAACGGCCTTAAGCTACACTGATACTGTTACATACATTGATCAGCTACAACTTTGCTGAAGACCATTTTTAAATTGGACGCCTCAGTAAATAATTATTGATTTTTGTTTAAATTGAAAATTAAAAACTTGTCGTGAGAAAAGGGGAAAGGGATATACGGGGGATTGACATTCGGGAAACTGATGTTTGGGGAATGCAACATTCGGAGAACCGCCACTAGGGGAAAAGTAGCATAACCAATCGTATTGAAAATTTTAATCATTAGTTATTTATTAATAAATTTTAATGTAGCGAGCATGCGATCTCGCACAGCAATGAACACAACATGCTTCGCTGTTTCTTCCACACCAGCACAAATGGGACACGCAGGAGATTATGAGTACCCTAACCTATGTAGGTAGGCTATAGGCAACCATGTCCTGACAGAAACTGCGTCAGGTGGAACATCTGACATATTTGACCGATTGTTTTATTTATTTTAAACACTTGGAGAACCGAAGTTCGAATGCTAAAAGAAAAGTTGCATAGTTGTAACCATAGTTAGCCAGTTCAGCAATTAGAAGATACAAAGATAAGTTGAAAGAGCAGCTTATTTTTAAGAGAAGGCTGAACCATCTATGAATGGCAAATATTGGAAGATGGTGCATTTCACATTATCATGTATGAAGAAATCTTAAACTCCTCTTCGCTGCTTACGTATTTTGAAGCAAGAATTTTGTGTGTCCACTATCTTCGGTGGTAATCCAAAATATTTAAAGTTTCACAAGGATTGTTTCAACAAATTGGAATTTCTAAACAATTTCATCATCTATCCAGTTTTGTATAGCTGTCATTTAGTTTTGAGCATTTGTAATTTTCCAAGCTGTGAAGACATTTGATAGCAAATATATTACTTAAATAATCACATTTATTTAAAGTGTAATTTCTAGAAAATTTCTTTAACAAAATATGGAAGCACGTGCCGAGATTTCAGTTGCAAATTAAGATCGAGTTCTTAAAAATTTCGGCTCACATTGTAAATTTAAAAAATACATAAGTTTATTTTGATAAACATGAATCTTTGAATTGTAGAACGAAATTTTGACTTTTGTAATGATTACGAGCCAAGGAGTTCCGGAGGTTCCAACGGGTTATTAGGGGTTGTTAGAGTATTTCAGTATATGTTTATAGAGGTTTCTAATGGTTTCCCTTTGCTAGACTTGGCCTTTTTCACCAAGACAGAGTCCGCTGATCAACTTAGTGTTGTAAGAGCACTTCGAAGTTATTAACTGAGAGCTCTCCCCATAAGCACCGTCTGTAGGGCTTAGCTTTTATTTCTTTGGTGCCTCTGACTTCAGCACGATGTTAAGGAAGGGCCACTGGGTTACAAAAGGCAGCATTTAGGCCGGAACAAATTTGAAATTTTACTTTTGTCTCCCCCCCCTTCAAAATTTTCAAAAAAACAGAAGGGGAAAATAAATAAAACATCTCATTTTCAGTGTAATTTTTTATTATTCTACGTGTTTTTTAGCTAGCTTTGTAATTCGTATTTACTGTATTATATGAGCTAACAGGTGTTATTGGATAACAAGTCCTCAATCTGTTTGTTTTACTGTAACAGAGTTGCCCATGAAAAAAGATTTTTTTATGATTTACATGAATTCTTCTTCTTCTTAGCATTACGTCACTACTGAGACAGAGCCTGCTTTTCAGCTTATTGTCCTTATGAACACTTTCACAGTTATTAACCGAAAGCTTTCTTTGCCAAAGTTGCCATTTTCGCATTCGTATATCATGTGGCAGGTACGATGACACTTAATGCCCAGGGAAGTCAAGGAAATTTCAATAACGAAAAGATCCTGGACCAACCGGGAATGTTACATTAGGGCTGTACAAAATTAAAAAAAATTGAAAATTCAATCTCCCATATCTTTCTTACAATCCTTACAATAAAAATAGAGTTTGGTGAAATTTTCAGCTTTCTTCTTGATACATGTTCCAAGCACGTCAGTACTGGAATGTAAGTACAAATTTATCGTCCCATAGTAACTAATTCTTCAAACCATAATAAAGAAGTTTGCTGAAGAGAGCAATTCTATCCGACCGATAGGAGAAAAGATATTCATGAGTTTGTTAGATATTATTTAGCTTCACAGCCCTGCAATCATCTACAAAAAATCCAAACAAAATTTGCTCAAAACGGATTTATTTCTTCACCAAAATCCTTCATTAAGACTTGAAGAATAAGTTTTCCCTATGGAATGATATGTTTGTACTAACAGTACTAACGTAATTGGAACATTTTTCAGAATTTCTGCATATTAATTTTCATATGAACCTACATCGTCTTTGGGCCAACTTTAAATCACCACCTAGAAAGCTGAAAATTTCACAGAACACTATTTTTATGGTGAAGATTATAAGAAAGATATGAGAGATTGGATTTTCAAACATTTTTAAGATTTGAATCGCCTTAAAGTTACACATGTTGGACCAAATTGATACAATCTAAATATGATTTCAAGTTGCATATAAGTTCAACATTTTCGCAGTCTTCTTGAAATTGTTATTAGCTAGAGTACAATTTGAAAGCCGTTTTATGAAAAATGATATGCGATTGATGTTACGAACTTCGAAAAAAAGTCGTGTTTATTATTCAAACATTTTGATTTGACGGATATATGTGGCAAAACATGGTTTTTCGCCATATGAGAATAAAAAATGATGGATTTCCCTGAATTTCCATTTTATTATTTTTTGTCCCCCCCCTCGACATATTTTGATGGAAGGTGACAAAAGAAGATTTTAAGATTTGTTCCGGCCTTATTTATGACCGTAATGCTTGAGCCTACTTCCTATCTTCTAGTGTATTACGTAATTTGTGGGTGGCGCCGAAGTGAATTTTGAAGGCTGCTAATGGCTAAATTGTGACAAATGATGGAATCATTCTGGAGGGCTTCGATCCCACGACTCTCAATACGCTAGACTGGACGCGTTAACCAACGCCACAGAACGAGTAGAGTAAGGTGGGGCAAAAATTCGACTTTAGTTATATAATTAAAGTTACCAGAAAAAGAGTAGCAATTGAAACAAAATACATACAGCGAATCATTAACATATTGGCTACAATTTTGCTAAACAAACTTGTGTCATAATACTATACCCATTTTAATTTATAACAGTTTCAAATTTATCTTACACGAACTTTTGCTCCACCGGTGGGGTAAGAGTTCGAATCTAGTGTGGGGCAAAAGTACGCTAGCTTAAACACAACATATTGATACTTTTAACAAAGGAATTCTTTATACTAACCGTAAACTTATTATTGCTGAAAACTACACACTAAATTTTCATGAAAAATTGCCCAAAACAGGGTTAATTGTAAAATACCCAAAAATAGCAGTTTCTTGCTAAACTAAGTGAAAACGTAAAATTTGTATGAAATTTCTCGCACGATCAGGCAATTTTCGCTAAATTTGAAGATAATATGTGGATTTTAGTCAATTATGATTACATGTGTCGAATTTTTGCCCCGCTGATTCGAACTTTTGCCCCACTATGGGCCAAAAATTGTTTCCAAGAATTTAAGCGAAAATTAATACACCTCAAAGTATCCCTATGATAGGCCTAGAAATGCACTTGAATAAAATATTGAAAAAGATTTTTTCTTAATTTGGTTACCCGCAACGAAAACATGACCAAAAATTACAATACTCTCATCAAAAAACAAATAATGACCATCACTTTTCCAAATCTCAATCGATTTCAATGATATTTATAGCGAAAGTCTCGTACTTGAATAGCATTCGAACAACCATGACATTTTTAAGTGTTGCTTGAATTGAGCTAGAAATCTTAAAAATAAACTCTTGACTCACTCTAAGGATTCTTTACCACCTGTAATCTGTACATACAGATTCTAGTTCACAAAATACATCTGTAAATGTGGAAACCCTGAGCTTGACCTTACTAACCATCTCATTTAGCCAACGTTGGCTTGCGAGTGGTATCGTGGATGGTTGTGCTACTTTTCCACGAATGTCGGTTCCCCGAATGTCGTTTCCCCGAACGCCAGTTCCCCGAATGCCAGTTCCCCGAATATCTCGTTTCCCCGAATAGCCCACTTGCCCGAAAAGTTTTTTGCACTCATATTTGTCATAACTTTATACATTTCAGGGGGTGAACGTACTGGTCATCTGATATGCACCCTTCTTTTTTTGATTGGCAGTTCTTACGAGTTTTACCGTCCTCAGCATTTTTGGCAACATGTGTATAGCCGAAAATTAGCAAATACCTCCTCCTTTTGATTGCATATCATTCTGTCTAATTCACCATCCTGCCACCTAAAACTATTATAGCACTTATTTGAACTGCTACACTTTTCGGGGAAACGGGTCATTCGGGGAAATGGCATTCGGGGAACGGGACATTCGGGGAAAAGTAGCACAATCATGGAGATACATACATGGTGGAATAGTGCGACGCTAAAAATAAAATCTTTCACTGTTGTTCCTAGGCACGCGTAGGAGAGTTGAATTGGGCATCTGGCAAGAGCAGAAGGAGATTAAAAGTTGTGGAGTAGAGCGATAGGTCGTGACAGACTTTGGTTTCAGGTATGCCGACGGCGCTGCAGAATCGTTAACCGTTCTGTGGCGTAGTTGATTAACGCGCCCAGGCGTATTGGGTGGCGTGTGTGAAGCCCACCAGAAAGATTTCATTATTTTTCACATTTTTAGATCTCAATTTGTTGAATTGACTCTTGTGTCTACGAAGTTCAGGTTTTTTTTTTCAAAACACCGTCGGCTGGTTTAAGCCGTAATAAACAGGACAACCCTAGTTGCGTTTACCAATATGTTTTCAATGCCAGAGATTGCCAAAAGTTCTCAAGCAGTTCAAATTATTTCTATTGGGCAACCTTATGGAAAGTCAAGTGTCTGACAGGATCTCATGGGATTCTTCGAGGTTTCCTTTATTTTTCAAGGGATTTTGAAAATTCTCATTTGGTTCATGAAGACTCCCAGGATTTCATAAAAGTTCTCAGTGATTGTCATGGGGATATTACAGAGTATTAATATGTCCCCAAAAGCTTTTTTAATATTCCTTGGGAGCTAAGCAACATCTTTTTGAGGCTGTTCGAGGCAAATATGCGGTTCATAGAAAGAGGCTTCCCGTGGGATTTCTTTGGATCCTTAAGCCTCTTATACCCAACCCAAAAGACGGGTACCCTTTGGAATTTTGTGCATTTTTTCGTGAGTTGAAAATCAAAAAAAAAATACTCTGGTATGAAAAATACTCTTAAACTGTTTCCCCGTTAGTTACTTAGTTATTTTCTAGAGTAATGTTAAACCTGAAATTATTATTATTGTCAAAAGTCGGTGATCAATAGAGGCTAAAAAAAATTAAAAGGAACATACCTATCCTACGAAAATAAAAACTAAGAAAAACCTTTGAAAATCCTTTGAGAACCACTGCTGGAAACCTACCAAGTATCCCTTGCAACTCCTTGATAACACCTTAGATATTCTGAAACTCCCATATGAGCATACGAGCTCTTTAGAATCGTGTTCGGTCCGATTTGCGCGAATTCGAAAAAAGAATCGCGTCATGTGTCGTTTTTGAATCCATTGTATCCGGTTTGAGTTTGGCGAGTGCGAAAATAAGATTAGGATGAATTGCCAACTGGAGAGCTCATTTCATGCTTTTGATAACACATATTTATTGTGGCAACTTTACGTTTTTTGTAGTTTTCAAACAAACTATGGATGATTTGTCATTACACTACACTCATAACTAGAAATAACATTGGAATAGTTCGACATTATGAATGTCAACGTACCAGTGAATCAAATTGTCATCAACACAGACGAAAAACAAGCAACAAAGCAAGCTCGCGACAAAACATGATTTCCAGATCTTTTCCCTCGCTCACTTATCAACACCTTTCTCGTGGTTGTAGATATGGAGAGGTATTCTCTGTCTCTAGAAACAACAATCACACTAACATTCCTTCCCCATCCCAACTGACTGTGGGTACTAGGCAGGCGCCGTTGTTGATCAATATTATGCGAACTGCTAAAATGTGCACTTCCGCATACAAGGAAAGTCTCATCCCTGGATCGAAGTGTAATTCTTATTAGCTATTCTTTGCAATTTTGTATGTACCGGCTGAGAAATTTTTGTAACTGTAGCGGTAAGCGCTCAGTTGTTCAATAAGGCCATGCTGACATTAGTTTGCTGACAAGATTTCTCCGGATTTTAAATAGTCACGACTTACCGGAGAATATCATATTTGCCTTTCATGCGATAAACATATAAAGAATTGTGTTATTGAAAACAAAGAAGAAACTTTTTGCTAGAAAAATAGAATTTACATTTAATTGTTTTTATTTAGAAAATGTAGGATTTTTTTTCTAGCAAAATAACAAAAGAAATACAATTCACTTTACATAAGTTGAAATCTAAAACATTAACGAGTTTATTTCGCTAACTAATAATATGATAATAATAAATCAGTGCCTCTGTAGTCAATGTGGTTCAAGGGATGATCAAAGTAACCATAACCAACTTTATCCTTCCTAATTTTTTTTACCTAATATTTAGTTATAATTCTACCAAAAACTCCTTCGGGAGTTCATTTAGAAACTTATAGTGATTACTCTAGGAAATGGTATATGACATGAGAAACCGTATTTTTGATCAGTCAAAATGTTGTATTACATAAAAAATTGAATAATGATTTAGTTTTGATCTTTATCAACAGTAACACTCATAACCTGTAACAGCCACTCTGAAAAAGATCCAGCTTTGTGCACCGCAACTGCCGTAAGTCGAAGGAATTTGCAAACCCAAAGCTCATTGACAACCCGGGTGGTAGACCCGTGTCCTCCGCCGCGTCTTCACTGTTTACTGCCATTGGGACTAATTAAGTCACATTGTGGTGGGTGAATGAGGAACTGGCGCACGCGATCGCGCATTGCTTTTGCCTAATTAATATTCAAAACTTTGATCGGTTGTCGATACATTTTCAGGCGAGTCGCAAAGAGTGCCACCGGCTGTCCTACGTGGGGAATGCAACTTTGTTATTCAACGTTTGGTTTGGTTTGTAATAAACATAGATATTGACATGGACGTTGTGCGGATTCGAAAGATGGTTGTTGGATGGATGTGTGGGGTCCAGTTCTTTTTTTGGGAGGCATTTTAACCTTGCCATACAGTTGCGCCAGATTTGGTTTCAATTTTTGCAATTTGCAGCGTCAGAAATGGATATGTCACTGGATGGTAGATACTGCTCCAATCATAAGAAAGGAAATGTATAGTTTTTAGCAAAGTTTTATTATACTACGTTCAGAAAGATTTCAGTACCACCGCTTTTGTAGCCAATTGTTGGCCGATCTCATCATCAGCGAACCATTAACCGTCGAAATTCATGCAATGAACGTGTTTTTCATGCATATCTAATACCTTCGATGTGTTATGGGCCGTTGAAGAAGTAATTATCATAAGGTTACATACCTGTAACAAATCTGCTCTCTGATTTCAATCCCAGCATCTTCTCATGCTTTGATGAGTCATAAAATTTGATATCCCACAACAGACCCAACAGTGCTAAGCCGCTCACATTATTTCGGACTGCCAAAGTGAAACAGGGTGTATCGGTTCCATTCGGAATCACGTACCTAGTCCTTACATGTGGCACATGATGCAACCAGTTTCTACATCACAAGCACATACAGTCTCTTCGGTGGAGGGAGTGAGCGTGAAAAATGTTGAGAAAAACCGGACACAAGTTCCGCACTCGCCTCCAAAATGTCTGGCAGCATGGGAGAGTGCCAAAGCTGTCATGATCAAATGCCTCTTGATCTATTGCTTTCAATTTCTTTATCTGCACGCACAGTGGCTATCCGTCGGGGGTTTGGGATGGGACACAACACGTCCAGGGACAATTTGGTATGGAAGCTGAGACTGTTAGAATGGTGGCTAGGTCTGCCCGGAAATCTGGTTTGTGTGTATGATAAGTGTTGTAATATTTAACATATGACAAAATTGAAAACTTCTTACGTTGGACTGATATGTTCCGATTCAGTTCATTCATTTGTACTACTTTTTTTTTAATTGTAACTTTATACCGTCAAATTTGTGTTAGTCACCTACTGAAAATTTTAGACTCATCATTTAGAGCTGCCTTAATAAGGACCACTTGAAACGAGTAGACAATGTTTTAGAAATTTTTCCGATTATTTCGTTCGCCAGATCGATTACGCCAACATAGCAGTACTGCTCTAGAAAGATCCACGGAAAACCAATAGGTTTATCTTTAGCTCTTAAACAGTCAAGAGTTTCAGCCGAACTAATAAATTGTGTGGAGGAAAAGTGCAAATAATAATTAAATCTAATTAATTACAAAAGACATCAAATTTCCTCGGGAAGAACTCCCACTTATTATTCCGTTTCCAACGAAAAGGCTACCGGAGAAGAATGGAATCTGATGCCTCGTCTCCTTTGTTGATGCTGCGATATCTGGAGGTGGCAATGTTGTTGGCGCAGGCAAAGTTTTCCATACTCGGTGTAGGTTTTACCCGACAGACAGGGAAGACGTGGAATGAGGTAAATCTGTACACTTTAGATTGCACTTAAAGATACAAGGTAATTTTCAAAATATGAAAGGGCAATTGAAGAATCGTGTTGTTTAACACAGCTTTTTCAGTTGGATATCGTAGTACCGTATTGTCTCAAATTTCGAACATGGCTCATATTCCGAACAGTGGCGAGTTTGGGGAATAAAACTTATATTTTGAACACTTTTTAACATAAATTGTATAATAATGGATCATACTGTGCAGAAATTTCGAAGATATAATTGGAATATTATTGTTCAAGGTCGCGAATCCAAATTCTTCCTAAATCGAATGAAACATTGTACATGACTATCCGATATGACATTTGTCATCAAGATAGTTTTATATTTCCTATATGACGTTTCGAAATTACGTTTTAAAAATTAATGGATTTCCATGATTTTTAACTATATTTACACTTTTTTTACTTGTTCCAGATTTATAAAAGTTTCTTTCAATTTGATAATTATGTTTTTCAAATGATATTCGAGGTTTCGAAGTTTGCACTGTACCTACAATTTTTATAAGCAATGATCAAACATCATAGTCTGTATTATAAATTTGTTACAGTACTTTTTTTGTAAAATGAGAAAAATAAAACTAAAAAATTAATGTTTTAATAAAATTGATTTAATAAGATTACATTGTTATATATAGTACCGTCAAATGGGGTAACTTGCAACAGGGGTGAAACTTGCAAAACTTCGTCATGTAACAGAATTGTCGTTTCGTTCGGCATTGAGTTAAATTATTATAATTTATTCCGCCATTTATTGATCTTAGATATAAAACAGTAAATTTTGGCGAGGGTTTGAGGATTGTTTCTTTTTCGATTGGTTTGCAGGAAGTGAAAATCATATTGCACGTTGGTTTGCATAAAATTTATTCTGAAAAACGTTCTCCACACCACACAAACGATAGAAATATATCATTCGTTGCATTTGCTATCAGTTACAGTGCTTAGTAGTGCACAAATTGATAATATAAATGTTTTCATAATTTGATGCATAAATGCTATAAAATTCAAAAACGTTTCTGACTATTCTTGTGGGGTAACTTGCAACAGTAGTTTTGATCTCAATTGTTTGATATTCCTTGCCGTTTGTCATCGAAACCACATGAAAAGGCATTGAGGATATATTTGTTCAGTTACATTAACATTTTTGTACCTCAACCAATTCAATAAAAGTTTGATACTAAACACTACAACATTTATATGAATCGCATCATTATTAGATTTAGGTTTGTTTTATTCATAAAAATCATGAATAATTTTGAAAATCTGTATAAAAATTAATTTGCAGATCTGCCATTGGGAACTTTCTGCATGAATTATATGTCAAAACACCAATAGATATAATTTTAAGGCATACATATCAATATGTGATACGTTGCTTTGATTTAAATATGCATAAAAAGTATGTGATAATGTAGGTTATACCAACACCATTGTATTTGTAGAAAAGTTGCATTAAAGCGTTTTAATGGTTTTCCAATAACTGTGAAGACTTATGATATGCTAGAATTTTCCCGTGTTGACACCCTATGCACTGCCAATGGAGTTTTCAATCGAATTGATTTAATACTCATAATTTTTTTTTTTTTTTTTTTTTTTTAAGACTTTATTAGAGTGTATTTTAACGCACGAGGGCTAGTTCTACACTTAATACTCATAATTCAATCAGTAATAATTAGTTTTCTAAGAGTAGAATAGCCTATTTCTGATTAAAGGTAGCATTAAAAATGTATATTTTTCGTCTCTATTGTTCTCAGAAAACTAAATACTGATAAAATTAATACCACATGGTGTTCTTTACGTGGCGATTAGGGTACCAGATGGTTTTTGTCTCATCTGAATCCTCAAGTTTTTCATCCATATAGCTTTGAAGTTGAAAATGGTTGGAAGTTTCCCCCGTTTGACGGTATGTAACAAGATATTTTTGTCTCAGTAAAGTTATCGATTTACAAAAAAACTGCTTGTTTTGCTTCTTTCTAGCGTTTCGTTTTAACTGGTACAGTGTCTGCTTCTCAGAATACGGCAAATGCATCTACAATATAAATCATAAGGAGAGATCTGTTACATAATACTTACTTTGTTCAGCCTATAAAAGTAATGTAACATATTTGTGTATTCGTTCAAATAAAAAACAAATGGCTATCGACTCCGTAATGAATTTATGTGATCGAGCTCACTTATGAAATTGGTGAAAAACTTCAGTAGAAAGAGAACAAAACTCTCAAAACAAAGCTCATCCCCAAAAAGTACCTTCTTAGTGTCATACATTTTATCGACTCGTACTACTCAACACCTGCAACAAGACGGGGTTGGTGGTCCAACGGCTACCGTTTCTGCTTCATAAGCAAAAGGTCATGGGTTAAATCCCAGGCCCGTCCCTTTCCTTCTACTTTGTAGTTGTTATCTTTCACTTCACTTCCACTCCTAATATCTCACAGTTCATAGCATTTGCTAGAACCCGAGAAAGACATAAATAAAAACCATTTCCCTACGCTTCCATTCTTCCAGGCAGTCTGCGGACCAAACAGCAAGCCTCTCTGTCATAAAATTTGCCGCCCCTCTACACCCTTCCCGCATGAACTGGCGTAGACGCAGTTGCACATACGGTCTACTGTGGGAGCCAGTTTAAATGCATCATTAATCAAAGTAGCAAGCGCCATTATCGTCTAAAAGTAGAAGATCTGGCAATACTGGGGTAGCAACCACGGGCAGTCAATCAAGTTCAAGCTCAAGCTAAACCAGTTAACAAACTGGTAAATTTAGATCCAACTTCACTAAAATAGATAAAAAATGCATTTTTGCTCTGAAATTTTTGAAAACGTCAATAGATTCAACATTGTTGGATCAACAATCTCAAATGAATTTTAAGAAAACAAAAAAGCTCTGGTGCAAGCATTTTATTTATAATTTGAATAATAACAATTCTAGTAAGGAAGGAACACCCAAGTAACCAGTAAGCACGATAATGCGGCACGGTAACAGCATTATATGCGCATATAGGGTAATCAATTGCTGCATGTCAGTTTTATATACGCATATAATGCTATTATAATGCCAGAAACGGCGAAATAGCGTGCCATTATAGTGCCAAGATATAACCGTGCTTCTCTGCACCACTAATGCTGATATAAGACCACGTGAGAAACGTCAGTTGTTTTCGCCAGGTTTTTGGGGCGAAAATTTTGTGCTTTCGCGTACGCAGCCAGAGAGCTTTCGCGTATGCGGCCAAGCAACTGGTACACGAGGTAAATAAATGAATAAATGAAAACGGAAACCTCTAAAAGTATGTAAAAAATGTAATAAAATGATACAGATAGTACTTCGAAGTATCCTTTTGAGGATTGCAATTGCCACATTTTGATCCTCGTTTTATGATGATGAAATTCCTCATTTTGCGTCTCGAACCTACGACACCCGTATTGTTGAGTTGTTGTCCTGCTCCTTTGCTCCTACGGCCACATAAGATGAATAGTATTGGAAAGAAAAGTGACCAATTTAAACCATCACTTTTCCCCGTCATAAAACCCTCAATTGTAGTAGTGAGAAGATTTATGTTTGACTCCCTCTTACCACTATATGCAAACAAAAAGCACGTGGTATATCTGTCAAAACACTGGATGGCATTTAAACATGCCCTGTATTCGAATATAAAGCCAATATAGTGCTTATTTAATGCCTGTATGCATCATTCCTTGCTTAGCGCTTGCACGAGTCGGTTGACAGGTTCCCGGTCTCATCGCACGGCACAAAGTTGCAAAGTTTATGTGGCCTTTTTCTCCCACCGCCCGCGTGGGTTTTTGATCTAGTTTCGACTGTTAATAATAATCTAATTAGTGCATTTAAGTGCTTAGGCGATCGCGCTTTGCGAAGGAAGCGAACTAGTGTACATAACTAGTATCGTTCCACCGCAAAAAAAAAGTCATCACCATCGGCACAACGGTGATTGATTTTTTTTTCCCGCACCGAGAGCAACATCGAAGCAGAAGGCGATTCGGTCAGTCTGCTACCTACGGTGCTTGGACGTTCTGCTGCTATACGGATAAGTATCAATTTGTATATCTATTGAATTGCTCTACATTTCCGAGCAAACAAGTTCAAGGTTGTTTTTCGCTTCACCTCTGTCTCTCTCCCGGTGCAAGTTTTGCCCGTATAGGAGAGGCTTGTACAAAATAGCCCACTGATCGGTTAAGTTTTTTTTTTCATATTTTTTTTTTCTTTCTTCTTTAATTAGTATTATTATTTTTTGCCCGTATAGGGGAGGTGTGTACAAAATAGTCCACTAATTAATTAATATTTTTCAAACGTTTTTTTTTTCTCCACATTTTTTTATTTTTTGTTGATTTGGTTGCGGTTGGATCTATTCCCGCATGGACGATTCGGATGGAGGCGATACGCCTCCAAAAGATCTCGTTGCTCGAACGCGGTTTTACCAACCGTCTTCGGCTGGGCCTTGGGTTGTGTATTTCCGGCGCAAAAATAAGATTTTGAACGTGCTCTCGATCTCTCGAGAGCTGACGCGTAAATATCCAGGGACCGTTATTCACCAAGAAATCCAAGCTGCGAATGAGATTGCTCAGCATGAGGCTTTTGCTGTGGAATACTTTACCTACATTCCGGCACGAGAAGTCGAGGTGGAAGGGAAAATCATCGACGCGAGTCTGACATGTGAGGACATTAAGACTGGCAAAGGTGTTTTTGATAACCGGTCAATTCCTGATGTGGCTATACTGGATTGCAAACAATTGCAATCAGTTTCCATGGAAGGAAATAAGAAAGTTTTTTCGCCGTCAGCCTCGTTTCGAGTGACTTTTCCTGGTTCCGTCCTCCCGAAATTTGTTTGCATTGATAGTGTTTTTACCCAATGCGTCTTTACGTGCCGAAGGTATTCAATTGTACCAACTGCAAGCAGCTTGGCCACAGTGCTAGCTTTTGCGACAACAAGCCCCGTTGTGGCAAATGCAACCAAGCTCATTCAGAAGATGCTTGCACACAGGAAGCTGAAAAATGCAGCTACTGTAGCAAGGATCTGCATGACTTGCAAAAATGCCCGGCATACAAAAAGCGCATTCGAAATGAGAGTCGCTCAATTGTGAAGCGCTCCAAGAAGACGTATGCGGAAATGGTGAAAGCTTTGAATCCGCCTTCAAAAGAGTCTTCATCAGCCATCCCAGTTGGTAACTCTTTTCAAGAGTTGTCTTCCGATGAAGCGAACGACGACGAAACCGATGGGGGAGATTCTTCGGAGGTACACGCACCCGGTAAAAGAAAGTCCATCTTCTCCGGGACTGCGCCGTAAGGTATTGAAATCTTCCCTCAGAAGTTTGCCTAATTCCAAAGGAGGTGGGGCAAATTTGAAAAACCCGAAGAAACAGGTCTTTGATGCTTCCGTTCCGTGTTGCAGTAAAGATCTGCCGCCCCCGCCTCCACAGATAAAATACACTTCGAAAAGAAGCTCTAGACAAGAAAGCGAAAGAAATGCTACTGAAGTCCCTCGCTCTTCCTCGAAAACGCCCCGGGCTAAGCGAGGACTGATAACTTTTAGGGCCCTGGTGGATCGCATATGTAATGCTCTCGGAGTTTCAGACTCATTCAGAGGCATACTCGAACTTTTTCTCCCCGCAACAGAAGAATATCTCCGGGAATTGACTATCTCGTGGCCCCTCCTTGCTTCGATCATATCTTTCGATGGCTAATTCATCAAGTGAGCTACAGTGGAACTGTCATAGTCTAAAACCTAAATTAGACACATTTAAGTTTTTGCTTCACAATTCCGATTGTGATATATTTGCACTCTGTGAAACATGGCTTTCTTCTGAAGACGATCTTAACTTCTACGACTTTAACATTATACGCCAGGATCGAGATGATAATTACGGGGGTGTGCTTTTAGGGATCATAAAGTGCCATTCATTCTACAGAATCCCCATCCCGACTCATCCAGGCATAGAAATCGTTGCTTGCCAAATAAACGTAAAGGGTAAAGATCTTTGCGTAGCTTCTGTTTATATTCCTCCAAGAGTTTCAATAAACCGCCGTCATCTTTGGAATGCAGTCTCTATGCTCTCATTCCCGGTTTTAAACTGGGTGATATGATTCCCATGGTACTGGATGGGGCGAATCTTATGACGATTATAGAGCGGCTATTTTCTATGACTTATGCGATGATTTCAACTTGAATATTTTAAACACAGGTGAAGTGACACGTATTTCATCCGACGGCAAAGAAAGTTGCCTTGACCTGTCCTTGGGTTCAAGTTCACTATCATTCGATTGCATGTGGAAGGTTATCGATGATCCCCATGGTAGTGATCACTTGCCCATAATAACTTCTATCAGAAATAATTTTGAAAGGTCAGAACAGTCAATTCAGGTTCCTTTTGACCTCACTAGGAATATAGATTGGCAAAAATTTGCATCAGCGGTAACTTTCGGTATCGAATCATTCAACACTCTCCCACCGTTGGATGAGTATCGATTCCTATCAGAATTGATTTATAATAGTGCATTAGAATCCCAAAAGCAACGAGTTCCAAGTGCATCCTTCAAAAGACGACCAGCCACACCTGGTTGGGATGATGAATGCACTCAGTTGTATCGAGAAAAATCTAATGCCTTTAAAGCTTTTCGTAGATACGGTACCTCAGAACTTAATTTAGAGTACTCGAAGCTCGAAAAAAGACTGAAGAATCTTATTAAAGCGAAGAAGCGTAGCTATTGGCGACATTTCATCGATGGCCTCTCACGAGAAACTTCAATGACGACGCTTTGGAGAGTGGCTCGCAACATGCGAAACCGCTCATCCTCAAATGAGAGTGACGAATACTCCAATCGTTGGATATTCAACTTCGCAAAAAAGGTCTGTCCAGACTCAGTTCCAGCTCAACCGCCATTTTGGGAAACCCAGAGAGACGATGCGTTGGACAGGCCATTCACTATGCTGGAATTTTCTATGGCTCTTCTTTCATCAAACAACTCCTCTCCGGGACGCGATATGATTAAGTTCAATCTTCTTAAAAATCTCCCTGATATCGCTAAAAGACGGTTGCTTGACCTGTTCAACTTATTCATGGAGCACAACATTGTTCCATCTGAATGGAGACAGGTCAAAGTAATAGCTATTCAAAAGCCTGGGAAACCAGCGTCTGATCATAATTCGTACCGCCTGATCGCTATGTTATCATGTTTAAGGAAATTGTTAGAAAAAATGATCCTATCCCGACTCGATCACTGGGTCGAATCAAACAACATGCTTTCCAGTACTCAATTTGGCTTTCGCAAGGGCAAAGGAACAAACGATTGTCTAGCGTTGCTTTCATCAGATATTCAACTAGCTTTTGTGGACAAGGAGCAATTGGCTTCGGTTTTCTTGGATATTAAGGGCGCTTTTGATTCAGTTTCCATAGAGATATTGTCAGAAAGCCTGCACAATAGTGGACTACCTGGAATATTGAATAATTTCTTGTACAATCTGTTGTCAGAAAAACACATGAGCTTCACTCTCGGTCAACTGACAACTTCCAGAATTAGCTATATGGGTCTTCCCCAAGGCTCATGTCTAAGTCCCTTGCTTTATAATTTTTATGTTAAAGATATTGACAACTGTTTGGAAGAACCATGCACGCTTAGACAACTTGCAGATGATGCTGTGGTCTCTATGAAGGGCCCACGAGCGGAAATCTTGCAAAGACCATTGCAAAATTCCCTTGATAATCTATCCACTTGGGCTAGAAATTTAGGGATCGAGTTTGCGCCGCAAAAAACTCAACTGGTTGTATTTTCAAGGAAGCGGAATCCTGCCCAACTAAAGCTTAAGCTATTGGGAATAGACATCGACCAGTCTTTGACTTCAAAATACCTTGGGGTCTGGTTTGATTCAAAAGGCACTTGGCGAACCCATACTAGGTATTTAACGGAAAAATGCCAACAAAGGATCAATTTTCTACGAACAATTACCGGAACATGGTGGGGTGCTCACCCGGAAGACCTCATAAAACTCTATAAAACAACCATTCTCTCTGTTCTAGAGTATGGCTCTTTCTGTTTTCTCTCAGCAGCAAACAGCCACCTTATTAAATTGGAACGAATTCAATATCGTTGTTTGCGTATCGCTCTAGGTTGTATGCATTCGACTCACAATGCGAGCCTGGAGGTGCTGGCAGGGGTTTTACCACTACAGAACCGATTCTGGGAGCTCTCGCTAAGAATACTTATTAATTGTGGGGTGAGCAACACACTCGTTATCGAAAACTTCGAAGAAATGCTCAAACTGAATACTCAGTCAAAATTCATGAGAGTTTATCTCTACTACATGTCATCTGACATAAGTCTTCCATGTTATAACCCTCCACGTGTACACTTCACCAATGACAGTTCCTCTGTTGAATACGATCTGTCCATGAAACAAGCTATTCATGGAATCCCAGATCAACTTCGATGTATAACGATTCCACGTATTTTTAACGCAAAGTAGTCCCGCATCAATGGATCCACTGGCTTCGGTGTCTTCAATGAAAACTCTTCCGCCTTCCGAAAACTTCAGGAACCTTGCACGGTTTACGTTGCTGAGCTGGCAGCAATCAACTTCGCATTGGGGATGATCTCAAACATGCCCGCAGACCACTTCTTCATCTTTTCGGGTAACCTCAGTTCTATTGAGGCACTTCGATCGATGAAACATGTTAAGCATGCATCTTACTTTCTTACAAAAATAAGAGAGCAGATGTGTGCACTGGTCGAAAGATCATATAAGATTACCTTTGTATGGGTCCCCTCACATTGCTTAATTTATGGCAATGAGAAGGCGGACTCTCTCGCAAAGGTGGGCGCTGAGGAAGGTGAGATTTATGATAGACAAATTTCACACGATGATTTTTTTCATTTAGTACGTCAAAGTTCTCTTCACGGTTTTCAAAACGATTGGCTAAATGACCAACTGGGACGGTGGTTACATTCCATAATTCCTAAAGTTTCCTTGCGAGCGTGGTGGAAAGGTTTGGATGTAGGTCGAGATTTCATTCGCGTGATGTCAAGACTCATGTCCAACCATTACTCGCTAGGTACACATTTGCACAGGATTAACCTCGCGCTGAGCAATGTTTGTAATAGGTGTGGTTATGGTTATGATGACATCGATCACGTAGTTTGGAAATGCCCGGATATGGACGCCTCCAGAGCGCAACTTTTGGATACCCTTGCGGCCCGAGGTAGACAACCCTATGTTCCTATTAGAGATGTGTTGGGCACCCGCGATCTCATCTACATGGTCGCAATTTACGATTTTCTTCGCTTGTCCAGTATAAAAGTTTAATTCTCCTGTGTTCTCTTCTCCAGTTTTTTTTCTCTGTGTTTTGTCCCCTGTATGTTGGATTGAGGATCCTGGCCATCCGGCAGACGAATACCGGCAAGAAATTGGTACCAACGCCACTACACGTTCATCGCGATACCACGATATACCTCCCGGATGTGCTGCAGAAAACCCTAAACCCAATCCTCACCATGTCCTTCCTTCCAAAAATTGTGACCATTAACCTCGAGTTGCCACGAGTACCCTGGCTCCATCCCATACTAATCTTAGTACAAAAAAGTGAATGATTTGTAAACAATACAAAAAATGAATTTCGGCTCCGTAAAGCGTTAAACGCGATTGAGCCTCAAATAAATGAAATAGAAAAAAAATGCCTGTATGCATCCGGCTTAGAAGCATTAATGATGCTGTAATAGGGTTTCTATGCAGCGGAAGTGCTGTTATAAGCTGTGTAAGCATTTCTGGTGCTATTATAATGCATGTACGCACCTATGATGCTGATTAAGGGCTTATTATTAGTGCTTATGGTTACTTGGGCAGTGTATGCAAAAAGAAAAATTTCTGTCGGCAATATTAGCAACTTGATCATCGTCCGTTGAAAGACCGTGCTGACCGGTTGTCTTTGTAAACGAGGTTTTTTTCAGGGCTTTTCGCAGTTTTCGGGATCAAAACGTGTACGAAAAACTGCCGAAATTAGTGAAAACTGCATACATCACGTGCTGTGAACAGCAAAACAAATCGCCGTTAGCCGATTCCCTGGCCGTTTTCATTCACCGTTGCTTTAAAAAATATTTTTGAAAAATATAAAAAGTGATTCTCATCAGTGGCGTACTCGCAATGCGTTCCGGAAGTGTCTACAATGCGGCACAACATTTTGTCAACGCTAAGGCATCGTTTTCTACCTAAAACAAGAAAACAAGGTAGATCTTTCTGTTTATTTTTCCATCGTCCATTTTTGGTAGGTAACGGGTGACCGTTACCAGTGGAAGTTTTTTCCACGCAAAAACAAAATAACAGCGACCTAGATGGTCCGTTAAACGTAGATTACCGGAGAACATGGACCCAAAGAACCAGTTTGGTGAGTTAACGATCCTCCAACTTACCGGGAAAACGGAGTTGCATTGCCGATTAACCCGTCATTGCCAAGAAACCGGTTAAGGCATGTGCCGGCGGACCTATCGAAAGTGCGAAATCCGAAACGCAGGGTACAAAATACACTCTACGAGTTTGCAACCCAGCCCAAGTTTTCAAATTACTTAAGTTAGTTAAGTAGATGACACCCAGGTAGAAGTCGTCCTTCATCAGAATCTGAACGTTAGTAGATGCGTCATTTCCTGCATGGACCTAATTCAGATGGCGGAAAAGATGAAGGATCAGCCAGAAGGTGACTGGTGTGCAGCTGATCCTTACGTTCTGTAAAATCATGTACTCGGAGTATATGAAAGTCTTTTTACTGTGTGTTGCTGGTCGTCCTTATTTTCCAAATCCGATGCTCTGCTATGGCTGCTTCAGCTATGGACTCACTAGTGTTCGTTGCCCTGGACCGCAACGCTGCGTAAATTATTCGCAGAAAAATACGGTGAAATTCCTTCGTGTCGTAATTGCAAGGGTGATCATCGACCAACGAATCGCCAGTGTCCGCGGTCAACTAAAAGGACGTGGAAGTGATCAATGTGAAAGTGAACGAAAACTTGAATTTCCCGGAAGCCAGAAAACGTATGGAATAACAAGCTGGTAGCTACTCCCAGGTAGGGGCCCAATGCACTGTGTTTTAATTCCTCGTTTTCATGCGCTTTTTGAATAGCGCCCTAACCGTTGATTTTAGCGATATAGTTTGTTCGGAGAAGTTTCTTGGTATATTAAGGCGCAACTTTTGACGAAAAAAATTTTGTGATCAACCCACCTAGCAGTGAGATAGAAAAACTATTTTTTCAAAACATTTAGATAGACATATGGTGTCTTCGGCAAAGTTGTAGAATTGGCAATTTGAAACAACTTTGTCGAAGACACAATTTTTCTATCTCTTATACTTTTTGAGATATATGCCGTTGTATATGAATGACCCCTAAAAATCATATTTTTTATCATAACTTTTTTCCAAGATTTTTAACATTTTTTGTGTTTTCTACAAAGTTGTTTGTCATAGAAAAACCCGTGTTTTTGCTGAACATATCATCACCCTATCTTTTGAAGTAACAAAGTTATTCATGAATTACTCTTTTTTCAAGGGGTAGTTTAGGCCTCTATAACTGGCTTCGGCGCAAAATGGCGCAGACAACTCTTACAAATCATGAAAGTACCTTATCTCCCCTTTTGGCAGTTGATAAAAACTTTTGTCTATAAGCGTCTTTGCATGGGTTTTTACTATCAAACAAATAAGCCTTATTTAAACGAATTCGACTGATAATTCTTTTACTTTAAGAGATAGAGAGGTGCAATGTTCAGCAAAAACACGCGTTTTAAGATGTTTAACAACTTTGTAGAAGACATGAAAAATGTTAAAAATCTTGTAAAAGAGTTACGAATTTTTTAACTTATAGTACACAAATTGGTATGAAAAAAAAATTTTTAAAATCATTTTCGATTATAACTTTTTACTGAAATTTTAAACATTTTTCATGTCTTCTACAAGTTGTTAAACATCTTGAAACGCGTGTTTTTGCTGAACATTGCACCTCTCTATCTCTTAAAGTAAAAGAATTATCAGTCGAATTCGTTTTAATAAGGCTTATTTGTTTGATAGTAAAAACCCATGCAAAGACGCTTATAGATAAAAGTTTTTATCAACTGCCGAAAGGGAAGATATGGTACTTTCATGATTTGTAAGAGTTGTCTGCGCCATTTTGCGCCGAAGCCAGTTATAGAGGCCTAAACTACCCCTTGAAAAAAGAGTAATTCATGAATAACTTTGTTACTTCAAAAGATAGGGTGATGATATGTTCAGCAAAAACACGGGTTTTTCTATGACAAACAACTTTGTAGAAAACACAAAAAATGTTAAAAATCTTGGAAAAAAGTTATGATAAAAAATATGATTTTTAGGGGTCATTCATATACAACGGCATATATCTCAAAAAGTATAAGAGATAGAAAAATTGTGTCTTCGACAAAGTTGTTTCAAATTGCCAATTCTACAACTTTGCCGAAGACACCATATGTCTATCTAAATGTTTTGAAAAAATAGTTTTTCTATCTCACTGCTAGGTGGATTGATCACAAAATTTTTTTCGTCAAAAGTTGCGCCTTAATATATCAAGAAACTTCTCCGAACAAACTATATCGCTAAAATCAACGGTTAGGGCGCTATTCAAAAAGCGCATGAAAACGAGGAATTAAAACACAGTGCAATGGAGCGTTTTCGAAAAGAAGCTGAAAGCGGTCATGCTGCAAAGAGATCAGGAAATCTCCAGGTTACAGGAAGAGAGCAAAAAGGAAGACGAGAAGATTGAGCAGATTATGGCTTTGATCAAGCAGGTCAAGCAACAGTCTAACCCTGCCACAGTCAAGAGCAACGAGTGGCCCACTCGGCGGCTGGCCCAATGACTCAATCTAGAAATAACTCCCCGGCGCGGAAGATCTCCGAAATTCATCTACCCCAAACAAGCAACCTCACCAAATACCAGCCCGCCCACCGAAGAAGACCGCACCCAGCACCCATGACACTCGTCCGTCGAAGAGCCTGAGATATCAGAGATACTCCCTAACCGGAATACGGAATCGGAATACGACGACGAACTCCGCACGAACACGGACTATGTGATTTTTCGGGTCGGAAGTAGGGAAAGTGTAGTATATCTTCTGACGCAAGAACGGCAGGCTGAAGGAGTCATCCGGGACGTCTTACCCCAACCTGTTGATGACGAGTTACACTTTAGAAACGAGGTGGTAATTCTTACGGATTCGGCCAGTTGCCTGAAGGCCCTGGAGGCAGGATATTCCAAGCACTCATGGATTCTGGAGGCCCCAGATAGCCGTAGCGGTAAACGCGCAGCTATTCAGCAAGACCAAGCTGAGGGTCGTGGGTTCGAATCCCACCGGTCGAGGATCTTTTCGTAAAGGAAATTTTCTCGACTTCCCAGGGAATAGAGTATCTTCGTACCTGCCACACGATATACACATGCAAAAATGGTCATTGGCATAGTAAGCTCTCAGTTAATAACTGTGGAAGTGCTCATAAGAACACTAAGCTGAAAAGCAGGCTCTGTCCCAGTGCGTCGTTACGCCAAAAAGAAGAAGATGGATTCTGGAGATTGAACACATGGTAGGTACGAAACAAAAATGTTGGTTTCTGTTATATCCCGGGACATGCCGACATTACCGGCAACAACGAAGCTGTTCGATTGGCCAACGATGTTCGACAGCAAATGGCCGTCGATACTGCTTTCCCCGCCGAAGATGCTCTGTGAGCGACGAAAGTAGATACGTGGCGCCGGTGGGACACCTAATGGATCATTGAATGTAACTTTTTCGGCACTCTCCACACCCAATCAGCAGCGCCACAGTTTATGGGATTTAACATTGTGTTAGCATTACTGTTCTGTCAAGCACACAAAACTACGGTGGCGCTATTTATGCTCTTCATAGCGACCGTTATAGTTAGTTTAATCCATTGTACTCAATAGGAGACAAGAAGTTGATAGAGATCAAGCACGATACGCAGTGCGGCCAACCAACGCGTGCTGACGAAGCTAAGAATCGGCCACAAGCGGCTCACGCATACATTTTTATTGAAGAAGGAGCCTACGTTTACATGATACAATATTGTATGCGAATTGTGAATTATATGAAACTTTTGACAAGAATGCACCCTTCTAGTGTAAAGTGTCATCAATAGAAAAGCAACTTTACCGTCAATAACCAATGAGAATATATACCGAGGTGAGGAAGAAGACGTTTAGTGTGTGACATTCACAACTACAAGTGAACGAGCTCCCATGAGAAGCCGTGTAAATTAGTGACGTAGTTGTTTTTGTTTACGTTTTTGCTCTTTACTAACACAAAGCCATTGCTTCTTCTTCCACACCTTAGTATATATTCTCATTGGTCAATAACCCCATACGAATTAAAGCGATAAGGAACAGGCTTCAGTATAGATAGGAAAATACGTGTGATGTAAGTATTAGCTCTAACATTTAGTGCTACTTTTCTGTACTAAAAACTCTAGAATGTATCGTTTAGGCGAGGAAATAATAATATACAAAATTTGTGGCATTTTGCTCTGGTGGTCTTTTTGCCCCATACGAGTGGCACTCTTGCTCCGTGCCTCGTCGAAAAACCTTATAAGAAGAAACATTTTCAAAAATCTAAAATTAACATGTGTTTCTTATATATTTGAAATCTATCGATAACATCATTTAGAACAAGAGGTGAGCTTGCCCCTACAATAATCTTCAAAAATTGTGCTAATCAAAAATGATTTGAACCTATATATCTTAAGGTGTACTTCTTGACCCCAGCCCCCCTACGTGGTTTCTATTGTCCATTGCATTCAATGAATAGTCATCAAATTGAAGTAAATTTGTTGAGGTCGAGCGAACTTTAAAGATGCCGTGTTGTGTGTCAGTAATTTTATTTTTGATTTGAAGGAAGAGCTTTTCGTTGGCAATTGCCTCGAAAAGTTTTGGAATACAAAGGATAATGGTAATACCACGATAATTACGTATAACAGATTTTCGGCCAGATTTAAAGATAGGCACCAAAAAGGAGCTTTTCCATATTTTTGGGAAGCTTCCGGATTCAAGGGATTAAAAAGCCAAAACAATGGCGCTGTTAGTTCTTTTGCTAAATTTTAGATAAATATTGGTGGAATCGTGTCCGGGCCGGGACCTTTTGAAGCGTCCAAATTCATTAGAGCGTCTGAAGTTTCCCGCACATGGATTTGATTTACATCAATATCTCCAGAAAATTCCGGATAAGACGCAAAATAATTGCGATCGCGGTCTTCTTCTGAAAATGTAGTATAGATTTCTAGGAAAAAATTGGCATATAGATTGCATTTTTTTCTGAGTTGTCACCTACATTTTCATCAAGTTGCATAACGGATGGAAAATTGTCAGATTTTAGTTCTGTTGTACGTAATTGAAGAAGTTCTTTGGACAGGACTTTATTTCAAGCTCAGTTTTTGAAATATATTCTTCAAGAGCATTACTGATGGCAAGATTCAATTGATTGCAAGTGTCCAAATATTGTGCTAAGTTTTCATCTCTCTGATGTTTCTTATAAATCTTGTGTGCCTTTTGCTTCCGATTTTTCAGATTTTTTATATGATTGTTATACCACATTTTTGTACTGAGGTATCGCCGTTTTTGTCTTGAAGGGAATTTCGTGTTTTATGTTTTATTTCTAGTACAATGTCATTGAATATGTATGCAGCAGTTCCGACATTTCCTTCATTTCTGGTTATTTCTTGCCTATTAAGCCGTTCCTTTTTCGAAAATGTGAAATGATACAAGTTCGTCATTATAGAGTGCTCATTTTGGTAAGACAAAAATCAGGTAAAAATTTGAAATCCGTACGTTGACGCTAAGTGGCCCCTAACGTCCCTGAAGGTATCAGGTGTAGATTACGTAGCAATATCGAGCTCGCTGCTCTAGTGCTCGCAACATGAGTGCGAAAAGCCACTAGTAACAAATTCTCCTGCACACGTTGAAAGTCAGCACAGAAGTTTATTTTCTTCACTAGAGCTCGATTTTGAGCACGGGATCATTTACATCCTTCAGGGTCGTTGGGGGCCACTTAGCGTCCACGCACGGACTTCAAATTTTCATGGTCAAACTGTAACAGTAAATAGCTTCACATTTTTTTAACTTTTTATTTCTCATGGTCGCAAAAAACTTTTTATTGATAGAAATGAAAAATGCATATTTAGAATATTCCATCCGTCTTCCGGCAAATCAATAGCAACTTTAGCTCGAGAGTATTATGTTCATTTTTGCTATAGCTACAGGTGCGTACATTTATCTCATGAAAAATTGCTTCGACTTTGAAACTATGCAATAACAAAAATTCAAATAACAATCATTATTAAATAAGTAACCATTGCATTGAATGGGTTGAATGATTTCTACTTATCAAATTTTGAAACCACCTTTTCTCATATTAACAGTCTGCGGATTCGCCCGAAGCAATTATATGATCACAATCAACCAGATACTGGTCCCGGATTTTGCCCTTATCACTTCCCTTGCAGAGCCTGCTGGACCGCATCCGTTTTTAAAACACCCTAACGTTCACCGCAGAGGTGCCTAAAATTTAGCCATAAAAGCCGTTGCTTGCATCGTGATACCCTCTTCCAAGCCATGCACAGAAACGTGAAACTATTCATCTAATTCTTGTTGAAAAATCGAAGGGTTCTCTATCTGTATATGAGAGATAGTTAGGGTTTCTTGGGGAATAAAAGATGGTAGGCGCGTGTGTTTCGCTCTCCTACATTTTGAATGGACCTTGATAAAGCTCTTGAGATGCAAAGATTACCTACTAGTTAGAGGAAGACCAGCCATCCAGCAAGCGATACACACGCGGAAGAGCTGGGGGAGATGGAGGAAAAATTTTCCTGTGCGAGAGTGCGTATAAGGACCTTCGTCTTCTTTCATCCGATATAATTTATGACCGCTGATAATGAAAACAGATATTTTCTTCAAGCGGAGAGACGGCGAGCGAGTGCTGGAAAAAAGAACGTAGTTTCAGGAACTCAAGTCAAACGCCTCGTAACGAAAAAAAAAAATAAGAGGGTAGTCAGTCAGGGGCATACGAGATAAAAATGGGAGACCCGCATAGCAAATGATGAAAGCTACTGGCAGAAGGAGGGAAAAGTCGAAGAAATTAGGGTATTCTTGTTGTCGACTTCGCTCTATCTCGCCTTTCTTCGTGCGGGATCTTACCGTTTCCTTTGGCTATGGTCGGAGCCGATCTTGAATGGTCGAAAGATATGAAGGTAATAAATCACATGGATGTATTGTAATATATTTTGATTTAATATCGAACTCAGGATACATTATGAAGAATAATGGTGATGCTGTGGATGCACAAGAAAACCGAAGAAAAACAGTTGCTCCGTCTGAGGTGGTGAAATGGGGAGCTTTCTTGGGGGAGGGCATTGATAGGATTCCGCATTCGAGCGATTGGCGGCATCAAACATCGTGCGATTGAATGGATTCACTTAAACAGGTGTAACACCAATAATATGGGATACAAGTACTTATTGGAGCAGTGACGAGCTAGAAACGATGATGGATGAGGAGAATGTTGATTGAAAAATTAATATTCTTCCGATGGTATCGTTATTGCAGTTTGATCAACAATAAATTTGTGTTGCACACAAATTAACTTACTAAAATAAGATATAATTTGAATTTGGATGTCATCATCGAAGTTGGTTATATATAATTTGAAATATAGCCCACATAGACTAATATAAAAGCTACCACAAGGCCTTGCAAGGGTACACATAAAAGTTCATATTATTGACCCTTGTTCTACTGCCCAACTTCCTATTATTTGAGAGTTTTATAATTTTTGAAATCCTTGCTTGAAAGGATAATAATTCACATTCCAATTTTAATGTATTTTGAATATAAAAATAGCGGACGGTTTGTACCAATATTATATATTGGTCTTGTTCAATTTTTTCCAGTGCGACAGTTATTTTTTCGCCATTTTTTTTCGTACTTCAAAGCTCGGGATGACGCGTCTTTGTGCCTTCAGATCGACTTTTTTGACAAACTGTGTAGTTGTGGAATTGCTTATAAAAACACTTGTTGAACACAGTTGAGAAGCAGGCTTTTTCTCAGTTGGGACGTAACGCTAGAGAGAACAAGAAGCCATACTTTTCTCTCGAAAATGATGAATGATGATCACGTTTTTCTGTTTGATTATTCGATTTATGTGATGAATTTCAAAAACTTCTGAGATATTAAAACAAACATGTAATAACACAGTTAATGGCTTCTTCAATCAGTTGTGCTCCTTCAAAACCTCCTTCCGTGAATCTTATGATAGTCCAACGGATGGATGTTTCCCCCCAAATCACCCAAACGCATGTAATTGATCAATTTGATTAAATTCAGTACATAAATAACCAGCAGCACAGCAAAACCTTCCGCAGAAACAAAAGAATTTCTTGTGATGTTGATTCGATTTTTCTTCCCTCGCCCGATTATGTAACAGCAGATGAATTGTTCCTCACAGTGGGTCGGTCAGCGAGCACCTCCTGGCCAAAAACTGAAACGTGTTGGGAGGTATTTGTCACGAACTGCCGATACATTAGAATCTGTCCAATTTCACAGCTCGCTGCGTTTTGGTGCGATATAAAAATAGGTAACCAAAAAAAAAAGAAGATAGCAGCGAAAGCTCTGGTGGTCTGTCCCGAGAGTGACTAAAGGCTATCTAAACCGATAGAGAAGGAGCATGAGCTGTTTCGTTGGGTTCGAGCTCGAGCCGCATGGGCGCAACGAGGGGTTGAGAAAGATAAAATATGTCAGAAAAAGAAAATTGCAAAGAACAGCGATAAATTTTCATGAGAAAGGAAGATCTATTGCTGATACTTTGCGCGCGCGGGAAATAAGACAAACTCTATGGAGAACCCGAAGGACCGAGATAGAGACCGAGACAGAGATCCCAGCTTTGAGGAGGTACTACCACCGGTGATGCTGACGATGGGCTTTTGGGTGTTTGGGGTGGAAAAATATAAGATAAAGAAAAAAACACATCGAAACTGGCAAGACATCGAAGCTGGTAGCGACCGGGAACCGGCGACAGTGAAAGAAAAGCGTCCGATTGCGAGAGAGAAAAAGAGGAAAAATTATTGGGAAAAATCAACAAATATATCACGTATGCTTGACGTGGCGTAACAATTTTATTTCAAATTTATTCAAGATCGAGACTTATTATCATAATACTGATAAATATGGATGTGCCGGATTATAAGCGAATGCCAAAACTCCGCAAAAGACACGAGGCACCAAAACAAGTTTCAGGGACGTTTTTGGCTCGATAGTAAGGAAGTTGGAAGCGAATCGATTTCTCATGAAGTTGTTTCTCATGTTTTGTCGCATTCCGATACTTATAGAGGTTACAGAGATTTTCCAACCAATGCTCAATTTTGAATCGAATTTGTCCAAAGTTGTTTGTCACCAATTTAAAAGCGCCTTAACGGGACTCGACAATTTCTTCTACATACATCATTTTGGGATCCTGGTGGATGAAAATAAAGGATGCCTCGCATGCCGGGCGCAGGAAGGAAAGCCAAGTTCCTGATGCAGCCGGCGAGTGAGAAAAAAGTTTCATTTTCTTCCCTGCAGGAACCACTCGGTCGGCATAGGAGTGGTGTCTTCTTGCGTTCCCGCAGGAACTTGTGGAGAGATAAAATGAAAGTTTTCCCCAGCGAGTCTGATACAGTCAAGTCAAGTAGTTTCTTTGTCAGCTCCAGGAGATGACAAAATAGAGCGGCAGCATCAAGAGTTTGAAAGTGTTGTTTCCTCTTGGATGCCACTCTGCACTCTGCATGGATTCCCACTCTGTCGCCTTAATGGGAAAATTCTAAACGGAATGATTTATTCCTGACAAGATTAATCAAGAAAATATAAATTGAGAATAGTAATGCCGGCAAGAAACTTCTTCCCCAGGGGAGTGGGTGGCAATCACAATCGAAGTGAAGATGGCTCGAAACGTGAGAGAAAAAAGTAAACCCGGAAAATTTATAGGGCAAAGTTTTATTATTTGTTGGAGAAACTTTTCCATGAGTTTTTTCCCTCTCATCCTGCTATCCATCTTGTCCAGACCAGTTGATGCCTATGCACGTTTCTGTGGTAAATTTGCAGCACAGAGGCGAGCTCACAATTAATGAATATAAATCGTCACTTCGCGAAGGATCATTTTTGCCACTTGTCAAAGCAGGGACGGGAAATTGATGCAGGGATGAAACGTGACGGCAGAAAGTTTACGTTCGATACAGTCGTTGACAGAAGGGAACTGACCGGTAATGGTAGAAAGGGGATTGAAAGGATTCATTGTTAGGATGTGAGAAAAGTTGTTGAAAAATCTGAAATACTAATTGCAATTATTTACGGAAACAATATTTGTTCGATTTAGGTTTTTTAACTGATTTTCAGTGTCACAACAAACTTTGAACTTATTTGTCATAATAAGCATTCTGTCCTTAGCTTTAAAGAGGCGTATCAAAGCGATTTTGTGATTTTTCCTAGCGTTCCATCGAAATGTCTTCTTCATTTATTTAGTTAACATCTAAGCAGACGACACTGAATCAACAATTTCACGCCACAATACTCGGTTCGTGGCTGCATCTCTTTATCCTCGGTTCTGCCCCACGCTCGCCACGCCACGCACTTGATCCGCCCGCCTTCATCGCTGCGCTACACGCCTTCTAGTACTCACCGGATCCGAAGCGAACACCATCTTTGCAGGGTTGCTGTCCGACATTCATGCAACATGCCCTGCTCATCGTATCCTTCCAGCTTTGGCCACCTTTTGGATACTGCGTTCGCCGTACAGTTGGGCGAGCTCGTGGTTCATTCTTCGCCGCCACACACCGTTTTCCTGCACACCGCCGAAGATCGTCCTAACCCGACGTTCTAAGACTCCAAATGCTTGCAGGTTCTCCTCGAGCATCGTCCACGTTTCATGCCCTTAGAGGACTACCGGCCTTATGAGCGTTTTGTACATGGTACAGTCACCCCACGCAGTTGAATCACCCACAATTTATGAATCAGCTGATTTCAAAACACAAAATTATTATCAAACTTATCACAAAACATCACATAATCATTTTTACTGACAAGCTACACATAGTGTTCAACCATTTCAAGGCTTTTTATCTCAGTAAAATAGCTCTTGATCACGGTATGAACCAACAATATTACTAAATTCTTTTTGTAGCTATTTGGGCTGTATTTTTGGCCAACTTTGTAAGCCGTGTGCCTATTGACGCTTAGCTAGAAATGAAGTTTCAAAGTGTGTTTCAAAGATTTTTTTTTGTGAGAGTTTGAGCCCCAGACAACATTTACAGATTCAATAAACATAGCTATGAGAGATAATTGCGTATTTATACGGATTTTGATGAGATTTTTGAGTGAATTACTTGATCAATAAATTGTGGGAAATATACACACCAGTCACAATTTATGAATCAGCGTTCAAACTACTAGTACTTAGTATTTTGAATAATGATTCTAAGTTTCAAATAAGGTTCAATGTAAAATTTTGTTACGGGAGAGCAAAAGTTCGAAGAGACCGTTCATAAACTACGGATTTTTTTTTTTTTGGAAAAGGAATCTGAACATACTTATGAATTTCCCTGATTTAGGAAAAACAAATTCTTATGAAAAAAGTTATTTAGGGGTATTATAGTCTTATATGGCCATACAAATTGCGGACGTTGTTTATGTAAGGCCTCAACGATTATTATCTTTATGGATTAACGATGGAGGAACAAAAAGAAACAGTACAGATGTAAAATATGTAAAGAATTTTTTAACTACACCTGATAGGTTCTTCCCAATTGTGCTATAAAAACGGGGTATTCAAGTAAGAGACTTTCAATCCAAATATCATAAAAATCGATTGAGATTTGGAAAAGTTATGGCTATTTGATGTTTTTCGACGTGAATATTGTAATTTTTGGTCAAAATTTCGTTGCATGGAACCAATTGAAGATAAAATCTTTTTCAATATTTTATGTAAGGACGTTTCTAGGCCTATCATAAGGTTGCTTTGAGGTGTATTAGTTTTTGCATAGATGCTTGAAAACAATTTTTGGCCTATAATGGGGCAAAAGTTCGAATCAACGGGGCAAAAGTTCGACCCATGTATAAACTCACGGAAAAATTTGCAAATTGCCTAAAATCCACATATTATCTGCAAATTCAGTTAAATTTGTCTGATCGTGTGAAAATTGTCACCAAAATTTTACATTTCCACATAGTTTTGTGAAAAACTGCTATTTTTGAGTATATTATAGAGTAAAGTGGGGCAAAAGTTCGAGTGGGGCAAAAGTTCCTTTTTAAAATTTCTAGCTCAAATCAAATCAAATCTTAGAAATGTCATGGTGGTTCGAATGCTATTCAAGTATGAGACTTTCACTCCAAATATCATAAGAATCGATTGTGATTTGGAAAAGTTATGGCTATTTGTTGTTTTTCGACGTAATTATTGTAATATTTGGTCAAACTTTCGATGCATGGAACCACATGAAGATAAAATATTTTTCAATATTTTATGTAAGGGCATTTCTAGGTCTATCATAAGGTTGCTTTGACGTGTACTAAATTTTGCATAAATAGTTCGAATCAATTTTTGGCCCTTAGCGGGGCAAAAGTTCGAATCTGCAGGGCAAAAGTTCGACCCATGTATAAACTCACGGAAAAATTTTCAAATTTCCTGAAATCTACATATTATCTTCAAATATGACAAGATTTGCCTGATCGTGTGAAAAATGTCACCAAAATTTTACATTTCCACTTAGTTTTGCGAAAAACTGCTATTTTTTGGCTGTATTACAATTAACCCTGTTTTGGGCATTTTTCGATGAAAATTTAGTGTATATTTTTCGGCAAACATAAGTTTACGGCTGGTATAAAGTATGCCTGACATAAAAGTATTGATATTTTGTGTTTTAGCCAATGAACTTTTGCCCCACACTAGATTCAATTTAAGACAATCAATTTTGAAACTGTTATAACTAAAAATGGGTAAATATTTTAACACAAGTTTGTTCAGCAAAATTGTAGCTAATATGTTGAAGGTTCGCTGTATGGCATTTGTATTGTTTCATCTGCTATTATTTTCTTGGAAACTTTGATTCTACCACTAAGGTCGAACTTTTGCCCCACCTTACTCTAATTATCCCGGTTATTGGCAATTTTTTGATGAAAATTCAGTGTGTATTTTTTGTCAAACTTAAGTTTACGGCTGGTGTTAAGTATGCCTATCATAAAAGGATCGATATTTTGTGTTTTAGCCAGCGAACTTTTGCCCCACACTAGATTCGAACTCTTGCTCCACCGGTGGGGCAAAAGTTGGTTGGTTGGTTTGACTTTATTAACGAGATTTTTAGCCCTGGGCTAGTTCATCTCGGGACCAACGGCTTTACTTCCCTTCCGAAGGAAGTCGTCACTATAACTTTTTACGTCATAAGTGACTATGTCGGGGATGGGATTCGATCCCAGGTCCTCAGCGTGAGTGGGGCAAACGTTCGAATAAGACAATTAATTTTGAAACTGTTATAACTAAAAATGGGTAAATATTTTGACATAAGTTTGTTCAGCAAAATTATAGCCAATATGTTGACGGTTCACTGTAGAGTAAGGTGGGGCAAAAGTTCGACCTTAGTGGTATTATCAAAGTTTACAGGAAAACAATAGCAGTTAAAACAAAACAAATACCATACAGTGAACCTTCAACATATTGGCTATAATTTTGCTGAACAAACTTGTGTCAACATATTTACCCATTTTAAGTTACAACAGTTTCAAAATTGATTGTCTTATTCGAACTTTTGCCCCACCGGTGGGGCAAGAGTTCGAATCTAGTGTGGGGCAAAATATCGCTGGCTAAAACACAAAATATCGATCCTTTTATGACAGGCATACTTTACACCAGCCGTAAACTTATGTTTAACGAAAAATACACACTAAATTTTCATCAAAAAATTGCCCAAAACAGGGTTAATTGTGATATACTCCAAAATAGCAGTTTTTTGCAAAACTAAGTGGAAATGTAAAATTTTGGTGGCAGTTTTCACACGATCAGACGAATTTAACCAAATTTGAAGATAATATGTGGATTTGAGGCAATTTGCAAATTTTTACGTGATTTTTTACATGGGTTGAACTTTTGCCCCGCTGATTCGAACTTTTGCCCCACTATGGGCCAAAAATTGTTTTCAAGCATTTATGCAAAAACTAATACACCACAAAGCAACCTTATGATAGACCTAGAAATGCCCTTACATAAAATATTGAAAAAGATTTTATCTTCAATTGGTTCCACGCAACGAAAGTTTGACCAAAAATTACAATATTCACGTCGAAAAACAACAAATAGCCAAAACTTTTCCAAATCTCAATCGATTTTTATGATATTTGGATTAAAAGTCCCTTACTTGAATAGCATTCCAACCACCATGACATTTATAAGATTTGTTTTGAATTGAACTAGAAATCTTAAAAATAAACTCTTACCCCACTCGAACTTTTGCCCTACTTTACTCTATGGTATTTGTTTTGTTTTAACTGCTATTGTTTTCCTGGAAACTTTGATTATACCACTAAGGTCGAACTTTTGCCCCACCTTTTTTTTTCTGTGGGGACATGATACCACTGCGACCATTAAGTTGATCTATTGTGGTGTTATCCTCTTTGTTTTTGCCGTACTGTAGAAATATGTTTCTATATGAAGTAACTATCTCCACAGCTATTGGCGTGCATCCCAATCAGGTACTACGTTTCGGATAAAATGTAGTACCTGTTTTGGATGATAGAACTGAATTTCATTAGGCTCTAGCAAGCCTTTATCTAAATATCTACAACGCTTGTGGTATAGTGCAACACACTTGCACAACAAATGTTCAGTGCTTTCGCTTTCTAATTTACAGAAACGACACATATCTTCTGGTAATTTACCTATAATTTTAAGGTAACGTTTGCTGGGGCAGTGGCCTGTTAATAAGCCAGTATAAGTACTTAGATCGTGTTTATTGAGGTTTAACAACCTCAGCGTTCGATAGGCGTCTGGTTCGATGAATCGTTTGGACTGACGAGAGTCCATTGCGTTCTTCCAGTTTAGTTTAATTTTTGCCTTCATCAAGCTCTTTAATTGCATTTTCAGAGCACAAGAGGCCATTCCGAAGAACGGTTGAGGTCCTATAAATTGCATGGAAGAACCTTGTTTTGCTAACTGATCAGCTTTTTCATTTCCTTCTATTCCGCAATGGCCAGGAACCCAATATAGATTAACCTTATTACGATAGGACAACTGCTGCAGTAGCTTGGAACACTCCCAAACAAGTCTTGATGTGTAAATTCTAGACTTCAAAGCGTTCAAGGCTGCTTTGCTATCCGAACAAATACATATATTAGCATTCCGGTAGCGCCTTTTAAGACAAATGTCAGCGCATTCAAGAATGGCATAAATTTCGGCCTGAAAAACTGTTGGCCAACTTCCCAGTGCATAAGATACATTTACTCCTGGGCCAAACACTCCTGACCCTACCATGTTATCTTGTTTTGAACCATCAGTGAAAAAAAATAATGATCCAGATCGGAAAGTTGGTCCTCCTGTGTCCCAATCCTGGCGAGTTACATCAGCAACCCAAAAACGATGATCAAAAAAGTTACGCTTCAACATATAATCTTCGTTCACTAAGTACACTGGACTTATTTTGAAGTGCTTCCATATAGTCATATGTCCTTTTAGTTCACTATCAGCGCTATCTAAGGACCTTCTGACTCTGATAGCACTCTTAACTGCATCCATTTGTATATAGTCATGAAGTGGAAGAAGATTTAACATTGCGTTCAACGCATTTGAAGGGGTGTTTCGTATTGCCCCAGTAATTGAAATAGTAGCAAGCCTTTGTAGTTTATTTAACTTAGCTTGAGTAGCGACTTGTTTGGTTTTTTCCCACCAAAAAATTGATGCGTATGAAATAATCAGTTTAACAATGGCCGAATAGATCCAGCATATCATCTTCGGTTTCAGACCCCATTTTTTACCAAAGGTTCTTTTGCAGCCCCAGAAAGCATTTCTTGCTTTTTCTATCTGTTGTTCTATATGCTTATTCCAAACAAGCTTACAATCTAATACACCACCTACAAATTTGGCACTAAGAGATAAGGATAGTTTAGTATCTCCTATTTTGAGAGCTGAAATGCAGACTTTACGTTTTCTTGTAAACGGTACTATTGTAGTTTTATCAGGATTTATACTTAATCCTTCATTATTGCACCATGCTAAGGTTAAGTTGAGTGCTGTTTGCATTCGCTCGGAAACAGTTTTATCGAATTTTCCGCGGACTATAATAATAATATCATCTGCAAATCCAATTATTTCGAATCCTTGAAGCTTTAGCTTTACAAGTAGGTCATCAACAATCAGAGACCAGAGAAGAGGAGAGAGAACTCCCCCTTGCGGACAGCCTTGAACAGCTGTTACCTTTACAACTGAATCTCCTAGATATGCTGATATTTCCCTTCTAGATAGCATCTCTTCTATCCACTCAATCATTTTTTCAGGGAAATCTCGATTTCTCATGGCGTTTTTCATCGATGTAAAACTAGCGTTGTCAAACGCTCCTTCTACATCGAGAAAAGCAGCCAATAGTATCTCCTTAGTGTCAAAAGTTTTTTCAATTTTTGAAACCAGCGAATGTAGAGCTGAAAGTGTCGACTTACCAGTCTGATAAGCGAATTGAGCTCTACTTAATGGCTTATTTTTAAGTATATTTGATTTAATGTACTCATCTATAAGCTTTTCCATTATTTTTAAAAATATTGATGTAAGACTTATTGGCCTAAATAATTTTGGCACTGTTTTATCTTTTTTATTAGATTTCGGTATAAAAACTACCCGGACTTGCCTCCATTTAGTTGGAAGATATCCCAGAAGAAAGCTGGATTTGAATAGAGTCATTAGAATAGGGATAATAGTTTCCTTGCACTTTTGAAGATGCGCCGGAAAAATCCCATCTAAACCAGGTGTTTTGAAAGATTCGAATGACTCTCTCATATAACCAGATCTGATCATATAAGAGTTATTCTGCCTCAATTATAACATGTGTGCTACTCGGGTATGGACGTTCATGAATCGGTGTTCAATGTTCACTAAGCTCGCTCAGTAGCAAAATAAAAAATTAAGCAATGTCATGCAGATTCTTGAAATACTTGGTTCTGGTTCACCCCCGGATATAATAAACGTTGTCCGAGGCAGTGCTCTAATAAACATATGAACTATATAGCATTTAATTGCAAAATAATTGAAAGTAGACAACTGATTCATAAATCGTTTTCACTTTGATTCATATTTGTGGACAACTTTTTTGCCGATTCATAAATTGTGGATTAAGACAATGTTCAAATAAGTGAAAATTTCAAATGTTTTCAACAATTTTAATGACAACATTGTACATGAACTACAGGTATATACCCCACTTTACCATTCAGAATTGATTTCATCAAAAAATATTGTTTATTTTGCTCTCTATAATTTTTCAAATTTAACCAGAGCCTTAAATGATTCATAACTGTGGGACCAGTGTACATTTGGTGTTGTTGTGTATCTTTTTTGACCGCAGCTTCTTGTGGAGGTCATAGTAGGCCCGACTTCCGCTGATGATGCGCCTCCGTATTTCACGACTAACGTTATTGTCAGCCGTCAGCAAGGATCCATGGTAGAAGAACTCGTCGACCACCTCGAATGTATCCCCATCTATCGTAATACTGTTACCTAGGCGAGCCCTGTCGCGTTCGGTGTCGCCCACCACCAGTTCGACTCTTGTTGCTTCGCGTTTCAGGTGGGTGTACTGTACATTCCTGCTACCGTTTCAAATGTTCAGCCGACAATGTCCGTATCTTCCACGAAGCAAACAAATGAACTGGATACGTAAAAATCGTGACCCGGCTGTTAGGACAGGCTCTCCGCATAACACCTTGAATAAATTTTTAAACATAATTGGACAATAGGCACGAAAGTACATCACCTTGTCGTAGTCCCCGGCGGGATTCAAATGAATTGGAATGTTCGCCTGAAACCTTTTCACAATATTGCCCACCTTCCGTCGTTGCTCTTATCAGTCTCGTGAGCTTCCCGGCAAAGCTGTTCTCGTCCATGATTTTTCATAGCTCTACGCGGTCGATACGAATGTTGCCTTGAAATCGATGAAAAGGGGATGCGTTGGGACCTGGTATTCACGCCATTTTTGGAGAATTTTCCGTATAGTAAAGATCTGGTCCGTTGTCGATCGGCCGTCAACGAAGCCGGCTTGATAACTTTCTACGAACTCGTTCACTATAGGTGACAGACAACGGAAGATGATTTGGGATAATACTAATATTAACTTGTCACCTTTCTCGTAGATGGGGCATATTACCCCTTCCTTCCACTCCTCCGATAGCTGTTCTGTTTCCCAGATTGTGCATATCAGCCGATGCAGACAGCCTCTCCGGGTCCATCTTTATGAATTCAGCTCCGATACCATCCTTACCAGCAGCTTTGTTGTTCTTGAGCTGTTGAATGGCACCCTTAACCTCCCTCATAGTGGATGGTTTCCATCGCCCGCAGTACTGACAAAGGCATTTACTCCGTTGTCTGTGCTGTCAGCACCATTCACCACATTCACCATACAGTGACATTGGGTCACTGTAATTAGTGTAATTGAAATATCTTGTATTTGAGAATATGATTGCAAAATCATTCACAGCTGAAAAATATTGATGAAATACGATCCAAACAAGACGAGAAGACATCTACGATGTTTCACAAGTATGATAAATCCACACAAAAGAACAATTATAGCAAAAAATTGAAGAGCTATGAGAAAAAATCTGTAAACCCAGCATTTATCGTCAAGTTTATACAAATTTTCTTGTTTCCCCCCTCAAATTGTCTTCAAAGTTTCATCCCCATTACCATAAAGCTTATTCAGTTTCGCCAAAGGTTTACAGAAACAGTGAATATTTTAAGCCTTCGCAAATAGTTAAATTTCGGTGTGACATTCCACGATCAATACATTTTAGTCAGATGTTGATGTCATAATCCCGGTATTTCAGCAAACCAAATCATTTGTAATTCCGTGAGATGTTTCTATAATATGAAAACACCAATACATAATTAAATTTAAATCCATTTCACTCCATTCAAATCCATTTGATAAAATAGTACGATGTTGTTGCGCACGATAAACAGTTGCTGGTTTGAGAAGTAGTCAAAAGGCGTTGCATTGTTATAACTACTATAAGTAACTAATTACTGAGGCGTCCGATTTGAAAACGCTCTTCAGCAAAGTTGAAGCTGATGAATGTAGGGAGTCGATGCCGGTTATGGACCCTTTGCGTATTATGGACCCCCTACAGAAAAACGTAAAATTAACACTCAAAGCAACCTTATTCCTATGAAAATCCACCGGGGGAACTTCGATTGCATTGTTAGTCAGCTGTTTCAGGCAAAATATTTGGTTTGAGGCGCATAAATACAGATATTTGAACAGTTTTGAATATGAAACAACACAAGAGGGTCCATAATACGCATTTCCAGGTGGGTCCATAATAGGCACGTCGGCAGCGAGCCGGATTACATGGGAATCAAATGGAGGGTCCATAATACGCAACGTCAAATTTGTAAACAATCCTATTATGGACCCCGGGAGGGTCCATAATAGGCATTCGGACAACAGTTTTCCAAATGTATATTTCTCTGGGAAAATCGTATGATTTTGTATGTTGCATGGGTGTACTGTGAAGTAAAGACATTGAACTTGTTATTAGACTCCACAAAACGTATATTCGCCTGATATATAATTGCGGGAAGGCGTCGAGAATGAATTTCAGCTACTAAGGGGTCCATTACTAGCATTGACACCCTATCTCTTAGTATCAACGTAGCTCTAATCTAATCCCCAATAGCGCATGGGCAAACACTATGACCGATTGAATGGATTGCTTGCTTTTCCCTAAGTAATTCCCATATAAACTTTAAAGGGTTTGTGCAGTCTCAGTTTTCATCCAAATGACCTCATATTTTGGGAGGACACTCCGAATTTGATCTAGAATCGGATGAGCCGTGTAGAGCAAAAACGATTTTTTGAACCACTCTAGTATACATATTTGGCTAGTAGCCAAATGAATGAACATCTGATCGACATTTGGTTGAATTCAGTGATGGTCTTTTACACGTTTTTACTTTTTTCGGACACTAGGACCCATGCATAATTTCTAAAAGTTCTTACCAGCTTCTAAAGCTACCCCTCCGTATCCCAAACCAAGTTCTGCATCCGCTTGTCATCGATAATCCTTTGATTGTTCTTCCCCACCAGGCGAGAAAAAAAATGTGCACCGGAAGAAAGCTACGGCACTTTCACATGTGGCGAAGACAGGCTAATACCTACATTTTTATATTATTTTAGCGCGCAAAAAGGATTTTCAAACAAATAGAAAAGCATTGCAGCAGATAAGGCGGCAAAATACACCCCATTACGAGGGCAGCCGAAAATTTATCATTTGTTTATCGAATGGATTCGTTCGCGCGCTGCTGCAGTTGTGGGCAAAGCGAATCGAGATTTTCTACGTGAATCTCCTCCAGTTTTTAGAATTTGTTCAAACGATTACATTTCGAACAGAGTTTCCTTCGTTTTATGATCGGCAGTGGAAATATTTGCATTGTTTCTTCTGGAAATCTTCTATAAATCAGGGATTTTTAGCATCTTCAGATGATGAATTGTGGCTTAGCTAGCAACCCTCCTCTCTGCAGGAGCAAATTTTGATTGCGGAAAGGAAACACGTTTGCTCCGGGGCGCGTGTTTTATGGCGCAAAGAAAGTCAGTGCAGGAAGGAAAAAACTCGCGGGCATAAAACGCATGGCGGCAGCATCCGCTTCCGATGTGTGAGTTCAGTTCGGTTCGGTTCAGTTAGAAAGAGGGCACACATGCCACGCTGAAGTGGAACAAAGGCCAATTTGCTAGTTTGAATATATATGGCTGTGGCGCGTCTGTTCTGGCGGTTTTCGGGCGTACGTATCTACACTATGCATGGTCTACTAGAGAACTACTTACCATGCCCATGCTGAGCCGCAGTTGCAGCAAAACGCTTGACTAGTGCTCTAGGCTTGGCTGGGCTAGACTAGGCGAACGTTAGGCCGAGGCGCCACATGAGATCGTTTCCAAAGAGGACACCAACGCGCTATAATTCATTTTTAGTTCACTTTATTGTGCACTATTCTGTTATTTATGCATAATTTTATTTAGTGGAATGTCATATAAACAGTTATTAAATAACATTTTTTTTGTCTTTCGACCATGCAACGCAGGAAGTGCGTTTTTTAGATTCAAGTGCGTAAAATCCACTGACGCTGAAGACACCACTCGCTTTTCTAATGCTGTGTGGAGAGCAGCAATTTCAGCGAGAATTATTGTAAAAGCTGCACAGTGAACATTCAGATGTTACACTTAGGACGATTTGATATGCTTTGGTTGGGTACGTGTTGATGGAGTCGTGGAAGTCGACGGAACGATTGTAGGCAAATTATGGAGGAGAAGAATGTAGCGCGGCGGACATGCTGCAGCAAGGGACCCGGTAGAAGTGGATCAGGTGGAAACGGCAACAGCAGCCCCCCTCTTTTGAGTGGAACAGCAGTGTCGGCCTCAAGAAACACGGAATCAGAAGTTCAGAAGCTCAACGCATCCCACACTGGCTTCGCGAGCCAAGTTGCGCAGGGATAAGGATGCTCCCTTGACGGACGAACGTGAGATGATCGAATCGAGATGGAAGCAGCACTACGACGATCACCTGAATTGCGCTAAGAGCACAGACAATGAAGGTCGTGACAGCGAAGGAAATGACTTCGTCAATACTGCGGACGATGGAAACCAACCAGCCTTGATGGAGGTTAAGGAGGCCATTCACCAGCTCAAGAACAATAAAGCTGCTGGTAAGGATGGTATCGAAGCAAAACTCATTAAGATGGTCCCGGAGAAGCTGGCCATTTGTCTGCACCGACTGATATACGCAATCTGGGAAACAGAATAGCTACTGGAGGAGTGGAACGAAGGGGCAATATGCCACATCTACAAGAAAGGCGACAAGTAAGATTGTGAGAACTTTCAAGCGATGCGGCAGAGATCATCTTCCGTCGTCTGTCACCTGTAGTAAACGAGTACGTGGGAAGTAATCAAACCGGCTTCGTTGACGGCCGATCGACATCGAACCAGACTGATGCAAATTTTGAAATTCTTTGCTCCCCTATGCTTAAACAGCGTCAATTATGATAAAAATCATTGTCCCAAAATTTTAAGTGATTTGGAAAAAATTTGGTTATGCACATGCCATTTGAAGTTTATATGGAAATTACTATGAAAAAGGTAAAGCTTTTGTGTTCAGTCCTTTAACCTTTCGATCGTCGCGCGAATTTTTGTAACGCGAGTAGTCGTGCGTTGTACTTTATACAACACTCTTGGTTTTGCGAATATCCCAGGAGTCTGACCACTTAGAAAGATGACGTCTTCGGCAAAGTTGTTTGGTAACTCAAGGACTATCATCGTTTGAGCTAGTTGATTCAAAATTCTGCCACTAGGCGGCGCTAGTGAGCATAAAACATTTGTTTCGCAAATATCTCAGGAGCCTGATCACTTAGAAAGATGGTGTCTTCGGCAGAGTTGTTCAGTAGCTCAAATCCTTTCTTTGTTTAATCATTAAAGTTCGAGATTTTGCAAAATAATGATAGTCCCTGAGCTTCTGAACAACTTTGCCCAAGGTGCCTGTCTAAAAAGTCGAGATCCTGCAGTATCCGCAAAACAAAAATTTCATGCTCACTAGCGCCGCCTGGTGGAAAAATACCCTATTTCTTGGCTCAAACAATGAAAGCCTTTGAGCTACTGAACTACTTTGCCGAAGACACTATCTTTCTAAGTCGTCAGGCTCCTGAGATATCTGCAAACAAAAGTTTCATGCTCACTAGCACCACCTAATGGCAAAATTTTGAATCAACTAGCTCGAAAAATGATAGCCCTTAACTTACTAAACAACTTTGCCGAAGACGACATCCTTCTAAATAGTCAGGATCCTGAAATATCTGCAAAACAAAAGTAAAACTTCCATGCCCACTAGTGCCACCTAGCAGTCAAATTCCGAATTAAATGAGATACCATCAGATAGCGCTTAACCTTCAGAACAACTTTAATAAAGACCCCAAGTTACTATATTATCTGGATATTAAGATATGACGATTTGAAACTATGGTTCCCTTGAACCGTACATAGTGCGTTCATTATTATGCCACTTCCAAGTACATTTGTTGATTTTACCGTATTACAAAGGGCCATACTGTAAATAAAAACTGTCGAGTATTGTTCTTAAGAAGATTCTTGAGGAATACATTTTGGTTTGGTGTCGATAGATATCTTTGTTGCAAAATGATAGCATAAAAATCACAACTGTTGTACAAAGTACAACAGCGCGACAGCCCGAAGGTTAACTGCTAGAAATAATAATCTGTGGAAAAGTGAACACACTCTTCTCATGTGAAATCTTCCCAGCTACAATTTTTCCATAAAACATTTTGACGAAGAGAAAGAAGACTGAACACAAAAGGATGGCGTTTTCCATAGTAATCCCCATATAAGCTTCAAATAGCCTGTGCACAGTCAAGTTTCTTCCGATTGATTTCAAACTTTGGGAGGATACTATACCTATACCATAATATACACTACCCGTCATAAATACGGACTCACTGAAATAAATATTGCAACACTGAACATATCTCGAGATCCTTACGACTTGCAAAGAAGCAATCTTCAGCAAAGTTGTTCAGGGGATCAAGGACATCCGGAAAGCGAACAGTTTAGTTCGCGATTTTTCCGCTAGGTGGCGCTAGTGAGCATGTAAAATTGAGCATTTTGAACTAGTTCTAGCTTGTGATTCATAAGAGATAGAAAGTTCGGGTCTTCGGCAAAGATGCTCAGGGGTTCAAGGACATCCGGAAAGCGATCAGTTTAGTTCGCGATTTTGCCGCTAGGTGGCGCTACTTGTTTCCTTTCCGGATGTCCTTGAACCCCTGAGCAACTTTGCCAAACACCCGAACAAGTTGTGATTCATAAGAGATAGAAAGTTCGGGTCTTCGGCAAAGTTGCTCAGGGGTTCAAGGACATCCGGAAAGCGAACAGTTTAGTTCGCGATTGTTCCACTAGGTGGCGCTAGTGAGCATGCAAAATTGAGCATTTCAAACTAGTTCTAGCTTGTGATCTATAAGAGATAGAAAGTTCGAATCTTCGGCAAAGTTGCTCAGGGGTTCAAGGACATCCGGAAAGCGAACAGTTTAGTTCGCGATTTTGCCGCTTGGTGGTGCTACTTGTTTCCTTTCCGGATGTCCTTGAACCCCTGAGCAACTTTGCCAAACACCCGAACTTTCTATCTCCTAAGGATCACAAGCTAGAACTAGTTTCGAATGCTTAATTTTGCATGCTCACTAGCGCCACCTAGCAGCACAATCGCGAACTAAACTGTTCCCTTTCCGGATGTCCTTGAACCCCTGAGCAACTTTGCCGGCGACCCGAACTTTCTATCTCTTATGGATCACAAGATAGAACTAGTTTGAAACGCTCAATTTTACATGCTCACTAGCGTCACCTAGCGGCAAAATCGCGAACTAAACTGTTCGCTTTCCGGATGTCCTTGAACCCCTGAGCAACTTTGCCGAAGATTCGAACTTTCTATCTCTTATGGATCACAAGCTAGAACTAGTTTGAAATGCTCAATTTTGCATTCGCACTAGCGCCACCTAGCGGCAAAAACGCGAACTAAACTGTTCGCTTTCCAGATGTCCTTGATCCCCTGAACAACTTTGCTGAAGATCGCTTCTTTGCAAGTCGTAAGGATCTCGAGATATAGCAATGTGAATTAACCTGTTTTGAGGTGATGCTAAACTTTTCAGGGTGATTCAATATTCAGCTGAGTGTTGCAATACTTATTTTAGTGAGTCTGTATTTATGACGGGTAGTGTAAGTCGTTTAAGCATAGGGGAGCCAAAAATTCAAAATTTGCATCACTCTACTGTACAGCCAGAGCCGTAGCGTGGCCTCATGGCGCTCTTGGCAAACTTTCATTTGAGCGCCCCTTCAAAGCTCAAGTTTTTTTTATTATAATAGGGATGAATTTAATTGATTATTATTTTCGAAATTCCAGCAAGACTTTTGTAAAAATTGTCCATCAAAATCTTCAAGGGTCATGAACACGCTATTTGTTTTATACTTTGAAAACAGACATTGTATTATTGTAAGAAGTCATACACAATATATTCAATTTTATTCATAGGAGGACTGCCTAAAAGCCCGAAAGCCATCAATTTTTATAGCCAAATATGAATCTGCAAAAAAAAAACTAGGATTTGAAATTTTTTTTTATATTCAGTGTAGTGCATATTCTCAATGAAATGCTAATAGACAATGGGGTCCTAAAATGTTTAATTTAATTGTGTTTTTTTTTTAAGAACACGAAAGAGCGTGTTACTGCAACTAATTTAGTAATTTTTCTAGCTCAACTAACGGTATATCATAAACTTTAATTTAAAAATAGGGTCGATAAATGAACCTTGACACTTTTGATCCGTTTCACCAGTTCGTTTAACTATTAGTGAAAATTTGACATTTTGATAGTTATTTTCCCCATCAAATGGATAAATTGAACATCGCGGTCGACTCATTTGAGCTTTGACAGCCGATTAGTTATTTCAGAACAAAGTTGACAGATGGTTAGTTATTTTCAAATTCACATTAACAGAAAATAACTTTCGAACTGTAAAGTTTAGCAATGCTTCAGAGCAGGGTTATTTCTAACCGGAGGGGAAATAACTATCGAGCTGTCAAATTTTAACTTGAAGTTAAACAAACTAGTGAAACGGTTTACAGCCTTAATCGACATGAACGCCACAGAGGTTTTAGTTTTAACATTGGGGTTGTTCCTATCTGACATTTCAGAAGGAGCACGGAAAACAAAATACACTCAAAATTTTAGTTTAAACCAAGGGGTGTGACAAAATCTGAAAAACAGGAAAAAATGGACTTTTATTAATAAACATAAATAACATTTAAAAATTGAGTAAACATGCGTTTTTGACCTAGACTTAAGCGTTTGGTACTTATATTGGGACACAGCTTTAGGACCCTATTGTTTAGGTACTTGTCCAAGATCTTTGAATAATTTTTCTTCAATTCAATTTATTGATCAAAAATGTTGCAGATTGCAGATAATTTTATTGAACACTTTACAAACCCGTTAAAAAACTGATTACGTCAAAACTTTTGTTTTTCGAAAAGATTTAGCGTAGTTCGTGCGATGATGACATACTGTGAACAAGTAACGATTGCGCAAGTCACGAGTAGGAGTATAAAAATTCAGTTTTGAAAGTAAATCAGCAGAATCAATGCGCTGTGAAACAATATCGTTAACAAAAGAAACCATAGCATAATCACGACGCACTTTCAGTGATTTCAGTGATGTTAAGCATGCATCGTGATTCATATGATGGTAGAGGAAGTACTGACCAGCCTAAATTACGTAGTGCGTATAATAAAAACTGCTTTTGTATCGATTCTATACGTTCTTCATGTTTTTTTTTGTGTAAGGTGACCAAACAATACTACAATATTCTAATATTGATCTTACATACGCAACATAAAGTATTTTTAATTTGTAAGGATCACGAAAGTGTTGACCAAATCGTTTTATGAAATTGAGCATATTTCCTGCTCTATGAATTATTGCATTATTGTGATCTATAAATGATAGTTTTGAGTCCAAGATAACTCCTAAATCTCTTATTTTATCACATTTTTTTACATGTTCGTTTCCTAAAACAATTTGGTGTGGTTCGTTTTCTGCTATAACTTATGAGGTTACATACATATTCAATTCCAATAAACTTTTGCAGCACCACGTGTAGAAAATTTGTATCTCATTCTTAAAAACATTATGATCGTCATCATTCTTTATTTCTAAAAATTGCTTCATGTCGTCAGCATATATAAGAACCCTCAGTTTGTTTAGAATATAAGAAACGTCATTAACATATAAAATAAAAAGAAGAAGGCCTAAGTGTGAGCCTTGAGGTACTCCAGATGTAACATGTATTGGATTTGATCTTTTCCCATTGAATTTTACTATTTGCTGACGGTCGTTTAAATAGGACTTGATCCACGTAAGGAGACTCATTTCGATTCCCATTTTTTCAAGCTTGAAAGTCAACATTGGAATGTCCAGTTTATCAAATGCTTTACTAAAGTCAGTGTAAAGAGCTTCTACGAAATAACCTTTATCCATTGCACTCAGTGAGTAACTTACAAATCCCAGAAGGTTCGTAGTGGTCGAACGACCTTTGAAAAAGCCGTGTTGAGCGTTTGTTATACGAGTTTTTATTTGGGCCACCATATTTTTGTTTACAATTGATTCGAAAAGTTTTGGAGTACATGACATAAAAGCAATTCCGCGACAATTTCGAATGTCCGATTTCTTACCTGATTTATATATTGTTATGAGGAATGATTTTTTCCATACCTTTGAAAATTGGCCAGTTTGAAGAGACATATTGAATAATCAAAATAATGGAGTTGTGAGTTCAGTTGCTAAGTTTTTATGAATCCGGGTGGAATTTCATCTGGCCCTGATCCTTTAGTGGCGTCCAAATTTTTAAGACCAAACAAAATGTCCACAACATGTATAGAATTAACGCCAACATCACTCGGAAAGTCAGCAAAATGTGAAAAGTAAGAATAATCTCGATCGTTTTCCGAAAATGTTGAATAATTTTCTTGAAAAAATTTTGCAAAAAGATTGCAAATATCTTCAGAAATATTTCCTACTTTTTCGTCCAAAGTCATTGTTGATGGAAATTTGCACGATTTGAGCTTAGTTTTAACGTTATTGAAAAAAATCTTTGGACATGACTTTATTTAATTTTCAGTTTTTATGTTGTACTCGGTAAGTGCTGTAGAAATGGCTAAATTGAGTTGGTCGCAAACAACCAAATATTTTTCTAAGTCGTCTGGTTTTTTATATCTTCTGTAAACTTTGTGAGCTTTTTGTTTTCGATTTTTCAAATTTATGATTTGCTTGTTGAACCAAATTGGATTTTTTGAGTTGTGATTCCTTCGTCTCTTCTTAACAGGTACTTCCTCCCTAATGGTTTCCCACAATAAATTGTAAAAGATTTCAAGTGACATACTACAGATCTTGAGTTACTTAACATAGGCAATCGCCCAAACTTAATGGTTTCTGCTAGAAAAGAAGTGCTAGACATAACGCTCTACCCGAACAGAATCAGTTACGAAATGACGAATTGGCATGTATCAGATGATGAATCATTATCCGATCATCGCTACACCTAAGAAGTACATGGTTGCAGGCCGATATAGAGGTATGCATAGTTGTGTTAGTGCTGAGGTAGTGTTCGATGGAGATGTGTTTGAAGTTGTTGAAGAGTTTATTTTCACCTTGGAGCATTTGTGTCATATGACAATGACGTTTCCGTTATTTTACGGAATTTTAACCAGCTTAGGGCCGCAATCCTTCATGGGAGCCATTATTCGAAAAAAAAATCTCATTTCCCCATGCTCCATATAAATATTAAGATGATTATTTCTTGCAAACGTTCTGAAACGAATATGCATATTATTTATTGGTTTCAGCTTGCATTCACATTAGTATATGTTTCAACCGATGTGTTCCGAACTACAAAGAGATTCCCTGGATAAGCTCGTAATGAACAATAACTTCTCGGTGGTGTAATGAATAACCGAAATAAATTATGATTTAAAATAAAACTTTCGTCTTCCAAACTTTTCGCGCATGCAAGAGGATGGTTAATTAGTGAAAGAAGATTAATGTACTGTGCTTCTCCTCCACCGCGCCGTCCAAAATCGGGAGCAAAACGGCGATGAAACTGAATCGTCTGCTACGCAAGTAACTCAGTAGGCACCTTGGTACCTAGCTGTGGCCAGCTTCTTCTACTGAGAGCCCTGTTTGGAATGTAGCTAAAATCCACATAAAAACTTTCGCCTTGGAACCGAAACCAATTTTCCCCAGTGACTTAACCACAATGAAGCATCGGCTGAGAATCGTAGTGCACAACAGCATCCATCCGGGTGGTCTCAGAAGAAGCAGTTCCATTCATCCAAGCTTTTCCGTAGAACCAGCCAACACTTTCACGAAATTTCCTACTCGACGGGCGGGTGGTGATGCAGTAAGTGTTTGGAGAGTTTTATGAATTGCGAAAACTTTACCCTTCACTATAGGAGAGACAAGCACACGGCTCTGCTGAGGTGGTGGGAAAACTTTGGAAAACAGCTTGTTTTACTAGAAGAGTGATAAATTTCCAACGAATCTCGCGAATCATTTTTCGTTCGGTTTCCTCTTCTTCCGCTGGGGTAGTTCTCCAGAAATTATTGCATTTCATATTTCAGCCAGCAAACCGCATACTGTTGTTGAGCTAAACGAGCTGAGTTATTGTGGTCGACCAGAAGCTGCCAATTTCCATGCGTTACATCTTGCCAAGAAGGGCATACCATGAAAATTCTTCATTCCCCAGCAGCACAACAAGAAAATTAAAAAGCTCGAACGAAATTCAAATGACGGGCACATTGCTCGATGTCTGCATTGTCAGCGTTGTTGTTTTGCGTCACGCAGATCTTAGTCGAATTCAAGAGTCTTGCTCAACAGCCAGTTGTCAGATAGCTATTGTAGAACACAGTTCATGAAGGTATGCACAAACAACAAAAGTAGGAATAAAAATACGTATGTCGCAGATACGAAGTCTTAGAAGGCATGTCAGCTTCTATGCAAACACATTCGTGGAACTCAAACTGCCACGGAGCAACGATGTTTAAAATAACACTGAGCTTGATGAAAACGACATGACCGAATAGCAGAAATAATTTCATGTCATTTAATTTACGTTCATCTTGTTTGTTTTTATTCCGAAACCTTCTATCAGAGCTGCAGACGAAAAAAAATGTGGTAACAATGCACGTTGTCTCAGACCGCAGAACATGCTTTAATGTTCTCACAGTGAGTGAGCAACAGCGATTAAATTAACCTCAGCAAGCCTTGAAAGTTTTTGACAAAAAGTGTCATCCCCTGCAACAAGTGACACAATGTTATGTAAATGAACGTGAACACATTTATGAGAAGGAGGCAAAAACCGTCATCATAGTCAAGGCCAACTAGACGGAGGACAGTAATAAAGCCAGAGCAAATCGATTTTTGGTTCGGCTAATGGTTTTCCCTTTGTTTACGGTGAAATGTGCCCTCCTTTAAATCACCTTTCTCCTTGAAACATAAAAATAACGCATCCCTAACAGCCCAAATCTAAAAAGATGCGTAAAGAAAGGTGTTTGATTTATAGGGGGCTGTACTTTTTTTTTCTGCATTTGAGATCTTCAGGGGCTTAAACCTACATTTGGAGGTGCAAGAAATTTAGCCGATGACATCAACGGTTCAGAGATGATACCGATGATGAGACCGAAGACGATGGCTGGCGACGGTCTCGAGGCGATTCCATCTCTTCTTCTGCCGGGTACGACGTAATCTTCTCGGTGCTTGTTTTGATAATAAATCACACTTTTAGCATAAATCATTTCGTGTGACAACATTCCTGTCGTTGTCTTTTTTCTTTCCCCGAATCTTACTGGATGGCTGCTAGATCTCGGACGGTTCTACGAATATATTTCTACATGGTTTGCGTTGATTTCTGGCTTCTTTTCGAAGTTTAAATGTCTGGTTTTGTTCTTACGCTCTCTAGAGGGTCTACAGCAACCGAGTTATATGGGAATATGATATAAAATAAAAAATGGGGTCTAGGATGGGGGACGTTCTTTTTTTCTTCTATCAGCTAGTTTTCTAGGAGGAAAATGCGCCACGAGTTGTAACGAAAATGAGAGCTAGAACAAGAAACCAATATTTCGGACCGTTGCACTGTGTTTTATTTTCTCGATTTCATGCGCTTTTTGAATAGCGCCCAAACCGTTGATTTTAGCGATATAGTTTGTTCGGAGAAGTTTCTTGGTATATTAAAGCGCAACTTTTGACTTAAAATGTTTCGTGATCAATCCACCTAGCAGTGAGATAGAAAAACTATTTTTTCAAAACATTTAGATAGACATATGGTGTCTTCGGCAAAGTTGTAGAATTGGCAATTTGAAACAACTTTGTCGAAGACACGATTTTTCTATCTCTTATACTTTTTGAGATATATGCCGTTGTATGTGAATGGCCCCTAAAAATCATATTTTTTATCATAACTTTTTTCCAAGATTTTTAACATTTTTTGTGTTTTCTACAAAAACCCGTGTTTTTGCTGAACATATCAACACCCTATCTTTTGAAATAACAAAGTTATTCATGAATTACTCTTTTTTCAAGGGGTAGTTTAGGTCTCCATTACTGGCTTCGGTGCAAAATGGCGCATTTTGTTTAGTAATCAGAAAATTTGTTTAGTAATCAGAATTCACGTGAGTCCTTGAATTACCAGTACTTACAGTCCTTGTTGAGTTAATACTCATGACTGTTATCCTGGCTTCAAGTGTAGTCTCGGGACTGACCAACTCCGAGTCTTTAATTATCTGCTAGGTAAAATAGATTAATTTTCAGAAACTGTTGCCAGTAACAAGGACTTTGTACCGCGAATCCTTGAATTATCAAAACATATTACGCTAGCCCGACAAACAAGATGAGACTAGGGTTCAAATTGGTAGATCTTACCCCATAACGCACCACGAAAAGGTGATCTACCCGCGTTACGGGTAAGACAACTCTTACAAATCATGAAAGTACCATATCTTCCCTTTCGGCAGTTGATAAAAACTTTTGTCTATAAGCGTCTTTGCATGGGTTTTTACTATCATACAAATAAGCCTTATTAAAACGAACTCGACTGATAATTATTTTTCCTTAAGAGATAGAGAGGTGCGATGTTTAGAAAAAAACACGCGTTTCAAGATGTTAAACAACTTTGTAGAAGACATGAAAAATGTTATGTTCAGCAAAAACACGTTTTTTTTCATGACAAACAACTTTGTAGAAAACACAAAAAAAAATGCTAAAAATTTTGGAAAAAGGTTATGATAAAAAATATGATTTTTAGGGGCCATTCACATACAACGGCATATATCTCAAACTTCTCCGAACAAACTATATCGCTAAAATCAACGGTTTGGGCGCTATTCAAAAAGCGCATGAAATCGAGAAAATAAAACACAGTGCGTTGCGTAGTAAAAATTTATTTTCAAATTGTACTTAAACTTTTTCTTTCAATATTATTTAGTCAAATTAAACACTTATTCAATATGTTGATGCGGTTTTTATCAATAAGGTTAATTTTGATTGAAAATACCTCAGCCACAATAAAAAAAATTTTGAGATATGGTAGTGCGGGATTTGAATACGATGAAAATACATGCTTTTAACTGCGTAATAATGCTGGAGATAAAAATAAACTAATGGCGTATCAAAAATATATGTGAGATTACTATATTTTAATTAGTTCAATTCTAGTAATTTGCTAAACAGTATAGGATTGAAATACTAATGCTTGTTGAAACAGTCTGATCCTTTAATCGTGTACAAGTTATGAAAAAAATATTTGTACAAAAAATGAATGCATCAAGCACAATGTTTAGTTTAATTTGAAGTGATGCTATTTTTATTTCGTACCTTTTCCATGAATCTATACTGAAATGTAAATGGTCCTCCCAAACCATGGGACCGGTACAAATGATCAGACTTTTGCAAGTATTCGATAATCACACCTGTATCCTCTTCATGAATAGATGGGCTACAATCCGCTGCGTGGAATCTACACCGAATAAATCATTGATTGGTGTTCAGACAGACCGAACTAGATGATATTTAGCGTTCTAATAATACGTTCCGGATTCAATCAATTTTGATTTTTACGATATTATTTTGATACATATGTATCGTCAGATAAATATCAATATGTTCCATTCTTGCAGCAATAAATGCAAATTCTATTGGTATTTCGTACGCTTGGGGCAAGTTTTCCTGAAACCTTCAAAGAACACTTGGTAGAGTCTGTCTGAACACCGACCAATTCTTCTTTCAGTGGGCTCGGTTCTGAGCCAATCGCTTCCAGTCGCCCTTAACGTTAAGTGCCATTGAGTCCTCCTCAACTGCAAAAAGGCATCGTACGGGTTCTCTACTGAATATTATTTTTGCTTGTTGTTCTTCCTGCATTCGTACCACATGGCCAGCCCAACGCAGCCTGCCGTGTTTTATGAGCCCGATAATATTCCTTCTTTTATATACTTGGTACAATTCATGATTCATGAGCTGCTGCCAGATACCATTTTCTTGTTTACCACCGAGTATGGACCGATGCACGAGTTCATTATTTGACGTTTAAACGGTGCCGTGTTATTTATGTGACCATGGCAACGAGTGAATTCGGCACCGCTCAAACGTCAAATAAGGGAACTCGTGCATTGGTCCAATATTCGCAGCAACCCTGAACGCTTTCTGGTTAACCTCTTTTAACGTCCAGGATTCACGGCCATATAGAGCTACCGGGAGGATCAGTGTTTAGTATATTGCAAATTTTGTCTTCGTCTTCAGACTACGGGACCTCAGCTGGTTACGGAGCCCGTAATAAGCCCTATTCGCAAGACGCCTTTTCACCTCGTGGATAACTTCATTTTCGCAAGTCACTGGAATCAGTATAATCAGCTTCGTCTGAAAACAATGTTCTATCAGCTGCCATAACTAATTTTTCTACACTGAATCGTTCGCCACCTTGAAATCAATAAACAGATGGTGAGTCTGCAAGTTGTATTCTTGGAGCTTATCAGGGATTTGTCTCAATGTACACATTTGATCAGTTTTTATCGACCCTCGTAAAAACCAGCTTGGTATTCGCTGACGTAGGACTCCTCCAGCGGTCTGATTCTGTTGAACAGAATACGTGACATCATTTTGTACGCCGAATTAAGAAGCATTATTTCTCGGCAATTGGCGAACTCCAGTCTGTGTCCCTTAAGGGGGAAGATTAGGCCCTCCAGCCAGCTATCAAGTAGTTCTTCTTCCTCCCATATCCTCAATAGAATACGATGCAGTATTTTGTACAGCTACTCACTACCGTGTTTGACAAGTTCGACAGAGAACTCATCTTTTCCTGCAGCCTTACTGTTCTTCAACTTTCCGATTGAATTTTTAATCTCATTTAGCGTCGAGGTGCTCCACAGCTTGTTCCTTTTCGCTGATGGTTAATTTGTTCTCAGACGAGCCAAAGTTCTCTCCGCTCATCAAATGCTCAAAATGCTCTTTTCACATGACAACCACCATGGTTTTTTTTCTGTCAAAATGCTACCTACACGGCCATTGAAAATGACGAAAGATGGCGCTATTTTTATCCGCACGCCATTGACAGTTTTGTAAAATCTCAGCATACTTTTTTGTTCCATGCTGTTCTGCGTCTCACTAAACTTGATCTTCACAGTATCTTCTTGATACTGTTTTTTTTCTTTCAGCGGTAAATTCTTTTCTCTGTTGCTCCCACTTTCTTCTACCGCCTTCTATACGCTCTATACTCTCTATACTGCCTTCTACTGGCTTCTGGCAACATTCTTCTCATCTGTCACCTTTTGGAACTCGCCATCAAACCAACCGTTCCTAGGTCGTCTCTGAATAGTACATATCACATCTCGCGCTGCTGTGCTCACCGCTCTGTGGATCAAGGATTGTTGAGGTTGTCGTCTATGTTGGTTCCTCGTATCCACTCATCAAGCTTTCGGCGATATTCGACAGCTACACCGTTTGTTGATAATGTAGGTCAAACGTTTTAAGTCTGTCACCCCTGTTGGTGAGAAAATATTGCTTTTGAATAATTCAACCACATTTAAACATTCTTAAACTTGGTTTTAAGTTTCATTCATTAGGATTGTTAAATTATTATTGGCAAAGGGACGCTAACATTTACTACCTTTCCCAAGTAACAATTTTAGTTTTACGAATTACTTCCAGGGTGCTACGCCCATAAAACCACGGTCATCGCATCCTCCAAAACCTCTTGTAGGCTAGAATGTGACTATTTAGCCCACTCTAAAAGAGGCTATGAAGTGTATATTTATGTCACACGATTAAAGCAAATTAGCATCTATGGTAGCTATTTTGAGGCCACCTGTTATAGATGAATGTCGCAACATCTTGAAAATGATTTTATCTTAACATCGATCTTGGCGGATTTGCTATAACCTAAACAAAACAAAGTAAGATTGAAAACACGTTTGTGATAATTTAGTAGTGCTTTTTATTTAAAGTGATTTATTTGGGGATATAGTGCTCAAATCTTTAGTGCTGAGTGAGATTTACTGTGAAATGTGATGAGAAAGAAGTAAATTGGCCTGTGCCCCTTCTGAAAGTGGCATATTTCTAGTTATTTAGCAATTGCTAAAATAAAATGCCAGGTGAAAAATTCAATATTTCTTGGTTATAAAGCTGGTTTTGTAGCCACAAAATTTTGGCTTTATAGTTTGCCTCTAAAAGGTTTTGAAAACAACTAACAGCTGACCTACAAAAAATCATCTTTTAGCAATATTAAATGTCGCCTCTAGCTATTATAGCGTTCACGTAACTGTCATAAAAAATCAATAGATCCACACGAATGCTAAATTGCTGTGGAATTGTTACTTGGGTTATAATGTAGCCTGCAAAGTAATAATGCTGAAATAGTAGTTTACGGAACAAGTTGCAGAATGATGATTTTTACAGCACGAGTCGTAAATTTATCCTACGAGGCTTGCCGAGAATGAGAAAGCGTTGCGTAATGAATCATTACAGCACTGGTTTCAGTTGCGTTATGACTATTCCCGCACTGCATACTTCAGTGCAGGAAAGTAGGCCGTTTCATGACAGATTTGCGTGATGGAAAACAGCCTATTACGATGAGAAATTGCAAAAAAGACCACTTGAGGGTATCAGAAATTATATCGGAATGCATTCACTATTGTTTGACAATTTCTGAAAAATTGTTGTGTTGTGATTCATTACGCAACTCAAAACAGTTGCGTAATGAGAAAGCATTGCGTAATGAATCATTACAGCACTGGTTTCAGTTACGTAATGACTATTCCCACATTGCATACTTCAGTGCAGGAAAGTAGGCCGTTTCATGACAGACTGGCGTGATGGAAAATAGCCTATTACAATGACAAAATGCAAAAAACTCTTAATCCTTTGAATTTGATATTTATTTTTTGTCCACTATGTGATAATAGTTTGAAAAAATCGAGTTTTGCAACGAGTTGCATACAACATATTTCGCTACTACAAAAATTGACGTTTAAGCTGGATCATTTCCAGAAGCACAATAGTAGTTTACGGAACAAGTTGCAGAATGATGATTTTTACAGCACGAGTCGTAAATTTATGCTACGAGGCTTGCCGAGTAGGATAATTACGACGAGTGCTGTAAAAATCGAGTTCTGCAACGAGTTTTGTACAATATTTTTTGCAATTTCCTAGAAGACCACTTGAGGGTAACAGAAATTATATCAGAATGTATTCACCATTATTTAACAATTTCTGAATAATCGTTGTGTTATGATTCATTACGCAACTCAAAACAGTTGCGTAATGATAAAGCGTTGCGTAATGAATCATTACTGCACTGGGTTCAGTTGCGTAATGACCTGAGAGAGACTCGCGAAGAGGAAAAATATCAACGTCATATGCAGCCCAGATTCCCCTCTCACGAAACGTCAAATGCAGCCCACCGTTTTTATGGCTGAAAAAGTGAAAAGTATTGTGTTCAAAGTAAACTGTTATTAAAAACCTCAGTCGGCGGAGCAGTTTTTTCTAAAGTTGCTGATACATCTAAGCAGAAGATTAATTATTTCTAATGTCTGCTACGTTTGCTGGCATGAAATTTCACCCAAACGGCTATTTATGATTCGCTGTGATGCAAACTCAATCATTTTTGAGTTGAGAGGTTCATGTGAGGATTTGAACAGCATGCGCATAATTGGTATAAACACAAAGTGGAATAAGAAAAAACTCAGCAATCACAGAAAAAGAAGACAGACTTCGCGAGTCTCGTCTCAGGTAATGACTATTCCCGCACTGCACACTTCAGTGCAGGAAAGTAGGCAGTTTCATGACAGATTTGCGTGAGGAAAACCAGCCTATTACGATGAGAAATTGCAAAAACAAATATTTCAACAGGAACCACGTGGGCATACATCCATGGATAGTATCATTTCAGTATTTTTCAATCGCGTAGGCTACGACATAGTATCTACGAATGTCATAAATTTTCTAGTTCACATCAATGTGGTATCAGACAAACCCATATTCCTTGTTGGAGGACAGAACAGGTAACTGTACGCCTTCAGTAGCGGGTTCTGCTGTCACCTCTACGAATGCTGGACGATCCGTTCCTTACCCAGTATTGGAAGATCGGTCAATCGTTAGAAAATTCAGTTCGTCGAAAATTGATTTTTCCCGTTATCCATGGAAGAAACCATGCTTCGGAAGAAGGGCGCATTAAAACGCATCCGGGTGTGAATCGAATGCACCATTTCCGAAGATATCTCGCATAAATTCTGAGAAAAATCCAACTTCGGCGAGAAACCGATTCTAACTTTTTTTTTCTACCTACCAGTCTTGCATCTGGATCAGATATAGAATCAGATGCTATGGCAGAATAGACTGGGATATTTGGCTGACGCCTCCCAAACAGAACTGAAAAGTGCTACTTTTCAGCACCGAAACCAGTGCTGGAAAGTTGTACTTTTCAGCATTGTTTTTTTGTTTTTTTGGCCATTATGTTGCGCATCTTTTCAATGAAAAGTTGATTGATTTGCAAATCGCAAAAAAATCTTTTGTAGAGGTTTGAAGTGTATTTTCTCTTTTTATAATCAATTTATTATTTTCGATAAAGTATTATAACTCACAAAACTATGTTTTTTTTTTCAAACTATTTTTGAAAAATACACGTAAATTTCACTTCAGCTGTTGAGCAGCGTTTTTTTTTTCAAAACGGTGAGCCAAAACGAGGGGAGTTTTAAACGACCAGCACCAGCAACACGCGCATCTGATCCTCCGTTTTTAATGCCAACGGCGACGGACAAGGCACGAAACTCAAGAGCGGACGAAAATAATGAGTTTCTAACCGAGCGCTGAAGAGCGAAAACAGCAAGAATAAGTTAAATTTAATGTGAAAATAATATAACACGTGCTCTAAATAACAATTTATGTCTTCATTTCGTCCTGACTACCTGACGATGGGGGAGTGTAATATGGAGAGCAGAAAGACGAACGACGACGAGCTTGCTCGTGAAGCATCATATGCGGTCGTAGCAGCGTCAATTTCGTCAATTACGCAACCAGCAGGTGACTGAGGGGTTTTACTTAGAGTGTTTCAAGCAGATAGGGGGTGATCTTGGAACTAAGGAGCTAATTGGGGTGATTATCTGAGGAATGTAACAGATCTGCTTCTCTTCGTACTGTATCATCACTGGAACATGGCCTGATGTTCTGAGAGCATATTCACGAAAATTAAGCCTTTTTATTTGCCATGGTCGGAATCCAAACTGTTCATAGGCAAAAATTGAATTTTAGTTGATGTGGATCTTCATTCTGTCAAAATGACTTTTTCAAGAAGTTTATTGATGGAGAATAGCTACACTCTTAAAAATAATGAAAATCACTGCGGACGTAATTCACATTATGACTGAATGACACATGATGTAAGTGATGAAATGACGTAAAAATGGGTTCTGAAAGATGTATTGGAAGAAAAATGTAATTTTTCATGCTGAAGGACATGAAAACAGTGCGGCTATGATTGGCATTTCCCGAATCAGACACCATCGTATTTAAAATGTGACACAGATTTGCGTCATTCGGTTCGCTTCTTTTATGTGCATCCAAAAGACGTAAAATAACAATTTTATAAAAATCATAACAATTCTTTATAAGCAAGAGTTTGCTTCAGGTTAGCATTTGTTTTCCGAAGAATACCCAGCAAAAAGTCGTGATCCAATTGATGAATGTTTCCGTTTTATGCTACTTTAGCAGCCACTCCAGAATTTGTATCACAAAATAGGAAATTATCTCCACTGGAAGCAAGACGCCTTTGACGAATCCGAATGGTCGTGAATAAATTGCAAGCTGTGGCGGTACAGTATTTATGGCGTACCACAGAAAATACCTCCACCAAGCAGGACAGCATCCCATCTCCACCTTCTATATTTCTTCCTAGTTCAGTTCAGCGTACCAACAGCTACAGTGTTCCACGCTACAGCTCCGGAAGAGGGTGAGTTAGAAAAGGCAGCCGAATTACAGAAGGGTCGCCGTCGCCATCGTGGCTACAAGGTGTTTTCGCACTGCTGCCAAAATTGGGTGGCTCTTTGTGGGTGGCAGCGGTAGCACCCCCCCAGGAAACCCATGGAATGGTGTGTGCGATACAATATTTGCTGTTATACATTATTTTCTGTACAGCATGAGGGATTACATTGTGATTTATAAAGGATCTAAAAGATATATTGCAAGAGTGTGTCGGCAATTTTTATTTGAGATTTTTTTCCTTTCTCTTTCGGCGAAGGCAAAAGAAGACTCCTTCCTTCTTGGAGCTGACCCCACATCAGCGGCACGTTTCCCTCTGGCCAGGCCAACTCGGGCTCATTTCGCTTGAATTGCTTTGTTCTTCTTGGAGAAGAGGCATTCCACGTTTGACGTTGAGGGAACGGTGCTTTACTTTTTTTTCTCCTCTCGTTCCTTTGCATAGGCGTAAATAGTCATCAGACTTACATGGGGCATGGCCCTTCGCATTGTAGGTAGTAGATTGTAATGGATTTACATTACTTTACAATGAATGTTTTGATAATATTTATGAACCGATTCCACTGCCCAAATTTGTCGTAACCACCAGCACTATCTTTGCTGGGAAAATGCGTGTTTGTGCTCCCAGCTGCATTCTTGAATCTTTCAATGATTTCGGTCAAATAATCTGTGCATTTGCTAAAGATTGAAATTCAAAAATTGACTGGGGGAGACTTTTTGATTAGTTTCTACTTCTGTCATCTGCAAAAACATACGTCGTTTTATCCGTCCAATCAGTGACTTTAGTGAACGATTATGGACCAATGCACACGTTCACTCGTTGACGTTTGAGCGGTGCCTTGTTATTTATGTGGCCATGGCAATGAGTGAATATGGCACCGCTCAAACGTCAAATTCGTCAATTCGTGCATCGGTTCATATGGATGAATTAACGTTAACACCAGGTCACTGTCATAGCAACCTAGTTTATGCGCAAAATTATACTAATAAACACTCTGCAAGCCAGATAAGTTGGTGTATGTGCTCAAGTCAATCGGTTCAAATATTTCAGAACAAATGACCACTGTTCTCATGTCTATCCAGTGTATTATTAGGTAAAGAGTGTGTACAATGTACAACTGGCATTGAATTAACAGTACATAATTTTAATTTTTACCATGTTTGTAATCCTTTTGATCCACTGTGCGGTCATTGAACTCAATAGAGCTTAGTGACATTTGAACACACGTAGACTAGCATACGCTCGTCATACACAGTTTGTTTTTGTTTTCCTTAAAGAAACTTGCACACGCTTTCCAGACTCATCAAAATGCATATGGAAATATTACCCAATTTGAAAATTTTTTCACACGGATTCTGGGTGTTTTTCGAGACAGAGTGCATATTGTTTTCCTCTATCAGTAAAATGGCTCTGGCAGCACGTTCCCCTCCAGTTGGGAGATTTGTGCCTCGCCAAACAACAGCCTTAACATCATTTACCTGAGCGGAAAAGGGATAGGATGGGGTGGTATGATAATAGAAAGATAGGAAAGAGTAGAGAGAAAACTTGTATTTATCAGAACATCTAAAGGAGATGTTACTGAAAGAACCGCCGCACGGATTGTAAAGGATGGACTGCAATGTGTATCGCAGCGATGCGCAAGGATTTGATAGAAAATAACATGGATTTACTATCAAAACCAGCCACATCACTTTGTTGCGCAACCCATTCCAGGCCCTTCCTCAATTGTAAGACGAAGCTACAAAAGTTGCTTAAAAATGGGAACCCGAAGTTCAGTTAATTAATTGCATAGAAATCTTTGCAACATTTGGTGCTTAATATAAGCAGACTGGTAATAAAAATTACATTTGTTTTGATTTAGCAGATTTCTTCTGCAGAAGTACATCTACTTGTACCTTTGAGAACCCGTAGTTCAGCCGGAAGTTTTGCTTCTGCAAAACATCCAGAGAAGCATCATCAATGCTACATAACAACAATTTATTGTTGTCAGTTGTTCTAGTCTTCACAACCTTCCAGCGATCAGCTGAAATTGAGGGGTTTTGAAATTTCAATCTCTTCAAAACATTTGCGTCACGCAGACCTTCCTTGGGATCCCAAGGAATATTCACACAGATTTTGTTCTGGTGTGCAGCGTAAGGTTCGATTACGAACTTAAGGTCTCCAGCTTTTTCATTAATTGCTGTGAGCTTTTCAATAAGCCAATTATTGCTAGGTTCGTTGTCTGGAGAAAACCAGACAACCCCAAACCTAAGGCCACAGCCCCTAAAACTAGGGTGGAAAGAAGATGAGGGAGAAGAGTAAAGACACGCATTCAAATCCCTCAGAAGGGCGTCTTTTAACGCAGGTGTAAAATGGCCATTCTCAAGCCTAACTTGAAAACGCCATTTAGAGGCCTCCGATGAAATTTCACTGGGAGGCACATCTTCAGCACGTGGCAAACCAACACCGTATCCTGGGTTAATCACAGCAGTAGAAGGCACAGCTAGTAAACCTGTTTTTATGGCACAAGAATCGCCAGATTCAGAACACTGGGATTCGGTGGTCACAACCTTACCAGATGTAGCCTCAGCACTCTGCATCTCGACTTCAGGAACGTTGTTGGCAGCCATGTTGAAATAAAAAAAAATCGAGAGATGGAATATCACAGCTCGGGAGAAACAACGATGTTGACTCGATGAAATCCACCAAAAGAAAGAAAGAGCTTGGCGTTAAGAAGTGTTTCCAACTTCAAAAATCACTATTGTGTAGATGAAATTGATATGCTATTGTGTTTGTGACATCACAAATATCATGAATAAACTTACAGTATGATGAACTGACCACATACGTAATTACTTGGTATGTGCCGATCACACATTTAACCTAATGAAGTTGTGTGATACACTTAAACAGATATGTCTGTTGTAGGCTAACAGTACATAATACAATTCATACTACACAGTATAACACATTTTACACAATCAACGCAAAACAACTGAAATGTAATAACACACATATTTGTATATTGAGATACAAATGGTAAAGACAAATGAACATTCAAAGTTCATTTCATCCATTACGTAGAAACGAAAAAAAAAAGTGTTTCTGCATGTTTCGAGACAAAATGATCATAACATCCATAAATGACCTTTTCACGAAGTTGTGTGACTCCAGAAGGGAACGTCCGTTTGAAATTTTACAATCAGAAAACTTACCTCTTTTTAATTTCTGACAGCAAAATCATCCAAAGGCAATTAAAGCCCTTAACTACTCATCAGCATCAGAATTTTACAGCGGTACCGGTGAGAAATGGTCATCAATGATGACCACAGATTGAGTGCCTGTGAACACATATATATCTCACTTATATTAGAAGACAGTACACATAACATAGAACGTTACGTGGTATATGTAAAAGGAGAACGTTCTTCGCATTCCATTGTAATGTAGGTATTTACCACACAGTCACGAACGTATCGCATACAACGGTTATACCGCACAACATGATCTTCGGCCATTGGTTTTGCAACTTTGGCAAATAAATTTTCAGAGTTTTCACTGACAAAAATAACACATCTGTTTTAAACTCCATCAAATCATTGGAGCACCATATGACAGAATCACAACACTGTGTAGCACGAAATTAATGCACCTCAGATTCACTTGAAAGAGAGCTATTTCTCTTTAAAGAGCAGACACTTTTGCGTCCACTACCCATTGAACTCAATAGAGCTTAGTGACATTTGAACACACGTAGGCTAGCATACGCTCGTCATACACAGTTTGTTTTTGTTTTCCTCAAAGAAACTTGCACACGCTTTCCAGACTCATCAAAATGCTTATGGAAATATTACCCAATTTGAAAAATTTTTCACACGGATTCTGGGTGTTTTTCGAGACAGAGTGCATATTGTTTTCCTCTAAGGTTTACAACTACATCTACACTAGGGCACCCATACCATCGGGCGTGAAAACCACTTTACGAATACACACGCACAGTCCCTATGTAACCGCCAGGTACAGTAATAAAGTTAGTTCTTTCCAAGAAGTCAATCACTCCGGGCGTTTTCTTGCCTTCTCCCCGTCCGAGTTCTCGAGTGTTTCTACCGCGAGTTAAGCCGAGTTGTGAATTGATTGTCCGCTGGAATATGGAAGGCCGGTTCGCGAATCCGCGGTTTGTGAGTCGAGATCGGAAAAAATGTTATATTTTACATGGCCCTTCTGATCACGTGCAGCGAATTGCGCAGCATAGATGCTGCTGAATTGTGCGAAAGTGCAAAAATCAACGTGTTTCCGCGACGGAAGTTGCATCACGGCCAACTGCGCAGTGAAATAGTTGAAATTGTGCACCGAAAGAAAAAACGTGTTTGTGTCGCCATTTTGTAAAGCCGGATTCCATTTCCGAGTGCTTTCGGTGTGTGAGTGTGATTTGCTCAGTACATCTTCGTTGTGTTGGATGTTCTGCTCCATTCATGAGAAGAAACGTCGCAGCAAGTGCGACTAGTAAGAAGTGTTGAAGAATTGCCACCGGTGTGTGCCGGCTCTCTAGCGTGGAGTGTGAAGATCCGTTCGGCATTTGTGAGAGTACGCTTGTCAGCCTTCGACTGCGACGTTGGTCCCGAGAATTAAATGAATGGTCCAGCTATGAGAATAACCGCCAGCAGATTCGGTGTCACATTAAATCATTATTCGAAACTCCAAGCATGAAGAAGAAATCTCCCGATGAGCTCTTCAACTTGGTTGATCGGTTCGAACAGCACATTGCAGTGCTGAAGCGTTTGGGTGAGGATACTGACTCTAGGGACTCTCTGGGATTGGGCAGGCTATTGTGCTCGGTTGGATAGTGATAACGTTGCCAAATGTCCTGAGTGGCGCCACAAGTGAAGATGCAGAAGAAGAATTTCCAACGTATGTTTCCATGGTACATTTTATAGAAACTACGCCAAGGTTTTGCAGTCCATCGGTCCAGTCGCCGGTCCTTGCCGTAAACCCGCAAAGGTGGCAGTACACGTCAGCTCCACTTCTTCAGATTCGTCCAAGAAGTGTGAAAAGTGCAGCCAGCCACATTTCTTATATCATTGTTTTCTTCTTCTTCTTGGCATTGGCGTCCTCACTGGGACAGAGCCTGCTTCTCAGCTTAGTGTTTTTATGAGCACTTCCACAGTTATTAACTGAGAGCTTTCTTTGCCAAATTGCCATTCGTTTTGCATTCGTATATCGTGTGGCAGGTGCGATTATACTCTATACCCAGGGAAGTCCAGGAAAATTCGATTACGAAAAGATCCTGCACCGACCGGGAATCGAACCCAGACACCTTCAGCATGGCTTTGCTTTGTAGCCACGGACTCTAACCACTCAGCTAAGGAAGGCCCCATAGTCCTGATTTCCAAAAACCACCCGAGCACACTGTAGCCGTCGCTGAAAAAACGTGATCGAAATTGTTTTGACCTTGAAAACATGATTTTAGTACTATAGTGTCTTCGGGAAAGTTTTTCCATAAAATAATCGCTATTTTATGAAAGTGTCAATTTGGTGATTAATCCACCTAAAAGTGAGAACGAAATTTTATTTTTCGTATTTATGAATTTAAAAATAAACTTTATTCGGGAAAGTTGTAGGTAATATTAGAAGAAACAACTTTGCTGAAGACACCGTATGCATAATTTTTGATTTTCATGTACATTTGTGGAGTTTTTTGTGGAACACCCCTAAAAATCACTTTTTTCATCATAACTTGGTTGGATGATTTTGTACAATTTTCAATTGTTCTAGTGTTATTTGTTACTTACAAAAACGCATAACTTTCTCCAGAAGAGCATATTTTTATCTCACATACTTTTCGAGTTATTGAAGGTTTTATATAAAATTTTGCACCTTTTTGACACTAAAAATCATTAGGTCGCGCACATTTCCGCAGTCTGAAACATGTTTATCCAATGGTTTGAAACTAATATTATGAAATGCAAAGAAAGCCGCTTTTAGCCTGACGGTCAAAAGAAAGTCTGAAAAAATGTTTACTTACATGCAGATATAATTTACACTTATTCACTACACCCTATATTGGCTTAACTTGAATATCTGGCATCACTGTATCGAATTTTATGCAATAAATATTATGCAATTGAATATGAATTTTAGAGGAAAAAATAAATGTTTCATAGTTATATTACACATTTTAGTTTTTGCTGCGAGCTCCGAAAAATTCTCAAGAAAGGACTGAGATTTCCTGCAGAAAATATAGCAATAAGTGTTTTTCTGCAAAAAAATAAACAGCTAACGTTGGAAAGGTGAACGACGAAAAGTGTGTTGGATATGTTGTCTGTTTGTCTATGATAAACCTGTCTGAACAGATTATTCCAGCCAGAGCTAGTACGGATGCTGATATTGGGTGCCACTCATATAAACCAAAAAGCAATTAAACAGTTTGAAATGCATACTCACCGATTTTCTCGCATTAAAACATATTTACACAATTATGAAGAAACAATCCACAATCGCCTTCGTGTACTGCCGTTCTACGCATATTTGGCTCGCAGCTCATAAGGTTTACATAGAAAATGGGACAAGTAAGTGTAGATGAGCAGTGTAAGCAGGTTGTAATTTATTAATGGTCCCTTTTATACATGGGTTCGATCACCACAAATGAACAAATTCAACAAAATGTTATCATAGAAAAATGTATGAACAAATTTTGTTACATGATCTTTAACATGATCATCTTAAGATTTCAGTAATTCCGCTGTTTTATTTTGTATAATGCTGATAAATAACCTTCGCCAATCGTATCATCAATCAAGCGGTTCTGGTGATGGCAAATCACATGACACGAGGGTAAACATTTCCGATAACTATTACTAATATTCTAAAATATTTCAACAAATGTATTTTTTTTTCATTCTCCACAAATTATCAACTATTTATTGTAAAATGCATAAATGTTATAATTGTGAATAAAACTAAAATAAAGGGATTTCTTATGAATAAACGAAAACTAACATTTTTTATTGGTTTAGTGGGAAAAAATTTCATTATCGGTATTTTACTAGTACTACCGATAAATCTATGACAAAAGGTCGAAAGACAAAAGGCCGAAAGGACAGAAGGTCGAAAGACAAAAGGTCGAAAGGACAAAAGGTCGAAGAACAAAAAAGAAGGGACAAAAGGTCGAAAATCTTTTTTAAAAGAAGGAAAAATTTCCCACCAATTAAATCATTTTCGACCTTTTGTCCTTTCGACGTTTTGTCTTTCGACCTTTTGTCCATAAACCCTACCGATACTGATCGATGTAGTACCGTCGAATCGATATTCAGCAAAAGTAGTCGGAGCCGGAATCCCTAATTGACCACCTACTTCATACATGGAACTAACGTTAGAAAAGTGAGCGATGAAAAGAGTGTATGATATTTAGTCTGTTTGTCTGTGGTAAACCTGTCTGAACAGATTATTCCGATCTGTTGTTGATTGATGTCATTGTTGATTTGATTGCATACAATTCGATACAGTGATGCCAGATATTCAAGTTAAGCCAATATAAGGGGTAGTGAATAAGTGTATATTATATCTGCATGTAAGTAAACATTTTTTCAGACTTTCTTTTGACCGTCAGGCTAAAGCAGGCTAAAAGTGGCTTTCTTTGCATTTCATAGTATTAGTTTCAAACCATTGAATGAGCATGTTTTAGACTGCGGAAATGTGCGCGACCTAATGATTTTTAGTGTCAAAAAGGTGCGAGATTTTATATAAAACCTTCAATAACTCGAAAAGTATGTGAGATAAAAATATGCTCTTTTGGAGAAAGTTATGCGTTTTTGTAAGTAACAAATAACACTAGAACAACTGAAAATTGTAAAAAATCATCCAACCAAGTTATGATGAAAAAAGTGATTTTTAGGGGTGTTCCACAAAAAACTCCACAAATGTACATGAAAATAAAAAAATATGCATACGGTGTCTTCAGCGAAGTTGTTTCTTCTAATATTACCTACAACTTTCCCGAAAAAAACTAATTTTAAATTCATAAATACGAAAAATAAAATTTCGTTCTCACTTTTAGGTGGATTAATCACCAAATTGACACTTTCATAAAATAGCGATTATTTTATGGAAAAACTTTCCCGAAGACATTATAGTACTAAAATCATGTTTTCAAGGTCAAAACAATTTCGATCACGTTTTTTCAGTGACGGCTACAGTGTGCCGAGCTCAGAAACAATATCAGACTTATAAAATGCAGCAAAACCGTTTTCCCAGCCAGCGCTATCACAGTTAGTTTATCACAATTCACTATCACAGAATGTTTGTAGTCAAACATACAATAGGCAAACACAGATCAATTTGTAACAAGGGTCAGTATGAGACGTGTTAAAACTAAAGTCAACTCTCCATAGCACGATATTGAAGGGACCATCGAGTTAGGGAGATGTCGAGTTACAGAGCACAAAACCAGTGCAACAGTGATCCAAGGGACCATCGAGGTTGCCATGAAAACCTACTTTCATTATGCACTATGGGCGGTTTCCATACAGACTGGTGGACAAAAATATGTTTTACATCTAATGTCGTTTTTATGAGTTTTGTGATACAAATTTGATGTTTTATTTTCAAAAACAAGTTTTCGAGACTAACTTTTGAGTAGGGCCTATATTGAAATAATAGGTTTTGTTACTTATGATGCCTTATGAAGCCATTTATGCGATTAACGTTGAGCAAACCATTATAAATTTTAGAACTAACATAGAAATGATGATATGAATGATTTAGCGATATTCAGTCATCCTCTGAATTTCTTTTTGCTGTTTTTAATAGAAAATGGTTAGAAATATTGGAAAAATTCAAAAAGCTCTGTATCAAAAAAAAAAGTGCAAATTTGTGCAGCTAAATTCTTTACGATCCTTTAGTTAACACCTCTAAGTACCTTTGGAAATAAATTTTAGCCTGGGACAACTTGGGACAAAAAAGTATGGGATGTGTATAGTTTCGATAAAAAATTAAATATATTTCTTACAGTGCGCTCCCCGCATTTTTTCGACCTAAGGTACGAATTTTTATTTCACTTTATTTTTCTTAGATAGCTTTTCAAATAAGCTTTCGGACAGTATAAAATATTACGAATATGCAGTATATTATATTAAAGGTGAACCTTGTGTTTACTCTGAATGTTCTATTTTTCTTAAAAACTCTAAGTTTGACATACTGTATCAATGAAACTGTAAAAGATCTTACCCTTATATTCCAGGAATATCTTAATATAAGTGTTTACTATGGAATGATGTACAAGAGAACAAATCATTTTTTTTTTTGAATATTGGCCACCTTATCGCCCATAGTGTTATGGTTAGATATATAGATACAATTTCAACTAAAATGTCATATATTTTTCAAAAAGTTTTAGGACGGACCAATCCTAAGTTTTGGGGGAGCCTGCCATCGCTCACCCCCTTTTTACGCCAATGTTCGGCATCGAAATTTTTTTTTCCTGCGCTTCTTTTTCTGCTCTGGGGAACCTGAAACTTTTCACCTTTTTTTCAGTGCCTTACACCTCAGTAATACGAACGCGGTCTGATTGTGGAGCTGGGTGATAAACGATAAAATATAAAACAAATAAATAAGTTATGTTAAAAACACGACCGAAGAGCACATCGCACAAGGGAATGAAAGACGAGAAATTGTGCTAGAACAAAATCGTCAGAGAGCAAAATAAGATTATTATTATGACTTTATTTATCTTAATAAATAATATTTTATTTATGGGATTATTATGTGATCGGGATGGAAAATTTTTCCTCCAGCATTCCGCGTGCCAGACCGTTTCTAAAACGTAAGTTTCCCCCATATCGGCTTGGCACACGATTGCTACGATTGAGGCACCCTGCGCAAGGAATAAATATCGCAAAAAATATTGCTGAATTGGATTGGAGAGTGCAGTAATATTTTTCGCACATTATAAATATCCCAGGGATTTAGTTGCCGCTTTTGGACTTTCCATTGAGCGCTGCTTTTGTTTTTGTCGGGGCCGCGAAGCGTTTTCGTTTCGTGATGGTGCCGTATTTTTCTCCTTTATGAAGCGGTGAGATTTATCGGGATGAAAGAATTTCCCATGAAACAATATCGCAGCCTGCTTTGACCGCCCAGCAAAGGACACGACGACGACGATGAGAAGGGAAACGAGATAACGATCAAAGTTAACCCATTGCTAAGCAATTGACGAAGCATCTTTTATTAGCCACCTGTACGTTGCTTGTTGGGCCATCGGCTAAAAGTGTGAGGCAAAAGGTTTTAAGAAAGAAAACCATATCCACCCAACAGTGTCGACGGACGATTCTCATATAAATCACCTTAATCCAAGAATCACACAAGTGCACCCATATCAAAACTAGCGTAACTTTTCAAAATGACCTATCTAACATTCAATCAATATCTGAGCCACATTAACACATTCTTCTGTTGCGTTTAATCCATAGTGAAAAGCTTCCCAAAGAACGAAAGAGGAGAGAGTGTATCATTGTTACATAGGCCCTTTAGTAAAGTTACGCAAGAAATGGACAATTCGCCGTAAGAACGATGAGCACTAGTTGCTCAAACAAATGACACACTCCGCAAAACATGCAAATTTAATGTCTCATTCTGCAAATAAATTTTATTCCAAACACACCATAATTTTAAACTGCGCTGAACAGCAGAAGAAGACCATCCGAGAGCCGATGCTATACGAGTGGAAAGCCTTTTGCTAGGCTATATTTGCCCAAAGCGAAGAGCCACAAAATCATTCAATCCTCTGATCACGTTCCAGCCGTCTTTTGTTTATTTGTCAACCGTCAATCGTCGTGCCGTCTTCGCTTGCCGTATTATTTGCAAGAGATGTAGAGTGACAAGAGCCAAACTGGAAGTGACACATTGTGTGAATTTTTGTCCAAGTTCTGGCCTCATCGACTTCAGCGATTCGTTCTTGCTGTTGGATCTTCTTGGGAGAAGCAAAAATTTATGTGGGCAAGATTATTTTTTTGCCTTCATTGAATTATGTAATAACACCTTCGCTAAGGATGGTTGGTTGGGGATTGTTGCTTGCAAGAATGGTCGCGTGCACATGATAACACCAATTACGCCAGGTTGGAATATGCGAATGTGGAACAATGAACAAAGCGGAACAAAAAAATCGCAATCACCAATTTGTACATCGTAAAACGTGTAAGTTGGTAAGGCACGCGGTCAGCTCGTTCGCGGCTATCTTTTCAAGTATCAAACGGACAGTATGTTATAATTATCACATTTTTTTCCTCAGTTGGTATTCCACTTAGCGCATCTTCTCGTTTGTTAGGTGAGTGAAAAAAAGTGCAAAGATCTGGAAACTGGCATAATGAGTATTCTGGCTTTATTTTTGCATTGTTGACTATTACATGCTTGGGTATACCACACCATACAGAAGAAAAAAATATAATAACAGCTTGTGTTTCTCTGATATTTTTCTATATACTACCAGTTTTTACAAAACATCTACCATGCCCATAAAAGCATAACTGTCCCATATGGAAAGATTAGGCGTTGGGATCATAGCGCTTATTTGAAGTTTGATGTTTGTCTTCCCACCTCCACAAAATTTTCAAACAAATTTCATTACTTTGAAATGCGTAGCAAAATCTACAATAAAATATGAATGTTGTGATGTAAACGGTGAAAATCTGCATGAGACAGTTGAATGGTTATACTTTTATGGGTAGTACCGTTAGTTGTTAAAACAACAAAAATATCTAATAGAATTAAATTAATTAACTCATTACGCGTGGTAAAGATGGTGAAATTATGAAAAAAAAATCCACGTGCTCGGCTGGGATTTGAACTCAGGACTCTTGTATGCTAGACGAGCGCTTTATCAACTAAGCTACCGAGCCAGTTGGTGACTCAATAACTGAGTTGGTTACAAGTTTTAGAATTCAAATCTCTACAGACCACGCGGACCCCCTTCATAACCCATATTCATCCATCTCATGTTCCTACACACGCGGAACGAGCGAGTGCGATTAATTTAGTGTTGAAACTGTTTGTCTATCGTACCTACATCGCTTCCACAACAACTGTATTGTGGAAAAGTAAAGATGCGGGTAGGCTCTCAACGTGTCGTTCTCACTCAAGTGACGACATGACTACTACAGAGAGGCAGTAACACTCTAATATAAATTGACACTTATATTGAGCTTTCATCTAATAGAATTTGCAGCAAAAAAAAACAAGAATATAACAGATCATCTTATAATCATAACTAAATTATAACATAACTAGTTGGCTCGGCAAACGTTCTTTTGCTCAGTAGGTTGTTGAGGTATTGAAAAGAAACATCCCTATATGTGAAATTTGCATTTTCCGTTTGGGTTCACCCCCTAAAAACATACAAAAGTTTTCAGTCCATATCTCTGTGAAAACACGTCCAATTCAGACTCTCTTAGCCGCATTCAAAAGGCAAAAAGTTATTCTTACTTCATATGTATTTTCCCAAAAAACATTTTTTGAATTTTGTATACTACATTTTTACTTAAAGTTGTGACATTTTTCAAAAAACACATCTAAAAAACATAGATAATTTCCTCAGCATTGGATCGACCAAAATGTTAAAATAAGGTGTAATTAGAATCGTAAACTTATATTCTTTTGAAGAGTAATCATGAAATTTTTGCGGAAAAATCTGAAAAGTATTCAAAGTTAATTAACTAGTCATTCAAGTAATCGTGCAAAAGTTTTGAAATCTGGAGTTTGAGGCCGTGTAGTTATCGGCGTCTGTCGTTTTTGGCGTATTGTGCATGGAGGTTAACATAATTGTTTCAAATGGAGTACCGTATTTCTTTATTCCTTTAATTTCAAAAAAAAAAAAAAAATAAATCGAAATTTTAACCTTGACGCTTTATATTGGACGTATACTTAGTCGACAAAAAACGCCAAATGAGTTTTACTTCAAGGCACATGAAAAATAAAAATCACCCAAACGGTGCGACAAAATGGAGCTCTTATCAGGCCTGCCCAACCTTTATTACCCACGGATCAAAATGGTGAAAAAAAATTGTGTGGCGGGCCAAATTTTTCAGTTTGCGAGAAATTTCAATAGGGTTTTGATTCATATTACGGACAGCTTCTTATTCCGGACACTCTACTTTGTATGGGAAACATTTCACATGAAATGTTTCAATTTTTGCCGTTCAAAATTTAACACTTTCGAGGTTCATTTTAATCAAAATTTTCTATAGATATCTATAAAAATTTATAACACTCAACTGCCTTAGACGCTTCTTTAGTTGTTTGCCAATTTCAAATAATGATTTGACTTGTCTTTTTATGATTTTCATGAGCTGTCTGGAATTTGAATCAAAGTGTCCGGAATATGGGACAAAAGTAAGGAAGCGTCCGGAATAAGAATCATGAAAAGTCCACACATTTCTATTTATTTACAATTATTCATGTATCAGAAACAAAATATTCTCTCACCATTCGAAAGTTTTTGAAAGTGTTTTGAAGACTCGATAGCGCCGAGGTATCAGATTTATTTTATATGCGTTCTGATGGGTTATACTTCACTGAGGCCCTAAGTGTCCGTAATATGAATCAAAACGGTATATATGCTATATCGAACGACTCCTATGAGTGAATTTTTCTATCCTGTGGTATTTTGTCAATCTTGACCTTATTAGAACCAATGCAAATCGCTCAGTTTCAGTTTTACCTATCAAATAATGAACAATAGATTGTTTATGTAGTCCTGATAATATTAAAATGATTATTAAAACAAATTCTTCTATCTCAAATCTCAAATCTATCTCTAGCGAGAGTTATGTATAAAACAGTTCTAATGGTTAATAAGCTCAAAAGCAAAGCGCTTTGAATCCAGCTGCTGAACATTACATACGATAGTAATTTTTAATATGCTCAATCTGAATTAGCTGGGCAACGAAGTGAAGCAGAAAAAAATCTAAACCACTTTTTTTTGCTGAAATTTTTAATGAACATTCTTTATTGCATATCTGAAATGAAGTGACAAAATTTTCATTGAAATTTCTTTAAATTTGGACGAAAAAAGATGGGTTTAATTTGTTGATGATTGCTTGATGTTTTCTTAAACCTTAAAGAATTTATAAACTGCAATAACAGGTTGAAATAAACCCAAAAGTATCATAAGCCTCAACTACCAACTTTAAATTAAGTTTAAGTCATTCAACGAGTCAAATATAAGAAAAATCTTTGAATTATTCGCGTGCCACACAAAATGAAGGCGGAGCCGGATGCGGCCCACGGGCCGTACGTTGGACAGGCCTGCCACATTATAGCAAAATATTTCTGACGTTTCAGATAGTAATTAAGTCTAAATTGACACATACAGACTTACTTACTTACTTATGGGTCCTGGGCACCCATTCTGGTGCATAGGGCCGACGTGAAAGATTTCCATCCTGGGCGATTACCAGCTATCGCCTTGACCTGCGGCCAGGTCAAATTGCCGTCGTGTTCCCACGTCACACGGACATCGAACATAAGTTTTCCTTTTTCTAAAGCTTTAATATTATTTAGTTCTTTTTTGTTAAAGTGAACTAAATAATATTCTTGAGAAAGCCCTTTCCGAACAATGCCAGATTCTCTCTTTTTCATAATGATTACTTGGACTGGGGAAAATCCAAGTAAATCATTTATTCCATTTTTGATCTCTTCAGGTGATTTATAGTCACTTGAGAGACCTTTCAAGACGACTTTGAACAAACGTTCAGTTTTGTCGTCATAAGTAAAAAAAATTGTGCTTCTTCTCTTCTAGATGTTTGAGAAGAAGTTCGCGATCTTTAAGAGTTTCCGGCAAAACGCGACAATTTCCTTTCTTTGCGATTTGGAAGGAAACCTTGATTCCCCTAATGGAGTTCAAGATCTCCTGCCTAAATCCCCCAAATTCGGAACAACTGACCACGATAGGCGGCACTCTTTGCTTCCTCACTTGAATCAAAGAGCCTGGGCTAGAGGCTGCTTCGATTTGGTGTTCGGAAAATTTGTCTAGAGCATTGAACTGATTGCAGATTTCGATACACCCTTGGAAGAAAGTTCGCATTCCGGAGAAACGTCTTTTCTTCCATTCTTGCCACGTTTAGTGACAGTTTTAAATCCCACTTTTTTGGAAGGAAGTTGTGAATTCAGAGATTCACCCTTCCTTTTGTTTGTTGTTGCAACCATGTGTAGTGAATAAGAAGACGTGACCTTTGAGAGGTTTTTCCCAAGACGGTGTCCAAGAAGGATTACCACCGCTAGCTTTCGCCAACGGGTCCAACGAAAAATCAAAGGCACGGGTCCAAACAAGGATCGTAAAGGGATCAATAGTAGAAAAAATAGTACTGAAAAGTACTGTTTTACTAGCACTGAAAAGTACCGTTTTATTGCTTTAGGTAGTTTTAAAAAAAAAAATTTCAAGAGCAGAGAGAATTCGTGTACGCACAGCACGAAGGTACGATACGCACTGGCCACAACATCACAGTAATACACTTAACATAGTATCCATGGAATATGGAAGAGTCATACGTAGGAACCAAACACCGTTCTGTAATAAACCATTGCACTGATAATACGTGTTGTTACTAACGCACTATTTATCAAAAGTGGGATACACGCTAAAAAAATCCTGCACAATCGCATTCCAAAACAATATTGGACATTCGTCAACAATCCGATCTCGAAATACCAGGGGATATCGGAAGAAGTCTTCCTGCTTTGGTTAGAGCTTAGTACATAGTCAAGTATTTTGAAAGAAATGCACCAGGAGAAGCATCAATCTCGTTTGGGACTGATCATCATGCTGGGATACAGAACTCAAGTTCTTTCGGGAAATTGGACGAACTCAAAATTGTTGTTCCATACTTCGAGGGAAATGAAGGAGAAAATGTCGACGATTTTATTAGAAGCGAAAAAAAAATCAATGTTGGAGAAGAAATTATGAAATTACTAGATATCAAGCAAACTGAAAGGAAATGCCCTGAAATGGCTGAATACTTATCAAAACCTTTTACAATAAGTTTATCGGAATTTTTCAACCTCCTCAAGACAAAATTTTCGGTATCCATGGTAACGTTTGAATTGAGAAAAAACTCCAACTAAGAAGATGGAGATGACATGAGTCGTTTCAAGATTATTACACCAGTGAACCTTGGAGAAGTGGAGTTGATCGAGTACATCATTAAAGAGAGATCATAGTTTTGAAAATCTGTCTTTGGCCTTTTTCTATAATCGTGCGTATCCCTGGTTGCATTATAACGTTTCTACCAATACTAACATCTTATGGTTGCATCGTCAAATCAGGAACAATTAGATACTCAATATTGAGAGATAAATTTTGAATTGAAACATCAGTTACCAAACATCCCACAATGTTAAGCCTGGTTTCAACCCTTATATGAGATTCTGCTTCAAATATAGTGTTAAAATGAGGAAAGTTTATATCTACCAGTCCATTGCTTCTGAAGTTATTCGATAGAACAATTCGTATGTTAGGGCATTCCAGTAGTTGCAGTAGTTCCAATTATAAATTATAATTTTTTTATAAATATAAATGAAATGAAATGAAAACAGATTGATTCATCTACAGCATAGTTTCCCAAACTTTCACGACCCACCGGCTTATTTTTCGCGACCCTTCATGCCTTGAAATCGTTATTCAATACATATTTCAAAAGAATCTTTATCTAAAAAGCAATTTGAATATTTAAAAATCATTCAAATTGGCAAGGCTGGTACCTAATTCATCGCAAAGGAAAGTCTTGATTATACCTCAACTTCAACTCGACTCGACTATACCTTAGCTTCAAGCATATGACGATTAATAAAAGAATTTTTCATTGTTCAGAATATTGCCGAAAAAGTCTCACAATGAAATATTGTATTTTCAATAGTATCATCAATATTTCAAACATATAAACATTCATAATGAAAAAATATTCCTGTAGTAAGAGATTCAACTTCTGCAGAGCTTCAAAGTGAATGCAAAGATGGCCGTCACAATGACTGACTTGTGACCCTACTCGTGTTTTCATAGGCACTAAACTGGAGAAACAGTAGGCAAACGTTCCTGATCTTCTTATTTTAAGCTTTCTGCTAGTGCACAAAGCCAAAATAAATAGTGCATTGTTGCTAGATGCATCTTTCGTGAGATTAGTGCCTTTGAAGTTTTAGTGCAATCTAAAAATTTCGATTCCAAACTGTTTCACCTTTAAGATCTTAGAAGCTAGGATCGCAGTTCATTAACTCAGATAAGGTTACACATATTTATCCTTTTTTTATTATAAATTACTTAATGTTAGTGGTAAATGACAGTAATATAAGTGGCCTTTAACGATTAAATTCAATAAATAATTGGAGAGAAAGCAGAGTCTTTACCGAAACATAAATAACTCTTTCCACTTTTTTTTAAATATATTTTCCACGTCAGAAAGCAAAAAAAAAAAAATTTTATGTAATATGTGGTACATTTTTTCAACACATCAAACTTAGTAGCATCGTATAGAGTGATAATAAAGCTTCAATTCAAAGCTAAAACATATTGCTGGCCATTTTGAATTTGGCCGTTATCATGTATTCCGTCAGGATAACCATTCTCTCACCATTAATGTATCGCTCGTGTAGTATTCTGAAACCATCATCAGAAAGCTGAGGAAAAAACTGAGTGAAATCAATGCAAACATATTTTTTTGTACAACGGAGAAACAAGGTTTTAATCGTTTTTTTTTCTTTGAGTCGAACGAAGAATGGTAGCATTATTTTAGGTGAAAAAAAATTGGCGACCATCTTGGATTAAAACGCCATCTTCCCTTAGTTGTGGGTGTTCCTATAGTTGCGGTAGTTGCGTTTCGCTGCGTTTTCACTGATTTTATTGCATTGACCATAGAAACGACACTGCCAATCGACATATTGGCTTGTTGATACACGGAATAGTTGAAAAAAGCGTCCAAATTGCTTGAAAACTGATGAAAAATCACTAAATTTGCTAAAACTGTTCTTGCTTGTACCAATAGTTGCGGTAAAGTGTTCCTATAATGGAGGATCCCATAAGAAAACAACGGATACCGCAACTATAGGAACACAAAATAAAAATATACCGCAACTAAATGAACAGTGTACCAATAGTGGAGGTATTATTTTTCACTGACATGCCGTGGATTACTACGATGAAATCATTTTTCTCATTAAGTCAGTGGTCGTTACTTTCCCTTACAACATATGCATTAATTGCGCTTCTTGCATTAAGGCGGTTAAATGAAGTTCAATCGCGCTTAGTACCTCCACTATTGGTACATCTACCCTAGAACAATGAGTTTTTCACCTTGTTAGCTCAACTTGTTGAAATTCAAAGCTACTGCTGAAAACCTTCTTTTTTTTCTTATTTTTTTTCCTGGCGTTACGTCTACACTGGAACAGAGCCTGCTCTTCAGCTTAATTTGTTATGGAAACATTTATTCCCTTTTTCCATCTTTATTAACGAGATTTTCAACCCTGGGCTAGTTCATCTCGGGACCAACGGCTTCACTTCTCTTCCGAAGGAAGTCGTCACTATAACCCTTACGTCATAGATGACTATGTCGGGGATGGGATTCGATCCCAGGTCTCCGGTGTGAGAGGCGTGTGTTTAACCCCTACAACAGGTCCGTCCCCATATTATGGAAACAGGCTACTAAATTTTTTTTTTCTTATATAATTGTTTTTTGGTACCAGAATGATTCTTCGAAATATCTTTGAATTCAGCAATAGTATTCAAACGGAAAAAGCACCGATGCCTGATTCATGACCAAAAAGTCATGAAATCATACAATTTTATGTTTCATCATATCATGACTACGAGTCATGATTATCATACAATAATTTGTATGCTCAGGGCGTTACACTAATCCAGCTGTCACTTTTTTCATCTTAGTCAAAAAGGTGCTGTTAGATGTTTCAAAACGTATTTGTAAGTTTGCATCTTGTTCATGTAGTACCAGGCAATAATTAACGTTGAGCTTTCAAAACATGAAAATACATCTTTCTCCCGAAATCATAACTCGTTCTCCTTGTTTAGACTACCGATTTTTTCCAGTGAATTCTTTCATTTATTTGGCCTAAAACCGATTGAAATGAACAATCATTATGTTGAATAATGAAACTATTTTTATTCAAAAGTACATAATTATCTCGGTTCTCAAGCAAAACCGAGAAAATATTTGTTTAGCCAAGTTGTTTGTATGATCATTTGTTACAACTTTGCTGAACATACCAACTAACGATTAGTTTAAATAAAAAGTAGCGTATACGTTACTCTTGCGATCACTGTATTTTTTTATCCATACACTTTGTAATACTGAAAGGTCTGAACATATTCTCATAAGCAACTATGGCTCTACAATCAAGAAAATGAGACGAAAATCTCATGTCCGCCTTAATTACACAGCGCAACAAAAAGGACATTTTTGCGTGTCTCAAGAATCCAATTATGTGTCTCAAGTAGATTTGGGGTTGCTGAATCTGATGCCGTTCTCAGAAATGTTCTAGTTCGTCACAATTTTTAGCTACAGGTCGCCAAAGTTGCATAAAACACTGGTTTTATTGATGTTTACATCAAATTTAAAGTATGATATATCAATCTTTTTTGGGACCTGAGCATGCAAAATAGGACTTTAACTTTCATTTTAGATATAATTTGGTTGAAATTGAACGATTAAATTTAGATTAAATCGATTAAGTCTCCATACAAAATTCTGTATTTCTCTTACATGGCAAAATACAATACTTTTCATAACCATCAAAAAATAACTTTTGACCATCAAAAATATTATGAACTTTTTTGATAATAGTTGTTATACACATGTAGTTTGAATTCTGTGACAAATTAAGCGAATTAATTGCCATGCAAGCTGGAAAACTTGTATGCAAGTTGGCTGAAATAGCCGAATTCTGCATTTTCAACAGTGAACATCTAAAAAACTAGACGTGCTACGATATTTTTGAAAACGGTAATGGATTCAGCAAATCTTAGTTTAGTAAATAGCAGTATTTTGGTGCTTGAGACAAAAACGTGTTCCGCAGTGTTAGCTATCTATAAACATAGCGTTGCATACTTTGATTATTTCGAACTAATAAAAAGCTTCAATTTATCAATATATTATGAACGCAACTGGTTTCAATTGCGCAATGATTCATTTCACAGCAATTTTCAGAAATTGCAAAATAATGGTGAGCGCTCCCCGATATGATTTCTGATACCCTGAATTGGTCTATTACGAAATTACAAAAAATGTTGTATGCAAATCGTTGCAGAACTCGTTTAATGATACATTGGCTTGATGAAAAACAGGCTATTATGATGAGAAATTTCAGAAGGAACTTTTACCCATCTAAGAACTCAATTTTTACAGCAAAATCAATCAAATCAGCAAACTAAATTTGTGTGATGAAGAACATCGTGCAACGGTTATTAGTTGCAAAATTTAATTGTATGCAACATTGTGCGGAATGAAGATTATGGTCAACTTTATAACATATCCATGTTATTTCAAATTAAGTCTGTTATTGAATTTCAAAAAGCTACCTAATTGCTGTAGATATGTGATTCCGTTCGTTATAAAAAAATAATATAATCAAAAGTAAATTTATCAACATGAATTCGAACAGAAACTAAAATTGTGCTAGCCTTAGGTTTCGAACCCGTCGGAATTGATAAATCTGCTTTGTATCAGATCTCTGAGTACAATCGTAGTGTACAATATTTTATCGAATATAAAATGAAATTAATTTACTTGTACTTACATGAACCATCGTTCAAATTCCATACGTGCACAGACCCAATCAGTTTTTTAGAAGCTTACACTTCCCGTCGGCATTTCCTAATACGACGTGTAGCATATATGTTCTTGTCTAAACACAACCCGCATACGAGCGAGCCAATAATTTTTCAATTATGTTTTATTGGATAAAACAATTATCATTGAGCGAATCAAGAAGAACTCCCAACAAGTGTCGTAACAATTATTGGAACGAGCTGAAAATCCTACAGATTGACTACAGATTGACGACGCCATAATTGCGTTTACTTTACAACTTACCCTTCCATCATCACCACAATAATCGTCATCGTTGTCGTAAACAAGAGTTAGGCACACACACACACTCTCACACTTCCACATTTTCATATACACGCATCCATCCTTTCGTTATCCTTTCACACTCACGCTATTACTGAAGCAACAATAACGATCCTGCCATGTTTTTCCTCCATTAGAAAACTGCGTCAGCCATACTTTTAACCTGCTTCTGAAGTTACTCGTTCGCTCGAAGGCATCCGAAATTAGAATGGGGAACACAACAAAAAGTAAAACCTCGCAACATAGTCGCTTCGTATCTCTCGACTCGATAGTTCACTCTTGGTGAGAATGAGTGCCCTGCCTCTCTCTCGTTTTGAGCATCAAGCCGAACCCTCCAACAGTCACTGATACTAACAAGCGACCACGTGGATGGCGGCATTGAGCTCGTAAATCGCGCTCTTCACGTGGAGAAAATAACTCATTCGGCGCAATCACTCTCCTCTCCTTCCGATCCACTCTTGTGGTGGGGAAATCAAAACGGATAAAGCAAAGAACCGTAAGAGGCGGACACTTTTATGACTTTCTCAAGTAACAATAATCGTTCCTTCTTTATCGCACGAATAAATTTACGGCAACCGATCTCGCTTCCCCTTTCGATAGGAGATAGTATGCGTGCGTGCGATTGGGATTGCCGTCGGGAAATGGCAATAAAGCATTGGTTGTCGGCCATAAAGCATTTTAATAGTCCTCGTGTTGTCTTGCTCGGAATGCCATCTCCTTCTGGCACTTGGTCGGCAAATTCGGCCAGTTAGACAAAAAGCGGCAGTGAGAAGATGATGGTTGCGTATGAAAGTGAAATTTTTGAATGGAACCATAGCATGGCAGGGCGAAGCCCGTCGGTCGTCACAGGATGCGGGAAATGGAGATCAAAGCATGCGTGGGATAGAGGGAGACAGTGCTCAGCGAAGACGAAGCAATCCACGCGTGCACACCAATAAAGCATTTCGGGTTTTTAAAACTCACACAGAATGATTAATGAGCGAGGCACACTTTGCCAAGTGTTTTGAAGTGGATCTAGGGTGGAATTTCGCCCGCTACGGCTACTGAGGAAGTGTAAATGGTCCAACAACCACAGATGGTATTTCGGCAGTGTTCATATGAAGTTTTTGTTTGTTTCAACTGTTAAATAATCATGGATATATAAATTTTATCAACATTGTTTCGGAATTTTAGTTGTTGTATAATGATATGTTCTAAACTTTCAGGCTAAAGAACCATGTTAAAATCGAATATTGAGTATTAGGCAATACATTTGCATCTTTTTCGACTTTCCATTAAGAGTGATCAATTTTAGGGGATTAGATCTGAACTATTTATTACCTGATTTGAATGAAATTTCATCAGCTCTTCAGCTTCTTTTTAAGTATTTTTTTCACTATGAAGGGATTATTAGAGTATGTTAAGAAAACCACTAATTGATTTTCAACACTTCACTTTCGCAAAAAAATAAAACACTAAAAATCACTAGTAAGGCGAGCAAATACTTCAAACTCTAAAATGTTGCTTATCTTGACAGATAGGCCTATTTCGTCTTCGACTGGAACGTTCTTTTTGACGGTTAGTGCGTTGTAAAAGCCCGAGCAAGCGTCTATTTTCTTCCCTCGGGTTGTGCGTTCTTTTTGCCGGACAGTTCATCGAGAAAACCCGAAGCAATCTCAGTTTTATTTTTCCTCGATATGCACGTTCTTCCAGCCGGGAAGTGCGCCAAGAAAGCGCGAGCAAGCGTCATTTTTTACCCTCGGGTTGCGCGTTCTTCTAGCAGGGCTTTGCGCCGAGAAAAGCCTGAGCAAGCGTCCAATATTTTTCCCTCGGGTTGTGCGTTCTTTTTGCCGAGTACTGCGTCGAGAAAGCCCGTAGCAATCTCAGTTGTTTCCTTCTCGGGTTGCGCGTTCTATTTTTGAGTGCTTTGATATGGCTCAAGCAAACGAGTCGGTGTAGTGCCTGAGCAGTGCGGAGTGCTTCGTGGAAGCCCAAGTTTTCGTGTTTTTGTTTTGTGTCATCAGAGTGATCTTTTGCATGAAAAGTAAGTGTTTTTTTCTTGCGTATCCAGGGTGATTTCTTTCTCAGTTAGTCTGCATGCGTTAAGTGAAACTGAAAGTGGATTGGTGCTGCACAGGCGAGGATGAAAGAATCAACTGGTAAGCCCGTTCCATACTTTTATTTCAATCCTATAACATATGTATGACTGCATAATTAATCGTCACAACGGTGGGACATAAAAATGATTTTTCAACAAACTATGTATGATTCGTCACTGTGAGTGTCGGCATTCACTCTTATTCAAAATTATTTATGTTTTTCATTCCTTTTTTTTACAACACTCCTTTCTTTTTACCATTTTTGTAATTAAGAAAGGACTTTGAATGATTCGACACTATAAGTGTAAACTTGCAAAATTTTCATTATAAATGTCGGCATAAGAGTGTTCTGTGATGGTCCAGCCGAACGAGTTTTTTTTTTCATATGAGTAAAATATGATAGCACATGCTTTCGTCCAAACAGCTGTAAAAATGTTGCGTTTAACTATTTGTTCAAAAAAACTTTGAATGGTTCGTCACTACAAGTGTCGGCATTATTTTCTTCTACTTTGAAATTTTTCCTACCAATTGAAAATATTATATGCAGTCCATGTTGAATGTTTTGTGAATCAATGGAGCAACAGTCTCTTCCAGCACATTCTACGGCTCAGCTTCCTCGGGGACCCGAACTGGAGTGCTCTAGGGAAGGAAAAGCTTCCTAGTCGTTACTTTCCAAGCGGGTTTGGGATCCAACGGCCGTAAGAATAACGTACGAAAGCGGCGGAAATTTAGCATATTGTGGTTACACGTTGACGCATTTATGAGGTTCACTAATTATTTCACAAATTTACAATTTATATTAATATGTTATTTACCATGTTTCGCTATGCGCTAGGCGTACAGACATTTGCATTTTCTGAGCCTCTCCTCTGTCATTCTCATCACATCTGAGAGCGGCGTCAAAAATGAACTTATTTTCCTAAATCGTTTTATTATACGCAAGGAATTGATTTAATGACTTCATTTCGCGCGCGATCAGAAATAGCTTCATGAATAATGAATGCTCCGAAGCATATTTATCATTTAACAGTTTGATTGAATGATTAATGAGCGGGATGTCTTTCCACCTTCCGTTTTTGGCAGATATTCTCCTTCGAGGGTTGTGTGATTTTTGTTTTATTTTTCCGACATTTGATGCTTATTTTCCATATCCACAGGGCAATCGCTTCTTATGATAGGCATGCGAGTTTTAATGTTTATGATATCGTGTCCTATAAATATTTACCAGCTGAGGTGCGAATGAGACAAATTTATTTATGATTTGATACACTACTCCTCTGCACCTTTTCATAAAGCGTGCAGGACTCGTTGTACCGTCGGCAAGATTCAACATTCCGTACACTCGCTCTTTATCGGAGTACTGCCTCCATAGCAGTCAGTCCAAAGCATGGATTCATCGTGAGTTGAGCAGGATAGAGCGGAACAGTTGCATGTTAGAGCACTATTTTTACACTACTTCGGCGTCGGGTTCATGTCTTCTATGTTCAGGAAGGCATGCACTGTATGTTGTAATCTGCATGTGCTAAAGATAAGTCATTCTACGCTGATTCTACACGTGTTCAGAAGAATGCTTGTTGATTATAATTCAATTTGTTTGAGGAAAAAAATTTTTTTTTTCGTTTTTTAATTCTTTAGGCTACATAATCGCAATATTGACTTATTGTAATTACTGAAGCGATTTATAAATTGGGAATATTCTTTTAAAAATATACAGGATATTTGAATTAATTTTTAGTTACGTTTTATTTTGTTCATCCTGAATATTACCTTTGAGCTTTTTACTTTTTCTAGAACTATTTTAGAGATGATATCAATACCTAGCTAAGATAAAAAAAATGTCTTGGTATTTCTAGCTTCTTGTGAATTGAATCGAAATTCACAATAAACTTTATCTTTTATCTTTTAACTCGAAATCTGGAAATCTAAGCACAAAGGTAACTCGAAAGTTATATTTGACTTGCTAATTAAGCGATGTTCATAAAATAATTTGAAGTTATTGAAAGTGTGGCGTTTCTCATCGATGGTTTTTTAGATAACGAGGCAAATTATGTTGTAAAATTCGCAAAATTTAATAGCCTTCAATTTCGGACACCGCATTAGGGTTGCTCAAAATCCTCAATGCCAAATATGTGAGAAAGCAAATTATTTTTGCGCACATTCGCTCACAGTTGTTCTTACCGACGGTAAAACAATTTGTCCCAAAAGTTATAAAACCATAGATTTAAAAATAATAGAGCTATCAGGAGAATTTTACGTTGGAGCTAGCATAACTATTGCACATTCCCGGCTTTCAAGACAATAAATATATAACAGCACAAAATCCAGGCACAGAGAATATTATTAAAACGTTATTCCTGCAAACAATTCAATAGATTTACTATTTCAGCACAAATCAATACATAACAAAGTGTCAGAGAGAGGCATCAAAACCGCTCAAATACACATGACTTATCAAAAACAGGAGTGGTAGTGAACCAATACTGGAACCGATCATTTGTTCCTATATACTGTATATTGTTGTCTGATAAACTAAGGTATGTTTATTAAAAGTTGCAAGCGATGTTTATAGCAATTTGTTAGTTTTGCTGAATTAAACATACTTAAGAAAGTTATGACACCGGAATTGTTTTCCATTAAGCCATTTTTGAAACCATATACTTTTTCCTTGCTTATATCGTTTGCACAATTCATGTGAGATTTGAATATTTTGTAGTGCCATCATAATTATGCAAATCATTGTTTTGAAAATGAATAAAAGCTATTTTTCAGCGATGGCTCAACCAATTTCAGAAAAATTACGAGTCTCATGCTCATACTCAAGTTTTGAATGATTATAAAAAAAATGCTAAGGGTGTTCAAGCATGTTCCCCTAGCCTAGATGAATAAAACAAATACATTTATTTTCGCATATTAAATCTCCATGAGATTCGTGTCAAATCTAACCGCAAATGTTATATATTAAGGTTACTTAGATCTAAAAGATCCTGGGTGTTAAAAAATAATGCATGTCTTCCAGAAAAATATTTCGAGCATCACTAACGAGACACATTTGTGCAGATCGCTAATTTCGATAGCCAAACTTCTATTGCTCTATAGGTTTGATGTATTCTTCACAAACAAGTTTGTGGAATACCATTCTTCAGTAAAATTGTATTCAGATTAGGGAAAGTGTACCAGTTATGGCCCTAGTTGTTCCCTATTTGGCCATACGTGAAATCTTGATAACTTTCACATTTTTCATCTTTTTGAATGTTTAAACATCAAGATATATCTTAAACAGGTACGTCTCGAGCGTCTGTTCACCAGGAGGTGCGGCTCAAACAGCGTCTGTTCTGGTATCCAGCGGCTGAGTAAGAAATGCTGAATCGCGCACAGCTAAATCCAAGGTGGTAGCCCCATCAGCGCGATCGTCCTAGTATTAGTTGGGACGTTAAACAGAGCTGACACGATGGCGCTCCGGCGAGAAAGGAGTGTTGGCGTAGGCCCAATAAGCCACCCGTAAAAAACCTTATTGCGAATAACATAGGAGATAATACGACCCGGAACAATCGGCAAAGACCCACGCGACGAAATAAGGATTACGATTGGAAACTTGGAGCATGGAACTGCAAGTCACTTGGTTTCGCAGGTTGCGACAGGATAATCTATGACGAACTACATCCCCGTAACTTCGATATCGTAGCGCTGCAGGAACTTTGTTGGACTGGACAGAAGGTGTGGAAAAGCGGGCATCAAGCGGCTACCTTCTACCAAAGCTGTGGCACCACAAATGAGCTAGGAACTGGCTTCATAGTGTTGGGCAAGATGCGACAACGCGTTATCGGGTGGCAGCCGATCAACGCAAGGATGTGCAAGATGAGGATAAAAGGCCGTTTCTTCAACTACAGCATCATCAACGTACACTGCCCACATGAAGGGAGACCCGACGACGAGAAAGATACGTTTTACACGCAGCTGGAGCAGATTTATGACGGATGCTCTCCGCGTGACGTGAAACTTGTTGTTGGCGACATGAACGCACAGGTAGGACGAGAGGAGATGTACAGACCGGTGATCGGGCGGAACAGTCTGCATGCCGTATCTAACGAAAACGGCCAACGATGCGTCAACTTTGCAGCCTCTCGTGGTATGGTAGTCCGAAGCACCTTCTTCCCCCGCAAAGATATCCATAAGACCACCTGGAGATCACCCGATAACCTAACCGAGAACCAAATCGACCACGTTCTAATCGACGGAAAATTCTTCTCTAACATTACCAATGTTCACACATACCGCAGTGCGAATATAGATTCGGATCACTATCTAGTTGCTGTATGTATGCGCTCAAAACTTTCGACGGTGAACAACTCGCGTCGAAGCCAAACGCCGCGGCTTAACATCGAGCGGTTACGGGACTCAGAAGTAGCCCAAGAATACGCGCAGCAGTTGGAAGTGGCCCTACCAACGGAAGAGCAGCTTGGCGCCGCCACTCTTGAAGATGGCTGGAGGCACATAAGATCCGCCATAGGTAGTACCGCAACAGCAGCACTAGGTCCAGCGGCCCCGAATCAGAGAAACGACTGGTACGACGGCGAATGCGAGCAGTTGAAGAATGAGAAGAATGCAGCATGGGCGAGAATGCTGCAACACCGCACGAGAGCGAACGAGGCACGGTATAAACAGGCGCGGAACAGACAAAACTCGATCTTTCGAAGAAAAAAGCGCCATCAAGAAGAACGAGATCGCGAAGCGATGGAAGAGCTGTTCCGCGCTAAAGACACACGGAAGTTCTACGAGAAGCTTAACCGTTCGCGCAAAGGCTTTGTGCCACAAGCCGACATGTGCAGAGACTGTGACGGAAATCTTCTCACGAACGAACGTGAGGTGGTCGAAAGGTGGCGGCAGCAATACGACGAGCACCTTAATGGTGATGTGACCAGTAGCGAAGGTGGCACGGAAATAATTTTGGGAGCACGCGCGGACGACGAAAGACTTCCGCCTCCAGATCTCCAAGAGGTAGAAACGGAGATTAAACGGTTGCAAAAACAACAAAGCCGCTGGAGTGGACCAACTTCCGAGCGAGTTGCTAAAATACGGTGGTGATGCACTGGCAAGAGCGCTGCACTGGGTTATTTCCAAGATTTGGGAGGAGGAAGTATTGCCGGAGGAGTGGATGGAAGGTGTCGTGTGTCCCATCTACAAAAAGGGCGACAAGTTGGATTGCGCCAATTATCGTGCGATCACAATTTTGAGCGCCGCCTACAAGGTACTCTCCCAAATTCTATGCCGCCGTCTATCACCAATTGGTAGAGAATTCGTTGGACAATATCAGGCAGGATTTATGGGCGAACGAGCAACAACGGACCAGATATTCGCCATCCGCCAGGTGTTGCAGAAATGCCGCGAATACAATGTACCCACACATCATTTATTCATCGATTTTAAATCGGCCTATGATACAATCGATCGAGAACAGCTATGGCAGATTATGCACGAATACGGTTTCCCGGACAAACTGATAAGATTGATCAAGGCGACGATGGAGCGAGTGATGTGCGTAGTCCGCGTATCAGGGACACTCTCGAGTCCCTTCGAATCTCGCAGAGGGTTACGGCAAGGTGATGGCCTTTCGTGTTTACTGTTCAACATTGCTTTAGAGGGTGTGATAAGAAGAGCGGGAATAGACACGAGTGGCACGATTTTCAGAAAGTCCGTTCAGTTACTTGGTTTCGCCGACGACATTGATATTGTTGCACGCAACTTTGAGACGATGGCGGACACGTACATCCGACTAAGGGCTGAAGCTAGGCGAATCGGACTGAACAACAATGTGTCAAAGACGAAGTACATGATAGCGAGGGGCTCAAGAGAAGACACGGCACGCCCCCCACCTCGAGTTCATATTGACGGTGATGAAATCGAGGTTGTCGAAGAATTCGTGTACTTGGGCTCACTGGTGACCGCCGACAACGACACCAGCAGAGAAATCCAGAGACGCATCGTTGCTGGAAATCGTGCCTACTTTGGACTTCGTAGAACGCTCCGATCGAGCAAAGTTCGCCATCGCACGAAGTTGACCATCTACAAGACGCTGATTAGACCGGTACTCCTCTATGGGCACGAAACATGGACCCTACGTGCAGAGGATCAACGCGCCCTTGGTGTTTTCGAACGGAAGGTGTTGCGGACCATCTACGGCGGAGTGCAGATGGAAGACGGAACGTGGAGAAGGCGGATGAACCATGAATTGCACCAGCTACTGGGAGAACCAACCATTGTCCACCTCGCAAAAATTGGGAGGCTGCGGTGGGCCGGGCATGTCACCAGAATGTCGGATACCAACCCGGTGAAAATGGTTCTCGAAAACAATCCGACCGGCACAAGACGACGTGGTGCGCAGCGAGCAAGATGGGTCGATCAAGTTGAGGACGATCTGCGGACCCTTCGCAGAATGCGTGGCTGGCGACGGGCAGCCATGGACCGAGTCGAATGGAGACGTCTCCTACGTACAGCAGAGGCCACCCAGGCCTTAGCCTGACTGGTAAGGTAAGTATATATCTTAAACCTTACTGCTACAACACACACAATATTACAAAATGTGAAAACATTCAAGAAACCCCGTATGGCGAAATAGAGAACCACTATGTCCATAACTGGTACCTACGTCAAAATGAAAGTAATGCCTTTTTCACAAAATGGGAATAACCGATAATCTAAAAGTTTGTGTTTGAAATATCATGAGTGAAATCAAATCAATCAAATCACTAGAAGCTGAGATCCATGTATTGAAGCATGATCATTTTGAATGAAGTTTAGAATGGAAAGTTTGTCAAACAATCAGAAATATTATAGTCTTTTCAACAGCTTTCATAGTTGAGTTTATGTTTTGTTCCATTAGGGTGTTTATGCTAGAAACTGTTGGAAAAATGTGATTTGGCTTTGCTCCATTGGAAAACTACATTACAGAAAGTCATCCAAAAACAAAGTTTTATTGTTATTTTGAACATTTTGAGATGTGAGCGCATATTTGAACATTAAATCTTCACAATGAAAGCAAAACACGTATTGACTCTCACATAGAATTCCAGAGATTCCAGTTTCCCGGGAAATGATCTTATGTTTTCCGGGATTCCCGTATTTCATGGGATTTCCTTATTTCTGGGATAGTTCTGGTTTATAAAATAGCTATCTATTTTCAAATAAAACCATCGCACAATTTATTTTTCATTATTTTAATCGAATCTATGGCAAAAGGTCGAAAGGATAGAGGATCGAAAGACAAAAGGTCGAAAGACAAAAGGCCGAAAGACAAAAGGTCGAAAAACTAAAAGGTCGAAGAACGAAAAATTAGGGACAAAAGGTCGAAAATCTTTCGACTTTTTGTCCTTTCGATTTTTTGTCCTCTCGACCTTTTGTACTTTCGACGTTTTGTAATTCGACCTTTTGTCCATAAACCATTTTAATCAATGGTTTCACTAGATCACTAGCTATATTTGAATGTTGATTTGTTATTTTTCGCAATCAAATAGTTGGCAAAAGGTCGAAAGGATGATAATTGACCAGTATTTTCCGGGAAATTACAACTTCATTTCCTGTTTCCCGAGAAAATTGGAAACTCGACTCTCACATTTCTTCTGGGTAGCCTGTTGTGTAACATACGACAATTACGCTTCCACCGGCAATGATTTTTATTGCAAATGGTTACCCAAATAACCATAAACATTTTAAAAATTTTCGAAACCATATTTTTTGCTCAATTTCGAAGCAATATTCATGAAAATCTGTCATTGCATTGCACTTGCCATCTGTATTTAAAACTTATTTAAAACTAGTGGTCCCGAAAAAGTTCATCTTGCCATTAAGTATGCTGGTGAGAAATGGCGTGCATTCTCCCATACAACACGACCGATTAATTTTCTCCCGTTTTCCCCAAACATTTTCAACGCACGAACACTTTAAGAACCTAGCTATGAAAGAATATGGTTAGCCCGATGATTCGTTCTGGAGCCATGTCGTGTTATAGAAACACCATTCCATTTTTATTTATAGAGAAGATTTCCCTGTAAAAATCCTTGTACCAATGACAGGAACATTGTTCCTTTAGTGGAGATATGTTTTCAGAATTGTTCCTTGACGCAATCCATTGCTGTCTAATGGGACCCACTACTATGGGTACTGATTTACCACTTTATTGCCCATAGTCGCATAACAGTCCTATGTTCTATGGGGTTTTCTATAAACATGGGACTGTTATGCGACTATGGGCAATATAGGTGCAAAGAAGAAACATTCTTCAGCAAAATAAAACCTACTACAAAATAAAATAGCTTTAAGGTTTAATTTCATGAATATTATCCGATTGCTTGTATCATTTCTCCACCGAACATCAATGAAAATATCGCATAGTGATTAACGTTTTTACATTGAAAATGATCGCATCTGATAATATTTGATGTCAGGGAGCGTCCATGAACTTCGTCACGCAAAATTGGGCTATTTTAAACGGTGGTAGGTCATTTGGCATAAAGTCGTTTGGCATAAAGCCGTTTGGCATAATGGTCTTTTGGCATTAAGTCGTTTGGCATAATGGTCGTTTGGCATAATGGTCGTTTGGCATAATAGTCTGAAACCAAGAATTTCTGAAAATGGCATTCGTTTTTACATTTCTATTGAATATTTCTGATGATAACAGGAAGGTTGTGGAGTCAATTGGTACAAAACGTCACTTTATTCATATGCTCTTGAATAAACTAAAGCATATTAGGAAAGTTATTGCCAATACTATTTTATAATTTATCCAGAAATTATCCTTCTTTAAAATATTTATTCTTTAAAAATTTAAAAATAATCTGCTCTCGTAGGGTGATGTGCTAGTATCCATCGTATTAAGCATTGATCAGTGAGAGCTGCAATTTTCCCAGTATTGCAGTGAATGATGCTGATACAAACCGATGCCAAACAATTCTTTCTCAAAACGGCTTTAGCATTGTACAATAACATTTTGATAAATCTTGATCTGTTTTTGGAAATAATGCAAAGAAAATGCATCTCTCTCGTATTCTCAATCCGTCGTATCGTTTTCAACTCCGTCGCAATCAGTTTCCAGATTCGTCCCACAGCTTACTGCTCACTGTGATGTGTCGAGTGGTTAAAACACAATATATCAACGCTATAATAAAATGTTTTACTAGAATATGTAGATCTATGGGCATCTCCCTCCATTCCTTCAGCATGTTGGAATATACTGATTTCCTTTAAAATTCATTGTTCGTCATCAAAATTCAGCTCAAACATATGAACACAATTCCTTTTGACCGTACAATTATGGCATTTGCTCACAGTACAGCGAAAACAACACAATCAAAGGAATCGTATTTTTACGTCGAGCGTCGCGCACACATTGATGCGCACAAGCTTTTTTTTCTCAGTACGACGGATTGAACTTTGTTTACATTCTCAATTATACGCGGCGGTTGAGGAAATTTCGTAAAGTTTGATGATTAATTGAAGTTTTACGGCGTGTGATTGGAATGAAATCCTTCAGTGAAGAAGTACGAAGGTTTTCCATAGTGAAAATAAGTTCCCGGCGAAGTAAGTCACCCACGGGGGCGGGAAGAAACTTGTGTTGGAAAGTGGTGTGACTGATGTCGATCGCTAAGCATTTCTCTCAAATCGTGTTCGTCCATGCGATTTCGGTGAAAAAGTGAAAAGTGGATAATTGAACTGAAGTTATTTATCGAAATACAGCAGTTTCATTGCATTTTTGGTGTACAGGTGGATGAATCATAAAAGCTTTCACAAAATTACATTCGGAAAATGAATCTATGTTGCAGGTAAGTTGGAATACCCGCCGTAGTGGAACATTTAAAGTTTGATACGACGAATAGTAGCTCTTACGACGAAGTAAAACGAAACCCTATATAGGCTATTTTTGCAATATGCTGCAATTATAGATCTTGGGATAAGATTTTGCAAATAAATTTTCCCTTCTTAAAGCAAGTAATTTTCATCAAGTGTTACGTCCAAACTGGGACAGAGCTTGATCTGCTGCAAAATATTCTATGAGCGTTTCTTTTATTAATAACTGCAAACTTTCTTTGCCAATTTACTATTTTTAAATATGTATACCGCAACAAGCTGAAAGATACTCTATGTTCTGGGATGTAGAGAAAATTATTATTCTGAAAACATCTTCCACCAGACCCGTCACGAGTTTTATTTAGCAATGCTCTCTAATATCACTACAATTTTTGACATTCATAGCTTGGAATATCTCTGAACAATCAGCATGCTTATTAAGAATCTACGAAATTGTTTTGCTATGGGCTCGGTGATGTTGATCTCGGTAAAAACTTCGAAAATGCCGATATCCATTCTAATTCAATAATTATACCAAACGGTCATTATGCCAAACGACCATTAAGCCAAACGGTCATTATACCAAACGACTTTATGCCAAACGGCTTTATGCCAAACGGCTTTATGCCAAACGACCTTATGCCAAACGACTTTATGCCAGACGGGGTAAAATCATTTTAAACTCCTCACCCAACATCTTATATGAAGGCTTCAAAATTGTGTATCGATCGACATGTATTGCAAAAGGAAATTCTTTGAACTTGTACATTTTGAATACATGTAATTCAAAACGGGTTAAAATATTATATATGTGTATTTTTGACGTACATAAAATGAAGCAATAACTTGAGAACGGTTAGAGATATAAAATATCTTTAAACAATCTCAAACATCATTTTGTCTCAAATTCCGAACAGACTTATATTTTGAGTGGTTGATTTTATATGGAGATTTTATTGTAATAGTTCACTCAAATATTTTATCAAGTTTCCTGTAAGCGGGGGTCTGTTGCGACTCATGTTTAAATCTTTGAAGCTATTTTATACACTAGCAGTAGTAACAATTTTGAGCCAATGAAGTCGAGTCTAGTATACGACACTGAAGACGGCCTTACAGTTGAGGTCGAAATACGCGTATCTGTCAAAGGATACAAACTCTAGTGGAATTAAATGGTATAGTACTAAATTCGGTTTTTTTATCTTCTCAATAAATCTTGCTCAGATAATTTTGTTTCAAAACTATTCGTTTGAATACTAATTATTAATGTTATTTGGGATTTGATTGAACGTGTTCGAAATATGAAACAAAATAAGCAGTGTTCGTTGTTTGAAGCATAACTTTGTCCCATTCTTTTGTGTAAAATAGTACTGATAGTAATACATTATTACTTTTATCAGCACTCTCAATATCTTACAAATTAATTAAGAAATTAAATTGAGTTTCAAACGAATATTAGCTGATTCATGTCTATATGATGCATTTATGGCACTGTTAGCTTCAAGTGTTAATAATATGAGTCAAAATGGAATTCAATAAAAAATATAATTAAAAATAAACAAACGAAACATTCTACGGATTTTTAGATATTTTGTAACTGGTGACTGGAAACTGAGGAAAACCAGCAAAATAAAAAAAAAAGTGTCATACTGAATAACAAAAAAAAAAAACAATAAAATTTGAAATGTTAAAGTTTGAGCGAGTTGTATTTCAAGAGAAATGTCCTGAAAATAAAAATTAAACTAAATAGTTTGTGTAGCCTTTTTCTTTCTTAAACTCCATATTGTTTTTAAAATAGCCCATAAACGAATATTTACACGACAAAATTTGATACATTTCCCGATTTTATCTGTCTAAAATTCATCGAGGAGCTGACAAAATCAGATCTTAAATGTTATTGTTCTCAAATGATAGTTTCTTCTGTAGATATTTTGGAGCTCCGTTATGATAAATGTTGTCCAAATTGTAAATCTCCTTTATACTTAACGAAATTTTTGATATCACACATGTACTTTGAAAAATTTGAACGTCGACCACTGTAGGCCTGCCCATTTATCAGTCTGATCAAATTCCAATCCTAATATGACGAATGATATTCAAATTTTAATACAGAATCAATCAACCTCCATGGCCACTCACAATCATGCCAATTTGATTGCTCTCTGGGTAACTGTTTTGTGTCTAATTGAAACAACGTGGATTGAGTCAATTAATAAGCAATAAATTACCCCACGAATCGTAGCATTGATTCTTAACTATTATGCATTGCCGTGACCGCTGAACCAGTTTCGCTTCACTAGAGTGGGTGCCCGACGTCATTCTATTCAATTCGATCAATAAATCAAAGATAGCGTAGTGTCCGTGTAGTAGACGCCAGCCTAATGAAGAGAAATGTTAATTGATAGTGAGTGCAAAATCGCCGAAAACGATGCGTGAGTGTTTATGTATTCGTGCAACTGAAAACAAAAAAAACTGTTATGTAACCAAGAACGGTAAATATATCGCATGCATATTCAATACAATCACGGAAATATAATACGATTGACCCATTATCGATGGGCATAAATCAATTGCCTTACAATGACGCCTGTGCGCAAGCAATGGGAGTTTCATTCTGAAGCCGACTGTCAAATGGAATTCGTAAGTGGTCAACAGCAGAAAAACGATGCTATCGATTTATGACGCGTTTGGCAAAATGCTAATGATGACAAATTTCTGAATGTCAAACAACAAATCATCACCAAATAATTTACCGCAGAAGTACACACTTGTCGTTTGTTTTCTTACATTTCATTGTAAGGAAGGCGTGAATCGATCAATAAGACCAACCGCATATAATTGACCGTTTTTTTTTTGCAAAGGCATATGAGCGCCCTTCTTGTGACTCTGTGCACCGTGGTGGCCGTATACAAACAGAAGTTCAATTCAAGTACAATAAATCATTAAAATTTTATGCATTTTAGCCGGACATATTAAATTCTAAATATGAAAATAATCACCCACAGCGAGAAATCGCAGCACATCATTGAAGTCGCGCGTAAAACACCAAACAATTTTAATTGCGCATTGTTGTCGTAGTTCGCGAAATGAATTTAAATTCCATCTCTTGCCGAACATGCATATAATCGCATCAGGTCTCACTTGCATGCTAATCCTCTGCCAGCAGGCAGGTAGCTAGCCATCAGCAACAATTGGGTTTCGGTTTCTCCGACCAAGTCTTGAGCCAAGTTGCGCTCCTTGCTGTATTTTATTCAGGTGATGTACTCGAACCAAGCATATGTAGGTACTGAACTGGCTTGGGTCTCTCCCTCGCTGGTCCCAATTGGTTGGCGTTTGTACCCAAGTTGTGCACGGTGTGTCTACCATTGTTATAAACGAAAAATATTGAGAATTAATTATGCATTCACTATGGTATCCTGATAACCTCTCCATATATTATCGAGGGAAATGACTTGTATAGTGATTTGTGGATATAAGGCCATTTCTAAGGGATCTTCTTCTCTTCCTTGACATTACATCCTCACTGGGACAGCCTAAGTTTCCATTTTCGCATCCGTGTATCATGTGGCAGGTACAATGATACTCATGCTCAGGGAATTCAAGAAAATTTCCATTACCAAAAGATCCTGGACCGACCAGGAATCGAATACAGCCACATGGCTTTGCTTTGTAGCCGCGGACTCTAAACACTCGGCTAAGGAAGGCCCCATTCGACTCACCCTTAACGGATTTTAATTGATCCAAAAACAGAGAAGATCTTCAAATCACTATAACATTAATTTCATTGATGTTCTTTTTTTTCGCTGACAACGGTTTACGGCACACCGTGCGCAGCGACCAAATCACACCTTAGCCATGCATCGTTTCAATCGTAAAATCCGATCGCATCAACTGCTCGCTCGCTGGCTGTAGTCCAGCTGGTCTCCCTGTTTGTTTGTTCAAGTGCGAGTCACGGCGTTAAAGCGCGGTGCGGTGGCGCGATTATCGATTCCATTCACGTCCACTTTTAATTTAGTAAGTGATATTTCATAAATAAAACAGTGAACTGAAACAAGATAAACATACTCGATGCGCTCTGTACTAGGTTATGCGCACTTCAGCTCTCAACAGCCGAGGTTCAATCGAATGCCGGGTCAGCAACTCGCAGAGCTATCGCAATATCGGTCGGTCGGTGGTACCCCTTGGCCCAAAGAATTGTGGAACGGTCACATTGTGGAAGAAAGCTCGCAGCGTGGACAGACTGTCGGTTGGTGGGACTGAGAAGTGAAAGAAACACCGCACTCTGCACGTTTCGGTTTATCAAGCGTGTTCAATCAACAAGCGATTGTTGTTCGTAGATATCGTTTGTAGCCAGATTTATCCGCAAGTATCATTTACATTTGTTTCTCTAGCGTCATGATATGAACAATGCTGTTGGGTTGGTTTTGTTGATGGCTAGATGGTGACGAAATAAATCCGATTAGGACGTGTCTCTTATTTCGTACGGCAAGTCACAAGCCACCTACATTTTGAAACATGTTTTTTTTGTATGTTTGTTGCATATCAGCCCACGTTTCCCACCAACAAAAAAGAGTACTGATTGACTTAGTCAACTAGCTTCTGTTTTACGATCCGAATTCCACTCAGGTGAGGAATTCTGGGCGAAAAAAGGATTGAAGCTCCCTTAATAACCCAACTATAAAAATAATCAATTATGATTTTCGGCTACGCAGTCTTAATTTGTCAAATTAAGACTGCGTAGCCGAAAAGCATAATTGATTACAACCATACAGTTGATTCCCCACTAGCTTATAAAGATAATTTTCATAATTAATTGCAAAATATATATGCAGAAATATATGCAACTCGTTGTTAAACTCGAATTTTTAGTACTTGTCATGTTCCCGCGGATACGATCCGGTAGGGAATAATTAATACGGAGAGATGTTTTCGAATTCACGATTTATTTCCAACTGATTTGGAGAGTTTACCGTGCCCTATTTATACTCCTTTACCCTATTCAACTCTCACACAATATTATGTTTACTTCTTCTTGTATGCAATCTTGTGTTGTGTGTTAATGCAGCTGAATAATATGTATTGAAATGTCATAACAATAAATGATTGTGTGTTGATGTTTATGTTTACAAAGATCGAATTGGATATACTGATCCACCTTTCATCTATTGTGTGATTGTTTTACAGTAGCTACATTGGTATGATAAATGGAGAAAAGGTAAGTACAGTATATTACCAAGAAGTGCGAATTCAATATGTGCGGTTTGGGGCCTCAGCATGAGGCATGTTCGTCTGCCGGCGCGGTGTAATGAAAACACCCCTGATGATGCTGATGGCCTCAACATGTCATATTTATTATTTTTGCTGAAAAAAAAGCTTTAGCTTGATTGGCCACCCCTGGTTGCTACTACAGTAAGTAGCCCGCCCGTAGTATCGCCCAATCAGCTGCACCTATACAAGGAACCAACCAGATGAATGCTTGGGACTAACAAACACCCTCAGTGTATAAGTGCTGTTGATCTTATATTTTTAGGCAGCAATGCAAACGATGCCAAAAGAAAGCTAACGATTTCGGAAACATCAGAAACACAAAGGATAGCAGTTTCGAATTCCAAAGGAAAAAGCAGGATTTTTAAAACTATGCTTCAGGGATTTTTTTAGTGAATTTATCTGGGGATCTCCCCAGGTATTTTGCTGAGGATTTGCACCAGAGATTTTTTCCAAGAATTCCACCAAAAACTCCTCCGGTTATTTTCTCCAGGAATTCCTCAGGAGATTTCCACTAGCATTTCCTACGAAGATTTCGTTTGGGAATTCTTCTTGGGATTTCGTTCAGAAATTCCTCCAAGGATTTATCAAGAAATTCTTTCGGGTTTTTTTAAGAGAATTTATTCAGAGAGTACCTCCAGGATTTTTTCTTGGCATTTTCTCCGGGAACTTCTCTAGGAATTACACTGAGGATTCTTCCGAAGATTTCAACGATTCCTCCGGCAATATCCCTCAAGAACTCCTTCGGAACTTTTCTTCCCAAAACATTGCTTTGAAGATTCGCTCCAGGAGTTCATAAGGATTTCCTTCAGATACTCCAACGATTTGCTTCAGGTATTTTACCGGGGATTTTGTTAAGAAATTCCTTCGAGGATTTCGTTCAGGAATTCCTCCGAAGATTTCTTCAAAGGATTTCTCCGGAGATTTTCTCCGGGAATTCCCCAAAGAATCATCAATAGCAAATCTTCCGGAGATTTGATCCAGAAATCCCTCTGGGGATTGCATTACGAAGTTCCGCTGAGGATTTTTTCGGAGAATTTAACTGGAGACTTCCCTCAGTAATTTCTCTGGGAATTTTCTCCAGGAATTCCTCCGGGAATTTCAAGGGTTCCTTCGGGAATATTCCTGAAGAACTTAGTTGGAGATTTTCTTCAGGATTTTTTTCGGGGATTTCCTCTAAAAGTTGGGTTTTATCCAGAAATAATATCAGGGATCTTTTCAGAGATTTTTTTTCCGAAGGTTTCCTCCTGGTAGTTTTTGGGGATTTTCACCGAGAATTTCCCCGGGGATTTTCTCCAGGGATTTCGAGGAATGCTGTGGGAATTTTCTCTGGAAATCCTCCGTTATTTCCTCATAGAATTCCCCCGGGGATATGCTCCAGGCATTCATCTGGAAATTTCCTCCAGGAATTGCTCTGGGGATTTCATCCAGAATATTCCTCCGGGAGTTTTCTCAAGAAATTAATCCGCGAATTTCTCCCAAGAACTCCTTATAAGGGTTTCACAAGGATTTCCTCCGGGCCGAGGATTTTCTTCAGGAATTTCCTCCAGAAATGCCTCCGGAGAAATTCCTAATTTTTTCCGAGAATTCCTCCGGAGATTCTTTCGGGGCTCCACAAGGAATTCCTTCGTATTTTTTCGTATAATTTCGTATAATTCTTTGTTCTAGTAAATGCTCCAGAGTTCCACTAGGAAATTTTCTGAAGCTAAATTCCCTACATTCCCTCCGAGAATAGTCTACAGGAATTCCTCTAGACCTCCTCCGAAGTTCCTGTATAAACACATCCGCAGTGCGTCGAGAAAGCCGACCAAGCTTAATATTTTTCCCTCTCGGGTTGCGCGTTCTCTTTGCCAGGCGTCTAGAAAGCACGAGCAAATGTCATTTTTTTCCTCTCCGAGTAAGTGTCAGTTGTTTTTGTTCTCTCGGGTTGTGCGTTCTTTTTGCCGGGCAGTGCGCCGAGAAAGCTCGAATAAGCGTCATTTTTTTCCTTCTCGGGTTGCGCGTTCTTTTTGCCAGGCATCTAGAAAGCACTTGCTCGAGCTTTTTTTTCCTCTCCGAGCTCATTTTTTTTCCTCTCCAAATAAGTGTCAGTTGTTTATGTTCGCTCGGGTTGTGCGTTCTTTTTGCCGGGCAGTGCGCCGAGAAAGCTCGAGCAAGCGTCATTTGTTTTCCTTCTCGGGTAGAAACTATTGATAAAGGCAGGTAATGAATCGGGAAAAGTAGTCTGCATTGAGAAAATAGCCGAAAAGTTTCATTCTGGTTCGTGAAAAAGATCACGCTGTAGTCCACCATTTTTTGTATTTTTTTTTTGCATGTTCGAAAATGAGGTGAGCGGAAAAAAGGTTGACCTTCAAAAGAAGAACGTGCTTGCGTTGCTGCTGGGGGAAAGGTGGCATGGAGTGGTAGTTGGAAAAGTGATCTTTGATATTTCGGTTTCAAAAAATCGCACCCAGAATTGAATGCTGGTGGACAGCAGAAGAATTGGAGCACCATTGACCGGGAAATAATTCTAGTGTGAGGCTTTGTTGAGAGAAAAAAAAGAACAGGGGTTGATGATGAATATTGACGGTGTGCGTGCTTAAGTAGGGTTGTAGAGGCATGAGAGGCATAATTTGAAAAAAAAAAAATCTGGCTAAGGATAAAGTGTGTGGAGCAATGGTGGAGAAAAAAAAGTCTTGGTGGGGGTGATCCCTAATGAATGAGACACCACTTGGCGTAGTGTGAATGAAAGAAGTGATGAACGAAAAAAAACCAACCCCAAAGTGTGTGTAATCGAATGGAGAATTAAAACGAAACTTGTATTCGTTGTGAAAAAAAGAAAGACATGTTAGTGGATTCGTACTGATTGAGAAATGCGACACATTAAAATCGACTACTGACTGCTGACTGGATGATGGTCACAATCACCGCACAGAAATTGATGGTGGGCCGTATTTTGCAGTTTGAATGGCGGTAACTAAAAAATGATTAGGGATCAGAAGAAGTATATAAAAATTTGATAATAGCGTTTGTTGTAGGTACTAAGGCCGTACTGCTTAAGCTGTACTGAATGATTTCCAACAGTTGTATTTTTTTTCTATTATTTATCACTGCGAATGTTTCAAAAGTTCAAAAATAACAGTAAATTTCTCTCGGACTAATCATTTACCTTCCGCACTATCATTTATGCGCCAAATGCTGATACTGAGAGCACAGCAGCATCGCCACCCGCGCGGTAAGAAACTCGCGAGAGGAAGGGAGAATCAGTGAGAGTGCAAAGATTCTCAAACGTTTCCCCTCCTGAGCTGCTAAAAAAAACGTCTGTTCAACCATTCGATCGTCGTGCGGTTGACCATCACCAGAAGCACCGCGCTGATGCTGTGTATGAAAAGCAAGTTTTTACACCGGCGCGGTACAAAATACAATCGCGCGACTACAGAAGTGTTAATCTAGAATAGGATACGATAACATAACTTTATGATTTGCTATCTTGTTTCTGCGCGCGCACTAAGATCTTTATTCAGGTGTCTCGTGTCTTATCCTTACCTAGTGTTTAAGATCTTTTAGAGTGCTAAGTCAAGTAAAATACATCAGAAGATGACTAATAGAGAATGTCGTTGGCACTGTGATTAAATTCACTGAGAGCGTACAGTACGCTGTGATCAAACTCACGTACATAGAGCATAGATAAATGCTCGTGAGAAACTAAACTATAGTAGTTTACGGAACAAGTTGCATAATGATGATTTGTAGTCATTCAACTTAATGGTAGTCTACAAGAAATGTTTGCCAAACATCGCCGACCCACTCTCTAGAGTAGCCTCACATGTAGAAGACAAATGGCAATAAGAATCAGAAGTTTACATTCGTCGTTTAGTGACTACGACGTTAGCTATGCTGGTTGACGATTCCATGGGCGAAACACTTGATGATGAAATAGAAATTTTTATTCGAAGTATACAAAAGACAGCGAAACCGTATGCAGCGTTTCGACAAAAATTATCTTTTACAATTGGACTCATAATGCGAGAATCTAAACTAGAAATTCCATCAGGTTTACGAAGCCGAATGCTAGTCCTAGCTCACGAGGGACATCCAGGTCAAACCATAATGAAGCGATGGTTGAGATCGCTGCTGGTGTCCTAAAATGGACGCTGAAGTATCAAAATCGTGCGATAGTTACGAAGGATTGGTACAAATAGCCGATACTCCAGAACCAATGCAACGACGTGCGATACCAGACAGGCCTTGGCTGGACATCGCTATAGATTTTCTTGGCCCGTTGCCAATAGACGAGCACATCTTAGTAGTGATAGATTGCTTCAGCAGATTAATATGTGTCGAGATCATGACTAGCCTCACAGCAAAGGAGACCATAAAACGGCTAATGAAAATGTTCAGCTTATGGGGGCTGTCACGTACAATCACGCTCGACAATGCTAAGCAGTTCGTCTCCACCGAGTTCAAAGAGATCTGTGACACAAAAGAAATCCATCTGAACCATACGTCTCCTATTTGCCCACAAGCGAATGGAGAAGTGGAACAAAAAAATCGGTCACTTCTCAAGTGATTAAAAATTGCCAATGCGCTTTATAGAGACTGGAAAGTAGAAATGAATAAATTCCTAGAAATGTACAATAACACCTCCAGAGGATCCAAATACAGCTGTATCATCAACAGAAAGATGAGAAGGAAAGCTAAATGCAGTAACTTCAAGGCAGGAAATTTGGTGCTTATGAACCTCAAAAAAAAAATCATACAACAGCTCCTGTTGTTATTTCTTTAGGTAATCATTTACGATTCTCCAGAGGATTTTGCAAGAATTACATTCAAAAGTTTATCCTGGAGTGTTGTGGCTCTGCAGTCTGATGCAAAAATTCAAAAAAATGATTATGTTTTATCTTACCCAAAGCTCTTTTTACTTCAATTGATGTTACAATTTGTTTCCAGTACTCTCCAACTAACCCAACCAGTAATTCCTCTAATGCATTTGGGAAAGACCAAATAGATCAAGCGAAGAAGTTTACTCGAACTATTTCTTCTGGGATTCCATAAATAGTTATTTCAGAAATTACTGGATATTTTAGACTGACCTCAAGGAACTTTCTGAAAAAAAAACTTCGGGGGATATTTTCAAAGAGTTCGTCGGAAATTTAATATAGAAAACTTCGTGTTTAGCAAATAGAAAAATAAAAAACATTCGTTTTGAATCGTGACAAAGTCATCAATTCGTTTTCTATAAAAATCCCGATCAACCAATAGTTGGGATTGCACTTAAGCAATGAAGTCCATAGTATACTTATGCTATAAATGTAGTTTCAGTGAAACTTTTTCGCTGATTAAGAGAACACTGGATATTACCAGAACTTGAGTCTCGAAACAATAACTCACGAACTTATTACAAACAAAAAGTTCAGAACCATTTTTCATTTTTTTTCTTACTTGAAGGTAAATTTCATTCTTTATAAGTAAATTAAATGAATTTTAAATAAACTGAAGTTCGAATCATTTCACTGAAAAGTGAGCTGTTGAAGACCATAACATGTCCTTTTATACGAATTTTAGTTACTTGGGATAGGAGTAATGTCACACAAATTGACAGCGGCGGAACATGGGGCAAGTGTGCCATAGGAGCAAGGAGGCCACCCCCAATTTACACATAATCGAGATATGGTTTTAACCAAAGTTCTTTTTGCTTCAATTAATGATACACTTTTTTTTAGGGGCCCAGATAGCCGTAGCGGTAAACGAGCAGCTATTCAGTAATACCTTGCTGAGGGTCGTGGGTTCGAATCCCGCTGGTCGAGGATTTTTTCATAAAGGAAATATTCTCTATTCCCAGGGCATAGAGTATCTTCGTACCTGCCACACGATATACACATGCAAAATTGGTCAATCGGAAAAGAAAGCTCTCAGTTAATAACAGCGGAAGTGCTCATAAGAGCACTGAGAAGAAGGCTTTGTCCCAGTTGGGATGTAACGCCAGAAAGAAGAAGAAAAATGTTACACTTTGCTTTCAGTATTCTCCAACGAACTCAACTAGTCTCTTATGCATCCGGGAAAGACCAAATAGATCAAAAGAAGGAGTTAACTTGAACTATTTCTTGTTGAATTCCATCAATCAGTTATTTCAGGAATTACTAGGTATTCTAGACTGACCTTAAAGATCTTCCTAAATAAACATCGGGGGAAATTTTTGGAGAATTCGCCGGCAATTTCACATAGAAAACTCTGAATGCTTAAAGGGATTCTTATTGAAACTTCTTCATTACTATTGGTAATGTTTTGGAGGAGTCATACAGCCATAAAAGAAGTTTGGAATATATTTGTTGTGAATTTTGAGAAATCTGGGACAAGTGTTTTAAATTGATTATAATAAATCTGACTCTCGTTCTGGTATTTTTAAAGGTATTTCTGTATTCTGAGAAGTTCTCCAGGGAAGCGATTCAAAGATTCATGGTAGAATTCACGAAGTGACTCAGGCATGGAGGTATCAAGAAACAGAACACAAATTTTTCAATTTTTTAAATTTTGATTATCTCGACAAAGTAAATTCAAAATAGTAAATAAATGTGAAAAATTGTAAATTTTTAGTACATTTAGCAACGTACATTTTGAAATGACTTGCCAACCTTCATTTTACTATCACTATAATCATAATTATCTAATTTATAAAATTTATTAACATTTGGAGAATATTTGAAAATTTTCATGGACATATCGAGTTAGAGAGGTAAACTTGCATAGGAAACTGAAACAGGTCGCATCGAGTTAGGGAACATCGAGTTTGAGAGATATCGACTTACAGAGGGATCAAAGTATGCTAGATTGAAGGGACCGCGCATTCCATCGAGTTAGGGAAAATATCGAGATACAGAATATCAAGTAAGGGAGAGTTAACTGTAGTTAAAGAAATGATTCCCGAATGACAAATGACATTCGGGATAATAGGGTAGAATGCTGAAATAAAATTAAATCCCATTCTAGACTCAACCTTGTCAACTTTGGATTTGTGAGTGATCAAGATGATCACTTGACACTTACTGATTGTACGCCCCCTCTTTTTCTTATGGAAAGAATTTATAATTGAAAACCAATTTTTGACACCTATCGATCAGGCATAACGCATGCTTTGCTACTCCTTTTTCTTGAAATTAGCATCAAATGTATGCAAAAAATGTCGTAAGTCCGGTTTCAGATCGGACACCTTGAAATCCCGGTATCAGATCGAACTCTTAGCAGCCGTAATTCCACGGAGACACCACTTATGAACTCGCGCAGCTCCCCACACTGGCGAACTTATCGGACTCACGCAATGGATTCCTATTTCTCTCTCTCCTTCTCGGACCACTGCTGATGAAGACCTTCATTAGAGCATGTATAATGTAATGTAAACAAAATTGTGGGAATTGCATCTCACGCGACATTTGTGTTCGTATTTAATTTTAAACATAACTTTTATGTTGTGCAAGGAAACGCAACTGGCAAATGCACACCGCAGACGGTGAGCGAAATGAAAAAAAAACTGTAGGGTAGAAGCACCGGTTTTGGACATATCGCCGGTCGCAGTTATAGTTGATTTTTCAATTCCTCCATAAGTATCATTACGAACATAACATTCATTTCTTATACCTGAGTGTTGTGTGTTTGAAAACACTATCATCCTAATGTAGTAAAACTAAATTAAGCTTTTATTAACATTAACATTCATATTATTTTTCATTTGCCGAAGCAGTTCAGAATTTTTACAGGTGAGTTTTTTCATCTGCTTATAAGAGAAAAAAAAACACTTTCAATTAACCTAACCTAGATATTATATAACGAATCAATTAAGGCAATAGAAGATTGTTACGATTTTTGTCTCATATTTTTAATAATTTCATTCGACATTTTTTGCAGTGTTTCATCATTTGTAACTCATTAGTACTACACCAGAGAAGGAGCTTTAGAGTCATTTTCAAAATTGTATATTTAATCCTCTGCAGAGGTTGCTTTCTCTAATTACAACAATTGGTCCATAATAATACAGCATTAAAAATGGCCGGCCATGATCGGTATTGCTTCTCAAGTTGTAACAAGCATGTTAAATAACAGCATTGTTCGCTGCCCCAAAGAGAGAGAGCGATGATAAAACTCATTTTTCTCTCTTTTTTCCCATTGGGGATAGTTAAAGCGTGTGTTAGCATAAGGGCGTGAGTCGCATAATCGATTTCTTTTCATCGATCCTCTCTTCTGTGAATAAAAGTGACAAAATGCAAGATTGTTAGCATCTATTCGATTCAGACCGCTTGGTTGTATAGCTATGTATCTTGCGTCTTGAGGTGAAAAAATACTAACAAACTTGTCATCTTGTCGATCATGCGGCTTACGCCCTTGTTCTAGCACACGCTTGAGTTTTATTTTTTTTTATTTCAATGGCGTTATAAATAATCCTCGAATATTCTCGAATATTGATAGAGTCCCCCAGGTTTGGAGCATGTTTCGATGGGTTTTATCATGCACAGTTATCCCCTGAGCTATTAAGAGTTGTAGCAGAAGATGATAAACAGACTCTCATGTTGTGTTGCGGATCATGATTGTTACAAAGAGATTCTCTCAATTTTCTCAGAATTCAAATCCTGGACGAAATCGGTGCCGCTACCCTATATGTACAGAAAGCAACGAGCAAAACAGTTTATGCTTAGCCGCGCGTCTCGTCGTACACACATAATGCCGTCACGGGACCGTGGAAGACGCGATTGCGCGAAATCGTACGGCGAAAAGACAGGCCCCAAACGGCGGCTGAGCTAAGCGACGACGGAGGTTCCAAACGGATCCTTTGGGTTCGTATTTTTGGCCAACTTGAAAGCCTGCTCAGTTTCAGTCTGCATATCCGATAAGTCGTAGAAGTACGGAATGGTTCTCGCACGAGATCACGAAATGCCGTGCACGCAAATGCTGTGGAAGAGGCAAAGACTTAAAGGTTGTACGATTCGATAAAGGCAGCGAAATAAGCCCTTCTCACCAATGCGAAGAAAGCGAGGGGACGCGGGAGGAGATGAAATGCTCGCGATGCCCACAGACGAAAAGACTTAATTTTGCGCCTTGGTTCGATTTCAACCGCAAAAGCTGCATATCGGCATTAACGTTTCAATTCACGCTTATTATCAGTGCGCAAGACAGCGTGGCATGGTTTTGGTAGACCTAAATCCCTGAACGGGCGGATGTTCTTCTTGCGTACGTATATTGAAACGTCCATAAGGAAATGCCATCACCGACAGTCTGTTCAGATACGACTTGAAAACGATCGCGTCTGGATAGTTTGCTCTGCTGCTTCTGGTGATGCTAAACTTATCTCCAGTGTGCGGGCGTTTATGGCATTTGAGTTTGCAGTCTTTGGGCCCTGTGGGATGACCGCCATTAGCAATTTGTAGCGCACATGTTCGTCCAAAACATCAAAGCTACTTGTAGCTCTACGAAATGCATATGCGCTCAGTTTTTCAAATTTACCCGCTTAAAATGATTAATCGCTTGAAAGATTAAGCGAAGCCGTCGACTCCTAGGTTCGTTGCGGTCAGCGATAAATTAAATTCTGGTGAAGCTGGCAGCGGGGTGTACACTAAAATAAACATGCTCTCACACTCACCGTGAGTTGTTCGTTCATTGGTTTGGTTTGTGCCACTGACTGCCAGCAACAAACGTCCAGTCAGCAAAACCAACACTGAACCGTTGTGCGGTGGCTAGAATATTCAAAAATCGTTCGCATAAATTCATAATTTGTCCATTCGCGGTTTGTTGATTTTTATTCGTACGCCATTTCCTCCTTCCCGACGGATGAGGTCAACTCTGTGGCAGCGGGCCTTAATTAGATCTGATTCATTTAATTTTCATAGAAAATTATTGTCATTGTGTAGTGATAATAATTCAGAACATTAATTTTTCAAATATTTAATAATTTTAATCCGATGCTCGGACCGGGGTAGGCACTATTCATTGTTATTCATAATAGTGTACAGAGCTCGGTTGGGTATACAGTGTGATTCTGTTTTTGGCGTCCCTCGATTTTGGCAACAAATTTGATCCATGGAACATTTTTGAATACGATCGATTTTCATATATTAGTGTATATATCATTTTGTTTTTCGCATTTTCTAAATTGTCTGAACTACCAGGATTCACCCATGCCCTTTTTTACTGCAGGATTATCATCTTCTCCTTCAACATTGCATTCAGTTTTAACTGGAAAATTAGTGCTTAGTGTTCTATGCAGGCATTACATTTCATCACATCTTTGAATCCTTTGAGCATGATATGGATTGAATTGTAAGATATTATCTTAGAGCTCTGTGATCGATTTTTCGTTAATATCTTTTGCTCAGATGAGTCATCTTGAGCTCAGCAATCCACGCGTTTGATTTACTTGACGAAAATCCACACATTTGACAAAAAATTGTCAGTGGAAACTACCGTTTTGATTCATATAACGGACACTTGAGGCCTCATTGAAGTATAACTCTTCAAAAAGCATGTAAAATAAAACATTCCGTATGATTCCTCTGCGATGTCGAACCTTTAAAACACTTAACTTTCGGTGAGTGAAGATTTTGATTCCGCAACATGAATAATTTTAAATTTTATTTAAATTTTTAAATGGAAAATAAAATTAAATAAATAGAAATGTGTGAACTTATCATGATTCTTATTCCGGACGCTCCATCACGTTTGCCTCATATTCCGGACACTTCGATTCGAATTCTGGACAAGTCAAACAAACAAACAAATCATAAATACAAAAGTCAAATCATCAATTAGATTTGTCAAACCACTAGACAGACACGTAAGGTAGTTGGGCATTATGAAGTTTCATAGATATCTATGGAAAATGCTTATTGAAACGAGCCTCGAAAGTGAGAACTTTCGAACTACAAAAATTGAAACATTTCGTGTGAAATGTTTCCCATACAAAGTAGAGTGTCCGGAATTTGAAGCTGTACTTGATATGAATCAAAACGTTAAATACGGAAATCATCAATCACAACCAAGATAAGCGGACAATGCTTATTAAAATACCTAAAACGACATCTTAAGTTTTACGTTTTCATTAACTTTTTCAGGGTTTGCAGCAATATTGTTTTACGTCTGCTTGGAAATCGAAAGAAAAAATAAAATGATTATACAACAGTTCTTGGAATCAATAAAAATAAGTTCAGTTGATACCGTTTTGACTCGTATTCCGAACACTTAAGACCAACAGTGGCTTCAAATACATCTGATTGATATAAATTGGCTGATATTAGTGTAAATTTAGTTTTTTTTCACAAAGTCTATCTGTTAGCTGTTGAGTGTACCAATAATTATGTTGATTAAATTAGTTTGAGTATTGTTTTCACGTAAAAGTATGGAACAACATTTTGATTCAAATGCCGAACACTGTGTTCATTCTGTCTGTTTCGAGCACTTTGGGCCAACGCCAGTACGGCCTCAATTATGTATACTGGCAGCGCACGACGGTAAATTTTTTTTTAAGGCACTTCGTGCTCGTGGCCACTACTGTGCCGGACTCAGTTGATCTGTAGCTTCTTTATCGATACAGATCTATTTTCAACTTTATCTATATTTACATCTAGTTTCACTCTCTCCTACTCTTTTACTCTCACACCGAGCAGGTAGGAGAGAGCTCTGCTATTAGTGAGGCTAGCTGCCTGCGAAGAGGGTCAGTTTGTCTCAGTCACCATCTGATACTGACGGTGGATGGATGTGCTCCCCAAATCTCGGTCCTCCGTGAGGCGTCTTCTGGTGGCTGGACGGGTTTTTTGTGGAGGGACTGGGAATCGAACCCATGACCTTCCGCTTATGAAGCGAAAGCGTAACCTCAAGCGTTACACGACGGTATATGTACTGGATAATATACGTTGAGTCTGAAAGTGGCGACGTTCTACTCCCTTAGTAGGGTCGGATGACACTGGCCCGAAACGGCGAGTGGGTAATGGCACAGGCTGCCCCCATCCCGTAAAACGTGACAGGCCTTAGAGTACGTTCCAAATCCGTCGCCTGGTTGTTCCAACTGGGTGGGAGTAGGCTCAGATGCCATTACCTGTCTTGCGCCGATCCGGCTCTGAACATAGTACCACATGAAGGACTTTGTCAACCCTAGCATGGCCTCCCTGATTGCTTAGATGACCATGGGATCACAAAGACGACTATTCCAGCGAAGGTGAATAGCGGCTCTTGGGGGGACCCGTAAGAGATGATCCATCAAAACAAACAACTAGCGGAATGTGAAGGAGAGGCTTGTGGACCCTATCAGAAAACGGCTAAGGTTCACTCCAAGATAGGAGGCGACCAACATCAACTTAAGTGAGAACAGTATGGACAAAAGCCTAGACACTAACACTACGATGGCAGGCATTGGTCGCTCCAGTGCAACATGTAAGGGTGATTGATGGCCCGGGACTAATCGAGGCCATAGTTCGTAATAAGGAGCACTTCCCGAAAATGCAGGTAGCTGCTGAGAAACTCTATGTAATTATCGAGTTTGTTAAGAGCAAAAGCAATATCAGCATAGACTTGACAACAAGTCTACTGAAAATGCGACAAATCAGGACTACGAGAAAGCCAAGGCAGAACTTGGCAAGGAAGAAGGCAAAAGAGACACTAATTCTTGTCAGACTGAAGTGTTTTCCTTCACAGGCAATGCAAATATATCTGATGGTATTATTCGGTACGCGATGCGGAAGAAGGAACCATTTGAAGATGAATACGTGGCGAAAAGACATATGGTTGCTAAGGGAAAAGCGACCTACGTGGCCGTCCTTCAGAGCAGAAAAGCTGGTCCTTCAGAGCGGAAAAGCTCCATATTCAAGAAGACATGGCAACAGTGACGAGGTCAACACCAAAACAAAGGCCATGAAAGCCAAGAAAAAAAACACGAGATATCCCGAACTAGGCAGTGCATCCACAGGAACCACAGGCACAAGGTAACAGCAGCCCGTGGATACGAGTTGGAAATAAGAAACAGCAGAGGAAACCGAAAACGGAGCCTAAAGAGAATGCTATTCCGAAGACAGAGAAATGTAGGAATTTTCGTTATCAAAACGGAGGAAGCGAAATACGCCGAGGTTCTGAAGGCGAAGCGAAGTACGGAGAAATTATTGCCATTGGGCGCAGATATGCGGAGCATAAGGCGGACTATGATTGGTGACATGATCCTAGTCTTAAAGAAGGACGCCGCAGGGCAAACAGATGGCGGCGTTCAGGCTGCCGGTTACAGAGGCCAACAAAGCGAAGAACTTGGGCATACTCAAGGTAGGCTGGTCGGTTTGCCGGTTTAGCATACAACAGCTTCCTGAAGTTTGCTTCAAGTGTTCCGGGAAGGATCATAAGTCGTAGAAATGCAATGGTCCCGACAGAAGTAAGATGTGCAGAAAATGCGGCACCGAAGACCATAGGGCAAGCGACTGTAAGCAAATGACTAAGTGCCTAATATGCTTTGGCAGTCAGTCTCCGAAACGAAGACTGACGTGGTGTGACTATCGGACCCATACCGCATACCAACCAACAACGGGAACTGAATAGGTCTCAACAGCCATGCTATAGGAACGACAGGACGATATCCAATGCTGTATCTCAAACGACGATTTTGCGATAGCAAAAATCAACGGCGTGTTCTATTGCAACTGCTACGCGCCCCAAGGTGTTCGATTAAGGAATTTTCCCACATGATCGACAGGATGATAGCCGAACTGGCTTATCGACAGCCAGAACTGATAGCTGGTGACTTTAATGCATGGGCAGTGGAGTGGGGTAGCCGCTACACCAATCAAAGAGGCCAACTATTACTGGAATCTCTGGCCGCATTATCTATGTGGCGTTTTGTAGTCCTAACCTTTTAGGTACTGGCGCGTTGATGACGGTTATACTCATAGTGACCATCACCAGGCGGTCGGTAGTTAGTGCGATATAGCTCGACCCAAGCCCGAGGTTGGAAAACAGCGCGCTTCGACGGCAAAATATTCACTGAAGCCCTGTGGCGCGAACAGAACAGTCTGGACCTGTGATGCTTCCATGTCGAAAAAAGCTGGTGGTGCGAATCAATTGAAGTCAATCTACCTTCAATCAATTGAGCAATCTACCTTCGGGCTAGACGAAGAATGCAACGCGCACGCGCAGAAGCACAAAGAGAAGAACGCAGTGCAGCGTTCAGAGAGGCAAAGTTAGCTCTCAAAAAGGAAATCAAGAGTCGAAAACGGGCATGATTTAATAGTCTATGCCAGAGTGCCAACTCGAGTCCGTGGGGTGACGCCTACAGAGTGATAATGGCTAAGACCAAAGATGCTATGGCGCCCCAAGGGAAGTCGCCCGAGTTGCTGCGATCGATAATCGATGTACTCTTCCCGCATCATCCCACAAGCCCATGAACTCCAGCGCCGTATTCGGCAGATGAAGGAAAATAAGTGGCGAGGGTGACGAACGAAGAGCTGGCAGAGGTCGTGAGATCATTCGCGTCAAACAAGGCACCGGGACCCGATGGTATCCCGAATGTTGCCTTAAAAGCGGCAGTGAATGCGGATCCGGACATGTTCAGAACTGCGATGCAACGTTGCATAGATCAAGGAATCTTCCTGGACGAATGGAAGCGACAAAAACTGGTGCTACTACCAAAAGCGGGGAAACCACTAGGTGACCCGTCGGCGTATAGACCTATCTGTCTACAAGATAAGACGGTCAAGTTATTGGAGAGGTTGACCCTCAACAGGCTAGTATCGTATATGGAAGGTGCGGATGGCATGTCTAACAACCCGTTTGGATTCAGGAAAGGTAAATCTACTTCGGACGCTATCAAGTTGGTCGTTCAGACAGCTGAGGAGGCAACCGAGCATTAATGAAGCAGTATCCGTTACTGTGCGGTTGTCACTCTGGATGTGAAGAATGCGTTCAACATCGCAAGCTTGGAAGTGATAGCCCACGCACTTCACCTCCTCAAGGTAGCGGTGCAGTTGTGTAAGCTTTCAGAAAGCTATGTTCCCGAGCAAAGTTGAATCGCAAAATGATAACAAGTCTTGTTACCTGGTTATCATCATTTGATAACTGATTTTGTTATCACCTTGGCTGAATTAACAGCCAACATAACAAAAATGAGAACTCAAATTTGTACGTCAAATAACAAAGCAATAGCAAATTGTGTATCACTGAGTTCAAGTTGATAACTCAATTTGCATCATCATAAATTTTTGAATTTTATGGTCTTAAATCAAAGGAAAATTTTGAGAGATGAGTGTTTTGGAAAAAAACTTACGCTTCAAATAATTTTACAAAATAATGTATGACGAAAAATCCACTCTGTGTAATAACACACGCTTTAAAAAATGTTATAGGAAAGACGTGTGATAACATATTTTGTTATCAAATTGTATGTATGTAGGTAGCCACCAATCCTTGCTTGAGTCTTGCTCTGCATGCGGCTCCACTCAACAGTAAGGTCAAATTTTATTACCAATCTGCATTCAACATATCGCTGTATGAAGGGCCAAAAGGGGGTGGCGGACCCGTAAGTAGAAACACTTACGCGAAACCCGCTGGAAATAGAGAATCTCTTTCCAGCCATATGATCCAACAGATTGAGTATTAGAATTTGCAATACTTGTCGAGCTTTCCACGGAAAGGTTTGTTAAAAGAAGGGCGCGTCAAATCTTTTACAACTGTTGGAGAGAAAAGTACTAGACGCGAACGACTAACACTTTTCCTCCTGACTCCGATTGGCACTCCACTTTATTGTCCAGTTGTAAATTCCCTTCCCAGTACATTGTCATTGTTATATAGTATAATAATGTGATGTAAACACAATAAGGTGTGTGAAAAACATAATATAATACAACAAAGCATAATATAATATAATGATACATAATATAATATAATATAATATAGTATTTATAATCCGCCAACCCAGTATCCTGAAAATGATTAATGCTATAAGTGTACGCCGGACAGGGCATATAGTAATAATTCCATATAACAAAAGAGTAAAACCAAGGTTCGCGTTACGGTCAGTACCTCCACTTCATTGTCCTGTTGCAACTTGAATGATGCTTTGGTGCTCCGTCCCTTCCATTATATTGTAATATAGTAAATAGTATTAAAATATGAAATAACTCAATACAATATAATGTATACCCGAGCAAAGTCCAACATCAAAATGAAAGCAAGTTGAGTGATTCCAAGCAACAGCACCAAAATTTGGTAAATTTTTTAATTCATTTTTTTCTATTGAGCTGAAACTTTGCACAGTTTTCCAGTTCCATCTAAATCGTCATTTTCCGATATCAAATCTTCAAGTTGAGTCACGACTAACTTTTCAAAAGGGTGTATGTGAAAATGGTTCAAAAATATTCAAATGCTGCACAGCAAAAACGGTTCGTTCGATTGTTAGACAACTAAAGAAACAAAGTTAGACAACTAAATAAAGATTCCAAAAAAAAATACACACAGTAAAAAACAATTTTTTTTTGCATTAAAAAACATCATTTTTGACACAAAAACTCAAATATCTCAAAACCCTATCGGAATACCAACGTAATTTTTTGAGGGAAAACGGTCCATTATATTAGCTATCTACCATAAAAATTTGGTGATGGTAAACCAATAAACAAAAAAGTTATGACATTTCAAACATGTCACAATTTTCACATTTAGTAGAAAAAACAATTTTTTTTTCGGTGTAAATTATTACGGGAACCGCAGTTTGTTGCTGATTTTATTGTTAAGGGCCTTGTGTGAATTAAACAAGTCGTTTTCATGTATTCATTAGTATTATGTATATTATATGTATAAATATTATGTATATTTATAAATATTATATGTATATGTATATATGTATAAATTAAAATGAATTAACAGATTACACGAAAATAATTTTTTTTTACCAGGATATTTTTTTTAGAGTATAATCCATGAGCTTCTAAATGTTATATATAAACTTTAAAAGTTTTGGATTTGGGTATGCGTTATGAGATCATGAAAACATTTTATTAATACTTATTTATTTATTTATTGTTATTCAATTTTTTTACAATATCGAACACTTTTGCATCATTATCAGTACAGTTCGAGTATAGTTTTGCTTTAATTTTATTTTCTGACAATGGAATGAAACAGTGAAATTTTTGGGTTCCTTGGATCGTTTTCGCGTTATTATATTGCTCGCTGAGCTCTGATGCCGTTAATTCGTACTCTTCAGTAGTAGTAAAACAAAATGATAATTTTGTTAAATCTTCTTCTTTTCTGCGATTCGCCCAATCAAATAGTTCTTTTGCAGTTTTAATTGGATGCTCACGTTCTTTGGCTAAACTTGCTCTTGTGGCCATGCGCTTTATGGTTCCTCCAATATCATCACAAGGACCTTTGCCATGTGACGTAGCAAAGAAATGCCATTCTGCATCAATTCCGTACTTTGATTTAAATTGACATAGGCTCGAAAAATTCTTACGGTTTTTGTACTGCGATGCTGCTCCATCAGACATGAAATATATCTTTCTGATTTCTTTATCCTTATCAACGCGTAAAAAGTTAATCATTTTGGCAATGAACAAATTTACAGATACTGAGTCGTGTCTTAAATCTTCGGAAATTACAATAAAACTAAAATGTTCAATTTGCGTACTTCCATTGAAATAAATAACGAATGGATGAATTGTAGCTTGTTGTACGTTCCAGTGATGGGACTGCACTTCATCTTGCAATACAAAGCTATAGTTTTCAGAAAAATCACAAATGACTAAAAATTCACCATCTTGTAATGTATTTTTCGTATTTTTTAAAAAGCGGGATTGCTCTGTTTTAATAAAGTCGTGAGGAATTAAACTTTCTAATTTCAAGCAAAAAAATGACACAAACTCATCTACAGGTTTTACGCTTTCAGTTTATCTATGGTGCTTTCGGTGAGATTTCGTAGCTCTTTCGAACACTTTTTTTCTGCAAACGGCCTGCAACAGTTGAGAAAGCGACTACTCATGTTGCTCGTTAAATTTTAATAAACAAAATCACTTATAAGTTTTTTTTTCTACTAAATGTGAAAATTGTGACATGTTTGAAATGTCATAACTTTTTTGTTTATTGGTTTACCATCACCAAATTTTTATGGTAGATAGCTAATATAATGGACCGTTTTTCCTTAAAAAATTACGTTGATATTCCGATAGGGTTTTGAAATATTTGAGTTTTTGTGACAAAAATGATGTTTTTAATAGCAAAAAAAAATTTTTTTACTGTGTGTATTTTTTTTTGGAATCTTTATTTAGTTGTCTAACTTTGTTTCTTTAGTTGTCTAACAATCGAACGAACTGTTTTTGCTGTGCAGCTTTTTGAATATTTTTGAACCATTTTCACATACACCCTTTTGAAAAGTTAGTCGTGACTCAACTTGAGGATTTGATATCGGAAAATGACGATTTAGATGGAAGTGAAAAACTGTGCAAAGTTTCAGATATTTTTGAAATGGTCGATCAGAATCGACTTGCATGCCTCCGTGGAATCCCTCAGTTGAAAACATATATTGTTTTCAGCATCAAGTTGATATCATAATTTGATATCAATTTATCAATGAAATATTCGATGTCATATTTTGTTTTCTTTCTGCTATCATTTTAAATTTTTACTTATATTTTCTTTTTATTTAATTATAAATTTATTCGTGCTACATGTTTAAATACTCCGAGAATATAAAAATGAAGCATTTATCTAATTGCAACCATGTTTCAATATCAATCGAACATATGTATATCTCAGCGAGTTCTCAATTTGCTTTCAATGACAGCAGAAACTGTTTTCAATTTGCTTACATTGACAGCAAAAAGAGTTTTCAATTTGATTTCATGGGAACATTTTTCTGCTCTCAGTTTTGATATTTTAACCGTTAAAACGACCAAAATGACAACAAACTGAGTTATCAAAATCCGCGACAGCACAACATCAAATTTAGTTTTCAATATGATCTCAAGCTTTGCTCGGGTATACAGTATAATGATATATAAATTCTAATATATTATAATAAAACACAATATAATATTATAAAATACTCCAACTGTATCCAAGTATCCTGAAAGTGACTAATGCTTGAAGTGTACGCTAGACAGGGCCGATAGTTTCCATTCCAAATAACAATCCTGTAAAAACGAAACTCGCGTCTTATTCAAGAACTCCAGTTCATTGTTGAGTTGCATCTTTAATCTTGCCTTGATTCTCCTTCTTTTCCCAGTTTTTTTGTAACTATAATACATATGTTATATAGTATGTATTATATCATGAAATAATATAGAACAATATACAATAATATAATAAAATATAATATAACATTTTATAATAATATACACGAATCACAGCATACCCGATTCTGTTCTTGCACGGTTGATGTGCACCGTGTAACAAAAAAAGTTTTCTGTTCAAAATTTCTAAAACCGTGCACAACAAAGTAATATAATTTCTCGACGTTTCATGTTTTAGCAAAAAACAAAATATGGCATCTTTTTTTTTTTTTTTTGCACGGCCGTGTAAAATAAATCCGTGCGAAAACAGAATCGGGTACTGTTAATTATAAAAGCCATGGAACGCAGTGGAATAAGAAGATAAACAAGGCGCAATAGGATCTGAAGAATGTGCTATGAGGCGAAAGGTAAAGGATGGCAGTCATGATTTCAGTAAACTGGCTAAATATTGTGTACGAGGTTTCATATAGATAATGGTGTAGAACCTAATCAATAATAAATTTAAAAAAAACTAATTATTAATAAATTATCAAATTAACCGAAAATAAATAATAGTAATATTGATATAATACGGTCAATCACGTCCAATATGTCCACACAACACGTAAGTTTCAACAGCTATTTAAAATCCAACGTTCGGTTTTATTGAAGACATTTATACAAACTCCTTCCAACGCGTTGATTCTATAGTATGAATGCTGAGATTGAGAATATTTGAGCATATCATTGTAAATCAAATAGTATAAATATCCTGTTCTTCCGTTGAATTGAAATATAATACATAACTTAAAAATTAGTATTGAAAATGCAAGGAATAATTTTGGATAAATTTCACGCGGAACAAACAATGATACTGATATTATTTTGTTAGTTGTGTTTAGAAGTGTACCTTTTCATAGAAAAAAACAAGTTCATATGTTATCTACGCAGAAGACTGAAATTGTACACAGTATAATAGACTAAATAGAAGTGAATAATTTACGTTCCAAGAATATAAAATTCCAATTAAATAGACAAAAGCCTATGTTATGTGTGTATTCATGTAGGTTACCATCATCCTTGCTTGATTTTTGCTGAAAGAAATTTGATTATAAAAATTGAGAAACCGTTTGTCCCGAAAGGAATAAATAATGAATGTTTTGGTATCCAGTCACTCGTTCTGCAATATTTAACCATATAAAACATAACAATATTTAACCACATAAATAAAAATGGCAATATTTACCTATATTAATATAACACAGACCATATAAAACATGGGAACGAATATATGTCGAAATCATCATCACGACGACTTCTGCTAGGTGTTACGGGATGTTGTGGAATGTTGATGGAAAGGGTAGTGCCATAGGATACATTCGGTAAACGTTCTGGCCAACAAATGGTTAATATTTACGCATTGTGATCATGCGCTGATGATCAGAACAAACTCACCAAATTCCTTTTTCGAAACTCCTCTGCGATCCTTCGCTCCTCGCAATGAACAATACCGTGAGCCGTCACTTAGCACTCAGCGTCAAAATGCACGCACCACGCAAAAATCGACAAAAAACTGCAGTTCATAACCCATCCCGAACCGAGCATCAACGAATAACATTCAATTTTTGAATCAACAGGCTCAACACACTTCTTCTTCTTCTTGGCATTAACGTCCTCACTGGGACAGAGCCTGCTTCTCAGCTTAGTGTTAGGAGATAAAAAAAACTAGTCGCACGAAACGAATTCAAACGCAAGCAAATCGAACAAGAGGTAAAAAACTCCACAAATCTCGCATACTCTGAGATAACGCCCTAAAAGCCATTGGTAGCCACGTGTGTAGCTCGTTGTTTCTGAGCACAAGAAAGAATAAGCATCCAAACCAACATCACGGGCAGGTAGATAATGATCCTTTCTTTCCCATAGCGTTGTTAAATAACATGAAAATCCATTCAAATGCTCAGAAACAACGAGCTACACACATGGTTACCAATGGCTTTTAGGGCGAGATCAGAAGTTACGCGAGAAATCATCACTTTTATCACTTTGAAAAACTTTTTTCCATAGAACATTCGCACCACATGGCACCATCTGCCGAATCTAACCTTAACATAGTGGTCATAGAAAAAAAACTTTTCAGTTCATCATATACTAATTGAATTTTACATAACACTCCAATCACTCAATACTTTTAAAAATCTGTTTTTCTCAAACATTAAAATTTCCATCCTAAACGATTTTACCCCCGTAATTCTTCATTCGTCCCACTGTGCATTGCAATCGTGCAACCCGCAACACTTTGATGGCGAACTTTGCTGTACACGTACACTACTATACAAAAACCGCAACGCAAAAAAGCGCGACACGCGACGAGGTGCCACCGACAGCTATCTATCTACTATCTGCCTCGCCTCCACCATCGGATGAATGCGGAAGATGGGCTGGATGCTGTTTTTGCTGTTGTCGCTGATGCGATCCAAACTACTGCACGAACAACACAAACACACACTTTACTGACGAAGTCTACGAAATCCACACCAACACCAATGCGTCGTTTGCTCCCGGAGATGCGACGACGATGACGACCAAAACTCCAAACGCGAGAGCGAGAAAATGCGACCACCACCGGGAGAGAGAGTGAGCGAAAAAAAAATCAGCAAAAAAAAGACCTTCGCTAATGGAGGCTCAAAATTCGCAGATAAAAATACACTTTTAGCCACTTTTCCAAACTCGTCAGCGGATGAAAATATCACTTCCACTAGGTACGCGTTTCCGGCCAACCGGGGGAACACTTTTTAGACGCGTTCGAGTGCGTTTTCACCCGCCAGTACGGACTTTTCAGCGAGCACAGATACGATCCCACGCGATCAAATCTCACTGCCACACCATGACTGATATATTTTGTTATCAAATTGTTATCATAAATGACTGTCACTGATACAATGATAACAAATGTAGTTATCATTCGGTTTTCATTGATAACATAATATCAAAATGATAACAGTGATAATAAAAGTTGTTATCAAGTTGATATCATCCAGTTATCCGTCTTTGCTTGGGTTGATGGTAGGATTCTACTCTTCTTCTACCTAAGCGATCCCTTAGGCATCTTGAGGAAATCATCGATGACAAGCTCAGCTTCGCTAGCCAGTTGGGCAGCGTCCATTTAGTACATAACGCTTAAATTGAAAATTGTTTACCCCCTCCCAGCCGCCGTAACGCCTTTTGTGTGAAAAATTTCATTTTTTTTGTATGAACCGTAACGTTTGAGCCTACTCCCCCTCCCCCTAGAGTGTTACGTAATTTGTGGATGCCGCCTAGAAAATGCTTGTAAAAGAGCATCCACGGTTGTAGCGATGCTTTCGAGGATGATGTCTAACAGCTCAGTTGTAATTGTCAGCAAACGCAAGCTACTGACAGGCGTGGCGCTATCCATACTTGTGTGGAGGAAACAACGGAGCATGTCGTGTTCGATTGCTCGCGTTTCATTGTTGTGAAGGATAGTATTTATGTTCGCTAGTATGCGGAGGAGGCACGTCCCGGACCATATAATGCAGAGAATGTGTGCAGATGCCGAGTGTTGGATTGCAGTACCTACGACTGTCACATTATGGTAGAATTGCACCGCCTATGGCGTGCCGATCAAGAATTGGCTGCAGAGAATTAGCCCTTACGAGGCTGTTCCCCTGAAGCAATTTTTAAATCGGCTAGGAGAAGCAGTTTGCCTAGGCTACTTCTGCTACATGTGTTGAGTTTGATATGCACAAACCCCTCCCCGAAGAAATATCGTAAAGTGGCTCCGGAGAGATAAAGAGTCTGAAACCAAGAGAAATGTATGTCCACTCTGTACAACACTTGACGAATTCAGCGAGAATTGCTCATGTACAGTGCATGGGCTAGTTTTAGTGGGTTATCGGTAGTTCGACATCCCCACTCCCCCCGACTCACCCCATGGAAAAAAACAAGTTGGCGTGGGTTCGAATCCCGCTGGCCAAGGTTTAGAAATTTTCCTGATTTACCCATGAAAATTTCGATATTGTTTCCAAAAACGGAATTCTACTGTAAATGTTTGCCCTCCTGTGGCCAAGTTGGTGCCAGTTTCCCGTCACTAGTTACTACCATTGTGAACAGTTGTGCCCTCAAAAGTAATGCTAACACCAATCCAAACTCCGATTCAGCGTTGTTTACTGGCAAACGTCCATAGATTTCGTACATGTAGGCGATTTCAAAATTTTCCAGATCGGGAAATCCTTCTCATTATGAATTATTTGCACGTCGCCGTTGGTTCATTATTCTACTTCCTGCAGTTGGGAATGCGGTTATCCAGCGGGAAGCAAAGCACACCCACGCTAGAGCCAATTTATCAAAGCTAACAATCGTCACTGCAATTTCGATTATCAACAGCTGAATGCACCTGACCTGACTAGGGGTTTGCTTTCTCCTCATTTATGCAAAAACACCGAACATCGTTAAAACTGCAGCTGACCTTCGTGAAAGAAATGCAAACATTCTCGAGGACGTTACGCAAATTTCACCTGCAAATCGGTTGTCCTTCAAAGTTAATCTTTTTACCCGGGATTTTTATTGGGCCATAAAACAGATGAAGGTTACTTTCTTCCTCAACATAATTGCATCACATTTCATCCCTACCTGGGAGGTCATGTTATTTTCGTCGCTTTAACTTGTTTTTATTTAATATGCAAATCTATACAAAACATAAGAAACGTAAACTGTACGAGTGCAGCGAAAACCTAATGGATGGATACAGCCAAGGCGTTTTCAGGGAACGGATTAGAAATTGATAGCAATTTATTTTCGGTTACAGTCAAGTTGTACTGAATTTCACCGCAAGCCTGGGTCCCAACAAGAGGCGTCTGCAAAAAGGTGAGAAGATCCTGCAAGCGGCACTGGGAAACTCCTACCCCGTATCCTGGTAGAGGGTATTAGCTCTGAGAAATATTGCCATTTGCGGAAGGATTGCCAGGAATGGAAGAAAAATATCGGAAACCTGCAAAAACCGGAAAACCGGAAGAAATTCTGCGGATTTGCGAGAGATGCAATTCAAATTCAAAGAAGATCCTTTGCGCTTCGTTTCGAGAAGGCTTAAGCAATGTCGACGTGAAATAAAAAAAAGTTAAATTTCTTCCCAGGAAGCACACAGACACATTCAAAATCTCAATGCGGCGGCTGAAGGAAAATTTATGAGTCAATTAAATTAACATTCTTTTGCATTTCTTTCACCACGAAGCTCGATCTATTTTACCTCGCTATCTATTCATTTTCCTTCCGCTCCAGCCCAAAAGATGCTACACCAACATCTCGTTTCGATTTGGTTTATTAGGCGTTTTGTTTTTATGTTTGCACGAATAAATTACTGTTGGGAAAATCTTCTTCCAAGATCCCTGGTGGGATTGACTTTTCCAGATTCTCATACAAAGTGCCTAATCAATCAATGGACGACGGAATTGTTTTTTCAACACGAAAGCAATAAAAAGTGTCATTTTCGAATTTGAAAATCTCGCTCAAACATTATCACCTTTATTGTTTTTGTGCGCCGAAGAAAATACCTTAGTTTTGTTGATGCGACGAAGTTACAAGAAAAATTGCTGCTTAGAATGCGAGAGTTCGGATTTATATTTTAAGCGCTGAAAAATAGTCTGGCACAGTTTAAATTACTTTTCGATTGAAATTTATCTCGCAATCGCTCTCTTCCTGACTCAATAGAGTAAGAAACGGAATGGAATTTATAGGAACTCTGAATGGATAGATTGAGCAGAAGCTGACAAACGGACTTTGTTTGGCAAACAGTGCTTTTGTTTTACTGTTGTTGCACTGCGCCAAACTGGATTCTCGCTAGAAACAGGAATAAATCATCCCACATTCTTCAAGTCACGCAGTTCCTTGGTATGCCATAATGCTCAAAACTAGAACTGCTCCTGTACAACAATAAATTACGGAACCAAATAATTATTGTACGCATAAGAAAAAAACAGAAAACGCCAACGGAAGAGAAGTGCGAATGCTGACCTCCTAATGTCCAATGAATCAGCGTGGTGGCAATGTGCTGCACTGGAAATCTGCAAAAGTAAAACACACCATAAATCATAAAATGCCATGGAAATTAAAAATTTCTTCGACTCAGAAAAAGCGGCAGCAGCGGTCAGAAACTAAACCAGAGCAACGTTTGCTGGTTAGGCTGTGGAAGGCCACGCCAAACAAAGGCGGCTTCCTCTCATTTCCTGATGTCACAGATTTTTTTTTTGCTGGTGGATTTTGACTTCTTTATTTGGTGAAATAAATGACCTAGTAGGATTATGCAAAATTCCACTGCCTGCAAAAAGCATTCCAGTTTCAGAGAATTATATGATATATTCTTTAAGGCTTCACTAAGCTATGTTCTAAAATGATGAATTTTGCTGTAAGTTTGAAATTAAAATAATGGTTTAAGTTTTTATAATCTCTCATTTATTTCCAAATATTAGTAAAATTTGTTCACATCGATAGTACTACGGAGTCGACTATAATTATAATTTTTGAATAAACTGAAATTTTAGACAAAGCAACTGAAGAGGTTGGTGTTTAGTTTTTATACTCCTCATTTTTGGGCATTTCATTACACTGGAACAGAGCCTATTATTTCTATTCAGCTTGTTTCGGTCACACAGAATTGTGAAGTTTAGACATTCAATGTTCGTATTTCAGCTAACAGTTCTTCAGAAAATAGGATAGAATTTTAAACGTTAGAAAGTCGAAAGAACAAGAGGTTCAACATAATTTGTTTCATCGGAAATTATCATGCTGCGGCTTACGAAGTGTTATCTCAGAACGACTTTAGAACATTTGGTCGAATTGTTCGATAATCTTTAGGAAATTTCGTCCAATGACATTTGGTGATGACGTTTAGTCAAACGAAAATCAGGACGAAAGCTTATTTTGAAATGGTTTATTGAAAGGCCATTTGATAAAAAAGACATATGAGCAATTCCCGCTGAAACCAGACCGCAACACATTTTGCCGAAAAGCCCATTTTTGATAAATCTTAGGAATTTATTCACGTGATATGTCTCATATTTCCCTTGGAACACATAAAAAACTTAGTGGCATCGTGTAGAGGAAGGATACCCAGACAACCAGAAGTCGCATAGCAGTATACGACGAAAGTCATTTATTTGCACAAACTGCACCACTTCCGCACTAAATGGTGAGTGAAATCGTTTGATTGATGAGTTTCCTCGCATAAAACGCTATTTTATGAGTTCATATGTACATTTCGTTTCGTTCCGCATAGTTTTACAAAGTAAGTCGGATCAATCCGTAGCAGCTGTCAAATAAACTTTGTTATCATAAATAAAGTAGCATAAGAGTATAGACCAATTCGCAAGAAAATCTACAAACTCGCATTGCATGTTATGTTTCATCATATAAAATATGTACGTAAATCGCCTCCACTTTTGTACGCATAAGGCCTTTTCGCGACATCTTATATGTGAAACTTTGCACATATAAGCATCGCATAAAGCAAAAGGTGATTTGGTTATACGTACATTTTGGTTGTCTGGGTATAGCTTTCATCAGAGACTAACCAAATTTTGGCGATTATTTTGAATTTTGTCGCCATCTTTTTGTTAGAAAACGTATATGGCGAGTGAAATCAATGAAACCATCAAGTTTTGTACAACAAAGAAACAAATTTTCAATCGCTGGTGTTTTTTTTTCGAGTGGAGTGAAGACTAATGCTCTGAAAAAATATGTCAGCCATCTTGGATTTTGACGCCATCTTGATTATAAGTAGTAGAATGGGTTTTTCACCTTATTACCACTCAACATTTATAATTTTGAGCTTATAACTAAAACAGATTACGCATACTCTTATTCCTCTAATTCCTGGAGTTACGTCCCTACTGTAACCGAGCCTGTTACTCAGCTTAATTAGCTATAAAAATAGGTTATTATATTGGATTTTTTTTTTCTAATGCGTTTTTTGTAATAGAGTGATTCTTCGACACATCTTTGAATTCAGGAATAATGAATTCAATAATTGACAACTATCTAAGCAAATTTTTTTTTTACCATATACGTTGTTGTTCATTGAATGAACTTATAGATTGCGCGTTGGGACATTAGTAATGATGATATCTGTAGTTTTAATGTAAAACATTGCCAAAAGTGCATTTATTTATGGAGTGAATCTTATGTTTTTGAGCTAAAAAATTCCTTGATTTTCTGTGCCACAAAGTATCGTTTTAACTGCCGCCCAACATCATGTTGAATTATGAGGCATCAGATTATTTCATTCTTACCTTATCTCAGCTGTTCAATTGATTGTTTATTTCAATCAAAGGTTTGGACCAAATAAATGAAAGAATGAATGCTATTCCTGAACATAAAGATATGCCGAAGAATCATTCTGGTACCAAATAGGCACACACAATACTGTCAGATGAATGCACCACCAAATAAATAAATAAATAAATAAATAAAAGGAAATTCCTAATTTAATTATCTGTTTTTCATAACGAATTAAGCTGAAAGGCAGGTTCTGCTTCAGTAAGGACGTAACTCCAGGAAAATAAGAACATGAATAGTAAGCGATACGGTACCCTTAACATTAAACAAGTGCAAGCAAAGTAAAAAACTCATTCTACTACTTAAAATCAAAATGGCGTCATAATCTTGTTTCTTTGTTGTACAAAAAATGATGTTTTCATTGATTGCACTCGCCATATACGTCAAATGTCTAGAACATGATTTAGAAAATCGTTCATTTCATAGGGTAAATACCATTGCTCACCTAGTTTTCGCAGCCTATCTTACTCAGTTTTACCATCAGAAAGGTAACTTCAGAATTCTAAACGAGCGGTGCGCTAATGGTGACAAAAAAACGGGTTTTCTAACAAAATTCAAGAGAGCGTCCAAATTTAAAATGGCCGCCAATTTTTTAATTCTTAAATGAAAACTATAACCTTCCTCTATACGATGCCACTAAATATGTTATGTGTTCCAAGGGAAATATGGAACATAACACGTGAAGAAATACCTAAAATATATAAAAAATGGGCTTTTTCGCAAACTGTGTAGCTAGCTGGCGTAAGATGAGCTGATTATGATCACAAAATTCGGCTTGCTTGAGACCAGCTTGTCTTGACTCGCAGAACAATCACCAAAAAGCGTATTGGTAGCAAAGTCCTACTCCGGACGATAATCGGACTAAACGTAAAACTTTGTTTCCATACTATTAGCATGCTATGTTGATTCGACCAAATAACATATGCTTTCTATTATAACAAAACGTTTTCTACCGAATGTTGATTTGACGAAATGTGCATTTCACATTCTTGTTTTTTCTTGTATTGAATAGCTTGATTTTTAAATTCCAAAACGGAGATGAACCAGCCTAGGGCTGAAAATCTCCTTAATAAAGCTATAATAATAATAATAAATTCCAAATCGAGTTTTAAGTCTACTGTAAAAATAAATCAAATTCGTGTGTTGTTACAGCATCATGTAAATCTAAATGAATATACATTCAATTTTCTACCAAAAATGGTGAATATTAAATGATTGTTTAATTTTGATTTTGATTCAATTGAAAAATAATGGATTGGTTGTTGAAATTTAGGTTTATTTCGATGTTCCAAATATGTGCATGAAAGATTTTATTCTCTACTAAAAAATATTTTGTGACCATAAAACCGCATGAGCCACAATTGGAACATGTGTTCCAGTAGTCATGGTAGTGCTCCAGTAGTAGCTGTTTGTTTATTATATAAGGAATATCAAACAAAAAAGTTGATTTACAAAGGTTTAACTGTATTCCCTCGGAGCACCAACCAAAATCTTTCGAATGAAGTATAAAGACCATCTCTGGGACTTCTATCCTTATTCTTAGAAAATCGTGTAGAAAACTCGTGTAATTCTGAAAAAAATCTTTGAACTTTAAATGAATTACCTAATAAAAGTTTAGTAGCTTTGAATACTTCTCGTAAAATATCGTAAAATATGTGAAGTAAAAAGACTCAAAGAGTGAGAAACCTACAGTATCGGTCATAAAAAATGCCAAAGCCGTTTTCTCATACAATATGGTCAACTTCAGAGAGCTTTATCTCCGCCGTTTCTCAACCGATTCTTTTCATTTTTGTTGTGATGAACTACGAACTACCCTAAATTTTTTATATCCATTGCGAAATATGTGTAAAAACTATTGATTCAAAAGTTACAAATAGGTTGAATTTTGACATAAAAAATGCACCAAGACATAAAGTGATGTAGCAGAAAAAATACGCGTCGAATCATCTTGGTGTCTTTGGTGCATTTGTTCATTGAGCAATAAGGCCCAAATGTGCTAAAGACTCCAAGATGATGTGAGTCGTAGTTTTTCTGCCGCATCACTTTGTGTCATGGTGCATTTTTATGTCAAAATCCAACCTTTCTGTAACTTTTGAATCAATAGTTTTCACACATATTTCCCAATAGTTATCAAAAATTGAGGTCATCTATAATTCGCCACAGCAAAAATAGAAAATTAGTTACCAAATGCTGTTTTTCCCGTACAAAGTGGTGAACTTCAGAGGCCTACAGCCAGTGGCATAAGTTAGTAACCAAATGCTGTTTTTCCATACAAAATGCTCAAATTTGGGGTGCTGTATCTCAGCTTCTGGTAGTCCGAATTGGCTGAAATTTGGATGACGAACTACAAATAACTTGAAGTTTTGTCTGTAAAGGAATTATTACATTGCAGTCATTTTCCTTGGAGTTCCAGAGGATTGGTGTGTTCTGCAAATTTGTGTGACTTCTGAAATTGAACAACTTTGTGAAACAGACCAACAACCCTCAACTTACCGAATTAAATTGAACAACCCTCTGAAACTCTATGGAAAATGACTGCAGGCAAAACTTCAAGTTATTTGTAGTTCGTCATCCAAATTTCAGCCAATCCAGACTACCAGAAGCTGAGATACAGCACCCCAAACTTGAGCATTTTGTATAGATGATTCAAAATGTTGACACCATGCGGCGCTGGTGAGCATGAAACTTTTTTTGTAGATATTTCAAGGTTCATACTACTTATAAATTAATCATCATCATTCAAAATTTTGCTACTAAGCAGCGCTTGTTTAGTAAGCCAAGGGCTATCATTGCTATAATCAGTTTATTCAAAATGGGTCAAATGTGGTGTTTGGTTCAAAAGTGGTGGTTTGATTTTTTTTAATTGATTTCAAATGTTGCTATCAGGTGGCCCTAGTGAGCCTTAAATCTTGTTTTTACATTTATATCAGGAGTTTGACTTAATAGAGACATGACGTCCTGGACAAAGTTCTTGAGTAAGTCGAGAGCTATCTATATTTGAAACATTTGAAACGAGTTGACCCCGGGAGAAAATGCTCAGTCCCAGAAGGGGACTGGCCTAAGCCCCAAGCAGCTGGTCTTGAGCCAACGGCCGCTTCCGGGGTGGGCACCAAAGGCCGTCTTCTGTCTCCCGGGTCCCAGGGCGTATATAATAGGGGAGAGCTTGTCACACGGGGATTGCATCCCACTGGCATGAGACAAAAATTTGAAAAAATACTAGTTAGAGAACACATGCAGAAATGCTGGTCTACAGAAAGACAGCTTGAACAGGTTCGCGGCTCAGCATAAAAGTCACTTTTCGAATCTAGTCCACGGAATCACCAGAGATAAAAAGAATGCTGAAGTTTTACATGCAAAATCCCATTTATTTTCCCCCCAAATCAACTTAAATCTAAATTTTGTACTTATCTGCTAGTGTTGTAAATATGTTTGTATATAAGTGTATCCACTCGGCGACGTCATCGGCCATCCGGATGGCAAACCTTAGCCGCAGTCTGGCTCTACAGCGGGGCGAACATGCAGCGAATTGGCTGTTGACGACACTGCACCTCCCGCGAAGACACAATCGTTGGTATTCACTAATAGGCCTAGGATAGGATCAAGGTTGGTTTTAGGCACAGATAAATAGTACCAATAATTCTTCTCCTCACCGATCTCACTTTAAGCACTTCACGCCTACTCCATGCTCCACATGCTAAGTTCTGATTAACAAATTACACAACCCAAATAGGATCAAACTTTTTAAACGCACATGCTTTTAGCCATGCACTTGTTCTTGTGTGCAGAACGGATTAGTCAGAACTGATTGGAGTTCTTGTGGGCATTTGGGTAAGAGCTTAGCTCTCATTCCGATCTATATTCACCACTTCACGATCGTAGGCTTATTCGGCAAGTGAGTGGTATTCAGGTACCCAATGAGTACTTTAGTACACCCGATCATCGCAACTGGTACTGGTGAGTTGAATCTGAATTGGTCAGATTTGTGAGACCGGCCTAATGGTCATTTGAATGTGATCCCACCACTTGGGCAATGCATTGGTGTGCTCGTGCACTCGTGCGGCACACGATCGGTTGCTAATGCTCGACAACCGACCCTGAAGATGGGTTCTGTGGTTCTGTTGTTGAGTGTAATGATATACATTCAAATTTGAGAGCCCCAATATACTTTTTAATCTGGTGGGATAATACCCATTCCAAGGCAAACGTCTACATGTCTGTCGCATGCTATCTTGTAGCAGGTGACAAGCTTCGGATGTGGGAGTCCTAAAATGATGAGGATTCAACTTACGGTTTTTATTCGAATGATCGTGGGCGGCGAGGGGTGACGAAACTCGGTAGTGGAAGGCAATTACCACCGGCGATGGACGGCGGAGTGGGCGGTGCTGAAGACTCGGGGACCAATTACTTCGTGCTGGGATTCGGAGCGACGGAGCAGTCGACTATATGCTACCGAAGGCGATCGTCATGGGCTGGCTGAACTTCTCCTTCACTACAGGGTAAACGGCGTCGGGGTGACGGACCTGAGACGACTCGACTGTACCACCAGTTGGACGAGGTGGCTTCAATATCCGCCCGAAGAGACTATACGGCGATCCTGAGCAGTGGATGGTCCTCCACGTGGTCGACTTAGAGAGCCTGATGATGGCCAACGAACCCAAAACGTTCGACCCACTTTAGTCGTTGGGGCCGGCTCGTCGAGGCGGGATACCCACCGTATTGCTGGGCTGATTGCTTGCCCAGAAACCAGATAGACGTGGGTCAAACCGATATTTCTCCGGTAGCACCCGATGACTGATACCACTCGTTGGCTAAGGGTCTGAACAAGACCGGCGTGACGTGGTTATTTTCCACTCGACTCTACCTTGATGATTCGACACTTCTGGCTTGGTTGCGAGATGCTAACTTACTGCCTATCTCCGATCCTTCGCTCTACCAGCACTCATCACCTTCGGTATGGGTTCCGCGTTTTGCCACCTCCGCTTTTATTGAGTAGCACACGCAGCCACCCATTCGTAGGCCTGCGTTTTGAGCGTTAGCTCCCCCAAGCCGCCCATTTGATTTGAACGTTGGCTAACTTACATTTTATTCTCCTACCGTCCCACATCAATCAAAAGCAAAATGTTACTGTACGGTAACACATTTGATTATTAGTTCTGATGGTGTCAATATTTTTTTTGTTCAGCAAATATCTCTGAATACTAGGGGCCATCCTAAGCCTAGTGGTAACGCCCGAAACGATAAAGCAAATCCATACTGAAGGTGTCTGGATTCGATTCCCGATTGGTGCAGGGTCTTTTTGTAAGGGAAGTTTTCTTGGCTTCCCTGGGCATAGGGTATAATAGTCAATTTGCCACATGATATATGCATAGCAATAGCATAAACTGACTGTACATGTCAATGGTTGCTACTCCGTGATTAATCGGAACTGGTAAGAATTGCACTATGATCCAAATGAATAAGGGATGGGAGTTTCCGCTTACTCTCGAAGTGCAATATTAGCAGATCTAATATTATTGATCAATAACGACGCCGGCCAAGTCCTTACAGTCAGTTGGAATGGAGAAGGAATGTTAGGGTGTAATGATTATTGCTTCTAGAGACCGAGAATACCTCTGCATCTCCACAATCATCATGGGAAGGGTGTTTATTAGTGAGGGAGGGAAAGATCTGGAAGTCATCTTTGGTCGGTGATGCGATCCATGGACAAGGTGGAAAAATACGACTTATACTTAAAGCTAGTTTTGTATTTTTGTCTCGAGAAGTTTCTGGTAGAAGATTTAAAAAATACGTCAGCGAAAACAGTAAAATATTTGTATATATTTTAAATTATATGAAAAAGGAATTATGCCGACACTTGTAGTGATGAATCATACATAGTTTGTTTGAAAATTACATATGAGTATTTCTGTGCATTTTTGCCTCGAGATTAAAAGTTTTTGGTAAATGGTTAACATTTTTTTAAATACGTCAACATTATGATATTATGAAGTCAAACAATTCAAAAAATATTTTTAGTAATGTCAAAAAGAGAAAAATATATGTATTTTGATGCCGACACTTGTAATGACGAACCATACAAAGTTTGTTTGAATATTACACAACAGTAATGCTTTCTTGAAAGCATGTGTTATCATAAGCATGAAATAATCTCACCAGTTAGTAATCCGTCCTCGACAGAACATGAATATATTTTCGCACTCACACAGCGCGAACAGCAAAACTTCTCGTCGTGCTTGGGCTTTTGCCCAGCAAAACGCGCGAAACGAAAAGCAAACTACCGGCGACCCGAAAACGAACCGTCTTGGTTGGGCTTTCCAAAACACTCCTTGTAAACTACATTTAAAATATATTATTTTAAGCATCAACTTGCTCTGGTGTAAAGGCTGGTTGAATCGCGATCACATAGCGTTGCAAGATTTTCGGATTTTTTTTTATCTCAATAATAGTTTCTGAGTTTGATTGTCAGACGGTCTATGAATTCTTCATCATGTAAATTTTCTTGACTTTTCAGATATTTTTTTTAGTTATTCGAGTAAAATCTTGCATAAATTAGTGGAAAAATATTGAAAATCTATCGATAAATGGCTGAGTTATTTGCGTTCCAAACCTAACATAATTTCGAGACGGTGCCAAAGTTTTTTTTTCAATTGACACTCAGTATATTGCCGTAAGACGTAGTTAACGTCAAAAACCGAACATATCACTAGAAACATGGAATTCACCGCTAGACATTACACCTAAGTGAGGTTATGACCCAAACAATTAAATTGAAATTGTGAAAACAATAAATTTTTAAGCATAAAAGTGTGTAAGTCACGTATGATTTAAATGTCATGTTGGATTCGCTACGCCAACGCCCGTCGAACTCCGTATGCCCCACTGTTACCGGTGCTGAATTGCCACACCCAGTGCGCATTGAGGGGACCGGCCACAAGCCAATAAATACACACCATCACTACAATGCATCGAAACGACAATAGAGGGAGGAAATCTCGTTCGTTTCGGCCATGAATTGAGTTGCTTGTGATGGAAACAGAAAAAAAAACTACTGCGATTATAGTGAAATAACTTTTTGAATTCGAATTATTAGAGGCAGAATACGTATTTTGGGTTATAGATTTGCTTATAATACATCAGGTATTGCGAAATGCATATAATAATGAAATGTTACTTGTAAAACATATGCCTATTGTTACAGCCTAGATAGCGCATTGTCCTTAGAAAGGGTTAACAATTGGTCGAAGTTCAAATCCTATCAAGTAGTGCCGACTGAATGGTGAGATCCTGAATGAATTGCTTTTCATTGGCTAATTGTGCATTCACAAATTTGTAGCCTAAATCCATGAATTGGAAAGTATAATATCTGTTAAGATCTGTTTAGTTACGTACGAACAAGGCTACCTAGGGTAAGAGACCTAATGTCATCCTCAGATTCTTAGCAATCCTACTATAATTTATCCTTATGCAGATTCGTCAGCAGAAATTGTAAATGTTATGCAAAAAATTGGAAATCTTCGTTGAGTGGTAGCGTACACTACAGTACGATCTACATTATAAAAATGCAAATGGATTCTAATACTATTTTATCCCGCAGGAATTTTGTAATTCTTCTGAACAATAAATTTACGAAATCAAACAAACCCTACCGCCCAACATCTTACAAAATTCTGTAAGACATGTCGGAAAAGGCATCTACTACTGGATCTGGAAGGATCTCCGCAATGGAAGCAATAGATCGTCTGTACTCATCCGGTGCCCATGGGGGCGCGCCCGAGGAGCTAGTGAATCCGCTAACCAATGACCCTGTGGTCACCGAATTCGGCAACCTGGCCATCGTGAACAACGCAGCACGCGAAGCGAATTGGTCTGCAAAATCGGTGGCAAGTGCAGCGGCCAACACAGTCATGGTAACTGGACCATCCCTCCCTTCTCCTCAGGTAGCATCTGGTAGCAATACTAAGACGAAAACCCAACAGTTGGGAGCGATTCATAAGGTAAAGGCAAGTGGTATGAATACGAAAAATCCTATTCAGTCGGTAGAAACAGTGCCGTACAAGAAGCCCGTCGCGCGCGAAAATCTCAATCTACGCATACGAATAACTCGCTTTAGTCACTGCGAGATGTGTAATGAGCGTGATACTAGCAGCATGGTGCAGTGCGATGGCTGCGATTTGTGGTATCATTTTTCGTGTGTAGAAGTGACAAGCGGGATAGCCGAACGTAGTTGGATCTGTCCGGCGTGTGTTGAGTCCGAAGCAGATGCACAACTACCGGGAGTGTCAAAGACCGTCCCCAATAAGCTACCCGTAAGGCAAGGGGATTCACGGAAGACTACTAGCAAGGCAAGCAGTAACCGCAGTCAACGTAGAACCGCCCTCAGACTGCAAATGTTAGAGGAACAAAAGCAGTTGGAGCAGAAATATTTGGAGGAAAAGTATCGAATTCTAGATGAAGAGGACGATGACGACGAAACTGTGATCAGCGATGACGAAGTAGGATCGTTGGAAATGTCCAAAGTTCAAGGTTGGTTGATGGATACCAGCAAGTGTGGTGAAGATGACTCTGGCCTAGTCGAAGAAGACGGGCTCGAAGTACAGGAGCGACGAAGTGGTCAGCATCGGCAGTCCACGTACGTTGGTGCTATTGGACAACGTTCTACGCTACAAGGATTCAACCCTAATCAACGATCGACGCCACGCCCGCAAGTTCTCGAAGCGAATAGAACTAGAAACATAGGTTTGCAAAACTCTTCTGATTGCAAAAATATGTTTTACCAACCATCGTACCGCCGATCGGGTACAGCAGTCCAGTTTTGTCAACCACTCGAAAATCAGTCTATTAGACAGCATGTGCATTCTGTTCCAGTAGAAGAGCATACGCGATTGGTAAACAATCCTTCACGTCGAGGAAATACGCCCGCTCCAACGAATCAGATGCTGCCTACTGACGGTAGGAACCAAACGGACTCAGCGTATCGTTTCTACAGACAACCAGAATCTGATCCTCGTGAGGTCGAAGAAAACGTCTGCATACTTAACCGTAGTCAGTTGGCAGCTCGCCAAGCCGTGTCCAAAGAATTACCGGAGTTTTATGGAAACCCAGAAGATTGGCCGTTATTTTTCTCCATGTACAACTCCTCCACTCAGATGTGCGGGTTCACCAACGAGGAGAATATGCTCCGTCTACGGAAATGCCTGAAGGGAAAGGCCTTAGATGCTGTACGATGCCGTCTGCTTCATCCATCCAATGTGAATGGTGTTATATCAACTCTAAGAATGTTGTATGGGAGACCCGAAGCAATAATTCAAGCGTCAATCCGAAAAATCAGGTCATTACCATCGCCACAAATCGAGAAGCTTGATACAGTAGTAAATTTTGCATTAACTGTTGAAAATTTGGTCGCAACGATTGAGGCTTGTGGGATTGAGGACTTCGTCTACAACGCTTCTTTGAAAATTGAGCTAGTTGATCGTCTTCCCCCTGGATTGAAGCTAGATTGGGCAAAGCATTCTCGGAACAACCCAGCACCGAATTTGCTAGACTTCAGTAGTTGGCTATATTCCCTTGCAGAGGATGCCAGTGCAGTCATGCATGCGTCGGCCATTGCATCGAAAGGACGCGGAATAAAACATGATGGGTTCATAAACGTGCATTCGGATAACGAGGTTGATCAATTACGATCCAGTCAAACTCCGTTAATATTGCCATCAACATCAACAACAAATTGCATTGTATGCAAAGGAACATGTTCGACTATAGCCAAATGCAAACAATATGAAGAGTTGAGCTTAGATGCTAAGTGGGACGTTGTAAAAGATGCAAAACTGTGCCGCAAATGCCTACGCAAGCACAACGGATCGTGCAGACAACAAAAATCTTGTGGAGTGGATGGCTGTACGTTTCTTCACCATCCATTATTGCACAACAGATCGCAGGGAACAGGAAACAGATCGTCGTCTGCAGAAACGCCGACAAGTTCCATGGCCAGTTGCAATGTTCATCAAATGCAAACAAGTGAAGTTTTATTTCGGATTGTTCCGGTCTTGGTACACGGCCCGAAACAGGTTGTTAAGACTTATGCGTTTATAGACGATGGATCGGAGTTGACGCTGATGGAGGACAGCTTAGCAGAAGAAATTGGTGTGAAGGGTCCTCGAACGTCGCTGTGTTTGAAGTGGACTGGTGGCACGAAGAGAGTGGAAGCAGATTCGCAAATAATTAACGTTGGAATTTCCACCATCGAAGATGTCGAAAACCCTTATAGGATGAACAATGTCCATACGATCCAAAGCCTACAGCTTCGACCGCAAACGTTAGTGTTCTCGGAATTGCTCGAACGATTCCAACACTTCAAAGGATTACCTGTCGAATCCTATACCAATGTTTGTCCTCGAATACTGATCGGCCTCGATAATGCTTCCCTAGGCCACGCACAGAAAGGTCGAGAAGGGAAACCATATGAACCCATTGCTGTCAAAACTCGTTTAGGATGGGTCGTATATGGATGCCTTTCACGTGTACAACAGAATGTGAACTACGTAAATGTGCACGCCATTGAAGTATGCGAGTGTAACAGTACAACTGACGAGCACCTCCATACGGCAATGAAGAACTATTTCGCTCTGGACAGCATGGGGATCGCAAAACCTGCGAAAATTTTGCGTTCATCTGAAGACGAACGAGCAATGGAGTTGCTTGAAAGGCAGACTATTAAAAAAGAAGGACGTTATGAATCCGGGTTGCTTTGGAGGTATGACGACGTTCGTCTGCCAAATAGCATGGGAATGGCGTACAGAAGATGGCAATGCTTAGAACGGCGAATGCAACGTGATAGACCATTTGCAGAAGTTACCAGATCGAAAATGATTGACTACGTGGAAAAGGGATATGTTCGAAAGTTGTCGGAAGCTGAACTAAACACACGCCAGCAACGAGAATGGTATTTACCGGTATTCCCTGTGTTAAATCCCAATAAACCAGGGAAAATAAGACTCGTGTGGGATGCAGCCGCCTCCGCGTACGGTGTGTCTCTTAATTCGCTCCTATTGAAGGGACCTGATCTTTTGACGTCACTATTATCTGTCCTCATCTAATTTCGACAATTCCGAGTGGCAGTTTGCGGCGATATACGCGAAATGTACCTGCAGGTACTACTAAAACAGGATATTCGATTATGCTTTTTTTGGAAAGATGACGAGAATGATCAAACCCCTAGCGTCTACACCATGTCGGTCTTACCATTTGGAGTTTCATGCGCTCCAAGTATTGCGCAATTCGTGAAAAACACGAACGCCGAACGATTTGCCGAGGAACATCCGGCGGCGGTTCACGCTATCATCGACCAACATTATGTAGACGATATGCTCGTAAGTGTTGAAAGTGAAAAAGAAGCAGTAATCATCGCAAAGGATGTAAAACGGATTCATGCGGACGCTGGTTTTGAAATGAGAAATTGGATCTCAAATTGTACACAAGTTTTGGAGGCACTAGGAGAACCCAAAACGGCGGAGAAAGATTTGAACATGGCCGAGGGTTTAGTGACAGAAAAGGTACTCGGAATGTGGTGGAACACGGCCAGCGACTGCTTCTTTTTCAAGATTTCTCCTCGATACGATCCAGATCTGATATCCGGACAGCGGAGGCCTACTAAGCGTGAAGTATTACGAACATTGATGATGATCTTCGATCCTCTGGGCCTTATTGGCAATTTTCTGATGTACCTGAAAACTGTCTTGCAGGAAATCTGGCGTACTTCAGTTGGATGGGATGAGCCCATTGAAGATAACCAGTACGAAATGTGGATAGAGTGGCTAAACGTGCTTCCCAGCGTTGCTAATGTCGAAATACCACGATGTTATCGGACAGCCACCTCAACTGGGAATTCAAATAACGTCCAGTTGCACATATTCGTTGATGCGAGCGAGAAAGGGTTTGCAGCAGTAGCGTATCTTAGATTTCAGGAAGGACAGATTATCGAGACAGCGTTGGTCGGGTCGAAGACCCGTGTTGCTCCAATCAAGTTTTTGTCAATCCCGCGTTCCGAGCTCCAAGCCTGCGTCATCGGAGTAAGATTTGCGAACAGCATAATGAAATCGCTTACTATCAACGTAAACAGACGGTACTTTTGGACTGATTCAAGCGATGTTATCAGTTGGCTCCAATCTGATCACCGCCGATACAGCCAATTCGTTGCGTTCCGTGTGAGCGAAATACTAGAAGCTTCTGATATCGGTGAATGGCAATGGATTCAAACAAAAGAGAACATCGCGGACGAAGGCACCAAATGGAAACGTCCTCCTGATATGACCAGTACCAGCCGTTGGTTTAACGGACCAAACTTTCTGAAACAGCCTGAGGCTGCATGGCCAACGCAGCGAAGAATCTCTGGAACGTCTTTGGAAGAACTACGCCCTCACCTACTCGTGCATACCGTAACGTTCGAACCAGTCATCGACCCGCAAAAGTTTTCAAAATGGACTGAATTGTTACGACGAATGGCTTACGTGTTCCGTTTCATCAAGAATACCAGAATATGCAAACTTGAAAGAAATGTCGGGCCGCTAACAATGTCGGAACTAAATATCGCTGAAAACTATTTATATCGCCTTGCTCAACGAAATGTCTACGCAGACGAAATAGCGATTCTAGTAGATAGAAAGGCTTCGAAAAACTCCAAATTTGCTATTTCAAAAAGCAGTTCGATTCATCATCTTTGTCCGTTCATTGACGAAGAAGGTGTGCTTCGCGTACGTGGCAGAACAGGAGCATGTTTGTATATCAACCAGGACGCAGTCAACCCCATCATCCTTCCAAAGACTCACCACATCACAAACCTCGTTGTAAATTATTACCATAACAAATATCATCATCAAAACCACAACGTTACAATCAACGAACTACGACAAAAATACAGCATACCTCAATTGAAAGCGCTATATAACCGTATTCGCCGAGTTTGTCAGCAGTGCAAAAATGACAATGCGCAACCACAACCACCTGCTATGGGAGACTTGCCTCTATCGCGCGTAGCAGCCTTTGCGCGCCCATTCACATATATGGGAGTAGACTACTTCGGTCCATACGTAATACAACTTGGACGCCGCTTGGAAAAGCGATGGGTGCTTTTAGCCACTTGCCTTACCACACGGGCCATTCACCTACAAGTAGTTCACTCCATGACTACTGATTCTTGTATTATGGCCCTCAGAAACGTTATGGCAAGGAGGGGTGTTCCGGCAATGATCTTTAGCGATCGGGGTACGAACTTTCAAGGGGCCAGCAAGGAACTAGAGGAGGCGATAAAAAATCTAGATCAAACGCGATTTGAAACGGAGTTCACAACTTCTCATACGCAGTGGCGTTTCATACCACCTGCTTCGCCGCATATGGGTGGGGCGTGGGAACGCCTCGTGCGTATCGTGAAGCAAAACCTTGCCAAACTAAAACCAAACAGAACGATGTCCCATGAAGTTTTGGAAAACTTGTTGACGGAGATCGAAAACGTGGTCAACTCTCGCCCGATGACCAATCTGCCTTTGGACGATGACCAGTCCCCAGTTTTGACTCCTAACCATTTCTTGTTGGGATCTAGCAATGGACTATGTTCTTGGGTTCCTTTCAACGACAGTACAGAAGTACTGAAGAATTCCTGGAAACTTTCGCAAGCTTTGGCCAACCAGTTTTGGAAGCAGTGGCTCCGAGACTACTTGCCGTATATTACACGCCGAACTAAGTGGTTCTCAGATGTGGACCCTATTAGAATCAACGACCTGGTCATCATTGTAGATCCTAAATTTCCTCGAAATACATGGCCAAAAGGCCGCGTTATTGGTATAAAAAGAGGGCAAGATAATCAGGTGAGAAGCGCCACCGTTCAGACAATCAATGGAATTTATGAGCGGCCAACAGTAAAACTCGCCGTGCTGGACGTAGGCGTTCGATGTAATGCAGCTCAAGAGGACCGCATTGTGGGGGGAGTGTTGGATTCGCTACGCCAACGCCCGTCGAACTCCGTATGCCCCACTGTTACCGGTGCTGAATTGCCACACCCAGTGCGCATTGAGGGGACCGGCCACAAGCCAATAAATACACACCATCACTACAATGCATCGAAACGACAATAGAGGGAGGAAATCTCGTTCGTTTCGGCCATGAATTGAGTTGCTTGTGATGGAAACAGAAAAAAAAACTACTGCGATTATAGTGAAATAACTTTTTGAATTCGAATTATTAGAGGCAGAATACGTATTTTGGGTTATAGATTTGCTTATAATACATCAGGTATTGCGAAATGCATATAATAATGAAATGTTACTTGTAAAACATATGCCTATTGTTACAGCCTAGATAGCGCATTGTCCTTAGAAAGGGTTAACAATTGGTCGAAGTTCAAATCCTATCAAGTAGTGCCGACTGAATGGTGAGATCCTGAATGAATTGCTTTTCATTGGCTAATTGTGCATTCACAAATTTGTAGCCTAAATCCATGAATTGGAAAGTATAATATCTGTTAAGATCTGTTTAGTTACGTACGAACAAGGCTACCTAGGGTAAGAGACCTAATGTCATCCTCAGATTCTTAGCAATCCTACTATAATTTATCCTTATGCAGATTCGTCAGCAGAAATTGTAAATGTTATGCAAAAAATTGGAAATCTTCGTTGAGTGGTAGCGTACACTACAGTACGATCTACATTATAAAAATGCAAATGGATTCTAATACTATTTTATCCCGCAGGAATTTTGTAATTCTTCTGAACAATAAATTTACGAAATCAAACAAACCCTACCGCCCAACATGTCATAAAGATCAAATCAAGTATAATTTGTAAAGTTTTTCATGGAAAAGTATGAAATTAGTACTTGGGAGAGTTTTTATATAATACTTATATTATATACACTTAGCTTTATTCACGAGCTCGTCTGTGTGAATCTCGGTTTTCCAATTTGAACCGAGACATGAGTTCAAAAACCAATTATCCGGTGCTTAGAAAAGAAACACGATTTTCTGATACCCGGCTTTTATTTCCTGAGATCCCAGGAAATTTGTTTGCCGACTACTAGGCGGTGCGAATCTCGGTTCAAATTAGCCTTGATTCGGTATTCTGAATTAAGAGAATATATCATTTATTATAAAATCAGTTTTTTTTTACAAAAAATAACTTTCCTCTCTGTACTGAAGGGCTGAAATGGCTTAGTCTTCCAGTTTTGATTTTAGTTTCGCATCTCCATACATTCAACGCACTGTGCGCTGATGCAATGTACGACTAGCGAGTGTTTCACGAGATACAATGGCCCAATCACTAAAGTATCAAGTACTACTGCTGAATACTATCAAAATAAGCTTTCAGAAATCCAAACAAATTTCTGCCCAACCATTGCAAAACCACCAAAGAACCTTATTCCTTTCGTAATACATTCCTTGTAGGTGTCAGCGGAAGAATTATATCTTTCCGTTGCTGCCAGTTCGCTAATAGGAAAGTTGGCTGTTTTTGTTTTGCCTCTTTTTGAGAAATTTATTTCCGAATTCATAAATAACAGTGTAATGTTCATAAATCGATTTATTCCGGACAGCGAAGGCATGAAAAATGAATGACTCCATTGATTTATGGTATCACCATTTGCTGAAAATACGCACACGCGGGTCATATGCTCACGCAGCGCCAAAAGTCACAAACAGTTTCAATCCGGGAAAAATTCTGGCAGAATGGTGGCAGCTAGCAAAACGTGGCGTACGTGAACTGAATCTGATTTTTCGCGGTCCCGGTTCTGCATACTGCATCATCATCGTCGTCTGAGTAAGGAGGCTCTAATTGTTTGAGCGATGGGTTTCAATTGGGTTTTTGGTGCGGTTGCGCCATGAAAACGAACCCGATTTGAACATGTTTTGAATGAATACCAACGACAAATGATTCACTGAGTTTAACATTTCAACAGCATAAAAAAGATAACAAATTTATTCCAACCAAACTACTCGTGATCCTCGAGCTTCGACCCTCGTTGGGCGATGTTTTGTCAGCAAGGATAAATTATGGCTTCGCTCTCTCTCGATCAGAGGCACTGAGAGGCGACACTTCATTTGCTTCGATTTGGTTGCATCATCGTTCGTTATCCCTTCGGCATCCCGCAACACTATTATATTGTAGTTTACAAATGGGGCGGAAAATGTGTACGAGTTGGAAAAATTAAACTAGAACACACGCACACGTCGTTCCTCTTTCCTGTCCGCCCTTTTCTGATGCAAGGGCCAGCCAACGAGCTCTCCGAGGGCACGTTCGGGAACTTCTTTTACTGCACAAGCGGTCTGCAGGAAAATGTTCTAAACTTGCATGCATAAAACATATCCTGGTAGGTACCTACTCAGGAAAAGTGAAATAGTGGTGGTTTTGATGGAAGCTGTGGTGGAGTGTGGCAAAGCAGAAGGAAATTGAGATCAAGCAGGAGGAAAAATAGGAAAATTATGTGTTAGCAGCTGGTGTTTTGTTCTTATGATTTATGACAATTTAAAATTATTATTCGGTGTGAGTCTCCTTTTCCGTGGAAAGTTGGAGGAGAGAGCCGTTTTTACATAATTTATCTCTTATTTATATGGATTATACGGTTGGCAGCTAGCAGCCCTCGTCGGATGGGAAGCGAAATGCTCAGACAATTTTAAATAGTCTAGTGGTAACTCTTTTTCCTTCTTCCCCAGTGGCAACATATTGCGTGGTATTAAAATTTCCCTATGATCAAATTGGGGGAGGTTAATGTATCATCTTATATCCCGTTTCTCACTATCATCCTCTGGTTCTCTCGAGTGGGAGATTTATGATCGGCGGCAAACCGTTGTACAACATTTGAGCAAACAATGTGGCGTCTAAATGGTTTCCATCTCACAGCTCGTTAATCAAAAGTGAATTAATAATCTGGGGCGGCTCTCACAGCAATCGAAACATGTTTTCGAACTGATCCAAAATAATTTAATGGGGACGCCTTGTTCTTCACAGAAAAAATGTTTCGGCAAACTTTGTCTCCATTCCCAGGAGGAAAATTTTTCACTCTGAATTCCGGACGAAGAAACAATTGTGCGTACATAAAGAATTTCTTCAGCTGTGCTCCCCTGGAAGAATTCTCAAAGCTCTTGAGCAAAATATAGCCCGAACTGTCTTCTTTCCTTAATTTGCCATATATCACTGGCCAGTGCCTACCGGTGTCACTGGTGCTGTTCAACGAAAAGGAAAGGATGAGAGGACTGCACAGCATTCTTCCCGCCCACGCTTTGCCCTGTGAGTTCACAGCCAACCAGTGAGCCCTCGGGGGTAAAAGGAGAAGAGCAGAACGCACATTATAATATAGAAGAAATATATCAACCATCAGCAGAAGGAAACTCGAAACGAGAAATACGGGGGACAAATTTCGTTTCGATCCGCATTCTGAGGTGTTCGGTTTTTCAGGTCGAACCAAGTTCCGGTCGAAAGTGGAATAAAATTTATACATTCATCCTTTGGGGGATTGCAACGTCAGATGAGATTTTGGCCACACGGAAAAAAATGATTTCCATAAAATTCATAAATTGGTTAGGGCACGGTATCAGGACCCCAAATCATGGTTGCTGGAGACATAATCATGATTGTTCACCGATACGCTTTGCTTCAACTTATTCATATCAATCATTCATTACACTGCGAAACACTTGTTTGTCTCAAGAACTTTAATTCCACTATTTACTCAATTTAGGCCGTTTTCACATCAAGTTGTCACTGTGGTTAGTTGGAGTTTTATTGCTCCATTCCAACGATGAATGATACCCCATCAGCCACTCGGAGAACTCCAGACTTTCCTTCTCAAGGATTTACGACTGTTAACTGGATGAATCTTGCATACCAGGTTTCTCGATCTTCAAGGTGCAGTAGGGATTGCAAGGGTTCTCTCTGGGGCTGCAAAGTGTAACCCAGCTGGTCCATTGGATGCACGTTATAGGACCTCTCAATTTCACTGGACTGTAGCAGGTGTACACGGATAAAAATCTGATCCCCACACCATGATTTACAAATCATGAAATTTATAAATTGGTTAGGTCTTAATATCAGGATCACAAATCATGGTTCCTGGAGTCATAATCATGATTCCTCATAAGCGTAACATCCAGTGCGAAAACACTAAGCGGCGCACTTTGCTTCATCACATTCGTATCGATCACTCTTAATTCAAGATGACGAAGCGGTTGAGTGGTAGAGTATGTGGCTCACAATCGGAAGGTTCTTGGCTCGAATCTCAATGCATGCTATTTTTAACTTTTTTTTTATTTTGTCGATCATAAACGGATGCGCGACTCAGCATTTTTGGCATTTGAATCATGATTCCGAGCAATCAGCTACAAAAACCTAACGCGTGTGTTGCGTTACGGCAATCTGACTCATGATATCATGAGTCCAAATCATGGTGTATTTTCATAAGACGAAAACACGCTGGAATCATGATATCATGAGTCATAATCTTGTTTTTGGATTCTGATTTCCACCCGTGTAGTATCAGAATTATAGTCCAAAATTACTCAGCATTCATCGCTGGATGACACGTTGCTGTATATCTATTAGAGTCACTGATCGCCACTTCCTTGATGAACACAGACTGACGCTAATCGAGAACTTTAGTACGATGACCATTGCTGCTCGATGTCGGGCTTCCTGAGGAGGTGTCTTTCTCATCAGATGGACACAACGAAAGTCGTGGCATGAAGGGCACGATGCTTCTCTGCTTAATCGGTTTAGGGAGACGCAGACTGAAGCATTCTTCTCGTCCTCCTTGTTTAAAGGAAATTCACGGAATCCGAAGTAATGCACTCTTATCTGGTTCGACGAGTACCCAGACAACCAAAATGTACGTAAAACGAAATCACCTGGAGGCTCTATATGTGCAAAATTTCACTTATAAGATGTTGCGAAACGGCCTTCTACGTACAAAAGTGGAGGCGATATGTGTGCATATATTATGTGATGAATAACAACATACAATGCGAGTGTATAAATATTATTCCGAACTAACCTGCAATATTATGCGACTTAACTTATGATAACAAATGATGGTTTGACAGCTGCTACGGATTGATTCGACTTACTTTGTACGTGTGTACGAGACGAAACAAAATGTACAAATGAACTCAGAAAAGAAGGGTTTTATACGAGGAAACTCATCAATCTGACGAGTTTATCCACGGTATTTAGCGAGTTTGATGTAATTAGTATGAATAAACGAGTTGAAACGTGAACTTTCATGCGATTTCTGGTTGTCTGGGTACGGGCCACTACATGAGAAGAGCATCAGCCGACTTGGTGATGTCTTTACATTCACTGGTTGCTCGGAAGGCTCCTCCTGAGCAGGCTCGATTTTGTTGGCTTTACAAACGGCAGTATGCAGTGCTCCTCTATAGTGAGCTCCACTTGGTTGGCCACAGTGCCAACTCTCAGATTTCCACTGGAAGACAGTAATATTCTTATACTCTTCATGATCGAACTCCGGTTGTACAGCAGATATCACCTCGTGAAGAAGCTGTGTCGCACAGGACTGACCAGAAAGATACTCCCGAACAGACTCTGATAGCTCCTTGGCAGCCGAATATTCGTTGGTAATTTCTTCGGAATATATTGGCACCATTTCGTACAGCTCGGGTCTGGTGTACTCTCTCGGAGTGAAGTCCAGTTTATCGACGGAAGTAGCAGTGTGGAAAGGTTGGTTCACACTGAACGGGCTAGAGAGCTCTACCTGAGTGGACTCTGTATACATCAAGGTTGCAGCCGTCTCAGCAGCAGTATGGTGCGACTTCTCTTCTCTGGAATGTGCGGACTGTTCGCTGCTAGCGGGTCTCACTTGGTCGGCATATGACACTCCACCGATCGATGACTTCACATCTGACTGCTTAGACAGTTCCTCCTGAGCCGATTCCTGATGGTGTTCCAGGCAATCATTTCGCTGCTGTTCCCTGATTGCTGACATGTCGGACGTCATGGTACGTTTCCGTGTCTCCACACTGAGCGAATCGGAGAGTACTGGCTCCTCTTGAGCGGTCTTCGGTTGGATGTCGGCTGAGATGTGATCGAGTGAATCCACACTGTTTGACTCGGAGACCCCTTTAGTGGGTTCTTCCAGACGATGAATCCGAAATGCCGTTGAAAGTCGGGATACTTCGCTAGCACGAGACTTGGCTGCTCGAGCGTTGCTCGGTACATTCACGTAAGACGGGTCAGAATATCCTTTTCCAACAGACTCCGTCAGGTGTCGATTTCCGAAACTTGATCATCGCTGGCTGTAGATTCAACGGCGCGTTCACGCTGCACGGCTCCGACTGGATCTTGGGTTTCGCAGTGATGTAGTGCGTCTTTGCTCTTGGTGAGTCAGAGAGCTCTCTCTGAGCGAACTCTTACAGCAGTCTAACTCGCGATTCGGCTGGTGGCCTGCTAGGTGTTTCAGTGTGCGGATGAGAGTTCTTGAAGTTCGTTTGATTTCCATCCATCGCAACGTGATGTGGCGTTTTCAAAATGACCATGTCAGAGCGCTTCTCCTGGGCGTACTCTGCCGCTGCCTATTTTGGAAGCTTTCCAGAACTAGGCGTTCACTCTCACCTATCATCAACTTACCAGCCAATCTCGCGGATAGCTACTCGATATGAATATGGTCGAACCTTATTTACAGCTCATCATATTCCTCGAACTTCGTCGCTGGAATTCGTTTCAGATTCGTTGGATAGGTTATCCTTCACCTCTTCCTGGTTACGATAGATGTACGTGACCTTTCGGGTGACTTGGGCACGTAGATGGATAAGTTTCTGACTATCGGCGAGTAGTAAGTAGCTCATCGGGTAGATTCCTGTCAGTCGGCTCACTGACTAGTTGGACTTCCTAGAATGGTCACCTTGTTGACCACGGGACATATGCCGTATCTAATGCACGCCTCGTTGACAAGGGGAAACGAGGTTTGCTTCTACTGATATCCTCGTAGATCAACAGAAGGCATCATTGTTACCGATCGCTTCGCAGGCCGGTAGATGCTTCTCTCACCTTTTGTGTCCTTGCCGGCGGCAAGAATGTCGCGCTACGTACCGATCTCGTTGATCGGCGAGATATCCTCGACTGGTCGCCTCTTTGACCAGTAAAGATGCGATTCTATCGATCGACTCATTGCTCGACGTGGAAATTCTCGAATGGTCGCCTCGATAACCAGAGTAAACGGATCCTGCTTCTACTGTGTGCCTCGTTAACCAGTAGAAGGCTTCGATGGTGTCAAACCTCTCGATATTTTCAGGATCTCCTCGACTTGTTATATCGTTGACGAGGAACGGATGCCAGTAGAAGGCTTCGATGGTACCGATCGTCTCGGAGATCGGCAAGAATCTCGCACGCTCGGTTGTGACAGAGATTCCACACTATTTGATATCCTTATCGGTGGGAAAGATGTCACCGTTGCACTGTGTTTTATTTTCTCGATTTCATACGCTTTTTGAATAGCGCAAAAACCGTTGATTTTAGCGATATAGTTTGTATCGGAGAAGTTTCTTGGTATATTAAAGCGCAACTTTTGACGAAAAAAGTTTTTTGATCAATCCACCTAGCAGTGAGACAGAAAAACTATTTTATCAAAACATTTAGACAGACATATGGTGTCTTCGGCAAAGTTGTAGAATTGGCAAATTGAAACTACTTTGTGGAAGACACGACTTTTCTATCTCTTATACTTTTTGAAATAAACACACTTAATTCAGAATGCCGAATCTCGGTTAATTTTAACCGAGATCCGCACAGCCGAGTAGTCGGCAAACAAATTCCCTGGGATCTCAGCAAATAAAAGCCGAGTATCAGTAAATCGTGCTTCGTTGCTTAGCAACCGGACAATTTGTTAGCTGAGTCTCAGTTAAAATCGGGAAACCGAGATTCGCACAGCCGAGCTCGTGAAAAAAATCTTAATGTGTATGCCGTTGTATGTGAATGGCACCTAAAAATCATATTTTTTATCATAACTTTTTTCCAAGATTTTTAACATTTTTTTGTGTTTCTACAAAAATGTTTGTCATAAAAAAACCCATGTTTTTGCTGAACATATCATCACCTTATTTTTTAAAGTAACAAAGTTATCAATGAATTAATCTTTTTTCAAGGGGTGTTTAGGCCTTTATAACTGGTTTCGGCGCAAAATGGCGCAGACAACTCTTACAAATCATGAAAGTACCATATCTCCTCTTTCGGCATTTGATAAAAACTTTTGTCTATAAGCGTCTTGTAAAACAGTTACGATTTTTTAACATAAAGTACACAAATTTGTATGAAAAAACTCGTTTAAAATAATTTTTGTTCATAACTTTTTACTTAAATTTTCAACATTTTTCATGTCTTCTACAAAGTTGTTGAACATCTTAAAACACGCATTTTTTCTGAACATCGCACCTTTCTAGCTCTTAAAGAAAAAGATTTATCTGTCGAATTCGTTTTAATAAGGCTTATTTGTTTGATAGTAAAAACCCATGCAAAGGCGCTTATAGACAATTTTTTTATCAAATTCCGAAAGAGAAGATATGGTACGTTCATGATTTGTAAGAGTTGTCTGCGCCATTTTGCGCCGAAGCCAGTTATAAAGGCCTAAACTACCCCTTGAAAAAAAGAGTAATTCATTAATAACTTTGTTACATTAAATAATAGGGTGATGATATGTTCAGCAAAAACACAGGTTTTTCTATAACAAACAACTTTGTAGAAAACACAAATAAATGTTAAAAATCTTTGAAAAAAGTTATGATAAAAAATATGATTTTTAGGAGCCATTCACATACAACGGCATATATCTCAAAAAATGAAAGAACACACGAGTGGGTTACTTTTCCACTAAACACAAATTTATTAATTCACTTACAGAGCTTTAGCCAGCTCGGTTTCAAAAAATAAAAAATTCAGGTGTTTGAATAACGAGTAAAAGGACAAATGTGTGTATAACCATAAAAGATGCATACCAAAATTGTTGTTTTGTGAACTAGTCGAATTTATAACACTTCTGTGGTCACGCTTGTTGTACCACGGTGCTCCCCTGACCGTTATTATCAGAAAAAAATCAGAAATGGTAAATTGCATGTCTGGGCAATATTTAAAAAAAATCGTAGGGCCCGTTTTGAAATTACGCCCTTTTGATTGTATAAGTCTACTATTTCAAAGAAAATCTGAGAAATTTAAACGGATTTTCATTGGCCCTGATTATAAGAAGAAATATACCGACAAAATTTGGTTCAAAGTTGGTTTGTGTAGTTATTTGTAACCTCTTGGGGGAGTTTTGAGTAACAAAATAGACGACATTTGGAGTTAAGCCCTTTTTAAGGTATAACAATTGAAAACAATAATTTTAAATAGATTAATTGAGCATATTAATACCATTGAGCATGTTCAAATGTTTTCAATGACACATTGCACTTACATGCTACAAAAGTCTGTCACTATCAACGATTTTTCATAGGCTCCAGCACTTTAAGGCATTAGTTCTTGTAGCACAATATTCTGGCTCAGTTGGTGAACCCATGTACTTACGATTCAGATTGTTTAACATGCTACTGATTGCTACCTGTTATATATTGAAGCGAAGCATACGTCCAGAAGTACTTTACGAGTTGAGTTTTCGATTAAGGGTAGCAGCGTGTTTGTTTTATAAAACTAACGACGTTGAAAGCAGCGATACAAAATGGATGAAAATAGTGCAAAATCTAGAACATCCCTTATTATTTTGATTATTGGAATTCAAAATCGTAGCATTTACAGAGCTTAATTTAAATGTTTGTCCTTGTCAGTTTGAAAAACTTTGTGTAGCTTGCAAAGTATGTTTTTCTTCGTTTGTGTGTGTTTACCTCACAAGCACAGTTGGTGATCGAAAAAAAACTTTACATATAAATCTTCAGGTTGTATAGGATTCAAACCATATTTTAGTAGGTAAACCAGTAGGTAATCAACAAGGCCATAGAACAATTTACGATTTATCGGTAAACAAAATTGGAATTTTCGTAGAATGATCAACTCTATTTTTATCATATAATATAAAAATATATCTTTTTAAAATTATGCTCCTTAACTTTGAATTCCATTATCCGGAATAACTGAAGACCATCACCGCGAGTTCCAGTTCCAAGAATGGCGTTACTTCGAGTTCCATTATCACGCGATAATTTCATTCGAGGTAATAATATATTCGGGACAACAGCATTTAGCGTAACAGTGCGTTCGGGATGAAGAAATTCGAAGTTTTGGAATCATCTCAAGAGAGGTTAGATACTTAAGGAAGACATGTAACATTAAGCTCTGCAAGTGTTATGATTTTAAAATCAATGAAACCAAAACAAAACGCATTTTTCATACTTCTCTTAAGCATATTTTAAGTACTGAGGCTGTCTCTTCACGAGTTAGCTTGAGAATGAGTTAATGAACATTTATTGAGCATTCCTGGATAATGCTCTGACTTTTCTCTTGATGCCTCCCATCGGGTTCTGCACAACTTTGTTCGTAATTTTTCTTTGTGTTGCTTACCACATTTTCTTCAAAAAATCCATGGAACTTGCTTATCTTCCATCCTTCTTAAGATGTTGTTTCATTATTGCCCAATATTTCCAAATGGGGCGATGTTATGGTCAATTCGGTAGAATCTGCCATGTTTCAACAAATTCGACTTTTTCCTTCTTGATCATCTCCAAAGTAGCTGAAGCATAGTGAGTCGATGTCAGGCCTGGCCAAAACAATGGAGGCTTGTTATACTTTCGGTAGATGGGCAGAAGACGTTTTTGAATGCATTCAGTTCTGTAATTTTCGCCGTTGATTGAACCCGTTGTGAAAAATGTAGTACTTTTCATACCGCAGGAGCAAACTGCTTGCCATAAAAAAACTGTTTTCCCAATTTTTTCTGTTCGGATGTATTGCTCGTGGTCATAAGCATCTGTTTTCGATACAGTGTTGAAAAATTAGAATTTGAACACTTCGCGATTTAAGCCAAATCTCGGAACGACAGCTTTTCTGAACACCATTTGTGCAGAATAAATCTGCGAGTCGCCATGTTAAACCGACCTATCGCTTGGAATTCACAACTGTTTGATGTCAACTTTCTTCTGCTGTCAAAATAAATACTTGACTACACACTGAAACAAAATTTGAATTTTTTCCTTGGAATTTTCACACCAAAATGTTAACAATCAGGTGTCCACTTTTTTTAATGAACAGTCCTTAGTAATGTATGCTACAAATGATCACAAAAATTTTGACAGTGGTCTAGAGTTCTATAGTTTGGCCAATAACCCATTACTCAGCGATTGAAGTTTAAGTTCTAGGGCAGTACAAAGTTAGCCGGAACAGCCGAAGGAGTAGCTAGTTGGGCTATAACAATATTTCTTGAATAATAATAATGATACAAAAAATGGCTCCATAATACCTTACAGGGTTTGAGCCTTTGAAAAAAATCAATTGTGAAAGACTTTGGCGACATGTAAGTGCAATGTGTCATTGAAATTTTTTGAACATCCTTATCGGTATAATAATGCCTAAATAATCTATTTGAAAGTAGTGTTTTCAAAGGTTACACCTCAAAAAGGGCGTAACTCCAAATTTCGTCAATTTTCTCATCTAAAACTTCACAAGGTGTAAACAAACCAACTTTGAATCAAATTTAGATGGTATATTTCTTCTGAAAAACAAGGTGAATGAAAATACGTTTAAATTTCTCAGATATTCTTTGAATTAGTAGACTTATGCAACAAAAGGGCGTAACTTCAAAACGGGCCCTACCACTTTTTTTAAATTTAACCCAGATATGCAAAAAAAATGTTAGAAAATGACTAGTGAGCACAGATTTGATATAGATTTTTTTTCTGATAATAACGGTCAGGGGAGCACTGTGTGTACTATACTGAAAATCTCGCTTGTAGTACACATCGTTCATGGCTGTAGCTAAAAAATCGCGTGAAAACTGATTTTAAACAGTTTTATTTCATAAAAGATTAGTTTTGCACAGAAACATCCAGTTTTTATAGACTTTATCAATACTTTTGGAAAATTTAGCACTAAAGAATCCACTATAGAAAGTACTAAGCTTATATGCAAACTTTGAGTACGTGAATAAGTGTGAACTACTGAACTCGTTCTTGAAATCATAGTTTCCAAGGACGAAAGGTCTTAAAACAAAAGGACAAAAGGACAACACGCGACATGTAAGTGCAATGTGTCATTGAAATTTTTTGAACATCCTTATCGGTATAATAATGCCTAAATAATCTATTTGAAAGTAGTGTTTTCAAAGGTTACACCTCAAAAAGGGCGTAACTCCAAATTTCGTCAATTTTCTCATCTAAAACTTCACAAGGTGTAAACAAACCAACTTTGAATCAAATTTAGATGGTATATTTCTTCTGAAAAACAAGGTGAATGAAAATACGTTTAAATTTCTCAGATTTCCTTTGAATTAGTAGACTTATGCAACAAAAGGGCGTAACTTCAAAACGGGCCCTACCACTTTTTTTAAATTTAACCCAGATATGCAAAAAAAAATTGTAGAAAATGACTAGTGAGCACAGCTTTGATATAGATTTTTTCTGATAATAACGGTCAGGGGAGCACTGTGTGTACTATACTGAAAATCTCGCTTGTAGTACACATCGTTCATGGCTGTGGCTAAAAAATCGCGTGAAAGCTGATTTTAAACAGTTTTATTTCATATAAGATTAGTTTTGCACAGAAACATCCAGTTTTTATAGACTTTATCAATACTTTTGGAAAATTTAGCACTAAAGAATCCACTACAGAAAGTACTAAGCTTATATGAAAACTTTGAGTACGTGAATAAGTGTGAACTACTGAACTCGTTCTTGCAATCATAGTTTTCAAGGACGAAAGGTCTTAAAACAAAAGGACAAAAGGACAATAGGTACAAATCTGGAGAAACAGACATCCGTTTGAGCTGAAAACTTAATCGATTGGTCTTTTGCTGTTGGTGAATAACCGATTCAGTTTTCAGCTCAATTCGGTTCTCCAGATTTGTGCTCTTGAAAATTCAAGTTTTGGCTTCGATTCATCTTAACCTTAAGAATTTTTTTGACCTTTAGTCCTTTCGACCTTTTGCCATAGATTCACACGCTGCATAGTGAATAGCAAAGAATCAGAATGGAATTTTCACTTCGGCATAAAATCAGTTCGACTTGGCTTTCCACCACCCCAAACGCATGAACGATGATGACTGGGGTAACTTGAGTCACAGTAAAACAAAACAACACCAGTGGCATTTACCGATGGATATTTTTGGAGCTCCAGGGAAATCTCATACCGCTACTAGAAGCTGGACCGAAACATTCTCAAAGGTCTAAGGTGGATGAGAAAAGAAAAAACATAATACAAAAAGGCCAGCACAACGGAAGGGAAGTGACTTTCTCGTCACTTTCTCCTACGCCTCCACACGCGGAATGAGTGTTAGCATGCTCAACGGATTCTTATCCACTCGTGTTTCGTGTCGGCGTGCTTCTTAGTTTTTAGTTAGGGGAGAGTTTAATTTCATTTTTTGGGTGGTGTGAGATGCAATTTAAGCTGTCGTATCTGTGACCATAAATCAACTTGATGTATAGCTTCTTACGGTAAAAAGATAGATTCTATATTTTCTGCAAACATTTTTTCCCTGTTCTCCTTCTTTCACATCTCTCCTTGAGCGAACAGAATGTCTTTTCTAATGCTGAAAGAATTTTGTTCCATTTTTTTTTTCTCTGAGCAAAGCTTCCTCCACCGATAACAAACAACATCCACCTCTCACTCGTGGAACGCTACCAGCAGCATCCTGACAACCGTTTTTCTTCCTCCGCACGAGGAAAATCAACCGAACCCCATTTATCTACAAGAGTCCTTAATTTCCATCCACAAGTGCTGCTGGTGACCGCAAAACCGTTCAACTTCAAGGCGGGGAAATTCTACGCGACGAATGCTGGGAACATTAAAAGGTCATTTTTCACCATCCGAAAGCGCGGAGATACGGGACGCCAATGTGTCTGGACGGAGTTTCTTCAGCTGACAGGACGCAGCATCCCACAATATTGTTGCGTCGTCTCAGTGTGTTTTAATTATGAATTCTTGTTTATGAGATGGAGAGTACAATCGTAATTAGCGAGTGGCAACCGTAAACATGAAAGGTAACATGAATAAAACATAAAAATTAGAGTAATTTACGGTAATCAAGAGTTATATCCTCGTGTGCCATAAAGCAAAAGCTAGAGATGTAGTTGTTTTTTGCTTCAGTTAGAATATCCGAAAACGACAGGCGGCCAAAGAAGGACCTACGCCTCAACGACACCAAGCAAGGATTGTAAAATGGTACCATTTTTTTCTGTTATTTGACATTGGTGTTGGGGTTGTAGGTCCCGCTGATTACACGATTCCACTTCTTGGTTAATGTAAATTTATCTGTCATAAGGTGCTGCCAGCGGCTTGCAAGAGGCACACAAGAGAAATGAAAAACGTGTGAATTGGCTTTTTATGCATCGCAGGTATATCCCTTCCCTGCACAGCACCGAACGGGACGATAACCGAAAGCCGGATGCCGTAGGCTGGAGGAACTTCCAGAGAGGAGCGTGATTGGACGAATGATAAATTCCTTGTGGCTCTTCTTTTTGCGAACCACGCGGTTCCGATTCGGTCCCCATACAGCCAGCCGGGATCGGTCAATTGTTAAACAAGCTCTGCAATAATATTTATCGTGGTCAATGCAATTCACTCCGGTAACACCCTCGAGCCATTATTGCGCATCCAGAACTCGATCCTCGACGAGCATAATTAAAACGTTTTCTCGGTAATTTCATCGGTAAACAATTTGAAGCGATAACATCTTAAGCGCGCCACTAAGCGAATTCAGCAAAAGAACGAGAAATGTGTAGCGTCATACATCTGGGGTTTTGCAGGTTTTGATCTGATGTCTTTTCACGCAGAGGAAACGTACTACGTTGAACTGCAGTGCATGGAACAATGTTTAAAACTAGTTTCTATATTGAAGACATGGTAATAACAACGAAACATAGTTTAATTTATTAATACACTGTAAATTCAAACAACTTGGGGCCTTCCTTAGCCGAGTGGTTAGAGTCCGTGGCTACAAAACAAAGCCATGCTAAAAGTGTCTGGGTTCGATTCCCGGTCGGTCCAGGATCTTTTCGTAATGGAAATATCCTTGACCTCCCCGGGCATAGAGTATCATCGTACCTGCCACACGATATACGAATGCGAAATGGCAACTTTGGGAAAGAAAGCTCTCTCAGTTAATAACTGAGGAAGTGCTCATAAGTACACTAAGCTGAGAAGCAGGCTCTGTCCCAGCGAGGACGTTAATGCCAAGAAAGAAAAGATTCAAACAACGAATGAAGAGCACGCCAATATCGGTTAAGCGATATATAACAATCCTTCATGTAAGGACATCGTGATCCTGCTTTGGAAATCATTTAGCAGGATCTGCAATTGCAAATAAAAAATAAAAATAAAACGGTTTCATATATGGAGTTTGTTATTGATGGCTGTAAAAAGAAACATGTTTTTCAAACCATTAAGTCGAAATTAAGAGTACAGGTTTTGTCAAACAGTTATACAACTTGTCTACAATTTTTGAAAAAATATTTCAGTAGACTTGAATCAAAATGAACTCTGTTCATCAACCAACAGCCACTGTCTACTGTGCTCAACTTGCATGTGTCCGAAAAACTATTCCGCAGGAAAAAGCAATTATTTATTCCTCGTAAAGAAATTTATTTTGTGCGACATGTTTCCATTTATTTATTTCAGTTGATTTTGTCACAACTACTGATCTTCTCTCGCAAGTATTATTTTATTTTAGTTGAATATGTTGGTGGTTTAGATTGTCAGCATCATCCACAATTATCTAATTAAAACATGATGAATTTGCTTTTTGTTCTAAATAAAACATAAAAAAACCTTCGTTTAAAGTTCGACCTTCTAATATTAACCAAATAATCGCCCATGCAGTTGATGGAAGGACATCATCGATTATGTGATGGATTACATATAACGACAATTGAAGCGAACCAATTCAAAATCAGTACATTTGTCATCTAGAGCCCAGTGGTAGGTGGGCTGAAAAGGCTTGATTGCGAGACGGCTTTGCGATCCCGGTCATTCTATGTTATATGCGCCAAAAAATTTGAATAAAATGGAACAGCACCAGCGGACTAGCTAGTACACTAGCGTTCCCGAAATATAAAAACCCGTCCGAAGTGGTGGAAAAAAGGGAGAGCCAAAAATATTACATAACCAACGGGAACAGTAATCCAGCACTCGCATAAAGAATCGTCCAGAACGTGGAGGAAATTCTGAGCAATGCTGAGGCGAAATGATTTATTAAGTTCAATTAAATGGAAAATATTTTATTCAATTCACAGCCATAACTCAAGTGAGCGAGCTTCAAGGGAACGAGTTTTGTGTGATGAGTTCGGTGAGTAATGGATACAAAAATCGTGGCTTGCATTCGGTCTGGTGGTTTCAAAGGAGTCAACAAAAATGATTAGATGATGAACTCCAGCTTCCCTGCTGAAACAGTTTTTTTTTTGTTTTTAGAAAGAGTCCAAGGTGCTATCAATCTAGTGTAAAATACAAAGTCAGCCAAAATAAAACAAAAAAATGAAATGGATGTTCTTACTTTTATGGACTTTTTGGAGTTAATAATTTTCTGAGGTATATGCGAGATTTATTTTTCTTATCATTCGTGAATCATGTACTTAAGTTGACATGATATGCGAGAATATTTCAAATTGGAGAATTTCTTGGATAGAAATCGATTTAGTAATCAGACACACTCTGTATACCTTCGCTTTATAGCCTCAGCATTGAGTTTGAATTGAATTCTGTTTGAATTGCAGATCAACATTGTTCACTTTGTCAGGCGTGATTGAAAATTTGTCGAAATATTATTTACTTTCGTAATGATTCGTAAGAAATATCACGCAGTGTTTCATATTTGCGCAATATTAAAATAAATCACGGAGAGCTTAAATTAACGTCCGGAGGTTATCAAGAATAAATTGTATACACAGTCAAATATCATTATCGTGCAGCTGGGTGGTCCAAAGTGATAAGAACAAATAAGCTAGTAGGTATTTTCCCACGTCTTTTGATTTATTCATTTCTTAATCTATTTTTAGAGATTAATTGTGGGATGGTCCCCGAACCTGTTATGCAGACATAAATGATTACTCTAGTCATTTTTCTTAAATGCATATTTGTCACATTTGACATATTTGACAATTTTGAGTTAATACCGTAGAGGGTCATCAAATAATAAATACATTCGAGCAACTTACTGTAATCTGTGCGATTTTTCGAGATCTGTGAGAATTTTGAAAAAATACCAAGTTGTTTTGTCACATTCGTAAATGTAACCGCATACCAGTCACATTGAGATTGTACATGAGGCTCGTAATGAAGTAGCATTCCGGGATATAATTTTTGGTATCCTGAAAATAACGGAATTCCTGGTATATTACGTTCATTCATTCACCTAAAACCACCAAAAAATGTTAATGCAAAACAATGGAATGTTTTCTGATACTCAAGATGTATTTGTTCATCAGCATAATGTTAGAAACTATTGCTAATTGTCTAATGACTTATTGGAAATGCCTGTATAATTTGTTACGTTTTAGCATTAATTTAGAAGTAGGATTTGCCCGGACAAGCTTGGATTTAAGCTGGATTCCGGAGCATGCAAAATGGTCGGAAAATTCTAACGTGAGCTAAATTGAGTAGATTTTTTTTGGAAACTCACCAGATACTATACATTCTTTAATGATTTAATATTTAAAGCCAAATTGAGACATAAAAAAATAATGGAGGATCGCAGTAGGCAGCGCGCGTGAACGGAAGTGTTGAAAATTCGTCCCCTTGATGCTACAACTAGATAACTCAAAATTTGAAATTTTTGACTTCAATATGTCAAAATATTATTTTTAATTACCGTTTTGATTCATATTACGGACAGCTTCAAATTCCGGACACTCAACTTTGTATGGGAAATATTTTACACGAAATGTTCCAATTTTTGCCGCTCAAATGTTCTTACTTTCGAGGCTCGTTTTAATAAACATTTTCCATAAATATCTATGCAAATTTATAATGCCCAACTTCCTGATACGTCTGTTTAGTGGTTTACCGATTTCAATTGATGATTTAACTTTTATATTTATGATTTTCACGAGCTGTCCGGAATTCGAATCGAAGTGTCCGGAATATGAGGCAAAAGTAACCAAGCGTCCGGAATAAGAATCATGAAAAGTCCACTCATTTCTATTTATTTAAAATTATTCAAGTTGCGGAATCAAAATCTTCACCCACCATTCGAAAGTTAAGCGCTTTGAAGGCTCAATAACGTGGAGGAATCATACAGAATGATTTATTTTATATGCTTTCTGATCAGTTATACTTCACTGAGGCCTTAAGTGTCCGTATTATGAATCAAAACGGTAAATCTGCAAAATATCTACAGCTCATAAGCGCGTTCAAAATACAGAAGTTGAAGTTAATATCTCAATCATATTCTCTGCGATTAAACTTCACCTTGTATTTAGGTCATATTTTCAAAGTTGCACAACCCAATATTTTGATTCTCGAGTTATCTAGTTGTAGCATTAAGGGAACGAATTGATCTGTCACGTTTTTATCGTCTCCGCAAATTGTTCTGTCTGTTACGAGTTTAAACTCGAAATGCGTAAAAATTTAAGATGAAAATCTACGAGTTAACAAAATTGACAATAATGGGAAACGCTGCTTTGTTTTCGAAAACCGAAGACTTACTACGATCAATAAACAGTTTAAATGCGTTCCAAACAATGATGACGCTTAGGTAGAAGAAAAATGCTGTTGAATATGTGTAGCATTTGGCCAAAATTACGGTAACGTATAGTCTCATTAAGGTAGAGGATATTGAGACTGTAGCTGATTGAAATTGATGAAAAAGTTTTTTGTAATTTTGTTTTCTTATTTTATTGTTATTGTATCTACAGTGATAAATCATAGGTTGCTGTAAAATTTTCAAAGTTTTAAAGAGCGAGTAAAGGCACTTAAGTCTAGGTTTTAGAGCCAGGACATGCGACAGAAATACCTGTGTCCCATCCCAGGAAAGAACCTCAAACAACAATGGAATTCCTTCAAACCCCAAATCTACATAGTGGGCCTAAACCATTTTAATATTTGTATCATATCATTGATATGCTGTAAATATTGATGCTGACAAAAAAATACTGAAAGAAATTTTGTTTTTTCCAGGATGCTTTGCTGTGCAAGCAACAAACATAAAAACTGTAGTAATTTGTACAACGCTGTCCTGTATTTGATTGTCTTTAGGAAATATTAAATTGACATGAGGACTTTGTGATTTTTTATGAATAATATGAGTAATGCTTCTAAGGCCCTAATATTCCGGAATCCAATTATGGCCATCGCTATGGCTGACTTAACCGCGCTCAGTTCCGCATGTACTTTGTTTTCGACGTATTCACGAGTAGGGGTTCGTACAAAAATTATGTCATGGTCCAAGAGGGGGAGGGGGTCTAGTATAGCGTGATAAGCCTTACAATTGTTTTAGAGGACTCATACAAAATGCTTGACATGGGGAGGGGGGGGGGTGGTTCGAAAATGTAGAAATTTAGCGTGACATAATTTGTGTACCATCCCTAGTCCCACTCTTGCTTCTTCGCGTTTCAGGCGGATTAACAAATCTGCCACCGTTTCGAATTTTCTTCCAATAATAGCATAGCACTTTGTAGGCGGCGTTCAGGATAGTGATTGTATAGGGTGTCCGCAAATTATCCGAACAGCAAAATATTGGAAAGATGATCTCGCATTGAAAACAATGAAAAATCAATGTCCATATACCTTTTATAATACATCTATACCTGAGAGAGACTCGCGAAGAGGAAAAATATCAACGTCATATGCAGCCCAGATTCCCCTCTCACGAAACGTCAAATGCAGCCCACCGTTTTTATGGCTGAAAAAGTGAAAAGTATTGTGTTCAAAGTAAATTGCTATTGAAAACCTCAGTCAGCGGAGCAGTTTTTTTTTCCAAAGTTGCTGATAAATCTAAGCAGAAGTTTAATTATTTGTAATGTCTGCTACGTTTGCTGGCATGATATTTAACTCAAACGGCTATTTATGATTCGATGTGATGCAAACTCAATCATTTTTTGCTGAGAGGTTCATGTGAGGATTTGAACGGCTTGCGCATGATTGGTATAAACACAAAGTGGAAAAAGAAAAAACTCAACAATCACTGAAAAAGAAGACCGTCTTCGCGAGTCTCGTCTCAAATCTATACGTAAACACAAAATGCAACTTTAAAAAATTTGAAAATGATTGCTTGTTACTGAGATAGGAAAATTTAAATTTTTCGGAGACGTTTTTCATGAGCGCCGCTAGTCATACTGGAGATGTGTTATCCCTAAAACCTAAAAGAGTTGAATCCAAACACCTTGTTTCCACTTTTCCGGTAGCTTTTCCGTCTCCTAGATTCTGAGAAATCAGCTGATTCATGCAAGTGGCCCGTCTATCTGGGCCTCTCTTTATGGATTCGGCTCCAATACTATCATTGTCAGCGGCCTTGTTGTTGATTAGCTGTTAAATTGCATCCTTAACAACGCACATCGTGGGAGCTGGTTGCCATCCACTTTCCGCTGTCCTGGCGTAATCAATGTCATGGCCCTCTGTGTCTGTATTCTCTGCGCCATTCAGGTGTTCATTGATCAAAATGTGGTTGCAATTTGAAATTCTGTCTGCTATGATGAACTTTAGGTGTACCGATAGGCGAGGTTGTGCTAGAAATAGGTGCTACGAATGCTTATCTTCTTGGAGGCGACGAAACCTATTAGTCGCTCTCGTTCATTAGCTGGTGGGAGTTGGATCTTAGAAAAATCCGTGAAAGAATTTCTAGGAACGTTTCTGCTGACATTCTAGACTATTTTTCTTTTGAAATCTCTGAAAGAAATGTTGAAGAAGTCCGTAAATAAAATCTGTATAAATTCTTATTATAGTTCTCCGAAGCATCAGTTGAAAAGTTAAAAAAGGAATTAAACTCTTTGAAAAGTTAAGATAAATTGGTTATGGGTCGGGTTCAAATTTATGAAATCTGAAAAACTTCCTTTCCTAGGAATCAGTTGGGATATACAAGAAAGAGGTGTTGAAATGCGAAAAAAGCACCCTGGTAAACAACTGTATGGTACAAGAGATAACACAGGTACTGGATAACCATGGATATGCTGGACGCACCCAAGGTATCTAGAAGGGAGGTAATCAAATCTGCCAGATTCTTCATTCCGCCATTTTGAAACAATAAGTGACTGCTGGCGACTTTGTTTTGGTTGAAGTTCAAGCCGCGACAAGAAGGTTCATGGACGCGCGAGACAATTTTCACTCAACTGCTGTTACTAGCAGTAAACAACCCTTAAAAATTCCATAGAAACGGTAGATTGAGGAACAGAGTACACAAACCCGCCAGCTAACCAGCTCGCCAGCTGTCATTTCCACTTCCCCTGCAGCTGACTACACTTCGCACCCACTGACTGCTTAGACTGCTGAACCTCCCCTTCAATAAATCTTGGACGCACCCGTATCGACCGAAGCCTTCGCCAACGGCAGTCTATAGGGAAAGCATACAAGATTTGTTTTGGTCTTCAAAAACTTGGGTCGTTAGAGGTTGTGAAAAAGCTTTTGGGCTGCACTTGATTTTTAAAGTAAATATTAAAACTTGAATGTAATGATCGAACGAAATATTGAAACTTGAATGTAATGAATCATCCGGACGCTCACGAAGCGGTGAACCGAATTTTACTCCAGCTACACTAAACTACTTTCGAGATTGAGCTATCTTTTTGTCCTCGACCGAAACTCAGAAGGATAGTCCATGATCTCTGGACAAACGTTTCCAAAGGGCACATCGACATTAGTAAACATTGGTTTTACAGGACGCTGTTTATCCCAATGCAACTCGATCACGCTCATAAATATCACTATCAGGAAGGACTAACACCAATTTTTTTGATAGTAGTGTTAGTTTGCGTGAGCGGGCTAAAAAGCTTGAGTTGATATGTTAAAAATGTATGTATGTGAAGAAAAAATATAATTTCATGTATTTATGTCAGTGTGTATGATTTATTGTCAGTGTACAATATATTTCAAATGAATCTTTTGAGCGTGCGTTTGATTAACAGTTCAAAAGAGAAAAGCACGAAAAATTAATTGAGCTTAATCGCGTTATCGAGAACTCCAAAAATCCGTTTAATGAACGATTTTGTCGCAAATGGTTGTGCTGGTTCAAACCCAGCTCATGTTTATTCAGCCGATGGTGGAATCGGCCAAAAGTGATTATTTTAACGGATCCGGATACTACAATGACGCGATCGGTAGAACCAAAAAACAGTTTAAATGCATTTGTTTTGTTTGTGAAAATGAAAAGTAAAGAAAATGGAGGTAAGTATTATTGAACTGGAAACGAATTCCCAATGATTTTACGGGAGAAAAAGCGTCCCCAGTAGGCTCCATGCGGGAGGGGAAGTGGAGTAGGCTGGAGGATTGATTTATGAACGAATTTCCGACAATTTTACGGAAGAAAAAATGCCAGAAGGAATTTATCCCTGGATGATGATGATGATGATTTTTTTTAGCGGATCCGGATACTACAAAGGGCTCAACAACAACGTTTCTGAAAAAAGCCTCAAGACCTCTTGGTCCCTTTTCAAATGTTTGTCCAGATCTTTTCTTGTTTTCGCATCTATTATTCTGATTCCATTTCATTCATCCTCCATCACTCCATTCGGATCACTGAGCATCATCTATATGTAGAACGAAAGGCACATATACAACTATAATTCATCATCATCAACATTGATATCATTCTTGTCAACGCGTTATTTTAACACTCCTACCAACTTCCATCTACCCAACTACTCGCTCAAAAAATGGTCTATAGGGGCACTGAAGCTATTATACAAGCTCGATCAAAGTGTTTCACATGTGAATTTTCACTTATTGTAAAACACATCAATCTACACCATCGATCTGAACCATTCAATTATAAAACACGGTAATTTACAAATAATCGAAAACATTGCTGTGGGTTTTTTTTTTAACGATTGCATGATTATTCCAGGCACCCACTACGGGTACCCGCTTTCCCCAAAAATAACATGTTGCTTAGCATGACACGCGTGAATGGCCAATATGAGTCCTTGTCATGATAGGCAAACTAGTTCTACTAGTGATGGATATCGGCGTTGTAAAACACGTTCAAATTATGTGAAAAAGTCTTTGCTATCGAACCAAAGTCAATCCTTAACAGATTCAAATATTTTACATGTTATTTCTCCTTGCCAAACGACACTACAGATTCACGTTAAAAAAATTGTATCGAACGTGTGGATTATTTTCAGTGGGATAACTTTTCCATGTATATTTTCGTTACAATTGATTTTTGAAGTTATTGATAAAGTAAAGTTGAGTATTAAACTTCAGTTAGTATTTTAAATATGAAAAACTTAAAAAAATGAAACGTACAAACACTTTTTACATGTATAATGTACAAAGTAACGGGTTGGTTACTACATAACGCAATTATTTGAGTCTAAAGAGGCAGATAAGAGAAAGTTTAATACACAGGCTTACAATAAAATGTGGAATCCCACAATTGCGTTGTTTTTTTTAGTCCCTTCAAACTGCAAATGAAATGTCGTGATGAAATGCATACACAGATAAGCGGTGATAGGCAACATGAGCATGCAGGGAGCCAAAGCTTGCATAATTCCGAAGGAAACGTACGCTCCACGGAGATACATAATTAATTAGGTAAAATTTTAAGAATTTGCTTGCAAACCTGTTTGTTCCACAAACCGCAAAGATAAGTATGGATGTCATGTAGGGAAGCAGTGAATTGGCTAAGCCCAAGCTGGCACATCGAACACGTCAGCTGATAAATGATGTCACTGTGTCATCGATGTGAGTGGCAATTTGGGTGAATGTGCTAATTAAAAATTCGACTTCTATTTATCCGGCATTCTCCAGGTGGATAATCCAACAATTTTGGTTTATTGATTTTCAATAAATTTTAAAAATAATTATCTTAACACTCAAAAGGCCAAGCTCTTTCAGCACACGAATTTTCAACTTTAAAAAATCATAACTCACGTGAATCTTGAGCAATCTTAATGAAATTTTCAGACAAGGTCCAGTTTTTATCCTAGTTTTGATAGCAAGGATAACAATAGTAGAATACCGGATGGTTCCGGAATTATTCCAGATTCCCTTGGGGTACCTGCCTATGGCCATTTGGGGTATTTCAATAATTATTATGTTTTTCCTAAGGATCGTCCCTGAAACAACATCATGAACTCAATCCTATCTAAGGCCGATCACACTGGTGCATCGTACTGAAATTTCAGGCCTTTCAATAAGCTTCCTGGCATTCGGAAGTGCCCCGAGGGAACCTGTACAAGGGGACAATTATATTTTCTCATCAAAATAGGTCGTGTGACAGCTTCTTCTTCATGATTTTTTATAAGAAGACTTTTTATGTATATGAAAAGGTTCATTGACCACATGGGCTGTTTCTGGAACCATAGGGGTGCCCTCAGGGAACCTGTGACAGGGGACATTTTTATGTCCACACCAAAACATGTCATGCGACAGCTCTTTGCTCATGATTTTGATTGAGAAGTATTTCAATGTATTGGTCACTTTGGCCGTTCCTGGAACCACTATGGAGCCCACAGGGAACCTGTAACAGGGGACATTTTCGGGTCCTCATCAAGACATGTCATGCGACAGCTCTTTTCTCATGATTTTTCATGAGAAGTATTTCAATGTTTTAGAAAAGAATCATTGGTCACTTTGGCCGTTTCTGGAACCATTATGGTGCCCTCAGGAAACCTGTAACAGGGAATATTGTCAGTTCCTTATTAGGACATGGCATGCGACAGCTCTTTCCTCATGATATTTTATGAGAAGCATTTCAATGTATAGAAAAAGGATCATTGGTCACATTAGACGTTTCTGGATTCGGGTGCCCTTTGGAAACCTGTGACCGGGGGTATTTTCTTTTGAGGACAAAACAAAAAAGCATGTGACAGCTTTTTCCTCTTGATTTTTCAGTAGAAGACTTGCACATTATTGTAAACCAATTTTATTTCTTTTTTCACAATACAGTCAACTCTTCCTAACTCGATATTGAAGAGACCATTGAGTTAGGGAGGTATCGAGTTATAGAACAAATGCGAGTTATAGTGCAAATGCGATTCAAGGGACCGTCGAGCCATGAATATCAACTTTTACAATGGTTCTCTAACTCGATATCGAGATACGAAATATCGAGTAAGGGAGAGTTAACTGTAGTAGTAAAATAGTATTCCTGCGTATTAACATTGTTTCGTTTGTAAGAAACAAATTGTAATTAGACCTCCTTTGTGAAATCTGAAGCGCCAACACCCCACCACCACCAAACCCCCCTAAGCCCTAATCCTTCACTGCCTTGGAGTATGAGATACATCTGTATCATATCGGATACAGATTGATATAGAATAAAAACCATATTTTCTGTTTTATATTTTTATTCACGTGTGTTACGAGTCACTACTGCAAGCAATTAGAACAAAATTTCAATGTTTCCTCTTCGCGCTTATGTAAAGTACACATAAATCTTGTACACACACAACAGAATACACTGGTCTTGCGATCCTTTGAACGATTGCAGAACTGGCATCTCTTCTTACTAGAGAAATGCATGATTTTTGTAATTTTCCCGTTTCTGCAATCAACGCACTTGTATACTTGTTTTTCAACGGTATGCGCATTGCAGATTACGACACTGCATTTTGAGCACTCTCCCATTTTTCCGTGATTTTTACAAATGCTGCATATTGCTGTTGGTCTAGTTGTTTCGCCGTATAGTTTCTCAAAATTGTCAATCAATGTTTTGATGTTCCCTCGCAATTCCTTGTCATGTCCGGTTGTATCAAGACGCTTACGCACATTTTCAATAGCCAAATATTTGGCTAACCAGTCCAAATACTTACGTTTCCTGTAAGAACAATCTTTTTGCCACGTTGGGTTGGCCGTTATGAACAGAATGTACGAATTGTGTACACACAAATCTACACAGTTTTCCATCAAGGCCAATGTCCACCTTCTTGTTTTCCGTTGGCATGAATACTCACCGGTATGGCGATCAGTCAAATCGACTCCAGCTTTGTACTGGTTATACAACAAAACCACACGTGGCTTATTGACTTGCTTCTGTACTTTTTCCTAGAATATAGAATAAAAAAAAGTATTATATATATTTTCACTCTACACACATCAACACTAATCTTACTTTCGCTTTCATAATGGATCCAACGGAGCTTCTGTTCACATCGGCATTCCTTACAGAATTTTTGGATCTCGATGCATTGGATTCATTTAGTTGAATTACGTCGTTTTTATTAGTATTCTCAATAGTTTCATTTTCCATTGCATCAGGATCGGATGATAGCAGTAGAATATTTTTGCCTACTTTCGGAATCCATGAAGTAAGCATGATGCTGTCATGGTACGCTTGCAAGCATGATCCTACATCACGATGAACATCAATTTTTCCTTTTTGTACATGAGAAATTCATCAGGAATTTCCCGCTTATTGGCACGTAATGTACCAACACTGGTAAAACCAATTTTCAGAAGATCTTCACAAAGCGGAACGCTGGTGAAAAAATATCAAAGAAGACACGTCTGCCCGTTTCTTTGAATTTGTCGACCATATCCAGCACAACGCGGCGACCTTGATTTTTTTCACTTATTCCTCCGACTTTTCCTGAAAACATTGGAATATAGTCTAGTTTTTGAGAAAATCTTTTTCTTTTAAATACCTGCGTAAACTTCAAAAAAGATGAAAAACGAGTTTTCTGCATCAGAAATGCCCCAAATTTTTATGCCATATGGGTGTGGTTTCGCTTTGATATAAACAATAAAGAAACAACGTCCACGATAAGCTACGATCCTCTCATCGACCGTCAAATTTTTGCTTGGGTTGTATTTTGAAGAGAAATTCTGTCGAAATTTTTCAAGGAACCAACGTACTTTTACCAGCCGATCATGTGAACCACCCTCGCTATTTGAATCACGGTTTGATTCAAGTCGATTTTGGGTGTCATCAAATCTAACATATCGCGTGATCTCTTTATATCGAGCTTTCGACATTACCGCTCTATAAAAGACAACTCCGTTGACGGAGTCTGTTGACCATAGCTCCTCAATGTTCACTTTGTTGGCATGCATCCGGCCGGCGTTGATAAGAATGCCTAGCCAAGCTTGAATTGTACAACGAGAAACAGGACGATAGTGAGTATCGCCTTTTGCAGCAGCTTCCCCATTCGTATATTCCACAATCCTATCCATCATCTCCATATCAAAAAAATCCATGAAAGCTTTTATTGGTGACGTTATGCTATCTACATCCAATTTGAAACTTCTGTCACAGTTTGATACACTGTCACATTTTGGGAAGAACGAAGGCTTCTTTGTTGACCACTTAAAATCTCCTGCTTTATTGTAAAATTCATTCTCGTCTTCTTCATACGAGAACGGATGTTCTTCACTACACTCTTCATCACTGTCCAAATCCCAAACGTTTTCGTCTACATCCGAGTTTTCTTCGATAATATCAGATTCTGATGAGCACGACATTTTATTTATACGCAAAAACAAGACAGACCAGCTCACAGTACAAAAACAAAACAAATTGCCTGTCAAAATTGGCAAACGCCTCATTTTATCAATTTCAGTTGACTGTCCTGCACGACATTCACTGCTAGAATTGTTTGCATTTTTCTTATATGGAGTTGACATTCACTGATGGAAATGTTGTTTTTCTTCCTTATATGGAGTTTCAAGGTTATGTCAGGCATGCAACGATCTAGAGGCCAGTCCGCCGTGATCTCTCTTTCTTCTCTGGGAACTTAGAAGACAACGGTGTCGGTACTTGTCAAATTGGACAGGTACCGTTGTTTTCTGTATTCCTTGAAAAGCAATGAGGAGAGAAATTGGTCGTTGGTTGAACTATTTTTAATCCGTTAAATTGCATTGCAATGGTTTACATGCATGACCTGATTCGCTACTCACCACATAGTAACGCACATGCGCTAGTGTCACATGCACAAAAAATCGCTAAAAGGTAACGCGAAAAATATTTGTATGGCGAAATGCATCTAACGAATTATTTTTCAAAATTGGAAACTATCTTCGAAAAAATATTTGGTACCGGTTGTAGGTAATCATAATGGCTATCACGCTTACCAAATATTTTTTCAATTCATGGTTTCATTTACGAGATTTTTAAAGTTAGATGCCTTTCCCCATACAAAATAAAACGAGAAAACTTCTTCTGATCAACTGTGGGCAAGAGCAAACCAGGTGTCATCCATTGGGCACTTGTTGCTAGTTCAGTTGTGTTGCTATTTCATAGATTGGAGTTATTTCAAGAATTGCTGAGAATTTCCCAAAATATTACTTTTTTTCAGCCAGATGTTAAATCAAACTCACATATAACATTTTTTTTTTAGTGACTTGTGATATTCGCTTGAAAGTCTTATAATTGAAATTGATACATGTTCAGATTCCTAGAATAAATAATATACTATAATTTACTAATTTGCACGTGTCAAAATGTATCAAATTAGAAACCTTGATATTTTAGCTCGTTCACAAAATTTTTGAGTGAAATTATCTTGATGATGTCTAGATTATTCGCTGAAAAGACAAAGGGGGCACACACAGTTAAGCTGACACGTCCTGTCTCAGAATTGTCTGATCTGTTAGCCTATCAAGTACCTTTTTGCGGCAAGGTTCAATAGCTCGTTGCAAATCAAGCACGGTGCAATTATGAATTGTGGATGTACAGATTATGCCAGAAGACTAATAGAACATAAACCACGTAGTGCTGGTCTGAACTCACATTCTTACATTCTGTCACATCCTTATAAAAATCTAAGACACATGGGTAGAAAATTATAAACCTGCTATCTACTACTAATGTATTAACCGTTTTATTGATATAGAAAAAGATGGTAAACCCGTATTTTCAAAAAAAAATTATCTTGTGAAATCACATGAATTTTACAGCATGAAATAAACAAGTGAAAATGTATGTAATAATTATATCACAGGTACGCTTAGAGTACACTATTATTTCCAGAAAGAATCAACGTAGTCAATGTAGTCAATGAAACTTTACCGATATATGAAAAGTGTTCTCTTGAAAAATCAGGAGGAAAGAGCTGTCACATGACATGTTTTATTGAGTCACTGAAAATGTCCCCTGTTACGGGTTCCCTGAGGGCACCATAGTGGTTCCAGAAACGGCCACAGTGACCAATTATCCTTTTCCAATACATTGAAATACTTCTCATGAACAATCAGGAGCAAAGAGCTATCGCATGACATGCCTTGTTGAGGACCCGAAAATGTCCCCTGTTACAAGTTCCCTGAGGGCACCATAATGATTCCAGGAACGACCAATGTGGTCAATGAACCTTTACCAATACATAAAAAGTTTTCTCTTCTAAAATCAGGAGGGAAGACCTGTCGCATGACATGTTTTTTGTGAAAAACTGAAAATGTCCCCTGTTACAGGTTCCCTGTGGGCACCATCATGGTTCCAAGAACGGCCAAAGTGACCAATGATCCTTTTCCAATACATTGAAATACTTCTCATGTAAAATCATGAGAAAAGAGCTGTCGCATGACATGTTTTGATGAGGACACGAAAATGTCCCCTGTTAGAGGTTCCCTGAGGGCATCCTAATGATTCCAGAAACGGTCAATGTGGTCAATAATCCTTTACCAATACATGAAAAGTTTTCTCTTGAAAAATCAGGAGGAAAGAGCTGTCGCATGACATGTTTTGGTGATGAACTGAAAATGTCCCCTGTTACAGATTCCTTGAGGGCACCATAGTGGTTCCAGAAACGGCCACAGTGACCAATGACCCTTTTCCAATACATTTAAATACTTCTCATGAAAAATCATGAGCAAAGAGCTGTCGCATGACATGTTTTGGTGTGGACATAAAAATGTCCCCTGTCACAGGTTCCCTGAGGGCACCCCTATGGTTCCAGAAACAGCCCATGTGGTCAATGAACCTTTTCATATACATAAAAAGTCTTCTTATAAAAAATCATGAAGAAGAAGCTGTCGCACGACCTATTTTGATGAGAAAATGTAATTGTCCCCTTGTACAGGTTCCCTCGGGGCACTTCCGAAGGCCAGGAAACTTATTGAAAGGCCTGAAATTTCAGTACGATGCACCAGAGTGATCGGCCTTAGATAGGATTGAGTTCATGATGTTGTTTCAAGGACGATCCTTAGGAAAAACATAATAATTATTGAAATACCCCAAATGGCCATAGGCAGGTACCCCAAGGGAATCTGGAATAATTCCGGAACCATCCGGTATTCTACTATTGTTAGCCTTGCTATCAAAACTAGGATAAAAAATGGACCTTGTCTGAAAATTTCATTAAGATTGCTCAAGATTCACGTGAGTTATGATTTTTTAAAGTTGAAAATTCGTGTCCTGAAAGAGCTTGGCCTTTTGAGTGTTAAGAATGATACAAATAATATTGTCCATTCAATAAGAACATATCTTAAAAAAAAGTTTTACGTTGGGATTTAAAACATATAGTTTAAATTTGAAATACTAAGACTCAAAACTACAGCAAAAAAGAATTAGTATTAGTTACTTTCAAACATTGAGAACACCGCAATGCTTTACGGACCCACAAGGAAACGTCATAAACGCAAAATATTAACAATGCCATAAATTATCAAAATATATGATGATTTTTCCATCCAAATTCTCTGTCTGCAGTGTGAGCAAAGGCGGCAAGAGTTGGAGCGGGAAAAAAAATTAAGACATTAGCGAACGAAAATATTACAAAAACACAAATGATGTTCGGAGCAAGTGATGGGAGCCGAAAGAAGCCAGCTAAGCCATTGCATCGATACACAAGAGAGATGCTGGAGGAAGAATACAAGCAGAATTACCAGAGTAGTAGTCTTTCATACAGCGGACCACGTCATTCAAAAATTTAATGTTTTATGCATATTTATTCACCGAGCTATTTCGTAGTGGGTAAGAAGATGAAAGTAATTTCCCAGGTTCTTCTCTCGCTCCGGGCACGCCTTGATGGAGAACCGCAAGAACGCATCCTGGTGGATGTGCAACTATCGCAAGCAACGGGTGCTGCAAAGAGTAATTTGGTATTGAGCTTTTTTTTTTTGTTCAACTGCAGCGGTAACAATCCTTGCCCAAGGCGTTCGGACCGTAACTTTTAAATTAGCCTGTTTCAGACTGCCATTTGTCATTAGTCTAAATGTTTACCGGATCTTTTATTTCTTTATCATTGACTACCGAGTCCACCCATTGTCACTTGTTTCCAGATTTATGAGTCATCTACGGGTAAGGATTGCTACGAAACAATTATAATTGAACCGAGAGGGTTTTTGATAACACAGATGGTCTCCAATTTTTGCCGAAAAAGAATTTGCATAATCGTTTATGATTTACGGGCTCAGTCGACCCAGAGTGAATCCTTTGCAAAAAACGTCAAAAACAGAGGGGATGTCCGGTTTATGTGTAACGAAGAATCTTGAATGTTCTTTAAACTCTATAAATCACTGCGACTTAAAGTGTTGGCTATTTATTCGTGACCCATACATGGCACGTGAGTTACAATTCGTATGATTAAGAATCAAAGTTTCATGAAGATAATTAACCCCATCATCCATATAATTGAAATTCAATATTCTTCCACTGCTGAATAGATTGTTGCGCATTTTTATCGCACCGAAAATAGTCACACAATAGAACTATAATTTAAACAATAACAAAGAATGACAAATGTTTCCATGAATAATCATGAATCAAAAACTTTCAGGGACAAACGGTAAAGCATGGCTACAAGCTGACGATGGTTCCCCATGGAATGGGACTCTTGCCGACCGGAAGATGGAAGAGGAGGCGGGTCGGATTCCGACTGTGTGGTTTCCAAGCGGACATGCTCTGACACCCCTAAGTTTTGCATACAGACCTGGTGGGAGATGAGCAGCAACAACGGCCCCCTTCTGGAACTGTGCATGCAGTCAGTCAGTGTAGATCGCGCGTCAGTTGCGAAAGGGGTGAAAAGTTGAAGCGTGCCTAAAATTTGTAATTTTAATTTTATTCGTGGCCATATTTTACAAAATTTAACACGCTGATTCCGGTGACAATGGGTAGTTCATCAGCGTGAACCTTCAGATACATGCGAACGGCCGATGTGGTGTATCATTCGATATATCAGTTGAGAAGTATTAGTGCGACTTTGTGCTTCGACAAAATCTACTCAACTTTCAAACAACTAGGATTTACTGTTACGCAGCGTAACAAAGATGACATTTTAGCGTGTCTCGAAGACAAATTATGTGTCTCTAGTCGATTTAGGGTTGCTGTATCTGATGCTTTTCTCAGAAATGTTCCAGCACGTCACAATTTTTAGCTACAGATCGCCAAATTTTGTATAAAACACTGTTTTCTATGATGTTCTTTCTATGTCAATAACGGTATTTTGATGCTTGAGACAAAAACTGTTAATCAATGGTAGAGTCCATTCATAACACGAATACCATTACCCCGAACTCCATATACCCGAATGACATCAACCCTAATTTCAATATCACGGGGAAAAGTCATCAATGTCATCATGCCAAGATAATTGTAAATTCGGGGAAATAGCATTCGGGGTTAGGGAATTCAGGGTAATGACATTCGGATTAATGGGGTAGAATCCTGCGGGACACGTTTTCATCTCAAGCATCAAAATATCAAATTCGGGGTAATGGGGTAGAATCATTCCGCAGTGTTATCAAGTGTCGATGAAAATTATCAATAATTTAAGACAAAAATCGTTGCACGCATCTCTGCCATGTAAATTGCATTGTATATTAAGCTAAAGTTAGGTTAAGTTTATTAAGAACGATTTTTTCCTTTCTATTTAACCGTTACTCTGTACTGAACTGTACTGAACATGCTATATAAATATAAAAGCGCGTACAATTTCAATTCAAATCTTTCAAATTTAATTAAAAACCAAGTGTCTCAGGACTTTGAAAAAAAAATCTTAAATTATAAATTAAAAATTGTTTTGGATAAGTTTCGGGGGACTGCTTTGAATAAAGTAACAACAATCATTGAAAAAACAAGAACAAAAATGTGGAGATCCATGACGATGACGGAATTTTTTACATCCTCGAGAAACTTCAAGAAAGTTGTTTATCGTTCATGGATGATATATTCAACATATGTTTTCAGATGGCATATTATCCACAAATACTACAAAATTGTACCAATCATGAAAATTATTATAATTGCAGTTTCCCTAAGGGATTTCTTCAGTGATTCTTAAAATGATTACTTCAAGATTTTTTCTTCCAGGAATTGCTTCTGGGATTCCTACACGATTTTCTCTAGAAATTCTTTCAAAAATTACTGCAGAAATACATGTAAAATTTACTCCAGAAATTTTTATAGTGATTCAACCCAGAATTTCTCTAACGATTCATTAAGGAATTCTTCTAGGGATTTTACCAAGAATTTCTCCAAGCATTCATCCAGAAAGCCTTTAGTAATTTCACAAGAAATACTGCAACAAAATTCATCTCCACCGCGGGATTCCCTCAGGATTTACTTCAGAGATTTTGACATTTTTTGAGAGGTTCCCCCATGTTTTAATCCGGGGATTCTACTTGCGAATCTTCAGAATTTATTGGATTAAAAGTTCTTTCGAAGATTCTTCCTGGTAAATTCTGGAAATTCTGGCGTGCCTCTGGTGATATTCCCAGTGTTAACCCTGGAAAAACTTCTGGGTAAATTCCTTAAAAAACTCCTATCCCGGAAAATTACTGGTGAAGTCTGTGAAGGAATAACTGGTGATTTTTTTTATAGGAAATTGGTTTTTTTTTCAGAATGTTTTGATTTCAGCTTAAATCCTTGTAGGTTTTCCCAATGGAAATCTTAGAGAATTACCAGGGAGATTTCCAGATGAAATTAATGGACGAAATCCTTAGAGAAATCCCTGTAGGATTTATGTAGGGGATTTTTATTTGGAACCCCGAGACAAAATCCCAGCGGAATTATTAAAGGAATTCCTGGTAGAATTGCTGAAAGAATTCTAGGGAGATTCCCTGAAAGAATTGCTTTTTTTTAATCTCAGGAGCAACTTCTGATAGAATCACTGGAGAATATACTGGTAAATTCCTTGATTATTGGTGAAATTCTCATAAAAAAGTCTGTTAAATCCATGGAGAAATTCTTGATAACCTCCAAGAATCCCTGGAGATATTCTGCGAGAAATTACATGGAATATTCTGGTAGGAATCCCTTGAAGAATTCCGGGATTAATTCCTTAAGGAATTTCGGGAGGAATCTCTCGATGAATGATTTTCTTGAGGATTTCTGCTTGTGAAATCTTTATGAGCATTTTCTGGTAAAATCTCTAGAGGGATTCTTGATAACCTTCGAGAACCTTTAGAAATATTTCGGGAGAAATTCCTTGAGAATCCCGTAAGAAATTCAAGGAACTTGAAGAATTACTGGAGGAATCTCTTGAAGAGTTCCCCAGAGAAACCCCTGGAAGATAATTCTAGTAGCACCCCTTAATGAATTCCGGGGGAAATTCGTAATAACTAGCCTGTTGAAACCCAGAATACCCGTAGAGGAATCCTTCAACGAACATTTAGAAGAACTCCTGATATAATCCCTGGCAGAACTTCCGATGGAACCCCAGAAGGTATTTCATAATGAAATCTTAAAAGTATTCCTAATGGAATCCATGGCAGAACTTTTGATGGAATACCTGCAGAAGCTCCTAATGAAATCTGTAGAAGAACTCATAATGAAATCCCTAGACCAACTTTTGATGGATCCTAGGAAAAACTTCTGATTTACAAAAATATACCGTGAACTAGATCATGTATCTGTGACCAATGATGGTAGTTCACGGTGTATTTTTGACAGTTCACGTTTTCCAGAACGCTTTTTTGAGCGTGTACTGTAATTCCTAGGTGAACCTCTGATGTAATCCCTGGAGGAACTTCAGATGTAATCTCTGAAGGAATTAGGGTCGCGGAAGTCATCAGAAAGCTTGAAAATAAATCCAAGCTGCCGGTTTGCCTTCGCGATCACGTCATTGTAGTGTGGCTTGAAATTCATTTCCTGGTCAAGAGTGATGCCCAAATCTTTAACCTGATCCACTCGGTTGAGAACTGTATCACAAATCCGGTAATCGAAAATAAGAGGCTGTCAGTCTGTCTGTCTGCGGTGGAATGAAATGACATTGCATTTGTTGACGCTGAGTGTCAGAAAGTTTGAAGAGCACCAATTTGCCATTATGTTCACCCGTGATTGCAGCAATTCGCAGTCCGCAGTGCTGTCGATGATCATGTAGATTTTAACGTCATTTGCATAGAACAACCGACATCCAGGAGGTAGCAGCTGAGAGAGTTCGTTGATGAACAGCAGGAACAGAAGCGGTCCAAGATTACTGCCCTGGGGTACTCCAGATGAATTTGTGAAGCTCTCAGATTGCGATAATCCAATTTTCACGTTTGTTTGTTAGATATGACTCAAACCAACGCACTAAGGAATGAGAAACTCCAAGTTTATCAAGCTTAGCTAGCAGAATGCAGTGATCCACTCGGTCAAACGCTGCTTTTAGATCCGTATAGATTGTATCAATTTGCCCACCGGAATCCAGAGTACAAAGGCAGAGAGAAACAAATTCAGTTAGGTTTGTAGTAACCGATCGCTTCGGAAAAAATCCATGCTTAGCAGTTGAAATAAAAGATTTACAAGAATTGAACAAAGCATCGTTTATGAGAATCTCGAATAATTTGGAGCAGAAGCATAAAGATGTGATGCCTCTGTAGTTATGCACATCTTTCTTATCGCCTTTTTTATAGAAAGGAAACATGCTGGAAACTTTCCATTCATCAGGAAACTTGCCTTCCTGCAGTGATCGGGAAAATAACTTGGCCAAAGGAGTGGCCAGCGAATGGGAGCAATTCTTTAAAATGCAAGACGGAATTCCATCCGGTCCAGGCGCATGTGACATTTTCAGTTTTCTGAAGGCTGTTTGGACAGTTTGTTCATCGATGATCTCATATGTCGAAATATATGATTTTTTATCATCTTTAACAGTTCATATACACATCAATATAGGATTCCGATAAAGTTTATCTAGATATATGATTTTGATTGTATATTGATATACGATGTCTGGTTTGCTGGGTACCTGGAGGAGTTCCTGGTGAAATTCCTGATGGAAATCTTGTAGCAATTCTGGTACAATCAATGGAGATATTTCCCTGTTGAACTTTTGATGGAATCACAGGTAGAACTGATGGTTGATTTGTAAAAGAAATGTTAAAGAAATAGGATAAAGATAAAACGCTAGTAAAAAAAATGTAGAGATAACTCAGGAGCGCACATCTGTTAGGACACCGTGACGTCAACACTGCGTAAATTCACGCATTTTTACTTACCAACTATCTGCATCGGCAGTTTATGGGACGCCGAAACTTGAATTTGACATGTTGATGCTCGTGCAACAATCCTACAGATAGTACGATCAGTACGTCATACATTCTGCTCCGCCCACCGGTGGTTGGAACTGAATCATTATTTTTTATTTTAGCCGACCGATTCGCCAACCGTCAAATTGGTTCCACAACCTGGCGGCGGAGTCAATGTTGGTCAAAAAGTCTGAGTCGTCTGTGGGTTGCATAACATTTTGAAATCACGTAAAATAATTCACATATGAAGAAACAGCTGATTGTATTCGCAAACACTACAACAGTACCACGTTTTTCAAGAAAGGGTTTAATATTTGAACACTACAACAGAATTCCAGCAGAATCCAGAAAGCTCAATGTAGAATAATGAAGCATACATTACGGAGACATTCTATGATCGATGATATTCTATGCTAAGATATCGGGATTATTTTTAGTAATCTTCATCAAAGAATGCATATTGATACGCTACCCAATTCCGTTATAACGCGGCTATCCTCGTTGGGTAAGCTAGTAATTCAACACCAGCTGTCAAATCGTAAACATCATATTATTTATCAGAATTGAGTCCGACAGATTTCCTGTAAGAGCAGGTTTTCCTCAAGGCAGCATTCTGAACTCATTATTGTACAAAAAATTTTCCGACTTAACTGAGTTACCTCAGGGATGTCAAAAATCTTTGTTAACGGATGACAGAGAGGCCTGTGAAACGAAACCTGAATGCAATCTGTAGTAGATTGCAAAATAAGTTTGCATATGTTTTCTTCATATTTTCAAACATTTCACTTTATGCTCCAAAAACTAAACTTATAATGTACCCAGAGTTGCTCGCTGTCACTATCAACGCTTAAAATTTGATGATTTATTATTATGATTAAGCAGTTGAAATGGCAATTTATCAGTATGATATTTTTGACAGTGTTGCAGATAGGTTGAAACTATTTGTTGGTCATTGAAAAACAGTAATAGCATGGATAATTACCACGTGATCACTCATTCCGCAGTGATTATGATCTAGAGTGCGATGTCGCATCACTGCTGTTGGTTGTCAAATCAAAGTGATATTCATAGCTCGCAAGTGAAAGTGATAGTTTTAGACCATCAGCTGATATGATTGATATTAAGCAACTCTGAATGTACCCACGAAAACAAAGAAGTCTTCTATGGACCGATGCACGAGTTCATTATTTGACGTTTGAGCAATGCCGTGTTATTCATGTGACCATGGCAACGAGTGAACTTGGCACCGCTCAAACGTCAAATTAGTGGACTCGTGCATTAATCCATTTGAAATCTTCAAGCAAACATGTCACAATACGTGACGACATGAAGTTTAGTATCTAGGAACATGTAGAGTAAAGTGGGGCAAAAGTTCGAGTGGGGCAAGAGTTTCTTTTTAAGATTTCTAGCTCAAGTCAAATCAAAACTTAGAAATGTCTTGGTGGTTCGAATGCTATTCAAGTAAGAGACTTTCACTCCAAATATCATAAAAATCGATTGAAATTTGGAATAGTTATGGCAATTTGTTGTTTTTCGACGTAAATATTGTAATATTTGGTCAAACTTTCGTTGCATGGAACCAAATGAAGATAACATATTTTTCAATATTTTATGTAAGGGCGTTTCTAGGCCTATCATAAGGATGCTTTGACATGTATTAGTTTTTCCATAAATAGTTGGAATCAGTTTTTGGCCCATAGCGGGGCAAAAGTTCGAATCTGCGGGGCAAAAGTTCGACCCATGTATAAACCCACGGAAAATTTTTCAAATTTCCAGAAATCTACATATTATCTTCAAATTTAGCAAAATTTGCCTGATCGTGCGAAAAATGTCACAAAAATTTTACATTTTCACTTAGTTTTGCGAAAAACTGCTATTTTTAGGTGTATTACAATTAACCCTGTTTTGGGCATTTTTGGATGAAAATTTAGTGTGTATTTTTCGGCAAACATAAGTTTACGGCTGGTATAATGTATGCCTGGTATAAAAGTATTGATATTTTGTGTTTTAGCCAACGAACTTTTGCCCCACACTAGATTCGAACTTTTGCCCCACCGGTGGGGCAAAAGTTCGTTTAAGACAATCAATTTTGAAACTGTTATAACTAAAAATGGGTAAACATTTTGACACAAGTTTGTTCAGCAAAGTTATAGCCAATATGTTGAAGGTTCGCTGTATGGTATTTGTTTTGTTTCATCTGCTATTATTTTCCTGGAAACTTTGATTATACCACTAAGGTCGAACTTTTGCCCCACCACTCTATACTAAATATCAGAAATGACTGTACCGGTGCCAATAGTGGATTACCTTAGCATAAAAAAAACTTAACATGACGACGGAAAGTCCTACAAATGAGCTTTTGGCGACAATCGAAAGTTTTCAACTTCTACCTCCAGAAAATGTAAAAATTGGTACCTACACGTGTTCCAGTAGTTGCGCTTATAATCCAATAGTAGCCGTTCGAGAATTATACAAGAAATTTTTAACAAAATTTTCGATTTCCATACAAGTTTGAACTTTTATCATGCAGAAATAATAAAGATCTTTGGAATGATGAATAAAAATTATCTCTTTGGTTTTTCTTTTATTTCTATTCATCTACTTAAATTACTGCTTTCATCCGTTGATCCACTAATGAAACACGACGGAAACTACTGAGGCAAGGGAGCTGAACTTTAGTGTAAAATGTATTCATTTATTTATGTTTTTGATCGATTGAAAAGCAGAAATTTGTCCAATTGACTAAATTGAATCTGGTCTATACGACATGTCGTTTTTATTGAAAATATAAGTTTTGTTATACACTTCAATCTACTGGTACATTCATACCATTGGTACCGGCACCAACACTTTTCAGAAATTGCAATAACAATAAGAAATCTTTAATGAGCCCAGGACAATTAAACCTCCGCCGGGTAAAGTTAGATGCTATGCCACCGTCACAAAAAGCACGTAAGCCCACAGGTCCTAGTCAATATATAAATTATCTCAACATCATTTTGTGCTTACTCAGCTTAAATCTAACTGAATGTATAACCAGAATCAATTTTGTTACACTTGTAATATTATATCTGCAGTGCGAAATAAGCTGTTAATTACGTTAAATCGAATTAAATTTGTTTTGTTTTCCGTCATCCAAGCTTAACACTCAGTAAGTTTCAGAACATGCCACATCTGTATGTCCCACCGTGCGCATTGTTTCTATAAAAAATTTCGACAGTACCAACGAACGTAAAATTTTCGCTCGAGTTTCTCCCACTGTGCCCGCATAAACTTGATGTGAATTACGAGAATGTTCCCAAGTTCGCTCACTAACTTTATTTGATCGTTTTATTTCCATTCTTATACCAATTCACACTCTCGCTCAATAAAAATCACTCCTTGGAGGCACGGTGGACGTCTGGCGCTTTGATATCTTTGAACTCCGGCAAGAAATAACGCAGTCGCTTCCATTGATGCTCACTCGTGGCTCTCGGCGGCACTCACACTCACTCTCTCGTGTGGAGTGTTTCGTTTTCGTGCGTTCGGGTTCACTCAGTGGCACTCTCCGTCTGTGGCCATAAATAACCATTTTATATACGAGGTCGTTTCACGATACAAAATAAAAATACAATATCTCACTCGCACGAATCATCCATCTTCCGGAGGCACTTTTTCTCTTCTTTTTTTTGCTTCTCGTAGCACACCCAACGATACTCACTTCTCCTAGAATGGTTTATGAGATTTGCTCCTCCTATTTGTTGTCTTTTTTGCACCAGAATCCCGGCCTGCGTCGGTGTTGGTGAGACGCATCGTATCCTATTTCACGGTTCATTCCGGATCTGGACCGTCAACGATTGGGCTCGGACGAGTGGATGCTGCGACGGCGGCTGAGCATATGATTTTTATGTTTTTCGACCCGACGACCAAAACACATTAAAAAGAACTCACCCGAGAGCCTTGTGGCAGCGCACGTGAGTTGACTCTACCGACTTGCCCGTATTTCAGGTTTGGTTGGTTCAGGCTCGTTGCTGATTTTGGTTCATCTTCGAGGCTGAGTTATGATACAACTGGTCCGCTCAGCATTTCTGCATGGTCGTATTTTACTCAACGAAGAGAGGCTTCGAGCGGTCTGCCCGCCAGACAGAGAGTCACCCACCAACACCAACCGGGAATCGGCCATAAAGGTGACCGAGATTCTCATAATAAATTTAAAATTCGTTGAGAAGGAAAATATACTTTACGACCGATGCACACACATACGTTCAAATGGAATTGTAAGGATCTCTTCTCGCTCTGTCGTAAAGCAGGTTTCGGCAAGAGTTACATTTATCTCTTTTTATCATAATTGATTGTTATTGTTGTTTCACGCGGTCGTCACTCGGATGGTTTATGTGAGAGAGTCCCCTTGAAGATCGGGTTGGCAGCCATGGATGGGAGGTTGGTTTGATGCGGGAGAATCCCTGTAGCAATAAAATACGACGATGAGATTGGACACACGGGCGCTACCCCGCTTTGATCCCCTCCCTCCTCTGTGACAAGAGCAGTTGCCGGCTCTTGTCACAGAGGAGGGAGGGGATCAAAGCGGGGTAGCGCCCGTGTGTCCAATCTCATCGTCGTATTTTATTGCTACAGGGATTCTCCCGCTTCACATGTGAGCTCTCGGCTGTTCGCACACAATTCACCAGAGTGAACAGCAGAGAAATCGTATTTTATGGTTTTAGTTTGATAGAAATCGTAAAGAAATAAACATCAATTAGAAAAGCATAAAAGAAACACAATAAAAGTACACAGTTGAGCGGCTGTCGCATTTGGATTTTCTGCTCTTCGCTGCATTGTCGATTGTTGCGTTTTGCTCCGCGGAAGACAAAACCAAAAACGGAGACGACACGAACAATCATAACAAATCGTAAAATTTTATAGTTATTGTAATTTACGAGGTGTTTACGACGCCGGGTTCAAACGTCTGACCGACCGAAGTTAGGGTTAATTGTTTGTTGACCGGCCACGTGAAACTTTGCTCACCGAAAGGCTGAGACTGCAAGCGACGGAACGCGAAATTTCGTGCAAAACTTACCCGTGGGCCGAAAAGTTAAGTGCAAATCCCCAGTGATTGAGCGGTGCTCTGCGTTCTTGTCTCCTGAGAAGCTAGTGTTCCTGAAAGAAGCCAAAATCTATCTTAGTAGAAGAAGAAAAATTGCTACAACACATACAAATAGTTGAAAGCATGCAAGAAAAATAGTGCAATCCGCAAATTAAGTGAGAAAATTTGTTTTACTCCAAGTCCCATCCATTCAATGTGCTAATAGAAAAGTGTAAATAATTAAAAATATATTACCGATATACGACGTGCAAAAATAGTAAGAAAATTAAAACATCTAAGCTGCAATTTGATGTAATAAAAGCAAGTACTAAGTTTCGCAGATTACGGTGAAAAAGTGAAAGTCGAAATACAAAAATATAATTTAAGTGCCAGTGTCATGCGTAAGCGGTTCGTGTGAACGGTCAGAGATTGACTTCATCGGAGGCAGTTTTCCCGGAGGTAAGTGAAAGAGACCATCTCTGATTGTATGTTCATCCGACGGGCCAAGCGTTCAAATTGTGCAATCTTTCAGTAAATGCACAGTAAAAACACAACTGTAACATCACTGCAATTTAAATACACATCACTCTCGTCGTAAATATTCATAAATTAAATATAGAACATTCGAGAAAACTTTGAACTACTTTTTTAAATCGATCACTTTGCTCTACACAATATTTTCAATTCGAAAAAATGTTTCACTATGTTCATATATCAATAATTTTGTATATTTTTACAATAAATTCAATTTTATTTTTTGTAATAACCACGACGCGAGTGATCTGAAACATCGACATTGTGACATTGTAGTAAATTTTTACGGTGTAACTACAACATTTTTTTGAATTTTATACCATTACAGTATTTTAGAATAAAACAACATAAGTTAAAATTAAATATCAACTGGATTGTCTAGATTTACTAGTGTCGCGCGAATTTTTGTAACTTTGTACAACACCCTTGGATTGTTATGTTTAACATGAAATACCTCGCATGTTTAACATGAAATATTCAATCTAGAATATAGAAAAACCATCTTCGACAGAATTGTTTAGGTGATAAAGGGCAGACATGCGGTGATTATTCAGTTTCAGAATTCCGCCACCAGGCAGCTCTAGTGTGCACGAAAGTTTTGTTTTGCATGTATCTCAGGAGCCTGACCACTTAGAAAGATGGCATCTTCAGCAAACAAAATTCGAGATTTTGCCACCAGGAGATGCTAGTGATCATGAAACTTTTGTTTTGAGGATATTTCAGGAGCCTGACCACTTAGAAAGATGGCGTCTTCGGCAGAATTGTTCAGTACCTCAAAAGCCATGTCTTATTAGGCCTTGAAATTGGAGATTGACTAAAATAATGATAGCTCTTAAGTTACTGAACAACTTTGCCGAAGACGCCATCTTTTGAAATGGTCAGGATCCTGAGATATCTGAGAAAAAAAAACAAAAGATTCATGCATAACAGCGTCGCCTGGTGGCAAAATTTTTAATCAACTTTCTCAAATTATGAAAATCCTTGAGTTGCTAAACAACTTTGTCGAAAACGCCATCCTGCTAAATGGGTATGCTCTTCAGATATCTGCAAATTAAAAGTCAAAGTTTCATGCACACTAGTGCCACCTAGCGGTCGAATTCCGAATTAAATGAGATACCATCAGATAGCGCTCCACTTTCAAAACAACTGTGCTGCGACCCCATGTTTCGAAATTATTTGAATTTTGAAATATATCGATTTCAAATTGTAGTCTACTCGAACAATATACAGTGCGTTGATTATCATGCGAATTCTATGTGCATTTGTTGATTTTACCGCATTATGAAGGGCCAGACTGTAAACAAAAACTGTTGAGCATTGTACTTAAGAAGATTCTTGAGGAATATGTTTTGGTTTGGTGTCGATAGATATGTTTGTTGTGAAATGATAGCACTGCGGAACACGTTTTTATCTCAAGCACCAAAATAGCGCTATTCATTCAATTAAAGGTTGCTGTATCCATTGCCGTTTGCAGAAATATCATAGCACGTCTAGTTTTTGAGAAATTGGCTGTTAAAAATGCAAAAATTGACTATTTTAGCCAACTTGCATGCAAGTTTGCCAGCTTGTAAGGCAATTTATTCGCTTTATTTGCCATAGAGTTCAAACATATAACAATACTTTTCAACAAAGTTTATAATACTTTCGATGTGAAAAAGTTATTTGTTATTTATTTTAATCACCCTACCAATTTGAAGAAGCAAATCTCAAGTACCACTCCATGTAACGATGTGAAAAAATTATCATATAATTCTATATATATATAGTGCACAACTCATACAATTTTCAGCTTCATCGGTTCACTAAAACTCGAGATTTGCTTCTGCAAAGTATTGATGAACATTGTTAGAGTGAGACAAAGGTAGGGCAAATAACACGGTCTCTCTTGTCATCTTAATTTCAAACAAAAAGCAGTTTACATATTTTTTTAAATTAAAATAATGAAACTTAGATATCTCAGAGGGTTTTGTCACTGTATTTTTTTTTTGACTTAGGTGAATCTGCACAATTTTGTTTCTTCTCATTTATTCATAATTTTAGAACATTTAAAATTAGTGACAGCAAATGTGTATGTAAAAAAGTGAAATTTGCGTAGAATATCTATAAATAAACGAAACCCGAATTTAGTACTAAGGTACCCCGGGGTAAGTGGGACCTTCCATCATAGCTGAGTTAGGAAAAGTTGATCAAGGGGGTGTTCTTTTAGAAAGATGGAGATACAATGATACGGAATATATTATTTGTAATGTATTTAGCAAAAAAAAATATTGTTATTTTTATTACAATGTGCTCCTTGTAACAGTTGTAAATTAAGCGCAATTTTCAACTCGCATGATAAATTTCAACACGTTTTTCGTTATGCATTAGCTTGGGATAAAAATCAAAGTGTTATAAGTTGAATTACCATCGGTATGCTACATTTTCAAGTATTATTACAAGCTACTAACAATAAACAGGGGGCCCAGATAGCCGTAGCGGTAAACGCGCAGCTTTTCAGCAAGACCAAGCTGAGGGTCGTGGGTTCGAATCCCACCAGTCGAGGATCTTTTCGGGTTGGAAATTTTCTCGACTTCCCAGGGCATAGAGTATCTTCGTACCTGCCACACGATATACGCATGCAAAAATGGTCATTGGCATAGTAAGCTCTCAGTTAATAACTGTGGAAGGGCTCATAAGAACACTAATCTGAGAAGCAGGCTTTGTCCCAGTTGGGACGTAATGCCAGAAAGAAGAAGAAGAAGAAGAACAATAAACAGGTACCGTTTTGATTCATATTACAGACAGTTTCAAATTCCGGACACGCTACTTTGTATGGGAAACATTTCACACGAAATGTTTCAATTTTTGCCGTTCAAAAGTTCTCACTTTCAAGGCACGTTTTAATGAGCATTTTCCATAGATATATATTAAGATGTATAATGTCCAACTTCCTTAGGCGTCTCACTAAACGATTTCATTTGTTGATTTGACTTTTCTATTTATGATTTATTTGACCTGTCCGGAATTCGAATCAAAGTGTCCGGAATATGAGGCAAAAGTAAGGAAGCGTCCGGAATAAGAATCATGTAAAGTCCACACATTTCTGTTTATTTAAAATTATTCATGTTGTGGAATCGAAATCTTCACTCACCATTCGAAAGTTAAGCGGATTGAAGGGGTTCGATAACGTGGAGGAATCCTACGGATTGATTTATTTTATATGCTTTCTGATGAGTTATACTTCACTGAGACCATAAGATTCCGTAATATGAATCACAGATAACAGATGCTTATGCTAGAACAAAAATTTTCTTTAAAAGCTGTGTAAATACTCAAACAAAAACTCCTTGCAATCACTAGCGCCGCCACACAACGAATTGCGTCAATCAGTGGTGAATATCAGTATTTTGAAATATTTCATATTCATCACTAACATCGTCATGGGAGCGCAGCGATGACAGCGCCACAGCGATGTTGCTATTTGTGTTGCCGTTCAAAATGACCGTTAATTGTCTTACACAGTTTTACAATCGGACTTCAACGTCTGTTATCTGTGTATGAATCAACACGGTATTTTGTTTTTATTTCGTATGAAAGTTTCTATGGTCTTACTAACCCCGAAATATTTTTATACCCGGAGGAAGTGGGACCTAGCAAAACAAGCACCAGAAACAACATTTTTCTGACATGTTTCAAACATTTTCTTAGTGAGAAACACTAAACTAATTTATAACATTGATAAATTGTTTGAGAGGAAGACAAAATTTCTAATTTTACTATATAAAATGTTTCCTTTTTTATTGTTCATCCGTATAATTAGCGTTACGTATGTTATGGTTGATCCCTTATGTGCGTCAAATATGAATTCAAAATAAAACAAATCTAAGACTTATCAATCCTATTATTGCAATGGTAGACATACTAATGGGGATTGACGCATGAAACTGAATGAATCCAACTGAACCCGTTTAGCAAGATATCTGCGTCTAATGCAGTGTTTCCCAACCGGTGATCCGCGAGGGCCTTGACGGTTTTCCAGGGAGTCCGCGAAGCCATTGTAAACAAGTGTCACACTTTTTGATAGATGCATAGATGTGAGGAGTCTCTATGTTACCTTGTTTTACTAGAGTTCATTATTTTCTAATTGCAGAATTATGATACTTCACATATTATGACATTATTTTGGCGGACGGATCTGGTGTAGTGATTAGAACACACGCCTCTCACGCCGAAGACCTGGGATTGAATCCCATCCCAAGATAGTAACTTATGACGCAAAAGTTGTAGTGACAGCTTCCTCCGAAAGGGAAGTAAAGCCGCTGGTCCCAAGAGGAACTAGCCCACGGCTAAAAGTCTCGCAAATAAAGATAGAAAAAAAACTTAGCATATTTTCAAAATTATAAAGTGATATGTGTTCTAAACTGCGCCATTATGCCAATTAAATATTCAGAAGATCTATCAGCAGGATATCTGTTTAGAACCTTAAATGCTGTATTGAACATTGATAGATTTCGGCGAATAATCTGACGAAGTTTTTTGAGAGATTTTGTTTAAATTTCTAATTGTATATGGTTGGTTCACATGAAAATAAATCTCTTCTCTAAAATCTAAACAATAGCTTCGGAAGCTGATTCTTGGTTGACATCTAATAAAATTTTTTAAACAGTCTCTGGTGACACCTCCTTGAATTACTAGTAAAATCCTTGAGGAATTCCAAATTCCAAATATCAACCTTGACACTTGTGATCTTGTTTGACATTCACTTTTTCGACAAAAATGCCATAGGGCATATAGTTTTAACACTGGGGTTGTTCCTATCTGACATTTCGGAAGGGACACGGAAAACAAAATATACCCAAAATTCGAGTTTAAACCAAGGGGTGTGACAAAATCTCAAAAATCATAAAAAAAATGTTTTTTGTACTTAAACCAATGAAAATCATTTAAAAATTGAGTAAACATGTGTTTCTGCCCTAAACTTAAGCGTTTGGTAATAAAATTGAGACAGGGCTTTAGGACCCTATTTTTACTAAAGTTTTCGAGAGGATCAAAGCACATTTATTTCTTTTTCTAAGGTACATTACAGACGCAATTTTTGGGTATGTCTGTAACTCTGAGGTTTTTGGCAGTTGTTCCCTGATCTTGTGAACAGGATCCTATCGATCTTTTTGGTGCTTGATGCAATCATTCACAGAAATCCAGCTGTATATATAGTTTGATTCTCAGTTTGAACTTTATTAAGTTCAACTAAATTTTTCGTTTTAATGGGTCCGCAAGATGTTTGTGAGCCTTCAACATCGTGGGCCTCAACTTCAGAAAGGTTGAGAACCACTGGTCTAATGGTTCATTTCAAAACTTTCTTCTAAGACCTTCATATTTTTTTAAGATCCAATTTTCTCCGGGGTACCTTATATTATTTAAATTCATTAGGGTTTGTATCTTTTGAGAGATACGTGTACTCCTCAACTGTAAGGCCGTCTTGAGTGTCGTGTCTAATTCATGGATTACTACAGTTATCATTTCAAATTATTTGATAAACCAAATAAAATTTCAGAATTGTGGAATAAAGGAATTTTAATCTGTGAAACAGTGTTGCCAATAAGCATTGTCTTTAATGTTAAAATTTAAGACCCATTACATTGATACGTTTTTTGCAATCAAATACACATAATTTTCGAAGCGTTGTGAGTTTATCTCAAGAAACAAGTTGATAAAACAAGAAAATCGCTTTTTTACACTCAATGAAAGCAATATTAACGTGAATGAACTGTCAGTGATTTACCTAAATTGGCAATTCGATCAATTATTATTTTGAATTTCCTTAGTTTTAGTTTTAATTTATTATCTTTAAAAAAACTTGTCTTTTAGCAGAAAATTTTAAAAGTTTGGCTTTCTGCCTAGATTTTCCCACAATGTATGATTATGAATATTATTTTATTTATTTATCAATTATCGTGATAAAAACCGCGCCAAAAATATTTCGTCAATCCGGTTCATGATCGCCTCTCTCCATCATCGAATGCGAATGCGAATACGGGAGCTTGCTCGGTCACACGCCTACTTGGTCCGACCGGATTGGAAGCAGACACTATCCTTATAGGTCTGTTATCCGGCTTTCTTGCAGTATACTCTACCCAGCGTATATTTCCAGTATTAGACACAGCTCGTGGTTCATCCATCACTGCCACTCACCGTTCTCGCGTACGCCTCCGAAGATCGTCCTTAGCGCCCGGCGTTCGGAACCCCAAGAGCTTGTAAGTCCTCCTCGAGCATAGTCCATGTTTCATGCTTGAAGAGGACTACCGGTTTTATGAGCGTTTTGTACATCGTGAATTTGGCGCCGAGGTGAATCTTTCTCGACCGCCACTGGTGATAAGCCTTCATATCGCTCTACTGAGCTTGTTGTCACCCATCAGCAAGGATCCACGGTAGACGAACTACTCCACTACCTCGAAAGTATCCCCATCTATCGTGCAACTGCTTACTCGGTATGTACCGACTTTTGTTGCTACGCTTTTCAGATGATGACCATTTCAATTTTTCTCCTAATAATATCCTTGTCATCCGCGAAGCAAACATATTGACTGGATCTCGTGAAAATAGTACCTCAACTGTTATGTCCAGCTCTCCGCATGACACGAAAATTCATCGCACTGTTGTAGTCTCAAGCGCAGATTTACACATCGTCCATTGTTGCTCTAACAAATCTTGTGAGCTTGTCGGGTAAGCTGTTTTCATCCATAATATTCCATAGCATCATACGGTCAGTTACTATCGTATGCTGCTTTAAAATCTGTGAACAGGTGGTGCGTCAGAACCTCGTACTCACGGAATTTCTGGCAAAACCGCACGGAAAAGATATAATCGGGCGACCGTCTATGAAATCCGCTTGATAACTTCCCACAAAATCGTTTGCTATAGCTTAGAGACGAGGGAGGATCATCTGTGATAACACTTTCTAGGCGGCGTTTAGGATAGTGATTACACGATAGTTTTCACACTCCAGTATGTTGCCCTTTTTAAAGATATGGCATATAACGCCTTGCTTCCACCCCTCCGGTAGCTGTTCCGTCTCCCGGATTCTGACTATCAGCCTTTGAAGACAAGCGGTCATCCTCTCCGGGCTGCTGTTGAAGGGTATTCTTAACTGGAGCTGGTTGGTTTTAGCCTTCCGCTATGCTGACGTAGCCATCACCTTCGCTGTCTTGACCATCTGTGTCTGTGTTATTTGCACAATTCAGTGCTGCTTCCAAATTTTGATCACCTCCCACTCGTCCATCAAGATGCTCCCATTCTTTTCCCTGCACATTTCAGCTCGCGGCAGCGTTTCATCGTTGATGGATGCTATGACTAGCAGTCCTCCAGCAGTCTTCAAGCGCTAGATTGTACCGAGGCGGGCGTCAGTACCGCACATCGTTGATAAAAGTAGTTTTGGTCGCAGTTTCATCATCACCAGGTAGTGGTCGGAGTCAATGTTAGCGCCACGATAGGTTCTGACGTTGGTTATGTCGAAGAAGTGTAGTCCATCGATCAGAACGTGATCAATTTGCAATTTTGTCTTCTGTGGTGAACTCCAGATAGATCGATAAGGGAGGCTGTGCTGCAAATAGGTGCTAAGAATGGCCAATAGACAATTTCACAAAAATCAAAATTTCTGGGATTGAACCAGTCACCCTCTAGTCCTAGTTGCAATACTAAAACAAATAAGCCACACATTTTGTTTTTATTAGAAGCTTGGTGATTTTTTAAAGTTTTCATCAAATTTAATTTAAAAACAACTAAAAATTGGAAATTTTCATATCGTTAAATGATTTATATTATCAAAAATCCATACACACTCCAAACTTCGACTCGAATAAAGAAGTAAAGGATTGACGCTGTTCTTAGGGGGGTCACTCAAAATACACTTGATTCAAAGTTCGAATATATAAAAGAAAATGTTAAATAGGCAACATTTTCAAATTGTCCGATTCTCTATTCATTTGTCTGTAAAAGAGATCATACTAACCATACCCATTTTTAATCATTCCGTTTGGACGATACAATGGAGTTATGCTTCCATAAATCCATAAGCACTCATTTTCCGCCACCTGCTAAAATTCATGTGAATCGGATCACCAAAAGCATAGTAAAAGATATTTCGCATTGACTTTGTCATTCTTCTGTGCTGTGACTGACCCTGTAAGATCCTTACGTCAGCAGTTTATCGCTTCTAGAACGGTTGCAATTAACTACAAGGACATTCATCCCAAGTACCTAGGTTCTTTCGTGTTGTTACTTTGTTGACAACCGAATGCAACACACCGGGCAATAAAGCAATTTTTACTGCGATAATAAAACTGCAAATTTTTTGAGCAGCAAATCTGTCGTGTCTTTTTGTACGTGTTTTGCACTGCCATCGTATCGTTGCCTTCTCGTTGCGTATTGTCTGGTGAATGCCACCGTGGCTTTGTACGGTTTCTGGTAAATTAAATAATAAAACAGATTCCAGAGAATCCGATTCCCATGTCTCTAAAAAAGCCGATGTTCAGTCAGAGGAAACACGGGCGGAATAGATTTTTATTTTTTGAGAAAATTCAACAAAACGCACCATTGTCCAAGGGCATTCGAGAAGAAGAATGTAGAAAGATTCGAACAGGTTTTGTGGATATTTAGTTTGGTTGCCTATACCTGGTCAGGGAAAGAAATTCCGTTCCAACTCGGAGGAGCTACTCCCAAAACTAGAGACGGAGGCCAGTGGAAAATAATTTTAGCTCAAACACGAACTTCGAGGTCATGGCGACGGTGTTGTCTTTACCGCCTGGCGCAGAGGTGCGTCTTGTTTCCTTTCAAAACTTCTGACTAAAACATTTTTTATTCGTCCATGTTCTTTCTTCTTTCCCTCTCTTTCGGCTGTTCTTTCGGTTTCGAATTTTGGATTGTGTTATTTTCCAGCTCCAACCTTCCAGTCTCTCTCTCTCTCATCTGTTCTGAGGCCCCGCGAAGGTTGTCTAAATTTGCAATAAATCATACAGTATGTTATTATGCATGCAAGTTTCTTCGTCTCTTCCAGCGTAATCCTGCACAACAGGCCAATGTCTCGCCAAGTGGAAAGATTGAGTAAAGTAAGAAATTTAAAGGATATATTTTTATAACACCAAAATTAATAAAATATAATAATAATGATAATAATAATGTTACTCAGAAGATTTATGTTCGAGATTTCGAATGTGTAGTGCAATTTGCTGAGGAAAAAACGAGCTCCGCCGGGTCCAATCGAAAAATTGAAACGATACTCACACATGAAGGATGACAGGAACGGGTTGTAACACTTTTTGCCTTCTTCCTTGGAACAAAAAAACGCAATAAACGAACTTGCGATGGAACCTGTTTTTTTTTTTTGGTTCATTGTCGTTGCTTTCTGTGATTACGATGTTAGTTTTCCGTATTAATCGTGTATTTCTTGTGGTGTTTAAATATCCGGAAGATCGAGGTTTCTTTCAGGTTTCGCTTTACGATTGCAAGCACACGCCGCACAGGAAACCACATGAAGTAATTATTATTTCATCCACGAAATGTGGCGTTTGGATTTGTGCGAAGAGATGTAATTGTCAAACGATTCACTTGTACCTGGGGCATTAGAATGCCACTCTTCGCTCGACTCTCGGCGGTACGTTGAAAGCACAAACAGCGAAAGCGTGTTTTCCTATCAAAGTAAAAAAGCCGAATCGAACACGTATTTTTAAATTAAATTATGTGCGATTATGAAATATAATTTGTATTATGGTAATTTAATTATGCTGTACACGGCTTCGGCATTATTATTATTGTTGTTGTTGTTGTTGTAGTTGGGACGACTACAAACAATACCACAAATCACTTACCTTCATTCATGGTTACGCTTTTTGACATGACTACAACTACAAGCACGGATGCTTGTTCTGCCTCGCGTATAATAAACCACGTACGAATCGTTGCGTGGATGTGCGCCACCTTCTACTACCTTCTACTCCAGCGAATGGTGCGATGGAGCGATTTGAGCCAGATATCATATAGAACTGTCCCGGCGAACGGTGGCAGCGAATCGATATGGCAAATTAGTAATCCAACCAACAGTGAGACAACGTTGCGACGAATTTCAAGATGCGAGCAGTTCTAATCGATAAGGGCGAAGCATTAGCAAGGGTACATAATTTATGCAGCACTCCAACTGGACACAAGCTGGTCGTCTTTCCTTCCGTCCACTAGGTGTGATGTATGATGTATGGGCAAAACGGTGTTACTTGATGTAGTCTCTGGTGACTGGTGACGAAAATTGAACGGCATTATATGAATTTGTATAAATGTGAACACCAACTTAGTTGGCATTTTCAAGGAAGTCGATTTGGCCTGAAACAAACATTCTAGATAAACAGAATGTACGTATAAGGAAGACATCGTTTTGCGATGCAAAAACGTGCAAAGTTCAATGCATAATGTTGGCAGAACTGTCCATAGTGTTCTGTGAAATTTTCAGCTCTTTCGTTGGTAATAAATAGGTGGTATGAATTGTACTACAAATTTGTTGGAGAAACAAATGCTTTTTGAGCTATTTTTGGTAAGGACTTTTAAAAAAAAATTCCAGGATTCCGATAATCCCACATGTTTGTTAATAGCAAATAAAATCATGAATATCTCTTCTTACATCCGTCGGATTGAATTTCCCGCTTCACTAATTTGCTATATTACGTTTCAAAGAATGAGTTTTCACCATGATGTGATAAGTTTGTACTTACATTACAGTAATAAGGTGTTTTGAAAACTTCTCCATAGTAGTTTTTATATAAATCAACATCGTATTTGGTCCACCTACAATTGCATAGAGAGTTCTTTTTATCGTAAGGATGGCAGAGAAGATAGGGTAGGTTAGATTTTCAAACATGTTCGAATTTTGAACCGTTATAGCATGCATATTTTATATTATGTAAAATTTCAATGAATGCGAGTGTTTAGATTTGATTCTGTATTGATCTGCAATGCAACTAAATTCGTAATATTTATTCAGGTACGACAGCTGTTTTGATTTTTTTTGGTGACAAAACAATAGGAGCTGGATCTGATTCTTAGCACTTTTGATTCCCTTCAGCTGGGGGGTTTCCCGAAAGCTATCAAGCTCATTTATTACCCGCAGTATCCGTCGTATTGAAATGCTTCTTATTGCAAAGCTTTAGATATTTCGGCCAAGAAAACCCTCCTGTAAAAGTGAATCATAGCGGTGCCCAAGTAGATTTTATCCTACGCTCAAAACTGAGTCGGCGTAGACTAATTTGTTTCTGGTTTTTGTTTACAGTAAAACTACAATGACAATGCGAGTAATTTTGATATTCTGGGACCCACAACTTACTGAACGAAACAGCATGATTTGTGTTGTTCTATTGAAAAAACGGACGCATGAGTTTTGGTAAGACATTTCAAGCCAGAGCAACTACTTTTTGAACTTTAACAAACAATTTCTTCAATGATAACTATTTGACGAACTTAAACAAAATTGTCACTCGTTTTTGACAGCCTATTTGTAATCGAACTTGATTTTGACCTTAAATCTATTTACAAAAACATATTTGTGATAAGTCTGAAATTTCCATGTAACGTTAAGCGTCTAGAGGTATGCAACGACCTATATAATTGATGTAATATATTCGATCTTGTTCATGTAATTGAACATGTTTCAACTGCAATGATGTCAAACAGGTTATGGACTATCATATACCTATTGACAAAGTTATCCTGAAACCAAAAATTGACTTTCAATTTCATGTAAAATTATAGCTGCATTGAAAATCAATCATTATACATTTGATGTTCAATTCTTAAAATATATAAAACAAAAATCAAACAGAAAGCAGAAATAGTCAGATTTTCTTCCATTAGCTATCAAACTTATGTCATTTTACAGAAATACAATATTTTTCATCTGAATTTTGATGACTTTCTTAGACTGTATGCCAAAAAAAGAAATAAAGAAATAGTGCTCACATACACACTTAAATTATCTTACGGATTCCTGTAAAAATCTCAACAGCTGAACAGTTCGGTGAAATAAATTAACGGAGTACGGTAAATTTTTACAGTATTCGGTGATAAATCACCGGAATCCGTAAAATTTCGACGGAATTACGGTGTTTTATTTCACCGAACTGTTCAGCTGTTGAGATTACGGTGAAATTCACCGTAAGAGCTTAGTGTGTACTATTCGCTAGAGCACTCTAAACAATAAATGAATAAAAAAAAACGAGCACAATAACTGAAAGGCGTCAAATGTAATGTGAAAGGCCCATCCCAAAAACAATACACACGATGTTACAGTGAAGTTATACTAGGGATATGCTCAATGCTCAATATCCAAAAAAGAACAGGGTCAAAATTGGGCCAGATTCCTCTGAATGAAGTTGAATTTTTCAAAAGCATGCGTCTCATTTTTTCCTTCCCTCAACGTTCAAGTCTAAATTATCGAAACTTCAAAAGCAGTTTTTTTTGTTCAAAACTAAAAATTATTCGATGAAAATGTATTCATTGTGTTTCGGTTGGAGAACAGAATTCAATACACACATATTCGTGTAAATTTTCTTGATTTTGAACGAAAAAACAGCTTTTGAAAATTCCGAAATCAATTTCGGATCCTGCCCCTTAATTTGATGCCTTGAATTGTAACAAAAATGCACTGGGAGAAGAAAATCATAGTTAATTTACGATCAATTATATATAAAGCCGATTAAGTCAAAACCATAAAACTTCGATTTTTTAATATTTTTCCTTGATGAAGTGATTAGTCAAGTTTTAATTTTGGCCATATCGCCAAGGATAAAACTTATAACTAAAGTTTACGATTTTGTTTTAAATGTTGATGATTTACAAAACAGGTTGGAATAGCAAATTGTTGATCCTTTTCACGCATAACTTGTGATCTCGCCCTAAAAACAATTGGTAACCGAGTGTGTAACTTTCTGTTACTGAACAAATGAATGGATTTACCTGTTATTCAACAAAGCTGAGATGAAGAGAAAATCCTTCTCTATCTCCCAGTGGTGATAGTTTTCATCCTGGTCCATTCATTTGCTAACAAACAAGTAGCTGCACACTTGGTTACCAATGGCTTTTAGGCTGTGATCACAAATTATGCGAGATTTGGAATCATAATGGACCAATGCACGGGTTCACTATTTGGCGTTTTAGCGGTGCCGTGTTATTTATGTGACCATGGAAACCAGTGAATTCGGCACCGCTCAAACGTGAAATAAATGAATTCGTGCATCGGTCCATTGCCGAATTCACTCGTTGCCATGGTCACGTAAAAAACACGGCACCGCTCAAACGTCAAATAGTGGACTCGTGCATCGGTCCATTTAACGATGATTTGTTCTCTCAGCGCCTACTTTTCCTTACTTCCTTGTAATCGATCTTACACGGCGTTTTCATCAATTTCGTTAATGCTAGGCTCAATCGCATTAGAAACATTTAGGAATCGATAACCGTTTGTGCTCCAGAAAATTTAGAACTAGTTTTAGTTCACCTTCAGCTTATGAAGTTTGTGACGTTATGGTGGAAGACGAAACACAGTTTCCACGGTGCCAAAATATAGACATTATCGAACTTTCATTTACGAAAAAAAAATCAACTAACATTTGGGCTAATGTTTTGTATTTGGAAAACTAGAAATATTCTGCCGTCGAAAATTTGTCACATATTTTGTATGAGACAATTTAAGCTGCAAAATTGATTATTGACAACAACGCTTAAAGTTGAATTTTCTCCAACAGAATATTTTAAAACTTCCAAGGTGTGGAATGATTGACGGGAAACTTATCCTCATCGACAAATATCTGTAAAATGTAAACGTTAACGTAAAACGGGGCTACATTGATCGGTATGACCTTCCTCGCAAGATGTTCGAATCAACCTTTTTCGTTATAACATTGTTAATATATAAATGGTGTTTCTCTTTTCAATGTTAAGTAGCTAATAAAAAGTTTTTGAAAAAATCGGTTTTGTTCATGCGTAAATTTAGGTAGTAGTAGCGTTTAGGCAAATTATTGCCACCTGACATCACGAGTTTTATCAAGATTATTAGTATTGTAGTGAGTGTTGAACTTGTGGTTATTCCATTCAAACACATTAATAAGAGCTTCAAGAGCAATATTTTGCTGCAGCTAGTTGCTCAGTTGTTCGAACTGAAACAAAATGCGGAAAATTTCCTAACAAAAGCAGGGCAGGCAATCGTCAGATTCGTCACCGTGCGTCATCCAGTATAATAACTCTGGCAGGTCGTCGTCTCATCATCGACGAAAGAATGCACGACTAACTTCAATCCAAAATCGTCAACGAGCACATTTTTCTACATTCCGTTTTCTATCCTTACTCACAAGAAGAAGTCGTGTATATATACAACTAACGAATGCCATCATATAATTGCATGTATTGGCAAATGAACCCTTTCTCCTCATAATTCCGCAATAGCTCTGTTGGTAAGCGCGTGGAGTTGACGATTCAGAGATCGTTTGTTTGATTCCAGACGGGTTCTGTTGTTTGGTTTTTGTTTTATTTTTTTTTTTCAAAAAAATGCTCTTAATCTGTCGAAGACACGATTCATACTTTTAGTCGGCTAAGTGCTCCCGAACGAAGATTCACCCGTAACGAATGAATCGTATTTGTTCGTCATGACGCCTTGCCTATGTGACTGGATCTCTGCGGCAAATCGTCATTCGACGCTGGTTGAGTGACAATGACGATGCTTCTATTAGTTTCGTTGCTAACTTTTTCCATTTGACAGTGACGATTGACTACTCTAAACCAAAGCAATTTTGTCATGTCCAGGTCACGATTTTTTTAGTTTCATTTAGATGCCTAAATGCCACAATTTCAGTCTATAATAAAATAGCTTGCTCAGTCAAACGAAAAAAAAAACTAGATTTGAAACCTTAGAATAAAATTAAAATTTTTGAAAGACTGACCAACATGAATCTGATTTAGATGTTTTCATTATTTTTGTTTTATGGCTGTAGCGGTCATGCGACTTAAAGGTAAAGGGAGTCTATATAAGCAAATGATGGAAACGAATAGGTGCATAGGCGTCGCAAGGGAGCGACAAGATTGAAATTTTAATTAGGTGGTGAAAATTTGAGCAAGCTATTTTAAAGTCAGTAAGCATCGAAGCGTCCTGTATTTTGCCTAGCTTCTCTACTGGAAAAGGGTTGGCTCTTCTCTATTGGAAAAGGGTTGGTTCAAAGCTGTGTCAAAACTTCCGTCATTATTCTGTCCTTTTTTTGAAACCTCTTAATACTGTTTTGACTCATATTCTGAACACTTAAGTCCAATAGTGATTTCAAATGAATTTTCGTAAAACATAACTGATGGCTCTCGGGTGTGACGACAGAAATGTTGATTTATTTATTTTAGTACTGCTGTTACGTGAAAGTATGGAGCAACGTTTTGATTCAAATGCCGAACACTTCATTTTGTCTCCATATTCCGAACACATTGATTCAATTTCCGAACAGTATTAATAAATCGTATTCAAATGAATAATTTTGCATATAAATACCTATATCTGGGCTAATTTTACTGGTCTTAAACTAGAGAATCATTACAACTCCCAAAGTATAAAAAAGATAAAAGACATGGTTTGTTTGGATTTGAGAAAAAACTGTATAGAATCTCGTGAATGAATAATCACAAAAGTGATTGAATGTGGTTAACACACAAAGTTTTGTTTCCCGAGTTTGGTTGTGCAAATCGCAGTTTAACAATTATAACTGAGTAAACAAATTATAACTTTAGCCAACAAATTGTCAGGTTGTCTTCTAATGGAATTGAAATGACTGATGTAAGACATAGTAGAATTTACATAGAATATTTAAAATGTTGTAAACGCGCAGCTATTCAGCAAGACCAAGCTGAGGGTCGTGGGTTCGAATACCACCGGTCGAGGAACTTTTCGGGTTGGAAATTTCCTCGACTTCCCAGGGCATAAAGTGTCATCGTACCTGCCACACGATATACGCATGCAAAAAATGATCATTGGCATAGTAAGCTCTCAATTAATAACTGTGGAAGTGCTCATAAGAACACTAAGCTGAGAAGCAAGCTCTGTCCCAGTGAGGACGTAAGGCCAACAAGAAAAAGAATTAAAAATGTTGAACTTTTTGCTATTTAGATGATGATAAAGACTTGTAGAAAATGATGAATTCATTTAACGAAACCCTAAGTAAGATAACCCTTCCTTGTAGAGAAAAATAATATTTGTTAATACTCCCTTTTAAGAGTCTAAATAAAAAATGAACGACCTCGAATGAATTTTCTCCTCGGTTGCTCAAATCTTTACTTCATTGAACCAAGATTTGGCATACTAAATTTAGTGTGCAGTATATATGCTCTCAATAGTATAATTTTTATTGAGCTATGAATTTTACAGAGTAGGATTAGTTTTAACATTTTTAGTTAAATGCATTTGATAAATATCGAACATTGCTTCAACTCATTTCGTACCAGGAAGTGTTGATAAGGGCAAAAACAACGGATTTTCATCACGTCGAGACCAATTCTCACTTGAGTTACAATATTCATCATCGAAATGAAAACAGTGATAAAACCGAATGTGAAATAGGCGAGTAGTGATTAATATGAGTGATGATAAAACCGAAAAACTACTGTATAAATATTTTGAATATTTTGGAAGAAACTGCAGTAGATATTGGAATAAGAACACTACGAAACCTTCATATGGCTCAATACATTTGAACATTTTTTCTGCACTGTACAGATGCAACGTTGACCTTTATTCAAAATATCTCAAGTAATTTAAATCGTTAAACTTTCTTGAAATGAGAACAACATTCAATCCAATCAATTCAAGGTAATTGTTGCTTTCAAAGATTTGTTCATTTCGAACAGTGACCATCCCCCATAAAGATTCAGGTGCACGTGTTATTTCGGGAGAAGGCTGGCAGTAACAATTCCAGAAGGATCGAAAATTATACGTAGCAATACGGATGAGACATGCAACAAATACTATAGTTAGTGCTGTTCTCCTGTATGCCCTGTATGCTTCCAACAACAACAACGGTAGGAATAGACAACATTTTGGAAATAAATTAAAATGTTGCTTCGTTTGGCAGAAAGCCTACAGCGGGTCGGCATCCACGCCGAAAACGGAACATACCGAGGCCCGAACTAATGGAACAGATGAGCAGCATTCGGCTGAAATTAAATTTATTTCACCTAGTCTACGGAAGAACAGCAATTTTCGGAGAGGTGGGCCAGTTTCGGAAGAATATGTGCACATGTGGCGCCATTCGGTTTCATACCTGAATGGAATTTGTATTGATTTACGTCTGCCGAACAGAAACGTTCATCTGGTTCAGGTTCCTGTTCGAGTGATTCAGATTGCAATCAATACTTTTCCGAGGTTTCTGTTTTCCTCTCCGGTACGCACAAGGGGAACTAGACAATTTTCCGAGCCATGGCGAAAAATCCACGCTTTAAAACTCATTAATTTTGGTTTTGCTGGCTCCCTCACGTAGTAGCATCTACCACCGCGTGCAATGACTGCGATTCTCCCTTGACGATGGAAATCATTATTGGGAAAGGCTCTGTCTGACGACAACGACAACGGCCCCCAAAAAGGACGATACCAAGCTGGTACAAACACGTAGACACTTTTCCGAGGAGAATTCCAATGCACTGCAGCTGGGGGTCAGTCGAAGAGGTGTGTACATAAATTATCCTGCCATCAGATGCACAACGTACACCGTTATCCCTGCCAAGATGAGCAAGGGCGAGAGAGACACACAGAGACAGGACGAGAATGGCTACCAGTAGCAGAGAGAAGTGAGTCTGTGTTGGTCACCACCAGCATAATTTCGCCGGTGAACCCTGGAAATGAAAAACGTATCCTCAGTCCCCAACTCGTCGGCCGGTGTGTTCTACAAACTATGGGCAAGGATTGCATCTGGCGAAGTTAGTTGTACCACGCTTCAAGCGACGTTGGTTTTAGTCCCGTTTGGAAACATACGGAGATAGATGAGTTTGTAGTCGTCGGTCTTCTCCACAAACCAGAGGGAGCTTTGTGTGTGCAGCAGTGTCTTTCGGTGAACCGTGTACCGACTTGGAGCTCAGGCCAAACCAACACACCAGAATCAGCAAGTATAGGAAAACGCCACGGAAGAGTCAAACAATAAATCAATAATTTCCTCCTTTCTTTGGTCTTCACCTACGGGCTGCGGTGGAGCCTAGTGTTGAGATTTTGCTTTATGTTTCACTTTAACTTGAACTTTAACCTTATAACCCTTATAATAATTCTTGGTCGTTTGAACCGTCCTCTCCGTTGGTTGTCGTTGACACACCCGGAATAGCGAACCCCGGCATAGTTGGGCCGAACCGCTTTGAAGTATTCGAGGAATTCGGAGTATTTCGTGCAAGTGACGTTGAGATATGCAGCTCGATTAAGCATCGAGGGTCGACAGAACTTTGCAGCAAGAAGTGTCTTTTCAAGAAATTCCGTTTGCATATACAGTAGTTTGGCAGTGGTTCTCAATGTTCAAATTGTTCTTTTTTGATACAATTTATGTTTGTGTTTTGCGCTAAAAGCTCATAAAAGCATAACTGTCCCATATGGAAATAGAATACATTTAGCCAATTAAGCTCAAAGATTGTAATCCGCCTTCTCAAACATATTCATAATTTTCTTGTACATTTCTGAATGCCATAGTCATTTAGCTCCTTCGCATAGCTCACTCATGTTGTGACTATAGATCAGCAAAAAAAAAAAATAGGATTTGAACATATTTCACATTGTGCAATTGCTATTGGGATTAATAGTTCATATGGAACCTGTCATGTACTAACTTCATATTTATCAGAGAATAAAATTTCAAAACAAGTTTCTTCGTCCAAAATTAATGAGATTGCAATAAAAAAACATTTTAACTGCTGTCAAGATAGTCACTGATGACGGTGAATAGCTTTCATGCTATGGGAAAACGAGTTACCTTGCGTCTCCATGAGATTGAAATTTAATATGAATGGAAAAACGCGGAGATCCCACAAATCAAGAATGTGCGAATGATATGATATATATCTAATTGCCTCATGCAATATTTGAACGTGCAATATTTCATGTATGAGAATTGTTGTAAAAGACTTTCACGTGCAAACAAATAGGCTAGTTCAAATTTCAAAAATATTGTGTCATCTCATCAATGTTAGACAAGAGCGCCCATGCGCCACTCCGGCGTGTAACATGAATATCTTTAAAATAAATGGTCCAAAGATGTATACACTTATACAGGGACTTCTACTGAAATTTCTCTTGATTTTCTTTGAATGAATTCTCCAAAATTTTCCTTGAAAATTCGTACATTTTTGCCAAGAATCTCCACAAGGAAATCTTCAAAAAAAGAAGCTTGTTACCAAAGGTTTGAAATATATCTGAGTAATATTTTCAAAGTATCTTCTTGTATTGTGATCGTTTTTGAATTCCTTGGAATATACCAGAAAACTTCACTAAAAATAGGCATGCTAGATTTTACACAAAAAAAAACTTCATTGACCTTTGCGTCCCTGATCTGTTTTTCACAACCATATTTTCGTGATTTCAATGAAATTTTTACACAACACCACCACATTATTCAAGTTTCATGACCTGAAGTAAGAACCCAAGGCGGACCGTCGGTTCAGGATTTATAATGAGGTCTCGTGGGGTATGTCTGAAGGTCATTACAGATCCGTGCAAAATAATGCACCAGAATCGGTTCCAGACCATCTCGGAAGTGCCTTTAAATGACCTTATGTTGCAAGAAATTACTCAAAATACATTATATTTTACTCCTGGTGAAAAAACTTGAAGACTGATGTGTATTATGATATGGATTGCAATCACCGGATTGAAGGCCTTTTCTAGAGTCCTTATTGTATTATACTCTCGTTGTAAAATTTTAAAGATTGATACGTCGCATGACATGGTTTGTGCTCAACAAATTTTGCTACCCAATTGATGCCACAGGGATTGGTTCCAATGAATTCGAAACCGGCCAGAATGGTTCCAAATGAGTTGAATGTGCTGAGATATACTAATGGTTTATGATTCAGCTACAAACACAGTTATTTTTCTTCGATCCGTGCAAAATAATTGAGGAAATGTCTCATATGATCTTCGGACAGAGCCCACGGGACCGCCGTATAAATCCGGAACTAATGGTCCGACTTAGGTTCCCAGAACAGGTCATGAAACTTAAATAATGTTGTGTCAAAATTTCTTTGAAGTCGACTGAAAATTGTGGAAATTAGAGCCAAAAGATCACGACAATTTGGCTGTGAAAAACAGGTCAAGGAAGCAAAGGTTAATCCCACTAGGAGTTTATCCCTACAATGCACATTGGTCCCAAAGCCATATCTAGGAAGACAAAAATGATTGCGCCTAAACCGTCAATTTTAGATATATAGTGTCTTCGGCAAAGTTTCTCCATATTTTTCAGACATTTTTTTTCAGAGATGTGAAATTAGGGTGGCCCACATAGATTACGAGATCAGCACATAAACTTTTTTGCTGACGCATTTAGGACTACACAATGTTCTACAGTGTTTTAGAACAACCGATTTGGAGCAACTTTGTCGAAGAACTAAAATTTCTATCTCCTATGGTTCGCGAGTTATGATTTTTTTTAACAAAAAAGTTAGGGTGGTACTGAAAAATCGGTTTTTTTCTTGATAACTTTTTATACGATAATTTATCGCAAAAACTTTGTTCAGAGCACTTTTAGAACTTTTGATTGCGCAACTTTTTGCCGAAGAAACTTTTGTTCTATCTCTTATGGTTACAGAGTTATCAGAAATTTTCTTCGAAAATATTGTTGTTTTCAAATGCCGATATCTCCGAAAGGCGCAAACGGATTTTCAATCTTTTGTCAGCATTAGAAACATTATCTTTTTCTCTGTTCATGGTGAAAAAACTGTGAGGACGTTTTTGTTTGAAACGATTGACAAAATTTTGAAAATAATATGTTTTTTAACCGAAAATTGTCCATTACTTGAAAAATATTCGAGATAGCTCTTTGGTGCCTTCAGCAAAAATGTGCAAAATTGAAAGTTCTGAAAGTGCTTCATACAAACTATTCATAAAAAATGAACGCTTTAAGATATATTCACCATAAACCGAATTTTATATGATAAAGAAAGCGAAAAAAGGGGACGGACCCGGTGTAGTGGTTAGAACACTCGCCTCTCACGCCGAGGACCTGGGATCGAATCCCATCCCCGACATAGTCACTTATGACGTAAAAAGTTATAGTGACGACTTCCTTCGGAAGGGAAGTAAAGCCGTTGGTCCCGAGATGAACTAGCCCAGGGCTAAAAATCTCGTTAATAAAGTCAAACCAACCAACCAAAGCGAAAAAAGATATATTTGCTGGAACAACCGGAATAACTGTATGTAAAATCATTTAAAATTGAAAATATATGTAATGAAATAAGATCGATCACAATAAGCGAAATCTTAGGAGTTAGGGAAAGTTAGTTGCTGAAGCAGTTTTAAGAGGGCAGGATCCGTCATTGATTTCAGAATTTTCAAAAGCAGTTTTTTCGTTTAAAATCATGATTTTTTTTAGGAAAATGTGTTCACTGTATTCTATTCTCCAATCGAAACACAGTGAACACATTTTTATTGAATAATTTTTGTTTTCGAACAGAAAAACTGCTTTTGAAGTTGCAATGATGACGATGATTACGATGACGGCGCGTTGAACGTTAACAGTGATCCAAGGAACATTAATCCATAAACGAAGTCTTGTTATTTCTCGCGACATAATGTTTGTCCCGCTAACCTATGCCGTGGTTGGTTATAAATTGCTACCGCTTCGGCTTACTAAGCAGAAGGTCATGCGTTCAATACCGATCCCGTTTATTATATTATCAAACCTAAAGGATAACAAAACGTGTACAGTATGGCCCATAAAAAAAATGCGAAATTCGTTATTTCATGTTTTATGGTAGTTTTCACATAGGAAATTTGAATGAAACATAAAAATTATTCATTACTTGTATTGTATAATCTATTTAAACTCAGTTTTTCGCTTTGAACATGATCTTTATCTGTTACTTTCACCTTGGAAGCAAACCTTCAAATTTTATCATGCGGACGTCGAGTTCAATATCTGTGTGATGAAAGCTTCTAAAACATCAACGATGACGTCAGCTTCTTCACAGGCCTTGTCTCCAGCATACGCCCATATAAAACGATAGAATTGATTCATACCTGGGTCATTGAAGACTTAAACATATTTTCGAAAAAAACGGCTTATTTTGGAGAGCTTTGATTGAACCTTCATACAAGTGTGATAAGCGGCTCCGTTATGCACAAAACCTATGAGCTAGTATTGATATAAGTTGTCTCTAACCGAAGGAACAAATTTCATCCCCAAAGATCTGTTATAGGTCTCCGTATTTATTTTTTATTCAACTTTAACAAAAAAATAAAGGCATATCAAACCTATAAGACGCAAATGCCCTCAAAACTATGACCCTAGCAAAATATTTTATTGTGATCATGAAAAACACGTTCTCTAAGAACTCCCTCATCCTCTGGTACGACAATCAGACGCTGTTTCTTGCTTTGGGCGGACAGAACCTTTGAGCTTCTTTGCTTTATCACATTATTTGGGACAGTAAGAAAAATATGACAAAAATTGTCCTGGATAGTGAAGTCATGTCAGAATATACTACAATAATCAGAAAATACATAAACTAGCAAAACAACGAAATTAACGCTTGTGGATGCTTAATTCACGTTCAAACATGTTTCGCATTTTTTTATGGGCCATACTGTACTTTGAAGAATTCCTTCAAATTACCAAAACCTTACTTCCCGTGATATCCTCCCATTGAAATATAGAAGTATCTGCAATTGTTCTATCTGGGCATCCAACTTATCCCATTCAATTCAATCAAATCCAATAAATCTGCCACAACGAATTAGTCAGGGCAGTATTCGCCTGTTGAAGAATGTATGAATCTTGAATTTGAACCAGATATAAATCCCAAATACTTGTCTAAGGTAACAAACCAGAAGGTGGGTCTTGATCACTCGAAAACTGCTTCAGCAAATAATTTTCCTCTTTTCAACTCCTCTGATTCCGCTTACTATGATCGATATCAATACATGATAATTCAATTTTAAGGTGATTATAAAGCAAAGCCAAACTTGGAATTTTTAAGTGCACAAGACTGGATAACCTGGCAACAGATCGCGTGGAAAATCAAATCAACTTGCTTGCTTGCTGGTGGTGACCAATGGGATACATTTTCAATGGGAAGCGCTGTTTGGTTCTCAACACTTGTCCTCTTGTAAATTTGAGGTGTGGCTTCGTTCTACAATCATCTTAAATGACTTTACATACAGTTATTTCGATTGTTCTAGCAAATATCTCTTTGTTCGCTTTCTTCACCATATAAAATTCGGTTTATGGTGAATATATCTTAAAGCGTTGATTTTTTATGAATATTTTGTATGAAGCACTTTCAGAACTTTCAATTTTGCACATTTTTGCTGTAGGCACCAAAGAGCTATCTCGAATATTTTTCAAGTTATGGACACTTTTCGGTTAAAAAACATATTATTTTAAAAATTTTGTCAATCTTTTCAAACAAAAAACGTCCTCACAGTTTTTTCACCATATACAGATAAAAAGATAATCTTTCTAATGCTGACAAAAGATTGAAAATCCGTTTGCGCCTTTCGGAGATATCGGCATTTGAAAACATCATTTTTTTCGAAGAAAATTACTGATAACTCTGTAACCATAAGAGATAGAACAAAAGTTTCTACGGTAAAAAGTTGCGCAATCAAAAGTTCTAAAAGTGCTCGGAACAAAGTTTTTACGAGAGTTATCAAGAAAAAAACGATTTTTCAGTACCACCCTAACTTTTTTGTTAAAAAAAATCATAACTCGCGAACCATAGGAGATAGAAATTTGAGTTCTTCGGCAAAGTTGCTCCAAATCAGTTGTTCTAAAACATTGTAGAACATTGTGTAGCCCTAAATGCGTCAGCAAAAAATTTTATGTACTGATCTCGTAAACCATGTGGGCCACCCTAATTTCACATCTCTGAAAAAAATGTCTGAAAAATATGGAGAAACTTTGCCGAAGACACCATATATCTAAAATTGACGGTTTGGGCACAATCATTTTTGTCTTCCTAGATATGGCTTTGCGACCAATGTGCAATGACTGCAGGGTTTCATCCAAGAATTTCTACATGGATTACTATGGAATTTCCTCTCGATTTTCTTTTAAGGAATCCTCCATTTAATTTTTTTTCATTTCATAGCAGCATAGGTAATTACTCCAAAAATTCGTACCGAGTACTGTCTAAATCAGGGGTTTTCAGCCTTTTGGCTCGCAAAGCACTTTTTGCGAAAAAAAAATTGTTGCGCGGAGCACCTGATGATCACTCCGTTTGAAATCTGGATTTTTGATACACGCTTATATTTACCCTATAAAGCTACTTTTTTCGCTAAATTCATCAAATTTTTGGCGCCTTGTTAAATGTTTCTGCTGTTCGTCAATATTGAATTTCAGCAAATTTTTGCCGGTTTTTATCAATTTGGTTTGCTAAACGGTTCTGTTCAGATAATTCCAACAAAACATTACTGAATGGTTTTGGTACAATTCCTACGAAACCGTGAAGTAAGATTTATATTGATCAATCTTTCATTATTTTAATTTTATTTTAAAATTTCAATTTAATTCTCAAATTATTTGTTTTATTTCTTTGAGCAACCTTTTTTGTTTCAAGGTTAAACTGTGATGATCAAGCATCTATATGAAACCATATCTGATTTTTCGATAAATTCAGCATGGCTTTGCTTTGTAGCCGCAGACTCTAACCACTCGGCTAAGGAAGACCTGTATAGTAGTGTTTTAACACTTCAGTCGTCGTGCTGTTGTATTTTGTACAACACTGCTGAAAAAAACTCGCTTTTTGTTCACAACAGCAGGTAGTTCTAACGGTGGCAAGCCGCGCGACGACTGGAAGATTACAGGCAATACCTTTCTACTACTGCCAATTTGATAAGTTTGTTTGTTTCCAAACATAACATTTTTACCAAAAGTTTGGCTGAGTTCGGTAAAAATTACTGACTGTGTGCATCTTGTTCTAATCTGATATAACCTAAAACTAGATAATTTTCTGGGTTATAAAAATCCTAAGTAGAATTAGGAGAGATCTCTCCATATGACGATCAAGAAATATATGAACTTTCGCCAATTCCTTAATTTCTGATGATATTGTTTCTCGTAACGTTCCTCCGCTTGAGAAGTACTGGAACGGAATGATGGATTTACTATGCGAATAATTTATTTTGTCAACTAACACCCCGGCAGTAATCATTTCCTGCATTATGTATTGCGCAAAATCACCCTTTCCCAGACCGGACCGCGTTTTTTTTTCGGAACACGCGGATGACATACAAACAAGCTTTAGTTTTGTGCCCTGCGTAGGAAGGAAAGTGCAACCGAAGATGAAACATTTTATCGTTGGCAATAATCTTCGCTTGTTGTGTTTCTGTTCCTGGACGTTGTGCTTCCCGGCCAATGAAACGAAAACACCGAACGAATTTAGAAATGTATATTCCACACACAGTCCACCACAGCTAGTGAGCACTCGACCAACGAACTCGTGCTGGAACACAAAATTAATGGTTTGGAGTAATTTTGGGGCTAGGTTAATGACAAGTTAAAAGTTTCGGAATTTACATAATTATAAACTTTTTCTTCATCTTTCTGTGCCGGCGGTGAACGGGAAGCGCAAACTTTTACCCACCTAGCCGACATTGCCTACCGCCGGATGTGAACGAATTTTCGGTTGTGCAGCCGATGGGAAATTTACAACTGTGTCGGAAATCAGCAATATCCATCTCTCTATGTTTATAATAAATCCTATTATTTTCCTCTTCCCCTGTGAAACCAAGCGCTGTTGTCTCATCGTCCACCGGGAACCTGGAATGTATTTACAATTCATAGAATTTTTAATACGGTTTAAAAATTTAAATTGCATCTATCGGCCGGACACACAGGCGTAACCTACCAACCATGTTGTATATTAGCAAAATCTGAAATGAATGGCATCGGAAAATGGCTTGACGAAGCTTGCATGATGGTGTCCAGTTATCGCCATGGCAACGCGTTGTTTCACCATTCGATTATGCACAATGAAAGCTCATACAAATGTCCCTAGGGCCCGTTGAATAAATTAACTTTCACTTTCGGTGTGAAATGTCACGTGGTGGAGTAAATACAGTCATTTTCCCTCAAGAAGACTGTTCATTAGTGATGTTTTTTTTTTGCGCACAGCGAACAGGTCATCCTCGTTATGACAGATTTATAAAAGTAATTATATGAACGTTTTCCTGACTCTTCGAACCATGTAAATGTACCACAGCTTGCAATAAAGAAGAACTAAACGCGCAAGACTATGACTAAGAAACTTAAAATTTATTGCGTGTTGTGTTGCTCAGACATTTCTGCCTTCTCTTCTCTTCTGACATTCAAAGCATAATAAATCACCGTCTCGTTATAAGTTTTCAAAAAATGTAAGACACACTGCGCTCTCGGTTCACCAAAGGTGAAGTCCGTTCGGGGCCTCAGTGAGCAGCGTGGAGGATCGCTCAACCTGTGGGCCGTCCGAGCCGCGTTAAAAAATGGCAGAATATTTTTCAAAATCGCACAAAGGCATTAGCGGGGTCCTTGTGCAAGATTGATTGTACCCTCCTGAGAGTACCTGTAATTTAAGAAGACCCATTTCGTAATTGCGATACTAACAGGGGTGTACGAGAATTTGATATGGATGCGGAATCCTAGAATCCCAACGATAGCAGCGTGAACACGAGCGGTATCGATCATTATATGGAACGTTCACCTCGCTGCCCTTTGAGATTCACTCGACGAGAACGACGGCGAAACTCTAGAGGAAATGTTGCAATGCACCCGGGCAGCTGTATATTATAAATTCTAAATTTTCGGTCGTTGCCGCGTCACACCGTTGAGTCGGTGGAGTAGGGGTATTATCTAAAAATATATTCATTTCAAACATCCAATTAAAACTGGCCAACCAGCACCTGTCACTCATCTACGCGTTGAAGCTCAAATGGCTGAAACTTAGTTTCTTAGTCTGTGAGAAGGGCTGGTTGGGTTGACTCGTAGTGTTGATACATATTACGGACATAATAAGTATATTCGTGAAAGGATTTGAAAACATATCATCTAATTTTCTTGAATTCTTCACAGGCCTTGTCTTAAACATTCGTCCATGTCAAATAATAGAGAGGATTTATATTTGAAACGTTGGAGATGCAAACTTAAACTGCTTATTCTGATGAACCGTCATACCTTAATACCTTTATGGCTACAGCGTAGCGTCATGCCATTGTCGGGCGTATTGTAGAGTGCTATCGTCGTCGGTCTTGGGCGATACTTCTTCAGTTGCCTCGAACGTTTAGGGTCACCAGGTCTTCTTCCACTGCGTACAGCCAACGTATTTGTGTGTTCCACGAAGCCGAAAACACCTCTACCTGGTTCCCCACTGAATATTATTTCCACTTTTTTTTCTATATTTGCACTAAGTGACCAGCCCACTGAAGTCACATGCTTTATAATATTCGCATCAACACTTCATACAACTCGTAAATTCATGCGTCCACCCAACCCAATAGTTTCTAGTTTTCCACCGAGAATTGTCCGCAGCACGTTACGCTCAAAAACTCCAAAGGCATTCCGGTCTGCCTCTTTCAACGACCAAGCTTCTCACCCGGGCGAATTTTGTTTCCGTTTGCAAGTTGCGGGAATCAAGCTGGATACGGAATCCTTAAAAGGCTCCATTCACAGCCGCAATACGCCTTTTCACTTCGCGGGAAACGTCATTGTCAGAGGTCTCCAGTGTTTCAAGGTAAACCAGCTCTTCAACAACTGCAAACACTTCCTCTGCATCAACATCACTAGGCTAACTTCTATTTCTACCTGCATTTACTCATTTTTATAGAATTAATGGTCAAGCGAATCTATGACAAAAGGTTGAAAGGGTAGAAGGTCGAAAGACAAAAAGTCGAAAGGACAAAAGGTCAAAGAACAAAAAAGGAGGGACAAAAGGTCGAAAATCTTTTTTCAAACAAGGTAAATTTTTCCACTATGCAAATCGTTTTCGACCTTTCGTCCATAAACCCTCCTAACAGCACCGTTTAATGTAATGTTGAATTGTGAATTCGAAAAAGCGTCTCCCTGCTCCAATCCGTCTCAAACGAGGTTAACACCTCATCTGCAATCCGAACAGTTGTTTTCGAACCTACCACCGTTACAGTCTAATTAGTTAAGCTGGGTAACCATGTTCAGATATTATCTGACACAGCCCATTTCTTTTCATTGAATCGTACGCTGCCATAAACTCAATAAACAAATGGTAAGATTGTAAGTTATACTCTCGAAATTTGTATAAGATTATTCGCAAGGCAACCATCTGATCGGTTGTAGAGTAGCTCTCAAGAAAACCAGCCCGGTATTTGCCGACGAAGGACTCTTCGAGCGGTTTCAGCCGAATTCAGCAGGGTAATCCCTCTGTAATTGACGGACTCCAGTATGTGCCTTTTCTTGTGGATTAGCTGTATGAAGTACATCGTCCTAAGCACCCGGCATTCGGAAACCCCAAGAGGTTGCGGTTCTTCTCGGGCATAGTCCACGTTTCATGCCCGTAGAAGACTACCGGACTTATGAGCGTTTTGAACATCGCGCATTTGGTGCGGGGATGAATCTTTCTTGACCGCAGTTTTTTTTTCTGGAGTCCATAGTAGGCACGATATCCACAGATGATGCGCCTTCGTATTTTACGACTAACGTTGTTGTCGGCCGTCAGCTAAGATCCGAGGTAGACGAACTCGTCAACCACCTCGAAAGAAACCCCGTCTATCGAGACACTGCTTCCTAGGCGGACTCTGTCTCGCTCAGTTACGTCTACCACGTCGATGACGACGCATTCAATATTTATTTTATTTATTTATTATTTATTTATTTGGCTTTACATCAATTATACACAACAGCCTCGACTGCGACCCACGTTCTCCAAGTCCTGGTGCACCTGGTCAATCCACCTAGCTCGCCGCGCCCCACGCCTTCTTGTTCCGACCGGATTCGTAGCGAACACCATCTTTACAGGGTTGTTGTCCGGAATTCTTGCAACATGCCCTGCCCAGCGTATCCTTCCAGCATTCACCATCAGTCTGACTCTTGTTGCTATGCATTTCAGGTGGGTGAACAAATCTGCCACCGTTTCAAATTTTCTCCTAATAATATCCATGTTGTCGGCGAAGCGAACAAATTGACTGGTTCTCGTGAAAATCGTGCCTCGACTGTTAAGTCCGGCAGGCACAAAAGTCCAACGCTCTGTCGTAGTCCTCGGCGAGACTCGAACAAACTGGAGTGTTCGCCCGAGATCTTCACGCAGTTGTGCACAGCGTCCATCGTTGCTGTAATCAATCTTCTGAGCTTCCCGGGAAAGCTGTTCTAATCCATGACCTTCCGTAGCTTTACACGGTCAATACTGCCGCCTTGAAATCGATGAACGCATGTTCCCGGGAAGCTCTCAAGATTGCAATGATGGACGCTGTGCACAACTGCGTGAAGATCTCGGGCGAACACTGGTAAACACCTGGTAAACACGGCGTTTCTGAAGGATTTGCCGCACGGAAAAGGTCCGTTGTCGAACGCCCGTCGATGAAACTTGCTTGATAACTTCCCACAAACTCGTTTGCTATAGGCGATAGCCTTCTAGTACTTTGTAGGATAGTACTTTGTAGGCGGCGTTTAGGATAGTGATTGTACGATAGTTTTCACAATCAGTTTTCCGCCCTTTTCGAAGATGGGGCATATAACGTCTTGTTTCCACTCCTCCAGTAGCTGTTCCGTCTCCCAAATTCTGACTATCAGCTGATGCAGGCAAGCGGTCAACCTCTTTGGGCCCATTTTGATGAGTTCGGCTCCGATACCATCCTAGCCAGCGAACTTGAACTGTTGAATAGCAGCCTTAACTTGCCCCTTAATCGTGGGAGCTGGTTGGTTTTCACCGTCCGCTGTGTGGACGTAGCCAACACCTTCACCGTCCTGACCATCTGTACCTGTGTTCTCTGCGCCATTCAGGTGTTTATCGTACTACTGCTTCCTCCTTTCGATCACTTCGCGTCCGTCCGTCAAGATGCTCCCATCCTTATCTCTGCACATTTCAGCTCGCGGCATGAAGCTTTTGCGGGATACGTTAAGCTATTTATAGAACTTCCGCGTTTCTTGAGAACGGTACAGAAACTTCATCTCTTGGCATTCCACCTCTTCCAGACGACGCTTTTTGTCCCGGAATAGGCAGGCTTACTGTTTCCGCTTCAGTCTGTATCGTTACATTTTTTGCCGCGTACCATGCTGCAGCATTGCAGCCCGCGCTGCATTTTTCTCCTCCAAAACCTCCTGCCACTCCTCGTTAAATCAACCGTTTCTTGAGCTCCGTTCCACATATTCGATTTTGATTTCAGCAGCGTAGTTAGTTGCTGCTTTGACTGTCCTACAGCAGTTCTCAAGAGGGGCACTACCGAGCTCGCCCCGCATCTGTCAACGCTGTTCCAAAATACTACGCTACGCATTGGCAACATCCGGTTGTTTCAGTCGCGCTAGTTTGTACCACGATTCTACCCCATTACCCCGAATCCCATTACCCCGAATGCCATTAACCCGAACGCCATTACCCCGAATTCCAAAACCCCGAATGATCCATCACCCCGAATGACATTACCCCGAATTCCAATATCATGGGGAAATGTCATCAATATCATCATGTGAAGATAATTGTAAATTCGGGGAAAAAGCATTCGGGGTGATGGAATTCGGGGTAATGGTACATTGGGGGTAATGGAATTCGGGGTGGTGGCATTCTGGGAAATGGCATTCGGGGTAATGGGGTAGAATCTGTACCACACCTTCAGAAGTAGTCGGTGGATCGATTGGTTAAGCTGCTCACTTCCATGCTTGAGAAGCTTGACCGAAATATGATCCTATCAGCCTTTTGTTGAAGAACTGAAATCGCTGACAGCTTTTTTAAACTCTCCTATTGTCGGTGGGTTCATAGCTTAACTGTCTTCAACAATATTTACCCTGTTTCTCGCCCCATTTCCATTTTTGCCGTTCAATAGCTGCTGAATTTGCCTCCTTCCACCTGGCAGCCACCGCCTTTTTACTAGTCAGCAAATTCCCTTCTCTATCGTTGCTCAAGACGGATGCCTTTTCTTTCTACGGTGGCTCCGTTTTCATCAGTTCGCGCTGCCCTGTACCGCTCTCTGTTCTGTCGAATACCGGTCACAAGCATACGGCTATTGGTGACATTCTTTACGTCTCTCACTTTTTGGCGCTCTTCATCGAACCAATCGTCGTTGATAATTGCATCGTTTTGGTCACCGCTAGGTTGTGCACATCTCCAGAAACGTAGATTCTTTTCAACTGCTCGTCTAGCTCATGACAGTACTGTACAGCTAATAAACCGTGATTGAGGTTTAATTCACGTATTTTGTGCAGCTCTGTCTTGCTACAAAGCTTTGAGCTGCTGTTGATCTAAGATGTCCTCAACCAACGAAACAAAATTTCTCAATCAAATTAAATAAAATGTACATCTCAATATTTACTTTTCAGCAGATTTTGTCAAACAAATGCAAAGTAATCAAAACCTTCACAACTGTATCAAAAATCCAAACAAAGTCACCGAAAAAAGTTGTTGTCCCTTGCATACATCCAAACACCGAAAAAAGTTAAGCAATCTCCGAAAATCATGGAAAATTTGGTTGTCAATCTCTCGTCCACACAAGTCACACAAGCTGAGTCTGCTCTGTTAAATAAGAGATTGAACTGAATTGAATTGAATTGAACTGTGTGATGAGTTGTTCACCTAGGACTTTTTCATATGAAACATTTAAACTCGAATATATAAATTTTTCGCCGATTAGGGCAAAGATTTTCTGAAATGTTAGACCATTAACTAAAACCCTGCGAAGAAAAATTTTAGAGTAATATCGCGGTTCCAGGTATGCGTGAGACGACTATTTACTTACTAAGCTTATAAGCTACTGAAGATTTAATATATGCGCGTAACCAAGCTCTGTGGGGCCCAAATAGCCGTAGCTATTCAGTAGGATCAAGCTAAGAGGCTTGGAATCGAATCAACCGGTCGATAATCTTTTCATAATGGAAATTTTCCCGACCTCTCAGGGTATAGAGTATTTTCGTGCTTGCCACACAACAAACACTGCAAGCATCGTAAAATGGCTAAGAAAATTCTTCTATATGAATAAACACGGAATGGTGTTTGTGTGTCATGGAGTGGCTTGAGAACGAAACAACGGATTGACGTAAGTTTTTCACTGTTGCACTCGGAAAGGGATGCGACGTAATTGCGCTAGGAAAAAGATTGGAAAAGTATCCGGAACAATCGGGAAATCTTAAGAAGAGTAATGTATCTTGAAGGTACACCAAAATTTCAATTTACGAAGTATTTTTTCACGCAAACTCAATTTACCTCACTTTTTTACGAAGTGCGTAAATTTAATGTTTATAATTATTGAGAAATTATGTAATGGAATGACCTCCGGTTGAGGGAAATCGTTGGAAACCCATGCAATAAGAGTATTTTCGGAACGGGCATGACAAGGGGAAGCCGAAAATCGATGTCCAACGCCATTTTGAAATCCAGCATGGCAATATTCGGTTGAGGAAAATCGTTGGAAACTCATACAGTATGGGTATTTTCGGAACGGGCACAACAAGGAGAAGGCGAAAATCAATGTTCGACACCATTTTTAAATTCGTTCGGAGAAAATTGTTGGAAACCCATTCAATATGGGCATTTTTGGAACGAGCACGAAGAGGGGACGACGAAAATCGATGTCCGACGCCATTTTGAAATTCAAAATGGCGACCTTCGATAGGAGAAAATCGTTGGAAACCCATCCTATATGGGTATTTTTGGAATAAGCACGACAAGGGGATGACGAAAATCGATGGCCAATGCCATTTTGGAGTCCAATTCATTAAAATTTCAATTAACGAAGTCTTTGTAGTAAATTCAAGAACATCAGTACAGATCATAACATTGATCCATTTACTTATATGAAGAGTTAAGATTTTATGCAATAACTAAATCAATATACAAACTACTTACGTTTGTAGATACTCAGGCATATGTTACGTGGAGTCCTTGGAAATCCAAGAACATCGACATATCTAAATTCAATACTTTGTTTACTAGTATGGATAGCTAGGGACCTTCGCGATATTTAAAAATAAATCGGTCTATTGATAATTGGTTACGCTTGTAGATCCTAAGGCCTACATTCGATAGAGATTTTGGAAGACCAAGAATATACGTGCACATTAATACAATACACCGTTTACTCACATAAATTGTTAGGGATCTTTGGAGTACTTGAAAACTATGCTTAAATCTTTTATTACGGTTGTAAATCCCGAGGCCTATGTTCAATGGAGTTCTTGGAGGACCAAAAACATCCGAGCAAACCAAACAATATTCCGATAATTTAAATGAATGGTTAAGAGACTGTTTAAAAAAAACTATCGATAGACCATTGATCATGCTTGTAGATCCTAAGGCCTATATTCGATGAAGTCCTTGGAGGACCTAGGGCATCGGTACTAATTATAACAATTCTCTTTTTACTGATATGAATAGAAAAGGTCTTGTGTCATATGAAAAAAAAACATCAAAGGAAAGCTAAATACCCCAGTACATTGCTGGTATCTATTCCAGGAAGTTTTTGGATGAACTAGAACACCTGGCATACTCACTTAGTTACCAAAAACACGGATCTGACAATACAAACGATTCCTCAAAATATAACAATCTTCTAGGGTCCAGTATTGTGAGATATCCTACATTGAAATGATAAATTGGTCTCCACTAACTCATGTAGAATCATATGCCCAAACTCTAAAGAGTTCTTGGAAGACCTTAACTTGCACACATTCTAGCCTGATTAAGAACCAAATACATCAATATTATGTTAATTGTACTAAAAGAGCATGATTTCTCTATAAAATAAATATTAATCTGGCGGGTGTTTGACTGTAACACTATCTCGTTCTTATTTAACGGCTACGCGATCTGTTCGGGAATAAAACGAGGTTCATTACTTGCCCAACGTTTCGACATCAAGCCAATCAAGTAGACTCTAAAAGCAAAACCTCGTTTTACGAACTATGCTCCCTCGTTTTACTCTCTGGTTCAATTTACGCACCCCCGATCTAGTTCGTAAATTGAGGTTACAGTGTAATAAGTGTTGAAGTGCTCATAAGAACACTAAGTTGAGAAACACACTCTTTTCCAGTTTACACGTAATGCCATAAAGAAGAAGAGTAATGTAATCAACTTCAGCTAATTTGGATCCACTGTTTAATCAGCCAATAAGTTTATGCACCTCATATTAAAGTCCTCAGTGCACCTTTTCCTCACCAGACCAGTAAATATATCATTTAACATAAACTACCATAATGATTAAAGAAAAAAAAGAGATACTCCCCAAAGAGAGGAAGAAAGTGGAGGGCCAGGGATCGAAATTTGCATTATTATTATCGCAATAAATCACTTCATTGAGCTGCCGTTCGTCTTGCGCTATCGATTTGATTCGCTACGGATGTCGGCCAAAAGTGTCCTGTCGTCCTGCTACATACCCCTTCAAAGCCGCGCGTTCAGATGAGCGAGTGAAGTGAAATGTTGCTGACTTGCATCACCAGGCTGAGGTCGTGTGCACTTTTTGTTCCATCTTTCACTCGTCCTGCTGGTACTACGTGTGGGTAGGGGTGTCTGGGGTAAATTGCACTGTCGGGGTAAAACGCAAACATCCAGAAGTGCTTACCGAACTTTCGGTTATAATTTCAGATTATTTGGAATCAAAAGGTTTGATTTTCTGAAAGTCTACTATAATTAGGTTAACGAATTGACTAACATTTTTCAGGGTAGACATAAATCTTCTAAGTTCGTGTATTTAAACACTACATACACGTTGTTTGGTGCTCATTTTGGCACATCTTCCTAAACTGATACATTTTACCCCAGGTTCCCCTACCATCATTTATTGAATCACGATCAGAGAGAAAGGTGGAGAGGGGGGCAGTTTGAACTTTTTTTTTTCCACGAACGGCTCTGGCTGGGGCAAATCACCTGGTACCTGGCCATTTTATCTGGATGAAAATCAATGTAAAGACGTGTGTAGAACAAGAGTGGCGGTAGTGAGACACAATGACGTTATTGAAGTGTACAGCAAGATAAGGTTTCAATCAAAAAATGTTTTGCTGGTTGCCTTTTATTTTCGTCGACTCCTCACTTGCGCCTCACTTGACGACGGACGGTTGACATTATCGCGGAGGTGGCATTGATGAAACTATTAGCATTCCATAAAAGAGAAAACAATTTTTACGACATCCATTGTATGGTTTAGAAGGAAAGCATTAGATTTTACGAGCAGAGGTTGTCATTGTTGCATCGCCGTTGATGGATTGGAGCGTGATGTCATTATTTTGGTCACCCTGAAGAGTTCAGTGTGCGAAATCAAACTTTCAATGTTAATAGAAAACTTCGCGGGCAGTCTAGACAACAACAATAAAAATATTTTTGCGCTTCATTATTAGCACCTTACATAGATTGCAGCTTCGATATGCATTGTAAATATGCGTAAAAGTTTTATGATACCCATTCATTCCTAGGCACACTGTCTGTATTACACGCATATTACAGTAGTTAAAGTCTTGTCTTGCATAAAGAATTTTCAACATAAGAATTTATTGAGTTGAGCAAAGGATACACATGTTGAAGCGTAACCACAATCGAGATGTTAATAAACATTCCCAAGAAAAGCAAGAGACGACTCAGAGACAGCACGCAAGTGTGCAAAGATTGAAAGATTGCTGTTGATGCATTTAGATTGCCAGTGATGTTGAATCGTTAGTTAGTTAGCACGATAGGTTGAGGTGTAAATTTGAAATTTAAATCATCCGGACAGCAGAGGCTGCCGGGTGTTCAAGACGAAGAAAGTGATGATTTGTGATGGCTCTGTACACTAAAAACCGTAGGCGTCGTGTCCGGGTCCGGGCTAGGTGACAGTGATATATCTTGTGACAGGGCAGAGCATATGGTACGCAACGAGAATTAACTAGTTCGGAGCACATTTGAATTGTTTTCAATTCTGCATAGCTTGGAAAAGTTTTCTAACAGGAATTCTTCGGTGGTCAAACGCAGAACTAATGCTTTTATTATTTAACCTCTGGCTTTCAACAGAATATTCAACAAAAGGAAGAATATTCCAAATAGATTTCCGAATAGTTGGATAGTTGGCAAAAATGATTTAAAATCAATTCAAGCCCATATCTTTAGAAGAATGCAATCCATTTTGTGCATTTGCGTAATCGTTATATCAGATTTTTGGTCAAAAGATTAAAGAATTGAATTTTGCAAAGCGTTGATTAAAGTTTTTACATTCTTGGCTGATAGTCGATGAGGTGTTCAAGATTTAATTTTATGAATTTTACGGTTTAGGGACAAAATGTCGAAAGACAAAAAGTCGAATTCCAAAACGTCGAATCCCAAAAAGTCGAAAGGGACAAAACGTCGAAGAGACAAAACGCCGAAAGCAGTATTTTTTCTAGCGTAGGTTTTTGGTTTTGGAAAAAATGGTTGCGATGCAAACGGCGTTGGAAACAGCAAAATTTGCAACTTTCATCACAGTAAGCTTAGAACAAATTTTCAACATTGTTTTATTGTGCGATTGTTTGTACCGTTTTGACTCATATTCCGAACACTTAAGGCCAACAGTGACTTCAAATGCATCTGATAGGCATAAATTAGCTGATATTTGTGAAAATTTCAATTTTTTCGCAAAGTCTAACTGTTAGCTGTTGGGTTTGCCGATAAAATTGTTTATTTTAACTTGTTTAGTATTGTTTTTACGCAAAAGTATGGAACAACATTTTGATTCAAATGCCGAACATTGTGTTCATTCTGTCTCATATTCCGAACACCTTGACTCATATTCCGAACAGCACGAATAAATCGTATTCAAATGAATAATTTCGCAAATAAATTTATCTGAGCTAGTTTTACTGATCTCGAACTAGAGGATCATCACTACTCCAGAGGTATAGAATAGATTAGAAGAGTTTAAATTGGATTGCAATTGACTGCCATTTCCTTGCATTTGATGACATATTTCAGCGAAACATTTCAACCAAATCGCCATACAAAAACGGAGTGTTCGGAATATGAGTCTGTTCGGAATTTGAGACAAAACGGTAGTTTATGTCATTTAGCTTAACAAACACCAACAGCTTGTATAGGGCGACATGATATTACTGAACTTGAAAATTTCAATTACTTAAGAACACTTAAGTCGAATGATCGATTTTCTTCTAAGAAACAGATATTCGAAACAACATATATATAAATCAAGATCTCTAAGATGTTTTCAATATGTACTATCGAATGGAGTGCTAAACATTGATTTATTTTATGTATAGAGAATTTATATAGTTTGATCATTTAAACGATAGTTGAATAATACTAAGTAGTAAAAACGATACAGATATCGTCGAGCAACTGAAACCGAATTAAGTAGGATTCCATTTAATTCCAACTAGAGATAATAGTTAGTTTCAGTTCAAAACATGCGTTTGACTAAAATAAACACTTTGATGAAAGTGTTTTATAGCCTGAACATTGAAAATAGATATCCTAAACAATTCCAACAAGTTTTGGCAATTTTAAATTTGATTTTTTTTACTATCCTTGTCAAGACCAACTGAAAACTACGGTATTACAGTAATTACATTAGAAAAATATACTTTCCACTGTCGTAACTGTTCAAAACATTGCTTATTTTGCATTTCAGGGTTACACTTTTATCGATTTTCTACATATTTCTTCGTTTAAAATCGAATAGATCGGTAGAAATTCATATTTTTTTCTTTTTGACGTTCTGGTATTCGACATTTTGGTATTCGCCATTTTGTCTTTCGACGTTTTGTAATCCAATCGAATTCAAGTATGATGGATTGATCCGCTTAGAAGATATAAATTTTTTGCTAAACCTCTCCTTGTTTCAATACAAATTCTTTTCAAAAACGCTGTCTCTAAAATAATGAGCTGAGACGGAATATAACAACTTCTTTCATGTTAGTTCTCTTCTCCTCTAGTATGATTATTTTATTACCAGAAATCTTATGTGCATCAATGGAAATTGAAAAGAACAGCAGATCATAAAGCTACTTAAATTACCAACGCTATTTGCGGACCAACCAAGGGCTTGTCCGTTTTGGCCCGAGATACGTATTGACGAGCCTTTGTCTCAGTGTTAAACAGAAAAAACTCTCAGTTGGCATTAATTGATTTAAAATTCGCTTTGCATAGGATGAGTTCCAGCTCATTTACTATTTATTACGCCAAAATGACGTTCAGGCAACATAAAAAATTCGATTAAAATCGTCAATTTACACTTATAATGGTTTATAGAAATATGGTGTGATAACAAACTTTAGAGCTATCCAACTGTTGTTAAAATACTTATAATTGAAAGAAGAAATATGATTTGTTCGGCAGTTTTCGAAACAATTGGTCTTGTTAACCCTTGAAAGCCCGAGACGCACCTTGAATTTTCAAATGGCCAAAAGCCTTATTAACACAAATTCGACTGATAATTCTTTTACCTTAAAAGATAGAGAGGCACAATGTTCAGCAAAAACACGAGTTCTAAGATGTTTAACAACTTTGCAGAGGACATGAAAAATGTTTAAAATTTAAGTAAATAGTTATAAACAAAAATGAATTTAAACGAGTTTTTCCACACAAATTTGTGTACTTTATGTTAAAAAATTCGTAACTCTTCTACAAGATTTTTAACATTTTTCATGTCTTGTACTAAGTTAATCAACATTTTTAAACGCCTGTTTTTGCTGAACATCGTACCTCTCCATCTCTTAAAGTAAAAGAGTTATCAGTCGAATTCGTTTTAATAAGGCTTATTTGTTTGATAGTAAAAACCCATGCAAAGACGCTTATAGAAAAAAGTTTTTATCAACTGCCGAAAGGGTAGATATAGTACTTTCATGATTTGTAAGAGTTGTCTGCGCCATTTTACGCCGAAGCCAGTTATAGAGCCCTAAACTACCCCTTAAAAAAAGAGTAATTCATGAAAAACTTTGTTACTTCAAAAGATAGGGTGATGATATGTTCAGCAAAAACACGGGTTTTTCTATGACAAACAACTTTGTAGAAAACACAAAAAATGTTAAAAATCTTGGAAAGAAGTAATGATAAAATATATGATTTTTAGGGCCCATTCACATACAACGGCATATATCTCAAAAAGTATAAGAGATAGAAAAATCGTGTCTTTGACAAAGTTGTTTCAAATTTCCAATTCTACAACTTTGCCGAAGACACCATATCTCACTGCTAAAAGGATTGATCACAAAATATTTTCGTCAAAAGTTGCGCTTTAATATACCAAGAAACGAACAAACTATATCGCTAAAATCAACGGTTTAGGCGCTATTCAAAAAGCGCATGAAATCGAGAAAATAAATCACAGTGCAGTGTGGTGAACTAGAAAGAACGATAAGCAATCAAAAGAAGGCGATTCTTGGTTGGGACGGTAAAACTCGAAAGAACCGCCAATAAAATGAAGGAGGTAATCGGTATATTTGCCACCCTGAAATATATAATTGTATTAAAATTATGAGTGTCAAAAACTAAGGACTGTTCATTTTATAAAGTGGACACCTTGTGCATGCTGTATCTTTTTAATTTATCAATGACATTTCAATCGGTTTTCTGCACATCGTTCGACTAGTATTGTACAATGTTGTGATAAAAAAAATTCTCTAAAATAATTAAATTTCACACGAATATGGAACAACGATTGAAACGGTCGATTTTTGGAGGTTATCAAAATCAATGATTGTTAGAAATTAGCTGGAAAATTCGACAATTTATATTTTTTATTTTCAAAAAAGGCTTGTTCTTCGAAAGCATCATCAATCAGAAGTCTGATGGAAAATATCAAGTTATTTTTGGAGCAACAATTTTACAGATATAATGAAATCATTTTTACCCTATATTTTTTAGAGAAAAATATATCAAATTTGAAGGGAATGGATATGAGTAGTATTTTTTGGTTGAAAGTGCGTCCTGGGAGGAGTACTAATATAGTTTTAATATGAAAAATACCTTACGCCTTCATAGAGTTACTTATTTAGTCCTCACGTCACATTTAAAGCTCAATAGTAACACAATTGCTTTATTCTTAGAAGACCTTCAAAAGTACATTGACAATCATCAAAATTGGCAACACTGCTGTAATAAAATCGATTTTATTTTCCACATATTATTTTCATAATATGTTATTCTGAGATTACCAATTGAAATATTCGGTGAAAACAGTTTACAATTTGCTGTAGATCGATAAATATGCATACATGCTTTTAAAAGTATGAGCCTTTTTACTAAATCTACCATAACCAGTAAAATTTATACTTAAGACTGTGGTTTAATCTCACGATTTAGCTCTCGTTTATACAAATATAGTTTCTTTAGTAATCCAAACTAGTTTTGAACACGCTTTTTACTTTTCTCTTTTGCTGGGAGTGAAAGGATGGTGTATCAGCAAATTTGGCCATAAATGGGTAAATCACTAAAGTTACCTAATGTCAGAGAATTGTGGAATATAATTGATTTTTTTGAAGCTTTACCTTTAGTAGAATAGTGGAGGATACAAACAAACAATTTGTTAAAAAAAATTAGGATTTTTGTTTTGCGAAAAATAATGTTAAACTTTGACGAACAGCTTATCTTAGGAGTTTTTGGAAAAACGATATAGCTCTTCAACCAAAAGCATTTTCAAAGATCTTATATTTTCATAGCATTGTAGAATAATAGTTGAACGATGCACAGAAAACCGATTACGATTTTATCAATAAATAAAAAAGTTATAGCATAAACAAAGTGTCCACTTTATAAAATGAACAGTCCTTATTCAGCGTCCTGACATTCAGGGAACTGGCGTTTGCGAAAACTACATTCGGCGTAAAATTGAACAACCGAAAAAAATGTGCTCAAGATTATTTCAAATCAGCCACTTTCTGGAAGACTTCCGCACACTGGTTTCCTCAGAAAAGTGGCCATATATGAACTGGTTATGAAGCAGGGCTTGTGACACATCAACCTAACAGTTTTTTTTTTCGAATAATTTCACTTTTCAATCGTTTCTGGTTATATCGGCCACATTCCGGAATTCTTCCTGGCACCTGGTTCCATCGGGAAAGTGCCAATATACGGACCAGTTATAAAATAAGGCATCAATTTTCAAAATTTTATGGATCATGTATTTTGCAAACTATTTAAATAGTTTTCTATCACAATTGGCCACATTCCGGAAATCATTCATGTGCCTAATTTCCTCATGAAAGTGTCCATAAACGGACCAGTTATGAAACAAGGCTTGCGACAAAACAATCTTCTATTCCAAACATTTTTGATCACATTGGCAACATTCCGTAGGTTATTCAAGATTTTATGAATCAAGTAGGTTGGAGACCATTTCAAACATTTTTTATAATATTGTCCACAACCCAAAGGACTTTTAGGTTCCTGCGTCCCTCGGGATAATGATCATCATAATGCGTAATAAAGTTTCATATAGAAATGAAAATTTTCAATAAGAGCTCAATATTTACGTATAGCTTCCGAATAGCTTCTGAATACCTCATGAAATTCAATTAACCTTCCAGTCGTCGCTCGGTTCGCCACCGTCAGAACCACCACGCTGCTGTTGTGATCGAAAAGCGAGCTTTTTTTCACCAGTGTTGTACAAAGTACAGCAGCGCGACGTCTGAAGTGTTAATTTCTGCTCGGGTAATTTATGATTTTTCTTCTTAATGTAACCTTTTTCAATAATGATATGATCTCGCAAACATGTTTACTTGAGAGCCTGTGCAATAGTCTTATCAAATTATAATTTACCTACGGAGTAACCCCCTTATTAAGGAATTGGGATCAAGTTTGCCCTATAAATTGTTTCATTTGAAGATTTGATTTTCATTTATTTTGGTTTTACTGCTTCTCCAACAATATATGGCAAGATGGAGCAAAATGACAAATTACACATCATTTTAAGTAAAATGATTCACCAGCAATCGATGTACTAAAAGTTTTCATTTCAGTAAAGCAACTTATCGAATGAATCCACAGCCATGCACTGTGATGACTGAAACGGGCTCATCTCTACTGATATTATTTTTAGTTTAGTATAACTGTAGAGATAGAAGGTGTTTAAAAATTAAATTGGGTACCACAAGACTCAAAATGCCGTCGGTACCACGTTTCAGCATCTATTCCATAGTCATCAAAAAAATATGACCGAATTCATAACTTCCAACAACAAAAATGGAGCAAGAACAAAAATTATGGCCGCCACCGAGCACACATTGGTGGTAGTGAATGATTTATTTTCATCCCATAAATTATATGATTATTCCCTTATTTTCTATCTGCCCAAGCTTCGCTCGCATACATTCATTCTTCTCGCTTCCACCGAAAGGCAATTGGAACAGTTTTTTTTCCTCGAGTCCTCTCTACGAACGTGGCGTCTGCTAGTTTTTTGAATGTTTTAGTGCTAGTTTCGATTTATGAGCATTATGGAATCCTCAAATTTACCGCCACAATCACACTCATCCGAGCAATCGTCGCTGGAAAAGCTTCCATGTTTCCAATCTGCTCATCAGCACCAACACATCCAAACATGAATCACGTCAACAAACAGCAACACGTTCCACCCAACAACGAGCCAAGTCGTCCAAATGAGCGGCAGCAGCAGTAGTCTGCGCAATAATTTAAAACATGATTTAATATGTGAAAATTGTTCTGGACGCATTGTCTCTTGGCTGTTTGTCTCTTTCGCACACGCGGCACGCTTCAACGCCCCTGCCTGCTTCCTCCGCTGCTGTGCGAGATTGCATCAAGCCGGAATTGTACCCTAGCGATGATGACGCTGGATGGAACTCCCGTTTGATCTTTCTCCGTGTGTATTGGGGAGTTTTGAACTCGGTACGAATCACGGAGCTGACCAAATTGAGTGCATCCGGAAGCAATGCTGCCGCCGTTTGACCGGGTCACTGAAATTTCTCTCAGAGATATTCTCTTATTCGCGTGGAAGTTTGTCTCCCACAAGAATTGAACTCAGGATTGAAAGCAAACTGCAAACAAAAATGCACTGAATTATGCTTATCAACCGATCAGAGTTAATAATCTAAAATTATGTATCTTGTGATTGTGTTTATTCGCTTATTTTGTTACAGAAACTCCAAAGAATTACAGAATATGCATCACACGATATATGTACATGTGAAAATTTATTGGCAAAACAAGTTTTTAGCTGAAACTGGGAAGCATACCTTGTCTCAGTAGGGGCGTAAAGCTAGAAAAAACAGATGCTTATTCATTTGTCTTTTGCGTTAGGGTAAGTCATCAATTGTTGATCCTCCGACACAGAAAACTTGGGCTGTTCAATATATTTAGATCGTTCCACAATTGACGAATTACCCTAAGTGTCTGATCCATTCCACTGGCGCGCGATTCACACCTGTCAGAAGCCCCACGCTGATGCTGAGTACGACAAAGTGAGGTTTTCCACCACTGTTGTACGAAATACAACAGCGCTAAAACTTCGCAGTTGACTTCAAAATTTGTTCTTTTGCTTTACAAATAAATTGTGGAGTTAACATTTGATGCCACACTGAGCACACCAACAGTTGCGGAGACGTTGAGCTCTGTTAAATTCTGCGTAGATAAGTCTTTCACAGCGTTTGAGTTCGTTCCTTTTGAAATAGCACAGAATTGTTCTTATATGGTGGCACTGTACATGCATCCAAAGCTTCGGCGTCACCAGGACAATATTTTAGTACAGAAAGGTCCTGAGCTTTTATGGCGCAGGATCTATTTGAAAGCTTTTGGTTCTAGCCAACTATATTTGGCTAGCCACATTGAAAAATTACTACTCTACGTCTGATATGCACTATCAAAAAAGTTAAATAAATTTTAGTTGTCACGTTATTGAACAAATTGCCATCAAATTTCTGAAACAAATCTAAAAATTTGTGAAAGATTTGTTGATAAGCTTAACAACATGCAGCTGATTTTCAGTATTCTTTTTGCTGCAATTTCAGATACCTAAAAATCTAAAAGAAATATAATGTTAATCTATGAAAAAGAAATGTGTTATTAACTAGCACATGTATATCTCTCAATTAAATTCTTAAAAATGATTAGTAGAAGTTTATAACCGTGTGAGTATGGATGAAAACGAAGAAGGACCGAGGCAAGCAATCTTAAATATAAATCTAGTGTAATTAGGAAATTTATGTCGACTGCGATTAAATGCTTGAAGGCTTACAGATGCCGACAGCATGGATGAAAGTTATACAAATTAATTATACGATCATTACTCGCTCGAGTTCGTTCATTTCATATAAAAATGCTAAATGCGTTGTCACACAGAAGAGTGAAAACCGACCAATAGAGTTCAAACGCATCAAATCTCTGACAACGTTACTGTTTTTATCCCACTCGAATATTTATCCAATGAAAGTCATTTTATGGGAGCTTCAAAGGATAAATTTGTACTAAAAAGGAGGGTGTTTGATTGCGCATGCCTCACACTGACACATTCAAGTGCTACCATAAGGCTTTATCAGTTTAGTTATCATCATACTGACAAAGGTTCTTGAATGTTGCACTAATAGTTTGAGAATCCTATCTGGTCTTTTTTAAATCGACTCATTTTCTCCTCGCTGAACCAAAATGTTTACTTGGTTGTTGTGATATTTCACTACCAAAACAATAGCTTTTGTTGGTCAGCAATGTATAAATTTCGTACAAGCGCAACAACTACATAAAAATAGCAATCGGTAAAATAATCTTATTGTTAGATAAGATGTTTTGAAAAGTAAGGCTACATTTTGTGGATTACTATGGGATTTATTTTGGTAACTCATATGATTTTCTTTATGGAAACCGACCATTTCTTTTTGAGACAATATATGACATCGTTTTATGACTTTGCCTGTAAGAAGAGCTGTAAATAATTATGCGATCAACTTCTAATTTGTAATAACTACAAAGAAATTTCATTTTATTTTAGCTTAATAAATTGATAAACATTTAGGTTTTTTTTATTTGTGATTAAAATCTTCCCGAAGATTCTTCCGAAACTCGTAGAGAAACTCACAAATGAGATTTTTAATACGATTTATGCTTTTATGATGACGAATTATGAAAAGTATTTCTAGATACAGTCAATTCTTTCATTGGAGGAGAATGAGAAAATAGGGGCGCAAATTCAAACATGGAGAGGTAAAGCTGATGTAAGGCAGTCTTCAGTGTCATCTACTACATGACAATGAAGACAGCCTTACAGTTAAGCTCGAAATACGCGTATATTTTTTTTAAGTTACTATGGCTTGTATCCAAAATTAACGTTTGAGATCCCTTAAAAATAAATATGCATACTACTAGTATTACAATAACATCACAAACAACGTTTCTTCAAGATACGGAAATGAATAACGACGAAAATTGGACGCACGGTAAATGGTCACACAGAACGGCGCGAGGTGGCCTTAACATATAACAAAACTTTTGAGCAATTGTTTATGGTATGTCAATTACTTTTAATCCTTTGGTTTATTAGTTTGAGCACCACGCCTCTTTCTGCTTTCTACACTGTGATCGATTCCATTGAGATTGATATCATCAGCTCAATCAAAAAGCATATATGACCATGCCATTTCATAGCTCCTTATCGCACCATTAGTGCAATATTGAACAGTACTTTCGAAAATGAACCTGCTTGCGTCACACAGTGGTTGCACTCCATACAATGCTGTTCAAAATAAAAAAAAACAAACGTCGTGAAAAGTGTACCGTAATCCGGGGGTAAATTGATCACTGGGGTGAATTTGATCAGGTCGGTACCGAATAGCATTTCCTTTCAAGGAAGCTTAATGCTTCGTTGCCATCACAGAAATTCCATGTTTTCTAGTTTATAGATGCCTAATGATGATTTTAATCTATTTCTTTTTAATAAGGTCAGTTTTGCATAGAAATATTCACTGTTTTTGGAGGCGTTAGCAATACTGTTGGAAATGTCGGTACTAAACAATCCATTGGTGCTAAGCCAGCATGTAAACTTAGAGTGTTAAAAATGTTGTGTAAGCTTCAGTGTGAACTGCTGCACTCATTTCTGAAATCGTACAACATAACAAAAATAGTTGTTTGCTCATAAAACCGTTTATTGTTGACTAACGAGTTTTTTTCAAGGGAAATTGCATACATTTAGGCGTATTATGCAGATTTACAAAGTTTAATTTTGCAATAACATGATGATTAACACGAGTTGTAAGAATTTTGACATCATTTTCAGTTTCAGGAGATCCAAATTTAGTAAATAGGAAAATTTTACATTCAAAAAAATGTACTTCATTATAAAGTGATCAATTTCACCCCAATATGTCATTTTCAATTTTTGATATTAAAATTAATTTTATGAAATGTTAAATTTTATTTCATAAAAAAATGATAACATAATCTGATAGAGATCAATGAAGTACTGATTTTACCGAAATAAATTTGTCAATTTTTGAATTCCAATGGAAAACGTGACAAAAAGTTGTGAAAAAGTGATCAATTTGCCCCCAGATTACGGTACTGCAATCTGTAAAACTTGGGTAACTTTTCTAGAACCAAGGAACTAAATATAGTACTTTAAGTGGCATCCATTCTGATTCCGACTAAAATGTCTTTATTTCATCTTTGGTACTCAATACGTTCAAAAACGTCAATTCAAAAGGGTCGATTTCAGTTGACATCTCTTCAGGTCATATGGTGTATAAAATCACCGAATGATCTCGAAGTTTGTGTGATTATTATTTAATACTAAATACGACAAAAAATCCCTCATTAAAAAATAATAAAAATATCCGTAAAGGAATCTAAAAACTATATATTTTTTTAACTTTTTGCCAGATTTGGGCCACTGTGCGTCATCTGTCTAGCGTCACAAACATCTTGTGGGCAATCTGAAATGTAGTATAATGCCTGTTCTAATTTTGGCATCGTTTAGAAGTCAAACTAGTAATATTTTATTAATCTTTTAGTTTTATTTATGGGTCTATCAGTACTTTTTGGAACCTACGAGCAGGCTTGATAGAAACTACTCTGCGATGCAAAGAGGAGGTGATTTTGCCGTTTTTCGAAAAAATTGAACTCAAAATATTCAACACAGATCCTCAAGCGTTTCGAGTGAGAATACAAAAAAAAATGCGAGGAATTTTTTCTGGTACTTTCTCTCTCTTTTATTGTGATGCTCACCTTTACTCACGTTTCAAAAGAACTCTTGAGCGTCCCGCCTGAACAAGGCAGTCCTCGGGGAGTAGTGAGAGCATTCATTTGTTATGGAATTTTACTCTGTTGTATTTTGTGCTGCATCTTCCTCGCTCATTTTTCGTTGCCTCTCTGCTTAGCATTTTTTCGCTCGCTCGCAAAGAAGCAAAGTATGTCACTGAACTCTGATGATGTTGAGGAGTATTATCAAGCCTACCTACGAATACTAAGATGCTAGTTATGCTACTATTCTCTCCTTTTGGCAATTAATAAAGCAGACTATATGTTCATTATCTTAAGCTTAACATTTAGCAAATGATGAATGACTTGGACTAAACACACTTGTGTTCGACTTCTAGTGGGCACACCTTTATGTTTGTGGGCAATAGAGATGGGCAAAACGGCTCTATTTAGTGACCAGATCTGATCTCTAATAGCGAATCATTTAAATGGTTACGTGGCTCAGCAGCTCGTAAAGGAAGCGCGAACTGACCGAGCGAGCGGATCCAACGGCAATATGTAAAGAAAACGATCAGCTTATGGTGACAACAAACCTGCCAAAAATTATGTTCACAGCTTGGGAAACTTCGTGCACTTTCGACTCGCCGAAGTTGGCATTGCACAACTACCAATTCAAAACTAAAGTTATCACAAATACTAATTTGACGTTCAACCACACATCGATCCAACGGTTCATTCCATGTCGGGTGACTCGCACGTGTTGTACGATCATGATCATTTGCTTCCTCATTCTTCGTATATGTTTCCCCAGAAACTCACGATTTGACTGGACACGAACACGATATTCGGCCAATTTCCCCTACCCGAACCAAACGAAAGATGTAAAATTATGCGCTTCACCGTTTAGGCACTTTCTCTCTTTATGGGCAGGGCAAATTTGTCTGTCTGCTGAGATCACTGAGAACATGGAGCAGCATCAAACTGTGCTTGCATGAGTTGTGTGGCGCGTAAAGTCAAGCGTTATAATTTATTTATTATTATCGTCAATCAAAAGTGGACTACATGTTTACATTTAAATCTATATACTACTATATCTTACACTACTATATCTTACAGAGTTAATAATGCAAGGAACTAAGGAGAACAGCATAAAAGAATAAGTTTTCGTTCTTTTTGCGGGTCACTTTTTATCTGATCCGTAGTATGACTGCTGGCTGATCGATTCTCTCTCCAAAAAAGACCTACGGATCACTCGTTCAATTGAGTGATTCTGTTCTTTTGAACTGCTCCGATTCATTTAGCCCATCTCTAGCGGACAAAGATGAAAGTGTGGCTATGAAGACTGATTTACTATTGACCAGTTCCACATTTTCCAAAAATGGTTGGATAAGATGATTGTACAATTTTGCACACCTTACAACGCACAACTTTTTCTGTTTGGTTTCTGTTGCTTCCGTTTAATTTACAATGAATTTCTAAGGGCAACCCAAACAATCATACTTTGAAACTCCTTCAAGTCTCAACAGCTTATTTCATATGTAGCAAGCGCTTAGGGTACCGTTTAGTCTCAAACTCCTCATAGTCCGAATAGTGACGATTTTTTTTTCATTTAGGTAAGAATATATGTTTACACAATTTTTGAATGTAGAGGACTTGAATCATACAAGAATTGATCTTCCTATCAAAGACGAAATAAAGACCTTCATGTCTCTTGCAGTTGTCGAAAATTTTATGGCACATAAGGTAATAGAGCAAAATCAAGAATGCCGTGAAAAGTGTACTGCGATCTGTCAATCTTGGGTACCTTTTGCAGTAACAAGGGACCAAATGCACCGAATCTAAACGTGGGATGGACCTGTTCCTATGAAGAAATGTGTGTATTCTTCTTGATATTAATTCAGAAATTGATACAAAACGGTACTTAAATACCAACTGTCAGGTTTCAAAACTCTGAATAATCTCTTTGATTCTGACATCGTATTGCATCCTGAAATTCTTGTTGCTGTATTTTGAACGGAATCTTTTTCCTAATAAATACTGTTAACTAAACAAAACTACAAAGCCTAAAATAAAGTACATATTCAAGTGTTTGTCTTGTATCATCAGTGTTTTCTTTTTATTTTGAAAAATATTCTCATTTTGTGTCAGTAGTCTTTCAAAACCTGCTTACGATGTGTCGGGATTCCATATCTGCACTCGCCAAATATACTAAATTAACAGCACCGTTTAGAGATTAAATTATTGTTCATGTATTAACAGGTTACTAAGAGAACAAAATACAATCAGGTATCCTATAAATCGTTGCCACCCACTTTCCTCCCACTGTTATGTTCCAGCGATATTGATTTGGATGGAGTTGGAGTTTTCGGCTGAGACATTTAAAATACATTAAAAATTATTTCTTACAGAATTTTACCTGAATCCACTGGATAACAGAGGAGAATTTGTAGTGGGCGAAATGTGAGTTATAGTATACAATAGGAGACATGGCTATGCTTGATTTGGAACTACAGCTATGCTCACATGTATGGCTGTAATTGGTAATCTATAGATTTTTTGTTGGGTGTATTATAACTGCGACCACGGATTGATCTTTTGTCATACACAATCAATTTGAATGTACCTTGTCAAAGTGATATATTACCGTTTTGATTCGAATACCGGACAGCTTCAAATTCCGAACACTCTACAATGTATGAGAAAGATTTCACTCAATAAGTTTCAAAATTTGTTGTCAAAAAGTTCCCAATTTGAAAGATGATTTAATAAACACATTCTATAGCTATCCACGCAAATGTACAATGCTCAACTAGTTTTGACGTCTTTCTAATGGCTTATAAGCGATTTCTTCACCACCGCTTAGGCCTTAAACCTGGTTTAATCGTATGGGTAAACGTGGCTTACGGCCTAAGCGAAGGTGAAGAAATCGGCCCTTAGTGAGTTAAATTTATAATTTATATTCATATTGTGTTTTTCAAAGAGTTGTCCGGAATCAGAACTAAAGTGCCCGGAATATGGAGCAAAAGAACGGTGGTGTCCGGAATAAGAAACATGAAAAGGACACACATTTCTCTTTATTAATGTTGATTCAAGATGTGGAATCCAAATTTTCACCTATCACTCGAAATTTAAGTGTTTGTAAGGTCTGATTACGCTGAAGTTTCATACAGAACGTTTCAATTAACATATTTTTCGATTATTTGTTCCTCACTAGAGCCTTAAGTGTTAGTAATATGAATAAAAACGGTACTATAAAAATAACTAATAACGCATGACTTAGGTATTATCTCAATAAGGTATGACGTATGATGACGTATGAAACTCACAACCTTACTGGGAGAACGAAACCATATTTCAAAGGGTTATATAACTCCCTAGTTAAAAAAAACGATTTTAAAGCAGATAAAGCTGCCTGGCTTTAAGAGAATATACATTAGTTAAAATGTTTAAATTTCCTTTTTAACAAATAGAGGCATATTCCAAAATTGCTTGTATTTTTGCAATCTTCCCATTGAAAATGACAGGTTAACAACAATAAGCCCTGTTGTTAACCTCTGAATTTCAATGGGAAGATTTTCAACCGTCTTCTAGGCAGAAATACAAGCAAATTTGGAATGTGTCTCTATTTGTTGAAAAGGAAATTACACCAGTTTCTACTTGACCTTTCTTTTGAACCATCAGTGTGAAAAAAATATAGAACCTGATCGAATTTGTGGACATGGTCCAAACAGTACTATCTGATTCTAATACCTAGATGGAGACCCGTAGTTAATGGGATTTTAGGTAATTGGTACCAACACGGTATCTTATGGCAACAATCACAATGCGTTCACTCCAGCGTTCGCCGAAATGAAAAGCTCACATTCCAATAATGGGAACCAGTAAGCTCCAATCCTTTTTAGACTCTGTCACCTATCAGTTACACCGGAACATAATGTCCTCACATATTCCAACTAAGAAAAGCTCCTATTATATAAGATATGGAACAGTATTTTATATGCCGAATACATTTAGTATTCAGTTTTCAGCTCACATGTAGCCTGATTAACCTCTCCTTTGGTCAGACACAGCTTGACGTTACATGTCCATCTTTACCGTTCATTTCTGGATGTGTTTTTCCCACTTGGCAGCTATCGCCATCTTATCGGTCAAATCTCTCAGCCATTGAACATGGCAGACACTGGCACAGTATTTTGCAGCACGCCATCGACCGTTGCAAAAATCCTTCGCATACCATTCCGTACCATGCTGTCTTGCGCTACTGCTAACATAATGCTCTTGATGCTTCTAATTTCTGCGGTAGATTTGCTTTTCTTCTGCTCATACTACCGTGTTGAGCGACGTACCGATCATTAGAAAATGACTCTTCACTCTCGGGTACTCTTTATCGAACCAGTTGTTCTGGGTTCATTGTTGCCGACTGTTCACATCTCATGAAGATTATTAGGGTATCAAAAGTCGATCCAGCACTTGATCTTTTCGGGAGCAGGCTCGATTGTCGCAATATATTTTATGTGATAAAATTACCCATTTTTTCCAACAGGTGATCTTTGTTTTCAATGTCCCTTCTCTCCCAGTTCAAGAGCTGAAGATGTTCCACCATCGGAATAGAGAACTGCGAGAAAAGGTAGCGATGCGTTTGCTCTGATCTGCGGGCCAGTCTATATTTGAACATTTGAGTTAATTTAATTCACATTTCAATACACTGGACGAGGCAAAATTTGGTATCCGACAGACACCCGGAAAGGAATCGCTAAAGGCGTTGACTTGTGCGCAAACGGTTCATTCAATGTGGCTGAGTGGAATTCAAAGGGCTTAAACAGAAAATGACACATGTATACTTTGCAAACGACAACACAAAAGCAATCCCAATTCGCGAAAAAAAAAGAAATCTGAAGAAACGCCGCTCGAACACCTTCTAGAAAACAATCGAATTTCTTTTGCCTAACCAGTTCGATTCAGTTCTTCGACTGGTATGCCCAACTTCTTGAAACTGGATCGGAAAACATTCGCAAATTTCCAACCGCACGATTGTTAGTTTCTCACCTGCAAAGGGTCTCTTCGCTGTGAAACATCCAAACAGGGACGATTAGAGAGGCCTGGGAATGCGACGATGGGAACAATCGAAAAAGGGTCATATCATTCGGCGGTTGAGTGGATATTAATGAAAAATAATGATCGAATTGGCGGTTCAATTGCACCAAAGGCTTGGTTAGCACTGATTTGTTTATCGATTATTATTGTTATTTCCACACTTACTGTCTTTTTCCCAACGATCACGATAAGAATCAACGTATGGGATCTAGCGTTGTGCTTTATTATTCTGCCCTGGAATGGATAGGAAAAGAATGTCTTTCGCGCTGATTTGTTTGTTCTGGGCCTTAAAACAAATGCTCATCTTTCAAATTCATTGCACTACTAGTGGTTTTGCTCAGCAGAACTCGCAAGCACACGAGACAGCGCGGAACCAGCGCTGATGCTAAATCAAAACGAAATGAATTATTTCCACTATTAACGAGCTCCAAAGAGGAGAGAACAATGCCTTTCGGAGCGGAGTTCCGCGGAGATTTCATAAAAGGTGATAATGATTATCGCTGCCGAGCGGTAAAGCTATGGGAACAGTGACGGTGACATTGAAAGCTTTTGTCGGTGCCGTATTATTCTCGTTTGATTTCGGCTTGAAGATTGCTTGAGAGCCGCCTGGTTTTCTTATAATTTGAATGGGCATTCGATTTTGTCTACTTTCTTTCCACTATATTTTACGATGCAAAAGTAAGAACTTCACGGATAAAAATCTGATTCTTAAATCATGATTTTCATGAATTGATTGAATTATTATTTCTGAAGTGATATTTAATGATGACTCTTCATAAGCGTAACATCCATAGTGACAACACTAAGCGTTGCGCAATGTATCTCATTCGTCTTGATCACTCACAAATTGGTTGTGTGGTAGAGTATTCGGCTCTCTTTCTTAAGCTTCTTGCTCTGGAATATATATATATTTTTTTAAAATTTTGTCGGTCATAAACGGATGCGCGAGTCATGATTTTATGCATTTGATTCATGATTCCGAGCAATCAACAAACAACGCGTGTGTTGCGTTCTTGTCGTTTAACCTAATGTTTCAGTAACCCAAGCAACCAATTGGCACTTTAATTCGCCCTGCGTGATAATATAGTGCCATTATACAGGCCTTATATTAGCCGTATAAATAGCCCTATAAGGCCAAAAAGGCGAATTAGCGAGCTAATGGTTTCTGGGGAAACACAAACTGTGAGGATTAAGGAAAAGTTATCTTTGAGTCTTCATTTAAAAATGGTCCGGAAATGAAAGACCGGCGCCATCTGTGCTTAAACCCATTCCCACTAGAACCAGAATCAGGCACGCTTATTGCAATCGGTAGCTTCTTTGGATTTGTTTGATACGAGCAATTTAAATACAATAAAAGTAAACTTTTTACGAGCCACTTACAGCAGTTTACGACCATGTTTTAGCCCTGCGTATTGCCCGTTTCGGAGTGTCTTCTTTATCGTGCATCGCAAGCATAAAACGCGCCTTGAAGATTCCGGTTCTACACGGGTCGCGATTAGAGTAATAGAGGAAACGCCGAAAATTAAGTGATTAAAATTCGACAACCTGTTGCATATCATTCCTTGCTGTGCGCTTGAACAAGACAGTTCAGTCTTTGGCAGTCGGTAGTTTTTTTTGGTTTTTTCTCCCACCGCCCGAGTGGGTTTTTACCAGTGCAGTTTACTTCTGTAGTGCTATAGACCGCGCACCGTGAAGGAAGCGAACCAGATTGGCAAAGGTCAACTGGTATCGTGCCACCATTTGATTGATATTATCACCATCATCCCCCGGTGATTGGTTCCCCGCATACATCAGTGTAGCAGACCAGCAGCGGTCATCGAACGGGAACGGATAAGTATCAATTTGTATACCTACTCCACACCTATTGAATTGCTTTCGCATCTCCGAACAAACAGTGTTGAGTTCAAGGTTGTTTGTTGTTTCTCCTCTGTCTCTCTCCCGGTGCAATTTCGGCCGTATAGGGGAGTTGGGTACAAAATAGCCCACTGATTGGTTAAGTTTTTTTCTCGATTTTTTTTTTTTTGTTAATTTATTTTGCCTATTTAGGGGAGGTGTGTACAAAATAGTCCACTGATAGGTTTATTTATTTTTCTGCATTTTTTTGTTTTTTTTTTTTTTATTATTTTTTTTTATTATTTGGTTGCGGTTGAATTCTTTTCCGCATGGACGAATCGGATGGAGGCGATACGCCTCCTAAAGATCTCGTTGCTCGAACGCGGTTTTATCAACCGTCTTCGGCTGGGCCTTGGGTTGTCTATTTCCGGCGCAAAAATAAGATTTTGAATGTGCTCTCGATCTCTAGAGAGCTGACGCGTAAATATCCTGGGACCGTTATTCACCAAGTGAAGCAATCCAAGCTGCGTGTAACTGCACCTAGTTACAAAGCAGCGAATGAGATTGCTCAGCATGAGGCTTTTACTGTGGAGTACTTTATCTACATACCCGCCAGAGAGGTCGAGGTGGAAGGGAAAATTATCGACGCGAGTCTGACATGTGAAGACATTAAGACTGGCAAAGGCATTTTTGAGAACCGGTCCATTCCTGATGTGGCTATACTGGATTGTAAACAATTGCAATCAGTTTCCATGGAAGGAAATAAGAAAGTGTTTTCGCCGTCAGCCTCGTTTCGTGTAACTTTTCCTGGTTCCGTTCTCCCGAAATTTGTTTGCATCGATAGTGTTTTTTACCCAGTGCGCCTATACGTGCCGAAGGTATTTAATTGTACCAACTGCAAACAGCTTGGTCATAGTGCTAGCTTTTGCGACAACAAGCCCCGTTGTGGCAAATGCAACCAAGCTCACTTGGAAGATGATTGCACACAGGAAGCTGTAAAATGCAGCTACTGTCGTGAGGATCTTCATGACTTGCAGAAGTGCCCGGCATACAAAAGGCGCATTCGAAATGAGAGTCGCTCCATTGTGAAGCGCTCCAAGAAGACATATGCGGAAATGGTAAAATCTTTAAAAAAATCCGCAGAAGAGTCTTCATCAGCCATCCCAGTTGGTAACTCTTTTCAAGAGTTGTCTTCCGATGAAGCGAACGACGACGAAACCGATGGGGGAGATTCTTCGGAGGTACACGCACCCGGTAAAAGAAAGTCTCCATCTTCTCCGGGACTGCGCCGTAAGGTATTGAAATCTTCCCTCAGAAGTTTGCCTAATCCCAAAGGAGGTGGGGCAAATTTAAAAATCCCGAAGAAACAGGTCTTTGATGCTTCCGTTCCGTGTTGCAGCAAAGATCTGCCGCCCCCGCCTCCACCGACTAAATACACTTCGAAAAGAAGCTCTAGACAAGATAGCAAGAAAAAAGCTACTGAAGTCCCTCGCTCTTCCTCGAAAACCCCCCGGGCTAAGCGAGGACTGTTAACTTTTACGGCCCTTGTGGATCGCATATGTAATGCTCTCGGAGTTTCAGACTCATTCAGAGGCATACTCGACCTTTTTCTCCCCGCAATAGAAGAGTATCTCAGGGAATTAACTATTTCGTGGCCCCTCCTTGCTTCGATCATATCTTTCGATGGCTAATTCATCAAGTGAGGTACAAGATATGATAACTGTGCTACAGTGGAACTGTCATAGTCTAAAACCTAAATTAGACACATTTAAGTTTTTGCTTCACAATTCCGATTGTGATATATTTGCACTCTGTGAAACATGGCTTTCTTCTGAAGATGATCTTAACTTCTACGACTTTAACATTATACGCCAGGATCGAGATGATAATTACGGGGGTGTGCTTTTAGGGATCAAAAAGTGCCATTCATTCTACAGAATCCCCATCCCGACTCATCCAGGCATAGAAATCGTTGCTTGCCAAATAAACGTAAAGGGTACAGATCTTTGCGTAGCTTCTGTTTATATTCCTCCAAGAGTTTCAATAAACCGCCGTCATCTCTGGAATGCAGTCTCCATGCTTTCATCTCCAGTTTTAATACTGGGTGATATGAACTCACATGGTACTGGATGGGGCGAATCTTATGACGATTATATAGCGGCTATTTTCTATGACTTATGCGACGATTTCAACTTGAACATTTTGAACACAGGTGAAGTGACACGTATTTCATCCGACGGCAAAGAAAGCCGTCTTGACCTGTCTTTGGGATCAAGTTCACTATCATTCGATTGCATGTGGAAGGTGATCGATGACCCCCATGGTAGTGATCACTTGCCCATAATAACTTCTATCAGAAATAATTTTGAAAGGTCAGAACAGTCAATTCAGGTTCCTTTTGACCTCACTAGGAATATCGATTGGCAAAAATTTGCATCAGCGGTAACTTTCGGTATCGAATCATTCAACACTCTCCCACCGTTGGATGAGTATCGATTCCTAACAGAATTGATTTATAAAAGTGCATTAGAATCCCAAAAACAACGAGTTCCAAGTGCATCCTTCAAAAGACGACCAGGCACGCCTGGTTGGGATGATGAATGCACTCAGTTGTATCGAGAAAAATCTAATGCCTTCAAAGCTTTTCGTAGATATGGTACCTCAGAACTTTATTTAGAGTACTCGAAGCTCGAAAAAAGACTGAAGAATCTTATTAAAGCGAAGAAGCGTAGCTATTGGCGACGTTTTATCGATGGCCTCTCACGAGAAACTTCAATGACGACGCTTTGGAGAGTGGCTCGCAACATGCGAAACCGCTCATCCTCAAATGAGAGTGACGAATACTCCAACCGATGGATATTCAACTTCGCAAAAAAGGTCTGTCCTGACTCAGTTCCAGCTCATCCGCCTTTTTGGGAAACTCCAAGAGACGATTCTTTGGACAGACCATTCACTATGCTGGAATTTTCTATGGCTCTTCTTTCATCAAACAACTCCTCTCCGGGACGCGATATGATTAAGTTCAATCTTCTTAAAAATCTCCCCGATATCGCTAAAAGACGGTTGCTTGACCTGTTCAACTCATTCATGGAGCACAACATTGTTCCACCTGAATGGAGACAGGTCAAAGTAATAGCTATTCAAAAGCCTGGGAAACCAGCGTCTGATCATAATTCGTACCGCCCGATCGCTATGTTATCATGTTTAAGGAAATTGTTAGAAAAAATGATCCTATCCCGACTCGATCACTGGGTCGAATCAAACAACATGCTTTCCAGTACACAATTTGGCTTTCGCAAGGGCAAAGGAACAAACGATTGTCTAGCGTTGCTTTCATCAGATATTCAACTAGCCTTTGCTGACAAGGAGCAATTGGCTTCGGTTTTCTTGGATATTAAGGGCGCTTTTGATTCAGTTTCCATAGAAATATTGTCAGAAAATTTGCACAATAGTGGACTACCTGGAATATTGAACAATTTCTTGTACAATCTGTTGTCAGAAAAACACATGAGCTTCACTCTCGGTCAACTGACAACTTCCAGAATTAGCTATATGGGCCTTCCCCAAGGCTCATGTCTGAGTCCCTTGCTTTATAATTTTTATGTTAAAGATATTGACAACTGTTTGGAAGAACCATGCACGCTAAGACAACTTGCAGATGATGCTGTGGTTTCTATGAAGGGCCCACGAGCGGAAATCTTGCAAAGACCATTGCAAAATTCCCTTGATAATCTATCCACTTGGGCTAGAAATTTAGGGATCGAGTTTGCTCCGCAAAAAACTCAACTGGTCGTATTTTCAAGGAAGCGGAACCCTGCCCAACTAAAGCTTAAGCTTTTGGGAACAGACATCGACCAGTCTTTGACTTCAAAATACCTTGGGGTCTGGTTTGATTCAAAAGGCACTTGGCGAACTCATATTAGGTATTTAACGGAAAAATGTCAACAAAGGATCAATTTTCTACGAACAATTACCGGAACATGGTGGGGTGCTCACCCGGAAGACCTCATAAAACTCTATAAAACAACCATTCTCTCTGTTCTAGAGTATGGCTCTTTCTGTTTTCTCTCAGCAGCAAACTGCCACTTGATTAAATTGGAACGAATTCAATATCGTTGTTTGCGTATCGCCTTAGGGTGTATGCACTCAACACATAATGCGAGCCTAGAGGTTCTGGCAGGGGTTTTACCGCTACAGAACCGATTCTGGGAGCTCTCGCTAAGAATACTTATTAAGTGTGGAGTGAGCAACACACTCGTCATCGAAAACTTTGAAGAATTGCTCAAACTGAACACTCAGTCAAAATTCATGAGAGTTTATCTCTACTACATGTCATCTGACATTAGCCTTCCATGTTATAACCCTCCACGTGTACGCTTCACCAATGACAGTTCCTCTGTTGAATATGATGTGTCCATGAAACAAGCTATTCATGGAATTCCAGATCAACTTCGATGTATAACTATTCCACGTATTTTCAACGCAAAGTTCCAGAATGTTGATTCCTACAGGAGATATTTCACTGACGGGTCTCGTATAAATGGATCCACTGGTTTCGGTGTCTTCAATGAAAATTCTTCCGCCTTCCGAAAACTTCAGGAACCTTGCACGGTTTATGTTGCTGAGCTGGCAGCAATCAACTTCGCTTTGGGGATGATCTCAAACATGCCCGCAGACCACTTCTTCATCTTTTCGGATAGTCTCAGTTCAATCGAGGCACTCCGATCGATGAAACCCGTAAAGCATGCATCTTACTTTCTTACAAAAATAAGAGAGCAGATGTGTGCACTGGTCGAAAGATCATACAAGATTACCTTTGTATGGGTCCCCTCACATTGCCTAATTTATGGCAATGAGAAGGCGGACTCTCTCGCAAAGGTGGGCGCTGAGGAAGGTGAGATTTATGATAGACGAATTTCACACGATGAATTTTTTCATTTAGTACGTCAAAGTTCTCTTCACGGTTGGCAAAGCGATTGGCTAAATGGCCAACTGGGACGGTGGTTACATTCCATAATTCCTAGAGTTTCCTTGCGAGCCTGGTGGAAAGGTTTGGACATAAGTCGAGATTTCATTCGCGTGATGTCAAGACTTATGTCCAACCATTACTCGCTAGATGCACATCTCCACAGGATTAACCTCGCGCTGAGCAATATTTGTAATAGGTGTGGTTCCGGTTATGATGACATCGATCACGTAGTTTGGCAGTGCCCGGATATGGACGCCTCCAGAGCGCAACTTTTGGATACCCTTGCGGCCCGAGGTAGACAACCCTATGTTCCAGTTAGAGATGTGTTGGGCACCCGCGATCTTATTTATATGGTCGCAATTTACGATTTTCTTCGCTCGTCTTGTATAAAAGTTTAATTCTCTTGTGTTCTCTTCCCCAGTTTTTTTTTTTTGTGTGTTTTGTCCACTTTGTGTTGGATTGAGGATCCTGGCCATCCGGCAGTCGAATACCGGCAAGAAATCGCTACCAACGCCATGAAACGAGAATCAAGATGCCACGTTATACCTCCCGGATGAGCTGCTGAGAACCCTGATTCCAATCCCTACCAAGTCCTTCCTTCAAAAATTGTGACCACTAACCTCGAGCTGCCACGAGTACCCTGGCTCCATCCCATATTAATGTTGAAAAAGCCAATTAATTGTATGTAAAAAAAATACAAAAAATGAATTTCGGCTCCGTAAAGCGTTAAACGCATTTGAGCCTCAAATAAACGAACTAGATAAAAAAAATAAAAAAAAAAAAAAAACCTGTTGCATAAAACCCATTGAAGTCAACGCCTTTGTCTTTCTTTTCGGATTGGAGTTAATTTATATGCTAACGGTTATTGCATGTTGCCTCCATCAACGCAGCAGCGTGGTGCTGTCTTATTGCTTGGGAAAACATGTGTATTAGGTAGGTAACTCTTGGCAGCAGTACTCGATGCAAAGCTGTTCAGAAAGCGATGGTAACGCCATAGCCATCAGATAGCATAAGAGCATAAAAGCTGCCACATGGTGAGAGAGAGGTGAGAAGTTTCTGTGAAAATGAGAGGCGATATGCTGAAAACCGGAATACAAACCACGATATGGATGTGCTTTGTAAACTGTTAGACGTGGTTTCCCTAGTGGTCGCTAGATGTAGCTTGGATAGCGTCTATTTTAGTTTTGAATCAACTACAGACACATGTTACAGAGGGGAAAAACGCATGCGCACTTTGAGTTCAGATGCCTATTGGAAACAGCTGATTGTGCTGATTTATTTTTTATTAACAGATCACAGACATTTCCAGTACACAATTTTTGATACAATACTTTGATATTTCTTTTCAGAAACCATTCACAAGGAATACCATAAAAGGATAAACATCAGTGATTGGATTATTAAATTTATCGCCAGACTTACTAAACAAGGTAAATCATTCTGAACTGAATCCAAAAAGCAGTATACAATACACCCGGCAGCCCACACCGATGGACCTCTTACCTGTTTGAATTGCACTGTTTACGGCACTTTCCTCCTCCGAGAAGATCCCTCATAATGGATGGAAGGACGAAATTCTGTCGTATCCTGCCAAGCGGATGTAAAGTCAAAATAGAAAGTTAGGTTCATTTTTGTCGTTCAACAAAACCATAAAAGAATCCATTCAGTTGAAGGTCACCACGTAACAATATGCAAGCTGATGTAACTTTCTCTTTAGGCCTTGTTCTGACACGGAACAAATGCCGACCTATCGGAACAAAAGTGCCAGTTCTACTTTGCGTTTGGCCAGAATAAGTTCGTTATTTTTCAGCTTTTTTAAATTTATTTCTTCGGTCATATGTTTATTGTTCATCAAATATGCAGTGCGTGACTAGATATGGATTGACTTGAACGAACAGATTGTATTAGAATTGTTATTCAACTATTTATTGAGTGCTTTGAACGTCATAATGCTTAACTGTGATGTGAAATATGTGAGTGGAGTGACTATGTGAAAAAATTGATGATAAAATTATAATATTTCTACAAATCAGCTTATGATATTGCATCAAATGGTTTGATACTGTCAGAAAGTAGGTTTCAAGTATTATAATCATTCATAGATAATGCCTTACCAGTTCTTTCGTTATTCCTTAAGATTTCATATGAAAATTCAATCGTTTCATATGTTGTGTTTTTAAAACAAGTACTGGCACGTAAATCTTGTGAATGTATATTATAGTTTGGTTTCTGAATGTTTCAAGCATATTTGAAAAACTGTTCTATTTTTTTTTTGCTGATGTTGAGCTACTTTGACTACCCATGTAAAGAATGTTCGGTGGGATTTAATATACCGTAAATAACTAATTTATAGCCTCTAAAGCCGATTATGAAGGCCAAACTTCAAAAAATAATGTAATTTTCAAGCTATTCTGACATTCAAAACACCATAACCCACGAAATAAGTTTAAGTGGAAGCAATTTCCTAAGGAATTCTGCCTTCTCTATAGTAATATGCTTATATAAGGTCTGAGATGAACTTAGTTTGTAAAATTCAAACAACGATAACTGTAAAGCCAATGCATCTATATATTTCGGGATTGTCCATTTAACAAGTAATAGTCTCGAAAAAATGTCAAACGCGTAAATGAAGCTGATTTGATTTTGATTTTCTTTATTATAGAGGCTTTCAGCCTAAAAAATGTACTAAATCGTATTTCAAACCGACAGTTTCGAATGATTTTAATCAACAGGAAGCGTTACAGATTTGATTTTTTTAGATTTTGAAGTCCTAGCAGGCGTGGAGAAAAAGGTTCTTTTGGCAAATGCTGTCTGTCTAAAAATTATTTGATATGTTTGATATGTTAATAAATGCATTTCGTGCTCATAGCATGAATGTCTCTTTTTCCACATTTTTGACACATTTACGTGAATTACGGGAAAGGCCAGCATCGTAAAACTGGTGAAAATTAGGCAAACTTTGTTTCATGGTACAATAATTATGAAGCAGATAATCAAACTTCAATAACATTTGAAGGGTGGAAGTAAAGCTAATAAAAAAAGATACAGGACTTTGCATTTCCAAGTTTAGTTCGTCACAGTCCTTATTATTAAATTGCACATAGTTACTTTAACAACGGGATCGGTTCCAATGTTACTTTTAGTAAAGACAACAACTTCATTCTCATACCATTCAAGAATCTCGTATGAGACTTTCGGGAAACTCAATCATACGAATGGAAATTGTTACTTTAATGAGTGGAAAGTAGTGAAACAGTTTATGCATGAGCAGATTTTTTTTGAGAGAATTTGTTTGATATTGATGTATGATATTGAATGGTTCATATAAAAGTTTTTTATGATGACTACAAAAAAAAAAACGCGTCAGCAGAAATATTCCCAACGAGCATTCTTGAAATGTGGATAACCGATTTAAAACATTTAAAACATCATAAAACAGAAGATTATTTTCGAAACTTGTCAAAAAATAGTGCAATAATAACTATCTACAAAAAAAAAATGGTATCGGATGGAAAAACTGCATCAAAGCGTTTTCCCATACAAAATATTCCATTTCAGATTGCCACATCTTATACGTTTCTCAAGCTCTTCACAACCTTTTGTGAAATACTACTGATAACCTCAATTTTCGAATATGATTGAAAAAGCTTTGAATAATTTATTTATTTATTTATTTATTTATTTTTAACTTCAATTTTGAAAGAGGGAAAAACCTCTTTGTGTGATTTCACTTTGGAATCTTTCTAAAAAAGGCACAAAACCTCTTTATCTTTTCTAAAATCATTACAAAAAGAAAACTTAAGAACTAAAGGCTCATCCGGAATTGATCCATATCGAAGCCGTCGTAATCATCATGAGGGACCTTTTGTTTCCAAGTGACTGGAACTGAAACAGCTAAAATCTCCGAAGAAAAACAAATTATACGGAAGGTCCACTATCTGAAAATATATAAAAAACGTATCAACTAAAATAAAAAATCTCATTAAAATACCCATAAAAAATTTTTAAAATATTCAAATTTTTACACGCCAGAATATCTCGGATAGAATTTGGTATATTGTGACCCAATTTTGTATTTTTTTCAAAAATAGCCTCTCTTGGCAAATTAAAACGAGTGCAATTAAAGACAATGAATTGTCTTGATTTAAAAGCTACAGATGAGTTGAGTTTTGACAAATAATGCATCAGGACAAAAAATGATGCAGAAGAAGACGCGACAAATTAAGTGATAAGGAGCAAATGCGCACGAGAAACCGAGATGATCAGATCGTTTTTTTTAGTTTTGAGAAGAATGAAAATAATCAGTCGTGAATAATTACGTCATGTGTAACATTAGTTTTTTATTAGTGGTGAATCAAATGCAGTGAATGTATTTGATTATGAATATATTTGTTACGACGTTTAGTATTCTCATTATAAATGTTGTACTCTCAGCCACATCTTGGGGACAACAATTTAAAAAACCTTGTGCTGCTAAAAAAATCTAAAATTGTCCAATTTCATCATTAAACACTGTACGGAATTTTAGTTAAACAATATGTATTTAGTTTCAGTGTAGGAAAAAAAATGATTGTTCAGTGTAAAATCACACATTTTAATTATTTTCAATGTTTTCATTTTGAATTTGGTTGAAACGACGAAGAAAGCATAACAGAACGTGTTTTTAGCCATGTCAATGTATTGATGATGCATGAAAAGAAGATCGCTTTTTTCTGCTTTTAAGATCCAAACGCAATGATAGCGAATGGATCAGTCGAGATGAGCTATCAACGAGTGGAAGTGAACCAACACTAAGTCGACAAGCATGTTAGTTCATGCTGGCGAACCGGTTCTGCTTTCCGTTGCCGTTGCGCTATCATTGCGTTACTAATAGTAGGTTGCAGGTCATGTTCTTTTCTGTTGAAAAATATGTTTGAAAATTTATTAGCGCTACAAAAATTTCTAGGTATTGCTACAAAACTATTTTTGTGTATATCATCATGAACAGCTAGATAGATATTTTGATAGATTTTCAATCTTTTTCGTCATGACATAAACTGTATTTCAAAATACCTTGTAAATTATATGTTCAATGCACACATTTTTGTTATTGAATTGTATTTTTCTTTTTAGAACAATGATAAAATGCTCAGAAGGATGTACTGTCCTCTAAAGATTTTAGTATTACAGGTATGAAAAAAATTATAAGCAATTTTTTAATATTTAAATTCCAAAACACTCAACCAACATTATTCATAAGGATTACTAGTGATCATGGAAGGAAGACGAACAAAATCCAAAATATTGCTAGAAATTATATTACCGCATATTGATTCAAAAACAATATAGCTAGGTTAACATTGAATTCTAATCGGTTGAGCTTAATCAATTATGGACTAATTTTCCGATTTTAAAGGAATGAATATTTTCAGACCGGGTACAGGTCGTTGGGCCGAATGCCGTTAGGCCAAATGTCGTTAGGCCGAAGGTCATTAGGCCAAATGCCGCTAGGCCAAAAGGGTTGTTAGGCCGAAATAACATTTTATCATTTACTACGATGTCAAATGGATAACACATTCATCTGTGTTTTTTCCTTCTTTTAGTCTAAGGCTGTTCTTCCTAGTTATATTTCGCAGCGGATATTGTGGACTTCTAGGTAATGCAAATTATCCTGATCTACAATCTATCAATCCATTCGAACAGAAAATTTAATCGGCGGCCAAGTCAAAGTATCCAGACTTATCCCTGTTAGATACCTATTCGACCTTTTGGTTTATCAGAAATAAACGCCATTTGCAACCTCATGACCCTTTTGGCCTAACGGCATTCGGCCTAACGGGATATAACCGAATGAATATTTTGAGGAATTAACCCCATTACCCCGAATATCATCACTCCGAATGTCATTATTCTGAATGTCGTTACCCCGAATTCCAAATCCCCGAACGACCTAAATCCCCGAATTCGAATATCGTGCGGAAATGTCATCAATGTCATCTTGTCAAGTTAAATTATATTCGGAGAAATATTATTCAGGGTGATGGAATTCAGGGTTAGGGTACATTTGGGACAATGATATTCGGGATGATGGTATTCGGGGAGATGGCATTCGGGGTGATGGGGTAGAATCTTCTGCGCCAAATGTAGAAGCTTTTTTTATTGTATCCGGTCCTGTGCCAATTGCCTCTAGTCGCCTAGGACGATAAATGCAAAAATCCTTCTTGTACGAGACCTGTCACGAAAGCGATAGCTGCGTATTAGTCCAACATGTGAGCTACATGCCCAGCCCACCGCAGTCTGCCTTAGCTTAACAATAACAATTTCTCGAAAGACTTGGTATAACTCGTGATTCTTACGAGGCTGCCAGATGTCATTGTCAAATTTACCGCCACATAATATTCTTCAACTTCTTGAAAAAATCATCAACTTTTTCAAAATATACATAACAATCTAGCAACACTTCACTACCATCATCACTTATTGGCCCACATTATCCACCAGCAATATTTTCTTTGTAATTCTACTAGTATGAGCTCAAATCGCATGGTCTCATTTTCAAAATCACGTATGCTTCTACCATCGCTTGGCTGTAGACATAATCAAAACTGTTTTTTTTTTCGTTAGGTTTCATTAGCATCAGTTTTGTAGTAAAATTATATTTCAAGTATAAACATTAAGTCAGTCCTCTGCTGTTCTGCGCCACAGTGATTTGAAATAAGAATAGACAAACTGCAAATAGAAACTACCTTTATGATTCATAGTGCGCACAGCTCCCAATTCCGGACACCCTACTTTGTATTGGAAACATTTCACATGAAATGTTTCAGTTTTTTTTTGTTTAAAAGTTTACACTTTACAGTCTCGTTTCCATCTTCATTTTCCATAGATATCTATGAACATTTTTTATGCTCATATGCTTTAAACGCCTTTCAAGTGGTTTGCCAATTTTATTTGATCGTTTGACTCTTTTATTTATGATTTTAATGAGCTGTTCGGAATTCGAATCAAAGTGCCTGAAATGAGAGGCAAAAGTAAAAAACCGTCCAGACTACGAATTATGAAAAGTTCACACATTTCTATTTTTTTAAAATCATTCATGTTACGGAATTTCAATTTTCACCCACCTTTTGATTTTTTATAATGTGACGTCTCTACTGGGAAAAAGACTTCTTTTCAGCTTAGTGTTTCAAGAACATTTCCACAGTTATTCGCCTAGATTGTTATTTGCCAATTGTACATCGTGTGGCAAGCAAAAATCATCGATCGGACCGGGATTGAAACTCGCGATACGTAGCATTCAGCGTTTACTGATAACGTAGAAGCACCGGTTTTGGCCATACGCCACATCGTTTCACAGAGCCAATCATCATGAAATTTTTTGTGTTCAGAAGATCACTTTCACACGATAGAACTACATTAATTTACTCTCCGAATAAAACATTTTTACACCCATACAACTAATTTGGCCAGGGTAATCTTAATGTGGTCACTCTCATAAGAAAAAGATGTGATTGGCCAACTTAGAAACCGCAGTTGCCGAATCTTGTTTCTTGTGGCCTATATTGACCAACTAGATTTTCAGCTCAGTTCCAATATGTTTCATACATAATATGTATTGAAAGCTTAAGTTTGACATATTTGTTGTAAAAATAAGGCTTTCAATATAATGTTTGATAACTTTTTCTTTTAGGCTGGCCAAAACCGGTGCTTTTACCCAATGGAAATTCGAGTCTCATTAGTCGTATTATGAGTCAATAATAACAAGCTCTTTGAATTTGAATTGACGAATTGTTCATACCAATTGAAACCGATTAACTGAACATACTTACGATGCATAATTTATTTATGCATACCAGCACTCGGTACAACACAAATCCAGAACAACTTGTAGAATCTCACATCCTACGTGTTCCTGCAGCATTTCTATGGGAAACTGTTGAATTCACCCAGCTCAGCTGATTATCCGGCAGCAGCATTAAATCTTCTGCCCCGAATCATCAGTAAGCGGGTAACAACAAGAAAATAATTCTATAAATCAATTTTAATTCCAACCACCTGTTACTTTCACTCTTTCTGACTTCATAGTGTTGCTCGAGTGCGCTGGCACTGACTTCTGGTAAAGCACCCGGTAGCTGGGGAAAATGCTGCGAAGCGCCGGAAAATCATGCATATAATAAAACATAAAATCCTCTCACTGCTTGCTGGCTGCTGCCGAAAAAGCGGAGATTCCCGTGCTTCAGAACCGAAAATGCGCTCCAGCAAGAACGAGAGCTGCTACCGTCTGGTCTGGTTTGGTTTGGTATGGTCTGGTCTGGTCTCGTGGCGGGCTGGTCTGGTGCTTCTCTGACGTAACGACTTTCTAAGGCCATAAATTTTCGGAAACCGGGAGGACAAGCACAACGGAATTGTCTGAAGGTATACCCATCGGAAGAGGAGAAATAGAAGGAAGAATGACACACTTTTGGATTCTTGATAAGCTTCCTTCATTGGCCTCGGTTTTCCCCGGATATGAGCAAAGTCAAGTTCAATGGCCTCATAATGATGATAAAGTTCTCTTTAGTGTATTGTCTATCGAATCAGATTGATGAACAAGATTAGCATCAAAATGAGTAACATTTATCCAGGAATCTGGCAAAGTACCGTCGCTAAATTAGAACCGACTTGATAGATTTTGTAACAATTCATGATGAACAGCACTCTGAAAAATGAGTAATGGCCGCTCCCCTAAAAATTGAAAACTGCTCTATATATGTCTGGGTGTTTTGGCTGTAATGCGAAATCTGCTCTGCTCATTCTCTCCCGCCTTCAGCCGTCTGTCTGTATCATATGGTGATGGTGTGTGCATCTCCGCTTCCATTACCATTTCCACCATCCCATGCTCGGTTTTTCGACTTTCCTCCTTATGCTTCGCCCCTTCGCTGCAGTAAAGTATGATTCACCACCCATCATCAATGCTCGGAGTGTGTATTTTATGGTTGTTCTCACTCTCATAACATGCCGTCTCTCGCTCGCACTTCTGCACTTGGGTTGTACTTGTAGGCATTAGTTTTTTTTTTGGACGGTAAAACCGAAGTAATGATAGATCTAAGTTGTAAATGGGATTTGGGAAAAACGACATCGGAAAGATGATAGAACGATGGCCGGTGGGTGAGTGATTTTTTACACGGTTTAGTTCTGGGAATGCATTTGTAGTTGTGGGTTGTGTGAGTGAGCTAACCGTTTCGGTAGTTGATTGTGAAGTTTGTACTAGAAGGAAATATGTGGCTCGGCAGCACGGATAACAGTTAAGGAGTATCTCAACCGCAGCTGCACCCTTGCTAAAAGGATATCCGCGTCGGCAGAATCCTGTCAGCAAGCGCTAGAGAGAAACTTTAAACTGGTTCAAATGTGTTTTACTTTGTAAATATAACGATAACGATCACCACCCGCATTCAATTAATATTTACGAATTTTACAGTTGACTACAGCTGATTATCTACACAGCAATAACGAACGCTCTGTGATAAAGGAAAAGCATTGATGCGAATGAAGCAAATTCATTGCAAAATACCGTCGGCTCCACAAATCGACATATTCCCGGTGGCCGTCAGCATGAGTACAGAGAACAGCACACGGATTATGAATTAGTAATGAATTTAAATTGCTCTTCAAAAATTTCATTTTCGAAAAGGGTTTTCATCGTGGCTAATATTCCCAGCAGACGAATTACGGCAAGCACCACGAGAAGCCCAATGACAACGGCGGCGTCCTCTTAAAATGATTAATAGTCGAAAGGGTCCAGCGAAACGGGCTGAGAATGGGACAGACGGCGGGTCGACAGATCGACGGTGGTGCTTTGCTTTTATGGTAATTTCTTCAAATTAGTGTTAATTGAACGATATGGAACCATTTTTTCGGAACCCTTTGCACCGTATCTCAGTTCATCAACCAAATGAGATGTATGAAATTTTTCTTCTGAGAGGTTCTAGATGTTGGGGTTGTAAATATGTTTTTCTCTATTACAGATATGTTTCGAAAAACAGCCATGTGTGTTCAAAGAATTTAATTTTCATGTGTCTTAGCAAGAAGTTTTTGATTTCATCCTTAGGGAAGGTTTTTGTCTAAAACAAAAATATGAATTTCCTATTACCAACATACATTATGGCACAGTTTTATAATTTCAGAACTCGAAATTCCTCAATGTCAAATTGTAGTAACCGTGATTTTCGAAACTATTCGAACCATTATATTGACTCTAGGTTTTACGATTAAAATTCCATAAATATTGTATTAATGAACTAAAATATAGGCTTTGGAAAATTTAACGATCATTGACACAAGAGCCATAATTTCATCCCGTTTATCCGCCTGCATTCATACAACACGCATGACATTTATCGTTCGTGGAAGATAACGAGCCATAAACGAAAACAAGACAGACACACATCACCCACTGTTTGGCGCCAATCACTGTGTGTCAACACTTGTAACATTCGCTGACTCACTCTCATTCTGATCAAGAAACAGAGGCGAATATTTTCTTATTTTCTGTGCTATGTTTGCAACCAAACTCTTTTCTTTTCAATGGTCCAATAGATTATAATTAGGTTGTTAAAGGCTGCATTAACAGAAAATATGAACGTTATTACCAATTTTATGCAAATCATAAACCACCCGAATGGCTCGATACTGTTACAGTCTGTGAGAGTTGCTGCTCTTGAATGCTCTCGTGCCACGTAGCAAACGAAAGAGTGAATGTTTACATTCATAGGGCTCTTCGAATGCGATGCGCCACGAACTGTTATGGTTCGTGAACTATTACACTCTCCGAATATGGTTCAATCGGCTTATTTGGATCAAAATCCAAACACTGAAAAGAATAAATTGGACACTCTAATGGCTCTACGATTCTTTTGACTCCTAGGTATTATTTTTTCAACCTAAGCCCTATAAGGATTTGTTATTTCTAGATATGATTTCACTCTTGGTACGCGTTACTGTATTATTTATTATTCAGACAGCTTTATCATTTCTTTGAGAGAATCATTAAATTTTTGGCAGATTTTTACAAACTTCAATATTGATCATGACAAAAAATATATATTTTTTGCTTAACTTTGAGAAGACTCAGAGAATTAAAAAAAAAAATTCGACTCTGATTTGGGGAAAATTTGAGAAATACCTGAGAATAGTGAAACATATCGCAATTTTTTTGAATTTGATGGAGTATTTAATATGTATACAGTGTTCATTCGATTTTGACAACATGGCAAAAACTTTCATATAAGGCGATAAGTTCTTTATAGTGGTAGCATAAACAAAATTCACGGTAGATGAACTTAAAACCCAAAAAGTTATACATTTGCGATACGCTTGATTAATAAACAGTACTTTTTCGATCTCTTTTCTTAATTGCAAGTAATTTACGTTTTTTTCTTACGTTTTGATAGTTCTGGACTACCATTTTCCCATGCGCTTGTGTTTGTGTTGGAAGTTTTAGACATTTCAGAACCGAGTGTAGCGCGATCAATGAGTGGAATACAAACATCAGTGTCACCGCTCGGCGGCCAGTGGTAAAAACTGAATGTTCGGAAGGTTGTTGTCTGTACTTTTTACCGCTGGCGCCGACTGTCAGCATTCAAGAACGATGTTAACAGTCGTGCTTTCAAACATAAGTAAAATTTTTTGAAAAGTAAACCATGCTCGAGACAATTCCTCATGTTTTTGACTGTACTTTCAGATTCTAACTTTTTTTAAATAAAATGTTGTTTTTACTTTATGAACAGGCCCAAACGCAAGGAAATGTAAGTGATATTTTGAGTCAAGCATACCGTAAAATTTTACTGTTTCAATGCTATAAATACAATGATAGTTAGGTGGTTTTTTCGTCAAACCTGAAAAAATAATATATTTTATAGAAGATTGACTTATTTTATTGGTTTCCATGCAACTTCTATAGAATTCCATAGAACTTCTATTGAAAAATTGCTGAAAAAACTTTCAACTCGTTTCTCTCTTAAGCAGATTTTTGTCACTGTTTGATCTCGCATCAAATAGCGTTCTCTGGTTGTGTAGATCACACATAATTTGATCCCATTCAATACGTCCTTTTTTTTTCTCATAAGGTTGGTTGCAATTGCTTACTTGTTGGACTGTGTTCTTTCAATCAGTTCAACGCTTACTTACTTGAAACTTGATGGGCTACAATTCCCTATGATGAATCTGCACCGATTCGATGAGTCTTCTCCACTGGGCTCTGTCCTGGGCCAATCGCTTCTAGTCGCCCTGAACGACCTTCTCAGCTGCAAAAAGCCACCGTGTGCGCGGTCTACTACGAAGTCAGCAGCCTCGTCCGGGTTATCTGTTATATATTATCTTTGGTTGTCGTTCTCCCGGCAACCAAAGATAATATATAACATATCTGTTTTCGTTTGCAGGCTACGGGACTTCAACTGGTTACGAAGCCAGTAGAAAGCCCGACTCGCAGCAGCAATACGTTTTTTCACCTCGCGGTTAACTTCATTATCGCACGTTACTAGTATTCAAAGATACACAAATTCTTCTACCACTTCAAACGATTCACCACCTAGCACCAGTTCGCTACCACTAATACTTCCAGATCCACGTTGACCACCAGCTATCATGTACTTCATCTTTGTTATGTAAATCGTGAGTTTGATTTTCGCTGTCTTCCTCTTGAAAACAAATGTCTCGTTCCACCGTCCTCACACATGAATTCGATCCATCAAGCGTTGCGATTTTATCTAGGATTTGACGCAGGGTAAACATTCGATCCGTCGTTAATCGGCCCTCTCGAAAACAAGCTTGGTATTCGCCGACAAAGGACTCCTCATGTGGTTTCAATCTGTTGAACAGAATCCCAGGTATGATTATGTAAGCCGAATTAAAGCGTCTTATTCCTCGGTAATCGCCAGGAGTACTTACGGATATCTTTGCATGCGAATTGGTGTTACTGATGGCCATCCCCCTGGTGGCAGCAAAGTTCACTAAACGTAGGCGGTTGACGTTGGTAATATAGTGAAGGCACTTCGTACCAATGATAAGGCGGAAGAAGTCCTCTCTTCCGGCCTGCGTATTAGCGTCGCCGATGACAATTTTCACGTCGTGTTTCAGGCATTCTCCATAGGTCTTATCAAGACATTCGTAAAACGCATCGTTCACGTCATCGGGTTTGACGTTTGTCGGTGCATAGACGTTGATCTTGCTGTAGTTGAAGAACTTGCCCCTAGTTGCTACCTTACCGGGGTCGCACTACCTACATTACGTTGATTGGGTTGCCATCGTGGGTGTAGCTTACGTAATACAGCATTTCATACTCAGCCGCTGGTTGTCAGAACAGGCGCTGTTTGAGCAGCACCTCCTGGTGTACAGATGCTAGGGATGTACCTCAGAACTCTAGCTGATGTCAGAAAGACAACAGTGCCCAGGCTGCCCCAGTCAGGTTTGGGAACTGTGACCACAATTTATCACAATTCATTGATTCTGCCAGTCAACCAAAACACAAAGCAGCAGCAGCACCAATACCATCAGGCGTTGCGCTGCCAACGGTTCACACTCTGCTTGAAAGTTTTTGTCTCTCCACTATGATCGTTTTCGGGCAGCCATCCCGAGGTGAATAATTGAAAAAAATGTTACATCTTGAAAACTTATTCAAATAGTCTCAAGTCAAAAAAGTGAACAAACTTACTTTATCGATCCTACGTATTTTGCAGACGAAATATCACACGTGAGTAAGAATTTCTACTTTCGCAATCTAATCGCTACTTTCACCGCTCCATTGTATGGAGAGACAAAGTGACTTAATCACGAATCAAAACAAAACACTACTTGAACCGATTTTACACTGGTAGAAAAACGTCGAAAGACGTCATTAAGACTTTGATGTCAGATGGATTGAAATAAATAAAATAAAATAAAAATAAATATTTTGCTTGTGTTTTCAATTAATTGAAATCTATTAGTACTAACAGCAAGAGCACAATCATTCTGTTGCGATAATATAATAAAATTCAATTTCAAACCGCCTTTACCGAGCAAAAAGTCAAAACCCCGAAAACCGGGGTTCAAAATCAAAATATTGACTGGGTTATAGGGCTAATATAGAGCATGTCAGCTGTATGATAGCAATATATTAGCACGCAGGGCAAATTAAAGTGTTAATTGGATACTTGGGTGCACTATAGCAAAGTACGCAACCCTTAGCTGGCAGTCTTTAGCATCATTTGACATTTGCGTGATGTAGGAGCTTGTGATGACCACACTGCCGTGAATCGCAAGTCAGTCCCATCTGCAATTTGGCTAAAACTGAATTGATATCAGTTTTCAACATATATTTCAATGTCCATTCAGCTGCACTAACGAGAAAACACTTTTTGCTTGGTGAAATTAAGAAAAAAAAACACCAAGTCGAATTGTCCGCAGATTTCTGCATCGTGTAACACAAAAACGAGCCGTGTTTTGGTTGACTTTATATTTTTCTCGAAAAGATAACGGAGTGAAAAGCAAACTGTGAAAGTTTCATTGAGATCGAAACATGTTCCAATCTCCTGGAATATTTATTAGAAAATGAGTTTGAAAACTTCTCAGTCAATTTTCTCAATGCCTACTTTTTACAGATGGGACTGACTTGCGATTCAGTTCAGCATAGCTGTGTTAGCGCTTCTTCCTGATTGTCGATTCACCGTTTTGCAGCCCAATACAGTGCTTGTTAAAATCATACTTCCACTAAAGAAACAGTGTTTCTATTAATGTTGTTAGGATTTTTGTAAGAAATTTTTCAATGATATACGACTTATTTATAACGTAACGTTTTGATATACTTTTGATTGATACAAGGATTTAAAATCTATCGACCAAAAGGTTGATATCACATATTTCATGATTTTATCAGCACATTTTTGCTGGTATTCCTCAGGTGCACCACTAATTGTATATTTACCCTAGAATTATTTGCTAAAATAATAATAAATAACAACTCACAGACTGCAAATGAAAGAAATTTAAAGAGGCACTTTTTTTAAATACACGTTAATGCTTCTCCAATAAACGATTTTCCTTTTGAAAGAAGCACCACTCTAGACAACGGACAAGCATGCAACGCTCAGTGGCAAAGTCTAAATACATCCCTGAGGAAAAGTTTTCCGAGCGGAAGCGGGAATCGAACCCACACTCCTTGACTCGATGCGGCTATATGCTTGGTAACACTAACCACACGGCCACGAAGCCCTTCTTTAAATTAATCAATCTATAAAGGGTTTGGTTCTTAAGCGGATGATGCCACTTGCTTGAAATCGACATTTACGTTTGGTGAAGAGGTGTTGAAAATGAAAAAAAAATATATATATGAAGGATGGTACACAAATTATGTCACGCAAAATTTCAATTTTTTCAACCCCCTCCCCCTCCCCTTTGTCACGTTTTTTGTATGAGTCTTTCGAAATATTTTTAAGGCTTGTCACGCTTGGCTTGACCTTCCCCCCTTGGAGCGTGACGTAATTTGTGCCTGACCCCTAAGAATAATTGTTAGGCTAATGGTACATTATTTCTGTGGTCTAAATTCAAAAAACTTTACAAATATTATGTCTGAAAGATGTGGATGCGAGTAACTAACAATGAAATATACTGCAAGTGTTTTTTTTTTTTTTGTATCTTTCAAAAGACAAACATTTTTTTAATTGAGATTCTGCTTTGAGACTATTTCACATCAGTAAGATGGTCCTCTTATAGGGTGACTAGGCTTCTATGCTGAAGTTTTTAATGAACGTTAAACTCTAAGGTATCTAACGTCCAATAAGATTCAAACATTGGGGTGGCTTGTATTCAGCAGAATTCATCATTTAGGTAACATATTTGATAAGCTCATTACCAAGGAATGGTATTTTCACAAGGAAGATTCAAATCATGTTGATATTATTGTTATGATAACGATAATTGTGTAATAAAAATAAATGCCCTTCTAACCTTCGGGTAGTCGAAAAGAGAAATGAAAATTTTTGAAACCTTCAAATTTTGATTTTACCTAGTTACAGTAAAAAAAAATCAATATCGTGAGTGAGCATCAGAGCATTCACGTTTTTTAATTAGACAATTTTTTTAATACGGATTTCTAAATATGGCTGTGTTATATCAGTCAGTTAAATTCAGTGCCAGCACTGTATGACCTGATTGGAGAAACACAGCCTAACAAATAAGAATTTGCTACCAACCTTATGAGAACAATGAAATAAATGTTCCAAAAATGGGATACTGACGGGTTTTATTTTTTTATTTTTATTTTATTATCTTTATTAACAAATTTTTTAGTCCTGAGCTAGTTCATCTCGGGACCAACGGTTTTGCTTCCTTTCCGAAGGAAGTCGTCACTATAATTGTTAAACGTCATAAGTGACTATTTCGGGGATGGGATTCGATCCCAGATCCTCTGCATGACAGCCGTGTGTTTTAACCACACGCCTCTCACGCCGAGGACCTGGGATAAGTGTCTATTATGACGTTAAAAAGTTATAATTACGACAGAGTTTCAATGATAGTTCAATATATACTTATGTCGTTGCTCTTTACTTTTGGTTATATAGAAAGACGAGTAGAACAATTTTTCGAGTGTTTTACACAGATGTTGTTACATGTTCTACTCATCTAATCTGCTGCTTGTGCCGTTGCAGGATATTCAATTACCAAATTTTATTTATATTTTTGCTTCTAGTCAAACTGATGGTTAAAGAAGGATGCTTGTATCAGCATTTGTGGTATGGTAATATAACGAAACAGGGATTGAACCCATGGCTCTTGATTCAGAAGCAAAAAGCTAGTACCGTAAAACGGGGTAACTTTGATAGTTTTTTCGAAGAAAATTTGAATATTTATGCATGCTGATTCAAAGAATTATAATTTATATTTTTAAAACAAGTACTGGTACGCTAACTGTCGATTGCAGTTGATAGATTGCCAAAAGATTTATTCTGAATGGATATCACTGTTTCCTTTGATTTCTTGAGACTGCATGCCAGTTTCTGACTTAGATTACAAAAATGGTCCCAGATTGTAAAAATGGTTTTCGCTAAGAGATTTGAGACCGAATACCTGTTCTGCTACAACTAGGCTATCAAGGATAAGTGACGGACTCATTATAAATTCATGAAATAGTGATCGTAGAACAGATTGTTTGTGAGCGTTTTAAAAATGCTAAAATCTTAAAAAATAAAATCAATATTTGCATATAATAAAATATCTTTGACATGAAGTGGCATACTAATATTCTTTAGTTTTGCATTCCTTTTGCTTAACTGTTTAATAGAAACTTTGTTATTTCGTTTAGTATGTTGTGGGTCTCGCACTCAAAGTTACCCGCATTGTCAAAGTTACCCCGTTTTACGGTATTATGATTGCTGACCTCGTTTTCCAATTGGTTGAGTAACGAATATTTCAAGCCTTCAATGCTCACATCACTAGTCAATTTATCACAAATCTTAGAGAAAAGCTGATGATATGTTTAATTGTGCAGATTTACTTGGACCGCGTTATGTAAGAATGGTATGTAAGTATTTATTAGATGATTTCTAATTCTTCTGTTAATAGAGTAAGGTGGGGCAAAAGTTCGACCTTAGTGGTATAATCAAAGTTTCCAGGAAAACAATAGCAGTTGAAACAAAACAAATACCATACAGTGAAACTTCATTATATTAGCTATAATTTTGCTGAACAAACTTGTGTCAAAATATTTACCCATTTTTAATTATAACAATTTCAAAATTGATTGTCTTAAACGAACTTTTGCCCCACCGGTGGGGCAAGAGTTCGAATCTAGTGTAAAACACATAATATCGATACTTTTATGACAGGCATACTTTACACCAGCCGTAAACTTAAGTTTGCCGAAAAATACACACTAAATTTTCATCAAAAATTTACCTAAAACTGGGTTAATTGTAATATACTCAAAAATAGCAGTATTTTGCAAAACTAAGTGGAAATGTAAAATTTTGGTGACATTTTTCGCACGATCAGACAATTTTTGCTTAATTTCAAGATAATATGTGGATTTGAGGCAATTTGCAAATTTTTCCGTGAGTTTATACATGGGTCGAACGTTTGCCCCGCTGATTCGAACTTTTGCCCCACTATGGGCTAAAATTTGTTTCCAAACATTTATGCAAAAACTAATACACCTCAAAGCATCCTTATGATAGGCTTGGGAACGCCCTTACATAAAATGTTGAAAAAGATTTTATCTTCAATTGGTTCCATGCAACGAAAGTTTGACCAAAAATTACAATATTATCGTCGAAAAACAACAAATAGGCATAACTTTTCCAAATCTCAATGGATTTTTATGATATTTGGAGTGAAAGTCTTTTTCTTGAATAGCATTCGAGCCACCATGACATTTATAAGTTTTGTTTTTAATTGAGCTAGAAATCTTAAAAAGAAACTCTTGCCCCAATCGAACTTTTGCCCCACTTCACTCTAATCGAGCTGGCAACCCAGTAGTGCCAACATCCGCCGTCACATTGATTTACTACTAGAACACATTGGAGCACACTCTGCATTCCTCACACTTTTCCTATGTAGAGGTAAGTATGCGACTCTCAAAACCGACCCATCACATTTCCTTGGAGTGCCCCAGCAAGCGAACGACGACTGGCCCACCGAATGCAGAAGTATGGATGAACGAAATAAAAATGCAATAAAATTAACATAACAACATTATTAATGATTTTAAATTGTTTAAAAATGTTTGTTTCTCCATGTCTTCTCGTCTTGAGACGCTCGTTTGCAGACTTTTTACGGCTATGAGTGCAGATTTCCCGCTCGGCACGCGGATTGGTGCACAGAGGATATACCTACCGGATGAGCGGCGAGGGCGAGCGGATTCTTGACTCGATTGCGCGACCTTTTGCTTGCATTGGCGCATCTCAAAGTGAATGGCGGTACGAGGGGTAGGAACTGGGGAGAAAAGACCGAAATGTAAAACAGACGATGAGACGATGGCTCCTCAGAATGATGAATGGAAAAGCAAATGTGAGGAATTAATTTGTTCATTGAGTTTTAATGATAAATAAGAGGAACACGGCAAAAACGGTTTGGAAAATTTATAACCTGTGCAGTCTGAGCAGGTAGTTTTTTTCTTCCCTTTTTTTCAAGGTGTGATTTGGAACTGAGAAAAAGATAAGATTGATTATGTGGGGGTGGCTAATTTCATCGATTCGATATTAACACATGCATCACTACGATATGTTTATAGACCAGAATGGTTGAATGTTTCTTTGCGTTTATTCTGTTCCAAGAACTCTCTGCGATATTAAGCCAAAAAAAAAACAATTTATTACTTCAAAATTGAACACATTAGTTTTCTTTCAAGAATATTGTTTCTATCTGTGTAAAACGAAAACTTGGACGCAACACTGTGCAGAAGAAGAAGATTATTTAATCTAATTCCACAAGAATGAAATTAATCTCTAGATGAGCACCGAAAAGTGCTTGCTCATTGAATATGAATACACTTCTATTGTATATTCTATTGAATACTTATGAGTAAGCGGATATTATAGCGATGTAAAATTGGCTCCTTTGTCGTTTTACAGAATGGTGCTCGAGCACAACGAATATCTTGCTAGTCGCCACTTTGGCATTGGGGCCGTCCATTAATTACGTAAGGTTTTTTGAGGAGAGGGAAAGGGTTGAGATTTAAATAAATACACTGACACGTAATTATTGAACAGCCTCTTAACAGTGTTCTAGGAAGTTTTTAGGCAATGATCTGCGATTCGTATACTTATTAAAGAAAGAAAATGAGCTGTTGTGCGGCTAAAACTTTGACAATTTGATATAAAGTTGAGCCATGTAAATTTATACCATTATGTTATACAATTGTGCTTATATGATTATTCTAATGAATTTATGTTTCGTGATGCTATTTCCAAAGCATATCAACTTAAACGATTGCGAACCATCAACGGTCCTGTTCCTGAATATTTCTCCTTGCAATATTCTTTTTTGGCGCGTCAAGGAACGCCGAAAGGAAAACAGAAAGTTCAACATTTACAAAAACTGTCACCCGCTGTGTGCACTGTCACTTGCCAAAGACAACGATGGCTATGTTCTTGTCGCGTCCCCATTCCGCCATCCGGAACCATTGGGCTTATGTATTTTCTGCGTTGGGATTCTTTGTTTCCGCGTTCGTCCGACACACTGCAGTCACAGACAAACAGACGTAACATTTGGAACGATGTCCTTCCAATTCATTCGCACAATCATCATTTAGTGCCCATGTTGATCAAAATACGATTATGAGCAACAAAGCCGTAGAAGTCGCTAGTGTGGAACGTCAAACACGAAGGAAAGCGATACGCGCGCCACTAGTTGTGAGATATGGAAAATGTGAAATTCACAATGATCGTTGAAAGCGTGGTCGATAGGAATTCCATCAGTGTTATATCTGTTTGTCTGAGCTGCAGTCTTATCCTTCCGCTACCAACGCCGCCAGGGTCATGGCTTGAATGCTTCTATTACATCAATTGCTGCTCACGCGAAGAACGAAAAAAGGGGGAAAACAACTGGATCACCCCAAAACCTATCACGGGGGGTCCCTAGGATACCGAAACGGTTGGATCGTTGTCAGTGTAGGAAAAAAAAAAATAAAAAAAATGTAGCAAACGAGGAAAGACACTGCAAAGCGAAAAGCTCTCAGGATAAGAAAGGCATCACCTCAATAAAGAAGCTACCTATGGCGAAAAAAAAATGAAAGTTGAAAGACATGAGTTAGGTATTACAGCTCTCAACCTTCTACATCGGTTTAGTATCATTTCACCATTCTAGCACTACCACCATCAACATACGAGCGAAGATCCATTTCCGACCAAGATGGCTTATGGGGAAATTCCTCACCAGCTGCAAGTTTTCCAAAAGCCGAGAAGGGAGCAAAAAAACGTAGGAAGAGAGCTGTCTAACAAAAGTGTCGGGTATTGGAAAATGAAAAGGATGTGTATCTCCCTCCTACCCGGCGTTTCATCCGCTGCCGTCATGGACGTGAAACGCTTCAGGCAAGTAGGATTCGTTGGTTGAAAACTTGTCAGCCGACAAACGAAGCAGCACAGAGAAAATAAAACTTGTGAAATTCGAAAACAGCTGACACCAACAGAGTTGATTATTACACACTTTTTTTTTTTGTTTTATCGATCACATATTTGAACACGCTTCGCTTGATAGGACTTTTTTCAACAACGCCTAAATTTGGTTGGCTTGATGGAATAGTTACGTCCCAGCGGCAACAGAGGGTCTGCTTTAAAACATTTGCACAGGATTTCCAGTCTTCTACCTTTCATGCAAACTTTGACATTTACAAGGAACCGGAGCGAAATAGACTTTACCCCTGCTAACCCTTCCGAAATTTTCGTTCATTACTGAACCAGTACTCCTATTTTGCATATTATGATTTATTCATGTACTGCTACTTTACATATATTCATCCTTATAACACCAACGAACGCACCGACTCATCACACTTGTACGAGGGTTTGAGTTGTTCGGGACTTTTCCAGGCCACTTAAAATCTCCACACAATTCCCCTCCGCCAGACCAACCATCCGCCCTTAGCAGCAGCAGCTTCGAAGAACATGACACTTGAAACGCTGACAAGGAGCTTGGTTGCTAGAGCCAAAGACGGGGATGCTCGCTAAGAGGACAAAGTTTCGATGCTTCCAATGAAAGAAGTTTTCCTTACGAAAGAACACTTGCAAGAGGAAATTTTTCCTCACCACTGAGCAGACATAGCTGGTTGGTTCCAAACGGTAGGAGGTACTACTTAGCGATTGGGCGCATTTCTGAATGGCACGGGTTTTGGGTTCTGAATGTGTTCAATTGGTCAGGATATATGTGAAATTCTGACTGTTTTCACTCTGTTCTCTAAAGGAAAATTTCCATTGTAGAATATTTTTCCATGGCTTATGGTCTAATCAGGATACATGTAATAATTAGAGAATGTGGTAAGTATCATTGAATGTCAACCAACATACAGCTATAAAGACATTGTCCGTTCCTATTCTTGTTGCAACAATTTTATTCCGCAACAACAGTTTATCACCACTTGAACATGATATGATAATGATCACTCACTGCGATTTTCAAGGCTTTGCGTTGCAATTTTCGGGAACTTTCTTCATGTTGGCAAACATTGAACAGCATCCTTAAAACAAATCTGATTATGTGTTTAAAATAATTGATTAATAATAAGTTTGCCCCTAATGATTGTCATGACATTTTTTATTGTAACCCGATCCTCAAAAGTTGGGACAAACGGTTGTGAGCGCGTTTGTTTTTCGTCTGTATTGATGAAAATTTGATTAACTGGATTTTTTTAACTCGTAAGCTACGGGGCTGACATGAAAATTTTAAATTGCTCGTATTTGAGCATAACTCAATACTTTTTAATGAAATTTTGCTTCACCCAAAACCTTGCTTGCCCAGAACCTCGTATTTTTTGGTTTTTCTCCAGGTCCTGTTGCATCTGATCAATCCACCTAGCCCGCTGCGCCCCACGCCTTCTTGTTCCAACTGGATTCGAAGCGAACACCATCTTTACAGGGCTGTTGTCCGGCCTTTATGCTACATGCACTGCCCAGCGTATCCTTCCAGCTTTTGCCACCTTCTGGAACTGGGTTCGCCATAGAGTTGGGCAAGCTCGTGGATCAACCTTCGCCGCCACATAACGTTCTCTTGCATGCCACCAAAGATCGTCCTGAGCACCCGGCGTTCAAAAACTCCAAGAGCTTGCAGGTCCTCCTCGAGCATAGTCCACGTTTCATGCCCGTAGAGGACTACCGGTCTTATGAGCGTTTTGTACACCGTGCATTTGGTGAATCTTTCTTGACCGCAGTTTCTTCTGGAGCCCATAGTAGGCACGACTTCCACAGAAGATGCGCCTTCGTCACGACTAACGTTGTTGTCAGCCGTCAGCAAGGATACGAGGTAGACGAACTCTTCAACCACCTCATAAGAATCTCCGTTTATCGTGACACTGCTTTCAAGTCGGGTCTTGTGGCGCTCAGTTCCCCCTACCCTCATGTTGTTTTTGACGCATTCACCACCAGTCCGATTTTTTGTTGCTTCGCGTTTCAGGCGGGTGAACGAATTCGCCACCGATTCAAATTTGCTTCCATAATATCCATGTCGTCCACGAAGCAGACAATTCCATAGATAGATTCCATTTTTTAAGACTGGGCATATAACACCTTGCTTCCAGTCCTCCGGTAGCTATTCATTCTCCCACATTCTAACTATCAGCCGATGCAGACAAGCGACCAACCTCTCCTGACCCATCTTGATGAGTTCGGCTCCGATACCATCCTTGACATCGGCCTTGTTGTTCTTGAGCTGTTGAATGGCATCCTAATCTTGCCCCATCGCGGGAGCTGGTTGGTTTCCACTGTCCGCTGTGTTGACGTAGCCATCACCTTCGCTGTTCTGACCTTCTATGACTGTGTCCTCTGCGCCATTTAGATGTTCATCGTAGTGCTGCTACCATCTTTCGATAACCTCGCGTCCGTCCGTCGAAATACTTCCATCCTTATCGCTGCACATTTCAGTACGCGGCTCTAAGGCTTTGCGGGATGCGTTGAGCTTCCGCGTTTCTTGAGATCGGTACAGCAACTCCATCTCTTGACATTCCAGCTCTACCAGGTGACGCTTTTTGCTTCGGAATAGGCGGGTTTGCTGTTTCCGCTTAAGTCTGTATCACGTTTTGCCGTGTACCATGCTGCAGAACTGCAGCCCGCGCTGCAATATTCTTCTCCAAAACCTCCTGGTACTCCTCATCGAACCAATCATTTCTTGAACTTCGTTCCACGTATCCGATAATGCTTTCGGCAGCGTCGTTTGAGTGTCTTCCAGCAGTCCTCAAGAGGGCCCTATCCAGCTCGCCCTCATCCGGCAACGCTGCCTCAAGATGCTGCGCGTACGCATTGGCGACATCCGGTTGTTTCAGTCGCGCTAGATTGTACCGAAGTGGACGTCGGTACCGTACATCATTGATTACGGATAATTTTGGGTGCAGTTTCTCCATCACCAGATAGTGGTCGGAGTCAATATTAGCACCACGATACGTACTGACGTCGATTATGTCGAAGAAGTGCTGTCCATCGTTAAAAACGTGGTGTATTAACGATCCTGTTTGCTGAGGTGATCTCCAGGTGTACCGATACGGGAGGCTGTGCTGGAAATAGTTACTATGAATAACCATATTCTTGGAGGTGGCGAAATATATCAGCCGTAGGCCGTTTACATACTCCAGGTAAGGTATTAGTTTTATAACACAACACATATTAATAAAATCGTTGTTCTTATCAAGCCCGTATTGGACTTTATGATTCTTATTTCCACCAGTTCTGACGACACTCGCTAACCAAACCCACCTTTATCGTACAAATAAATATCGAAATACAGACGTAACACTTCGCTCATCGCCACAATTGAACAGTTCAATGCAATAAACGTCACTCTCGTATTGAGACAATGATATTATGTTGTTGGTGCATCTTATCACAAGATAGACATACATAAAACATGTTTCGATGGCCAGTAGCTGGAGCAGGCGCTAAAAACAATACCAACCCGAATGAATAATGCATGGATTTTGGACAAGATTTTGGTTAGGCTGTTTTTTGTAGAGCGTGCGATAATTCAACCCGACACAACGAAAGCTATCAAACAATCGTCATGTTTCGTCCCGTCCCCACCGTCGTTTTGGCATTCGCTTGCGTTCGCCCACCATAGAGGCTCGGAACGACACGTCTTTTGTTCGAGATCACCAAAGGACCAGACGCCAGTCAGAGGCAAAAATCAATTACCTCGAACCACGAGCTTTCTGTCACCAAAGGTGCTCTGAGCGTAAACCAAGCTCCTCGCGTTCTCGTCCTCGCCGTCGTCCTCGTGTGTTTACATCCATCCGGTCCAATACCGTTAAAAGGATGAAACTTAAAAGATATGATTTATGGCGCTCCTCTCGCTGCTGACTGGCTCTCGGCGCGCTGGATAGCCTGCCTGGTGGTATGAATAAAATAATAGAATATGGCAATGGTATTTCTGGTATTTTCAGTGGGTAGCCTCGGTACAAGGTTATTGGATTTGAGGCATTCTGGGAGAAAACATTATCAAATCACTCAACATTATCTAATACTTTTCGATAGTTTCGAGTTCATTAATTAATGGAGTTATAAGATTTTGAAGCCAATCGCAGTGAAAATCCAATCAACAATGCCCATTATAAATTTAGTATTATTTACAGTGTAAACACAATCGAAAGCACCTCACAGGGTTCGTCCATTGATTCCGCTACAATTTTGTCAGCAGAAACAAATCAATGTTAAGAAATTTATCTCGCATTCATCATCATTTGACTATGAACTGATTTTCAGTGCATCATCTAGAGCCAACCCCTAATACCTTGTACCAAACGTTGACCCTTGTACATAACTACAACTAGTTACCATTCTTATGCCTGAGAATCCAAATGAATAAATATTACATTGAGCAACCCTTAATAGTCGTAACCATACACGAACAGGTATGCAGTAAGCCTATGGAGTGCGTGGCGGGAATTATTCCAGGTCGTTGGGAGTGGTAATGAGTCACCTATCAAGTTCCGTGCTTCACTTGTGTTATCTTTTTACACACTTCCACCCACTCTTTCATTTAGGCGCCACTTGCCGTTGAAAAACTCGAAGATCTGCGTGCGTCTCGACGGTCATTTCGATGGATTTCGGCTGCATCAACCACTTGCGGTGCAGCTTCCTAGCACGGGATTTGAACAGTTAGCTTGAAGACACGAAGTCCGGCCAGCTTCATTGTCTGCTGGACGAACCAGATGGAAGAGTTTACCTTCTTGGCCACTTCCCGAATCGAAAGGTTCGGATTGCGCTTGAAGTAATCCCTCACCTTGCTTGCCTTCACGGGGTCGCATGTCTTTGCACTTTGTTCGGCTGCCATCAGAGTCTTCCTTACAATTCTACCTCACGGGACACGATCGAATTGTCGATCTCCAGCTATTTTGCGATCGACCTGTGGGACTGGTCTGGATTTTCCACGACCACGTAGACTTTTTTGGTCGTAGAATTTAGAAGCTATCCCTATAACTACTTAACAGACTGTGATGAAATTTTGCAAATGTAAATATCACACTCTCATCTATTTTAGCTGAAATTTCACTTTTTACAAATATAACAAAAAGCTATTAGGGGGAGATCCCCCAGTACCGGACAGCACCCAATACCGGATGTTCGATCACGGACAGTAGATGACGCGGGCAATCCTTTCGTTTGAAGGATCTCTGCTTGGGTGTCCAATTCCTCTTCGTACAGGTCGAAGGTGTTTAGATTGTACAGGATGGGCCCTAGCAGACTGCCTTGAGGCAAGCCCGCTGCCACCAAAGGCAGCGAGGCACCTGCAAGATGGACTCTAAATGTTCTACTAGTAAGGTAGCTTCTTACCATCCTCCTCAGGTGGACTGCACCAGCTTATGAATGAGACCGTCGTGCCAGAAGTTATCGAAGGCCTTCTCTATATCCAGGAGGACCATGGTCGTGTTGGTAAGCATCTTGTTCCGATGGATAATGTTCTCCACTCGGACAAGCTGGTGGAGGTTCCTCTCCGGAAACCAAACTTATCGATGTACGGTAGCTCGTGGGGGCAGTTGGGTCCTTGCCGGGTTCCAAAATAGGGATGACCTTCCCTATCTTCCACCTGGACGCGAAATGGTTCAGTTAGAAGTACCTCGTGGAAACTGCCGCCAGGAAACGGAACGCCTTGCCTGATAGTTTCTTCAAAGCCAGGTTGAAGATTCCGTCATTTCCGAAAGCCTTCATGTACTTTCCTTGCTTCACCGCTAAGCGTATTTCGTCTTCGATGACTTGACCAGGGAACTGATGGAATCAAAGCATGGGATGAAACTATAATCGATATACTTAATTTTGGGTAAAGTAAACTCAAAAATTAGGTAAAAATATTTCTCCGTGTAGCATTTATTATTGATGGCAACAAACTTGTTTTAGTCGTAGAAAAATAAAGATCATTCTCAATTGTTCTCTCAACCTGAATGGTAGTCTTTTCTTAGTTAGTACCTCTAACAGGTTATGGGCCTGCGCTATCTGAAGTAGAAAAGATGGAGAGAACCGGTATCGTCAAGTTATCAGCCAAAAATTACGATTCCTGGAAACTAGATGTCGAATTCCTGCTCATCCGCCAAGGCTTGTGGAAGTATGTTACGCCTGGAGTGAAGCCTGTATTGACTGCCGACCGATCAAACGCTGCGGAGGTTGCTGCTTGGGAAGACGGCGACCAGAGAGCCCATGCGACGATTGGATTGCTGCTGAGCCGGAGTCAACATGGTCACATCCGGAACACTACAACCGCCAAGGCCGTGTGGGAAAATCTGAAGAAACAGCATGAGAAGAAATCGTTGACTTCAAAAGTTCACCTCCTGAAGAGAATCTGTGATTTGAAGTATCACGAACGGGACGACATTGAAGATCATCTGATGAAGTTTGAAGATTTGTTTGCGAAACTGTCAAACGCCGGTACGAAGCTGGATGACGATTTGCAAGTGATCCTGGTGTTCAGAAGCTTACCAAGTTCCTTTGACGCCCTTACAACGACTCTGGAGAACCGATCTGAAGATGAACTTACGCTTGAAATCGTGAAAAATCGAATAATCAACGAGGTTCAGAAGCGAAGCAAATCTACATCGGCGGACTCCACGGTACTGAAGGCTGACGGGAAGACCAAGTGCATAGTGTGCCACTATTGCCAGAAGGTTGGACACATGAAGAGAAATTGCAAGAGAAGGATTCAAGCGATCGCAGTCAGAAGCAGAACCGTCCGGCGGAAGGGGACAGAACCGTCAAACAACAACCGAAGGCAAGAATTGCGAAGTCCGATGAAGAGACGTTTGCATTCAGCGCCAGAGAAGACCCTGTAGTGAACTGGATCGTAGACTCAGGAGCAAGTTCGCACATGAGCACCAACGAACAGTATTTTGTGACCCTGGAAGAACCTCGGAGCGACACACCTCGTTTTGTGACGGTTGCTGATGGAAAGCGGGCTCTCGTCAAAGGCATAGGAAGCTGCAAGATCAAATGCTACGGTAAGAACGATGAAACAAAAGAAATCTTGTTGAGCGAAGTACTTTTTGTCCCGGAGCTTGACATGAATCTGGTGTCCGTCGGAAGTCTGGTACAGAAAGGTGCTGGTGTCACTTTTGACGAGAACGGATGTACGATCAAGCGCGGAGAACGAATTGCTGCAGTTGCACCCCGGAGGAACGGACTGTACCATCTACGTCTGATCGAGAGGGTGAAGGCCGTCGTTAAACCATGCCAGCTGAAGGATTGCATCCATGAATGGCATCGCAAGCTGGGATATCGGGATATTCAAGCTATTCACGAGCTGGGGCGTCAAGAATTAGCGAGCGAAATCGGTATCAAGCATTGCGGAGTGAAGTTGAACTGACAAACCTGTCTTCAAGGTAAAATGGCACGTTCGTCATTTCCGAACAGTTCAAGAAAGAAATCGAAAGCTGTTCAGGACTTGATTCATAGCGACCTCTGTGGACCAATGAACACGGTCACTCCTGGAGGTCGTCGATATTTCCTCACTTTAATCGATGACTTCAGTCGCTATTCAACGGTGTACCTGTTACGTGAGAAGTCGGAGACGTTCGAAGCGCTGAAGGATTTCGTGCAGCAGATGAAAACTCTGTTCGGCAGACCGCCGAAGATAGTCAGATCGGACCAGGGAGGCGAATACCGTGGCAACGAGGTCAAGAAGTTCTTTAAAAGCGAAGGAATCCTGCAACAATTTACGGTGGCCTACACATCACAACAGAATGGCGTTGCTGAGAGGAAAACCGTTCGTTAGTAGATATGGCCCGGTGCTTGATCTTGGACAGCGGAATGCACTATCGATATTGGGGTGAAGCAATAAATACAGCAAATTATCTGCAGAACATCTTGCCGTCGAAGTCAGTGCAGAAAACTCCATACGAAATTTGGAACGATTCCAAACCGGATTTGGAACGACTGAGGATTTTCGGATCACAAGCATACGTATTCATCCCGCAGCAAAAACGGAAGAAACTGGATCCCAAGTTAGTCAAGATGACTTTCGTCGGATATTCGGACCAACATAAGGCGTGGAGGTTCATCGACACAACATCCAACAAGGTAGTATTCAGCCGAGATGCGCGTTTTTTGACTTCAAGCTCAGCAGTGGTGGAGAACTCAACACTCAAGAATGACATCGTGGACTTTCCATTGTCGCCGATTCCGTCTGGAGTGGAAGAAGAATTCCGGCCACCACGAACAACTGACGATGAAGATGAAGAAGAAGACGCTATTGGTGTCGATGACTGCAGCATGTACGAGGATGCAAACGATCTTGATGATGAATCCGGTGAAGAAGATGGTCCAATCCAGGAGGAGATGAACGATCTGCAGGAGGAGATGAACGAACTGCAGGAGGAGCCGATTGCTGAAATGCCAAGAAGGTCGACTCGAGCTACGAAAGGTGTGACACCTAAACGCTACAATGCAGATAGGAAAATGGTCCAACATCCGTCCGGTGAACCACGTACGTATCATGAAGCCATCAGTGGTCCAGAAAAAGAATCCTGGGTGGCAGCGATGAAGGACGAACTTAAGTCGCTGGAACACAACGGTGTGTGGGAGTTAAACACATTACCCGCTGGAAAGAAAGCCATCGGATCGCGGTGGATCTTCAAGAAGAAAGAGGATGAGTTCAGAAGAGTCGTCAGGTACAAAGCTCGACTGGTAGCCCAGGGCTTTTCTCAACGTTTTGGATTGGACTACGATGAAGTTTTTGCGCCTGTGGCCAAGGCGACCACGTTTCGGATGCTGTTAACCATTGCCGCGAGGAGGAAAATGCAAGTGCGACACGTTGACGTGAAGACAGCTTACCTCAACGGCGATCTGGAAGCAGCAATATTCATGAAGGTACCACCGGGAGTTACTGGAGAAAAGGATCAAGTCTGTCGTCTCCAGAAAAGCCTGTATGCATTGAAGCAGTCTGCTAGGATGTGGAACCGGAAGCTGAATGAAGTGCTCCTGCGAAACGGTTTCAAGCAAGCTACATCCGATCCTTGCCTGTATGTGCGGAGGCAGAAGAATCAACTGACGTACCTCGTAGTGTATGTGGACGATATGCTACTGGTGACACTGAACGAGGAAACTTATCAAGATGTCATTCGTAAGTTAGGATCGGAGTTTCAACTAACGGAACTAGGCGATGCGAAGCACTTCCTGGGCATTCAAGTGATCTAGACGGAACGCGGATACAGCTTGTGCCAGAAAGCTTACATTGAAAAATTGGGTTTAGCGGATGCGAAAACATCGAAAATACCAATGGACCCCGGATATATACAGCAAAAGGAGGAGCCTAAGAGGCTGCCGACCAAGGACCAATATCAGAGCCTCATTGGTGGTTTGCTGTATCTAGCCGTAAATACTAGACCGGACATAGCAATCAGTGCATCCATCCTTGGAAGAAGGGTAAGTGAACCAAATGTTGCAGATTGGATCGAAGCAAAAAGAGTACTGCGATACTTGAAGCATACCAGCGGTCATCGTCTACAGCTTGGCAACGGATCTCAAGGTTTAGGGGCTTATGCTGATGCTGACTGGGCAGGTAACGTTAGAGATCGGAAGTCAAATTCCGGTTATCTATTCCGTTACGGAAATGGAATAATCTCGTGGTGTGCAAGAAAACAGTCCTGCGTCGCCTTGTCATCAACGGAGGCGGAGTACATCTCACTTGCTGAACGCTGCCAAGAGCTGATATGGATCCAAAAGCTGCTAAAGGATTTCGGAGAAGAAGTGAAGAACCCTATCCGAGTTTTTGAAGACAATCAAAGCTGCATCAAGATGTTGACCAGCCATGGCGAGAAGCGATCAAAGCACATAGACACGAAGTTTCATTTTGTGAAGGATCTAACCGAACGCAATCAGATTGATGTTACCTACTGTCCGACAGAAACGATGCTGGCGGATATACTAACGAAACCCTTGAATAGAGTAAGATTGGAGAAGCTACGTTTGCAGATAGGAATCCTGCCTGTAACCGATGAGGAGGAGTGATGGAATCAAAGCAACTCGCAACTTCCGTTGCTATAACTGCATCGCTAACAGTAGCATTTATTATTGATGGCAACAAACTTGTTTTAGTCGTAGAACCAGTGATGCCACATACACAGATTTATCTCTAATTACACAGATTTTTTCTTGTTCTTGCCTACAGATATCTGTGATCACAGATCACAGAATTTTGAGTTCAAAAAGATTTTTAAGATTTTAGGATATAACACGAGTTTAGGACATGGATGTGGAAAGAAATGCCATTACTCTGTTTAATTTTCTAAAATTCGTAAGTATTTCAAATATTTCGAAACAATTGTGCATCTGTTTCTCATTTTTAGTAGAGTAAGTTCAATTTTAAAATTGTTGACATGCCAAGAACACCCAACATACGTTAGCAAATGTTCTTTTTGATCTAAAAAGTTGAAATTTTAAATTTTTGTGCAACACAGATTTTTACCAAGATTTTTGTAGGTCGGCTACAGATAAAAAAGATTTTTTCAACTCAAAACACAGATGAGATTCGAAAAAAATGTGGCAACACTGCGTAGAACAATAAAGATCATTCTCAATTGTTCTCTCAACCTGAACGGTAGTCTTTTCTTAGTTAGTACCTCTAACAGGAACGGAGCGCCATTGACTTCGTCCAGTTGGTTGATGGTTTGCTGCACCGTGGCCGAGCTGGTTCTCGATCCCTTCGGAAGTCCGGAGTTCCGGATCTTCGGGAAGACGGGCGGCCACTAAAAGCCAGTTGACTCAATGGTAAGCCCGTCTCATCGCAGGTGCGGCTGGTGTTGGGCTGCAGTCGAACTCGACCGGGTAGTGGTGGGTGACTGTCTTCGAGAGGTCCAGGTCTTAGAGGAAAACATCCAGGGTTGATGTTCTTCCGGCTGGAGAGAGGAACGTTGGCTCGCCTGGGAAGTGTAGCATGCACGAGCCCGAGCTGAGGTGGTCGGCAAGGAGGTTGCCGTTTCTGTTGCAGGTGTGGTTTCGCCAAAAGGTATGACGAGCGTTGATGTCTCCGGTTACCATAAAGCCGGTTCCACTGGTGTGCTTCCCGAGGTCCTCCGAGAATTGGATGGATGAAAGAATAGAGTACAGAATGGCAGCACTAATTATAATGGGCGTTTTCTTCTTGTTACTACTGGCTGAATGTTGATTGGAAAAAGGCGCCAACCAATCAGCGTAAAACAAACGATGCATCGGGTGGCGTGATGGTGGAGAGCTCAAGCCAGTCGGTCGGATTATGTGAAGTAGTGTGTGTGAGGTTTAGGAAGGAAAGGATGGCAGAAATGCTACCAATCCGATACGAAAGAAAAACACGATTAAAGATTTTAACATATATATTTCCCATATTGTGATAAAATTAAATAAATTCGTTGCAATATTATAAAGAATAACGTGTTCATTAGAATCAAGAGTTGGTATTATCGAAAAAATGAAAATTTTGCTATGAAATTCAAAGTGCGACTGTTAGGCCTAAAAATACGGCGTTTCGAAAGAATTTGTACATATAGTCGGTGTTAAGTCAGAGTGACCAAGTGACATTTTTAATATTTTGAGAAAAATGGGCTAAGGACCACCGTTCAGTGATTTGGTTCACTCTAACTGAACAGTTTATAGGAAAATAACAATCATTTAATACTTACATGGTCAAACTGTGTGCATATCTCTAAGATAAACAGATTATCAACATCCTTCGACATCAGTATCGCAAATTCTTCAATAATGCATATCTTCAATCCCAAAATCAATGGCATTACGATAGTATGAAAATTTAAGTTTTGCAGCGTCAGCGCGTGGACGACCAGAAATATTCAAATATGCGTTCAGTCAGAGTGGACCAAGTCAAAATCTTGAGTACCGGCCAAAATATGCTGGTGCAATAAGCGGATTCTAGGACAATCCATACAGACACCATAGAAACTTCAATCAGACTCTGAAATCGACTCAAAAAAAATGCAACAATCAATCACTCTGTCTGCACAGAAATTGTTGCAATTTCTGACCACCCATCCAATTATGGTAAATGGTCAAAAATCAAAGTCAAATGCATCGAATGAAGTAATATTTATAAATTTCTATTGATGGATGAGAAGATGAATCATTCGATGTGGAAAAATCTGACAAATCTCTTGCAATGTATTTCATTTCCTAGCATTCATCAGCACGCTGCTCATTTTCGCTGTTATGATAACAAGCACTTGGTCCACACTGATTGCATACTTTTGTCGATTTTTATTGATCATCCAAAGTAAATTTATTACATATCTCTCGCAGTTTACAACATTCATCAAATCTGATTAAAGTGACATGGAGATAGTGTAATTTCGCATCTAATGAAAGAATAATCAAATTTTCTCTAGTTTTGTACTTGGTCCACTCTGACTTAACGCCGACCATATAACAGTCTTACTGATTGTAGTATGGTGCTGAGCATACTGTCATAGATGACTGTTCTGACATATACATTGTACCAAATGTAGAATTCAAAACTATAACGAGTTTTTTTTCGACAGGTTTCAAGTTTTATTTTAACTTAAGGACTTAGTTTTATGATTTTGTTACTATAAACATGGTTTTTATACTTCCATTTTCTATGTACCGTAATCCAAGGAAACATTGATGAGTTTCTAGGATAATCATTAAAAATTTCAAATTTCAAAATGTCGGTCTGTAGATGATTGTTAAGATGTGGTCAAGGTCATAATTGACTTCATGCATCCAATATTGCCAGTATAGACGTGTTTACTCTGAATAAAATAAATATAAATTATAGGCTGACAAAATCGGGCAAAAATGATTGCTTAAATCGGGGGTAGACAAAAAGGGGTTAAAAAATCAGGGGGAGTTGTGTACACGACCGCATGACGTTAACTACGCCAAGTGATTTTCTGCATTTGAATTTTAGTCGATTGTCATAGTTGCAGCCTTCCTTTAGTTCAAACTCTAACATAATATCGTAACGGTCGCAACATTATAGATTTTCAATTGACACCCAGTATATTGCCGTAAGACGTAGTTAACGTCAATATATTGCATTCCAACGACACAGCAGCAGCGTCCTCGGAAACATCCTCAAATTGCAAGTATGTGGTTATTATGGTTGGGAATATTACACAATTAACTCTTTAAAACACATTTGTTGGCTCTGTAAAGGGCCGATTGAATTGTTGAATTTGCCTAACACGGACACACTTTGACGGCGCACTGGTTGCGATCCTCCTCGCCCGATGAGTTTTGCGGTGCGGATGACGATGTGCGCTTCAACAAGCGGCTTTGGTCGTTTTTTTCAGCCATCTCGTACAAACAGCTTGCCTCTGGTAGCGAGGAGCTGAGCAGGTTTGGAAGAGCTCTTTCCAGCTCGAAAGCGAAAACAGAATGAAACCGAATTCAACGAAGAAGGGATGCTTTATACCCTTAGAATAGCAGGTGATGCTCCACCTTTCAAATTCTTCGTTTTCTTATCTGGAAAATAGGCTATATGAAACTGATGTCTGGGTAAGGGATGTACAAGATTAGCATTATGCTGTTATTTTGCAGATTTTTTCTTGTTCTTGCCTACAGATATCTGTGATCACAGATCACAGAATTTTGAGTTCAAAAAGATTTTTAAGATTTTAGGATATAACACGAGTTTAGGACATGGATGTGGAAAGAAATGCCATTACTCTGTTTAATTTTCTAAAATTCGTAAGTATTTCAAATATTTCGAAACAATTGTGCATCTGTTTCTCATTTTTAGTAGAGTAAGTTCAATTTTAAAATTGTTGACATGCCAAGAACACCCAACATACGTTAGCAAATGTTCTTTTTGATCTAAAAAGTTGAAATTTTAAATTTTTGTGCAACACAGATTTTTACCAAGATTTTTGTAGGTCGGCTACAGATAAAAAAGATTTTTTCAACTCAAAACACAGATGAGATTCGAAAAAAATGTGGCAACACTGCGTAGAACAATAAAGATCATTCTCAATTGTTCTCTCAACCTGAACGGTAGTCTTTTCTTAGTTAGTACCTCTAACAGGAACGGAGCGCCATTGACTTCGTCCAGTTGGTTGATGGTTTGCTGCACCGTGGCCGAGCTGGTTCTCGATCCCTTCGGAAGTCCGGAGTTCCGGATCTTCGGGAAGACGGGCGGCCACTAAAAGCCAGTTGACTCAATGGTAAGCCCGTCTCATCGCAGGTGCGGCTGGTGTTGGGCTGCAGTCGAACTCGACCGGGTAGTGGTGGGTGACTGTCTTCGAGAGGTCCAGGTCTTAGAGGAAAACATCCAGGGTTGATGTTCTTCCGGCTGGAGAGAGGAACGTTGGCTCGCCTGGGAAGTGTAGCATGCACGAGCCCGAGCTGAGGTGGTCGGCAAGGAGGTTGCCGTTTCTGTTGCAGGTGTGGTTTCGCCAAAAGGTATGACGAGCGTTGATGTCTCCGGTTACCATAAAGCCGGTTCCACTGGTGTGCTTCCCGAGGTCCTCCGAGAATTGGATGGATGAAAGAATAGAGTACAGAATGGCAGCACTAATTATAATGGGCGTTTTCTTCTTGTTACTACTGGCTGAATGTTGATTGGAAAAAGGCGCCAACCAATCAGCGTAAAACAAACGATGCATCGGGTGGCGTGATGGTGGAGAGCTCAAGCCAGTCGGTCGGATTATGTGAAGTAGTGTGTGTGAGGTTTAGGAAGGAAAGGATGGCAGAAATGCTACCAATCCGATACGAAAGAAAAACACGATTAAAGATTTTAACATATATATTTCCCATATTGTGATAAAATTAAATAAATTCGTTGCAATATTATAAAGAATAACGTGTTCATTAGAATCAAGAGTTGGTATTATCGAAAAAATGAAAATTTTGCTATGAAATTCAAAGTGCGACTGTTAGGCCTAAAAATACGGCGTTTCGAAAGAATTTGTACATATAGTCGGTGTTAAGTCAGAGTGACCAAGTGACATTTTTAATATTTTGAGAAAAATGGGCTAAGGACCACCGTTCAGTGATTTGGTTCACTCTAACTGAACAGTTTATAGGAAAATAACAATCATTTAATACTTACATGGTCAAACTGTGTGCATATCTCTAAGATAAACAGATTATCAACATCCTTCGACATCAGTATCGCAAATTCTTCAATAATGCATATCTTCAATCCCAAAATCAATGGCATTACGATAGTATGAAAATTTAAGTTTTGCAGCGTCAGCGCGTGGACGACCAGAAATATTCAAATATGCGTTCAGTCAGAGTGGACCAAGTCAAAATCTTGAGTACCGGCCAAAATATGCTGGTGCAATAAGCGGATTCTAGGACAATCCATACAGACACCATAGAAACTTCAATCAGACTCTGAAATCGACTCAAAAAAAATGCAACAATCAATCACTCTGTCTGCACAGAAATTGTTGCAATTTCTGACCACCCATCCAATTATGGTAAATGGTCAAAAATCAAAGTCAAATGCATCGAATGAAGTAATATTTATAAATTTCTATTGATGGATGAGAAGATGAATCATTCGATGTGGAAAAATCTGACAAATCTCTTGCAATGTATTTCATTTCCTAGCATTCATCAGCACGCTGCTCATTTTCGCTGTTATGATAACAAGCACTTGGTCCACACTGATTGCATACTTTTGTCGATTTTTATTGATCATCCAAAGTAAATTTATTACATATCTCTCGCAGTTTACAACATTCATCAAATCTGATTAAAGTGACATGGAGATAGTGTAATTTCGCATCTAATGAAAGAATAATCAAATTTTCTCTAGTTTTGTACTTGGTCCACTCTGACTTAACGCCGACCATATAACAGTCTTACTGATTGTAGTATGGTGCTGAGCATACTGTCATAGATGACTGTTCTGACATATACATTGTACCAAATGTAGAATTCAAAACTATAACGAGTTTTTTTTCGACAGGTTTCAAGTTTTATTTTAACTTAAGGACTTAGTTTTATGATTTTGTTACTATAAACATGGTTTTTATACTTCCATTTTCTATGTACCGTAATCCAAGGAAACATTGATGAGTTTCTAGGATAATCATTAAAAATTTCAAATTTCAAAATGTCGGTCTGTAGATGATTGTTAAGATGTGGTCAAGGTCATAATTGACTTCATGCATCCAATATTGCCAGTATAGACGTGTTTACTCTGAATAAAATAAATATAAATTATAGGCTGACAAAATCGGGCAAAAATGATTGCTTAAATCGGGGGTAGACAAAAAGGGGTTAAAAAATCAGGGGGAGTTGTGTACACGACCGCATGACGTTAACTACGCCAAGTGATTTTCTGCATTTGAATTTTAGTCGATTGTCATAGTTGCAGCCTTCCTTTAGTTCAAACTCTAACATAATATCGTAACGGTCGCAACATTATAGATTTTCAATTGACACCCAGTATATTGCCGTAAGACGTAGTTAACGTCAATATATTGCATTCCAACGACACAGCAGCAGCGTCCTCGGAAACATCCTCAAATTGCAAGTATGTGGTTATTATGGTTGGGAATATTACACAATTAACTCTTTAAAACACATTTGTTGGCTCTGTAAAGGGCCGATTGAATTGTTGAATTTGCCTAACACGGACACACTTTGACGGCGCACTGGTTGCGATCCTCCTCGCCCGATGAGTTTTGCGGTGCGGATGACGATGTGCGCTTCAACAAGCGGCTTTGGTCGTTTTTTTCAGCCATCTCGTACAAACAGCTTGCCTCTGGTAGCGAGGAGCTGAGCAGGTTTGGAAGAGCTCTTTCCAGCTCGAAAGCGAAAACAGAATGAAACCGAATTCAACGAAGAAGGGATGCTTTATACCCTTAGAATAGCAGGTGATGCTCCACCTTTCAAATTCTTCGTTTTCTTATCTGGAAAATAGGCTATATGAAACTGATGTCTGGGTAAGGGATGTACAAGATTAGCATTATGCTGTTATTGCATCAATTATTGTATGCTGCTATGAGATGAATTAAGAAATTATAGCAAGTGGTAAACACATTAGGGAATATTACTCTATTAACTCTTTAATACACATTTGTTGGCTCTGGAAAGGGCCGATTGAATTGTTGAATTTGCGTAACACGGACACATTTTGACGGCGCACTGGTTGCAATCCTACTCGCCCGATGAGATTTGCGGTGCGGATGACGATGTGCGCTTCAACAAGCGGCTTTGGTCGATTTTCTTTAGCCACCTCGTACAAACTTACCTTTGCGCCCCGATTCCTGCAGCGCCAATTCTGGAAGCGCGAGTCCATTGAGAAATCTTGAACGATTTCACAATCCGGACGCTGGTGTTTTGCCGCCGCTTCATGATCAAGAGCTTTCCTCTGGTAGCGAGGTGCTGACGGCGCACTGGTAGAAATCCTCCTCGCCCGATGAGGTTTGCGGTGGCGATGACGATGGGCGCTTTAACAAGCGGCTTCAGTCGCCGCGGCGTGTTGTTGTTCCATTCGCGTTCCATTGAAAACTGAGCTGAGAATGCGAAAGGCACTCGAGACTCGCTCGCCGACCATGTTCACAGTCTGACGGCAAAAAGAAGAATGAGCGAATAAGCAGGAATCGGTCTGCTTTTATAGTGCGAAGCGGAACGCAAAAGAAGCGTGGAAAACTGCTTGCACGTGATTGGTTGCGTAAGAAAGGGGTCGACATTTTCCCAATTTTCGATAGTTTATTGTCAATAATCAATAGTTTTCTCCATTCGATGAAATTGTTGTATACATTTCCGATCGTTTGTTGGGAAAATATTGAAAATATATCGATAAATGACTGAGTTATTAGCGTTCAAAATCTTACATAATTTCGTGACGTTCGCAAAATTTTGGATTTTCAATTGACACCCAGTATATTGCCGTAAGACGTAGTTAACTTCAAAATGTGCTAAAATCAGGGTCACTGTCTGGCTTTTGAAGCGTTCGGCAATTCGAAACAGCACGGAATTCCACCAAAAATTGGGCATAAATTCCGTTTCCGGCTATATGTTCAACTTCAGGCCGGTCCGTAAAACAAATCACGTTTCACCATAGAGAGATTATTCCGCGTTTTTATCGTTGGTGTTGGTAAATCACACACATTCTAAATCATCTCTGGGCAAAGTCGTAATGCCATCTCGTTTTGCTGCGCTACATAGCTACAACCGAAGGTACCTACGCTCTTCCTGTCAACAGCACACATTCAGCGAGAAGGGAGACGCACTGGAGGCCCAAGCAAAAAAAAAAATGCTATATGTGCGCAGCATCCGTAATTCATTGTTTTCGTTAACAACATCATCAACATTTTCGACCAACCAAAAGCTATGTGTTGGTGCATCGGATCACGACGACTGAGTCACCACGACGGGCGGTAAGCATCGCTGTAAAAGGGGGGAGAATTTGGAAAAGGAAATCCATGACGCCGGATCCAAAGTTGCCAGAGAGCTTACTCATCGTACGAGTCCATAAGCGGTGTTGAAGGAAATGAACATTTCTGCTCTCAGGAAGACGCTATCAGAAAATCATCATCAGGACCTTCACGAAGGCATCACGATACTCAGCGTTTTTCCTTGCTCCGATTCGAAAGCTGAAGCAGAATCCATGCTGAGATGCTGGTGAGAGAGACTTCCGCCGAGAAGTGCCTCTCGCAGAATCCAGGATTTATGGTTTGTTATTGTTCCTGTCTCACTCTGGTTCTTAGGGCCAGACCGTAGTTTCGCAGACGCTCTAAATCATTTTCGTTGTAACTGCGAGTGGATCGTCGTCTCGTGGTTATAAATTTTGTCGAGTCGAATTTGAGCGACACACGAGGGAGGAGAGTCATGAGAAAATTGCCTTTCACTTTTTTTTTCACCGTACTACACCATATGCAGGTTTGGCAATGGCTAGGGAGGGAAAATGCTGTTCAATGCTGGCCATATCTCGCAGCATGATAACAGGTTTCTCGTTGCTTCGTACGTTTGAAGTCTACGTCTTTGGTTTATTTGTAGCCAACCGTGAATGAGTCCTTTCTCTAGTGTTAGTTTTCTATTCTTGCTTCTGGAGATTTTCCTCTGCCGTTCACCGGGAAAATCAGTTAAAACAATGAATCGCCAGCAGTTAGCTATGCTGCAGGATTGTTGGGATTTTCCCATTGCCACTCTATGATTCTAGAAGCCCAGCGATTTTGTCTCTTTCTCGTACACTGGAGCAGAGTCTAGTGCCACGAGGGAGTTTGGAATGCGAAAAAGCATGTAAAGAAGCTACAGGATACAACAATATTCAGCATTTTTGGAGCCAAGTGGAACGAGAGTAACCATACAGTAGAAAGGACCTAGCGTCGTGGTGGTGACGCGACGTGGGAAAAGCCCTGAGGAAAAACAGGCATCGCTTTTCTCATCTCCATCATTCTTCGATGTCGTTCTTTTCGGGACGGTTGAAAAATCGACGCTCTCTGTTGGTTCGGATAGCGTTTCGTGCAGGAAAATTTGAATTCTTTTTTCGAAAATGTAGACCTTTAATCAAGTGCGGTGGAACATAAATCGGAAATTGATTGCGGGACGTTACATCATTTGAAGGCGTTCAATTTTTTTGAGTTTGCTTCTTGTTTTGTTTCCATGCTTTTTAAAGTGTAGTGATCTTTTCGGTTGTCGACACAACAAGCATTGAATTATGTTTCATACAATTTCATTCCTCAAACGTTTTGGTGCAACATTTTATGAAGCTGAAAATATTAGTGAGTGTGAAAATTTTTTTGTCACTAAGTAATTATTCATCGTACAAATGGAGCGAATTGTGTTACAAAACAAGATCATCTCAACGGTTTCAAGAAGCAAAGAAATATTGAAGAAACTTTTAGTGTCACCAATATTTTCACAAATAACTACCACAAATCAACGAAATGAAGAAACTAAAAACTTGTCCTCTGATAAAATTGAAAAACTCAGGTGACTGTAGAAGAATGTGTCAATCCAGTTGTAGTGTGAAAACCGTGAACAAAAACAATTGCTCGTATCAACCGATTGTGAGACATTTCACGTTTCAACAGCAATTCATCATCAGTTCAACCCCAGTAGCGAAGAAAAAGGTAACTAAAGCGTGATAAATTATGCTAAAATATTCCCACTCGCAAATGGACAGAAAAGCGAACAGAGAGTGCAATAATTAACAGGCTACTCACAATTAACAGTGGCCAGATGGTGAGTGAATTGGATGGCGCAATCAGTTTGATCTTGTTGAACAAAGTGACCTGCAAGTGATACCAGAAACGATTACTGCGGTTCTGCGTTCCGCGGATGTTATTTTAACTTCTATCATCGTCAGGTTTTACTCAGCACTTAGAATCTGGAAGATTCACCGTATATAGAAGTACACATAATTGTTGATGGTATTCTAAACGTGAGCCTAGCAGTTAAATGATGCCAATTGAATTATTTGTACGGACGATAATGTTACTTTTCTTGTAGTAAGTTGTTTATTTCGCTGTTTGCCACTTAAAAACAAATCCATACTTAACGAGTCTGGGGTTAAAAATCAGCATAATCTTGCTGCAGAAAAGTTCTTAGTTGGTTACAATGGAAGTACCTTAAGTTGAAATCAGACTCAGTCCTAGTACTCGTGTTAGTGAAGAATAAGAGCTCATACGCAAGAATGATAATGGAAATTAGGTGCGAAGAAATGGGTGTGAAGGATGTCAATAGTTCACAGGTCGAGCAAATAGGGCATTGAAGATAGCTATCATTTGAATCATCAATCTGATTTGCAGTACTGCACATCTTCAATGTGTTTTATGTGCATAGCATACCGTTGGAGTACATTCTCTATTTCCTTGATTTAAAAGATGGATAACATGTTCATTTTTTTTTATCAAAGCACCAATCTCAATCAAAATTGAGCGATCTATTTATTCTTAACTTTGCGGTATTTCATAGGGCCAAAATTGATTGCATTGTTTTCTGTTGCTTTCTTAGTGTGATGCAATCTATAGGCATTACTTTGACTTTTTTCACCTTATTCAGGTTATAAATACACCGTTTTGCTTTTAGTTATAACGTTTTATAACTGAGAGACGAGGGTTCGAATCCCGCCAGTCGATATTTACGATTTTCGTCATCTACTCGTCGGTCCCGTTCCAGATATAGCCATATTGCATGATTTTTTTCAATAGGAAGTTGCCATCTTGGATTCCAAAACATCAATTTCCGTCATCTACTAGACGGTCTTGTTCAAAAAATACCCATAATGCATGGGTTTGAAGTGATGTATGTATGTATGTATTGTGATTTAGAGTCACCACCAGTTCAGGACTTCCATGTCGCCGCTGACTGTTGCAGAAGAATGAATGATTCTTCCCTGTGATTCGAACCTGGGATCTACTACATCCTTATCCAGTCCGCGAACTGTCTGCCCACATTTCCCACCCGTATATAGTGTTTGTAGGGTCAAATGGTCCAAAATGCCACTTTAAGAATTTGTGTCGTTTTCTCCTAATGAGATCCACATTTTAACGCCATCCGAAGTCCTAACACTAACTTTACAATATTTGCTAGCTACCATCATGAAAACATTTCCAAAATTTGAGTTTTTTAACGGGTTTAAATCGTATAGAAAAGTTGGTTGAAAAATGGGGGTGGTTCAAAATGACCAAATGGATGGGGTAGAATGCCATTTAGTATGGAGAACTAGCAGTTAACAACCATGTTTCTCCATGAGTTTGCTCTCTGTGGTATGAAAACGCTTATTCCTTAATGAAATCATCGGGAAAGCTTAATATTTAGGCAAAAAAGGGAAAAATGTTGAATTTCACCAGAAAATTATGGAAAAGTCTATGAGTTTATGTCCAAGGGTTGTGGCGGCAACTCTTAGGCAAACATATTTTAACATCGTTTGGCAAAGAATACAAATTGAAACGTTCTGGGAATGATTTAATGAGGTGAGCCATTTTACCCCATCAGTGCGTCTTGGATCATTTTCCCCTATATATGCTAGCGTTGAAGGATGTAAGATCAGAAGGAAGATACAAAGCGAAAGAGAAAAAAAAACGCTGTAATGTCCGCTGTTTCTAGTTCTAGCGATAGCGTGGAATGAATGAAAGCTGAAGGATTGACAGAAATCGATAGCTGCACAATTTTCAACTAAGATACATTTACAAAGTACTCTACCTTCACAGAGACCCACATTTCTGGACAAACATTTCAAAAGGGCACATCGACATTGGTAAACATTGGCTTTGCAAGACGCTGTTGAGCCTATCAGGAAGAGCTAACACCAATCTTCCTGATAGTGGTGTTAGTTTACGTGGGCGGGCTAAAAAGGGCTCAACAGCAACGTTTCCAAAAAAAATGCTCAAGACCTCTTGGCCCTTTTCAAATGTTTGTCCAGATTTGAGTATTTTTTAACTTATTTTCGAGTTATTTTTCTCTCCATTTTGAAATACCTTTCAATATTTTCTCTTTAGACATTTGAACATGGAATTCAAACGGTTAAGTCACCGTTTCCAATATTTGAGTATATATTTTTCTTCACCTGATATCTGAATATCACAACCTGGTTTGATCAATGATTGCCCTTCAATATATTACAAGAAAATATGAATGTTAAGCGAACAGCTTCAAAATTCTTCTCCAATTAGTTTTCAAAACATATTAAAATTAAAAATGCATTTAACGTTTTTGCAGGATCCTAAAAAATACGGCCAAAGTGCTCAATTTAAAGAGTTTATTGGGATCCTATCAGAACTTTAAAATTTAAACATATTTGCAATTATATCAGAAACTTGAAGTGTAAGGGAAATTCTTTTGTAACGGGGTAGTCAGTATTTATAAATACTTTCCTGTTTGTTATGCCATGGTTGATGAAGTTTTCTTAATTCAGTAAGGGCTAAGTTTTGAATATACTTCATAGAATATACAGTATTGGCAAGAAAAATGGCCTTAAAGGCCGGTTTTCATACAAAATGTTCAGGACGAACTGATTGACTGAAATTTTAATTATATCTCAAAAGTAACATGATATTTGATGCATGGGAAATTAATCAGAATATATTCAAGAGTTTGGAAAACATTAAGAAATACTTTATTGAAAAAAATAACATAACTTTTAAATTGGAGTATTTTTCGAAATGTGAATATTAGGTATTAAGCAGACAAGCTTCTGCAAATTTGTTCACTTAAATGAAATGAAAAACTTGTATAGACTTCTATACGGAAAAACTTATATAGAAGATAAAATTTATAGTATTGTTTAGTATCAAAATTTGGACATATTTGTCAAAATGGGCGAATTTTATGACTTTAGGCACTTTTCATAGAATTTGATGATTTATTTACAGATTTAATTTAATGTTAAATCCAGCATTTAGTACACCAGTTCGAATTTCAGGTCAGTTGGTATGCTAGAAGCAGAGATGCAGGTCTCCAAACTTGACCATTTTGTATGAAAATCAGGATTTGTGTGCTTCATTCTTGCCAGTATCATAAATACTTTTTTTTTCAACCAGAGACAAACTGAAAACTTATAGTAAATAAAATCAAAAGGAGCTTTGGAGAAAAACGGTTTTGAAGATTTTCTGCAATTTTTCACTTTATACAAATTATGTATGATGATGATGATTTGTTTCTACCATCTATTGTAGCAAGGCATCTGCCTATAGCACTGGAATAATCTGAAAAGCGATTTGATCAAGATTGTGCTGTTATTCGTGAGCGGTCAGTCTCCTGTATGAAGGGCCAAAAACGGATGTGCGGACCCGCAAGCAGAGACACTTGCACGAAACCCGCGGCAGGGGAAAAGAATCTCCTTCCCGAAGAAAGTTTTCACGAACAATTGTACAATCAAGCCCTCGATTGACAGAATACTCCCAATCAGGGATTGAATCCTGAGAAAATTGAGAGAATCTCTCACGTATCGCTCTCTGTAACTATCATAACATGCTGCACATTATGAGAGACTGTTTATCGTATACTGCTACAACTTTGATCAGATTGGGGGGATAGTAGTGCATGATAAAACCCCTCTAAACATGCTCCAAGCCTGGGGGACACTGTTGTTATTGGAAGTTCGTGGATTGTTTATCGTGCCAGTAAAGAAAAACACCTATCCCCAACGGTAAACAAGCGAGAAAAATGGATTTTATCATCGCTCTCTCGTTGGGGCTCTCGCTCGCTGCTTCCATTTATCAGACTTGTTACACCTTGCGATACAATGACGATCGTGGACCGCAACAGATGGGATGTTTTTCTTTGCTTGCTTTGATCGTGCTTCATTCTCAAATGAGAGCGAATTCTGCAATGCCTGCTCCCAATAGATGGGGTCGAAGAGCCCGCCCTCATTCCACGAAATGTTAACAACAGGGAGGAGGCAGTCCCAAGCTCCCTGTTCAAATCGCTTCATTCGGGAGCCATGGTGGTCCCTCCCAACTCAGTTATATATGATATAAAAAGATAAATAAATTCAATATAAATTAGAACAATCTCACCAAGCTAGTTGGAATCCCATGCAGATTTGTAACACTTGATGAACTGGATGGGCTCTCCGATGACCAATAATGGTTTGATTTTTCTTATGGTTTCCTATTTACGCTATTTGCTACACTATATGCTTGCGAAACATTTCATTAATCATTGTGTTTACTTTACGCAAAATTTAATAAGATTGAGATTTCTTACGCGTTACGTAATTAATGGACAGTCCCTTAATGGTAGGAAATGTAGATCTAAAACTGCAAAATATTTATTTTTCTTCCCGATATACTGTAATGTAACTACGACATACGCAATTCAACAAGGCATCACAATGTCACATATAGCGTCACTCGATGCTTATATGCAAATCGCACGATGAATGCGTCACGCTTCGCTTGACGCGCCGCGTTGCTATGTCGTCGGCCTACAGCTTTAGTTTGTTCCACTTAATATTTTTACTTACAAGAAGTAAATGGCTCCAAAAATCATAAGAACATAGGGTTTGACGTTTATACTTTATACAAATTATGTAGAAGCCAAAACACGAGCTACGATTCTAAGATTTGTTATATTTCTCCCATTGGACGGGAAAAGTATTTGAAAGCTTAAAAACAGTTGTATTTTTCAATGTATATAGCTCACAACCGAAAATGTCACTTACACCACCTTGAATGTAGGTTCCTCATATCGAATGTATAACCGACCATCTCGTTTTAAACTCAAATTCAATTTACTGGTTTGAAGAATCTCAAAACGTGCTGAATTTTGTATAAAAGGGCCCCCCGAAGCCCAAATCTGGCACTGCTCTTCTCCTTGAATGCGGATTTTGCCACTTAGCACGCCTCTGTCTGCTCTTTAAGTTGTGGCGAAATTCTGCTCTTTGCGCGCATTGTGCGAGTTAATGCAAGCCCTGCCAAGAAATAGTTTATTAGAAGTAGAATTTTTTCAATTCAGCTGTTTTTCGTAATGTTTTGAATCAATCCTGAGGCATAGCCTTTTGAAGTAGAATAACAAAGTTTATGTTTTTAAATTATCTGTAATAATAATTGATAAAACATCATTTTCGAAACAAAAGATAGCAGAGTTCCTTTCAAATTACCATTTATCAATTTTAGAGCTAATCAGCCGAGTGGAAGTTTGAACGACTACCGTAAAACCTAACAGTACATATACAGTCAAACCTCCTTTAATGTGCACTTTTTTACGCTCTCTCTTTTTACGCCCCCTCTTTTTACGCTCCAAATTTCAACTTATGCTCCCTCCTTTTAGGCTCCAAAAATTTCAACTTACGCTCCTACCTGATCATGACACACGAAAAACAATGTAATATGGGTATTTCTGGAACGGGATCGATGAGGAGCTACCGGAAATCACTTTAATTAAACCCATGCAATAAGGTTATTTTTGAAACGTGACCGATGATGGAAATCGATGTCTGACGCCATTTTGAAATCCAAGATGGCGACTTCCAGCTGGTGAAAATCACTTTAAACCTATGCAATATGGGTGTTTTTGGAACGGGACCGATGAGGAAATGACGGGAGTTGATGTCTGACGTCATTTTGAAATCCAAGAGGTGGGGTTTATTCGTGGTTCTTCTAAAGGGTATCAATAGGAATGATGGATACCATAGTCCGACGCCATTTTGGAATCCAACCTGACGACTTCTGGTTTGTGAATATGGGTATTTATGAGACGCCTGCTACTCATTGATCCCGTTCCAAAAATACCCATGTTGCTTGGGTTTCAAGTGTTACCCATATTGCGTGGGTTTGAAGTGATTTTCACAAACCGGAAATTGCCATCTTGGATTTCAAGGCGTCATATATCGTTTTCGTCATCTACTCATTGTTCCCGTTCCAAAAATATGCATGGGTTGTAAATGATTTTTACAAACCGGTAGTCTTTATTTAAGAATCCAAAATGGCGTTAGACATCGATTTACGACATCTACTCATCAGTCCCGTTATAAAATAGTTATAGGGGGAGATCCCCCATTACCGGACAGCACCCAATACCGGACAAAGTCGAAAAATTGAGAAATCATGATCCAATCAAAATGGTGTATTAGGAGAAAAGGAAGCTATTAAGAGGAGCAATGTTTACGTAGAATAACATGCATTTTAAAAAAAGTAGAGATGTTTGAAAATTGTTAAAATTTTGATGCATTGCCCTAAATTTGAGCCTAATTAGTAATTATTTTGAATATGGCAAACATGATAGAATATGGCGGTAGCATGATTGAATATAATCATTTTGTACCATATTTAAACAAAAATATGGTCAAACTACAATTTTGGTCTAGCACCTCCTGTCCCCCAGTTTTGGACAGCTTGATTTGTTACATGATATCTTTGTGATTGTCGCACAAGTGTCTCCAAATATATTCATTTTTCATGGATTTCATCGATCATGATATCAAAGATGCAATAAAAATAAGAAGATTGAAAATTCAGAACAACACGTAAAATGTGTTGTTTTTCATCATATATGAAACAGGATTTTTTATGACCAGCTTGCAGCCTTAGTAAAGCTCAAATTACTCTTATGAATGTTGCTATTGCATTGAATTGAAAATAAAATACTATGCCTGGAGTAAAAACATTCAATGATGTACAAATTTTCAGAATTCGAGGCATTTCCAGATCGTGTCCGGTTTTGTGTACCACCTTTTATGAAAGGTCAATTTGGTACTAAAATACATCATCAAAATACAATGTCAAAATTCATATTTATATTTTCAAATTAATTTTTGTACGCTACAAAAATGATAATATTTATCAAAAATGGACACCAAGACTGCATAAAATCAATAGTTTTTTTTTTTTTATTACGATTCTAGCCGCTATAGTGTCCGGTACTGAGGGAACTTCTTGAAAACAAACGAAAAGCTTTTTTCGCTTCTAGTTCTTTTAACGCTTCGAATTCCAACTTACTCTATTTACGCTCCCCCCGGCACTCAAAAAATAGGTTTGTTGTTGCCTGTTGTTAAATTTGCGGAAAAGTAACACGTTCTCTAGGTGAGAATCGAACTCACGACTCCTTGTTCACCAGATAGGGCGCATTACCCCCACACCACGAGATGACTCATGGACGATGATTTCGATTCGAGCTCAATAATTACGTAGTTTTCTTTCGCAAAGCGCACCTCTTTTGAAAGAATTAGATGCCCATCCAGAAGAGTTGCCAAATATCCCTCTTTAGCAACTGTGAAACACTTTCAATTGATTTCAAGCCCCGTTGGTCTAAAATGCATCTTGTAGAGCTAAAAAAGTTAAAAATTTCTATCTGTGAACTCACATTTTGTTTAAGTTATCGTTTCAACTGTGATATACACTAATGAATCTACTGCAGTAGCATGTGCAATATTCGACAAAACATTTGCAATTTTATTGAATTATCATACAATATTATCAACTGTAGTAGGCTAGATTTACTTACAGATCGATTTTAATGAAATTTTCACAGCACGACATAATTTTAATTTTACCATTCATTTTTGAGCAAGTTTTCCAATAACGAGTTCGGATGTAATAACGGTTTCACGAAAGTGAAACTTCCGACGAAAAATTATAAACGATTTATTTGAAAATGGAAAAGTTCTATCAAAAACTGAGGCAAACTTGTTGATCTACATCTTTGCTGAAAATTCCATCAAACTGTTCTTTTAACTTTTTGAGATTCATCAAATATTGAATTTAGTCAAAAACTTCACTCTCCTCGAACCGTTATGGCTTGTGAACTCGTGATTGTAAAAACCGCTCAATCATATATGTTGCAATTCAAGTTATGTCTGAAGAGCTGTGCGAATTTCAATCAAATCGGTTCATTAATAACTCAACAATACGCCTCCAAAGTTAATAATTTTGCATGGGAATCATATAGAAACAAAAGTTACTGCAAAAGAGTATCATCGCTGCCCCACATAAGAGATGATCAATACTCTTTTGCTCCAATTGCACAAATTTCGTCACAGAGTTGGCCTTCTCAACAAGTCAGTGGTTTAAAGAGTAGAGGAACCAGGAGATTATTTAGTTGTATCACATAATTTATATCTTGTAGGACTTGCTGTCGCTAAATTGTGTTTGATCTCTGACAATCGCATACTTTCGTTCCGTTCCGTCCCGTTCCCGTTTTTCACCATCTCTTTCACTTTTGAAGATATGAAGTTCTCTTTATTCTCGTTTCTTCCTCCGCTTTTGATGCGACAGTTGCGAGTCGGGTTGGTTGGTTTGGTTCGGTAAGATATGGTGGTGCGGATCCACATTGCCTGTGCACTGGACGACTTGCCGCGCTCTGGTAGATCTCCTTCCCCAAAATATGTCCAAGTGACTGGCACGACGACAAGCCGGCAGCTCTCTAAACCGACATCATGCTTGACTGACATTCGTTTTATTTGTTTTAATTTTTAATTGAAATTTTTATATCATGCCGACAACTACACATGGAAGATGGAAGCGGTTTAACGTTGGTGACATCTTCTATACATATGTTCGTATGACGGAGTTATTCAATAAACCCCAAACTTTTGTAAGCTATAGCCTTGGGCAATTTTGATTCAATTAGAACAAACTGAAAATGAGTCCAATTTTCCTCAAGCTAAGCAACTGCAATTTTGAAATATCTATTCGCCTTCCATGACACATGTTTGACAATCAGAGAATTCCTCCATTGTGTCAACCACTGTTCCGTCTGTTCTACCGAGAAAAACACTTTACTTAATCGAAAAGTTGTTTCCACCCATGGTGTGCTGTTCGGGTGAATCGCCTCCCGGTGTTCGTTGTCCCCTCCAGTGGACGAATGTGCGATAAGCTGAAGTAGCGCAAAGTTGACTAACGAAATTCGTTCCATTTAATTCATTAAACTTAAGCTTTCCGATCAAATTAGAACACCGGAACGGACGCAAAACTGCAAAAAGAAACGAAAAAGACGAGATTAAAGCGTAACACCCAGAAAACAAAATTAATTAAATTCAACTTTGTGTTTTTTTATACGTCGGACCGTCGCTCAAACGGTTCGCTTGTGACATGTAAAAGACTATACCAAAGCAGCGTGTAGCGAAACGGTTTTCTGAAATCTTGGAAGCATCCCAAGAAAACGTGGATTTGCTGATTCCCTTTTACCATTCTCGGTTTTAATTCAACGATCGTCAAGCTTCACGCTATCCTGATTATTTTTTCACGAGATTCGATTTTTATTTCGTATCCATTCATCTAGGAGATTTTTCCTTCAATTTCCAACACTTCGCACTGACGACTACTGGGAATGTACTGTGCATGAGACGTGCGCTCCCTAGCGACCAAAGTCCCCGAGCAAGATGACGAACCATTTGAAGCAATGTTCGCTGCCTTGTCCTCCCCATTCTCAATGTCGACCGAACGCCTTGTGGAATTGGAAGAAGACAAAAACACGCTCAAGTGAAGGTTGAATGAAAATGTGTCAAATTAAAATTGTTTTTCTGTCTGGAGAGCAGCAACGTTCCTGAAATACTTTGGTATCTTGCCGTGCTTCAGTCAGCCATCCAGGCGTCCAGAAATGAAAAAAAAGTAATGATATGTCCTTGAGTGAAAAAAAAACATTTCCTCACTAAGAATTTCTCCAGTGGCTAACTGATCATGCTGTGACGCAAGCGACCTTGAGCAGTTATGACCATTACATAATTCTACTGCTTTCTTTCCGTCGATCGTGCAGAATTTACATAAATTAACTACAGTGATCATATGGATAAGTAACCGACGATATCGTCAAAGCAATAAATTTCACAATTCGTTTATTTGATTGATATTGCTCTTCAATTCTGTTTGCAATCAGTGCAAGTGTTTATTTGATTTAAAATGTTTCGCAAATAAATATTCATGAGCAGTTGCCCCTTTGCCTCGGTTGGCCATCCGGTGAAAGAGAAAAGCTATAAACAAACTAACGAAGAAAATCGAACCATCGTCTCATCCAAGAGCGTAATCGAAGGATTTACATTTCGTTTATGTTGAATATTTGTATTTATTTCCATATGATCGAAGCATTCACCAATAGGAGCCGAAAGGAAATGAAGGTGTCCCAGTACTGCTCAACTCACATAAAAATAAATCGCCAAGTAAACAAAATAACACAAGGATGAAAGCATTTCTGTGCGAGCGAATGGACGAAAGAAGCAAAATATTGATAAATTACATTCAAGTCACGTTTTTCACAGATGCTATCGAAACCCCGAAGAAATCGATGCAAAAAAATCCGCACATGTAGAAGAGAATGAAAAGCTATCTTAACTCTACGTACTGACGTTTAATTTAAATAAAACGATTGGTCGAATTTTCTCACATAACTTGAAGACCCAGAACAGCCCGTGAAAACGTGTAGCGATATTAATTTTAGGTCGAAATCCAATATTGAAAATGCATAATGGGTGATTGCTTTGTGCTGTTGGCAGGTTATAGTATTCCGAGAACTATTGCACCTTAATCTTCCATCGATATCCGCCCAGCTTCGACTTTTCATCCTCAACCGTTTTTGTGGATCAGAAAAATGCACATTCGCACGCTTACATGTTCACTCTTCCGAAGTGGATTGAAGTGTTGCAAGCATAAATCACATTAGGATGTCTTAACTTTTATGGTGGTTCCTCCCACATCTGCCCTCCGGCACTGAACGAAGGTAGTTTGCGTCGGGGATCAAGTGCAAACTATTCTTTCAACCCCTAGCCTCGCTTAGTGGAAGAACGTAGTCTGATTGGAAGAGGTGTGCATTGCATTTCTTCCGCACCCTTGACAAAGGCGTCAAGTCGCAACTAAGGTGAAAAAAGAGGGAAACGAAAAAAAACTTTCCTCTCACTCATCCCTTGTATGCTGCGTAGAAGTTAAAGCCAAGGGGTCGTATCAGCTTGATTAAGATAAATGCTCGCTAAAGGAGTCAGCCACTCTTCGACTGGTGAAGCTTTAAAGAGAGACAGGGCTTAAGTAGCAAGAAGGAGAGATTTTTGTTTCAGATCATGTAGTTTTCACTTAAATGGTTCAATGCAATGGAACTATAATAGTGACGTCGTTGTGTTCATGGAACGTCTATCGCGGTCATGGCTTATTCATTTGCGGATAGTGATTAGAAAAGTGATTTTACACTACTCTTGAAAAATACAAAATTCTTGAGGGTGAGCAAGATTGAACTTTATGGCAGTGTTCTTCAGAGGACAACATTTCCCGCTGGATGCATTGGTACGTTGCTGCCTGTTTTTTTTTTTTTCTAATATAAAACACTACATTCCAATGACTTTTACCAATTTTTCACATAATAAACATTAAAATCTTTTACAGCTAATTGTAAATACGATACCACGCAAATAGTTTTTAAGTAATTATAATAAAGTTATTTCTTGATGAATATACATATTTCGTTCTACAACTCTCGCGCAACTTTTCAAAAGGACCTATTCAACATTGAAAGGCTCTCTTTGTTTACTTTCTCTTTAATCAATTACTGAGTCACATTAACTTCTTTTGTTGCAGTTTTGTATGAAACGCTAGTCAAGAAAATTACCTTTCGATCTATAGTGAAAAACTTTCCAGAAGCTTTTTTTTTGTTTCTGTTCGGGATGAACCACTGCGACCAGTTTTCTTTGATCTTTTGTGGTATACCCGTGTCCTTTGTTTAGTGCATGTTGTTCTACTCCATTACTATTGAGAAATAATGAAGTAGTCGTTTTTTATACATATATCATTCTTTACCGTTTTGCATAGAGCCTCTTTAGAAAAAGATACCGCTATTTATACATTTTGGAGAAAACAGTTTGTCATAATTAAACTCTCAAAAGCGCGCCTCTTAATCAGGTTCGGCCACTAAGCTAGTTGAATGATACTGATTTTGACCATGCATCGGTACTCTAGCGTATCAAATTATTGCTTCTACTTATAAGGTTCAAAGTCGTTTTTTGAAACTGTGAACAGGTTTCATCCCATGAAACATTTAGATTCCTTGAAACAAAAAGCTTATTTTAGAAGTTAAGAGGTCTGTTACACCACTGATTTGGAATCGTTTCCCTCCTAGATATCGAAAGATAAACTCTTGAACTCGGAAAGAAATTGTCTCATGAGTTGAAACCAACCTCAGATGCTGATTAAGCCATTTTTTCACTTCGACCTCATCATCATCTAGGACAAATAGGTGGGTCTTAGTGCCTTGTTACTCTCTTATACTCTTCCGACCCTAACTTATAAGTGTTAACAAGAACAGATACAACAAGAGTACAATATGGTAGATCTTACCCCGTAACGCACCTCGAAAGGTGATCTACCCGCGTTACGGGCATTCCAAAAGCTTTAGTACTCCACTGTTATAATCGAAAGAGTGCGAGAGCGGAGAGAATTTCTCATTTTGTTACCGAATGGTAACTTGCGAAAAGAGTGGGGATGTAGGGCCAAATATTATGAAGCTAGACAAAGGTTTTTTTTTTTTTTAATTTCTTTATTAGTATCATTCCAAATATTACATTCATTTCTTATATCTAGGTGTTCTGTGTTATTAGACAACACTATCATCCTAATTTGGTAAAACAAATTTAAGATTTAATTAACATTTTGTTAACAACATATTACATTTCATTTGCCGTAGCAGTTCAGTTTTTTTACAGGTGAGTTGATTTCACCTGCTTATAAGAGAAAAAAAAACCTAACTTAACCTAAACATATAACTCATTTATCGTGGCAATAGAAGATTGTAACGATTTTTGCCTGAAATTATTAATGATTGTATTTGACATTTGTTCCAATGTTTCAACATTGGATATTCTATGTAACTCATTGGTACTATACCAGGGAGGAAGCCTCAGAATCATTTTCAAAATTTTATTTTGAATTCTCTGCAGAGTTTTTTTCCTGGTATTACAACAGCTAGCCCATATTGGTACAGCATACAACATGGCTGAAATTTGTTTGAATATCAAAAGCTTGTTCTTAAGACAAAGTTTTGATTTTCTATTAATAAGGGGATAGAGACATTTTACATATTTATTACATTTGGCTTGAATGCCCTCAATGTGATATTTGAAAGTTAAATTCTTATCTAGCATGAGCCCTAGATACTTAACTTCATCTGACCAATTTATTGGAACCCGTCTCATCGTGACAACATGTCTAGTTGAAGGTTTCAAATAAAGAGCTTTTGGTTAATGTGGGAATATTATTAGTTGAATTTTGGAAGCATTAGGAGAGCTAGACAAACGTTCATCAATTTAAATGAGGGAGCTTCGGCGAGTTGATTTAATGCCACCCGTTAGACATCTTGGGTGGTAAAGTTGAGCAATAGTCTGAAGTGGGTGACGATGTGGGCGGAAACACGGAGATTGGGCGTTATGGGAGATAAGATCGGACGAACCTAAACAAATTAAATCTACAACCTAAATAATTAAATCTACAAACTAAATAACTGATGAGTCATTAGGCTGCACTCATAAATTTGACTTATATCATCAGCGTTGTAGCAATCTGATTTAGTTGGTATTTCAATCAAATGGCATTCGGCCAAACAACCCTTTTGGTCAAATGGCGTTCCGCAAATGGCGTTCTTCCAAACGACATTCGGCCAAACAACTGTAACAATTGAGTCCCTGAAGAAGGTCCTAAACGAATCGAAACGTTGGACAAAATAAAATAACCGTTTTTAATTTCGTCAAGGAAAAACCAAAACCATCATCTACGATATCAGAAGTCCTCGAGTTGAGTCGTTGGAACAGTTTTTCAAAAACGAAAGTACGATACTCAACATCTCTTGGATTTAAATCGTAATGAATTCGAGTTCTCTTTTTAAAGTATAGAGAATCTAAAAGTTGACATGAGTACCATGTACCTTTTAATTCCGCCCAAATTGCTTATCTTTGACAGATTCGTGTATTTCGACTACCACTTGTAGCCTTCTTCAGTGTCAGTTACTCTATCTATTGACTAACTGATACTGAAGAAGCCTACAAGTGATAGTCGAAATACGCGTATCTGCACTAACGCCACTTGGGCTGTACCTGGGAGGGAGGCACAGATACTACAAACGAAATATAGAGCAAAATTTATCTCAAACTGCAAGATAACTCCCACTTGCCAACGACAATCAAGGCAGACTTAATGAAAATCGCTAGTTTTCTTTTATTGCGTTCCTTAGATCATTCTGGAAAAACATGAAAAAGAGCCATAGGTTTCTATGCATTTGATTGGTTCTTCACAGGCTCAGGTTGGGTTTTGGTTAGACCCCCAAACCATTGATTCAAACGAACGGTAAGCATGAAGCCGCATCACACCATGAATAAGGGGCACCTGTGAAGTGCTGGAACAGAAAGATCATAATATTAATTCATAGCCAATTTAAACAACCGCTACCGACATAACGCGCTTAGCTAATCTGGAAAAGGAAGTTAAAATTCGCGACTACGAAGCTGCTGATGTTTTCTTCGGTTTTCTGTGAAAAAAATAAAGAGGGAGATATTTTTGCTTTTTTTTTCACGCACACGATGACAGTTTTTCCGTTTTCCGTTGGTACGAGTGCTTTGTGGAATCTCTTTTTGCTTCGTAGTCGCGCATTGATGATTAACTCCTGACGTTCTCAAACAGCTGCCAAATTGACATATACACTTCAATTCAGGGCTAACTATGACTGCAGAAACATCCTTGATACCTGATGCTGTATATTAGTACAATAGGTTCATTTTATAGCCAACCATAGGAAAGCAACGCGTTATTTCCTCATGACAAAGTCTGGCTTTCTTGGTCGTTAATCAAAATAAATTATCTACGGCCTGAGATTAAAGCATAATCGTTGTGTATTGCATTTAATTTAAGTGTAACGTATAATAAGAAATCATATCAAAATTGTTGGTTTACGGCTACCTAACGCATTAAAACACCTACCAATTGATATTTTGCCCTTATTAGGAACTTTTTGAAAATATATTGAAATATTGTTTAGACAACAGGGCACGACACTGAAAAAGTCTTTAAGTCACAGACAAAATAAGCCTATTTGTTAGATAAGCAAAATATTTGAATTAAGCGGAAATTGTCCGTCTTACTAGTGATTTTTAAAGTGTTAAAAATCAATTAGTTTTTCTTAGCCTTTAATGAACATCTCAGGAAACCTTACCATTTGAGACGTAAAGCTGACTTACATATCACAACAGACTTTATGCTGACAAGTCAAGTTTCTGATAGAATTGCAAATATGTTTGATGGGAATTGTTGTATCAAATATTGTACGACACAAGTGATGTGCAGCCAAAATGGCTATGTTTTTCTTTGTGTTTGTATTACATTGTCACTTGCGGTTTTTGTAGCATATACATTATATTAAGGTGAAGATGAATCGAAGCCAAACCTCAAATTTTCAAGAGCACAAATCTGAAGAACCGAACACCCGTTTGAGCTGAAAACTTAATCGATTGGTCACTAGCTGGTGGTGACCAATCGATTAAGTTTTCAGCTCAAACGGGTGTTCGGTTCTTCAGATTTATGCTCTTGAAAATTTGAGGTTTGGCTTCGATTCATCTTCACCTTAATATTGCTCTTTGAAATAAACATTGGTTAGCAATACGAAAATGTCATAAAAGAAGCTTATTCAATATCTTTCCTTAAAAAAGTGGATGAAAACTGTTAAAATTGATGAAACTCATTAATAAACTACAGTGTACTCTTTGCATAATAATCCAACGAAATATTTTGCCTTCGTCTGCTGCACTCCTATTCTGTATAATTGAATCTCACATTTTCCAGTCGCATCCCTAACTCTGTGGCAACCGCCAATAGAAGCATACATCGTCAATGAGTAGGTACGACAGAAAGAATGAAATAACTCCAAAAACCTTTCAAATCACGCTGTGCTTTGGCGAACGCGAGAACGACGTAGGTTGTGTTTTATGCTGCGAAGTATTTTTTTTTATTTTGGATTTCGTTAGACGCAGTCATGGTCCGATGAATTTCGCTCGAAATAAGAGAGACGGTGAAGTCGCAAAAAATGAACAAAAAAAACGCTGACTGCAGAGAAAAACCAAACAAAAAAAAAGCATCACCGAATTGAGGGACCCTCCGCTATTATTATGAAAAGTTTTGGACTCGATATTTTTTTTTGTTCTTGGTCCAAAAAGCATGCATCCGGTTGTTAGTTGGACATTGCGAACAAGGTTGGATTTGTTGGTCAATGTTGAAGGAACCAGTCCGGCCTTTTCACCATCTCGGTATATTTTTTCACCCACTGTACATCCATCATACGAAAGGTGGGTTGGTTGGTGTGTTTCTGTTTTGGCATCGCGATTTCCTGCTGCCAGGGCATTTCCTTGTTATACCAGAACCGAACGAATGTACACGACTGCTATGCACAGCGACCGCACAATTCCTGCTATTGATACTAACTACCGAGGACGTCTTGCTGCTTTCACCTCCGGAGACTGTCCAATGTGTTTCCAAGAATTATTTGTTATTTAGTGCACTATGGACTTAATATTTTTCCGATCCATTTTATCAGCAGCTGCTAGCGGGTGGAGCAGTGGCCAAACACTAGCAGTGTGGCCGGTTTATTGCATGATGGAGTGCTTTAAAACTATTAAACATCACAACGAGTAAAATTTTTGAATTCGATGTTTCAGCAAAGTTTGAAGAACAGACTGACCCTTTATTTCCCACAAATATGCAACCAATTCCCAAAGCAATACCTTCCTGCATGAGCCTTTTGATATTACACACTCCATGTATGATCCTTGGAAAAGCTTTTTCAACAACCATCATCCTTTTGAAAGACGTTTGCATGTAGGGTAGAAGCACCGGTTTTGGCCAAACGCCAATTGTAGCCATAGTTGATTATACACTGTTTAACATAGCCAAACAGCATGAAACCTTTCGGATTAAGTAGATCACATTCTCATGTTAGAGTTACATTCATTTACACGTCCAAATTGATTCAAAACATAAGAAAAACAATTATTTTTCCTTATAATTTTAACTCCCATACACCTAATTTGGCCAGGGCACTCTTAATTTGGCCACTCTCATGAGAAATCAATGCGATTGGCTAATTTAGGAACCGAAGTTAAATCTCTGGCGAAAACTGGTTCTGGTGGCCTATATTAACCAATGAGATTTTCAAAGCGAAAAATGGTTTTGAGCCAGTTTCGATATTTTACATACATAATATGGATTGAAAGCTTCCATTTGACATATTTGTAGTATAAATGCGACTTCCCATATAATTTTTATTGATATTTCCTCTTAGGCTGGCCAAAACCGGTGTTTTTACCCTACGTGAAGTCTTGAAAGGCAGACATGCGAAGAACGTGAACGTGAGCGTATACTATGGCACCGTTCTATCTGCGAGCTCTTCCATCCAGTGCGAAAGTGTCTGTCTGTAGCGGGAGCCATAAATTACGTTCACGTCAAAAAATTTCTAAGACACCAGTCGGAAAACATTCGAATAGTGTGGAAGAAACGATGCATAAGCGTTCCTGTTGAGGGTGGAGAACGGTTATGGACAGTACATAGACAGCATCAGGATATTGAATTCCGTGAAATGGGTGTTGTCGGAGGATGAAAAATCCTTGCTACTGATTGTAGCCGTAGTAAATGATTCAAATAGGGGGAGTGGGAACATAATGGACACACGGGGCGAAATGGACACCTTCTTGTTCTCTGAGAATATTGCATCAAAATTTTAAGCATCTGTATTGTGTAGGGGGAGATCCCCCAGTACCGGACAGCACCCAATGTATTAGAAGAAAAGGAAAAAGAGAGGAAGGTTGCGTTAAATAACACATTCTTGAAATATGCGCGTTTTAAAAAAAACAGAGATGTTTGAAAATCGATGAAAAGTTGACGTATCACCTTAAATTTGAATTTATCTATCTATATAAGCTTAGTAAGTAATAATTTGTTTCCTCTTTCAAGACCGGAATTAGCATAAGAGGTATTTTCAAAAATTTTGATAATTTCCGTTTCAGAAACGTAGTTCAATAACAATTTTATTAGTAAATTTTACAATAACTTGGACTGCTTCAGCCATGGCGGTGTTTTTAAATATTGCATCAATCGTTTGGATTGATCCATTGATAGAAAACACAGTTTAAAAAGAATGACATTTTTACGTGTCTCACAATTTTTTTTTTCATCTCTTTTAACGAAATTTTTAGACCTGAGCTAGTTCATCTCGGGACTAACGGCTTTACTTCCCTTCTGAAGGATGTCGTCACTATATTTTTTACATTACAAGTGATCTCGTGGATGGGATTTGATCTCAGGACCTGGGCGTAAGAGGCGTGAGTTCTAACCCCCACACCAGGTCCGTCCCCGTCTCAAGGATTAAATTATGTGTCTCTAGTAGATTTGGGGTTGCTGAAACTGATGCCGTTCTAAATGATTGTCCATAACGTTACAATTTTGAGCTACAGGTCGCCAAAGTAGTGTAAAACACTGGGTTTTAGTAACGTTTACATGAAATTTAGGGAATGATATATCAAAGAAGTAAGCGATCTAATACATCAAGCATGCAAACAGTGCTTCAACCATCATTTAATATATAATTTGTTTTTAATTACACGATTAAACTAAGATTAAATCGACTTTTTCAGCATGCTTCCAGTCTCCATGTAAAATTCTTCATTGTTCTTAAATGGCAAATGTATTACTTTTCTAAACCATCAACAAATAACTTTTGAGCAATGAAAATGTTATGAATTGTGTGGTAGGTATATGTTATACACATGAAGCTTGAATTCTGTGGCAAATTAAACAACTAAATTGTCATACAAGATGGACAACTTGCATGCAACAACTCCAATTAAAATAAATAGCAGTATTTTGCGACAAAAAGTGTTCCGCAGTGAAAACGAAATCAGAGGGAGATCAGAGGTGACTAGAAGTAGGTACATTTTCTAATGATTTTTTGGGTTTTTCGGTTGATGAAGAGTCGGAATAAGAGGCGGCATAAGCAGGGGTTTACTATAGGAAGAAAAGGGGAAGTTTCTATAGATTTCATTAGGAGTTTCTACATGGATTCCATCAGAAGTTTTCCCATGGATTATATTAGAAACACTTCTAAGTTTTTATTTTATAATCTTCCTGGAATTCTATCATGAACACCTTATGGAATTCCATCAGAGGGTCTGTCAAGCATTCTATCAGGAAACTTTCTAAAGGTTCCATCCGGAATTCCTCTAGAGTTATTATAGTTTCCATCAGAATTATATAAGGGAATATATTAGGAGATTCTACCAGAATTATATTCCAGTGGTTTCTATAAACAATTCTTCAAGAGATTTCTCTAGGAATTCTTCAAGGGATTACTACCGGACGTATCGCCTTTTATTTGAATTTATTATAGTCTTCTTCTTCTTCTTAGCATAAACGTCCTCACTGGGACAGAGCCTGCTTCTCAGCTTAGTGTTCTTATGAGCACTTCCACAATTATTAACTAAGAGCTTTCTTTGCCTAAGTTGCCATTTTCGCATTCGTATGTCGTGTGGCAGGTACGATTATATACTCTATGCCCAGGGAAGTTAAGGAAATTTCCATTACGGAAAGATCCTGGACCGACCGGGAATCGAACCCAGACACCTTCAGCATGGCTTTGTAGCCCCGGACTCTAACCACACTCTCTAACTCTAACGAGTGGTAAGAGTCCGCGGCAACAAAACGAGTTTCCAATTTTCCCGGGAAACGGGAAATAAAATTTTCATTTCCCGGCAATTCCCGGGATCCCGGGAAATCATGAAAAAACGTGAAAATAAAGCAAATTTGAAGCATTTCTTTAGAAATTCTACGTGTTTCATATATATTATATTTTACACCCTAAGTTTACTGAAAAAAATAGTAATAGACCGTTTAAAATAAACAATTTTTGAATTACGAATTTTGCGGTTTAGCCCAGTCAACTTTAGTTATACATCATTCCATATGAATTAATTCAATCGTATAGAATGTATGAAAAAGCTATATACATATCTACCAAAGTGGAGGCTATATGAATTACTTGATAGGGCTTTTTCAGACTTTCTGCGATTAGAAATACGATGCCTCAAAATGTGGATGAAAATATAACAAAGTTTCCAGCAAGCCTTGAATACGGTACCTCTGGATGAAGAAACAGACACCTTACCACTGTACCACCAAAGGATACCTAACAGACATGTGATTATTTGCAAATATTAATGCATGTTTCATGTGCAGCGATACTTGCTTTGTTGTTCTTTGAGGCCCATCGTCAGAAGACACCAAGTTTGGGTCGGAATTTTTTCTAAGTTATCGGGATACAACTTAACGCGATTCTATTTTGCACTATTTACGACATGTTTCGCTGTCAACACAAATTGTCGTTTATGAATCGTATTGATGATTTATATACAACTTGTGTTGACATTGATAACGCATAATTTGGCATATTGTGCGATTCTGATTTGTAAATATGTGATTATGAATGCACATTCTTATACGAATCACGAATGAATACATTCTACTAATAAATATTGAAGTTGAAAACTAGCAAAGGGTTACTGAAAAGTGTAGCCATTTTAAAGTCTTAAAATGAGAATTCGCTTAATGTGTCCATTATGCCCTTATAACCCCCTTAATACAATTATACTGGTTTTAGCTCCTAAAAATACTTTACATGAAAGATACATCATTACATGCGCCATATTTTACGTTGGTTAGTGAAAAGTTGAAAACATTGTGAAAAATCAATCAATTTCTATGTTTGAGATATTTTCATTCGGTTGTGCTACTTTTCCCCAAAAGTTGTTTTCCCGAACGCCAATTCCACGAAAGCCAGTTCCCCGATGCTATGAATAGCCAATTTTCCCGAAATGTTTTTGGCACTCATAATGGTCATAACTTCATACATTTCAAGGTGGTCAACGAACTGGTCAACTGATATGCACCCTTCTTTATTTGAGCTGCGGTTCTCACGTTCGGTTTCACGGACTTCGGCATTTTTGGCAATATTTGTTTAGTCGAGAGTGACTCATGTCTCCTTCTTTTGAATGCTTATCGTTCTTTCTAGTACACCACCCTGTTGCCGAAGACTATTCTTGCAGATTTCGAAAAACATCACTTTTCAGGGAAACGGGTCATTCAAGAAACTGGCGTACGGAGAAAAGACATTCGGGGAAACGACATTTGGGGAAAAGTAGCACAACTATTTTCATTCAATCTGAAGGTTTGCAATTTATTTTGACTATTTCATGAAAACAACAACAATTAAGTGGCTGGATTTATTGGTCGTAGCAAAATGAGTAGATTTGACAGAATTGCAAGACTATTTCCAATTTAAAGCGTCAGCATTATGGCGAATTGTTTCGGTATAAAGTTATTCATGGTTAAAATTGTACTTAATTAAGGTTTTCAAAACATGTCTAACCAAATCGGTTAATAATTTGACGTTTATTAAATTTTAAAGAATTACTATCACGGTGAGTGGAACCAAAGGCGGGGGTCCGATTGGCATAAAAATTGAGCTTTTCATATTATAAGTTAATGAACATTCGACCACGATTTGAATTCCTTTTGATTGAATCAAGTGATGATTGCCCAGACAACCAGAATATACGTATAGCGAAATCACCTTTTGCGTTATGCGATGCTTATATGCGTAATGTTTCACGTATAAGATGTTGCGAAAAGGCCTTATACGTACAAAAGTGGAGGCGATATACGTGCATATTTTATATGATGAAAAATAACATTCAATGCGAGTGCGTAAATTTTCTTGCGAACTAGTCTGTACTCTTATGCGACTTAATTTATGATAACAACATTGATTTGACATTGACATTGACTGCTACGGATTGATCAGATTTACTTTGCACAAGTATACGGGACGACTTTGTTCGTAAACTGTTATGCGACTTCTGGTTGTCTGGGTGATTAAACGTGCTTTGGATACGTGTATCCAATATAATATGAGTAACTGACACTGAGGATAGCTACAAGTGGTAATCGAAATACGCGTAATAATAATAATACATAATAAATACAATTATAATTGAATTAAGGTGAAGATGTATTGCAAACAAATATTTTCAAGAGCACAAAGAACCAGACGATTATGTGTGCTGAAAGTCACTACTAACCAATCGATCAAATTGTTACAAAAGGTACAATACTCAAATCTCCTTGTTTGGTTCTCTTTGCACAATTCTGTTTAAAATATATTTGGAAACTACATTGAGAAAACAAGGTTTTTCGTTTATCTGGCCGTAATTTGAAACCATGAGCAGGGTTAGTTATGAAATAGAGTAGAAACTTCTACCAATAAGCATCTTTCCCGTAATGTATGTAGTGATTTAAAGATACAAGATACTTACAGTCTCCAAATGAGCTGTACATATACCACGAGGGCATCTTAGAAGGGACTAGAAGTTTTTATTGTCACGCAGTACATGGAAGGCCCTCAATAGAATTAAGATACCATTGCTTAATCCCATATGACCGCAAAGTCTTAGCCGATGCCGTTTTTTGATGCTGAATAAATTGAGATCTTCAATAATGCACAATTAAGTTATTATTGTTAAAACTAATCTCTTTGTTCCCGATACAAAACATTACAATCTTCTAAAGTTATTTTAAAGCAAAAAGACCTTAACCCTCTAATACCCAAATTTTTATTTTCAATCTAAATATCATTTTTAGTTATCTAAAATCGTTCTAAACACGTTTTGGGCAATGATTTATTTTTATTCGCAAATCTATGAATTTTGGTTTTTGATTTTTATAATTTTTATTTTTGAACATCCCTATCCTTTTTCATTTTTATTGAAGCCTCTTCTAGTTACTGATTTTTGGCAATAATAAAAATTCAAGTTTTTTCGATACTGTTAAAAACATCAAATTTTTAATATTTTTCTGGAAATATATTTATTTTCCGTGTAATTAACGGAAAAAACAGGTTTGAATTTATTTTAATACCACCAAGCTGTTCTTTTTTGGTAGGTTTATAGTAGAAAAATATGAAAGGAACGATTTTTATATTGCACGTTAAATGAACCCCATGTATTTGTAGGTTATATAAGAATACAATTTTTCGAACAATTTTCAAAAATACAAAAACGTTTCAAAAGTCATAAAAAACTTTTCTTATATGCGTGTAACGAGTCAAGGTTTAAGACAAAAATAAAATCATTTTGATTTCTGAGCAACGAAAAAATACACAAAATTCCAAAGTGTACCCCGTCTAAAGGCGGGGTTGGGTATTAGAGGGTTAAAGACAGTATATGAGTCGATATTCTATGACTTTGTGTCGACTAATGGGAACAAATTAAGTCATATTACATTCAAGAAACCAAACGTCACAAAAGTAAGGAAATATTTCAAAAAGGGCAAACTACTGTACTGTGTCACAGCGTGATTGTTCAAGCATAACCCCTGAAATCACGTGATTTAGACCAACGTAGGCAACTTCGAACCCAAACAGCACCCATTTATTTGCCAACTATTATATGGCCTGGGACACCCAGAAGAGCACATCACAGCTGGATAACTGCGGATCCATGGCAAACATTGGCAATGGCTGTGTCGCAAAGCATCAACCAACGACGACGATGGCGGTATAATGAAGATATGAATGGATCATACTCATTCTCTCTGCAGCACTCAGTAGGTAGTAGCTCCTCTAACTGCTACTACGTGTGTGACGCGTTTACACATTATAAATAAATAATTGTGCAGCGGAAGGATATAGGAATTCATGAATCATCTCCTGGAACGGATAAAATATGACAGTTTTGTTTTGGCCTCCTGGCCGGTTTCAGTTAGCGACGCAAGAGGTGCATTAAGAGATTACGTCGTCCTCGACCACCGGCTTGACTATAGGAGCAAAGCGTAGCTGTTCGCAGCTCGTGGAACAAATGAAGATAAAGCATAGATGGATCCTTCTCGTTTAGCGATTATGGGGCCAAACCGGAATGGCTAGACGCCCTGCCCAGTCCAACAGGAAGTCACAGTTTGATCAAACATCCTGTCGTGAATTTCTCCAAGGATTGCCCCGTGCAGTTGCCGGTAGGAGAGAAGTTCTCTTAGTAAAGGGCAAAAGGATGAGTACGTCAGGAAAAAAGTCGGAACCTGCAAGTAATAATTCATATTAACAACCACCCACATAAACACATCACCCCTACTCAAAAACACTATTTGAATAGTTGTCAGCCAGAGTCTAAAACCAGGGTTGATGCATTTGATTTATGGCTCTCAGGATAAACAAAGTGCACGGTCAGGTTGGCAGTTTTTGCGATTTCGCATTGCATCTACGTTTCCTAGATTCCAGTGCAGGCTGCTCACATACTACATGGATGGCCACGGATGGGCCTGAACCCCATCTACTTGGAGTATAGCGGGTAACACTTGTTTGGCGCGCATATGTAGACGGACTTTGCTCCTACTAACTTTTGCTTGTGGGTTTTCAGCGCACATGCCATGATATCAATTACCTCGTGGATATGGCTTCACTCGTCTACATTTCAAAAACGAAAAAAAAGAACGTCCTTTCATAGCAACTCTCGTTGTTGCACACAGATAGTAATGGGATTTGTTTTGTGAATCGAAATCAAAACTGGTATCGACAGCACGCGAGATAAGACCAATTTTTGGCTAACATTGTTCACTTTTATGCTTCGCTTGTCACCTTCCTGACACAGCGTTTTGGGGACCGTTCGGTGTATATATTATTCCAGAATGCCATCATTTCAACCAACTGAAAACAACTCATATAATATTGGATGCTCGCAGCAGAACTGAAAATATCAACGAAGAATTGAATTATGCAAGTTTACGGTGACGGAGGGGTTATAGCCACGTTCCCCATAATAAAAACACGCAGAAAGCAAAAACTCACTTTCATGTACCTCTTCCTTCAGCTGGACATAGTGACGTATGTCGGGAATAAATTGGAAAACGGGCTCGCTCACGCAAACGGGCGGCAAAGCGTAGAAGAAAATTAAATTTATTGTGAGAATTTTTACATGGGCACACACATACGAGCCAGCAACTGCTAACGGACCAGAGCACAAACTGGACCCAGCTCGAAAGGTTGGTACGTATGGCGCGAGAAGTGTTCTTGCAAGCGTTATTGAGTAATCAATTTGTGCCAATTGCGTTGATGACACAGTGAGGTAGTCTCAATGAAGAGAACTGGGATATCATTTTGTTCAGAAAAATTCTATTGGACCATTCAAGAAATTTGTATGAAATTATGCTTACTTCGTTCTACGATGACATGTGCAGATAGCATTTTCCATTAAGCATGGAAGAAAGATATCAAACGGTCAGTGAAACAACACGGCGTCCATGAAACAGCAAAATATTCGTTCCTGCTGAGCGCAATGGCCAAAATATCCCCATGCCATTGCCGAAAAGTGAAACACAAACCATTATCATCATCATCACGGTAAACCGGGGACGGATCTCGACGCTCTTCCGTTTCGCAAACCGAGGACAACATGGAAAGTGTTCACGTGCTGTTATTCGCAGAAATACAGATTTCATCAATGAAATTGAATTGAAATTCAATTTATCTGTTTTCCAGCAGGATATTACACAGGGTTTTTGCATTCTGCCGTCCACCATCGAATCGGCGGTTGGTCCCGAAGTCGTTCGAAGGTACAAAGGGATTGCATGCATCCGTCCGTTATTGTTGTCGCCCCGTCAATGCAATGATACATGGACGTTTAGATGAATCTAGGGTGTTAGGCTGTGAGCGAAATGGCCTTAGCCGGAGGGTATTCGAACATTATTTCATCCTATATCTAGCTGATATTGACAAGGCTTGGCCTGCAGCTCCCACTGACTGCTACCGTTGCACAGACCCGGAAAGGTCCATCCTATGTCGAACCACGCATTATTGGAACGTTTACAAAAGCTAGTCAAGTCACGCTGTTAAGGTGATGGTGCATTGCGCTGGAGGTTAAACAAAAGACTTTTTTCTGGTACGTAGACAGTTTTGAGCTGAAAATAATACCATTATCTAGTACCATTCTGATTCGAATTCCAGACAGCTTCAAATTCCGGACACTCTACTTTGTATGGGAAAGGTTTCACTTGAAATGTTTCAAAATTTCCAGTTCAAAAGTTCACAACTTTCAGGCACGTTTTAATATGAATTTACCATAGTAATCCATGAAATTTTATGATGCGCGATTAGTTTTGACGTTGCTCTAACGGATGAGAAAGTTTAATTTTTAATTTAACCATTTTAGTTTTGCTTTTCGTGAGCGGTCCGGAATTCGAAACAAAGTGTCCGCAATATGAAACAAAAGTGAGGTTGTGGCCGGAATAAGAATCATGGAAAGTTCACTAAATTCTATTCATTTCAGGTAATTCAAGCTGTAAAATCCGACTCTTCGGTCGCCATTCGAAAGATTAGTGTTTTGAAAGCATGATAACGCAGATGTATCGTATATTATGTTGCAATTTATATGCTTTTCGATCGGTTTTACTCCACACAGGCCTTAAGTGTCAGTAATATGAATCAAAACGGTAGCCATCGAGCATCGTTCTAATCTAATGACTAGAATTCAGTCTCATTTTCAATGTTCTCTAGAAGCTCGTGAACGTCTATGAATTCCAGAAATTCTTGTTGAATCCAGCAAATTCGAAATCAGGTACCCAAACATCATGTGAATACGGAAGGATCCAAATTCCTTCAAGCTGTAGTGATTTTGAGCTGGTTTTCTTCTTTTTTTTTTCTTCTACAGTTTTTAACTGAGAGTTTTCATTGTTAATTGATCATTTTTGCTTGTGTATATTATGTGGCTCTATGCCCTGGGAATCGAGAGAATTTTCTTCTACGAAAAGATCCAGGACCGGTGGGATTCGAAACTAACTAATTCTAAACTAACTACCGCCGAGCAAACGTAGGGCAGACACCAGGAAGCTAAGACTTTTCGTGAAACGCAAAGTATTACTACTAGCTGATGATTACCCATCGAATATGGTTATGTCAATAATATATGAAATCTTTTTTTCAAACATAAGAGGGCGCCTAGTAGGAAATTACGATTACTACGCAACTAGCGATAATCACGGAGTGTGTTAACAAAACATGCTCAAAGTTTACGCATTTAGGCACTTTTCACCTTAAAACATAAATATTTTTAGAACGGAACCAACGAGTAGATGACGGAAATCGATCTCCGACGTTGACTAGCGTGTCACCCGTGGCGCTCACTTCACTTTTGATCGAGCTTGACGTTAGCGCACTACCGCGACCTAGTTCATAGTTAGCCAACTACAGTGTTCTTAGCATTGGGCGTAAATGTTCGCGTGACTGTGTTTTAACTTTAAAATTCTTCTATCTGTTACGTCTGTTTGTTGGTGGGTATGACGTCGCCATCTTGGATTCCAAGATGGCGTCGAACAACAACTTCCGACATCCGCTCTGTCCAAAAATTCCAAAATTGCGTGGGTTTGAAGTGATTTTCACAAACCGGAAGTCGTCATCTTGGATTCCAAAATGGCGTTGGACATTGATTTCCGTCATCTACTCGTCGGTCATGTTCAACAAAATTCACCCATATTTTTCACTCAACGAGCCATTCGATAAGTATGTATTCATCATTTTACACCAACATTTCGTGTTGAAGGATGCATTGCATCAGGAGCAGAAACACAAAGAAGCCTAAAAGAGGTAAGATAAGAACCAATGAGCAAGTGTAGCTGTCGCACCACACTTACATTCATACACTATGGGCAGTTTCCGAATAGACTGCCAGCTGAAAATATTCTGCCATCTCATGTCAAGTACATGAGTTTTATGGTGCAAATTAGATGTTCTGTTTTCAAACAAACAAGTTTTCGAGACAAACTTTTTAAAAAAGCCTATGCATATAGTACCAATAAAGTTTTGTCAATTTTTCCTGTAATGCGATGTTTTTTTTATTTAAATATCTCTACAGTCACAATACTGCTCACAGATTGAAGCACTTTACCTGTCATGTTCGATTGGCTGGTGATTAAAGTGACTGTCCACGAATTGTGAAACGTGTATTTCACGAACATTTCCAATAGCTGCTGCGAGGTTGTATCATGTACGATTAAGGCTCTCACGAACCAACTGTTTATAACGACAGTGAAACGTTGGTCTAGTTGGTGCCATATAAAAGTTCCGCAGCGACACAATTGCGAAATCTTAGCAATTCTTCGTCGCTGTCGTTGAGATATAATCGCTTCGGGAAAGCCTTAAAATTCTATTATTATCATCTTTATTAACGAGATATGCAGCGCGAATTCGATTTTTATGATGAATTCAAATGGCACTATGGACCAGTGCACGTGTTCACTATTTGACGTTTCAGCGGTGCCGTGTGATTTACGTGGCCTTGGTAACGAGTGAACGTGGCAGCTCAAACGTCAAATTAGTGAACTCGTGCATTGGTCCATATGTATGAGATATAACGGGTTTAACGTGTACATTCCAAAAAATGATGTTTTACGTAGTTATGGAATCCAATTTGGCAGATCAGAGAGTAAGATGGCGACTTTCAAAATGGCGACCAATATCGGCCATATTTAGATGTATGACACTACCAGTTGTACGTCGCAAATTTTTATTTGGTTTCAAAAATGAAAAATAACTTCGACGGAATCAAAGTACTTATCAATGATAATCTTTAGATTTAGATACCATCGAGTGCAATAGAACCCAAGTAACAATTTAAGCTCTACGAATTACTTAGAGGGTGCTATAAATAAACGCCCATAAAACCACGGTCAAGGCACTGTTGCCTCCATCGCATCCCCCAAAACCTCTTGTAGATTAGAACTAGTGACTAGTTGGACCACTCTAAAAGAAGCTATGAAGTGTATATTTATGTCACACAAATAAAGCAAAATAGCATTAATGGTAGCTATTTTGAGGCCACCTGTTCTAGATGAATGTCGCTCAATCTTCAAAATGATTTTATCATAACGTTGATCTTGCCGGATTCAATCTAACGCAAACAAAACAAAATAAGATTGAAAACACGTCTTTGATAATTTGTTTCGTAGTGCTTGTTGAAAATTTAAGTGATTTATTTTGATATAGTGCTTAAATCTTTAGTTCCGAGTGAGATTTACTGTGAAATGTGATGAAAAAGAAGTGAAATTGCATGTGCCCCCTCTGGAAATGACATATTTCTGGTTATTTAGCATTTGCTAAAATAATCCGCCAGGTGAAGAATAAAACATACTCAACATTTCTGGGTTTGATTGGGCAATAATTGTGCTTTAAATTATACTTAGTTAATTTAATCTGTTGAGTGTAACCACCGTACTCTAGTTGCCCCCACTTTGTTCTGCTCCTATGAGCGTACTTATGTTTTGCCCCTTTTTATTTCTACACCTTTGAAGTTCTTTCGGTCGCTATGAAAGTGACATCTGATGTAAACAAATGTTAAAGTGAAAAACACGTTTCGAATAAAACCATCTTTTAGTTAAAGTTAATCGCGGTTTTACTATTGTAATTTCCTCCAGGCCTATCCGAAACCACTTCAGGTTGTGGGCCCCGGTCGCGCTTTGATCGAAAAGTAGTCGGGAGTGTCGTTTTTTTTGCGTTTTTCGGTATGGAGGAGGAAAAGTTCGATCGTGTGTTGCTGCCGCTGTTCGACGGCTCGAACTTTGCTGCCTGGAAGTTTCGGATGCTGATACTCTTGGAAGAGCACGAGCTCGAAGAGTGCATCCACACGTATGCAGCGGAGGTGGAGGAGCTGGTCGTCCAGGAGGGTGACACGAACGAAGTGAAAGCCGCAAAAGCCGAGAAGCGTATGAAGAAGGACCGCCGGTGTAAGTCCCTGCTGGTGTCGAGAATCCACGATACGCAGCTCGAATATATTCAGGGCAAGCAGTTTCCCAAAGATATCTGGGATGCCCTGCATCGTGTTTTCGAGCGTCGCAGCATCGCAAGCCGGATGCATTTGAAGCGGGAGATGCTGCAGCTGCGATTCGAAGGAGGAAATTTATAGCAACATTTTCTTCGCTTCGATAAGCTGGTACGTGAGTATCGATCGACTGGCGCTGTCTTGGAGGATTTAGACGTGGTTTGCCATCTCCTACTAACGCTTGGCCCTTCGTATTCCGGGGTAGTTACGGCACTCGAGACGATGCCAGAAGAAAATCTATCGCTCGAGTTTGTTAAATGTCGACTACTGGATGAAGAAACCAAGCGCCGTGGGATTGAATCGTCATCCTCGTCGGGTGGAGATGCTGCTTTTTCCGGAGCGAAGCAGGTGAAGAAGAAGAAGCTGATTTGTTTTCACTGCAAGAAGGAAGGGCATAAGCAAATTGATTGCCCCGATAGGAAACAGCAGGGGAACCAGAAGAATCATCGAAAATCGAAAGCTAACGTAGCTGAGGCGGATGCTGGAAAAGGAATCTGTTTCGTCGGTGTTAATGGTGGCATGGATCTGCCGGAAGACCAGCGTACCCGATGGTACATCGATTCTGGTGCAACGGATCATCTAGTGCGGGACAAAGTGTTGTTCAGTGAGCTTCATCGACTGAAGAAACCGGTTGAGATCGCGATGGCAAAAGACGGTGAAACGATAGTGGCTGAATTTGCCGGCACCGTGAAGATTATATCGGTAGTGAACGGTAAACCGATCGATTGCACGATTTCAGACGCTTTGTATGTGCCTAAACTGCGTTGCAACTTGTTTTCTGTGATGAAGGTGGAGAAAGCGGGAATGCGTGTCGTTTTCGAGTGCGGAAAAGCGAAGGTGTATAACGGCTCCGAAATCGTCGCGAGTGCGTCTCGGCGTGAAAAACTATATGAACTCGATTTCTATTCGACCAGGCAAAGTGCGGGTGAAGCCTTGTTGTCGTGCGGTCGAATTCGGAAGAGTTCCGAGCTGTGGCATCGTCGGTTCGGCCACCTGAACGAAAACAGTTTGAAGCAACTGATGCAGAGCGGAATGGTGTCGGGAATGAACATGAGTTCCGTTGATAACAGTGATAAGGACATGATTGTGTGCGAATCGTGCGTCGTTGGGAAACAGACGAGGAAACCGTTCTCTTCGTCGGTTGCAAAGCGCGCGTCGCGTGTGCTCGAGCTTGTTCACACGGACGTGTGTGGCCCTGTAACGCCGGTTGGGCTGTCGGGTGTGCAGTATTTCGTGACATTCACCGACGACTGGAGCCATTTCACAGTCGTGTACCTGATGCAGTCGAAAGACCAGGTGGTAGAGTACTTTGAGGAGTACGAGGCCTGGGCCACAGCGAAATTCGGACAGAAGATTTCCCGCCTCCGATGCGACAACGGAGGGGAATATAAGAACAAGCGATTCCTGAAATTCTGTAGAAGCAAAGGCATTCAAATCGAATGGACGGTCCCTTATACGCCCCAACAGAATGGGCTGAGCGAACGACTGAATCGGACGCTAGTCGAAAAGGCTAGAGCGATGTTGAAGGATTCTGGAGTTGACAAACGGTTCTGGGGGCAGGCTGTGCTGACTGCAGCCTTTCTTACCAACCGAAGTCCAACGAACGCACTGAGTACGAAGCAAACACCATTTGAGCGGTGGGAGTCCCGGAAGCCAAACGTATCTAACGTGAGAGTGTTTGGTTGTAAAGTTTTCGTGCACGTCCCGGATGAACTGCGACGGAAGCTGGACTCGAAAGCCTGGAGCGGAATCTTCCTGGGATACAGTCACAACGGATACAGAGTATGGAATCCAATGAAGAAGCAGATTGTCGTCGCGCGTGATGTTGACTTCGTGGAAGACAGTGTTTCGTTGGTGAAGAGAAACCTACCTGTTGATCAAGTGGTTCGTGTTCCTGCAGAAGAAGAAGATGATGCTAATAGTGAACTGGAGGTACCGGAAGAAGACCCGTCAGACGGCGAGTTTGAAAGCTTCATAGAGGAAGAACCAGCAGAAGAAGAAGAAGAAATCGCCTCCGGCGGAAGGCCACAGCGGAACAGGTCGGCGCCAGCATGGCATCAAGATTTCGAGATGGAATACGCAAGTTTCGCCTTGAGTGCAGTAAACTACGTGGATGAGATTCCCGGAACGATCGCTGAGCTCCAGAAGCGCGACGACTGGAAGGAGTGGAAGGCAGCGATTGAAGACGAAATGAGTTCTCTAAAGCGGAACAATACTTGGACACTTGTGAAGAAACCGGAGGGACGTTCGGTGGTGTCGTGCAAGTGGGTTTTCCGGATTAAGCGTGGCGAAGCAGGCAGACCGGAGAAAAACAAGGCCAGGTTGGTAGCGAGAGGCTTCAGCCAAAAGAAGGGTTTCGATTACTCCGAAACATACTCTCCTGTAGCGAAGATGGACACCTTGCGGGCAGTGTTGGCGTTGGCGAACCAGAGCGGTATGCACATCCACCAGATGGACGTTAAAACCGCGTTCCTCAACGGTGAACTGTCAGAGGAGATCTTTATGGCTCAACCAGACGGGTTTGAGCAGGGGAGAGGACTAGTATGCCGCCTAAATCGAGCCCTCTATGGGCTGAAGCAAGCTTCGCGAGCATGGAACGACAAATTCCATCGGTTCGTCGAGAAGTTGGGCTTCACACGTAGTGACAATGACCAGTGCCTCTACACGCTTGGATCCGGCAAGGAACAGGTGATCCTGGTGCTGTACGTCGACGACGTCTTGATTGCAAGTTCGTCACTGAAGATTCTCCAAGAAGTCAAGCGAAAACTGTCGGAGCGGTTCGAGATGACAGACTCTGGCGAGGTAAGACAGTTCTTGGGCATGAACATCGAGCGTGATTTCAAAGAAGGCGTATTGAGAATTAGCCAACGAAACTACCTGGACGGATTGCTCAGACGTTTCGATATGAGTGAATGCAAGCCGAGGTCGACGCCGATCGAGAATCGGCTGAAGCTTAGCAAAGCGGAAGAAAAGCAGAGAACGGATAAGCCGTACCGTGAACTCATCGGCTGTCTTATGTACGCGTCGCTGACTACAAGGCCGGACCTGTCGGCAGCTATCAACTTTTTCAGCCAGTTTCAAGCGTGCCCTAGCGACGAGCACTGGAACTATTTGAAGCAGATACTAAGGTATGTAAAAGGGACGCTAGATGTTGGGCTGGTGTATCGGAAGCGAGAGGGTGCTGCTTTGCTGGAAGTGTTTACCGATGCAGATTGGGCGAATAGCAACGTGGACAGGCGATCTGTAAGCGGATATGTGTGCAAGATATATGGGTGTACTGTAAGTTGGACGACCCGGAAGCAACAAACCGTTGCTTTATCGTCTACCGAAGCGGAGCTAGCTGCGCTCTGTTTGGCCATCTGTCACGTCGTCTGGATGAGAAGGCTGGTGTGCGATCTGGGAAGAAAATATGGACAAGCGATATCGGTGTTTGAGGACAATCAGTCCACAATCCGAATAGCTGAGGACTCCAAGGATCATAGCCGGCTTAAACACGTGGACACGAAGTTTCACTTTGTACGTGACCTTGTGCAGCGTGGAGTTGTTGCCATCAAGTACGTGAGATCATCGGATCAAGAAGCGGACATCATAACCAAAGGTCTACCAGTGGCCGCTTTCAGAGGCCTATGTGCCAAGTTAGGACTCGAGCGTAGAGAAGACTACCGTGGTTAAGCAGGGGTGTTGAGTGTAACCACCGTACTCTAGTTGCCCCCACTTTGTTCTGCTCCTATGAGCGTACTTATGTTTTGCCCCTTTTTATTTCTACACCTTTGAAGTTCTTTCGGTCGCTATGAAAGTGACATCTGATGTAAACAAATGTTAAAGTGAAAAACACGTTTCGAATAAAACCATCTTTTAGTTAAAGTTAATCGCGGTTTTACTATTGTAATTTCCTCCAGGCCTATCCGAAACCACTTCATAATCATCGTACCATACCATCTTATGAGCGAATTCATGGAGATAATATGATTCGAAAAAAGTGAAAGTGTGGCAACCGGAGTGAAATTAACATGGCGGGACCATAATTGATTGATTGTCATCGACAAATGCTGTTTTGTCATCATAAATACATAAATAAGGGCACAATGTTATGATTCGGCATTTGTGGATGTAAAACTGCCTTAATAAATGCTGATCGAAGGTGATTCAGCTTTTTTCGTATTTTATGGTAACTAAGCAGCATTCAACAAAGATTGACAGCTTGAGGGTGCTGTTTTGAAGAATTTATTATTTCTATCAGGAAACAAAGTGTTTTTGAGTAATAACGCAATGTGAATGATGGTGTGGTGAGTAATAAATTCGCATTACTAATGGTTATATCGTATATTAAGAGCCCGAAGACCGATCTAAGAGGTATAAATAAGGAAAGTTATCAAGATTCAAGTGCAAGTAAATCAGTTTAAAAGCAGCATTTATTACAACAAGGTGTATTATATCAATCTTTTATCATAGCCGTAACAAATAAGTGCTATTCAGTCACTACTAGCAGTTTAAACAATGCATTATATGCTGCAATAAAGCTGGTTTTGTAGCCACAACATTTGGACAATATATTTTGTCTCCAAAAGGTTTTGAAAACAACTAAGAGCTGACTTACAAAAGATTATCTTCTAGCACCGTTAAATGTCGCCTCTAGCTATTATAGCATTCACGTAACTGTCAAAAAACATTAATAAATCCACACGAATGCCAAATTGCTGTGGAATTGTTACTTGGGAAGTATCAACTAGAGATGAGCTCAAAAATGAGATCGGCAAAACGGATCCGATCTGAATCACTCATTTTCGGATCTTTTCGGATCACTTGAACGGTTTAGTGGTTCAGCCAGCGGCTCGCAAAGGAAGCACCGAGCGAATGCAAAAAAGAGCAGTCCATTCCCTGTTACGCGACTTGCGTTGCACCTTCGTATCTTTCACTCTCTCATTCTTCATACAGCCCCCCGAGAAACTCACGACTACTCGGCCGATTTCTCCTACCCGAACCCAAAGAGAGAAGAAAAATGTGCATTGCCATTCATGTGGGCATTTTTCCTCTCTATCTTTCATTTGTCTGTATGCGAGTGAGGTAAATTAGTTGTTTGACTATGTATGTTGAGAGTGCGGAAACTGTGTTTGTGTGTGTTGTGGCGCGCAAAGCAAGGCACGTGTCAAGCGTTAGGGGTCGTCTATGAACCACGTGGTCATTCATGGGGGAGGGGGAGCGCCAGTGACCACGGTCCAGCCAAATTTTAAGCTTTTTGTATTAGCAGTGGACCACGAGTGGGGAGGGGCGGTTTCTGGAATCCAAAAAAATATCACGTGGTTAATGGACGGCCCTTTATAATAAAGTCGAGAAACAAACGAGAAGAACAGAGGGAAAACATTGCTTCACCAGAAAAGATACACGGATCACTAGTTCTTTTGAGTGATCCGGATCATTTGAACGGCTCCGATTCGTTTTGCCCATCTCTAGTCAATTCTCCTAGGTTGAAGCAACGATAAGCTTCCTAGGCGGAATGACAGTAAGTGTAAAACAGCACAGCAGAATGAAAGATAGGCAGAGGCAAACTGATCTTTAATGCATGTACTTTAGTAATTCGGTGACCATTTTTATTCCTGAGTGTACATCTAAGGCTGTGAACCGTTTCACCGATACGTTAAACTTTTAGTTAAATTACAAGGTGTCCTCTTTATAAAATGAACAATAGCTAGGGACTATTCATTGGACCTGCAAATATTAAATTTGGTTTAAGTTCCAGCAACACCGAATCAACTTTCAACCAACACGCAGCAACAAAAACATTGTCCTCTCCCATTCTTGTTGCAACAATTCTATTTCGCAACAACAGTTTATCACCACTTATCAGCGCGTGCCCAACGATTTTCTAGGCTTTGCATTGCCGTTTTCGAGAACTTTCTCCGTATCGGTAAACATTTCCACATTATCGAGCAGCATCCATAGAAGAAATACGATTTTATGTTTAAAATAACTGATTGATCACAAGTTAAAAAGGTTGCAAAAAAGTTGAGATCAACGGTTGTGATCGCTCTAGCTTTGTTGTTTGTTTTTCGTTTATTTTGATGACAATTTGATTCAATGTCCAGCAACAAAATGTTGATATTAACCTCATATCTTAATCTCTTATGTCAAACAATCAAAATGAGGATTATCAGAACTTTGCTTCTACTTGGCCAGTGAGTTCTGGAGCCGAAATTTCAAATAAAATTGACCTACTGTACAACTTTTCACTAAGTCATCAGGTTCCTGAGGTATCTGAGTTTTAATCTGGTTGTTGTACCGCTACGTTGTTTAATACGCTATAAGGCAAGCAAACATGAGCATTCAAGCGTCTAAGTTTGTTTGTTCTGAAGTGTTTTGAAGTGAACTAACCTATGTCGTCAAAAGCAATAAAAAACCTAACGGTACCTAACGGTCACATTTTCGGAAAATCTTCTGGATTTCCCGAAACGATTCTACCCCATTACCCCGAATGTCACTTCCCCGAATGCCATCACCCCGAATTCCATTACCCCGAATGTACCATTACCCCGAATTCCATCACCCCGAATGCTATTTCCCCGAATTTACAATTATTTTGACATGATGATATTGATGACATTTCCCCATGATTTTGGAATTCGGGGTAATGTCATTCGGGGTGATGGGTCGTTCGGGGTTTTGAAATTCGGGGTAATGGCGTTCGGGTTAATGTCATTCGGGGTAATGGGATTCGGGGTAATGGGGTAGAATCCCCGAAACACCTTGGAGATGAATGTTAAATTTTCTCTTTTTTTCATACTGTGTTAAAAATTTTCACGAGTGAACCGATCTTCGATTTTCTTTCAACGATCTTTATATCCAGAGTAGCCTAAATCAGGTACGTTTTTATCGCAAACCTGCACGAAAATAAAAAACGTTCTGCAGTAAGGTGAACTCATCTGCAAACATGAAATTCACTCAGAAGTATGTTTTTTTTTTCAAGTAAACGAGATGCGTCAAAGATCATCGGAAGAAAGTCGTATTATTATATGGAAACGGTTTGTAGGCGTGAAATTTGTAGACCCCAGTTCTAAGGTTGAATTTGGAATAACACAAATTTAGAGATCCAATCTTCTGTTCACCAACCGATTAGATATGCAGCAAACAGTACTGTTTGGTTTATTTGATTTTTGTTCATAAAATTGTGAAAGCTGGCTCATTGTTTTAATAATTAAGAATTTTTTAAAATTAAATAGACTAACAATTTTGACGAATATTTGATATTTTTGGTAAGAAAACGTTTAAATAATTCCTTTAAATTTCTAATAAATCTTACAAACTTCTAATTTAACTCGAAATTTGTTACAGCGTTCCAGTTAGAATTTTCCGTATCACATGAAAAAAGCAAGTAAATTATACGGATGAATCAAGCGTTAAAAGTATCAATACTGTTGCCAGTACTTTCGCGAATTATGCTGACAGTTGGAAAATTTGCTTCGACACGCATGTCCCGTTAGGAATAGACTGCCGAAAAGCGATGCGACTATTCCAGGTGCAGCTTTTTGCACGTGCGAATGGGAATAAAATTTCCAATTAATCTGCCCTTTTTTCGATTTTGCCAATTTATGAACCCCTTCGAACTGCCATCCGATACTTTCCATAGAGCATGATAGGGGAACGTGGTGGTTACCCATATTACTTGACGAGAGCACCATGGTATTCATTCTTTCCGGAGACCACCAAACTTTTTTTTTGTATGCAATTATTTAATATTGATATTTTCGTTTTTTCTGCCCTATGCAGTTTAATATCATTGTGCGCTTCACTCGCATTATGAAACACTGATGCTCACACTGACTGTGTCAGCAAAATGTGTCATGGGTTTGTCGGTTCGTTCTCTTTTTTTGTTGTTGAGGCACAATTATTTCATTATTCTGTCATGGTCTTCGGTAACTGGAAAGTGCCATGTGTTCTAGGTGTGGATGTGTTAAAAAATGTACCACAGTATACACTATAAACCTTGCAGAAATTTCATATTGATGATAATAGTTATGTTATTACTTCATGATTCTGATTTGAACAAACCAGTTTGAAATTTTGCGTGAGTACTGTACATACTGTACTGGAGTAACTATGTTTGTAAAATTCAGGGTGACATTATGCTTTTATTGAGGGTGTTAATGTACATTTCAATCATATTATATTAAACCATTTGGGCTCTAAATGATTGGATATTTATGTTAACATCTGTTGTGAACTGACTAATTTTCAAACCTTTTTATTTTTTTTTTCAGTTTTACCTAGATGGCGAGTGAATTAAATAATTTTGACGTAAATACCAATTTCAATAATTTATACATAGTTCAATACGCATGACATTATTACCTTACAATTTTTATTTTCTCGTGATGTATAGGCAGCGTAAACCAATTTTTTTAAACAGTGTTGGGGTGTAAATTCGAGCTTCATTAATTAAAAATGTTTTTTATCCCAAAAACAACTATCGCTTAATTATTCCGCTAAACCAAATTCACAAGACCATAAACCGCCATTGTTCATCCTGGTCGTAACCGTTTTAGTTATACAATTACCGAAAATATCTGTATTTGTACTTGCGACTGGGGTACGATTTGATAAATCGCACAAGAACAACTTTTGAAAGTGAAACAGGAAAATTTGAGGACGTAACCAAAACGTCTATCCGGCATTGATTGATGAGCTTAGGCGTCCCTAAGCGGTTACTTATGTACAGGTTCGCCGCTCGTTCGTGTTGGGTGGATGGACGGTTCCTCCCTTCGAGAAAAAGTCTGCCATCATCCTGGTGCGATAGAATTGTTTCCCCTTTGGAAAATGAACAGATTTGAAAAGAAGAAAGAGCGAAAAGATTCGGGTGAAAGCGAAATCGTCTGATGGTTTATCATACTGAGTCAGTCGTTTGCAGCTAAACAAGAACGTAAAATCGATCGAACAGGAATGTGGCTTCATGGAGTTGAATACGATTTAATTTTGTTTCAGATAGAGAAGATAGCATATTTATTGCGCAAATTAGATTTAGCATAAATCATTCTATTTGTTTCAAAAATGATTTTTTCGTATGATTCGAATGTCTAAAACGGCAAAGAGAGCCCGAAGTAAGTGGCCGTATTTGAAACTCACAATGCACGAGCGATGACCATGGTGTAGAGGTAAGAGCGTACGCCCCTTACTCGAATCCCATGACCGAGATTGTCACTTATGACTTCAAAGTTATAGTGATAACTCCTTTCGGAATAGAAATAAAACCGTTGGTCCCGACATAAGGATAAAAATCTTCGTTAATAAAATCGAAAAAAAAAACAAATTGTGGGGCCCAAAAAAAGAACGTATCTTTTATATGTTTGAGTAATATTTTTAATAATGCAAATAATTACTGTTATAATGATATGCATAGTACATGTAAATGCTATCTTATTTATTTATTTTTTCAGTTTTATTATTCAAAACTTTTATATAAAAAAAAATAAAACTTTCGAAATTTATTTGTTAACATATGATTAACAAAGATCCAGCCTTTGAATTTAATCCATACTCTGTTTCCATGCTGACCTCGCATCGCGAAAAAAAATACAGAGCCCACGGGGCAATAATTATAATGTAATAAAACGTTAAAATTTTTGATTGATTTATCGCTTCTTTGTTGAATCATGACCAGACGGAGTGGTACTCGCGCGATGGTGAACATAAAACTTCCACATCTATCTCAAGCTATCCCTTCTCATTCAATCACAAGACGCCGGAATCCCACGGATGTTGCTGTCGCTCGAGAGAGAGAAAAAGACGGCACAGGACAAACTTTTTTGTTTCGCGCGTTGAACTCCGCAAATCAAACTTTTCTCATCCACGTTCGATTTGTCTCGGCTATGGTTTGAGCAACCTTCCCAACAGATCGTCTTACCAGCTCAAAGCTTCGCAGAAATCAAAAGCTAGTTGGTCAGTCTATGATGTTTAGCAGTCTCAGCTGAACGAAAGGTTTATTCCCGCAGTTCTCAGAAAATCAACGGCTGCTAAATATACCCCGATGCGGGTCTAGGTTGATGTTGATAAAATGTTGAAAATTATAGAGTCCGCAAAAGAGCGATAGTCGATAGCCACACAATGATGAATTGCTTTTCGATATCCACCCGGTGGTTAAGGAGGTTTTAGAAGGACGCAATGATGGAGGAACATCTTTCGTTGTACATTGGTAATGTGAGCTGATTAACTACAGTAGACGTTCGTTAAGTGCACCACTATCTGCAAACCGATAAACTCGATGAACCATAATGAACTCCCGTTCAAACTGCATTTGATGTCAGTCAATAGAAAAAACACAAACTACACGATATCTATTATTAGGCAACGGACAACATGAAACACCCAGTCGTCCAGTGATTGAAATTCGCAGTATTGTATTCAAGTTCCATTCGAGAGGTTAAAATGTTCCATGTACCAACTGTATCACAAAAAGCGGATGTTACAAGAATCGTTTTTGTGATGTAATATTATAAGGTTTCATTTGCATTTTAGTGCTCATATTCTCTCAAAAGCCTCAGAAACATTTTATTCCGATTTCCAAACAGATCTGACTATATATCAATGCAACGCGATGCTAAGGCTACAAGTTGTAAGTTGATCATTAGGGTCTGAAAACCGGATCAGAACAAGTTCTGAAAAAGATTTCAAGAAAGACAATAAATCACATTCAGTGGAAGTGGTGTGTTGATCGTGGACCGTATTACCGTTAGTTTTAATTTATTCATACGACGAAATACTAACGAACATCAAATGATAAATGTTTCCACAAAAACGCGATTTTTTCAGGACGTTCGAAGGGACACTACTGCTCCCAAAATGAGATGTCTTCCAAGTGCAAACAATCGACGTAATTTGTCATATCTGAACGGGAATCCACTCAACCCTTCACGGGTGTCACGTTCTACGATTATGATTACAATAAATTAAAATGTTCGTCCAGTCATTGCTCTCCATTCGTGAGTGTGTGAGAGCATGCGGACATGGAACGCGTTGAAAATTGATTTATTCATTTTCATATTTATTTGCTCTGCTTCGTTGCGACGCACAATCACACATGTGAGTAAATAAGTTCTCTACCAGCACAAAATCGGATGTGCTTGTAATGTTTGTAGTTCTGATTATCCTTGGTGTAACTTGACCAAGCATGAAGCATCAAAAACGAAATAAATCACAAATTTCCTATTTTATCTATACTGCTTGTATCCCACCCACATCTACCCACATGGGTCCAGAATGGCAGACCGCCTGTATCTAAATGATGTTTCAATCAGCAGCAATTTACAACGACCCTAGCCGGTTCGTTTGAAGACCATTTGACTAAAACGCTTTCCTTTTTTTCTATTTTCAGGTATGCTGGCGGATAACTCAATCTCTTGCTGGTGTAAAGGTAATTCGTTGAAATGTAAGCGGAACTTTCGGTTTCAAAAATCACAATCTTCTACCTGCTAATACGACCAACCTTTGGAAAACCATGGGCTATTGGATAGAATGTTTCAATCTAGACAATAAGTTTAATATTGGAGGAAAGCAATTAATTTTTTTTTTCGAAAATATTGAAACTTCTTGAACCAAGAGTTAACAGTACGTGTAAATTTGATTATTTTTAAATTATAAAAAAGATTTCTAAGACTTGGTTTAACGTTTCATATTATCATATATTTTTATTAAATTTTTATGATTATTGTTTATGTTTTAAATTGCATGAATAGTGTAAGGTAATTGCACAATTTGGAGTATGGCAGATTCCCGAATTTGCTCTAGAGATTTAATACTTGGCAAGTACAGTAAAATTCAATTTCATTGGAAGCTTTCAAAGGTTTCGCAAAATGGACGGCCACTCTGAAGCTGTCAACGGAGTATCTACCGTCCACATCCATCCATCCGTCTATCCATATATCTCAACGCTCGCTCTTCTGCTCTAGCCGTTGCCAGCAGGAGGGTAAAAAAAAGATAGCAAGACATTTTTATGCTACATCAGTCTCAGCGACATCATCATCGTCGGGTTCGCAAAAAGTAGGGGAAGAAACACAACGGTTTTGATTGATGTGCAGCTAAATGAAATGTAAAAAGAGTGATGGACGAATGACGAAATGAATGATGGGAGTAGAAACCAGTGCCTGTGTTCAGTAGGTTTGTTTCCATAGGGTTCTTGCTTAGGTAAAACATCCTAAAAGTGTTGGTTGCTATCCTTTCCACTGAATGTACATATGTCTAACAGTTTTGAAATGCTATTGGCTCGTTCATACATCTAGCGAGTGCTCAAAATGCAAAAATGTGTGAATGATGGATTCATTTCGCAATGAGTTATGTATGTGACAATGCTTCTTCCAAAAAAAAAGGGAAATTGTTGAATGTTTTTGCCCTGTTCGACTAAGGCTTTAATCAATCAGTCATGCGCTTCTGATGGAATAGCAACAAACAATATTACCTTGCCACGACGCCTACAACAATCCAGAAATAAATTATTCACCATCGAGTGTCATCATCGAAGCTAGAATACGTTTTCTCACAATAAATAAACCGAAAATATCGTACAAGGAATATAACAACCAGAATCTATTAGGGTGTCCATAAATAAAAATTGGTGGAAAGGTGCCGGCGGTAACTACCACTAAAGCAGTCTCACTCACACTGATGCAACTACAATACTCTCTCTACACAGTCGGTTTGGATCGATGATGATGATCTCGTACATAAACAAAGCATAAATCTTTCCACTTCCTCTGCCGTGAGTTCTTCGGCGTCCGTTTCACAATGATGAACATTCACACCTTTTCGCAGACGCAACTAGAGTAGGTAAAGGCACCCATTGATAACTAGCTAACATAGCAGAGAGTCAGTCTACAGAGCCTCACCATCTGTGCTGTTTGAGCGCCGCATGACTCTCAGAATTGCCTCATACCGGGACCCAAGGTATGGCGCCCGTTTCTTTGGCTCAGTAGCTTGCAGTACCTACCAACAATCGGGCTCTCTCGCACGTGACTGAGCGACTACACAGTTGTCTGTCTCGTGTGAATGTATGCGAGCGCCACGCTGGTTGCACAAAAATAAAATACAGTCTGTTTACATTAATATATCATACAGAGGGAAATGTGAGTCGGTAGGGTGACCAGATCGGACAATTATTCCGATGAATCAGACAGTCCAAGATTGCCTATGTCTAAACATTAGATTATAACATGAACTCAAAAAATGCGAGCTGCCATTCAAGGATAAAAATGTGAATATGTATACAGATAGTCCAAATCTTGCATAACTTATGATCTCGCCCTTAAAGCCATTGGTAACCATAAGTGTTGCTCGTTGTTTCTGAGCATTTGAATGGAGTTACACGTTATTTGACAACGCTATGGTGAAAAAAAGGATCATTATCTACCTGCTAGTGGTGTTGTTTTGGATGCCTATTCATTCATTTGCTCAGAAACAACGAGCTACACACGTGGTTACCAATGGCTTTTAGGGCGTTATCTCAGATTGTGCGAGAAATACGCTTAGATTTTGAGCTTTTATGCTATGATGAACTGAAATTAAATAATACATTGAGTATTCTAAGTTCTCAAAACAAAATCGGATTCAAATTGCGGAATTTACGTTTTCTCGGCAGTCTAAGCCTATACCACGCTTCGAACATACCATGTCAGTGTATCTTTTTTTCTTCAGCAGCTTTCCATAAGAACTGCTGGCAAATTCTTCTGGCAACTCCAAATCAGCCACATTTTAAGTCGTATTAATTTCAATAAATGATATTTCTGGTTCAGTCCCGGAAATCTCGTCAGGGGTAAGCTGACTGAACAAAGAATCATCTGAATGTTTTCGTTTGTGTGTTTTGATAGAAAAATACTGTGAATTTTGGTTGCCCATAATATTGGAATGGTGCCAAAGCAGTGCATTACCCTATCACTTTGACGCCTATGGCGTAGTATGGGAAGTCACTGACGGGGTTGGTGGTCTAATGACTATCGCTTCTGCTTTGCAAGCAGGAGGTCGTGGGTTCAATCCCAGGCCCGTCCCTTTCACATATTTGTAACACTCTTCCTAATAGCTGTCTCTCTCAATCTCTCTGCGTCATTATGGCGCAGTACTATCTATTGCTAGAATTGTATATAACCGCTTATCACAGTGGTATCCATACAGTCGAACACCTCATCCATCACTAACAAAACACTCCTACTTCCAAGGTAGCTGTGGGAAATGCAGGAGATTCTCCAGTTTTCTAGTAACAACGGCTAACTAACTAATATTCCTTCCTCTCCCCGATGGACATAAGGACGTGGCCGGCACCGTTATCAATCTATAAATAACAAGGGGAGTATGATTTTACATTGAGTGGTTCTCTGTGCAATATCACTATCCTGATTGATCACGGAGAAGCAACTACGAAATGTATGTTCCTTCAAGTTGATCGATCGTTTTTGATCGATATGGCGTAGTATGGGAAGTCACTATTTGTTAGTATGTATTTCTCTACAGTTGTTCTAAAATTATTGAGTGAAGAATATATACCTATTCGTGATTGATTTTCGCAATTCACAAAAATGTTGAAAAGAAAACCATAACGTCTAGAAATAAATAATGATATAGTCAGGGAATCTGGGTCAGGGAATCTGGAGCCCAGATAGCCGTAGCGGTAAGCACGCAGCTATTCAGCAAGACCAAGCTGAGGGTCGTGGGTTCGAATCCCACCAGTCGAGGATCTTTTCGGGTTGGAAATTTTCTCGACTTCCCAGGGCATAAAGTACCTTCGTACCTGCCACACGATATACGCATTCAAAAATGATCATTGGCATAGTATGCTCTCAGTTAATAACTGTGGAAGGGCTCATAAGAACACTAAGCTGAGAAGCAGGCTCTGTCCCAGTGGGGACGTAACGCCACAAAGAAGAAGATAGTCAGGGAATCCAGCAAAACATGGGCTTGTTCACATATTTCATAACGCTAGAATTGCTAATTCTGTACACCTATCCATCCCCATGTAACGCTTTTTGTATGGATATTTTTTTTTAAATTTTTGTTTGAGCCGTAACATCAACAGCACACCCAATCACTCCCTCCAGCGTTATGAAATTTGTGAATAGGCCTCATACATCCAGAGTATGTCAAAAGTGTTAGTTATTGTATGTCCTTAGAATGCCAAGGAAAATCATGTTTAGAGTTGTGTTAATTGTGACATCTGCACAACTTGTAAATTGTAGCATTTTCACAGTGTAAAACTCCTGATAAGCTAAGCTTAGGTTGGATTTCACCACCTTACAAAAAATAACGCAGCCACAAATGTCGTACACAAACCCAATTACGAAGTGCTTCTCCAAGCAACACCACGAGCATACGCAATTCTAGGCTCATTTAGTGTTCAATCGTCGCCGATTTTCGTGTCGCTTCTCTACTGGCAATCTCCGTCATTGTGTAGATCGTTTCCAAGTGAAGTGAAAAGTTAAGAACTTCCTGACAGCGAGTTTCAGTTATGAGTGGCACTTTAGTAAGGAACTCTAAGTTGTCTCTCAACTGACTTACCAATAAATACAAGACCCCTTTCAAACTTTCTACAGTGAATACGCAATGGGCATGAAAGCTATCTATCAAGGATCAATCTGAGAAATTTGTTATAAGCCTATTGTGCTACAAATATGTCACCAGGAATTATGCAGAATCTAATCCATCCTCATGTAAAGTGTTTTTCTATGAATTCGCCTACATAATGCAAAGATGTTGAGATAAATATGCCAAAGATTTCTAATAGGATGGATTTACACAAAAATCACTTAAGGAATTTAGGTATTGCCAAGAATTTCGTCCGTAAACATGCAAGAAATGAAATGCTTCTAAGCTTATTAATGATTTTCATGTGAACTCCACATGGAAATCATCAACAATAGGATGATGATGATGATGGTCCCACCACATACCCCTACAAAGGTTTGAGCGAGACGATATATCTTAAAGATAATTAATTATGATCAATGTTAACCAGATTTGCAAACAATAAACGGTCTGATTATTTCAACAGATATAAACAACATTACAAGTATACAGCAAAAAAATGGTAAAAATAAGAAAGACGAGGAAGTGAATCTGTTGCATCTCAAAATCAAACGCATTATTTTATTTTGCAAGCATTTAATTTTATAAGCAGCATTTTATTCTATGATTCCACAAAACGTCGTAGGATATCTGCAAAATGGGTATCGACATATCGACTTAAAAACTCGCTATAACACCACCGACGCAACTGAAGCTTATATAATTCGCCAAAGATCTTTTTGAGAATTCGACAAAAAAATTCTAAATATTGAGCAGAGACGATACAATTTTACAAAAGTTTAAAGTAACTAACCTAAAAATTTATTTATGAACTCTTTTCGCAGCTGATTTGATTAGTTCCACAAAAAGTCTAATAGAAATGGAGTTGCTTCTGGAACATCTGAATAAATTCTTCCAGTAAAACTTAAAAAATAGCATTCTGGAGATCTAGTGTATCAAGGTCAACCCTCTATTATTAGAATTAAACATAACCACTAGAAGTTTCACTCAACATCTTAAAATATTGTTGCTTTGAATTGTCGAGAAAAAATAACATTTATTCGCACACGAATTTTCCATATTCTTCTTCTTTCTGGCGTTACGTCCCCACTAGGACAGAGCCTGCTACTCAGCTTAGTTTTCTTATGAGCACTTCCACAGTTATTAACTGAGAGCTTACTATGTCAATGACCATTTTTGCATGCGTATATCGTGTGGCAGGTACGAAGATACTCTATGCCCTGGGAAGTCGAGAAAATTCCCAACCCGAAAATATCCTCGACCGGTGGGATTCGAACCCACGACCCTCAGCTTGGTCTTGCTGAATAGCTGCGCGTTTACCGCTACGGCTATCTGGGCCGAATTTTCCATATAACGTTCCCAATTAGAACTTATGCGAATGTTTTTCTTAATAAATTCATTATAATTGCTTATTCGATTTTTGCAACATTCTATTCGGCAACAATGGGTTTCCTTTCTTCTTAGGTTTTGCATTCATTGTCTAGAACTTCTACAATTTAGCCAGAATTAAAGTTGTAAGATGACTTGCTCATTAGTTGTACGACAAATTGTGTTATAAAAGTGCACTGCAATAAGACCGTTCCAGTTCCATTCTGGTGAATCTCATCTCTGTTAACTTCCTTGCAATGCCAATGATAGAAATTGAAGCCTGTTACCATTTCGCATCTTCAATGTACAATCACACTACCCACGTCCTTATGTCCATCGGAGAGATAAAGGAATGTTAATAAAAACGAAAAACTTAATCAATACTACATTGATGCTAAAACATATCATAATTCCTCACTCCGACTTTTATGAAGATAGTTGCCAAATAAACAATTTTAGGTTTTAATGGGGGCCTTTCTTAGCCGAGTGGTTAGAGTCCGCGGCTGCAAAGCAAAGCCATGCTGAAGGTGTCTGGATTCAATACCTGATCGGTCCAGGATATTTTCGTAGTGGAAATTTCCTTGACTTCCCTGGGCATAGAGTGTCATCGTACCTGCCTCACGATATACGAATGCGAAAATGGCAACTTTGGCAAAGAAAGCTCTCAGTTAATAACTGTGGAAGTGCTCATTGAACAGTAAGCTGAGAAGCAGGCTTTGTTCTAGTGAGGACGTCATGCCAAGAAGAAGAAGAAGGATGTAATTATTATATTTTATGAGGTTTTGGTGGAAGTTTACATGACAAAATCCTCATTTGGAACTAAAAAATAGCATACAAATTAATAGATAGCTCTTCCCTTTTTTGTCAAGTTGCTTTATTCTTCTGCATTTTTCTTTCCTATGGTTTGAAGAACAAGTATAGACCTAATGATGATGATGCTGATATTGTATTTATATTTAAAAGAAATACCGTGTTAAGAACATTTCCAAAGTTTAATATATCTCATGAACTACCTCCAATAGATAGTAGAGTTTTGCGGTGAACTTTTCTGGAGACATACAATTTAATTAAATGCAAATAGTATCTGAACTTATTTGTTTTTCATCAGCTAGCTTTTAGTCTTCTCTGCAGCTACGATCACTTAAAAAAATACACGAATAACCACACGCATTATATTTTTGCACATATTCTACCCTAAGGGCTGTTTGGGCACGTCAGGAGTTAATCATCAATGTTAACTTCCTTTTCCCGAACAGCCTAGATAGCCGTGTAGTGTCGGTAGCGGTTGTTTCAATTGGCTAAGAATTAACACTACGGACTGCCTGTTCCGGTGGTATAAGTCCATCTCACAGGTGACCCCTAATTCATGCCGCTTTAAGCTTACCGTGCCTAAGAATGAATGGTTAGGGGGGTCTAAAAAAAACCTAACCGCAAACGGAGCCTGTGGAGTACCAGGGCGCCCTCTACAGTATTGTGCCCTTCCTGTGCTACCCGGAGCAATGGTGCAGGTGACCTTGTGTTTCTCCGAGACAATCGGCTTCCCTTCTTCAGTCTCAAACCTGAGGCTAAATAAGGGTGGGATTATAAGGATGTTGTAAATTAGTTTAAATTTTTCACCCTTATGGCTTCGCATTACGCGTTTTTTTTTTGTTGGGGCAGCAGGGACGACAGTCCAGGGGCTTAACGGACCCCCCCCCCCCCCGGACCTCTGCGAGTTGGGGAGTTGCCCAGGATGTGGTGAAGTTCGCAGTGGGCTCTGATGAACCTTCATAAAAACCACAAAAATCCGAATGCAACTCTGTCACAGCGACCGGTGCCGCTTAAAGTACCCTAGCCCAAACTAACAGGAGTGCCAACCGGCATATCAGGATTGATACCAGTGAGATCCTGATTATGGCATACTGGTCGCGATACAAACGGACAAGGCATGGAATTACGAGTAGGAGTGCTTCGAGCACATTGGGACCAACGCCAGTACGGCCCCAATTATGTATACTGGCAGCGCACGACAAAGGACAAGTAACGGTATATGTACTGGATAATATGCTTTGAGGCTGACAGCGGCGACATTCTACTCCCTTAGTAGGGTCGGGTGACACTGGCCCGAAACGGCGAGTGGGTTAATGGCGCAGGCTGCCCCCGTCCCGTAAAACCGTGGCAGGCCTTAGAGTACGTTCCAAATCCGTCGCCTGGTTGTTCCAACTGGGCGGGAGTAGGCTCAGATGCCATTACCTGACCTGCGCCGATCCGGCTCTGAACATAGTACCCCATAAAGGACTATGTCAACCCTAGCATGGCCTCCCTGCTTGCATAGATAACCATGGGATTATAAAGGCGACTATTCCAGCGGAGATGGATAGCGGCTCTTAGGGGGACCCATAAGAGATGATCAACCAAAACAAACAACTAGCGGAATGTGAAGGAGAGGCTTCTGGACCTATCAGTAACCGGCTAAGGTTCCCGCCAAGGAAGGAGGCGACCAACTTTATTGAAAACAGTGTGGGCAAAAGCCTAGATACTGTGACGACGGCAGGCACTGGCCGCTCCAGTGCAACATGTGTTGTGACCGATGGCCCGGGACTAATCGAGGCCATGGATCGCAATAGGAAGTACCTCCCTAAAATGCAGGTAGCTGCTGAGCAACTTGATGTCATCATCGAATATGTTAAAAGCAAAACAAATATCAGCAAAGACTTGAAAACAAGTCTACTGAAATTGCGACAATCAGTCCTAGCTGCAAAGCAGGACTACGAGAAAGCCAAGGAACAACTGGGCAAGGTAGAAGGCCAAAAAGACACTAGGTCGTGTCAGACCGAAGTGTTTTCCTTCACAGGCAACGCGAATATATCTGATGATATTATTCGATACGCGATGCGGAAGAGGGAAGCTTCCGGTGATGAATACGTGGCGAAAAGACGTATGGTTGCTAAGGGAAAAATGACCTACGCGGCCGTCCTCCAAAGCGGAAAAGCTGGCACGAGCCAAGCCCCGCGATCAAGAGGACATGGCAACAAAGGAGAGGCCAACACCAATCCTAAGGCCAAGAAAGCCAAGAAAAAGGAGCCACGGGTTAACCGGAACCAGGCAGTGCATCCACAGGAACCACGGGCGCAAGGCAACAGCAACCCGTGGATACGAGTTGGAAATAAGAAAAAACAGAGGAAACCGAAAACGGAGCCCAAGGAGAGCGCTAAACCGAAAACAGCGAAACGTAGGAATTTAGGCGAAGCCCTCGTTATCAAAACGGAGGAAGCAAAATACGCCGAGGTTCTGAAGGCGATGCGAAGCACAGAGAAGCTATCGCCATTGGGCGCAGACGTGCGAAGCATAAGGCGAACTAGGATTGGTGAAATGATCCTAGTCTTAAAGAAGGACGCCAAGGAAAAGGGTGCAGTCTATAAGCAACTGGCACAAGAAGTACTTGGTGACGAGGTTGATGTAAGATCCCTTACTGCTGAAGCGACTCTCCAGTGTAAAAATCTGGATGAGGTCACCGATGCAGCGGAGGTCTCGGCTGCCCTCAAAGTGCAGTGTGACATCGACGTAGCCAGTAAGGCCATCCACCTTAGAAAGGGCTCGCAGGGCACCCAGGTGGCGGCGATCAGGCTGCCGGTCGCAGAGGCCAACAAAGCGAAGAACTTGGGCATACTCAAGGTAGGCTGGTCGGTTTGCCGGCTGAGCATACAACAGCCTCCTGAAGTTTGCTTCAAGTGTTTCGGGAAGGGCCATAAGTCGTGGAATTGCAATGGTCCCGACAGAAGTAAGATGTGCAGAAAATGCGGCGCTGAAGGCCATAGGGCAAGCGATTGTAAGCAAATCGCTAAGTGCCTAATATGTGTCGACAGAGCAGACAACGGACACTTAACGGGCGGACCCAAATGTCCGGGCACAAGCGGAGTATCAAAGCAGCCAAAACGGAAGTAACACAGTTAAATTTAAACCACTGTGATGCAGCCCAGCAGCTGCTTTGGCAGTCAGTCTCGGAAACCAAGACTGACGTGGTGTTATTATCGGACCCATACCGCATACCAGCCAACAACGGGAACTGGGTGGCGGATAGGTCTCAACAGCTAGCAGCTATAGGGACGACAGGACGATACCCAATCCAAGAAGTAGTCTCTAGCTCAAATGACGGTTTTGCGATAGCAAAAATCAACGGCGTGTTCTATTGCAGTTGTTACGCGCCCCCAAGGTGGTCGATTGAGGAATTTTCCCACATGGTTGACAGGATGATGGCCGAACTAGCTAATCGGCAGCCAGTAGTGATAGCTGGCGACTTTAATGCATGGGCAGTGGAGTGGGGTAGCCGCTGCACCAATCAAAGAGGCCAGCTATTGTTGGAATCCCTGGCCGCATTAAATGTAGAGCTGGCAAATGTGGGTACAGTGAGTACCTTCCGCAGAAATGGTGCAGAATCGATCATCGACGTGACGTTTTGTAGTCCTAACCTTTTAGGTACCATGAACTGGCGCGTTGATGACGGTTATACTCATAGCGATCATCAATCGATTCGCTATAGTATAATACCAGGCGGGCAGAAGGCAGCGCGATGTAACTCGACCCAAGCCCGAGGATGGAAAACAGCGCGCTTCGACGGCGAAGTATTCACTGAAGCCCTGAGGCGCGAACGAAACACTCTGGACCTAAACGGTGAAGAGCTAGTTGCTATGATATCACGAGCGTGTGATGCTTCCATGCCGAGAAAAGCCCCTCCTAGAGAGAACAGGCCGCCAGTGTATTGGTGGTGCGAATCAATTGCAAATCTTCGAGCAATCTGCCTTCGGGCTAGACGAAGAATGCAACGCGCACGCACAGAAGCACAAAGAGAGGAACGCGGTGCAGCATTCAGAGAGGCAAAGTTGGCTCTCAAAAAGGAAATCAAGAGTCGAAAACGGGCATGCTTTGAAAGTCTATGCGAGAGTGCCAATTCTAGTCCATGGGGTGACGCCTACAGAGTGGTAATGGCTAAGACCAAAGGAGCCATAGCGCCCCAAGAGAAATCGCCCGAGTTGCTGCGATCGATAATCGATGTACTCTTCCCGCACCATCCCATAAGCCCATGGCCCCCAGCGCCGTATGCGGCAGATGAAGGAGAAGAAGTGGCGAGAGTGACGAACGAAGAGCTGGCAGAAGTCGTGAAATCATTCGCGTCAAACAAGGCACCGGGACCCGATGGTATCCCGAATGTTGCCTTAAAAGCGGCAGTGAACACGGATCCGGACATGTTCAGAACCACGATGCAACGCTGCATTGATCAAGGAATTTTCCCGGATGTATGGAAGCGACAGAAATTGGTGCTACTACCAAAGGCGGGGAAACCACCAGGTGACCCGTCGGCGTATAGACCTATCTGTCTACTAGATACGACGGGCAAGTTATTGGAGAGGTTGATTCTCAAGAGACTAGTACCGTATACGGAGAGTGCGGACGGCCTGTCCAACAACCAGTTTGGATTCAGAAAAGGTAAATCTACTCTGGACGCCATTCAGTCGGTCGTTCAAACAGCTGAGGTGGCAATCGAGCATAAAAGGAGCGGCATCCGTTACTGCGCGGTTGTCACTCTGGATGTGAAGAATGCGTTCAACAGCGCAAGCTGGGAAGCAATAGCACACGCGCTTCACCGCCTCAAGGTACCGGTGCAGTTGTGTAAGCTTCTAGAAAGCTATTTTGATGGTAGGATTCTACTGTATGACACAGAGGAGGGGCAGAAAAGCGTTCGAATTACCGCGGGAGTACCTCAAGGTTCAATCCTGGGCCCGCTGTTATGGAATGCGATGTACGATGACGTACTGAGGCTGCCCCTTCCGACGGGTGTTAAGATTGTTGGCTTCGCTGACGATATCACCCTAGTGGTCTATGGTGAATCGATGGAGGAAGTAGAGTTGACAGCAGCGCACTCTATTTCCCTGGTCGAGGAATGGATGAAGTCTAGGAAACTAGGACTGGCCCGTCACAAGACTGAGGTGGTGGTGGTCAACAACCGCAAGTCCGAGCAACGGGCGCTTATCTCGGTAGGTGATTGCACCATAGAGTCCAAGCGATCCCTTAGGCATCTTGGGGTAATGATCGATGACAAGCTGAGCTTCGCTAGCCACGTTGAATATGCCTGTAAAAGGGCATCTACGGCTATAGCGGCGCTTTCGATGATGATGTCTAACAGCTCTGCTGTAATTGCCAGCAAACGCAAGCTGCTGGCAAGCGTGGCGCTATCCATACTAAGGTATGGAGGACCAATCTGGTCAAAAGCGCTTAGAACGAACAGAAACCTAAAGCGGTTGGAAAGCACGTACAGGATAATGTGCTTAAGAGTAGCAAGTGCATACCGGACGGTATCTAAAGAGGCCGTGTGCATCATAGCCGGGATGACGCCCATCGGGCTCATCATCAAGGAAGATGTTCAATGCTTCTACCAAAGAGGTACCAGAGGAGTCCGCGACACGTGTAAAGAGGAAACGCTCAGAAGCTGGCAGCAGGAATGGGATAACTCCACTAAGGGTAGATGGACCCATCGACTAATACCGAATGTGTCGGATTGGTATGGTAGAAGCCATGGGGAAGTGAACTTCCACCTGACGCAGTTTCTGTCAGGACATGGTTGCTATAGACAGTACCTGCATAGGTTCGGGCACTCAGAATCTCCTGCGTGCCCCAATTGTGCTGGTGTAGAGGAAACAGCGGAGCATGTCGTGTTCGATTGCCCCCGTTTCATTGTTGTGAGAGGTCGCATGCTCACTACATGCGGAGGGGACACGTCCCCCGACAATATTATAGAGAGAATGTGTGCGGATGCCGAGTGCTGGAATGCAGTAACTACGGCTGTCACTCACATTATGTTAGAATTGCAGCGTCTATGGCGCGCCGACCAAGAGTTGGCTGCAGAGGATTAGCCCTGCCGAGGCTGGTCCCTTGTAACATTGTTTAAGTCGGCTAGGAGAAGCAGTTAGCCTAGGCTACTTCTGCTACACGTGTTGTGCTATATGCACTGGTCCCTTCCCGAAGAAATACCGTAAGGTGGTTCCGGGGAGATGAGGGTCTGAGTCCAAGGGTCATGTCGATGCACTGTTCACCACTTGAGCAATTCTAAATGAATTGCTCATGCACAGTGCATAGGCTGGTTTTAGCGGGTCGTCGTTGGTGCGTCATCCCCGCATTCCCTGAGTTATCTTCTCAGGGGATCTGTTTGCAGATTTCCCCCTTGTAAAAAAAAAAAAAACAAAAACATATTCTACCCTACATGAACATTATCAATGTAAGTTGACTTCGTTTAACATTGCAAATGTAATCACTCATGCACTTATGTTTATTTATAAAGTCTTGATTGATTTGATTGACATCAAACCATCTTTGCATTACTACTTTAATGATTGCATTGACGCAATACAGCTGTCTTTTATGAGCAATGATATAAAGCGCAATGGTTGATTATGTAAGGTTCTTGATATATTTCAGTATTTGATCAATAGTAGAGTAAAGTAGGGCAAAAGTTTATTTTCAAGATTTTTAGCTCTAGGGGGTCCGTAGCCTTGAGGTTACGCTTTCGCTTCATAAGCGGAAGGTCATGGATTAAATTCCCAGCCCCTCCACAAAAAAACCCGTCCAGCCACCAGAAGACACCGCACGGAGGAGCGTGCTTTTGGGAGCACATTCATCCTCCGTCAGTATCAGATGGTGACTGAGACAAACTGACCCTCTTCGCAGGCAGCTAGCCTCACTAACAGTAGAGCTCTCTCCTACCTGCTCGGTGTGAGAGTGAAAGAGTAGGAGAGAGTGAAAGCTGATGTAAATATATAAGTTAAAAATAGATCTGTATCGATAAAGAAGCTACAGATCAACTGATTCCGGCACAGTAGTGGCCAGTAGTGGCCTTAAAAAAAAAGATTTCTAGCTCAAACCAGAACAAATGTTTTAAATGTCATGATAGTTTGGAAAATGTATGGCTATTTGTTGTTTTCAGACCTGAAAATTGTAGTTTCCGGTCAAACTTTCATAGCATGGAAAAAAAATAAAAATAAAATCTTATTCATGTTTTTTATGTAGGGGCGTTTCCAGGCCTATCATAAGGATACTTTGAGGTAGAGGCGACTCGTAATCTCACTTTTTATCTGTTCTACGAATCTAAAAATGGTTAATTCGGCAGAATTATATTGAGGTAGAAGCACCGGTTTCGGCTATACGCCAGTTGTAGTCATAGTGGATTATACACCGTTTTACATAGTCAATAAGCATGGAACCTTTTGTGTTCAGTAGATCACATTTACATGATAGAGCTACATTCATTTGCTCGTCCAAATTGATTCAAAACATAAGAAAAACAATCCCTTTTCCTTATAATTTTAACTCCCATACACCTAATTTGGCCAGGGTACTACTAATTTGACCACCCTCATAAGAAATCAATGTGACTGGCCAATTTAAGAACCGAAGTTAAGTCTCTGTCTGAAACCGGTTCTGGTAGCCTATATTAACCAACGGTATTTTCGAAGCGAAACGATGATTTTAGCTCAGATTCGATATTTTACACACGAAATATGGATTTAAAACTTGCATTTACATATTTGTAGTATGAATACGGCTTCCCATATAATTTTTATTGACATTTTCTCTTGCGCTGGTCAAAACCGGTGCTTTTACCCTATGAAGCAAACATTAAATTATTGGAATCATCCTTTCTAACAGACCTCTTCTCAATAGATGAAAATTTGTTGCTGAAATTCAAGAATTTCTATTCGTGGAACAGGTAGATTTGAAGTTAGGGAATCGCCACTGCTTTGAGGGGTATTAGTTTTTGCATAAATGCTTGAAACCCATTTTGTTTGCCTATAGTGGAGCAAAAGTTCGAATCTGCGAGCAAAAAATCGAGACATATATGGTCGGTGTTCAGACAGACCGGACAAAGTTCAGAATAACGTACTCCAATCATTCGGAACATCAACATATTCGCAATATTTGTTGTCATTAATTGGCATTAATTGGTCAAGCCAGTCAGTCTGTAGTACAAAGTGTTTCAAAACATGGTAGCCCTAATCTATCGTCCCGCGATTAAATGCGGCAACATAGCATCCATTGCAAAAGCATGCTTCCCTGCGAGCTAAGTAACCCTCGCAAACACCGACCTTATATGACACACTCACAAAGGCTCACCAACATTCCCACAGCCACTCAGATCCGTGGTTTACACGATACAGGAACAGCACTCACGGGGGCACTCCGTCTAGCAAGCACGTTACTCGTCGACCCATCGGTTTGTCCGTTTTTTGAGTTGGGATGCGTTGGTTTTCCTTCCAGAATCTCCTTTCTAAGGCTGCTTCTCCCCGCTTGGCTTGAATGACGGACTGACTGTTGTTGCAGTACTGCTATGGGCTGCGTTTTGGTTTTCTATGCCATTTTCCCTTTCGGTCTTTTATGCTTATGCTGTTGCTGTTTTCCCATCCTTGGCATGGCTGGATGCATTCAGAGCATGGATCGGATCGGACGGAGAAGAGTTTCATTCACTCATTCGTTCGTTCGGTTGGTCGATCGCAAATGCGATTCTCGTCGGAATCTATACACACACGTCGTAGTAGTAGAGCCGGGAGGTTTGGCACACTCTGTCCGACGAACGTTTGTCGGGGTTTCATACAGAACAGATTAGCAACAGCAGAAGGTACTACATACATCAACGGGCGCGGAATTGTGTTTGATGTGACTCTCAGTGTGCTGCACCGATGTTCGTAACGAAACGCGCGGTATTTTACCGACCTTCCGAACCAACTTGCAAGGGAGGAGAGTGTGCGCCCGCGTTTGTTGTGAGTTGTGTTTTTTCAAGGGATTTTTCATTAGAGAAGCTTAGTATTTGCATGACATTCGGGTAAATAAGACATAGCGAATAAGCCACGCGCGCGACAATGGAAATCGCCATTTTTCGCGGGTGACGTGTGTGCAGTGTGTGAAACAATTTGCGTGAATTTGGTTAAATCAGTATTTGTTCTGTGTTCTAATCACCACCTTGGAATTTAATCAAGAATGTGCTAATGAGTATGGTCCAATCGAAGTAGTCCGATCAATCGTTTATTTACATAAGACCGCGACAACAAATGTGCGTGTTCGTTTCACCGATCAAAGAAGGCCGTGACCGTGATTAGCGTGAAATAATCTCAAAGAATTACAACTGATTAAGAAGTTCCTACGGTGCTTTGTATTGTTACCTACCAGAAGCAGAAGTCCCGCGGTGAAATAGTAGAAAGTGTCTCCTAATTATGTGTCTTCAGGTCGGTAAATCCCTTCTAGTTGTGTGACACAAGTTGTGCGGAGCGCGAAGAAAATCAGCGCCAGCGTGCAACAAGAGGGCAGAAAGCAGTGAGAATCGAAGGCAAAAAATTGTAAGATTTATGATTCGATTGCAATCGTCGTACAGAAAACCGAGGAAAAGGCGACGTAAGAAAAAAAGAGATAATTTATTAGTATTGGATTCAAATTCAAATAAAAAACGAAAGCAAAGAATAGAAAGGAAACCGTATTGGTGACGACCGCAGGAGATGGTTCTCTAGAGAAAGTGAGAGTGGTTAAGGAGGAATAAAGTATTGGCTTTCAATTAGAGAAGCGATGCTTTACGGAAGGAAGTGTTAAACACGCTCATCGAACTGGGAAGAAAGGTAAACCGCTCGATCCTACAAATTGATATCTTGTTATCCCTAGCATAAAAATACTTGAAGATTTATGAACCGCATTTCGCCAAACCGAAGTCAAATGTGTGACTAATACAGTCAAAGACAATCTTCACAAAAACGGTAAAATTCCTCCCTGTCTGGTCATTGTAAAAATGTCCAACTAACCCAAATTCGTGTGTCTTATACCTCTAACCTGAGAATGCTCTGTCTGGAGGGCAGTTCAAACTCCCCGCTGTCCATCGCTTACGTTTTATTCATGAGCTTGCGTATCCCCAACACACATTGGCGTTACCTTTAGTTTCGACAAAATATTTTGTTGGACGGAGCTGCGCGGCCACTTATTCGTCTCACTCGTTTGCTCGTTCGTGAAATAAGTGCCTAATTCCGAAGACTGGGCAAAGGTGGAAAAATGTAATATTTCAGAGCATTTTGAGCTCGCCGTGTTCATTTCGATACAGCCAAAATTTGACTGTTGCTTCTAATATAATACGGAGTTCTGTTTTTTAAATAAAAAGATTTTCATTACAGTACATCAATACTCATTTTGAGATTTATTCAAATATTCGTTGCAACACTGAACTGAACTAAAATATCAAGCAATTATCGTCAGAATAATTGCGCAAACAATTTCAATTGGTTCCTTACAGAGCGATTTTTCAATACGTAACTCTGTTAAGTGTATGAATGATATGATTTCTGAGATTCTCAGATTCTCTCTTACGAAATTTCAAATACTGTTGTTGACCAACTCGATTCTTACAGCACTCGATGTAATTGTATGTACGTAAATGTACGACTCATGCTGTAAAAATCTTCATTCTGCAACTTGTTGCGTAAACTACAATTTTATAAACTCTAATGGATTTGTATTGAACAAGTTCTAATTAAACAGGAATGACATATTTCGGGGAGTTTTACCGAAATTACTCGTCTTCAGTATATTTGGTATTTATTATATGTCTGAATACCCGGGTAGAGGAGAATAGCAAAAGACTAACAAAAATTACCGTTAAAATAGAATGTTTGAATAGCAAAGTTTGTTCTTTGTTTGTTTGAAATAAGAGATAAAATAACAAAAATAATAACTGAGTTTGTATGGCATAAAAACTGAATAATAAGATACATTGCCATTGTAATAACAAAACAATGGCAAAAGTATAGGCAACCGTAAATAACAAAATATGTTATTTTTTAATATTGAAAACAAAATACAGTGAAACCTCCATGAGTCGATATTGAAGGGACCATCGACTCATGGAAATATCGAGTCATGGAACAGCAATCCTTTGGAAAGCTGCTTCTAGGGACCATCATAGTAATCATGAAATTTGATTTTTAGTATGGTTCCATGAGTCGATATCGAGTCATGGAACATCGACTCATGGAGGTATCACTGTAATAACTAAGCTTATTTACGAGTAGATCAAAATAACGATAATTTTAGTTCTTTGACTTTAATATCTAAATTTAGCATGATTTAAAAATAAACTTTCAGCTTTCCTGCTAACAAACTTTTGCTTTTTAAATATTTAATGAATATCATACAAATAGTAAAATGAGCTATTATGGCAAAATTTGATATTGGTTTGTTCTCATGAATTATTTAAATAAAGTTTTCAAATATCAAAATAACACCATATTTTACTATGATGGCGATGTAAGATCTTGTTTCACATTTAGATAAGCGCATTTGTTTGAAAATTGACTTTTCCCGCACTGAAGTAGGAATGTAAGCTGTTTCATGCAAAAAGCACTCAGCAAGCCTCGTAGGATAAATCTACGACTCGTGCTGTAAAAATCATCATTCTGCCACTTGTTCCGTAAACTACTATTAGGGGAATTAGGGGCATAACGGACACATTAAGCAAATGTTCGTTTTAAGACCATTAAATGGCAATGTTTTTAATTTACCCCCGGCTAGTTTTCAAGTTTGATGTTAGTACGACGTGCCACATTCATTCATAGTGATAAAAATCATATCATATGTCAGAAAAGCGAGATAGAAAATTGGGTCGAAAACAAGGCTGGTAAAAAGGTATCGGGGCGAAATGAACACCTGCATGAAATTTAGTTATTCCAATATATTCAATGACTGTCAATCATTCCGATATGCAAAAGGGCTCTCCCTCAATCATAATAGCTAAAAAGAACCTTTCTGGGTTCGTTACTTTGCTCAAAAATTAGATTCTTCCACGGTCTTGCTTATATGCCAATTTGAAACTGAGAAAAATTTTAAGTCAAATTTTGAAGAACAATTGAAGCAAAAAATAAACTTTTATACCGTCAAACATTTCAAATGCATTACAGATTTCATGCAGTGAATGAACTTTTGATGAAATATGCGTATTATCAGATATTGAGAGGGTGTCCATTTCGCCCCGTATGTTCATTATGCCCCTAATCCCCCTACTCATTACTACTCGATATTTTGTGAAGCAATACTCGATTAAAATTTTATGAGAGGTTTCTCCAATATTACATGCTGATATCTATAAATGTATAAACGTCGTTACTGAACTTTTCCTGTTTCAATGCTATATATTCCAGTTTCAATGTAGATTGATCTAATTTTATATTCTTAAAAGATGAATCTTCTTCAAGTTTTGATAAACATCCCAAATAATATGTTAAGTTTGGTCGTGGTTAAAAACTAAAAGTCGATCATTAAACCACCATTAATCAATAATATGGATATTTTGTTCTATGGATAGAGCTACAGTCAAATATACCTCAGTCTAAATTCTGTAACTCGATATCGATTTAAATAACCACAGTAGAAGTTGGTTTGCATAGCTAACTGAATGGTCCCTTGAATTGCATTTGCACTGGTTTTATGTTTCATTACTCTATACCTCCCTAACTTCATGGTCCGTTCAATTTCGAGTTATGGAGAGTTTTATGAATCAAAGCAACATATTAATATTAAGATCAGTTTTTATTTTGGTTACTGCAAGAGTTTTTATTCCCGGGAACATTTCCCGGGATTCCCGTTTCCCGGGAAATGATTTTCTGTTTCCCGGGATTCCCGTATTTCCCGGGATTTTCTTATTTTCCGGATAGCTTTATAAAAAAAGGAATTACTATCTGTTTTCAAACAAAAACCATCATACAATTCTTACTAAAGAACTCACTACATCACTAGTTATCTTTCGATGCTGATTTTTTGTTTATTGTAATGAAAAAGTTGTTCATAAAATAGATATCGTTTTTGACGAATTTTGCAATATAAAATAAAGGAATGTTCAAAGGATGTTTTCTATGAATTCAGTAGGCTTATAAAGTTTTCATGGATGTAACAGTCACAGTTTTCAATATAAAGACTCTAGTTGGATCAAGAATAAACTCCACGAAGACTTTTGCTTAACGCTATAAACTTTGTTGTTCTGAAGCCTAGCGTTTGAAATGAAGCTAACATGTATAATAAGAGTATAGGAAATACAAAAAATTGTTCCGTTGATTTTAGGACTTTTTGTGTCAGTATGTTCTGAAATTCGATAATTCTGTAAGGCCAATGTCTCTAGAATATCAAGTTTTCGTTCAAGTTTTTTTTTTCTGATCTCCATCATCTAGATTACATTTTCGTTTGCAACATTCGCATAACTGGCGAGTTCGCCAGGAACGAAAAGCCTAATAATAAAAACAATGAGAAACAATCGTCATGAGGCATAGCTCTTCAGCTATAGCTATCGAATCAATATGTTGGAATTGTTCTAAAGCTGTGGTCGGGATTTCAATGGATCATCTGCTACGTCTTGCCATAATGTTGGTTGCGTTTGTTGTAACATATTCTCTTAGCTTCATTATTCTTTAACGGTACATCTGTCAATCGTAACAGTCTAATGTGCTTTCATTTTCCGTCGCCGTCACACTTCAATATTCTTCACACCTTTCCGGAATTCTAGATTTGCAGTGCAAATGTTAATTATCGGCTTTTAATTAATAGTCATCGTTACCGTGTGCATTAACTCCAACCTGAGCGGAACCCAACGCTAAGTGCACACAAAGCAAAATTAATCTTCACTCAAACATACAAGATAACGTAACAAATTGACTCCAGATAAACATGATTCCGTTTCGCATCAAAGAGTTAAGGTTCCTCAGTAGAACACGTTTGTAGGCATTTATTACATAGCCAATATAACCGACCAGCCGCAGTTTCACTAAGCTTATACGAGGCTTGACTCGAGTGCAAAAAAATGAATATTTAATTGAATTTTTTTACATGTTCAAGTGCATGTCTTGCGTTTATGCTTGTATGCCAATGGTTAAGTGTAGGCTATAAAACAGTGATGGGCGCCCACCTTGCGAGAAGTAAATTCTCAATAACCGTCAACATGGAAACCCTTGTTGGTGAATTGTATATAAACAGTATTTTTCCTAAAAAATAACAGCAATTGCGCGAATTATAAAACACTATATTGCATAATTGAACTTTTTTTTTATTTCGAAAGATAACAGCACCCGTGTCTTTCATATCATACAAGAATGCTGCAAAGGAGGTGTGAAAGAGGAATTTTAAGCACCAAAATTACACATTTTTGCCCAGCCCACCATTATTGGCGGACGAATGATCATACATGATGCGCGTGACGGTTTGCTTTTCTTGTGTTCCTGGAGCTGGATGCAAGGGCACTCTCAGTAATGCATTCATAATTTGATAATCATTATAATTACTAGCCAGTACAGCCCGTAATATGATCTGCGTGCAATATGAATAGCACAAGGGGGTGATCATTGGAACTACTGATTTTTTTTCTTCTGCTCAGCACACTCTAATTTTCTGCAACAATGTGTAACATAGTATGTCATGACACAACACAAACTTGTAGTTATGAAAATGTAACCCTTGCAGTTTGAAACGCAGACTGGTTCCTGTTTGAGGCAAATCGTGCTCTTGTCCGTCTCGTGGCTTGATCGGTACGATCAATAATGAAGGAGGAATGGGCGTACAGATTGAAAACCTGAACCATCATTGGCGGTTGTTTGGTTGGCTGGTTGCCCTACCCCCAGGCCCTGTTTGGCGTGAGAATGTGAGCATGTGTAATTTCCAAGGACTGTAATTTTCTGCTGATTCTTTTTGGATTAGAGGCCCATTTTTCATATTCTCCGACCGGTAGAAATTATAATGTTGGCCGCAACAATTTCACGAGATGTATCATTATAGTTGGGGCACCACGAGCGGAGATCAATAAAATCTACTACAAAGATGCATTGTAGCTACAGTGCAGTACGGACAATCCGATACATGGAAAATGGATTTTGATTTAAGAGAAATTAAATAACTGGCGCCTAAACCTCATAGGTAGATTGTTTGTTTATGCTTGATGGTGCGCTTAATGATTTATATACTTTGCATAAACAAACTCAGGATGTGATCTCGTGGCTCTCAGAAACCGGTAGCGTGCATTGAAGTGATTATTTTAAGAGCTGTACGTTCGGTGGAATTCGATACAATGTATGAAGTAAACATATATACTTGATTATGGAAGAAAAAAAATTAATCCAATTCGAATGGATATTCTTTACCTGACTAGCTAAAATTATCAGTGATGTGTTATTTTGTTATGATCATATTTTGTAACAACAGTTTTCATATATTAGATGCAGGATGATGTTAAAATAACTAAAATTCTGCACTATTGATATGCTGTAGTGCATAATTTTAGTTATTGTAATTGTATTTATTTTAACATATTTTAATAAAATGTGACGTTGGGTGTAAATCAATTAGGGTGGACAAATTTTTAATAATTTTTGGTTGAATATTTCATAATATGTAACATTCTTTTTTGGAAGATATTGAAATGAAATTAAACATGTTTTACATTGTTTAAAAAAACAGAGTTTATATCGGGAATCGAAATAAGCCATGTGTCTCTACCATACCGCCCACATAAATATTTCAGTATGTCACAAATTACAAGTAGAGTATCTTTCCTATTAAGGAGAAACTGTACACGGTGTTGACATTTAAATCGTATTTATGTATCCAAAACCTAAATATTGTCGTTGTTTGCAATGCAATGTGGCGAAACTATCTTTTATCTGAAGTATAGTGAAGTAAAAAAGTTAATTTTGAAATAAATCTTGCTTTTTTAACATGAATCTGAAGCTCTTCTGTTGTCCTATTGTTGCGGTATTTCGTCCTTTTACCAAAAAACATATTATTTATTACACTCAATGGGCGGTATGGATAAAATGTAGTAAAGTTGAGTTTACTACATTCTAGGTAGTAAATACTACATGTGGAAAACGAGTGGAATATGTTTGTGTTATTTTCCTTTCTACACCTTTCGAACATACTACAAACAACAGGTTGGTATGAATAAAGGTAGCATTTACTACAAAGCTACTGGCAGTTAGCTTTAGAGGTTGCTACTCATGTTTTGGGATATTGAATTAGATGGGATAATTAAAACTTGAATAAAATCATGGGAAAACAATGTCAGCTTTATGGATTGGGAATTCCGGAATCGCTGTAGGAACTCTAGGATTCCGGTGTTCTAGATTTGTTATAATTATTCAGCGATTCTGGAAGCTATTCTGGAATTCTTGTGGAAATATTAGAAATTCGGTATTTGATTATTCTTACTTAATCTTTTGAAATTATTTGGTGTCTAAAAACTGTATTTCTGTAAGAATCTATGAGATTTCAGCGGGCTTCCTTGTTCCGGCAAAAACTTTTGAGATTCTGTTGCGGTTTCAGAGGAAATCTTTAATTCTAGTATACATCTTTTGAATGTCACTAAATTTCTACTGGATTCCGATAAGATTTTTTTGTGATAGCGTGATATTGGTAAGTATCTTTCTAATTTCGATGAGAATCCTGGTGTTTAAGAGTGAATCTCCATTGATCCAAGATTACTACCATTTCCATTCACATAAAAATCGCAAAATTCATTCAACGAATCGAATGAATTACATGAGTTAATATCTAAGAAATCTAACCGGACTCATAACAGTTTTTACGGGAATTCCTAGATATTCCTCCCAGAGTTCCACAAAATCCTTCTTCAATCCAACCACTATTGTGAGATTTTTTTTATTTCTAACTATTCCAAGGAGGCCTACTGAAATAACGATGATACCAGATTACTTAGCAACACATATACATCATCGGAGTTCAACATGCTATTAAAAATCGCAGAGGAAGCTCAACATCCTATCGATATATCATCAGAAACTCAGTACCGTTAAGTGCCGTAACTCAGCGTACCTAAGACCCTAATTCCGCCCATTTTAGAATATTTCTTATAAACCTGAAGTATGTAGATGATAATTTTAAATGCAATTGTGATGTATTATCATCATATACCTATAGCGGTATGGAAACATTTTGAAATTTTCATAAATTCCGATACATGTTGGACCAAAATAGCACTTTACTGTACTGGATTCTAAAAAATGCTAAGAACTTTATAATTTCATGATTGCTGTAATAACAAGATCTCTTTATACGATACAGATTTGTAAGTAAAATTCTAAGAGTCACGGGTGTTGGCGAAAACGGAAAACCACTTAGAAAAATCTCTGATGTTGAGCACATAAAGCACATGTCATAAAATAGTGCACATTAAGGGAATGCCGGATTTATCGCAGATTTACACTAATCCTGTTTAATACAAAACCTACATGAATGTGTGCGAATTGTCGCATAATTGGTTAGAGTACATGCTCAATTACGTGATGTGTAGCAGAAATGTAGTAATATTTATAATTTTATATGATTTGTAGTGTAAATATGGGACAAATTTTGTATTTCCTTTATGTGCATGATTCCACGCTGCATTTTACATGGATTTTTCTTTCTGTGCAGCATAAGTTGTCAGCTCACTGCTTTCCGTGGTTTTTGGTAAACGCCCAGGTTCAAAACTAGTTCGAAAGGTTTTTTATTCATACCAAGTGTTTCCAAACAACCATAATTCACATAAGCATTTACGTGAAAAATCGTATACATGTTCGAACTTCATCACACCCGTACAACATGCTGAACGTTATCGTGTGATTGCCGATTTTCTACGCAGAAAATGCTGTTATCTAAGCTCATTCAAGCATTTTATTTCATCCCGTATCTACGTACATAGTAAGTCGAATCAATCCGTAACAGCTGTCTGATAAACAATAATACAGGTCGGATTTGATTATCCGCTACAATGGGCAAGTCGTCAATTTTGAGTTGAATATTGATTAAATTGCTTTTTAATCATGATTTATCGTTTACGGCTAGCCAGCCAAGTGGAAGTTTGAACAACTACCTTAAAACTAAACAATACATGTACTTAGTTCTGCGGTAGTTGGTCAAACTTCCACTCGGCTGGTAAGCCGTAAACGATGAATCATAATTAATATGTATTTATCGACCAACTGACTCAGGTTCCGTAACCGGTCGTTTGAGAACGTCGCGACCCATTGGAAGGCCGCACTATACAAATCTCGTCCAGCATGTCGTTGGCAAGTAGTGTGTGGCATTTCATTATCTAATAAATAAAACGCTCTCGGCTAGGCATTGCATATACAATAGAAAGCGTTGTGTTTGGACGGGCATTCGGATGAACTCGAAAACGGTGCGCTTTGCGAAAGAGGACCACGTGATTATTGAGTTAGCACTTCAGTCGTCGCGCTGTTGTATTTTGTACAACACTGGTGAAAAAAGCTCGCTTTTCGCTCACAACAACAGCGTGGTGGTTCTGACGGTGGCGAACCACGCGACGACTGGAAGGTTAAAATCGAATTCAGGTTAACTTCTGCGTCCATGAGTTTTTTCGTGATTTAGGGGTAACGCACCCTATCTAGTGAACAGGGAGCCTTGAGTTTGTTTCACTGTTAAAAAAATGGATTGGTCTTTGTATGACTTGATGGGTCAAAGATTCTGAGACATTCTTACACTGTTGCAAGGGCTACGACGCGTTTTTTGAAGAATAGTTTTTGTGAAACTACACCGGAAAGTTGAATAGAAGAGTGAATCAAATTTGACGTTTTGTATGGGGATTTATACATAGTCCACTGCAAAGCCTACTGGGCAGTACAAAGTTTGCCGTGATAACTAGTTTTACTTAGTTGCATACAATACTTTTCTAAAACATCAAAAATTACTTTTCTGATATCGAAGTACTTTTATATATCATTGATCAAGGGACTTTTTGTCCTTGAAGAGATCACCCTTAACATCGAAAGCATTACAAACTTGATTTATCTGTATTCATTAGCTCATAAAAACTGATTTTTGAAGTAAATTAAGCTCATGATTAAGCATACAAGATGGTAAATTTGAAAGGGTATTTTTTTTTCAATGGTATTTTTAGGGGATTTCTCCGTAAAAAAAACCATATAATTCAAAGTTGATTTTCTTAAAACTAGGTTTTTATCACAACCCCTTTATTTGTATGTATCTGATTCTTGCTTAACATAAAACCAAAACTATAGGCATTGTGTTTAGAGTAACTAAACTCTTAAACTAGTCTATCTTTGAGGAAGTGGCTGAAATTGAATAAGATAAGGACAATATCTTCTTACTAGTATTCAAACAACAGACTACAAATTTGGACTCTCTTATAATATTTTGAAGTGTAAAAAAAGGTTAATTATTCATCGCATGTCAAGTTTTAAAAAATTACCATGTCACCATGCTTATATTTCGTTTCACATAATAATATGTTGAAATTTCACACACATTTCATCATACTTTTCACCTATATTTTTTTCAATCTCTTATGTGTATTCTAAAATTTGACAAGTTTATGACTGAAACATTAGTCCACCCACACCTAAATGAATGAGTTCGTCTATTTTAAAATTAGGTTTAAGATAAACCACATTTATTGTATATTGAATAGTTTACTTCTGCTTTTGACAATAAACTTTGTACTCGAAATTTTCTGATAAGTTCCTAATAACTACTGTTTACTGTAGTTATCTCTGCTTATGCACAAAATGTAATAAACACCAGACACACACTTAACAAAGTTTAACTCTTCTCCCACTTGCGTTTCCTTTGGAGTGAATACATAAAATAGAGGGTGAAGTGTTCCAGCAAAGCAAACCTACCTTCCGATGGAAATCTGTATATCAGTGAGTGGATGAAAAAAAAACTTCGAATCACAAGTGGAACCCCGGGAACCACAGGAAGGAATTCCTTTCCGTCACACAGTTTCATCTATACCCACTCTTATATATCAATGCAATTATAAAATACTCCAAATTCAGTGGAGTAAAACACACTTCGGCGCGGCACACTTGCTTTCAGTGCAGGCCAGTTTTTCAAAGTCTCGACGACGAAGCGACCACAAGCAGCGAGCAAACGGCGGCACATGATGTGGAAATAAAATGCAAGCAGCTCTGCGTGAACAATGCAAGAAATGCGTGAAGTGTATCTGAGGGAAATTCAACAAATTGCACAGATTCATTGCAACCGTGGAAGAATGTTGAAATGATATGATAGGGCACCTCGAAGACTCGCGATTGAACAAATCAAATCAAATCAATTGAATTCGGTGAAAATTTTTGACCACTAATACCCGAACGTATCACTGTGATATTAAAATAAGCTTTGCGAGAATTACTTTTCTCACTTTCCTCTTCCTGTTTCCTGTTGATGCATCAGATAGTCAGCATTCAGGAGTGAGGCATTGCAGTACCTACTTGGTTTTGCGGGAAGATCAAGTGGCTTTTTTTTATTTCCCTTCTCAAGACCTCCCGGAGCAGTGTGGATGCGAAAATGGAAAAGCGCCTGGTGAAAAGGATTTCCCCATATTATTATTTAATTAGAATATCTCTCTCTGTGGCTTCGTGACAGAACATGATAATTATCATAATGTGGGGCTTGTTTTAGTGGCTCTTTGTTGTTTTTAATTTCTCCTTCTCTGTTTGCACGATTATCTTCAGAGTCGCTGTGGGGGACAGGATTTTATAAATTAATCCTACGTTAAAAAGCTTTTTCCTGGCAGTAATTGCCGTAAATAGGTACCAAGGAACGAGTGACAATTTCAAAGAGCGACATTTTCAGCTGCAACGCCTTTCCGTTTTGTGTGGAGGCAATCATCACAAGTAGACGGTAAATAAATCGACCAATAAACACTGTCAATCTTCCTTTTCACGATTTTACGATCACTTGATTTCCTCTGCGAGGTGCTGCATCGTCCGACGGGAGGGCGCTCGAATGGGATCAGATGAGACATCTTCTTCCACATCACGTTGCTCAACCTGCAGAGCCGACCGAAGGCAGCAGACAAGTTGACTGACAGAATCTTGCTGATCACAACAACTTCAGTGTTGAAACTGTTGCCTTGGCAAGTACTCCCTAACGTTTTTTTTATCGAGTTCTTGAAAATGTTTTTCTCTCGATATGGTAAGAACATAACAAATAAATGTATAACAAATGACGCTTCAAACAATTGATTTTTTAGTGTAGTATAAATTTTCTAAGAAATCTCCAGAATGTCACCAACTGAAAATTAGTCCAGCATTATTATGATGTAAGTCAATCACACCACACTACAGATATAGCAGTTTTTTTTCTAAATTGCTTTTTTTTTGCATCAATAATCAACCAAGAATCTCCAAATCTTCAATCAACTAAGATTTAACACAAAAAAGTTTGTTTTTGAGAAGATGTTAGCGAAAAAACTCCGTCTTTTAAGATTCTAAAATTGCTGATAAGAATCCTGAGTTGAAGCAGCAGATCGACTCAACAAAGTAAAAGAATAAATAAACAAACCCAGACACTTTTATTATGGTTTCCAAAACTTCAGCGCTAGATCTTTCCAAATGTTCTAGTCTATTTCGTCTGTTTTGCTTCCAAGGACATGATCGATTTCTCCTTCCCTGTATGCAAAAATAGAAAGCATTTGTTTGAATTCGTTCAGCTTTCTATAACTGACCCTGCTGTGGGTTAGCAGAAAAGCGTAACAGAAATAATGCGGGTGAATGACAGAAAACCAGAAAGCACCTTTGTGGGCTAGGAAACCCTCGACGAAGGAAAGTATTGTCAACATTACGTATGTGTGGTGCAGTTTTTTGTTCATTTGGCTATTCTCCTTCCACAAGCCTGTGAAGTTCGTTCTAGCTGTAAACTTTATTCTTTTCACACAGTGCAGCGCGCAATACACACGTCTAATGAATATTCAGCAAAGATGTCATTTCCAAGAGCGCTCAGGTTTTGTTTTTTGTTACCTTCGGAGACTTGTTTCACATTGCTGAGCACAAAATCAAACCGTCGCGTCGTAGTCGGATGGCTACGAGCGACGAACAAAAAGACCGCACTGTCTGTCTATGTGTCACCTATATTTTCACAACCGCTATATCAACGCAGTCGACCTTCAGCTAGTGGAGAGCCAATGCTTTGCAAAGTTGTTGTACACATGTTGATGAACACTGGTAAAACAGTCCTAAGGCAACGGTAGTAATTATAATAAGCCAACGCTTATTCCTATGATTAGCATATGTGATTTACCCAATTGGCTCGTATTTAGTGAACGCTCCCCACAATGACATGATTTCACCGCGACGGACAAAACATATAAATAACCGACGGAAATTTTCATGGTGCCATCTGAAAATGGATTATGTTACAACAAGTGACAAGTGGCCACTGCGAAGTCATCGGCCGTCAAATGTCAGTGGGCGCCGAAATTATTCGCCGCGTAATTCAATATTCAAATTCGAAGCGTGAAGGAATGCTATCAAATAACACACCGCGCCTTGTCTAGCCTTAATTGTTCATTGCAGAATAAAAGTTTGATGTTATCATGTGAATCATGTTCGAAAATTGTGAAACAAAACAATGACTGTTTTGTGTTGAACCCGTGAAAAAAAAACAAGATTTTAAGTTTTGTGTTTGACCTGTGAAAAAAAACCAAATACATTGTGAATGTTACTACACACCAACCTGTCTATGATTTCATGGTATATGGAAGCATAACAGTACTACCTATAAAAATTTCGAAAATCACATCAAGTTTTAAGTCAGTTTTTATATGGACAAGGAAAGCTAGTCATACATTTTATTGATTTGTCTAATCTTTTTACTCTCTATTCTTCTTGGTACGACTGACAAAGACATATGATAATGGTAGGGTTTCTTATATCTTCAACAAGTTCCAATGTTAAGAAGTTTATTCGAACAAAATAGATTATTGAGCCTTTGGGTATTTATAATAGACTTTTGATCTTTAAGAGCAAAACGGGCAATGTTGAACTATTTTTGTCCATGATTTTCAGTAGCATTATTGAGCACTGTAAATCCTTTCTTAAGAATTTGTGTTGTAGAACTATCAACCAATTATCAAGGGCGACGAATTTTATCATATCTTACAACTTTAACTTCTTATTATTCTTTCTGAATTACGTCCCTTCAGGGAAAAGCCTGATTCTCAGCTTAGTGTTTTTAAGAGCACTTTCACTGTTAGTAACAATTGAATATTTTTGCTTGTGTGTAACGTGTAGCAGGTACGAAAATACTGTATGCCCTGGGAAGTCGAGAAGATTCCCAACCCGAAAATGAGATTCGAACCCACGACCCTGAGCTTGGTCTTGCTGAATAGCTGCGCGTTTACCGCTACAATATTTGGCCCCTAACTTTTACTTGAATTTCATAAATGCCTGAATAGAAAGACTAAGTAAAAATTATTTTGAAATGATAATTTATAACTTTGAATATATGTATTTTATATTCTTGACTGAACTTGGTCAAAAAGTACACATACGCATCGCTGGGGCATGTGAATAAATTTCATTTTGGTCAACACGATCCCATGTTGAAATATCCAAGTCTAAGTAAGCCATTCGCTGATTTAATTTGTCTATGTACGGCTAATATAATGCTAAATAATGATTTATTACCATTTTTATTTGCCTATCTGACTAGTTTTTACGCAAATAAGGCTTATGAGGTAACATGTATGATAATTTTAAGGGAATACTTGTAGATATAACGCTTTTTGAAACCTCGATATTATCTACGATAAAACATTGATAAAAATCATGACGATCAGGTTATTCACGCATGGATAAACTGATAGCCAAAACATTTTCAATTTTAAGAATGAAGAAACGGGGACAACCGTACCAACCGTTTCGATTCAGGGTTATAGGTAAAATCGTTGGGAGTGGCGTTGCTAAGAAAGTTAATGCACACTCCATTGTTGTTCTCCTGGGCTGGGACATAGGCATTTCTTCCTCATGTCATGGCTTTACAGCCTTGGTTTAAGCGCCTTTGCTCGCTCTCTGAAATGAGATGAAAATTTATTTTGCCCCTTTCCCGTTATACAGAAATTGAAACTATAAATTACAATAAATGTGCAAATATGCAAAACAATTATTAATATAAGAACTATAGATAGGCAAAAAGAATTGGAGCCGTTCAAAAGATCCGGATCACTCAATAGAAAGAGTGATCCTTTATTGGGGACAGTCGGTTCAATCAGCACGGACCAAACTAAAAGTGACCCGGAAAAATAACAAACCGATTTTTTTCGCCTATTCTACTTCGTTCGCTTCTTGGCTTCATTATAACGCTTGATACGAGCCTTGCTTTGCGCGCACGGCACACATGCAAACAGAGTTTGCTGCAGTTCAGCATTCTCAGCATACTCAGCCAAACAACTAATTGTTTCCTCCCTGTATACAAGTGAGCAGATGAAAGATAGAGAGAACAAAGTGTCCACTTGAATGGCAAAGCACACTTTGCTCCTTCCTTTTGGCTCGGGTAGGGGAAATCAGCCGACTATATAATGAGCTTTTGGGGAACAATGTACAAAGAGTTAGAGAGCGAAATATACGAATAACACAGCGTAACAAAAATTACATTTTTGCGTGTCTCAAGGATCAAGTTATGTGTCTCGAGTAGATTTGGGGTTTGTTGAATCTGATGACATTTTCATAAATGTTCCAGCACGTCCCAATTTTTAGCTACAGGTCGCCAAAGTTTTAGAAAATACTGGTTTCATCGATGCTTACATAAAATTTAAGGTATAGTTTATCAAACTTTTTGGTGATCTTATCCACCAAGCAAGCTATTTTGCACTTAAATTTTCATTACAGACATAATTTGGTTGAAATTGAACGTTTAAATTTAGATTAATTCGATTTTTTCAACATGCTTGTTGTCTCCATACAAAATTCTTCGTTTCTCTTATATGGGAGAATACAAAACTTTTTTAAAATATGAAAAAATAACTTTCCCGCATCGAAAGTATTAAAAACTTTGTTGATAAATATTGTTATATGCATAAAGTTTGAATTTTGTGGCAATTTAGCAAATAAATTGCCTTACAAGCTGACAAACTTGCATGCAAGTTGGCTGTAATAGTCATTTTTTGCATATTCAACAGCCAATATCTCAAAAACTAGACGTGTTATGATATTTTTGAAAACGGCAATGGATTCAGCAACCCTTTATTGAGTGAATAACGGTATATTAGTGCTTGAGATAAAAACGTGTACCGCATCAAACGTCACTTTTGCTGAGATGTCAGCAAACGAACTTTAACCAAGATTTGCACAGCTGAGTTCGGCATTTTTATTTAAATGTGCTGAACCGTTCAGGGGTCTATTTTGTAAATCGAGCATATTTACGTGACTCGTCTGTAATCATTGTCGATCAAAGTAAGCATGCATATTTCAGATGTCGCCCGTCGACTCCCATAGTAATCCAGTCACATAGAGTGACAACTGTCGAGAAACTCGAGTGACAGAGCCGTGTCGAGTGAATTTTTTGGTCGACAGTGACTCCAGTCGAATCATTTTGTTCTACTCGACTTATAAAATAGGCCCCTTAATCCGATTCACTAAAACAAGTGATTCGGATCGTATCCCGTCACTAGAAAGTGAATTTTATTACAAATATTTACAAATGAAATTTTATTCTGTGCAATGTCTCGTAAAATTATGCGAGTATCGAAGATTAAGGGCCCTATTTTATAAGTCGAGTCGATCAAAATGGAGTCACTGTCGACCAAAAATTTCGCTCGACTTGGCTCTGTCACTCGAGTTTATCGACAGTTGTCACTTTATGTGACTGGATTACTATGGGAGTCGACGGATGACATCTGAAATATGCATGCTTACTTTGATCGACAATGACTTCAGATGAGTCACGTGAATTCGCTCGAATTACAAAATAGACCCCTAAATCCAATACATTCCTAGGTGTATCTACACGACTCTGAAAACGGTCTCACAGTTTGAAGTAAGTGTTATCATCCAAGAACACAATATCTAGTTAGAAATACAGTCAATTCTCCATAACTCGATATTGAAGGAACCGTCGATTAACAGAGATATTAAGTTCAGAGTCAGTGCAACAGCGATTCAAGGGAGCATCGAGGTAGCTATGAAAGCTTACTTATTCTATGGACCAATAAACGAGTGCACTAATTTGACGTTTGAGCGGTGCCGAATTCACTCGTTTCCATGGTCACGTAAATAACACAGCACCGCTCAAATGTCAACGAGTGAACGCGCGCTTTGATCCATGGTACTCTAACTCTATCTCGAGATACAAATATTAAGTAAGGGAGAGTTGACTTTAAATTGTCAATAATATATTAGGTTCTTATGTTCATTGTTACTAGTAAGCACAACGAAAAATGTACCCCCAAATATCATGAAAATATGGAAAACTGAAGCTTGCAAGCATCTATTTGTTGTTGGTGAGGAAGTACTTCTGAGTGACTTGTATTTTTGTTCAAACTGCCCGGGTAAGAATGATTGCTTGTTCAGCTAAAAAACTAGTTATACAGCTCCATTTCAGCTGAATAAACTGTTATTCAGCTACAATGTTACTTGGGTGTTTCATCTCTTGTAGCTTAGATGACTTAAGAATTCATGGTTTATTATCGGAGGTTTATACAAGCTCCTCATGTAAATAGATATAGCGATGTGGAGAAAACAACAGTTTGTAGTTCATTACAAACATAATGTTGATAGGAGTACGCTAGATTTCTTACACAAAGCTTGTCCTTTAGTATTCTAGTGTTTGCTCGCGCAAGCCTCGTTGGATAAATATACGACTCGTGCTGTAAAAAAGTCACCAATTTGCAACTACTATCATACATCCAGTAGCATTGGTAATCAAGACCATAATAAAGCCAAAATAGTTCAAAGGCAGGCAGAAATAGTTTGCAGCTCATGGATGGAGAAACCAAATTGTTTTTTGATTGGTTTACAAATCTTGTTGGAACCTTCAAACAGATATTAAATACTTGGTGTTACATTAAAGTTGGCAATAATTTTCATTTTTAGGTTTCTAAATCATTAGTTGAAGAGTCTAACCTCATATCGTTTTCCAGTCTGTAATCAATTTATTTTTTTATTTTTTGTCAGTTCCTCATTTGATTCATTATTTGTGAGTCACATATAGACTTCGTATACCAACTGAGACACCTTTTCGTTTGGTTCCAAAGAGTGTGCGCAGAAAAAAATAGAAAAACATGTTTTATATTGAAATCATTACCATTCATTTCCGCGCGTTGTACACGTTCCATACTAGGCAACTATTCTCCGGTTTTCACGGATCACGAAATCGAAGGCGTGGAAATTACCACCTCATTCTTATTTCTCGATTTCGGGAGGAATTCCGTTCTGGGTCCATCCGAGAGAGGTATTTTCCGCACGGTTAACAAAGTATAAAATTTCTCCACCCTAAATAAACTACTCCAGGTGGTTGATTTGCTGGAGGTTCGGCGCACCGACCAACCGACCGGCTATTATAGTGAAACGAAGACGAGGCGTTGTATTATTAATTAACGGCAGACACGCAAATCTAAGCGGCTCTTACCGTAGGTGCTTTGTTTGTAGGAAAAACTGTACATAGTGGAACATATTTTTGGCTCAAGCACCGAAATACTGCTTTTTACTTAAATTAGGATTGCTGAATCCGTTGCCTAACACTCTAACAGCTGTTGAAAATGCAATATATTACGATTTTAGTCAACTTGCATCCTAGTTTACCAGGTTGTACTACATTTTTTTTTTGTAGCATTCAAGTTAATCTTCAAATTTCATAATACTTTCGACGTTCTAAAGTAATTTTTGAAGCTTTGAAAAAGTATTATCAGGTCGCTAAAAAGTTTGATAAATCAACGTTACAGTTTCATGTGAACATTGATAAAACCAGTATTTTCCACGACTTTGGCGACCTGTAGTTCAAAATTAAGACGTTTGGAACATTTCCGAGAGTGGCATCAGATTCAGCAAGCCCAAAATTTAGGTTACTTTTGTTACCCTGTGTAATCGAGGTCTTCGAATGCCCGCTCGCTCACAGTAAGGTACGGTATGTGCGTAAATAGTGGGCTGGCTGAACATCGCGAGGGACATGCAGCTGCTACTGCTACCGTTTGTTCTAACAAGGATCGCATGTAATCGATGTCTGATAACGATAGAAATCAAATTTAGGCTTCAGTTTGCTAGGGAACAATACCGCGGGGTATTGTGGGTAAAAGAGAAGGTACAGTTGGTTTTTGCAAGTTTTTTTTTTGTAAAATATTCATATGAAATTGAAAAATAAAGCCAGTGGTATCAATTTTAAGTCATCTCAAAACTTTTTATCTTGGTTTTGTGGAAAAATATAAAAACTAAGAAAAATAATATTTTTGTATTGTGCCCATAGTAGCACTGTTTTTAATTTCTGTACTTATGAAGGCACTAGCTTCACGGCATAGGCAAATACATGTTAAAATCATATTTTTACTACACTTTTATATTTTTTCTTTCAAATGATGGACCAAGAGCTTTGGACTGATGTGAAAAAGCTTTTATTCTTCCTTTATTTTGTTTAAACTTTCATATTTTCCCTTTGAAGAATGAATCAGAAGCTTTTGATGGATGTGAAATAGTTCATTATTTTTCCTTTATTTTGTTTGAATAAAAATTATTCCTCTTAATAGTGCTAGGTAGGTTTAGGTACAATAGGTCTACTATAGAAGCAAGGGAGTTTACGTATTAATCATAGCTATTTACTCTAAAAAATTTTAACTAAATTGAGCTGTGAATCAATGTGGGACTGATATACTTTGCAACGATTTATAGCAAAACGGCCCTAAAAAGACACTAGTTGGACTATGGGACCTATTTTATTAGTAGAGTCGATCAAAAACAACTCGACTGGAGTCACTGTCGACCAAAAATTTCGCTCCACTTGGCTCTGTCACTCGTATTTATCGACAGTTGTCACTCTATGTGACTGGATCACTATGGGTGTCGACGGGTGACATCTGAAATATATATGCTTACTTTGATCGACAATGACTACAGACGAGTCACGTGAGTTCGCTCGAATTACAAAATAGACCCCTATATGGGGCTGTATACTAAGGGTACACACTGACCCAACATGGTATTGTGTATAAACGACAAAGTTTTCTTAAAAGATAAAAAAAATTTTATATGTACAAACAGTTCGCATATTATTTTTATAACATGAAGATATATTTAATTCAATATCATAAACTTGTGTTGCATATCACTGAAAATGAGAATGATTTAATTTCAAGTCTCTTGACACTCAATGAATAACAATCAGAAAATATGCAACAAATTACTATTTGAAGTATATTAGCCTCTTATTTGTTAACCACAAGAAATCTAGTATAATAGTGGAGCAACAACATGAAGATCAATATTAATGTTACTGATCCACTTACCCAGACGTACCCCAGCCATCATTTTGATTGGTATTACTTTCACACTCAGTTGAGCTCGGCTAGGCTAATTTTCATTCTTTTGCCGAGATCCGCACAGCCGAGCGATCAGCAACTGACTTTTAGCTGATATCTCAGCAAAAAATCAGGTTTGTTAATAGCAGCACCTGTGGGTGCCGTTGACATCAAACGTTACCTTTGCTGATATGTCAGCGAACGAACTTTATCCGAGATTTGCACAGCTGAGATCGGCATTCTAATTTATGTGTATTTGTTGTACATCATTCTATATCAACCAATTCACTCATATAGAAAGCATAAAAAGGCTCTATGTATGCCAAACTGGAGGCTATATGCGCACTTCACAAGACTTTTTTAGACTTTCTGCGATACGATGCCAGAAAATTTGGTCGGACCTTAAAAAAAATCAACGGGTTTCGAACACGCAACCTTTCGGTTCAGAATCGGACACATTACCACTGTACCACTGAGAGAAACTTTTTTTTTTTTTTTGTTGGGATTTGAACCACTGCGACCATTAATTGATCTATTGTGGTATACCCCTGTTTACTATCGCAACGTGCTCAGTACGGAGAGTTACCATTCAGGATAACTGCCGTTATCTGATGATGCGAGTTATCCCAATCCGGAATGACCTTTAAAATAAATTTTACTACTAGATTAGGGTTCTGTAACCAAATTTCAGAAGGATTTAGAATGCCCTTGTTGAAATATTTTTTCCTACTTGCAAATAATGCTGGACAGTCACAAAGCAGATGTTGAGAGGTCTCTTTTTCACAGCCACAAAACCGACAGACATCAATTTGACTTCGACTTATCTTTTTCAAATGATATCATCTTGCCGGACAGTGTCCCGTAAGCAGCCCAATAAATATTCTTAGTGATTTTTTATTTAAATTCAAGATTTTTTCCGTTATTTGTTTGTTTGGAGTTATGAAGAGTTTGGTTTGCCTTAAATTTTTTATAGCTTTCCAATTAAACTGAATCATATTGTCCTTCCATTGTTTTAATTCCAATTGTGTTACACATTTAGATATTCCACAGAAAGGTTCTGGTCCTACATACTGAGAACTTGCGCCTTGTCTGGCAAGTAAATCGGCTTTCTCGTTTCCTTCAATCCCACAATGGCCTGGCACCCAGTACAGATGGACCTGGTTTTTCATAGCCAATTGCTTAAGAATTGTTATACATTCCCAAACCAATTTTGATTGGCATGTGAAACATTTTAATGCATTCAGAGCCGCCTGACTATCTGAAAATATGCAAATCCTTGCATGTCTGTAGTTTCTTTTCAAACATATATATGCACATTCTAAGATGGCGTATACTTCTGCAAAGAAGACGGTTGTCCATCTTCCCATAGGTATTGAAACATGAATCCCCGGGCCTATAATACCAGCTCCGGCGCTATCATTCATTTTGGAACCATCTGTGTAAAAAATAATCGATCCTGGTGAAATAATAGGCCCTCCTGATGCCCATATTTGGCGATTCGTATTAATCACTTCATATGGTTTATCTAGGTTCAGGATTTTTTCCATCCAGTCTTCGATCATCTGTACTGTTTTATCAATACGAAAATCTTTCAGTATACTAAGATGCCCAGAAAGATTGCCTTCTAGAAAAATGGTAGTTCTTCGCAGCCTTAGCGCACTCCTTTCAGCTTCCATTTGCACGTATTGATGTAATGGAAGCTTATAAAGAACTGCCTCTAAGGCTTTTAATGGTGTACTGTGCATTGCTCCTGTTATAGCCATACAGACCAAACGTTGAAATTTCGCTAACTTTTGTTGGGATGTAATTTGATTTGTTTTAGGCCACCAAACAAATGAGGCATAAACAATTCTGGGTCTTACAATAACCGTGTAAATCCAATGAATCATTTTAGGTTTGAGTCCCCATTTTTTACCAAATGTTTTCTTACTCACCCAGAGAGCATTCGTGGCTTTACTTATGACCTGCTCTAAGTGTAAGCTCCAGTTTAGTTTATCATCTAGTGTTGTGACCTTACCTGGTGTGTTCCGACCCAGATTTTCCTTCAGTGCTACACGGATTGTCCACAGCTGGTCGATCAGCTGTTTTCCTTTCCACCTTTCTTTTCACAGGTATGCGACGACGACGACGATGACGACGGAGTAACGAGAATGATGCAGGTAAGTATGTCCACTCTACAGTCCAACCCTTATACGAGGAAGCCGTGGCACAGGTAAGTAAAACGATTTTCTACTCACAACACTGTACACTTTATTATGCTCCAAAATACTACACTTTGTTCTTTATTATTCCATTTGAACTTTAATATGCCGTCGATCTGTTTGATCCGAAAGCTGAACTTATACTGAACAATATTTCACAAACTTCTTATATCATACATCTATACATGAACATTGAACATAAATTGAAAAGAGACAGAAAATGTAAGCTTGACTGTAGGTGCCGGTTCACATCTCCTATTCGAACACAAACTGTCATTGGACCAATCATTTGCTTCTATATACATTACATACTATTCGGTTTGTTTTGATTCCTATTTCTTCTCAACCCTCGCAACTAGTTCTTCTGTTTTTATTTTGTACATAGACTGTTTTCATCATAGCCGGCCACCTAAATTTGTATCGAAATTTACATAAGCATTGCTATCAAAACAAACATTCAATCTGCCTCAACCGAGCGTCTCTCGTTCCTTTTCAGTATTCAAATTCATTATTGACAAAAAATTTTTCTGCTGGTTTAGGTTTTCATCAAATGGAAGTGGATATACTCTGGATGTTGACCGATTGTAGGTTCCAGCTGCTGTTTTGACCGTCACAACTCGGACGATTCCATCTGCTCCCGGAAACGTAGCAACAATCCTTGCAAGTGGCCACGAGATAGAAGGTTTATTATCCTCCTGCAACAAAACCATCTGGCCAACGATGATATCGACTGGTGATGAAGATGTTCTTCTTTGAATATTAATCTCCGTCAAGTACTCTTTCTTCCAACGTACCCAATGCTGCTGGACAAGCTGTTGAAGTTGTTGAAAATGCTTCAGACGATTAGTTGGAATGTCCGTATAGTCTGGATCAGGAATCGTAGCAATGGATGTCCCGGTTAGAAAGTGGCCTGGCGTCAAAACGTTGAGCTCCGAAGGGTCTTCAGAAAGTGGCGTTAGTGGGCGTGAATTCATATTGGCTTCAACTTGCGTGAGAACAGTGGCGTACTCCTCGAAGGACAATTTGGCATTTCCGAGGGTTTTTAACAGCGACGTTTTAGCGGTCTTTACGGCGGCTTCCCAAAGTCCGCCAAAGTTTGGGGCTCTTGGTGGAATGAAAACCCATTTGATTCCTCTACGGCTGCATTCATTGTAGATTTTTGCTTGCTCTTGGCGGTCGTTCAACAAGAAATGAACTTGTGCTAATTCGTTTTTTGCTCCTTGAAAATTGGTACCATTATCGGAATGAATCTCTGTTGGGAGGCCACGACGAGCAATAAAACGACGTAGTGCACCAATAAAGGCTTCGGTGGACAGATTACTAACAAGTTCCAGGTGAACAGCCTTAGTGGCAAAGCAGATGAAAACAGCGATAAAGGCTTTTTGGGGCGCTGCGCGGCGGTGTACTGGTTTCATATACACAGGGCCACAATAGTCGACACCGGTAATGGTGAATGGACGGCTGGGAACAGTTCGCGTTTTTGGAAGTTGACCGATTGGTTGGCATATTTGGACTGGGCGGTGACGAAAACAGGTAGTGCATTTACGACAAACAAAGTTAGCCACATTTTTGCCACGTAGTGGCCAAAATTCTTGGCGCATCGATGCTAGGGTCATGCGAGGGCCAGAGTGATGTGTTTGAATGTGAAAATGCTTTGCGATTAATCGAGTGAGTTGATGCTTGCTGGGTAAAACCATAGGGTGTTTGACTTGAGGATCTTCGTCGGACAGTTGCAATCGACTACCGGTGCGAAGGATACCCTTTGAGTCCATTATGATATGGAGGGTTTTCAATGGCGATTGTGGAGCAACAGAGTTCTTTTTCTTGATGGCTTTAATTTCTTCTAAAAACGTTTCATGTTGTGCGATTTTCACCAAAGTCTGTTTAGCGGTCTCTAGTTCAGTTACGGTTAAATAGACTCCTAACTGATTGTTGCCTTTAGCACGACAACAATTCATGAAACGCAAGACATATGCGGTTACACGTACCAGTTTCCAGAATGACGAAAACTTGTCGAAGAGGAAATGGTGAGCAGAGACGGCCTGAGCTATCAAGACCGTTTTTCTTTTTTCAAGGATTTCGCTTGAAGGAGTCTGCAAGAGTTGTTGGGGCCATTCTTCTTTATCCTTTTTCAACCATGTTGGGCCACAGTGCCAGGAAGAGTTTGAAAGAAACTCAGTTGGTAGCATTCCACGCGATATGTAATCTGCTGGATTATCACTTCCCTTGACATGGTTCCAGTTGTGTCCGTGGGTGAGGTGCTGGATTTCGGATGTTCTGTTTCCAATAAATGTTTGCCAGGTATTTGGTGGGGCTTGTATCCAGTGTAAGGTAACAGTAGAGTCCGACCAAAACCAACATGAGGTGCCTTCCATTCGAAGTGCCGCTGAAACTCTAGCGTAGAGTTTTGCTGCTAGCAAAGCGGCGCAAAGTTCTAATCGTGGTAAACTTATCCTTTTGAGCGGAGCAACACGAGATTTCGAAGAGATCAGTTCGGTATGGACGTTTCCATTGGCATCGGTCGATCGAGCATACATACAAGCTCCGTATCCAAGTTCTGAAGCATCACTAAATACATGGAATTGGATTTCCACTGGATTTTTGACGAATAGATACCGGGCTATTTTGAAAGTTTTCAATGCAGGCAGTTGTTCATAAAACTCCCTCCATTTGACGCAAACATCTTCTGGAATCGGATCGTCCCAATCAACTGTAGTCAACCATAGGTGTTGCATCCGTATTTTTGCCCATGCTACAACTGGGGATACAAGGCCGAGCGGATCATAAAGTTGGGCAATTGCCGAAAAAACCTTCCTTTTCGTCCATTGTTCTTCAGTTTTGATGTCCTGAACTTCGATACTCAACTGGTCTGGTTCCGTCTTCCAGAGTATTCCCAGTGTCTTTATCGTTTGTTCCGATTCGAAACGAAGAACTGTTTGATCATTAAGCGTATCCTTGAACCGTTCATCGTTGAATATTTCGGGTCGATTTGAACTCCATTTTCTCAGCTGCAACCCACCTTCTGCCATTACATCTTGCACATCGTTCTTCAGCTTCTTCGCATTTTCAACAGAATCTGCTCCCGAAAGGAAATCGTCCATGTAGAAATCCTCCGATATTACTGACGCCACCAATCCGTACCTGTCTTTAACATCTTCGGCGAGCCTTTTTAAAACACGAGTTGCGAGGAAAGATGATGGAGAAAGTCCGTATGTGACCGTTTGTAGTTCGTATACCTGAATTGGTTCGGACAAATCAAAGCGCCAAAGAATTCGTTGTAGAGGGGTGTCTTCAGGGTGAACGAGGATTTGGCGATACATTTTCTCCACATCCGCAACCAGTGCGACAGCATGTTTGCGAAATCGAATTATTAGATCATAGAGATCGTCTTGAATGACAGGTCCAGTGAGTAATGCTTCGTTAAGGGAGGTATTCGTAGATGTTTTCGCAGAACCATCGAATACTACGCGTAGTTTGGTAGTTGAGCTGGATTCCTTGAATACTGGATGATGCGGGAGATAGCAGACTGTACGAGTTTCTTTTTTTACGTCCTCGACTGTACCAATGAGCTTCATGTGTTGTAAATTTAAGTATTCCTTCATAAATTCATGATAGCGCCGCTTAACATCAGCATCTCGATCTAGGCGTCTCTCCAACTGTTGAAAACGTCGTATGGTTGTAGTCTTTGAATCACCAATGAGGTCGTGAAATCCAACTCGTTTCGGATATCGTACTATAAACCGGCCATTACCATCCCTGCTGACGGTGTGTTGAAAATGTAGTTCACAATCTTCTTCCTCTTGCGTTCTTGGTGTTTTCTTTGGTAGTTCTTCAATCGACCAAAATCTTTCGATGCTCCTGTCCAGTGTATCCGTCAACGCCAAATGACAACCGACACGTTGGGAACCACTCTTCCAGTCGGATTCTCCTGTAGCAATCCATCCAAATACCGTGTTGACGAATACTGGGAGCGCGCCGTCAAATTTTCTTATTTGTAGCCGGCCACCATCGAGAAGGTGGAATTCGTAGAAAAACTGAGAGCCTAATATGATATCGATTGGACCAGAAAGGAAGAAATCCGGATCTGCCAACTGCATATCTGCAGGAGGTTTCCATGCTGCAAAGGGCAGCGACGAAGATGGCTGATTGTCCGTAACCTGATTCAAAACCAAAAAATCCATTGGCAATGAAAAGTCTTGAATGCGAGAGCTGATGATCGTTGAAACTTCGTGAGCAATTTGACGACGTGACTGTCCGATACCACTTATCTCAACCTTCGTATCTTTTCGTGGAAGTTTGAGTAGTTGGCAAAGACGTTCCGACATGAGATTGGCTTGCGAACCGGAATCCAGAAGGGCTCTAGCAGAATGTGTCCTTCCCCATGCGTCCTTTACCTTCAGCAGAACAGTGAGTAGAAATACGTGTGATTTTGCCGCTCCCATAGCCACGTTTGACGATATAGATGCCACCGAAATTGAATTGGGATCATCCGAACTGGAGGTATCATCGCAAGGAGAAGAAGCGGCAACAGACACCACGACCGAATCCGTAGAGTGTATGGAAGAGGAACCAGAACCAGGAAAACCGGGGTGTAATAGCGTGTGGTGTTTTTTCGAACATGTTCTGCATTTGAATTTGGAAGGACAATCCCTCGCCAAGTGATTCCGCCCTAAGCAATTGCTGCAAAGCCGTTTAGAGTTAGAAAGTTGCAATCGTTCATCTACCGATAGATTACTAAATGCTGGGCAGCGTGTAATGAAATGTTGTTCGTTGCAAACAACACAACTCGGTACGAAATTTTCAGTTGCCGCGTTGACCGAAACCCTTGTAGATCTGAATCTGGACCCGCTCGATGTGGAAGTTGCATTTGAAGAAGAAAGATGTTGATCCACCAGCACAGCATCGAGTACTCGAGTATGTCGTTTTAGAAAATCGATTAAATCGTAGAACGAAGGCTCATCAGTACTGGAAACATGCTCCTCCCATTGTTTCAATGTGACATCATCAAGTTTGGAAACCATTAGGTGAGTAAGCATGGCGCCCCAACCGTTCGTATTTTCTCCTAACTGATCTAAGATTTTGGTATTCCGCTCAAAACAGTCGATCAGCTCATGAATACTGGATGCAGACTCTCTACGTATTTTTGAATACTCGAACAACGCATTCAAATGCCTCTTTTTCAATAAATAGTTATTGGAGAATCGAGCAACTAAACTGTCCCAAGCCACCCTATAGTTAGCATCACTCATTGGAAACGCATCAACTAGTTTCAGAGCATCACCACGCAAAGAAGCTCGAAGGTAATGGTATTTCTGAATATTGCTTAATTCAGGAGACGAATCGATCAAGGCTGTAAACGTATCGTGAAACGCAAGCCATTTCTCAAATTGTCCATCAAACTCTGGCAGATTAATTTGTGGCAAACGCACATTAGTGAACACATTATTCGTATGAGCTGCCGGAGTTACGAAATCAGCAGTTTGTTGTGCAATTTGGGGTATTTCTTGTGGTAATTTGCCAGCCAGTCCCGCCCTTACCTGGAAGTACTTTTCTTCGAAAACCTCTCTGACCTGCCGATGGTACTCCATGTTGTCTTCATGGTCTTCTGCTCCCTCGATCTCCGTTTGAACCTCTTCGAATTCATTCCACTTCTGTTCCAGTTTCTCTAAGCGAAATCGAATCTGTAAGCTGTCCGGGTTATCGGTGCCTTGCAAAAACCTCTCTGTACGGTGAAGAAAGTCGACTATGCCATCTCGCACATGAATCATAGATTTCATCTTTTTGCCTCCCATGATCGTCGTGGTATTTGCCGGTAGATTGTATTTAATGAACGTTTGAAATGTTACCAATTCACTGTAAAGAGTAGCAAGCAAAGCACCTTTCGCGAGATTGTGTATTAGGTTGGACAGGTACTCACCTGGTGAGCCTGTCAAACAGGCCTTGTATTTTTAACAACTTCCAGAGGTTGGTATTATTTTAGAGGAAGCGATATCGAAATTCGTAGCCAAATATCTCCAAAGGGTGTAACTCTGTCCAAAACTTCCAACGCTATACCCAACTGTCTCCACGATGAAGAAATGAACCGTTACAGATCGTTCGGTAGTATCAATGCTGCGTCTCTGTAATCGAGTCGCCAAGAGAAGCACCTTTTACGCCTTAGAGTGAACTTTCGGACAGAGACTCACCTGGTGAGCCTATTCGACAGGCCTTGTATAAATTATTATTATCGACGTTCGATTAATCTAGTCAACTCACAGAGACCATCGATCGTAATGATTCTGTAATCAAGAAACGCCAAGAGAAGCACCTTCACACTACCGGGTGATTAAGTCGGACAGGGACTCACCTGATGAGCCTGTACGACAGGCTTTGTATAGCAGTTAAACCAATAACTTTCCACCGACGTAACGACCAAAAAGAAATACCAATAATCGTTGATCTGCAATCAAAACACCAAGAGAAGCACCTTTGCACTGTTGGGTGGGTTTATCGGACAGGTACTCACCTGGTGAGCCTGTTCGACAGGCCTTAAACAATGAGTGCAATCGAAAACTCCTCGTTAGATGATGAGTAAGGTCCCAGGTACGCAATAGGTATGTGCAGAATGGAATCAGGGCTCAGCGATCGGTAAATCAAACGTCGACGTGCGAATAAATCGTTTATTAGTTCCACGTTGATATGATAATGCAATTCAGGTACAAGTTCTGTTTCCGGGGTTCCCAACTCCTTTGGTTACGTCTTAGCCTTGCCTTTCCCGCATTCGATCGGCCATCCAGTTCAAAACTCGTAGTGTGTAGTATAGAAATGAGAAATTGGACAGAAAAACAACCAGGTAGAATTGAAAGATGATTGTAGAATTGTGGACAGGTACTCACCTTGTGAGCCTGTCCAACAGGCCTTGATTATTCAATTTCTACTAGTTTTTCTGAAAATGCCCAATGATGGCGTCCGTCCACTAAACAATTGTTTTCCTTTCAGGGTACTCGCAACGTCTAAGAATAATTTCGTCGCGATGGCGTACTTGATTGTGTTCTGTAGAGTTTCACTATGGCGTTGTCCACTCCGTTCCCGTCTTTGTAATGAAGCTACGATGCGTTGATCCTCGGAACACAATCCTGGTCACGGCACCAATGTTGTGACCTTACCTGGTGTGTTCCGACCCAGATTTTCCTTCAGTGCTACACGGATTGTCCACAGCTGGTCGATCAGCTGTTTTCCTTTCCACCTTTCTTTTCACAGGTATGCGACGACGACGACGATGACGACGGAGTAACGAGAATGATGCAGGTAAGTATGTCCACTCTACAGTCCAACCCTTATACGAGGAAGCCGTGGCACAGGTAAGTAAAACGATTTTCTACTCACAACACTGTACACTTTATTATGCTCCAAAATACTACACTTTGTTCTTTATTATTCCATTTGAACTTTAATATGCCGTCGATCTGTTTGATCCGAAAGCTGAACTTATACTGAACAATATTTCACAAACTTCTTATATCATACATCTATACATGAACATTGAACATAAATTGAAAAGAGACAGAAAATGTAAGCTTGACTGTAGGTGCCGGTTCACATCTCCTATTCGAACACAAACTGTCATTGGACCAATCATTTGCTTCTATATACATTACATACTATTCGGTTTGTTTTGATTCCTATTTCTTCTCAACCCTCGCAACTAGTTCTTCTGTTTTTATTTTGTACATAGACTGTTTTCATCATCTAGAATGACCCCTAGATACTTTACACTGGATGAATATTGTAAAATTGATCCATTAATTATCAAGCTTTTGAGTGTTATTTTCCTTTTACGAGTAAATGGAACTAAAACTGTTTTTGATGGGTTTATATTTAGCCCTTCGTTTTGGCACCACTCAATAGTGCAGTTTAGTGCAGATTGCATTCTATCTGTGATGATATTATCAAACTTTCCACGTACTATTATGGCTATATCATCAGCAAATCCTATAACTTCGAAGCCTCTTTCTACTAGTTTATTGAGAATGTCATCAACAACAAGGGACCATAATAAAGGCGACAATACACCTCCTTGAGGACAACCCTTAGTAGTCCTTATCGTTATCGATGATTCCCCCAATTCGGAAGACACTTCTCTACTTTTCAGCATTTTCAATATCCAAACTCTAACGCTGGGGTCAAAGTTTCTTTTATCCATTGATTTTTTTATAGATTTGTAAGTCGTATTATCAAAAGCACCTTCCACATCAAGAAATGCAACGAGAGCAATTTCTTTTTTGTCAAGAGTACTTTCTATTTTTGTAACTAAATTGTGTAAAGCTGTGACAGTAGATTTATATGGTTGATAAGCAAATTGAAACCTATTAAGAGGAATTGTGCGCAAATATTCTGATTTAATATATTCATCTATAATCTTTTCCATGATTTTAAGCATGGTAGATGTAAGACTTATCGGTCTAAAAGATTTTGGATTTGTTTTGTCCTTTTTTCCGGCCTTAGGAATAAAGACAACACGAACTTGAGTCCATATCTTTGGTATGTGACCAAACGTTAGACTAGCTTTGAAAATATTTGTTAGATAATCAATCAGTGCTTCTCCACCCTTCTGTAGAAGTGCAGGAAAAATTCCGTCCTTCCCAGGCGATTTGAACGGTTCAAAGGAGTTTATTGCCCATTCAACTTTAGAGAAACTTAATAGAAGTATGATGTTATGTCAATATGAATGGATGTTTCCTGTAAAGCGCTACTTGCTTCATTATTCTTTGAGGACCATCGTCAGCAAATATCAAGCTCGGGTGGCATTTTTTGCTAAGTTACTACGATTTCATTTGATACTGTTCTGGATTGATATATGATCTGTCAGTTTATAAAACTCAACGCGTTTTTTGTTGCAATTCTTTCGACAAGTTTTGTACTCAACACAGATTATCGTTAATAAATCGTATTGGGGCATTATATACAAGTTGTGTTGACATTCATTACGTTTAATTTGGCATATTGTGCTATTATGATTTTTGACGTATGAATTTGTGATTTTGCACGCACATTGCTACGATACGTGGTTCACTAAATAAAAGGATTCCTGCATGAAATATGGCACACAGCTCCATACTGAGGCCAAACTGTAATTTAAAAAATGAATGGAAAATCGGTAGGTGGTAGATGTGATGGAAGTTAATTTGTTCTATGCAACTCCATGTATTAGTTTTTAGCGGTATGCACAACGCGTTCTCCCGAAGGTTCAGCGTAATGAACATTTCAGAAATGCTTAGATTCTTGTAATTTGCAATGAGAACCAATTAATTAAACATTCACACCAAGGACCTGAGTTCGAATTCTATTCCCAAAATTAGTCTTTTAGTGATTTTAATGTAATAGTGAAGACTTTCTTCGAATGAGATACACAGCCATTGGTCTCGAGATTTACTAGCTTTGGATTAAAATTAACGCACGCTATGTCTAAACCAGCAGATTAGAATATTTTGTAACCTTCCGATTATGAAATTATAGTCCAAATACTGATATCTAGCGGAGAAAAATCCGAGGTACATTCGATCTTTTTAATCTGCTTGTTAAGACATAGCGTGTAACGTTGCGTTGCGTTGCATTTCTCGCTCTCTGAAACAAGAAGATAAAGAAAAAGAAAAAAAGAAAAAGAAAGAAAAGAAAAAAAAACTATCCGGATGGCGTAGTACTGGCCGCTCCACCAGCGGAACCACAAAAAAAAATATCATGCAGAACACCACAATCTATGTTTGAATTGAATTTTCGCACAAATAAAACACTTCTACCATTTTATAAAACTTGTGTAAGAGCAATTGCAAATAAAATGACAATAAATTCCTAGAGTTAAAATCTCGTTAATTAAGATGAGAAAATGGTGTATGGTAGCCGTCATACAAGTCAACTCAACATTTTGCAGTTTGAAATTTCCAAGTAATAAAACTCAGTCTTTATCGTCAATTTTGACTTGTAAAAGTATCACTATATGCACTTACATGCCGATGATATTTTAATTACATCTAACTCTTGAGATGATCTAGCAACAATCATCAATCACGTAAAATTTTCGGCTGCTTCGCCTTAAAACGTTATAAGCTACGAGTATCCATACACAAAAAGATCTCCACCAAAACGCAATTCTGTAACACACATTTAAGTAGTCGCACAGCTTATTGGGCTTCGCGTATTCATAAAGGGAGATAATAATTGGAAGCGTTTTTGAAATTATCAACAAACACGTATCCGCTTGCTAGGAACCCGTGAATATTATATGATTATATCAGCTTCAAAATCATAAAGTGATTGATTATAATATTTTCCAGAAATACTGTATTAAACTGTTCAATTTATCGCAAACGATTGATAATAGCATGAGCACGAGCAAGATTGACTGTCCGCTACGTTATTGCAAGAACAGCTGTACTTACACAGCAAGCCAACAGACACTGCTCAATGTGTAAGTACTGGTGCTCTCACTAATATAACTAATAATAACGACGTGTCGGCTGCGCCTGAATGCAGGTCAATTTGGGGATAGGAGGGAAATGCTGACGTGTTACTTGCTTCATGGTAGCCGCGTATTCCTCTTTACTTCCATAAGAAAACACTGGGAGTTTGGATATAGCAAAGGATTTATTTTGGTAAACGATAAAGATATAATATGAAATGAATACGTGAGCATATACACGGATAAACGATACCGATAGTGCGGTTATTACACGAACCAGACGTGATCATGGTTTCGTTGCTCACTTCACAGAAGCAAGCAACAGATACAACGGACAAAACACTTCTGACTTACCTTTCGATTTTTTTTTTTCACCCGCACAACGCGAACCGAACACAGTTGATCCGAATTCCGTCGCTCGCACAAAGGAGTATGCAACAGATTCAACGGATCAAACACTACCCTCGAGAAATATTGTATTAATTCAATATTAATTCATTTTTTCGCAAAGGGTTGATGGTGGAACATAAACCGCCTCCAGAGTATCGCCATAATTGGGTTCTCATATACTTTCTATAGCAGTTATCGCCATAGCGAATATGACTTGATTCTCAACAAAAATCGATAAATTTTATTGTTCACAAACTAAATTTGTATATTTGCTAACATTGACAACACATTTTCATCGGTTGAAGTAGTATTACCGAACGAAAATGTGAATTTCGCTACAAGTTTTTTTAGCAATCTGCTAAAAGGGTAACATATTTCAAAATGTTTGTTTTCGAAGTGTATTGCAGCAATGTTCCTATGAAGACCTAGTTATCATCAAAAACAAGCAGTTTAATTATTCCTGTAAATAATTACCAATATTTTTTATTGGTCAATATTTTATTCTAGTTTACAATAGAATAAAACTTGTTTTCCTACTATTGCCATAGTTGGTAATATAGCGACAATTGGTACATTTGTCCTAGATAAAGTGTACTTCGTGGGGCATAAAATTGAAATTTGTGAAATAATCAATATTTCCAGATAAATGATAGACTTCTAATCTATGAGCTACAATTTGGATGAATTACTTTATGTATGAATATATATATATATATATATATATCCATTTTTATTGTAACGGTTTTTTAATTGATTATCTGAAAATAAATTTAGCTATGTATCATTCATTGTTTAGCTACTTTACACTGATCTAAATTTCACTTGATTAGCGACGTGTGTTGCAATAATGGTAAATTTTTATCAACTAACCTCCACGTAATATCATCACATGCTCCAGTGCGCCATTCAGCATGTGGTTGCAATTTCTATTAAGTCAATCTATGACACCGCAATCAAGGGCAAAGCTGCTGAGGCCAAGTTTCATCAAATTGTTAACATGATCAGGCCGCTTGTATTTAAACCCATTACCGTAACAGTCCCAATATAATGTACAATGGCAGTGGTATAGTGACGAGAGCAATCGAGCTGTAGTGCAACATTTATCCATCCGTTCGAAATATGCATGTACTTGTTCACCCAATCTCACACTCTCCTGGTTTCGAGTGGCTTTATTCATTTGCTGGCCTGAAAAGGGTAGGGAGACGAGATTGGGTGTGCAATGTGAATATGTTCTGCTCATCGCCACTTCGTGTGCTGGCTGACCAACGTTAGTGGCAATGGGAACAAGCCCACGAGTTTCAAACCAGTCGCAACAAGTTGATAACATAATTAATTCGATTCCGATCGGTGTCACTATACTGCCCTCACAATCGAAACCAAGCTTCTGCCGTCGGCAACTGGAATGATTCAACGAGTGCAATAAATTGGTTTCATTTTATCACCAGCTACCACTGAAACAGGGCCATTTCCAATGATTACCTACAATCAAACCTTCCGTAAGACATTTAAGATCTTGATCAGCTGAGCAATGTGTATGGTAAAAAAACAAACACACACATGTACCCATAAGTTGTCTTGGCGTAGGTCAGGATCAGGCAAAGTCCAAGTTGCGCTCAGACATCGCGCTGGTTTTATGGCCGTCATTAAATTCCCATCATAACACACTAACGAAAATTGCTCCATTAGAAGCTGAATGAAGCGCACCAAGCCAAACCAGGCCCAGCGTCGACAACGCTGTGTAAACATGAGAAATTCCCATCAAATTTATTGCCTTTTATTATCACATCATTAAATTGAATTACTTCGAATTTAATTTCGAGCTTGCTCCCGCGGATTCTCTTTCCTTCCTTTCTGATGTTTGTCTGGCGCTAACCGAACCGATTGTGTTAGTGATAATGATCGTTGTTGTTTTGCTGATTTGTTTTCGTTTTTTCATTGACATTGCAAAAAAAGAGAAATTCATTGAGCGATGAAAAATTATTGTCTAAAACAATAAATCATTTCGTGAACAGCAGTGATTCCCAAACATTTTGAGTCTGTGGCTCCTTTAGAAGCTCTACAAACATCTCCAAAAGTTAATGCTTTTGAAATCAAAGTTCATGCAAACCTTCTAAAGATCTCAAAATGATTTGTTAGATATAAGTGCTTGTCGTTAAATAACATAGTTTTTTTTTAATAAATACAAAGTTTAAAATGTAAATAATGTAAAAAAAGAAAAGATTTCGGCTCTGTTATGCCCTTCGGCGCCAAGCCTGCGAAATAAACGAGATAAGTAAAAAAAAGTGACGTTACCATATGTAATGCAAAGATAATGTTATGATTCAATGGAGTAGTCTACCAAACATCTTTTATCGTAGACTAAGCCTTTGTTTGCTATATTGGGGTGCATTTTGTGAGTACAGAGATTGAGACAAAATTGTGTATCAATATCATATGTATCAATACCAACGTCAATGACTCATATGTTTATGAACCAGTAATAATGATTTAGTATCAATCGATCACAAATTTATCTACGCATCAATAGTAATCATAAAGTTTTAGGCACATCTATTATTCATTTTACTTTGAGGTTTTCTTGATAAAATAGATACAAACTTAGCAGGATAAACTGTAGATATTGTTGTACAATATAAGCCTTATAAGAAATCTGAAAATGGACTATATCAGAAACTCAAGCAAACCTTGCAAAACATGGTATTTATTGACATTTCATAGAACATTCTGGCATCTCTGGAGAAACTTATCGGCCGTGGGATGAATTCGTTAAAAAATTCACTTTCTGAAAACCTTGTCACATATCTGTCATGTAGCTTCGCAGAAATCTATCAATGATCACTATTACAATCTACCAACCTACAATTGTAATTGACAAGGATTAGGCAGCAAATATTTCAAAAATTTCTTATGATTATCTCTGGAAACGATCCAAATTTCACTTTCAACTTCACACTGCAGAAGCTAAGAAATATTGTTAGAACGACGGCGTGCAGAATGATTTCTCGTGTGCAATCTCCTATCGATACAACGACATAAAAAGTAGAGTTTAGCAATAATTACGTAGTTTTACAACTAAGTTAATTTTCAATAACATTTGATACATCGAATGCTTTCTTGTAACAAACTTAGTATGAGATATATTCATCAATTAAGAAAAACGGAACTTCTTCATAATCACTTCGCGGACTTCCTGAAAAGTCGTCACGGCCCCCGGTTGGGAAACCCTGGCGTACAGTTAGACCACCACTCAACGACTACCCAGCCGAAAATAATTTAGACATCAGACCTGAACCGTTATCGACCGTCCTGTCCGGTGAAATCAGTGTGCAATCTTTGACACATGGATAGGTGCAGAAAAAAAAACGCAATTCACCGTGCCGTCCATTGATTTTCCCAACATTCCCCTGAGTATATGTACTCAAATTAATGAACTGAAACTGCGTTCAACAGGCGTATCTCGTCGTTGCTTTGCGCTGCATTTTCGAATCGCATATCTTCATCGGATGCACCTCCTAAAGTTTGCTGATGCATTGCAATTGTACGTCTACTTACTTTTGGCGGTTCTTCTGCCCTTACACATGTTGTCATACTGTCCACATCCAGAGCCAAGATCGGGTTGTACAAGTCTCTTTTCTTTTGCCCATGAATCGCTGCTTTCCTTATTGGTGCGATGTCGCGTGAAAAAGTCGCTGAATTGAACTGTTTGGCTGGTTGCTTTCTGATCGATCCTTTTCGAAAACGGAATGCAATTCAATTCATTCGGCGTGCCGAGAGCTTGCGCTTGCCAATGGTTGCAAATAAATATTTATTCAATTGATTTGCTATAAATGATTTTACACCACGATACGTCTGTTTTTCCCTCAGCCGAGAATATTGTACTGTCCACGCCAGCACACAACATCAATCGCGTCTCGAGATGCGAGCATTCAGATGTTGTCCTACCGGTATGCAATTGTATAAATTATGTATTGCGCACGCATCCCCGGACCACTGCTGATCGAACCGTTTGTGGGTAGAGGCCAGCTTCTTTCATGGAGTGCCTAGTGATGAAGATCAGTGAAGTCGATTGACTTTTATTACTTAATTAAATGCGCTGTGCGAGTTGCTCGTGTGAAAATTACGCCAATTTGCATTTAGATACCTGAGACTGGTTCACGAGGCATGCGTCACAATTTTAAACTTGATTTGTATTAAATATATACATACAAGTTGTTTGTCATAGACATCGTATAAATCGCTATCCAATACAGAGTTGGATCATTCAATGTGCTTAGATGTTCACATTTGTATTCACGCAAAGCTAACCGTCGATTTAAGTTCTCAAGTTTAAGTCAACTTATGGGGCTGTATTGAAAACAAATTAGCAACATTGTTCTCTGGTTGTGACTACACAGCAAAAAAAAATCTCAAATTTACATGTACGTAAACTTTTATGATTGTCATGTACAAGAATTTATAACTGAATATTCAACATTAAATAATGTCAATTGCCTCATTGCATTCAGGAATGCTTGTAATCTTTAGTGAAACTAAAACATTTCACGATCTTGTATCCAACATTCGCCAATATAGCATGCTCTCTTGCACCTTTAATGAGAAATTGCAATCAAGAATGCTCGGTTTACACGATTCTACGCTGAAAAATTTGTCAAAAATAATACACATGGATGGATTGACGGTTCGCTCATTTCTTTATGATTAAATTTTTAGCGTAAAGTCGTGTAAACCATGCGGTTTCGCTTTCAACATTCTTTGAAAGAAGACGTTTTGCATACATTTTTTAGGATTTTGTTAGCAATGTTGGGTATAATAGCAGGGTTTGTAGGATTTATCATTGAATAATTCATTACTTATGGCTTTACGTGATTGAAGCTAGAATTGCGTGTCATGTGATTCTAAGTTTTGGTGTGTGTATATATAGTTTTTAAGATAGAACAATAAGTGTCTATAAAAGTTGGCTTTAAAATAGATGGAGATAATTTCCCCAAAACGTGATTTTCTTACTATTGCCGATCAATTCATCAATTAGGCGGTATCCATTTATTACGTAACGCTAAAATTGAAAACTTTTGACCCCCTCCATAACGCTTTTTGTATGATGTTTTTAAATTTTGGTATGTGCCGTAACGCTTGGGCCTACTCCCCTCTCCCCATAGAGCGTTACGTAATTTGTGGACGGCGCCTTAAAACAAATTTAATACGAGCATGAGGATGACCATGATCAACCGCCCACAGTTTCAATTCCGTTATTGAAAGTACAGTTTCAAACAAGCACAAGGAACTACCGGATACTACTTGGGATTAGTATTCCCTCCGTGCGAAAGTATTGGAGTTCTCATTTTTTGTACTTAGCAATACCGGCGCCGACTGCGTCCGAATACAGGTCAAATTGAAATGGGGAGGAATTTATGACATGTTACTCGCTTTACGAAAGCCGTGGAGTCATCAATTCAAGAAGTCATCTATCCGTCTCTAAAGAAAAAGTCGACACTTGTCGTGTGGAACCATTTAATGATCTTCATTGTTTTAAATAAACAAAAATTAAATAAGATATAAAAAGTTTTGCAAAGAGTTGCAAACAACTTTTTTTTTTCAATTACTAATATTGTCATGATAGTTTGATTATTTCTAGGATCATCAATTAGATTTTTTACAACATTTTTGCTATTACGTAAAATGCCGTTTTAGTTGGATTGTTTCTAGGAGCACGATCAAAATTTAAAAGAGAATCCACAAGATCATCCATCCGTACAAACAAATCGGTACTTGCAATCAGTAAGGCATTAATGCAGCAGTATCTATGACCATAAACAAGAATGTCACAATTTTTTTCGCTTCATTCAAATCGAAATTTATCTATATTTTTAATTCGTGAACGGACCAACTCAACCACCGCCTCTACGTTCACTGATCGAGCTGACTCCAAATCAGAATTGCACTCCTATACGGATACGGATCACCGAATGGATATTAAATCGACAGCTTGTTGACAACGTCATTGTGTAACGATGGATTATGTATGAAGCGATATTGATATTCAATTGATCGCTCCAAAAACAGTACAGAAAAGTGCTACTTTTCTGCACTGTTTTTTTGTTGGGAGACGGACCTGGTTAGTGCTTAGAACACACGCTTCTCACGCCGAGCACCTGGAAACAAATCCCATCCCCGAGATAGTCAATGACGTTATAGTGACGACTTCTTTCGGAAGGGAAGTGAAGCCGTTGGTCCCGAAATGACAAAGCCAATGCATTGGTAGGAATGACAAAAAATGTATACCAAATTGATCTGTCTCAAAGTGTAATTTCCAATACAAGACACAATTTTGAAGAGTCTCGAATTTATTAAATGTTTGGATATTGAACTTTTTTTCTTCTTTCAATGCAGTTAAGGCCGCTCTGAAACTTAAACTACTAAAACTAAAACTCGAGATTTACTTCTGCAAAATTTTGATGGAAAATGTTAGAGCGAGACAAAACGCAAAATAACACGATCTCCCGTGTCACCTTAAGTGAAATGACTGACTATTGAACGCTGCAACCCACTTCACGCCCAGCGCAATGTTCAAATATAAATGTTCAAAATAAATTGGCATGCATAAACCAATAGAAAATTATCGGTATCAACACTGATAAAATCTTTGCAATGCCAAACATTTGTTTAAATTTTTAACAGCATTTAACAGCGCGAGCTAAAAACAAAGAAACTTAGATCGGTACTGACATAATTTGGACCTGACTTTTGTTGTAAACTTCTTGTCAATATCTTTGTATGTATTGGCGGAATTGAAAAAAAAAATCGAATTCTCGAACAGTTGACTGAATCCTCTTGAATTTATCAGCAGGATTCATGGTTGACTGATATCTGTATTGGTTGGTCTACATAGAAGATTCTGATCGAATATCACACAAGGTATTCGGAACGATCGATAATTTGCTCCTAATAAGCCCATAAGCAAATTTCTTCCAATGTAATAGATATCTAACAATTTATTCGAAAGAATTAGACAAAAAGTTTAGATCTTCATAGATTTCTGATGAAACTCTAGCATAAATGTATTAAATATTGCGAGTTTTTTTTGATGATTTAAAAATTCATGATAAGCTTCTTTAAATACTTGTTGAATAAATTATTATTCATTGGAATCTGCTCAAGTACCTGACCTGCAAGATTGGTTGTAGGAATTCGGTGAAATGAATAGGGTCGATGTAACAATAGCCGCATAGCTAAGAACAAATATTCATATAAAATCGAAAAATGACGCTAGCGTCATTATTTTTACATAATCTGAGAGCTTTTATCTTGGTTTTGTGGGAAAAATATGAAAACTACGAAAACTCAAATGTTTGTATTTATTATCGCGTGTGCCACTGTAGAAATACATGTGCCAATAGTAGTACTATTTCTAATTTCTGTTCCTATAGTAGAACTAGCATCACGGCATTGGCCAAATACTTATCAATACCGTATTTTTTCAAAACTTTTATATTTTTTTCTACAAAGTGTGGATCAAAAGCTTTCGTTTGATGTAAAAAAGTTCATAATTCATCAATGATTTCGTATAATAAAAAATAGTTTCTCTCAGTAGTGCTACTATAGGAACAATAGGTTTACTATAGGCGCAAGAGAGCTCAAAATTTATGCAAAACTAATTATTTCGATAATTTTTTGAACCAAATCAAGCTGTGCATCAATGGTACTCAGATAAATAGCTCCTGACCTTCATGTCAAAAAATGTTTTGAAAAGATTTATAGCAAAACTGTCGTGAAAAGCCTCTAGTGAGACTATAGGGGACTGTCCACTAAGGGAACACCGACTCTAATGCAGTTTGTTTTTCAGAATTCATAATATCTGTGGTGCATCTGCCAAGTATACTTGTTGAGTCACTCTGAGATATTTGGCAGGTTTTCCTAATCATGTAACAGAATCGTTACTAAACAATTTAGGGAACCTAATAAGATCTCAGGTGGATGTCTGGTAAAGTGTAATTATTTCAGTCGATTCAGTTCGATTCTAGTTTTAAACATTTCAGTTCTGTTTTTAATTGGCGGGAAAAGGAATGGAAGCAGGGTGCTAAACAACGGAATTAAAACTTTGAACTTTGCGAAGCGCACTGCTAATCGAAAACATAATTTAAACGAAAAATTGAAATAATATTAATAATGTTGAAAAAAAAAATATTCAGATAGTGTTGAAAATAATGTTTACTTTGTAAAATACATTACACGGAGATAACAAAATTCCAACAGAAGTTATCTGCAAAACTCAAACAAATTTGATCCATATTTCCATTTAGAGTTTTGTTTTCTACTCAGAAAGAACAATGTTTGGAAAAAATAAGTTGAACCAAAACTAGTTTTATCGTGTTATTCGACGTAGTATGGATAATAGCATGATTTACAAATTAACCTTCATGGTCTTCGAACTACCTGAACTGAAGGAAATCACCACTTGAATGGCTGTCAATATGGCACAAGCATATTTTCATCATCAAGATAGTATAGAAGATGCGAGTAGTTATTTTGAGAATCTCAAAATGTATGGAAAACAGCAGTTTTGTTTTACGAAAACCAAAATAGGGCGTGTCCAAAATATTAAAATGCTTAGAACGCGTAATTGTTGTCATTTTTTTTTCAATCTGGTTAACTATGCAACGAACGGATGTGAGAATAAAGAAAAACTGTGAATAATCTTGGGATCAAACTCTGCCAAATGATGATCTTTTCTGGTTGAAAATTTCCTCGAATTCCTAGAGCAAAAGATATCTTCTGTTCACACAGAACGGAAAAATTTTATCATATTTTCAGATAAATCTAAATCGACAGTTTATAAATTTAAACTTGTGCTCCAAACGGATATGAATGTGACAATTTGATAAAATGTACACGATTGTGTTTTATTTGAGAATATACGGATAAAAATCTGATCCCCACACCATGATTTACAAATCATGAAATTCATAAATTGGTTAAGTCATAATATCAGGATCACAAATCATGGTTCCTGGAGTCATAAGCATGATTCCTCATAAGCGTAACATCCAGTGTGAAAACACTAAGCGGCGCACTTTGCTTCATCCCATTCGCATCGATCCCACTTAATTCAAGATGACGAAGCGGTTGAGTGGTAGAGTACGTAGCTTACAATCGCAAGGTTCTTGGCTCGAATCTCAATGTATGCTTTTTTATTTTTTGATTTATTTCGTTGATCATAAACGGATGCGCGACTCAGCATTTTTGACATTTGAATCATGATTCCGAGCAATCAGCTACAAAAACCTAACGCGTGTGTTACGTTACGGCAATCTGACTCATGATATCATGAGTCCAAATCATTTTCATAAGACGAAAACACGCTGGAATCATGATATCATGAGTCATAATCTTGTTTTTGGATTCTGATTTCTACCCGTGTACGATAATATCTCGGAAAAATAATCTATTTTTATCAGGCGTATTCATGGTTTAACGCTTTAGAGAAAATGTTTCAGAATGTTTTGAATTATTCTTACAAAAACATACGTGTTTAGTTGTTTAATTCAATTTCAATCAAAATTTAATTATTCAAGCGACATGCTTCAAAACCCCCCTCAGGAGTAAAACAGATCCAATTTTGTGCAGGTCAGTTAAAAAAATATCAAAGAGTTGAGCCTGATATGGAAAAAAACGAAGATTTCCCACAGTTGAGAACATAATCTAATTTGAATATCTATTCCTCTGGGAAAGGTAACGAAGAGGCAGCATATCGAGAATCGTCTTATCCCCTAGAGTTTTCGGACACCAATTTCATTACACAATTTAGGATTCCTTATAATATCGTGATTATTTCGATTTTATATCATCTCCAACAATGGGTCAGTTGGTTAGAAGGATCAACTATCCAATAACAAAGCTGACTATGTCTAATTTGATACGAAATGTCAAGAAGAAAATATATTTATAATCTCTGTATAGAATAGGGTCGTTTTTTAACCTTAACATTTACATATTTTGAGCATTGTTTGTATGTTTCATAACAATAATTTCTCATATTTTACTTTTTTTTCTGTGTTTTGTATGTTAACCCAAATTTAACAAGCAAAAGATATCTTCTGATCACACAAAACGGACAAATTGTATCAAATTATCAGATAAACCAAAATCGACAGTTTGTAAATTCAAACTTGTGCTCCAACTGAATATGAATGTGACAATTTGATAAAATTTACACGATTTTGTTTTATTTAAAACTACGAGTAATATCTAGGAAAAATAATGTATTTTTATTAGGCGTATTCATGGTATTGGAGAAAGGGTTTTAGAATGTTTTGAATTATTCTTACAAAAAAAACATACGTGTTTATGTTTATGTTGTTTAATTCAATTTCAATCAAAATTTGATGTTTCAAGCGAAAAATTTGATGTTTCAAGCGCAAAATTTGATGTTTCAAGCGAAATTCGGAATCAAGCAATGATTCCGAATTAGAAACAGCAACTACTATTGGATAGATATGTATTACTTTTCTGAGCCTTAAAAGCATATGTAGGTTAAGGAAAAGAAGTTTAAATAAATGGAAGAAAGTATCTAGAATCTAACTAGCATTTTTTTAGAATCTTTCAAAATCACTCACATGATGTGTTAGTCCAGATGATCTTTATTTTATATGATTTGTATTCATTGTGAAGGGTTATTTTGTTGAAAGAAAGCTTTTCCATTTTTGCCTTTTAAAACAGTAAGGTTGAAGGAAGTCAATCAATGAAGTTACAATTTACCGGCAAATTACAAGGCAAGACCATGATCATTAGTCGAACCTAATGAACATGATATTGCCTTGTAGTCGAACGTCTTACCACAATGATAAGAAGAACCTCCCCACAATCCAAAATTGTGCCAGCAACAGTAACGTCACAAGCACTGAAAATGATGGAAGAAACAATATTCCTATGCATCTAAAAAAAACAATCCTCAAATTTTGCCTGCACTAACCCTACCTCCAAAGCTAGATAATCACCGTCGCCAAAACATGATGCCATAACCATGGTGTTGTTATGCTGCTAGTAGTAATGGCTGTCTCTCGCACCGTTTACAAATCCATCGCTTCAATGGATGCCACCGCTTAGCTAGAAAGAGAACGCAGTGCTGTATGCCCTAGCGAATATGAGAATGAGCAAGAGAGTGCGAGGGGAAGATATTATTTATAGCTACGCCCATCCATCAATCCGAGCAGCTCGAAATGAGTGTAAACACCCTGGCGAATTGAGGCACCGGACGAAACGGCGAAAAAACATATTCCGAACGAACGGATACTCAACTGGTTGCTTAGTACCTTGTTTGACTTAAGTTTTTGAAATGGAGCTTTTATCAGCTGATCGAAAGTGATAACAAGATGTTTTAGAAAAGCAAATTAAGGTGCAATTAACATTTTCTGTGATGATCAAAAATAGTTATCTATTTCGAATGACGTTGTATTCAGAAGAGCACCGAATAAACACACCTATCTTTCGTTTCGAACAGAAATAAAAACTTTGCATGAGTGTATGTATGTGTGTGTAAACTAAAGCGTTGAAAGCTTTTCCTGTAATCCCTCTGCCATCTACTATCGACTAGTGCAAAGTATGTGAAAACTGAGGGGTGATCAAATGCGGAAGGTTTGATTAGTGATATGAAATATGAAAATATAGATATTTTAACACGATTTCTTAAGGATATAAATGTAATAAGTCATTTTTTTTCATTATAATTGTTGCTATTAAAATTATTAATTTTAAAATTTTCCAAATAAAAGGACACATTGAAAGACCTCTGGTTATTATTTTTGAAGTTCATAAAGCATTAATAGATGGTACTGTACCTGCTGTCATCAAAATCCTAATGGACTGGAGATAATTTTTCAGTTTAAATTTAATGCAGTTCTCCCACTTAGGGCATCTTCAGCAGCATTACAAAACGTATGACGATTTGTAACTCTGTTGAAAATATTTAATCTTTCAGGAAGATTGATTTCTCGCGTAAGTTTTGAAAAGGATCTCTAACATTGGGAGGCTCTACTTCCAATCAAACATCATTGTTTTATACGATCTGCTCCGTAAGTTTGTACAAGTCGATTATGTCTTTGATTATATTCATTCATTGGGGTTTCCCTGTGATGGCATCCCGTGATGAAGTCATAAATGGCCTTCCAATAAGAGTCCTCTCAATGTCTTATTAGCTCTACACTTCGCCTTGGTTAGCTGTGTCCGTTTTACTCATGAACAAGCTTCAGAGCTTTCCAACCGTTGCCACATTTCCGGAGTTTGCCATTTCCTTCTTTCGCAGCTTTTCTGCCATTCTTTATGAACCATTTGCAGTCAACCAAGCGTTAGTTGCCGTGCTTGAGCTTGGGTTCTCACAATAGGCTACATTTAGGAGTTTATTTTTTTCTTTTTTATCGTTTTAGGATTTCTCATTAACGGCATATATTAAGCTTTTCGATTGGTTCGGTACTGAAGGAAAATTTTACTGACAATGATTTTCTACTCGTTCAAAATCATAATAAGCCTTTTAACTGTACTTTTGAACTCATAATCAGCGTTTTAATTAAATACAACTAGTCCACTTGGAAGTAAAACATGTTTTTCTTATAACATAATGTAACCATCATAAGTGAATTGAGTTTTAGTCGAAAGATTTTTGAGATGTTAGCGTAATACAGTATTGGACAACATATTCGCAACTTAAAATAAACTTTACTTTATATGAGTTATAAATCGATCTAATAAAGTATTCATGTTATACATAAAATTGTTAAAAATTGAGTGATATAAACATGTTTTGACTTTTTAAGTATATTCAATGTCGACAATAACAAGCCCATTCAAGTCATTGAATAATTTGCATTTCACTTTCTTAGTGAAGGAAATCGAAACAGTTGTAAATTCATTGTACAACACTGTTTAAAGTTTGTAGGTTAGCCGTTATGAGGAGACATATTTTTTATCGATGTACATTGATTCAATTTACAGTGCGTTGAAAAAAAAACTCCCCCAAATTGTCCAAATGAACCAACGAAGTACTCAAGTAGTACCTTACTTTATAAAACATACAGTTGCAGATTTTTAGTTTTTATAGACATTTATATTGTCCTAATTCATATTGCAAGGTACACTTATGCAAATAGGGGCAGTATATTGATAATTAATTTGATCCAATCTAAAGGGCTCGCTCTTAAAAAAATTCGTTTGAAACGGAAAATGTTGAAAGTTTTATATGTTTAAAACAAGTATTGGCACCCATCGCTCGAAACTGTATCTGAAAGTTTAAAACGATTTTTTTATTAAGCTGCTCAATCAGCTGTTACCCATGTAATAAATGATCGATAATATTGAAAATGTCGTTACTTACTTAAATCATGAGCATTGAAGCCAAATTTGCACGTCAATCTCTTACAAGTCTTTTGCTCTTTGAGTTATTTAAAAATAAAAATCATCTTGAACTGTGGAATTCGCCTGAAGGTAGGCAATTTCCTTAGAAAACTCTGAATTCTTCAAAATTAGTTATTAATTTTGCTTAACACTTCAGTCGTTGCGCTGTTGTATTTTGTACAACACTAGTGAAAAAAAAACTCGCTTTTCGTGCACAAACGCAGCGGGGTGGTTCTGACGGCGACAAACCGTGCGACGGCTGGAAGGTTATTTTTCAAACATACATTTTTTCACGAGCTCGACTGTGCGAATCTCGGTTTCCCAATTTTAACTGAGACTCAGCTAACAAATTGTCCGGTTGCTTAGCAACGAAGCACGATTTACTGATACTCGGCATTTATATCCTGAAATCCCAGAAAATTTGTTTGCCAACTTCTCGGCTGTGCAAATCTCGATAAAAATTAGCCGAGATTCGGCATTCTAAATTAAGTGTGGTACCATACTTATGAAAGTTTTGACGTTTTCAGCAATGCCGAGTTTAGTAACAGCTGTATTTCTCTTGCTCATATCGTTCGCAGAACTTATGTGAGACATAAATCTTCGGTAGCGTTATCCATTATCATATAAATCATCGCTTAAAAATTTACGCATGGACAAAACTAAATTTTCGAAAAAACCTCAATTTTTATAACTTTATGAACATTAGAAAAAGAAGCACCATTTACTTTTTTTCATTTATTTTTTATTGAACAAAAACGATGCGAGCGCTGCGGGTGGTGAGTTGATGACCTACAATATATCTGAATCGACCGTTAAAAAGTGGTCGATGGACGATGTCGAGAGTTTGACGTCTGTTTGTCTGTGGTTATGCTTTTATGGGTAGTAAATTCCTGTAAATTTTTCATCGAAATTGACTAATTTATAACAATTTTGAATAGAAAATCTTGAACCGTTGCAAATGTATTGGCCAATACTGTAAGTTTAGGTCAAATTTAATAAAATTGCGTCAAAAAAGATTCGCCAAGGGTCAGCACAGAACAACAGAAAACGCAATGGACCGTACCGTGCGGTACAACGATGATTTACAGAAATGTTTTGCAAAATGGGTTCACCTCGGAGAAGTGTTTGGTGTACAGAAGAAGTTACCAAGCTTCATGCGTTTTCTTATAAGTACTACCACTTGCAAAACAAGTTTTACTGGTTCAGCCGACAACCGGTGCCATCGTCCGAAGCTCGACTCAGGCGTGGATGATGCGCACATGAACATTCATTTTTCAATCGCTACCCAGCTTCACATGCAGCTCGATTCATGATGACGAGTTAAGGAGTGTCCCGCTAATGGACTCCTCTCGGTGCTCGGAGTCGTAAATTACTTTGCGATTCCTGCGGACGGGTGTAACTTTATTAAAATGTAATTAAAAATAGCTTAGATGTCTATTATCACATGGGGGATTCGTTACTACTTACTGTGTGATACATTCAGTGTGATTTTTCAAAGATTATTATAGGCACTAACTATTACTATTCAAAATTCCCATCATATTGAACAAAGGGCCGATTTTGAAACTACGAAATTCACATCAACAGATTTACTTTTTCACTTTCAAAAACTCTTCATATGAGTATTGAATTGTAGTGCAATGAGTTGAACATTAACACGCTCAAATCAATATCAAACCTTTTGTGTTTGACATTTTTCCATCAGAGTTGTTCTGTGTTCGCATGGTGTCATCATTTGCTGCGAAAACTAAACTCTCATTCCTTGCTCGTCATCGACCACTTCGTAAAGCCCACGCTTGCCGGCGTTTCCGAAATAAAAATGTTATAAATTAATCAAATCAAATGGCAAATATTCACACCATTTAGCAGGAATTCAATCCAGATAACATTTCCATTGCACTATGTTGGTGCTCTATTGTTACCATAACCGGTGGCGACCAAGGTGTGAATAAATATGTATGTTGATGTGATATGGGTGATGGTAGTCATACCCAATGTTCAGCTCCAGTGAATCCGTCCATTGCCGCTTATGCCGCCTTCGCAGCCAGGATTGCAAATCTTCTTGGTGAAACGATGGAATTTGCTCAGAAACTTTCAAATACAAATCCAGCATCAACATCGTCACCACTATCGTCATTGGAACGATCATTGTTGTCGTAGTCGTTATGCTTGGCTGTGGGATGGCACACAATGGGCTTGATTCGATGGAAAATGGTCAAAACAAGATTCGTTGCCAAAAACATTGTTTGCTTCAATGCTTGTGCTGTGGCAATACAATACACTAGTATTTTCAAGAGTGAGTGAAATTCAGTTCACAGAAATGTGGCTTGATATATTATAAGCCTCAAAGTTCTATTAAAGCTATTACTTCGAACCTTTGCCCGCATGACAGTAATTGTGTTCGCCTGAAACCTTTCCCAATGTGCAGTCAACCCCGGACAATATATGATGATTTAGCAGCGTCAAAACCAAACCTATTATTGTGTTGTTCCTTGCATTGCGGAGAATCTGATGACGACGGGAAAATGCTCCATTCGAGTTATTCTATTGTATGGTCGGTCCCGAAAACTCGGCTGAAGGAAACAATTTTCATGCTTTCCACCACCCAAGCCACCCTCTGCGACTGCAAATGTTTGTGTGAGCATTGAGCAGAACAGGTTGCAGCAACCTGGCAGCATTTCTTCCATAGGGTAAACGTCCGGCTGTGATGATGGCGTGCTGGTTGAACCGAAGAAGGAAGATTAACCCTATAGGAGCTCCAGACTCATACCTAGACCAGCTTGTTTGCGGTTCATTGTGTGCTTGCGCATAGTATTCTTGGGTGGAAGCAACTCGCTTTAAATTCAATTAAATTTAATTAAATCAAATGATGAATGTGGTTCCAGAGCAAACCGATGAAGTAATGTCCTCAGCAAATTCTCTTCTCCTCCACTAAACTACTAAAACCACTCGATGGCGACTGGAATGCCAGTGACAGCTAATCCCTGAAGACAAATACAAGAAATATGATGAGAGAAAGAGAAGGAGATTTTTAGTTTTGATAACATTGCCATACGGGTTGATCCGGATAGACAGTGCAGTGTGAGAAGAAGGAAGATTCGATCCTATTGTTTTGAACATAATCAGAAACGATTAATGTTGATTTATGACTTACCGCGCGTTTGTCAAGCAGTCAAACATGCGTGACCTCAACTAACCAGCAAACAGTACAAAACTCAATATGCTTTCTCTCGCATCCAACGTAAATACGAACTCAACTGGCAAAGGTCAACAGTTGTTAAAAAAATATCCACCAAATCCTCAGCCATACCGTCTGGGTGAGCGTTCGATGCCAAGAAAATACCATTGGAGACGAGAGCATTTCGATGATGGTCAACCACTTTGTGCAGAACCGGGGAACAAGTATTTCATAATTCATAAACCCATTCGCCAAGAGCAAGTCAGCGAAACGCAGAATAATTAATAGCTTATTTGAAACAACTTCGTTTATTTCTTGTTCTACAGTCATCGTCGCCGACGTCCTCCGTAAGTATCAACCAACACAGAATTTTTGCGCAATGGATTCGGTCTTCATGGGTAGGTGACGTGTCCTCTCTGGATTATCTCCTCCTACTTCCTCTTAGCATCTTTTTGAGACTTTTTGTTCTGATACTCAGCTACTCTCGGAGGATTAACACCGAGACATAAAAATTAATTACGTTTGGCAACAGAAGTTGTTTTTCACCGCTTCAAAAAGACAGAGATACGTTTCGTTGATTCCCTCTGCAAAAAAAAATAGCAAAACAAAAGTATAACCAAGACACGTCGGCGGACTAAGAAAATAGTGAAATGGCAATTGTTGGACAAAAAGTTCCTTATACCCAAGATGCCATTCTGCTGTTGTGTTTACAAGCCGAAAGATCTGCTTGCTAATTTATCATGGTGGTAATAATCTTGCTGCTTCTCACCAATGGATTTTCCATCGGTAGACGCGCGGAGAATTTTCCGCCGCCGACGATCGCTGATGCGATCTTACTTTCGGAAAAGCGCCAAGAACGATTTTCGCGCACTTGAGCATCGACTAATTATGATTACACGCTTTGCGCAGATCACGACGACCGCATCTCTTCTGACACTCACAGTCTCACGTGGGTAACTAATTTTGAAAATGGCATGAAATCAAATTATTCATTTTCAAAATAAACCGGCAGACTTTCCGCTGATGGTATTTTCTGAAAAACTTTGACACACCGGAACGTCTGCCTGCGCTGCAACGAGAAGCACTGCACTGGGACTCTAGCTCTTTGACATTGGATGTGTAGGATGGCGGTACTTTTCTCACATCTTGCGCTCATCTCTTTGTGCCATTCGAATGTTTATAATTCATTTTGGCAGAAAACATGCGAAAGTTTTGTAAATGTGTCGTCTTTCGAAAATGAGCAAAGCTGCTCTGAGGATATCAACTTTTTCGTGATGTATGTCTGGTGAAAAGTGAAATTCAAGAGTCAAATTATAATTATCATGAATTTTGACCCTAGGAGAATTTATCACAAAAAAAGGAATCTTTTTTTTATCGTCAACACATAATCAAAGACAAAGAAAAATCTTAACATTTTTTGACACATGTCACATCTGACACACAAGTATAAGTAAAACTTCGCATTCCTATCAACTAACTGAGATCGAGCATGATGATGAACATTAGACTGATGCAAATTTTGAAGTTTTTGCTCCCCTATGCTTAAACGATGTCAATTATGATGAAAATGATCCTCCCAAAGTTTGAAGTGATTCGGAAGAAATTTGATTGTGCACACGCCATTTGAAGTTTATATGGAGATTACTATGGAAAACGCCAATCTTTTGGGTTCAGCCCTCTATCTCTTCGTCATAACATTTTATAGAAAAGTGATCACACTCATCTCATGTGAAAACTTCCCAGCTACAACTTTGCCGAAGATCATATTTTGATGGGACGTAAGGATAATTTGTTATTATTGATAACAAAGTCTAAATCATGCTGAGATGATCATTCAACTACTTTCATTGCAACACTGCTTTTTTGCTGTAGAACATAGTAGCCTGGATTACTTTGATCTATTCTTCCCGCCAGGAGTACCACTGTTGCCTGCCGAACAGTTGGTGAAGCATGCTACATGCAAACCAAGTTTATGATGATGAATAACAATTTATCCTGACGTCCAATCAAAAAGTGGTCTTCGGCAAAGTTGTTGCTGGGAAGTTTTCAAATGAGGTGAGTGTGTTCACTTTTCTATAAAATGTTATGACGAAGAGATAGAGGGCTGAACACAAAAGATTGGCGTTTTCCATAGTAATCTCCATATAAACTTCAAATGGCGTGTGCACAGTCAAATTTCTTCCGAATCACTTCAAACTTTGGAAGGATGCTATTTACCATAATAAAAATCGTTTGAGCATAGGGGAGCTAAAATTTCAAAATTTGCATCACTCTAATGAACATTGATGACTGTAAAATTTGAAGTTAGTGCTCCCGTGCTTTAACGGAACAATCGAACTCACACAGAGATCTAATGAATTGGAGTGGGATTAGCTATCCATTTTGAATGTGCACAAATCGGGTGCCTTACGTTTGAAAGCCAATGAAGAAAGTACTTTTACTTTACATGACTTACAGCTAACCGGTCAATTATGTTTTGAGTTTCTGAATAACTGTATTACTTTTCATTTCATCCTACGTGCTAATATAGTGTCGGTGCATAGTCAGCATGCCTTATGAATCCAAAAGATACAATCGAAATTCCAGTAGTGACTTAGGCTATTGAATAAACTAAGAAATCTACCAATGTATATTTCTATATATTACGTTGATATTACTTAGAGCAGAATATGAAATCCTGCTTCATTGACAAATATTGCGGCTTAAAGATATTTTATGTAAAAATTATTAACAGAGCAATTCTTAATAAAACGATTATCTAAATCCTTTTGTTCTATGTAATAAAAGTGCTCATATGATTCAAGTATGTATCAATACTATTGGTTCGATATTTTCTTGGTATTAACACTTTCTTCTAATACTACTTTTAAGTAAAAGTATCGATGGTATCGTTTCATCCCTCTCTACACCAGATACCTGTTATCATACCTTTACAAATATTACTTCAGGGCGTGGTCTTACAGTTGACGTAAAATCCAAAATCGTTCATAAAACATTAAAAACACCAACATTATTGCTGGGATTTTCGACAGCAAAGTGGAAGGCTCGTTCCTTAAATACTTTGGATACTCATTCGAGGGTACCAACATTTTGATGAATACTCCGAGGAGATTGAAAAAAAAACAAAAGAGCACTCATCATAATACAAACGTTTGGAAACCTAAGACCTTGATCAAACGACGGTGCATGAAAATTCGCCTTCTTTCGCCAAAATCACACATGCATAAAATGATCTCCCAGCAACGAAAAACTCCACCAGAAAAATTTGACACACATATTCTGCAGTATATCGCATCCCATCAGAATGATCAGACGTCTAATCCGCATTTTTTGTTCTACTGTTACAGGATAATTTTACAACCGACCAGAACCGTACTGATATCGAACTGGCCCAGCATCGATGAATCGTGATCCGACTTGAGAGCAGCTTTTCTTAGTTCTTGGTTTCAACGGCATTTTGTCATTTTGGATTAATCGCAGCGAACACCACCGACCATCGCCTGTACATCACATCCCGACATACAATTCCATCTGCTGGCTAGAGGATATCAAAGTGTGTGTATAAGTGTGTGTGTATGTGAGCAAGTTTTGAATTGCGCTTCATTTGAGTCAGAGTGCTGGATGAGAAAAAAAAATCATTACGATTTGTTGTGTTTTGCCATACCAATTAAAGTGAAAGCAAAAGTTGCTCGAAGCATCATAGTATTCATCATCACCGTTATATAAAATATCATCCTCACGAAAATTCACGCATGCCAGGCATCAAATCGTCAAGAAAAGTCAATACACAATAAGAAAAGCTTTTGTGATAGTTTTACAAATTAAGTCTACTAAATAGATAAGGAAATAGTAAAAGTATTAAGTGAAAGTGTGAAATTTCAAAACGGTACCAGTGAAGCAACCACCGGCATACGACCACGTATTATTCAAATCGTATTAAATTCATGAATTTGACACGCTATTCATCGATCGCATACGAGACAGATGATTGATCACTAATCTCCTCGATAGATCTGGAGCTGAGTGTTGATTTTGGAGCATCCTTGTCAGCTTTTCCAACAACAAATCTGCACACCGATAGCTAAGCTTAAGCGCCCAAACCAAACCTTTCAAAATGACAATGAGTACAAATAATTGTGAAAGTATGACGTCATACTTTACAAATTCCTATATGAATTCAGACATGCACGGCCATTATCCTGGGACCGGTGTGGATGGTTTGGATACCAGTCAACAGATGTACCACCACAGTCAAAGCCACGCCAGCCAGGGAAACATGCCTCCGTATCCACGATTTCCGCCCTACGACCGGATGGGTTACTATCAGCAAAATATGGACCCTGCCGGATATGCAAGAGCCGATAGCCCTTCAAGTCAGGTGGGTGGAGTGATACCTCAGCAAACGAATGGCAATCCTTTACAGCAAACGCAAGTACAACCTCAACAGCAGCAACCGATTGTTTATGCTAGCTGTAAATTGCAGGCCGCGGTAGGAAATGGCCCAAACGGACTTGGAACCTACGGTGCTGAAAATGGATCCCCTCCATTGGAGCAGATGGGCCATCATATGAACACCGCACAAATGACAATACCTCAGCATCACATGGGACACGCACAGAGTCAGGTAAACGTGAACAAAACTCAAAAAAGCTATAGATAATACCGTTGATATTAGGATTGTTTTCCTCCCGATCAGGTGCACCAGAATCCACAGCATATGGGCATGTACACTAATACGGGTGGTGGTCCGCCTGGTGTTGTACCCCAGCAACCACCAAATATGATGCACCAACAACCTCCACAGCTACACCAAGGACAACAACCACCGCCAAACAGTCAAAATTCCAACTCGGGCCTTCAGTCGCCACTCTACCCATGGATGCGGAGTCAGTTCGGTGAGTTTTGCTTTTAAGCGCCATACAAGATTAACGGCTATCAATTTATTATGCCACATCACTTGGCACGGCGTTATTAGTCATTAGAATTCCACAACAATACTTTGAATTAGAGGAGAGCGAAAATTACTTAAGGTTACACACTGCACACTCTCTATTCAGTCGAAGCGAACGGAAACGACGACGCACCGACGAAAAAAAAGGAAAATTTGATCTTAATTAATAATTGTTTTTCTTTTCCACGGCCTTTTCTACTTTCTTTGGTGCTCGGCGGTTGCGGTCACGTTACCGGATGCCTAGGGAAACTGTAGTTGCGGTTCAATTTAGTTTAGAAGACGATATCATATTTTAAACTATATCGAAATCTCACTGTCGTTCGACAGTTATTTTTGGGGTTTAATTGGTTCATATTCATGAAATTTTTGCTCATGGAATATCTGTTCTCAAGATTATGTTTGGTGTCGATTTCGGTTTTATATTATGATGTTATTATGGGATAACTGTGCTATTAGAGAGCGTGTCGGCTTTAAAAGAGGGGTTACTTTTATTATTATTGTTCCATACAGAAAAACAACGAGCCTTCCCGAGCCGGATTGTTAAATTTTCTATCTTGCAATACAACATACTCCAGTTCTTGGCATTTATACAAATTCTCTGAAATGGTTCTAATAATAAAACATATCCAAACATAGCCTATTTTAAGAGATAATGATGTTTTCGATCGACATATAATTTTCGTTACTGGAAATCGATCTTCACACTTTTAAATAATATTTATAAATACTAGTTTTCTTTATATATTTTTTTCTTCTTGATCATCACTCTTTTTAGCTTCTTTTGATTGAAATATTTTAACAAAAGTTAAGTTGATTTTTAAAGCACGGCAATTTTTGTTTTTGTTTTTTTTTCTCAATAGTAGAAAATAAGCATCAGGATTTGCTTTAGAGCACAGTGGGAGATTCCGTAATTTTAGCGCTTTTTTGCCTTCAACATGCTTCCCAGCGTTTAACAATGTGTTTCAGTAAGTAAATGCGCATCTTTTGATTGAATCAGTATTTTGATCTATTCCTCTAAAAGTGAGATAGAAAATTCATATTTGAGCTTTCAATATACAGCGTTGATATCTTTACAAAAGTTTGTTTTGATTAACTTTGTCGAACATACCCAATTCATGAGCATTGTCATTTTACCATCATCTTATAGTCAAGAACTTGTACTCTCATATGCGTATAATATGGTCGGTGTTCAGACAAACTGAACCAAGTGCTTTTTGAAGGTTTCAGGAAAGTGTATCATAGGCATTCCAAATATAAAAAAAATATTCGCATTATTTGCTGTAACAATAGAACTTATCTGTTTGATGATACATAAGGTTCAAAATAGCATCGAACAAATCATAAATTATGGAGTTGTTAACGTATCTTTAGAACGCCAAAAATCATGTAGTCCGCTCTGTCTGAACACCGACCATATAATCTACATTTTTTTTTTTGCTCTTATATAGTTACAAGCAGGGCCGGATTTACAAATGTGGGGGCCCTTTTCACAGAAAAAAAACATTGATACTTTAAATAGTCTAGATATTTGTAATGTTTTTATAAGGTTTTCATTCCCAGAGTCAAACTATTTTATAACGGTAAAAAGTACTTTAAATCCCGTACGAATAAACCAATTGAAAAGAGTGCTCTGTGAGGCCCAAGCAGGACGGTTCGGTTTTGCGTCGTCCGATAGATTTTGCTCACGGTTTCGCGCGTGTTTTCGTCGCCGGAGTCCTGTTTTGGAGCGTCTTGCTGGGTAGGTATTTGGGAAGCCCCAAGCAAGACGTTTTGATTTCGGGACGTCAAGAAGGTTTGCTGTCAGTGTCAATTTTGTGTTCAGTCGAGAATGGATTACCAACTGGTGAGTCGTTTCATGCTTATGATAACACATTTTTTCTTGAAAGCGTAACTTTTATGTAATATCAAAACAAACTGTGTATGGTTCGTCACTATAAGTGCCGGCATTATGCTTTTTTCTTATACAATTTCAAAATACACATATTTTTTTTCTCTTTTTGACATTATTAAAAATTATCTTTTGAATTGTTCGACATTGTGAATGTTGACGTATTTTTTAAAACTTCTACCATATCGAGACAAAATGCACAGTAATACTTATATGTTATTTTCAAACAAAATATGTATGGTTCGTCACTACAAGTGTCGGCATTATTCCTGTTTCATATAATTTAAAATATATACATGTAATTTTCAGTTTTCGTCATTAATTAAAACGTCTTTTGAATTGTTCGACATTATAGATGTTGACGTATTTTTTAAAGCTTCTACCAAAAACTTCTCGAGACAAAAATACAAAACAAGCTTTAAATATAAGTCGTATATTTCCCCCTTGTCCATGGATCGCATCACCTACCAGAGGTGATTCCCAGATCTTTTCCTCCCTCACTAATAAACACCCTCCCCGTGGTGATTGTGGAGATGCAGAGGTATTCTCGGTCTCTAGAAGCAACAATCATTACACCCTAACATTCCTTCCCCACCCCAACTGACTGTAAGGACTTGGCCGGCGCCGTTATTGATCAATAATATTAGATCTGCCAAAATTGCACTTCGAGAGTAAGCGGAAACTCCCATCCCTTATTCATTTGGATCGTAGTGCAATTCTTACCAGTTCCGATCAATCACGGAGTAGCAACCATTGACATGTACAGTGCGTACGAATAAACCAATTGAAAATTTAAACTAATGTATTCAAATTCAATGTTTTTTGGGGCTTATTCGACAACAACAAAATTCGTTTGATGATTCTCTTCTCATGTACCTTTATTCGCATTATGCCTATTGATGTTGAAAATTCAAGTTGTTGGACAAACAGATTTATTTACAAGTTTTGAGTTGAAGAAATTGCTGTAGTACTGGTAGCAGGTCTATTTCTAGAGACTTCCCAACAAACATTTCCACGGAATAAGAGCTGAATCAATCACTATCAAACATATTTCAGCTGAGTAAACTGTTATTCAGCTACTAATGTTTGTTGGGTAGGTCTCTATTTTGATGAAAGTCTCTGAATAGTCTCTATTTTTAATGGAAGATCTCTAAAGTCTCTATGTTAATCAAAATGCTCTCTAGAGTCTTTTTTTCCTTCATTAGTATTGCTAAGAATCTTGGTGCAAAATTCTACAAACTCCAGAGAAAAAAAAATCATAGACTTGAATGCAGCTTTTCAGCGGAATTTCCTCTCACATGTCTCATGGAAACATTTTCAAGAAATTTTCTAGTGATTTTTCCAGAGATTTCATCTGAAATAATTTCAGGGACTCATACTGGGATCCTTCTAAAATGTTTCTAGAGATTCTACCAATACTCCCAGAAATTGTTCCAGGTAGTTAGTAAAGGATACCTAAAGGACTAACTCCAACAAAACCTTGAGCACTCCAACGATTCACCTCCAGTTATTTCCTCAGGGATTACACCGAGTTTTTTTTCCAAACACTATACTAGGAGTTTCTCCGGTTATTTATTTTACTAATCCTTCAACCGTATACTACAGTTGTTACTAAGGAACTCGATGGAAGAATCACCTGATACAATCATGGAGGACATAGGCCTTCCTAGAAAAATATCTCAAAGAATCTTTGCAGAAATTCCTGGGTAATTTCTAAAGTTATCCTTGTTAATATCCAGGTTATATTCTTGAGATGTCCGAAACAAAATTCTTGGAGAAATTCTTTTGAAAACTTAAAGACACTACACGTTAATGCTTCCAGTGGGTTATTTGCCCACACTTCTTAGCACGATGCGGCTAAATGCCTCGGTGACACCAATCGCACGGCTACGAAGCCCACACTTGGAGGAAGAAGAAATAATAACTGAATCTCCGGAACTACCTATGAATCTTTAGAAAAATACCTAAATTCGCACGAATTTCGAGAAAACAATCATGAAAAAATACTTACAGTAATACAAGCAGTAACAGTGTCGTAATGTCGTAATGAAGAATTACAAAAAAAAGAAGAAAATCTAAGAAATTTCTCTTTGCTTCTGGTTTATTTTAGTTTTATTTTTCTGTTTCCTGTTTGACCCACTTTCGGTCCCTTTTTGGTTCCTGTTTGATCTCTTTTGGGTCCGTTGTTTTTCACGCTTGAGCTCTATAAAGTTCTTATATTCAAGGCACTGCACTTAAACGCTACCAGGTCTGCAATGTGATCGATAGAGTAATTTTTAAAATAAATAATTAAGCCCTGTTATATGATCTGCAGATATACAAATTTCAATCGAACCTAGTATTAAGCTTTGTTGAAAAACCTTTCGTTGTATTTAGAAAAGTCATGTTAGAAAATCGTTAAGAATTTAAGTAAAAGAATGGCACTCTATTTGTTTGAATATTTTGTTCTAGTAATTTTATATATTAGAGTTTATTTCCCAAAAAATCACCCACTATTCCGGATTTATTAAAAAATTTGAATCTTTCAAATCATATGATGCGTTTCCGAAAAGTATGTACTATTGCATTGATTCTAATTATTCGGAAAGTTCAACTATACATATTCTTGTCGAAATTTGTGGGGGCCCCTAAAATGTGGGAGCCCGGGGCCAAATTGGGAACAAAAAATTGACAGGAACACATCGAGATATGGAGACATCGAGATAAGGAAGATATCGAGATATTGAGAGAGAAATCGTATGCACAATGAAGGGACCGAAGCAATCATCGGCATAAGGAGAGATATCGAGATGTGGAGAGTCGCCTGTATCTTGAAAAGTAATGATTTTATAAATTTGGTGTTTCCGACAGAAGTGTTCGAATTTTTTATCTCACTTCCAAAGGGATAGACCAAAATGCTGAATACATCAAAAGAAGCGCATTTACTTACTGGAAGTTAAACTTTCTAGAAGGCATCAAAACGCTAGAGGTCGTCGTAATTCAGGCACTATTGATCAACCCTCTAATACCCAACCCCGCCTTTAGACGGGGTACACTTTGGAATTTTGTGTATTTTTTCGTAGCTCGGAACTCAAAACGATTTTATTTTTGGATTAAGCCTTGACTCATAACACGCATATAAGAAAAGTTTTTTATGACTTTTGAATTTTTTTTGTATTTTTGAAAATTGTTTGAAAAATTGTATTCTTATATAACTTAGAAATGCCCGGGGTACATTTAACGTGTAACGTAAAAAATCGTACCTTTTATATTTTTCTACGATCAACCTATCACAAAAGAAGAGCTTGGTGGTATTAAAATAATTTCAAACCTGTTTTTCCGTTAATTGCACGGAAAATAAAAATATTTCCAGAAAAATATTAAAAATTTAATATTGTTAAAAGTACCGTAAAAAGTTGATTTTTTATTATTACCAAAAATCAGTAACTAGAAGAGGCTTCAAGAAAAAATGAAAAAGTGTTTAAATCAAAAACCAAAATTCATAGATTTGCGAATAAAAATAAATTATTGCCTAATACGTGTTTAGAACGATTTTAGATAACTAAAAACGATATTTAGATCGAAAATAAAAATTTAGGTATTAGTGGGTTAACAGCGCTGGAATGGCAAAACTTTCCACATGTTTTTGACTTGGAATTATATGGATCAGTACTTTGGAATTATATGGATACCTGATGAAGACCATATTATGGGTCATAATATAAAACGCTACTGATAACCTATTCTAATAAATAAAAAATCAATAAATTTTGATCTTTTTTACTAGTAAATGATGATCAAGAGTGAAGATCTCTTGATAATTAACTGACATAAGTTTATTATTGAATAATAGCAAGGCATGCTATTATTATGTGATTCAATATTGATAAGTATTTACTAATTCAATAGCTTTTCAAGCTCTTTAAAACGTTTGACAACATTTCGTAGTGTAAAATTGGGTGAAGTTGATTACTTTTGAGTGATTCTGTTCTATAATTCCTAGTAGGATGCATGTATTACCATCCACATATTTTACATATACATACAATTTTTGTGCGGAACGATAGGAACTACCGAGTGTTTTAAAGCGAGCAGATCGCATGCAAAAATTTTTAGCGATGTACACGTAAAAAAATACTAGAAAGGAGATTCATTTTAAAACAGTTTTAGAAGACAGGTTGTTATTCTTCTTAATAAACTTCTTCAACAAGAAAAGTAATCGAGAAGTGGAATTTTAGATTCCGGGGTGAAATTTATTAATAACTGCGATAGGATTATTAAAATAAAGAGATGTGCTATTACTAAATGTTGGATTACTGATTCTGAATCAAGTTCTAAAAATCTTACAACTTGTTGATATATCGGTCAATTTTAGAAAAGAATGTTGTGAATCATAGATCAATACACCACATAAAACGCCTAAAAGCATGCAATTTTATTTGAAACTAGTGGTCCCGGCAAACTTCGTCTTGCCATCAAGTAGGCTGTTGAAAAACGCCATGGAACCAAGCATGGAACGCTCCGTGCAAAATGGAAGTTCCGTTCACTCCTGTTTTTTTCAACTTTCCCGTTAAATATCCTTTGCTTTTTATATACACAAACACGTCGGAACACTTCAGGAACATAACTATGGAAGTATCATCCTAATCCGTCGAGCCGTTCTCAAGCCATTTCGTGACATACAAACATCACTCCATTTTTATTTATATAGATTAGTAATTCGCTAACAAAAAGAACATTTCTTTCTCTGAAAATGAAGTTTTATCCTCAATGCAAATTTAAAACAGGGTTCACAGAACATATCTCTAATGTATAACACAGTTTATTGAAATGGTGTCTTCATAAAACCTCGGCAATAGTCGAATGTTTGGAGTAGAATGCTTCAACAGTTAATCAAACATTTCCTGTTTTCCATGGTTTAATTATCTTGAATGGGGATCCGAACTTAGAAATATCAAGAACAGCTATCAGGTAATGCGATATCACAGAAATTGTGATAATGGATCATTGAAGGTAGTTTTTGCAAGTGCTCACCGTATCAAAACAAAGGCGCCACTGTATATGGGATTTAACATTGTGACAGCATTGCTGTTCTGTCAAACACACAAGGCTACGGTGGCGCGGTGGCGCTATCTATGATTTCCATAGCGGCCGTTTTGGTTATTTTAATGATCCATTGAAAACGAATCACGGCTCTCTTGGCAGTTTATACATGTGGGTATGGGAATGATCAACTTCTCCCCACTGATCAACTACACCCCGAATTACGGTAGTCAGTATTAAAATATTGTAGTTTGTTATTGTGCAAGTGTTGTTCATAGAATTTATTATATTGATTTTTGGTAAAAAGTCATTGTACGAAAGATAATAAAATCGGTTTTAGATTGCGAATAACGATATTTAGATCGAAATCAATTTGAAAATTAGAGAGTTCAGCTTCCAAGCTCGTTTATACCATTTATAATTTCAAAACTAATTTTTATGTATAGTACTTAAAATAATGTATTCTTTTGTGCGTACTAGCCTTTTTTTTCATACAAAAGGTCAAGTTTGGAGGCTTCAATCTCGGCTTCTAGTTGTCCAATTGATTATAGTTCATCCTGGCGAACCGGTACCGCTTTCCGTTGCCGTTCCGCTGTCATTGCGTTTGGGCCTTAACGCAACTAACAATCGGTTGTGGATGCTTTTTAACCGTTCGATGACCCTGGAGGGATCGATTCTGCTTTTCGTATAATTTTGAGCAGAAAAATCGACTGTGTTATCCTAAGGTGTTTAGTTCGAACGCGCTTCCTTTCGTTTTTCGATTATCTGAAAATACAGTACCACTCAGTACAGTTTTTCAATGGGCACAGTACAATTTTTCAATAGGCGTGATTTTATTTTTTTTACGCGTATCGTTGTTTTATACAATCCGATGACCCTGGAGGGATCGGTTTTGCTTTTTACTGGTTATTGAGCAAAAATATTACTGCACAATCGACAAGCATTTCGCGAAAAACTATTTATACTATAAATAAGCTATTGTTTTCTCTTTTGATTGCCGGCATTCAAAAGATTAATTTGAAAACGCTTAAACAACAAATATTTATGGTCTATCGCCAGCTTTCTAGGCGAATCCTGACAATATACCTTCCCCAACCTCCAACTCCGTAGCACTTATGAGGGTGTCGCTGAGTCGGTGGCCTCTCATTAAGTAAGTGCTACATCAACATTTCCTTCCCCTATCCCAAGTTACGGTAAAGATGGGCGTGGCCGGGAATAGCGATATTCATGCTTTTAGTATTCTTGTTTATGATTTGAACAAGGTATACTCCCCTGCCTTGTTCTTGAAAGTAGTCAGGATGAGATTATTAAAAAGAAACATGAATGTTGCTAGTATCCAATCTACGAAGTATACCGTAACTACGCTAACGCTAACGCTAACGCTAACGCTACGCTAACTAGCCTTTTTTTTCATACAAAAGGTCAAGTTTGGAGGCTTCAATCTCGGCTTCTAGTTGTCCAATTGACCGGAAGTTTTCACCGCAATTCGGAAATAACACAAACTTTTTAGTTTTTGAAAATCTCCCATTTTGTCGTCATTAAAATTCTTGGAAATATATAAAAAAAACAATTAGAGATATCTTGCGAGCCATATACCATATTATTAATTTTCATACAAAAACTCTTACTATTGGGGGCAGATGGTCTAAAAACCGCCAAAATTTTCTTAAGTATTACATGGACAGCCCCTCTTGAGCTCGACCACCGTTTAAAGCTATACAAAATCTCTTTCGACTAAAAGCCTTCAGCTTTATTAGGGCTATCAGGGAATTGTCGATGAATTATGAACAAGGTTTATAGGTGTTAGCCGTGCTGTAAACGTACGCACATACGCATGCGCAATCATGCTTGTATATACGTTGCATACATAAGGGCGATTTCAAACGTTATTGTTCAATTATAGTATACATGCTGATATGAAAAATGCGCATTTGTAAGATAATAAACCTTCGAGCTGTTTAGTAGAATGCCTATGAGTAGATGAAAAAACCAAATTTAGTACTATACCATATAATTCCACTAGAGTTTGTATCCTTTGACAGATACGCGTATTTCGACCTTAACTGTAAGGCCGTCTTCAGTGTCGAGTCTAGTACAAATACGCATTTGTTAGGTTCAAATTTGCCCGTAACTACTGCGTGACATTACGTTAGCTGGAATTTGAATTCAAACGGCTGTTTTGGTGTTATGAAATAGGGGTGGGCGTTTTACCAATAGAGCTAATGAGCTATACACTTAATAATTTCTTAAGGAATAATTATGATTTGGCGCCACAATGATTATTGTTGAATATTTTAGTTTTACTTATGATTTTGGTGAAGAATTTAACTATCAAATTTCTTAAGTCAATCAATGAAAATTAGTACTAATTCAATGATAATTGCTTGAATAAAAAAATATAACAATCATTGATAATGTTTGCCTTTCATTTCAGGCGTGTTCAAAATAGTCATGTTTCAATAACATGTGATCTGCTTACGATCGATATTATGATTTCATTAAACGCTTAACCATTTCAAGAATGGGACCATAAGTTCCATAAGTGAGAGCTTAGAATTATTTAAGAACCATTACTTGAAATCAGAGCTGTTAAATGTCACGAATTTCACGTGACTTTGACTTTTGAATATTGCATATCATCGATCCCCGTGGAAAAAAATCATCGGAAAAGCATTTTTCAGGTGACGTTTTCCAGACTACTATCGAATGGCATTATGTGCTGATGTGATATTTCGCATAGGAGGGTGCTATGAGCATTGTAATTTTTCTAAAATTTTGACATTTAACAGCACTGCTTGAAATATTTTTCATAGCAATCGCTACAAGAACATCTCCGCTTTCGATGTTGGGTACGAGTCTGGCCTGAGAACGTCTGAAAGAATAAAAGCATCTTTATTGATCAATAATTCAAATTAATCAATTATCATTACTTAAGTTATTGATTTTTATTGATTGACTTATTAAATTCGTAGCCAAAATCACAAGTAAAACTTTAAAAAATCAACAGTAAACGTTGTGGCGACAAATCATAATTATTCCTAAGGAATTATTAAGTTTTTTTTGCCTCAGTGGAAAAGATCATCGACCAACGCAACTCGTACTCACCAACCTCAGCACGATCATGCTGAATAGTTGCTCGTTTACCCTTACGGCTATTTGAAGCGATAACAAATACACTAAGGTTGTGTGTTCTTTGTATCAGCCACGGTATTTTATAAAATGACGTTGAAAACCGCGTTATTTAAAGAACAAAAAAAAACGACGCAAAAATGTCTTCATGTCATTTGACGTTTGTACGAATTGTACGAATCATAAGCTAGTAAAAACAAACGCGTAACAAAAGTCTGAAGTCAGTGTAAAACGATAATAATCCCACTCCAATCTAGATGGTGATCTGATTGAACGGATAGATTTCGATAGATTGTATTGATTTTAATAAGAAACGTATTCACTTCAATTGTGTTGGCCGTACCGGACATTCTGAAGCATTTCAAAGCTTTCCATATGTTTCGCTACTTTTTTAATAAGCCTTGTCCACAACAACGAGACGTAAAAAACTTCTTGAGATATTTTTCTTCTGCTGGGTTAATTTCGTTTTAATTCTTGACTTAGTTCTTTGGCCGTTGTTACGATCGAATTTTTTTTTTCTCCTCTGCCTTTTCCCCACAAAATACCTACCCGACGCGGAAGAGTATTTTTCTTTTTGACAACGGCAACCTAAAAGAGAGCAACAGCAGCAGCACCAGCAACAGTACAATTCAAGAAACTGGACTGAAGATAAATGGAACGTTATTAATTTTAATTTCAAACCATCGTCGTACGCGCAGGCTTCACGCTTTTAAAAAATAACTAAAAATTTGCACCTTTTCTACCCATCTAACTCTGAATGGAACTAAATCAGTTTTTTTTGTGATTTCGAGAGCAGCATTCAATGCTGTAGAATAACTAGATTTTTTTTTCGGACCGAATTACCTTCAGCGGTAGTAGTTCACCAAGTGTTTGGTACTAAAAAGATAATAACAACGTAACCAATCAGGACGGCTCTTGATGACTGCTTTCCAGCAAACTCGAAATGAAATTATTTTTAAATTAACATAACTTTCCCCCGTCGCACCATGAGAATCTGGACTCATGCGCTTGATAATAATACGGCGGATGTGGAAATTTCATTGCCCTTCACTCACGCTTTTAATTCACCTGAGGAAATGTACGAACATCGACGTGGACGGAGAACGTAAAACTAAAATGGCTTCCTAATGCTTTTTTAATTTTAAGGTTTCCAAACCACTCATCTTCTCAGACGGTCGGCCGATTCCAGTTCATGGGACTGATGGGTTCAGGAGTAATCCATCCAGCCAACCAACGCAACGAACGAACGATGCCAAGATTGGCGGTAGCATCGATCCCGAACCATCTTGATGGCACAGAAAGAGTAACACAAAGATATCAGCCAACAGATTTCAAGATTTCGTTTTGATTGACAGGTTCAGGTTCATGATTGCACTAGTTTTTCACTTGTTAACTGCTGAAACATCATCAATCATTTGCGGCTATTTAGTTTGACGATTCGTGTTTCGAGATTTGCTGGCGTGGCTTCATGAATCAAGGTTAACGTTTCTATCATTAAGATAAATGAAATTTCGAATATCGGAAGCTCCTTGCGTTAACCAATAAGTGATCCGAAATGGTCAATTACAAAATGATGAAGACATGCTTTGGAGTTGAAATGATGAAAGGGAGTCGCACACCGAGACTCTATAATTACTTCATTATCGATCAGTCGAGGGCGTGCCGTTTTTCTGTAAAAAGAGTAACATTTTAAGAAGGATGACGAGAAAGCTTCATAAGTTGTCGTTTTGCATGATTGTATAGACTCGCATAACAATTAACCCTTTGTCTGTGTTTGGGCTGTAACTTTTTTATTAGTGAACCGATTTGTAAATTTTGTTGTTCACACGTTGGTGCGTTTCCGTGATATTTTTGATTTGCACGAGGATGTTTTCCGATTATCTTGGAAAATAGTTTCTAGAGTAATTTTCATGAAAAATTACGTTGTCTGTGCCTTGGGGTCATACTGACCCCAAATTTAATCGTTATAACTTCGCGAAATTCGTAGGGATTTTTCTGCAGTTTTGGAAGGCGAATTTGATTGAGTCTCACTAAAAGAAAAAAAAAATCAAAAGGGGAGTTTATCGCGGAGAGGGATTATTGTGAAAAAAGTACATTTGCTTTCCACAACTATAGAAAAATCGGAATCCGTTCAAATTTGGCGAAGTTATTGTGATTTGAATTTGGAGGCAGTATGACCCCAAAACACAGACAACCTAACTTTTTTCACCCAGTCAGATGGTTCAACCATCTATAAAGATTCCTGGGTAAATCAAGGTCTATGGAGGAATATGGGGCATTCGATAATATGAAATACTTTAATTGATTTATCGATAGGCGTTTACTTGCCGGTCGCCAATTAATCGCTTATTTTTATTTTATCCTAATTATTTCATACCATTAATGAGAAGTAGACTGCTTTGTTATAATTTGAGGCTTTTTTATTATATTGCTTCAAAAGTTGTTATCTTTGATATGATATACATTTTTGTAAATGTTTTAATTACGTCATTGTAAAGTCAATAAATGGGGCCCATATAGACGTAGCGGTAAACGCGCAGCTATTCAGCAAGACCAAGCTGAGGGTCGTGGGTTCGAATCCCACCGGTCGAGGATCTTTTCGGGTTGGAAATTTTCTCGACTTCCCAGGGCATAGAGGATCTTCGTACCTGCCGATATACGCATGCAAAAATGGCCATTGGCACAGTAAGCTCTCAGTTAATAACTGTGGAAGTGCTCATTAAAGCTGAGAAGCAGGCTCTGTCCCAGTAGGGACGTAATGCCAGAAAGAAGAAAAAGAAAGTCAATAAATTCGCACTGCAAATACATAATCATTATTTGATGTAAAGGATTTAAATCGGTGAAATAATACTATTTCTTATCAAGAATTCCCGCCAGAACCTCGTCCAGCAATACTTTCTGTAAGTCATTCTGTGTTCATTATCTTTGTAATACTTCGTAATACAATGGAAATTATCCAATGGTTATCACACAAATCCTTGCAGGAATCCACAAAAAATTAAAAAAATCCAAATATCTATTGTTTATCGCATACAAAAAAAAACTAGTATTTTCCCTATGAATGTTTTATTCATTCGAGAGATCCAATCCAGTGATCCAATTAGAATTTCTGCAGGTTTTTTTTACGTGGATTATTTGATGATACTATTGTTTTTCTCCAATTTTCCAAAATGTTTAGAAAATATGAATTTCTCTAAAAATTATCTTGATTTTTTCTTGAAAATTATTCACTGAGTTATTCCAAGAAATCCTCTAGATTTTGTCCTAAAAACTGTTTTATCGATTTGTAAAAAAACGATACTTAGAAGAATTTATTTCCTGTTTCATCCAAATACATTTCTTGCGCTTCCTCCAAGGATCATCCAAGGATGTTATCAATGATAACCGATGGATAACAAAATTTGTTTTCATTGTATCCGTGACAGGGGGGCCTTCCTTAGCCGAGTAGTTGGAGTCCGCGTTCATCTTAAAGTTGTCCCAAAAAATGTGTAGGATTTCTCCGAATTTATCTTTAGTGATTCTGGGAACCGAATCAGAGATTCCGCTAGTTTTTTATTTGTTTTTTCTTTCCTCCAGACTTTCCTTGTATTTCTGCAGGAAATTCTCGGGAGATTGCCCTAGAACTTTTTCCTTTGTTTTCTAATGAATTCCTTTGTAAATCCTCGAAAACTACCCTTAATTATCCTTCAAGATATGACTCCAAATATTCCTCCTGCAGTGTTGTTTTAGTGATTAACTCTTGGTCTAATATAGTATACTCTAATCCAGGGGTTTGCTGAATGTGATCCACGGAGCATCCAGTGATCTGCTGTCGATGCTCTTGATTTTGTCTAGTATTTTTACCGAACATCATGTCTTCCATTGAAATGTTCTTAGATAAAATAAGAACATTTCAAAGGGAGATTATTAATTATAACAATTGCAAACAGAAACATTGTCCGGGTATGGCATTTTATCAACTACTGGAATACAAAAAAATATTGTAAACATGTTTCATAATCTTGTGATTGTTGAGCAACATTTTCTGTTCAGTGTTTTATCTTCAAAAGGATACTTTTATATTTCCAGTTCGCCATCTCGTATGCAATCGATAGCAACAGGAGCAACAGGAGTCTAGTACCTTTAAACGGGTCATAGCGTAATAAATAAAAAATAGGATTGCAATTCAATTTACTTTGTTGTTGCTAATGAAAATTCCCGTTGTGTCAGTTCAAATTTTAAAGTATTTATCGGAAAACATTTATTTACCTGGCCACAGAAAATATTTCCTCAATCAAGAAGTTCATTAATAGAAATCTGCTTATTTATTCAAATATGTATTGTGTCTTCTACGACATGGTTTGTTGATTGATGGTGTTTTACACTTTTTGTAACGTGACGAGTTTCATTCATAAAGTAACACTAATAAAACAAATCTTTCTGCAAAAAACAAACTAAAAGAACATGGCAGAAATTTCTAGTTGCTTCTACAGAAATCAAAAAGAGATATCTACTCATTTTGATACGTTTTTATCCTTTCTTTACTTTTCACGCATCATTTTGTGAAGATTTCTGTGAAGAGTTCTTGGATGGAGGCTTCTGTTGAAACTTAAGTAAAGTCTTGTGTCGAGATCTTCGGAATATGGAATATGTTGTAGAGACTAGGATGTCTAGGTCTATTCAGAACTCAATGTCAATTCTCATGCAAAGTTCTTGTTGGAGACTTTCAAAGAGATACTCTATCAAAACTTTTGTAGAGATACTGTCAAGACCCCAAGAAATATATGGAGATCTCTGTAAAAATTCTTTGGTTTTTGTTGAGACCTCTGTGATCAACATGGATTCGTAAAACAAGTTTTGCTGTAAAACATTATGTTCCACCAGCAATTCGTAACTTCACACTTCGAAAAAAATCATTGAAATTTATGTCATATGTGAAGAAAATTAAAATTAAAAATGGCGTTGGTTTCCGTCACTCGGAACTAAATATTGTTCTGTTCACAAACATTTTCAGTCACATCGGTCGTAATTTTATGATGTATTTTTAAGTTCAATTACCATCAAACTTAACACATTTCATTTTTTTAATATCAAGTATTTTGCTCAAGCGCCGTCCACAAATAACTAGAGGGAGAGGGAAGTACGCTCAAGCGTTACGGCTGTTACAAAATTTTTAAACTTTTCATACAAAAAGCGTTGAGGAGGAAAGGTAGGGGGTCAAAAATTGTCAATTTTAGCATTGCGTTATTAATGGGCGCTGTGTTATAATGACATTTACGTCATATGTAATGTAAGTTTTTTCTTAGTGTGTTCAAATGCATTGTATCGGACTGAAACTAGACTTCGATATGGAAGACGATGCGTTTTTTAGTTCATTTAGTACTCGTAGATCTGTTAGGAATAGTCATGATAAAGGCAGCTGGACTTAAATCCCGGTTCAGTGAAGGATAAATTTCGACGAAGTGAACTGGACACGTATCCCAACTAGAGCATAGATTGTTCCCTGAGAAGAAACGAACATTCCTTTCATCCTCTGACCATTTTGCAAATACATCATGTTACGGTGAATGTGCATCGTTCTTCCCAAAAGTAGGTAACAGAATTTGATGCATTCTTTTTGCACATTCCGTCATCCTTTCGTTGGCGGTAGCCTGTTGTCAAAAGGGTGCACACTGACTGCGCTACATGTTGCCGTTCCGCAAAAGATTGCTCTAGTTTCCGTTGCATCTCTTTCTTTATCTGCAAAAGAAAGACCCCTGCGGTGGTTGTGACCCACCCGAATTTTGCATAATCGAAATCTGTTCGGTTTTTGGCAAAGTCGTTCTTGATTATTGCTGTAAAATCGGCCATAAATCGTGTTGCTTCACTTTCTGTGCAAAATCGAAAGTGAAATTGGTTGTTAAAGAATTGGTTGCTTGAAACGTAATTTATGGCGTAATTTACAGCTGCTTTCTGTTTTACATGTTTCGAAACAGATCGTTGTTTTCCCATAGGTTGCAAAATATTTGCTTGAAATGAAAATTATTCAAATTTTGTGACTAGTAGTTCTTCGGTCGCTACCACGTACGGTGCAAATTGTCCATTCTCTTACAATTGAAGTGTTGCGAACAAACCATCAAGGTGTTTGAATCCTTGCAATTTATTTGAAGATTAGTGCAAGACAGTCTTCTCGGGTGATTGTTTGACCAGTGCTAGTTCATCTTTGAAACAACGCTACACAAGTTTATGGCTTAGAAGCATGAACCTAAGTCCGATATCCGCTATAATCGATGTAGATTAATATTGCATAAAACGCACCTTGCGAATACAAACCGATACCAACTAACGCCTTCGAGCCTTAGCCATATATAGAGCTAGTGTGTCTTCTGCTCCCCATAACCAAACCTAAGAAGAAAGTGTCAAACATCCGAACGGGAAAAAGCGTGAAAAATATCTTTTGATTGTGTTTCGGAAGCTGATAAATGAGGGCCTTGCGTATGGGTTATACATAACTGTCATAAAAGAGAAGAGCCGATTCCGACGACGAAGAAAGAACAAATCCTGTATCGATCCCCTTCGACTTCGCCTTCGACGAGTAAGTATATGGGACAAGTAGGGAGTCGATGCCGGTTATGGACCCTTTGCGTATTATGGACCCCCTACAGAAAAACATAAAATTAACACTAAAAGCAACTTGATTCCTATGAAAATCCACCGGGGGAACTTCGATTACATTGTTAGTCAGCAGTTTCAGGCAAAATATTTGGTTTGAGACGCATAAATACAGATATTTGAACAGTTTTGTAAATGAAACCACAACAAGAGGGTCCATAATACGCATTTCCAGGTGGGTCCATAATAGGCTCGTCGGCAGCGAGCCGGATTACATGGGAATCAAATGGAGGGTCCATAATACGCAACGTCAAATTTGTAAACAATCCTATTATGGACCCCGGGAGGGTCCATAATAGGCATTCGGACAACCGTTTTTCAAATGCATATTTCGCTAGAAAAATCTAATGATTTTGTATGTTTCATAGACGTACTATGAAGTAAAAACATTGAATTTGTTGTTAGACTCCACAAAACGTATATGCGTCTGAGATATCATTGCGGAAAAGCGTCTAGAATGAATTTCAGCTACTAAGGGGTCCATTACTAGCATTGAAACCCTATCTATCGCATCGCAGGATGCGTAATTTTCCAAAAAGTGTCTACCGCAGGCCAACTCGAACGAGAAAGCGATTTTTATAACTCACACCCACTTCACACATGTGGAAAAATCGTACAGTGAATGCTAGAGTGTAGCGGTTTTTAATAATATTTTCTTCATGAGAAGTTTACTATTCATAGCAACATACTTATTTGGCTTTATTGATTAATGTATTGTTTTGAATCTGTTTCAAAGCAGTGAAAAACTTGAAAGTTTGAATCGAACAATAAGAGCACTAAGATTTTCAAATGCGATGTTAAATTGAGAACTTTGAACGATATATTGAAAAAAATCATTGAAAAACACATGAACTCCAATGAATATAAGAGTCCTTTCGAAAAACCTGTCCTTTTTAATCATATTTTAGTATGCATTATTTTGGAGATAATACTTGAACAATAAGAGCAAACCGCGTAAGTGGAGGACGTACAATATTCTATGGGATAATTTTTCACCGCTGAAAGAACAGTGTCAGAATGAATGGAAACACCATCGAAGATAGCTGTTGAACAGTTTAAGCACGCTTTTCCGTTTTTCTCGCTGCTGCTTTAAGTGAGGGCGCCCAACGACGAAGCCGAACGCATTTCCATCATGCCGCAGGAAGATGATGAAAGCGGAAAATGAGATAAACAATGAGATAAATTCAGATTTTCGTAGAGACACAGAGAAGAAAGAAAATATATGAAAAATTACACTTTTCCTTCCACGTGTCTATTTGAAAAACCACATTTTTCAAATTCAGGTCTCAAACGTATATTTTTGTTTAGTCAGTGGCCTTGAAATTTTTATTTTTGCATTTCATTTCCGTTTCAATGGCTTTAGAAGAGCTTATGTAAAGTTATTGCAGAGTTTAGTCTGAATCAGGTAGATCAAATTTATCAATTGCTTCACAATTGAAAATAAAAACGCAACGTGCTGGGAGCATGTCACGAGGATGGAAGCGAAATTTATTATTGATCGTTATCTTTCCCCATCGCGTTTAAAATTTCAGCATGCCGGCTAGCGCCAACCACTGAAGACAAAAGCGTAAGAAAATTTCCTCGTTGCTACCGCTTGCAGAACAAAACCGAGATACAAATTGAAAGCGTGGGGAGGAAAATGCCAGTTGTTCCAAAAATTACGAGCCACTTGTTGATGCGGTACTCTTGCTCGATAGAGATTATGCGAACAGTAATTTGCTGACAATCTCCTTCATAACCTATGGCACAAGGTTTGGCAATTGAAATACTTCTGCAATGACAACCACGTGAATGTTTGTGTTGGAGTTCCAAGCAGGTTTAGATTGATCGGACACATTTTCTTCAAATTGTATTCAAATTATGTGCCATTAATTCCCGCATCCAAACCTGTGATTCAACGTCTTAGAAAACGCTATTGAATTAAGAGATTAAAACTGAAACCCAAAAAATACTTTTTTCTCATATTTACTCATTCATCGTTTCCTAATCGCCAAATCGCCTTTTGGTGGTGGAATAAAATTTCAATTTATAATAATCATTAATTCCTCCTAGATGGAATGTTGATCCAGGCAAACGACGAGTATAGAAAAATGTCTACACAAGATTTCCTTATCAGCGTTTTTCGAAGATGATTTTTCACTTTTCGATAAACTTAATTCCGAGAATGGAAATGAAAGAGAAAATAGTAGACACGGAGTCAGTTAACCCACGAGGATTGCTGGTCGTCGTTGCGGGAACCACAGGAGGCTTACTGCAGCTCAATTCTTGCGTTCAAGAAAGACACAGGGACACGGATGGATATAATTCCCTTGCTCCCACAACCAGCTCCAACGATACAGTCACGGATGAAAAATTACGCTAAGAGACAGTTTGAAAAATGTCTTAATTTCAATTCCAACATTATCATATTATTTAGAGATTTTTTTATATAGAATTCTCCATTCACCGAGCTTCAGCCAGAGTCCAATGTGGCTTTTAGAGTCGATCGCAACGTTGTTCGTTCATGTCGCTGGTTTTGCTGTTGGTGTTGTTGCTGAGGAATAGTTTGTGTTGTTTACTTTTTCTTCTGATATTCACTTTTACCAGAGCCGATTCTCTCTCTCGTGACACACCTCCGCACCCATTTTCGAAGCAATGAGTTACCGCTCCTATCGTATTATTCCCCAACTCCATTGCCGTCAAACCAAACTGATGCCATGCTAACGTTGGCTGACACGGTCAAATGAATAATAATTTAAATGTTGCTGATCGATATCGAAATTAATCATCAAGCAAACATTCTGAAGTTGGATGATAAATTTTGCACGAGCGGCTGTTTTTAGTATTTTTCCAGTTTTGGATTAACATTGTCTGAGTGTATTGTTTTACCATTTCATTAGAGTTTTTATAACAATTTCGTGAGTGAACAAATTCTTACCTCTAAATATATCCTGTTGTTTTGCAAACAAAGATTGAAGATTAAGTTCCTTCGAGATTTGAGATTTGAGGATTGGATATTCAACATTTCAAATTCAAAGCAAATGTTGCATTTGAACACTAACTATCGATTACTACATCTAGAAAGTCATTCCAGAAAGCCATACAAAATAACACAACAAGCGATCGGCATCGAGAACACGCAAAAAAAAGTCGCGAGAAATTGAGATGTAAAGTAAAATTGATTGCAATCATTAGTAGCATACATGGAGCGCACTCAATCTCGTACGCACACACTCCTTGACTTTGACTCCACCAGACTTATCCAGTGTCTACTGCACACCTTCTGCTTACACGGGAGAGAATACTTTATTTATTTCTTATTCAAGAGTCAATTTTTCCTGCAAACTTGATCACTTTTTTCTCATTTGCGGCGTGGACGACTGGGAAAAGCATTGTAATTTAATGCAGTTATCTAGTTCGGTCATTTCAACATACTGGTTATGATATTGCTTTTTGAGGTCAACCAAATTTTGCTTCGAATGTGTTAGGATACAGGATGGCCCATAAAAAATGCGAAAATTGTTTGAACGTAGTTGTTGTTTTTGTGAGTGAATCAAATTTCTGATTACTGTAGTATATTTTTAAATAACTTCGGTATCTAGGACGATTTTTGTCATATTTTTCTTACTGTCCAAAATAATGTAATAAATAAAAAAAGTTTAAAGGTTTCGTCCGCTCAAAGTCTTTTTGTCGTATACTGTAGTGATAAACTTTCCACCTCCGAAAATCACACTTTATTGTGGGGCCCAGATAGCCGTAGCGGTAAACGCTCAGCTATTCAGCATGACCAAGCTGAGGGTCGTGGGTTCGAATCCCACCGGTTGAGGATCTTTTCGGGTTGAAAATTTTCTCGACTTCCCAGGGCATAGAGTATCTTCGTACCTGCCATACGATATACACATGCAAAACTGGTCATTGGCATAGTAACCTCTCAGTGAATAACTGTGGAAGTGCTCATAAGAACACTAAGCTGAGAAGCAGGCTCTGTCCCAGTAGGGACGTAACGCCAGAAAGAAGAAGAAGATGCCTTTATTTTTTGTTAAAGTTTAATAAAAAATAGACACAGTTTTTTGGTGAAGAAATTCGTTCCTTCGGTTAGAGACAACTTATATCAATACTAGCTCCATATGTTTTGAGCAAAACAGAGCCACTTATCACACTTATATGAAGGTTCAACTACGGCTCTCCAAAATAAGCCGTTTTTTTCGAAAATTTGTTTGTCTCCAATGATCCAGGTATGATGGTTGATCCAGTATCCAGACATGTTGATTGATCCAGTAACCCATTCATTCATTTGATATGGGCGAATGCTGGAGACAAGGCCTGTGAAGAACCTCATTCCATCGTTGATGTTTTAGAAGCTTTCATCACAAAGATATTGAACTCTATGACTGCATGGTAAAATTTTAAGGTATGCTTCCAATTCCTCTGTAGTGAGGTGAAAGTAATAGATAAAAATTAAGTCCAAAGCAAAAAACTGAGTTCAAACAGATCAAGCAATACAAATAAAGAATAACATTTATGTTTTGTTCACATTTTCCTTATAAAAACTACCATTTAACATGATATGACGATTTTCACATTCTTTTTTTATGGGCCGTACTGTAGAACAGTCAAAAGAAAGCAAGCATCCATTATCCATAACACCTTAAAAATACTATTTTGGTATCCTCTTTGTTGAAAAAAAGAACTAAAAATCTAAAAATAAATGTTTTTGATAAATCCGGTTTTAATTAGATCTTGAAACTACCTGTTTTCATTTTACATTGTAGTTCAGCGTAACCGAAATCCAAAATATAATTCAATACTCAACTATTAATCATATCCTGACCTTCATTGCTTTAACCGTTTTCATTGATAGCAGCGTGAAGATTTTCCGCTCAGATGAATGGTGGAAACGCTTCGCTTCCAACCTGAATATTATCATTCCAAAAAAAAAGAACAATTTACACGTCGTTCCTTCATTTTAGGGCACTCATTAAGTCGTTTGAATTAATGGTCGACGGCGTATATCTTAGACTGTAGTTGGAAGTTTCCCTCAGTATTAATATCCGTTTGCCTACTGGGCTCCATTTGCATCGCGATTAACTATGGAACTAACTTACTGGTCATCCCGCAACATGGAACTATTACTGCCTACAACTTTGTTCAAACAAAATGTTAGTTTTATTTGAGTTCATACGATGTTTGAAACAAACTTAAAAATAGCGTTCTTGAAAAAATCTGTGCTTCCAGTTTAATACTACTTTTATAATCAAAATAAAATTTTGATTGAAATCTCTTCTGACCATCAACTTAAATTTTGACCGATACAAACTTCAATAATTTTGAAAACATCCATTAAAATTACATTCGGATGAATTTTGCAATGAACAAATAATAAGGAGAAACACTCAAATTTCAAATATTTCGACAACAAACACAGCAATTCAGAACCAAAAAAAAACTGATGACCAAAAATCTGTACCATTCTGTATTCTCTCCGTGAATTAAGGGTTTGGAAAACCCATAAGCGTGACAGCGTTTCGAAACGCCTGAGATTAATTAAGAATTTCGGACATTTTAAGTTGAAAGAAAAACTGCCTAATTGATGTTAACAACATATAGGGTGCAGAGCTACTCAAAATGAATGAAAATGAATCAAAAGTGCCAAGAATAGGATCCGGCTCCCTATTACATGCATTATGATGCATTTGCTTCGAATCAAATTGTATGATAACCTGAAATTTCATGATATTTTAACCCTTATAATCCCGAGACGAATCTCAAATTTTTAACTGGCCACAATTATGAGACCAATAGATCAGGGGCCTTCCTTAGCCGAGTGGTTAGAGTCCGCGGTTACAAAGCAAAGCCATTCTGAAGGTGTCTGGGTTCGAATCCCGGTCGGTCCAGGATCTTTTCGTAATGGAAATATCCTTGACTTCCCTGGGCATAGAGTATCATCGTACCTGCCACACGATGTACGAATGCGAAAATGGCAACATTGGCAAAGAAAGCTCTCAGTTAATAACTGTGGAAGTGCTTATAGGGAACACTGAGCTGAGCAGCATGCTCTGTCCCAGTGAGGACGTTAATGCCAGGAAGAAGAAGAAGATCCATGAAATTGAAATACATTTTTAAGTGAATGCGTTTAGTTGGTCTAAGTTAGGTGAGACATCCCCTTGACCCCTCTCCGTTTTCTAGATAAAAAGCGTGGGCACGAGGGCCTCAAATGGATATCTTAACATCCAGATGAGTTTTGAACTTGAACTTTGAAGATTGAAGATACCAACCTTCGTCCTCGGCAAAGTTGTTCAGATGACCAAGGGCTATCTGGCGATGATAAATCTGATTGAGAATTCATTTGCTAGGTGGCAAATTTTATTCAACATCTGTATCTCAAAATCCTTATTAGCTAGAAGTTTTGCGGAACAGCTGTTCAGCAGATCAAGGGCTATCTGCCGGTGAAGAGTATGATTGGGAATTCATCTGCTAGGTGGCGCTAGTAAAAAGAAATCTTCAATTTTCTCTACTTCAAGGTGTCTTCGGCAAAGACATTCAACATATTGAGCAATGCGTTATTCAAACAGTTTTGAAGAGTACCATAGCCTAAGGGTGACTACCGTCGTGCGGGGTGACAATGGACCATAAGTATGACTTTGGGCCAAGATTTTCATAGCAAACTACATCCAGACTAATGAAAACAATGTGGCAAGTTCCAAGACTACGTTATAAATAGCCACTGGATGGTCATGGATTTGTTTTGAGACTCCCGGGGGTGGGGGTGATGATTCAACGTCACCCCCTAGGCCCAATTACACCCCGCACGTTGGTACCTACCTAAAAATGCTGATAAGATAAGCCTGTTCACAGTGTACAGAACCTGATTGGACACATAGCCGTAGCAAACCAGCAACAATGTGCAACAGTATTGTTACTCAAAACCCTTATCAGTTAGGTTGGATTATTCGACAAAGATATTCAGCTTTCTAGCGGTGAAGAGTCGCAGTTGCACTGGTTTTGTGTTCTGTTACTCGATGGCCCCCTCAATATCGAGCTGTGGAGAGTTGACTGTATTTTATATCGCTCTGAAAGTTATTGATCAATCATATCAAAATAATAGTGAAAATTTTGATTCCAGCAAAGTTGTATCTGCAGAAATTGCACCTCTGGAGCTCTGATCTTTTCCAAAGTATTTTCCATACAAACTTTAAATGACGTGTGCTCAATTGAATCTCTTTCAAATCTCTTCAAATTTCGGAAATATGACTTCACCATAATAGGTATTATTGAAGCATAGGGCTGCCAAAACTTCAAAATTTTGCTTCAGTTCACAGTACCGGTCCTCTTTGATTGTTCTCAAATTACTTATACTCTAACATAGCTCAAATTGCAAATAAGCAATAGCACCAGTTATGCTATATCCAAATAAGGAACAAAACTTCCCGTTAAATGGTACTAAAATGCCTAAACATCAATTCGTTGTCTAAAGTGAGGTGACCTTTTTGTACACTCACTAAGTCAAACTGAATCGATTGGTAAGTGACTTGATTCTCTGAGAGCTCTATCAGTCAATAGTTTTTTTTTTGAGTAATCATGCAGCTCTTCGACACAACTTGATGCACGAGAAGGTAAAATATGCAGCTCACAATGTGTATAACTTCAGCCTGCATTCATATAAGTAAGATATTCAAAACCAGCAACCTGATGGTGAGAACCGTATCATCGGCAAGACAGACTAACCATGGTCTTAGTTTGTAAAACGACATCAAATAAAACAAAAAAGTAACATAGATGAGCATTAAACCCATATGAGTCCTAATTTAATAAAACAAAATGTATCTGAAACTCTGACAATAGATAGAATTTTAAACTGGTTTGCTTGTTATATCATGAATTAAAAGTGAAATAAATTAATCTCTTAATTCCATTCTATCTGCTAGTGGGTGCAATTTACTTGGCGAAGATATGTCACGAGTAGAGGAGTTGGTTTATCAAATTTGTCCCGCCATTTTCGCATGTTGGTCTACATACGTGCCAATTGTAAGATAAACTCTCTGAACTGCTATGTGGTTTCATAATTGATATGCGCTCAATTTAATCTGGTTCTGTATGTACAGAATTTCTTGCGCTTGGCCGGTACCTATAAATAAATAAGCAAATGACAGCACATTTATTCTTTCACAGCGCACCACTGAAGATATCAATGACGGAACAGAGATGCCCGCTTTGAACCTAGGTACCTAAAGTGTTGCACAGCTTAGCAAGAAGCGCAATAATAAAAACAGTAATTGCAATCAACTTTATTAACTTGGTACCTGGTCATAGTCCTAGTGGTGCACCTAAACGTAGGACAAAGATTTTTGATACAAACCATTTCCTATAAACACTAATGAGCACACGAAACACATACAGTGAAACCTCCATGAGTCGATATTGAAGGGATCATCGACTCATGGAAATATCGAGTCATGGAACAGCAATCCTTTGGAAACCTGTTTCATAGTAACCATGAAATTTTGTTTCCAGTATGGTTCCATGAGTCGATATCGAGTCATAGAACATCGACTCATGGAGGTATCACTGTAGTAGATACATGACTAATTATATATTTCACAAAAAATTCGTTCATGACAACAATCAAACGAATTGATAGTATTTCAAAATGAGTAATTTATTGTATTAGCAGTTTTTTGTGGTCCTTTTTTTTTTGTTTTTCAAATTAGCATTTGTCAATCCGAAGAAACAAAACTTTACAATACTTGTAGACGTAGTAGTCAACAGTGAGAAACAGCATTAAATATATGCACAAAAAGACAAAACACTCATTCACTTCTTGAAGGGTTGTCTTCTTTCATAACCATGCGTTACTGCAATCTATGATTATTTGAGTATCCTTAGAATAGGGATCAGATGAATATAATGCATTACATCAGATTCCTGTTGGACCCGGGATATTCGCAGATGAATAATTATTTTCAGGCTCGTTCGATAAGACGTAGCAAGTAGAGTCTCACTGACACTCAATACGGGAAAGAAAGTGTGGGCTTAATCATCGGACGCAGGAGAAAGGAAACCCGAAAAAAAAACCAAGCCTTGAGCACCCATGTCAAAAGATTTGACAGCTGACTGGAACATGAACCGCCATCCCACTCTTCTTTGCGGAAAGGAAACGACAGCAGGGAAAAAAGCACCGCCATGAAGCCAATACACGAAGTACGGGTTCAGAGAGTTTGGACGCGGTTGTAGATAATCGAAAAAGAAGATTCCGGCCACTCCGCATGAGAGGGGGAAAACTTTGAGACAGGATGAGGGATTCCTTCAGAAAGTTTTTTTTTCCTGCTTGGTGGGACTGATCTTAGGTTGCCAACTAGATTGAAGCCAATTTTGTGATGAATAAAAATGTGTTCTCTGCTGATGATCCGCTACCCTTGGCCATGTTTGAAAATGGAGAAAAAGTTGATTTGAAATTCAGAGAGCAACGTCTTAGGGGGTTTCGGACTATTAGAAATGCCGCGCTGCCAATGATGAATAAGCAATTACAAGCTCATTCCGCTGAAGGTACGTGAACTTGGGTTATTCGGTACTGAATAATTTAGGAAACAAAGAAGAGCAGAAGAGTGTTTTAATCAAATGCGTCATTCCGATGGAAACTCTATCCAATATCTATCAAAGTAGAAGAACAAGAACGTTTTTTTAACTTTCAAGAATCTGATTATTATACGTAACTTCAAGTCCTTTTTTCTTAGCAGTCAAAATGTGGCCTGTCAAAAAGTTATGCATGGTAAAATAACTGATAAAGTGAAATCATACTGGCTTCCCTGTTGGATCATTCCATTGAGGGTAAAAATAATGTTGTTATATTGGCTGCTTTCATTGCTGAAATGAAAAAAAAAACGAACATTCAATATTCAAAACACTCCACATTGGCTGGAAAAAAAAAATTTACGTCCAAATTTGCACGCTTTGGAAGCCTGTTTTTATAAAAATTAACCATTTGTCAGTATCCAATCAGGTTAGACACTTTTCTAACGACAATTAAACAAAAAAACATTCCTCAACCTGAATGACACATTGTTAATAACTACAAACTTTGAAACTAGTCAATGATAACTGAAAAGTATTGTCAATTTATGGTCTCAAAATAAGCATTTGTTTATTGTGTCCACTATGCCCTTAATTCCTATGAATATCCTAGAAATATATTCGGACATTTTCATCGTTTCTTAAATTGCAAGTTTCTTCTTCAGCCTATGAATATTGTCCACGGCTACAAAGCGAAGCCATGCTGAAGTTGTCTGTGTTTGATTCCTAGTCGTTTTAAGATCTTTCTTTATGAAAATTTCCTAGACTTCTCAGGGCACACGATATACCAATGCAAAAAGACACTCAATTTGCCATTTCGCAAATTTTAGAAATGAAGTACCGTAATCCGGGGTATCATTGATCAGCGGGGTAACATTTATCGGAATGACCCATCTCGTAAAAAGTTCCTATCATCATTTATTGATGAAATATTTCCAAAGCATGAATTGCACTTCTCCTTTTTATATTCATGAGCTAATGAAAATTAAGATGTTTTCGGAAATTGCATTTACTTCATGCGTAAATTTAACAACTTTTTGAAACAACAATTTCAATGTTTAAGGATGACACTACCGAAAACTCATGTCTCACATAAGTTGTGCAAGCGATATTAGCAAAAAAATTGTGATTCTTACTAAAAATGACATCGAAAAAAAAAACGATTCCGTTGTCAAAACATTCATAAGAATGTGCAGTTAGGCAACATTGACGAATTACTGTTAAGAATGTAGAATTTCCTTAGGAAATTGCCTACCTTTAGGCGTATTCCGTGCTTCGAGGTGTTTTTATTTTTTCAATAACTTAAAAATTAAATGACTTGTCAGAGTTTGGTTTTCATATTCGGCTTCAGGGACGATGATTTAAGTAAGACATTTTCAATATTACCGAACATTGTTTACATTGGGTGATCAATGTTACCCCATATCAGCAAAATCAAAAAATTACCTAAATCATTTATTTAAAAATTTTCAGAAATATCTCAAAAACTGATCAATGTTACCCCGGATTACGGTTAATGAAAACCCGAATTAGTACTATACCATTTAGTTCCACTATGGACTTATCTAAAGAAACTATAAGCAAAGAAGCGAAATGTTCCAATTGGAATTCCAAGTTTACTGTCAATGTCATTCCAATCGAGCAGGAGACTTGTCAAACACTTTTTCACATAAGCTGGAAATGGCTCACACAAAAATGTTACCGCCCACGAAAATTTTGATTCTTCTGAAGTAGCATATTTTTTGAATACTTGAGTGTCGTTTGCAATTTTCATGCTTTGCATAAAGAATGCTCTACTCATTACATTGTTTTTCCACACATTCAGTCAATTTTTCATTCGTTACCCAAACCTGTGAAAATTCGACACATAAAACCTGTGACTCACTTTTAGCGTGGGATTCAACATTGGCAGTGCTGCGTAATAGATTTGGCATAGTTGCTAGCTGATTTATTTTGAATATGATCAGATTTCGTCTCTTTATAATTTAGACTCTTTAGACTTATCCACTGGTGTACTAAACTAACTCGGTCGAAGATTGTTGACACTAGAGCGGGTCCAGATCACGTGGAGAGCATACGGGAGCGTGCCCCACTCATGTGACACAATTCTTGAACCGAGTGAATTTAGTACACCGATGGATTTGACCATGGTCTTATCCACTGGTGTACTAAACTGACTCGGTCGAAGAATTTTGACACTAGAGCGGGTCCAGATCACGTGTGGATCATACGGGAGCGTGCCCCGCTCAAGTGTCACAATTCTCAGACCGAGTAAATTTAGTACACCGGTGGATTAGACCATAGTTTGTATCCTTTGACAGATACGCGTAATTCGACCTCAACTGTAAAGCCGTATTCAGTGTCGTGTACTAAAAGTCGAGTCTATGACACGACATTGAAGACGGCCTTACAGTGAAAATATTGTTTTATGCTCTTTTTTTAATTATAGTCAGATAGACAAACATATTTTCTGTCAAATAGTAGAAACATCTATCCATTTCGGCTGTTCTGGAGTAAATAAATTATTTTAATATGTATTGTTTTGCGGGGTAAAACGCGATTCAGCGTTACTCATGCTGTAAACGTACGCACACAATCATGCTTGCTTATATGTTGCATGCATCCGGGCGTTAGATCAGATGTTATTGTTTAATAATAGTATACATGCTGATGCAAAAATGAACATTTGTAAGGTTCCGATTTGCGCGTAACTTGAAAGTGGCATTTTGTTCGGTCGAATTTGAATGTAAACGGCTATTGTGGTGTTATGAAATAGTTGTGTGTGTTTTGTCCCCATGAGCTGATCAAAGATTAGGTCTATCAATAAGCTTTTTAAAGACAAATTTAACATATGTTTTGCATGTATAACTATGACAGTGCACAAGTTGGCTCTCGGCGATAGTTTCAGAAATTTTGTGATTTATCGACCTAAAAATGACCTTTAAAATCACAAAATTGCCACGAAAAGAGCGAAAAACGTTTTTCTACGTTTATTTTACGATTTTCTTTAGAAAAACACATAAAAAGTATATTAAGAAAGGTAAAAATTCCATTTTTTCCTATAATCTAGGGTGATAAAAAAACATTCTATAACACATCGTTCGTCTAAATAGATGATGACGCGTTCTGCCCCATATGGACCAATTACCCCCACTTCCCCTATCTGTCAAAGGATACAAACTATAGTGGAAAAAATGGTATAGTACTAAATTCGGTTTTTCATCTATTGTAAAACGGGGTAACTTTGATAGTTTTTTTCGAAGAAAACTAGAAAACTTGTTGTCGCTAAGAGATTTGAGATCGAATTTATGTTCTACTATAACTAGGCTGTCAAGGATAAGTGACGAACTTATTAAGACTTCATCGAATAGTGATCGTAGGACTGATTGTTTGTAAGCGTTTCAAAAATGCTAAAATCTTACAAATTTTTAATATTTGCATAAAAATCCTCAAATGTACTTGATTCCAACAAAAATAGCTTTGACATGAAGTGCCATACTAATACTCTTTACTTTTGCATTAGTTTTGCTTAACTGATTAACAGAAACTTTGTTATTTCGATTAGTATATTCTGGGTCTCGCACTATCAAAGTTACCCGCATTATCAAAGTTACCCCGTTTTACGGTACTTATAGGTATTCCATTAAACAGCTCGATGATTTATTATAGAAGTCTAGGATTTGAAGACCGTTGGTTTTTTTGGAGCTATACACCGGTGTGACATTATTCCGTTGGTTCACTGGGTCAGATCGAGTATAATGACCATAAATTCGTTTTTTATGAACATTCAATCAACAAGTTGATATAAATCTGTTTCCAATTCAACTTGTTTTTGAAGAGTCGACTTTGTATTCAAAAGTAAATCGGAAAATGTAAAGCTTCAATCTTGTGTATTTTTTCAATACTTGGAACCGATCCCCAAAAAGTATTTTTTTTCTTCTAGACAGGCAAATTAGGCTGTCTAACTTCTGCATTTTGAAAAACCACCTCAGAACTGATCAAAAGAAAACATTTTAAGAGTATTGGCCATGTAGAAAAGATAATTATCAATATTTCCTAAGTTCGAAATCTCCCCAAGGCTTACAGAAAAGTCACCAGGCTTGTTATCATTTCCTTCTTTTTTCTGTCGTTTTGTCCTAAATGGGAAAAAGCCTGCTTTTCAGTACAGTGCTTTTATGAGCTAATTAACAACTATTTAGAACTTTTTTGCTAATTAATCATTTTTTGCATGTGTATATTGTGTGGCCGATACGAAGATACTCTTTGCTATGTCCAGGAAAGTCAATCCGAAGAGACCCTCACCCTGTAGAATTCTAACCCACGACCCTCGGCTTGGTTTTGCTGAACAGTTACACGTTTAAGGTTACGGCTCCCTGGGACTTGTCATCTAGGAGGCCAATATCCTTGAAACAATTCCTACGATCATGGTAGAGTAAGCTTTTGAAAATTAAACAGTGTACACCCAAGTATGCCAGTATGAATGAAAAATAAAATTTACTTATTTGGGACCGGTTCCACGGAGAATTGAAATAACACCCAAGACCAAAGTTGGTCTCATTATCTAATTTAGTTATCACATGACATCCGTACTAGAAACTACACAGTACCAAAAAATAATGTGATTTACGTCTTTTGAGATGCACATAAAAGAAGCGAGCCGAATGATGTAAATTTGTGTCGAATTTCAAATACGTTAGTGTCTGATTCGGGAAATGTCGATCACAGTTCAATTGTTTTCATGTCCTTTAACATTTAAAATTACATTTTTTGTTCAATACATCTTTAAGGACACATTTTTGTGTCGTTCAATCACTTACATCATGTGTCATTCAGTCATAACCAGAATCACGTCCAGAGTAATTTTCATTTTTTTTAAGAGTGTATGAACAGAAGTTGACTTTGAGTGGGATCATGCACATCATTTTGCCTGGATAGTTTTTTATGCGAAATCAAAAATCAAGCAAATTTTTCTACCGATAGTAAGCTCCTAAGTTTACGATGTTTTCGTTGATATAGAGGAATTCCATGGCAGACAGTAAGTGGGACTCAATGCCAATTTCTTTTGGAATCTCTGACTACATTTTCTCAAACCTTTGGTGAATTCACTCACAGTTTTCAGAACATTTTTCCAGGGAGCATATCTGATTTGAATTTCGACAGATACATGTGTTTAGTAGCGATCATTTAAAATCAATTTCGGCTATCGAATCCAATCTTTTAAAATACCATTATGAGCTCTGAAGATACCTATTGGCAGTTTTTTTTAAATATACAGAATTTCTGCGAATTTATCGCAGATTTCTAGGGAAATCTTTCAACGAACCGGCGGAAATCATTCAATTCTTTTAACTTTTATTTTTTTATTTTTAGAAAGTCCTTAAAATAGCTAGCTGATGTTATGAAATTTTTTACAGATTTTTCTGACAGTGGTAAACTTGCATATAAATTGACTAAAATTGAGAAAAAAATGCATTTTCAACAAAAACTTGTTGCGTAGTGATTCAAAAGTTGTTGGCGCACTCTAAGGGTTTAACCTTTACAGTACTGGGTGCAAAAATTGAATTTTTAAAATTCTGTAGCTTCCAATCTATCGATAGATTTTGATGAAATTTTTAATTCGGTGATAATTTTGCTTTTGCACTTAAGTCCAAATGTGTTATGGGTAGATTATGATCTTGTGCTATTGTCGTGTAACGGCTTGATAAACATTAATTTTCGCACAGATATAAATCTTCTCATATACTTCCTTTTCTGTTTGATCCTACGACCCAACCGGAGTATAGCCCTCCTCTCAACTTTGTGTTTTACAAGCTCTTTCAAACCAATGACCTGAGAGCTTTCTTTGCAAATTCACCTTTTGTCGTATTTGTATGCAATATTGTCCAAACTAAAACAATTGATACATTCTGCCAAGCAAATCAATTTCACACTTATTTTATCAAATTATTGATAAGGTTTCTTGAATTTCCACATCATTTCCATTTCTATATACCCCAGATGGCCCAACAAATTTGAACTTAAGTCCAAATGCATCTCTGAATTCGAAATTGTCAATACATGAATCAAAAATATAACTCAAAATCGATTGGATCTTGTATGCAACATGATTGATGTTGTTTGCAACACGTTGCTAAATTCGATGTTTTCAGCACATGTATTTATCCAATTCGGCAAGCGTTGTTGTATTAATGTACAATTCGTGTTGAAAAAATCTTAATTTTCCAACTTGTTGCATAAATAACTATTTCAATTCTGCAATAAGCACAACAGTTAAATTTCTAACCAATTTCAAGTAGTTACTGACAAAGGTCAAAAAATCAATAATTTTTAAATCATCTATTTTTGATTTTTTTCGGTATCAAATGTGATACCGACCCCATAAAAATATTATCGCTTCCGAATCAATCAATAATCGATTGTTTGTATATTGCACCTTTTTTTTGTTTCCAGAACGAAAACGTGGTCGCCAGACGTATACGCGGTACCAAACGCTGGAACTGGAGAAGGAGTTTCACTTTAATCGCTACCTTACCAGGCGGCGGAGGATCGAGATCGCACATGCCCTGTGTTTGACGGAGCGCCAAATCAAAATCTGGTTCCAGAATCGGCGAATGAAGTGGAAAAAGGAAAACAAGACTAAGGGCGAACCGGGATCGGGTGACGAGAACGACATGACACCGCCACAGTCTCCTGCGTAAATCGGTACTCTCGGTGTCCATCTACCGGCCAATATAGCTTGAATGAATGATGTTAGTGACTTTTGTAACATTGAATTTTCTCCTTCAGTTTAGGTAAATCACAGCCCACGTTTTAAATTTCATGTCAAAAACAAATACCATATTTGTTGGATACTATTCGACACTTGTACACTTAAATTGCAGATCAGAACAACTACGAATAAGAATCTAAGAGATTTTGGAAAACAAAAATTTGTTATACCCATTGAGCGTACTTTAGTAACAAAAAATCAACACAAATTACCTTCGTAGTAGACAGTTTGCGACAGACACAACCCAATGGTGAATAATTTATTATGCTAGCAAAACGAAAAAAAAGCAAACAACTCATGTGACCTCAAAACTAATGTTAATTTAGAAATACATGATCCAAGAATTCAAAAATCTGATAACAGATTGATGGAAACAGAAAGTAAGTAAAAATGTGCAATGCGAAGAAAATCTTTTATCCATTTTAGATAAAAGGTACATATTTGTGGAAGGATAAATAGATATTCTAATAATATACGTACAAAAGTGCTTCAATATTCATACACAAGGTATTTCCTGACGGTCGACCCAGAAAATAAAAAAAATATTCGGACACTCGCATTATTCGGAAACCCATTTCGTGTTAGTACTCGAGATAATCACACATCATAAAAATAATCCATTTTGCTATTGATTTCTGTTTCCACCATAATTTCTCCAAACAACAACAGTAGAGAGGATGTTTGAACCTCAGCAAGAGGTATAGAGCAGAAGAGAGATAATACCCAAACAAACTATACCAAAGGCAATAGAATAATTTAATTATTGCAGTTCATTTTCATTCTGCATCCATTTATTATTTAATGAATATCTCACTTGGAGGCAGCAATCGTAATTTATTTGAATATTTCATTGTTGTTACTCATTCGTACGTGCCCATAAACTCTATGAAACAATATTGGAGGACCGATTTCTCGTCATCTGTATAATAGTTTACAGGAAAGCAGTCATGACTCCAGTGATGAGAGTTCTATTTTCACCTTGAGTTGGATAAGTACATGAATTGGAACAATCAGGCGCTGCTAGTAATTTGATAAAAATCAAAATCGATCGAACACAACACACACATATATACGAAAATGAGGTATACGACTCTTGTAGAATATTGATAGTATGGAAAAAATATTTAGAAATATTTTCAATAAACCTGCTACACATTGTCATCCAAAATTCAGTTTGGCAGATAAAAACTGGTTATAGTAAATCAATACCATGTGCGATTGCATTTATTGGGAAAATTGAAGGAAAATAGGACACTTAAGCAAAATAATGTGATTGTTCTGTTGTGTTGCCTGCTATTTTGGAAGACAGGCAAATAACAAAAAAAAAACAGAAGAGATGCATCAAAATTTAGAGATGAAACCGAAAATACGTAAACAAAACAAGGTGAGTCGAATATTTATAATTTATACAAGTCTAATTCACTGATGAAAATAGAATATACGTAAGAGGAAACTCATGACATTAGCCTTTAAGGATTGTGTAATTACTGAAAATACAGATAGTATGAAAGATGCAAGTCCCAAAAATTTTAAGTAACTAGACAGTAAAAACAACAACAAATGATGATGATAACGATGTACGTAAAATATATATTTAACCATAAACGGTAAGGGATAAACTTCAGCAGTAAGACATATATTAAATAAAAAAAATTATCTCGTTAAAAAGGCAACACAAATATGTTATGAGTACATGAGATCCCAAGATATTTGATTATGAGATAATACACTGTAATAAAATTTGTAAATACCAAATCCTCACAGAATGGAAAAATAATAAACAGAATGATAAAATTGAAAGCGATGCGTTGTGTCCCACGTTATTGGCCGCATATCGGCAAATATTCGACAGCCGTTTTTCGTCGATTCTAATCGGAGCAGTTCATCGAGTTGCACACATTAAAACTATTTGGCACCACAAACACATCAACCGACCCAGGGTCCTACATGTCCTTGTAGTTGTGGCTCAAGAGTGAGAGGTCACTAGTCCCAAAATTATAGATTTCAACTCTTCACTCAAAATATGCACAACTGGGGGCCATTATGAAGTGGGATCTATCCAAGTTTGTGCCCGCCTAATCGTGCTTTTTTTCTATCATGCTTCCTCCTGTGCACCAACGCATCACCACTCTATACACAAAATACGACAACCACGCTAGGACCCGGTAGAAAGCATAAGCAACATAAACACCTCAACATGCGGAATCGAAAGAGGAATTGACAAGCGACGCGTGCTCGGTCCTTCCATGCATGATTTCGTGCCGCATGGGGTTGCCAGGGTATTCCAAGTTTTCAAAGCTGAAGAAAATCAACCGAAAGAAACACTTACAACGACGACCAAATCGATCTAGGCTTCGCATGCCACGATCACTTGTTACCGAAAGCACATGCTTCGATGAAACCTATATCTCTCTCGTTTCGATTCTGGTCAATTCGTATCGTGTCTCTCACTTCTCCTGTACGAGGAAGCCCGGCCCTTTTGTATAGCCTTTTCAAGTGCCAGAAGCACTTCAGATGCTGTAGTGTTTTTCAGAAAATACCGCAACAACAACAACGCACAGTAAATTTTTTGTGACATCTCCTTAATGTTCTATTCACAAGTGAAACTCTGGCTCTGTGTTTTAATTTTGACTATTGCCGTAAACATTTCCCACAAACTTAGCGATATTCAAGAAAGTGCAACGATTTATGGTATTTGTCCCAAGTTGAAGTGTTCTTGTTATTAATTTTCTTTGGAAAAGTGAACGCGTGGTGACGAAAGGCTATCTTCAAATCGAATGGTTCCATCGAACCAAGACTCGTAATTTCACAGCCCATCACCAGCATCATCTTTGCCGACGCCGCCGAAGCTTGCAAAATCACATCAAATTACTGCTATCTACTAATATCGATCGTTTCGAGCAGTTTGGAGCTAAAAACTAATTTTTGTTACTTCTGTTCAGTGATTTGAAAAATTAGACGCACCTTGCAGATTTCTGAAATCAAAACACAGCTCCAAATTGGAATATTAAACGTACAGCAGAGGTAAATTGACGATAACTGGTGCGAGTCAATCTTGAATACATATCCGTTCGTTCATTTATTTGCAGTTGTTTGACGTATATCGTTGGTAACTGGTAAGTACCGTATTTTTCTACAATTATTGTAGTGGAAAAAAAATTAGCGGTTTATTCCTAAATTAAAAAGCTTTTGATATAACGAATAAATCAAATCCGTCAAAAACTCTTATTTTCATGTTTTAGTTATAATTATTTGATAACTTCTAGCTCATTTATAATAAAAGTTCATTTAAGGTAATAATTCGACAAGAACAATATTTACAGAATTTTGATTTTAACACAAGTATAGATTTCTTTTTTAAAACCGTCGGACACATTTGAAAAAGTGAAATAACATTACCACATGCATTCGAATGATCAGAGTTGTACCGCAGGGTTGGCAAAGCATCATGAACAAGGTTGATACTTTATTTTCCTGCCATGGACAGCCATCATCGCCCGATGACGACAAACGAACCATTTTGAGCGGAGTTCATATTTACAAATACTGCGCGTATAAATGACATTTTAATTAGCCTGACTGGAGGCCGCAAACAGTGTCCATTTTTTATCTCCAGTATCAAGTTGCAATTAAAAAGACATTATGGTGCACAAGCGATTTTCTTTTCCCCACACATTCGCTTCGTGCGTATCATTCAATCTCCTATGCTTATTATCCCTACCACCTTTCTCCCCGCTGCTTGGACAAGCGGGATCATGAGACACCATCCTGGGAGATGGTTCCGTAATTTTTCCATATGGTTTGATAAATTTTACAAAGTTTCTTATTCTGATTTTGTAGTTCAATTCTGTAAAATTTATCTTCATACTATTTTGCATTTTTGAGTTATCAAGAGTAAGATAGCATGTATTCATAAAACATACCCTCGAGCTCATTGTATTTATCTTCTTGGCATTACATCCCAACTCTAACGGAACCTGCTCCTTAGCAAAGGGTTCAATCAACTAAGATTACCTTTTTTTTTACTAAAAATTATCGAAAATTTTAATTGCTTCCTATCTTTCTAGCTCTAGTTTTGTTTCTAATATCTTCAACTTGAATAAGACTTCCAGATGGTATATAGTGTTGGCTATAATGTGAAAAATAAACAGCTCAAAATTTTCAGGAGAACAAGCTTATTTTTTAATAAAAATAGCACGGGTTGTGTGTCAAAATTCGATTCATGAACGGATATAGAGATCAACATAATGCTTTCAGAGTCATGTTTGTTAAACACTCGAACGTGATCGGAAAATGTCTTCCTGGAAATATTACAAATAATACATAATAAATACCAATTAAATATAAGCAAATACAAATTAAAGAACAATAATAAGGACTATTCATTTTATATAGTGGACACCTTGTTTATGCTATTTCTTTTTTATTTATTAATGAAATCGTTATCGTTTTTTCTGTGCACCGTTCAACTACTTTTTCACGATATTATGAAAATATGAGATCTTACAGAATGCTTCTGGTTCAAGAACGAATTTTTTTTTTCAGAAACTCCTAAGAAAAGCTGTTCTTTGGAATTAAGCACTATTTTTCGCTTAACAAAAATCCCAATTTTTATTAACATTATTCTTTACGATTCTACTGAAGGTAGAGCTTCAAACCACCGATAATATTCCTCCAATCTCTGGCACTAGGTCACATTAGTGATTAGTCTATTTATGGCCTAATTTGCTCGAATGCCATCCTTTTACTCCCAGCAAAAAAAGTAAAGTAAACTCATAAACAAAATTGGTTTAGATTACTAAATTAACTGAATTTGTATAATAGAGTGCAAAATTGTGACTTTAATTCGCATTCTAAAGTATGAATTTTACTTCTTATGGCCGTTTTTTTAATCTCATACTTTTAAAAACCATGTTCGCATATCTACCGATCTACAACAAATTGTAAATGTTTTTCTCCAAATATTTGCTGTCATTACAGCAGTGTTGCCAATTTTGATGATTTTTTTTCTCTTTTGTGCTTTACAAATGACGTGAGGACTAAATAGGAGTCTATGAAGTCGTTGGTCATTTTTCATATAAATACTCTATTATTACTTTCGTCAAAACGTACTTGAAATCTAATAACACTTTTCATTTTGATCTATCAAATTTAAAAAAAATGTTGATAGCCTTAAAAATGGATCATACCAAATATGCTCCTTAATTTTGTGAAAATAATTATTTTGATAGCTTTTTTATTATTACAACAGCGTACAATATTAGTCGAACGATGTACAGAAAAATAATTTCGATTTCATTGATAAACTGAAAAGATATAGCATGCACAAGGTGTCCACTAAAATGAACAGCGCAGGGCAGTGAGTTCAAAGTAATAGAAATCCTTTGGTTTTGCACAAAAATTAGCATAATTTCTGTATAAGGTAAATGAAGTGCTTCTTTTTAAATCAATATTAACTATGTGGAGAGTTTTATCAGTTTGAAATCGCGAACTGCAAATTAATCATGGCTGCCAAAATAAATGGCGAGCTTTTTACCCTTAATCAAATTGCCCGTTGCACGGTGACGTCATCATAAAATCGCTCTCTTTCCCTCCTTCGGGAAATCTGAAAACAACGGTGCCAGTAGCTGTCAAAGTTGACAGGTACCGGCACCATTGTTTTCAAGTTTTGTTGAAGAGCGAAAGAGAAAGAATGTCGCCGTGAAATGCCTTATAGTCCAATGTCGTTCTACGCCTACTTGTCCCATGTTCTATGTAAACCTTATGCACCGCGGGAGAAATATGCGAAGAACGGCAGTAAAGCCCTGTTAAATTAAAAAAAAAAAAAAACAATTTTAAAACCAATTTTTAAGTGATTTTCGTTTAAGTCCAAAAAACATGTTTTTCCGCTTTTGAGATTTTGTCACACTTTTTGGTTTAAACTCAAATTTTGAGTGTATTTTGCTTTCCGTGTTTTTCCCAAAATGTCAGATAGAAACAACCACAGTGTTAGCACATTTCAATATGTAAAACCCCTGTGGAAATTTGTCGGTGAATTAAACGTCATACTTGATTAAAAGTTTCAAGGTTCCATTTGGGACCAATGTCTATTTTGAAGTATTTTTTTAGTGTTTTTTTATCACAATCAATTTTAGTGCTGCATTTATTTCAAAAACAATTTTCTATATAAAATTTGCAGTCCTAGAATGCTTGCTGAATTTTGATTCTCTCGATATTCATGGAGAGGAAACGTCCATTTACAACGTTATCCTAAAATCAGTAATTTAAATAAATTGTCCTCTTTCATTCCCTTGAAATGCGTGGCAGTAGCGGTGAACGCGCAGCAATTCAGCAAGTGGTCTGGTTGAGAATCGTGGGTTCAAACCCCACTGGTAGGAGATTTTGTTGGGTTTGAAGGTAGAAGTTTTGTTGACTTCCTAGGGCATAGAATATCTTTGTACACTTGCAAAAATTATCAGTAGGCAAGCTGAGAAGAAGGCTCTATCTTAGTTGGGACGTAACGCTAGAAAGGAGAAGAATGCAATTTGGTTTCTTCAGTCAAGTATTTTGGAACAATTTGTACTACATTTAGTTCAGTTTCACATTTTCTCAGTTCTGCTTTGACATTCTTTATATATCTTCCACAGACACCTATGCCCTATTAATGAAATAAATTGCGTTTTATGGCACTTAATAACAGTAAACAACTTTGACCTTCTTTTAGCAAACAAATATTTTTCCATCAAGTTTCCAAAACTAAACATTTACAAAGCGTATCATCACATTTTCAACGAGACTTCAAACTAAGTTAGCAAAAGTCCCACATTGCCCACCCTTTCTTCCTCCGTCTTCTTCTGAGTGAAATTAACAAACTCGAGGTGTTTTGTTTTAAAGCATGTAGTGAAGATGATGCAATTGAGAAATACGTTGAAATCATGAGTTACAAACGATGGTGTCAAATTGAAGTCAGTCTTCCGCAGTATCGAATGCGCTGTTAGAAAAAAATCAAGTAAGCATCCCGAGGAGGAAAGAATAACTCGCCTATAACTTATGCATACCATATTTTGGTATCATACCACAACTAGGTATTGTTCAGTTATCAATACCTCATTTTGGTATTATAATGATATTTGAAAAAAATGTTTAAAACAATTAAAAATACTTCATTTTGGTATTTGACAGCTATTGAGGACTATGGGGCCCAGATAGCCGTAGCGGTAAACGCGCAGCTATTCAGCATGACCATGCTGAGGGTCGTGGGTTCGAATCCCGCTGGTCGAGGATATTTTCGTAAAGGAAATTTTCTCGATTCCCAGGGCATAGAGTATCATCGTACCTGCCACACGATATACACATGCAAAAATGGTCAATCGGCAAAGAAAGCTCTCAGTTAATAACTGTGGAAGTGCTCATAAGAACACTAATCTGAGAAGCAGGCTTTGTCCCAGTTGGGACGTAACGCCAGAAAGAAGAAGCTATTGAGGACTGCTGGAGGTATTGAACTAGTAATGAAAAATTTCACTTTTGTATGAAAATCCATCAAGTATTATTTAGGTATTACAATACCTGATCTAATTATCAGCTTGGTATTTGTAGGACATGCAGAAGGTATTATTTGAGGTATTTTACCCCTTATGCAGGGCTCATTCATACCTCATTCAGGTTGTTTGTATTGGAAATTATCTGGTATGGAATACCTCAATTTGGTATTCAGTAGTTATTTTCTTCTGCTCGGGATGTCAAGTAAAATTCATACATGCAATGTAAACCGCAAGTCATGCAAACTCTGTAATTTTACACACACTTAAAAGGATTCGCCGAGAACCCAACAGCTGATATCTCGGTAATAATTTGACGATTCTCGGTAAAACTTTTATTTGATTGCTTGAAATCTCGGTAAAATAAGTATCTAGATTCGGCATTGAAAATTACCGAATTCTCAGCTGTTGGGTTCTCGGCGAAAAGTTTTGCTGAGGTCGGTGAAATAATTTAAGTGTGCAGAGTTCTGTTGGATTTCATGTTGAATAATTGAAGTTTACATTACACGTGATGGAAATCTACATGGCTTATTATGTGGGTTATCAAAATCAAAATAGTTTACACGTTATGATTGGACCGCGTGCCTTACCCGTTATCATATGTTGTGGAATCACTCAACAGATTCACGCTTAAAAAATGTTAATCTAAACGTGTGGACTATTTTCAGTTTGAGTTCTCCAGGATTTCGCGGAACACTGTTTTTAAACTATTCGCACTACGTGTACTGCCTAAATATTTATTTTTGTAAGTATTTCAATTAATTTTATAATATTTGGAGCAGTATTGCTTGAGATTTTTCATGCGTTTGTTGTCAATCACGCAACTCAGCAGTCAAAAAATCATTGATGAGTTGGCTCACCTTTTTGACTAATTGTCTCGTATTTCCACAGTTTACTCGCACAAGGCAATAATTTCTTGTTAGTCTGGTAGAATTATAGTAATCCTTTATTACGTAAACAACAACATTCGGGCTTGATAAGTTTTTGACAGGTTTTGTAACTGAATCATTTTTTACGGGTTGAGTTGATTGAGTTATTTTGCATCAAAATCTCAAGCGTGAGATTTGCGAAGCAGATCTCTAATGAGTTTGCTCTCACGGGAGAGCGTATTAATTGGGATTTGAGTGTAAGTCTATCAACACTGATTTGGAGTGAAGATTCCTTACTTGAGTAGCATTTGAACCACCATGACATTCATAACTAAATACTAATTTGAGTTAGAAATCCTAAAAAAATAAAATCTTGCCCCACTACTACTTGTGCTTTGTCAAAACACAATTCGCTAGGATACATTCAGAGTGCCAAACGGTTTTGCCGCCTAAAACAACTATCTGCCTCTGTGTGTACGGTGGACATTTTTCTATTCAATATATTTTTTTTTCTATTTTTTTCGTACATCTCACAGGATCGAGTATCTTGACGAATGGACAAATAAGTACATAGAACTGTTTATGGCGTAACTGTTCCATATGGAAAAAGTAGGGGTCGACCCATTTCGCATAAAGACGTTTCGCATAATGACATTTGGTATAATAGACGTTTCGCATACAGCAGTTTCATACAAGAACAGGTAGCATTTCAAAGAAGGCATCGGCATTGAGAAAATAACGGGTGTCCTCTCATACAGATGTTCATAGTTTTCTAGTACATTTCCGCATGTGATATTTATTTGGCACCACTGCAAAAAATATAAATTTGAACATGTTTTAAGTTTTGTGGTAATAACGATTTAAAGTTCATATAGAGACTGTTATTCCTTTATTTTTTAACAAGATGCTACTCTAATTTTATATTTTTTCCACAACATTTATAAACAAAATTAGTTAACTTTCATATAAAATATGGACAAAACGATTTCTTATATTTATCAGGGAGAGATGAAACTGAAAAGTATCAGCATACTTTGTGCATGTAAGTGCAAGTAGTGATACTTTTCTGGCCTTTTGGCAATATTTGTTGTATGAGCAAGTTATTGAATAATATATTACAGTTTTCAGGACAACTTCAAAACAATGCCGTAATTTAAAAACGTCCCTAAATATATTAGTTTAAATAGATCACTTTCTCACATTTTCTCCATCAAAAGTGATTTTAATGTTAAAAATTGAATGAAATCTACCGTAGGAATGATGGTCTTTATTTTCGAAGACAACTCTATATCTTGTAAACGTGAGTTCTAGAATTTGAACATGCTCGCTAAACTCTTACAATTTCGGTACTTATGAAAATATTTAATAACGAATGAATTCCTAGAATTCCACCTCCCTTAGCCGAGTGGTTAGAGTCCACGGCTACAAAGCAAAGCCATGCTGAAGGTGTCTGGGTTCGATTCCCGATCGGTCCAGGATCTTTTCGTAATGGAAATTTCCTTGACTTCCCTGGACATAGAGTATAATCTTACCTGCCACACGATATACGAATGCAAAATGGCAACATTGGCAAAGAAAGCTCTCAGTTAATAATTGTGGAAGTGCTCATGAGAACACTAAGCTGAGACGCAGGCTTTGTCTCAGTGAGAACGTTAATGTCAAGAAGAAGAAGAATTCCGCAACAAACGTCTAAATTTCCTATGGAATTTTAGAACTTCACGAAGATTAGCCCGTATCTACCCAGCAAATGGAAAATTTTCAAATTGCTGTCATATCATCAATTCTTGACGGTTTGTCTTCTTTTAGGTTGGAATGGAATCGTCTGAATGTCTTGTTTTTCGAGGATCATTAGAGGTTTTGGGAACGTCCGCCGGTTCGGAGTTATTACGGTGGGTCACTGTGTCAAGACGGGTAAAAATGATCCTTCCTTCCTTTCCATCCAACTTTTGACCGGCTAATTAATATAAAACTGACATCATTTCAATTAATTTTCATAGTTTTGACTTCAGGCGTCATGTAATAACTAAATATTATGTGATCATTAAATATTAACGATTATTAACCAATATTCCCTAAGCTCGAAATTTTCCTATTTTGTATACAAAATCTGGTAGAGATGGGCAAAACGGCTCTTTTTAGTGAGCGTATTCGATCCGAATAACTGACTTTGATTAATCGGATCTTTTGAACGGTTCAGTTGCTCAGCGACTCGTAAATAAAAAGCAAACTGAACCGAGCGAATGGATCCAACGGTTCATTCCGTGTATCGCGACTCGCGTAGTCGTGTGTCATGTATTGTACGATCTTTTGCTTCCTCACTCTTCGTACATCCTTCTTTAGAAACTCACGATTCGACCGGACACGAACACGATGTTCGGCCGATTTCCCTTACACGAACCAAACGAGTGATACAAAACTACGCGTTTTGCCGTGCAGGTGGGTACTTTCTCTCTTTATCTTTCGTTTGCCTGGCGGAGAAAATTTGTCTGGCTATGCTGAGAGAACGGAGCAGCAGCAAACTGTGCTTGCATGTGTATGCCATGTATATTCAGGTCGCGCAAATCAAAACACGTGCTAAACGTTATAATAAAGCCGAGATACGGACGATAGAGATAAGGAGAAAAGAATCAGTTCGTTCTTTTTACAGGTCACATATTCACCCTTATTGATTGATTGATTTGACTTTATTAACGAGATTTTTAGCCCTGGGCTAGTTCATCTCGGGACCAACGGCTTTACTTCCCTTCCGAAGGAAGTCGTCACTATAACTTTTTACGTCATAAGTGACTATGTCGGGGATGGGATTCGATCCCAGGTCCTCGGCGTGAGAGGCGAGTGTTCTAACCACATTCACCCTTATTCTTGTTTACGTACGAATGCGCTTTCGATCGAAAACCCTTTCGCATTCTCGTTTACACCAGCAAAATCAAATGGGCAATGGATTCGAATTAATAGGATTCGATCGAAAGTTGGATCCGTCGTAAACAAGAATGAGGGTGATTATCTGATCCGTTGTATGACTGCTGATCGAATGAACCGACTTTCGCAAAAAAAAGCCACGGATCACTCGTTTAAATGAGTGATTCGGTTCTTTTGAACGGTTCCGATTCAGATTGCCTATTTCTACAACTAAGTCACTAGACCTGCCATACAGGTAGACAATATCCTTCAAATGATTCTCCACGACCATGTCTGGATTTAGCTTTTGAAAATACACAATTTTGACAGTTGAGCAGGTGAAAATAAAAGTTTCGAGTCGGTATTGATTGGTACTCTATTTGTAAGAAATGAAATAAATGATCACTGATGCAATCGATTTTACGGTATATCATTTTATTATTTAGAAATTTTCCCCAAATGCTGTCTTCTGGTTCACGGACACCTGTTTACAATGAGAGATTATTAAAACGTCAGAAATGTAGTACAAGATAGTTTTATGACAACCAGACCCAGATAGACATCTGTCAACAACATCCCAAGGACCAGTCGGAATCGCAATGTATTTAAAAGTACTAAAAATACTCATATCCTTTCAATGTTCAGAAGCATATTCAAATGATTTAAAATTTATCATAACGCATTAAGCTTGACTGTAAATTTATACGTGAAAATATTTTCTGGTATCCTAATGATTTTGACGCGATTGTGATCAAACGGTATGTTTCCCAAAATTGCCTGTTCCATTTAGCTAAATATGATTATTTTTCAAAAGCTTTTTAATTCATCTCCATGTGCCTATTTTTTCCTCAGAAAAAAAGATCATCCACTAGTTGGTAACATGTTCAGGTCCGGTTAAACTTTTTTCGATTTGTTTTCATTTCCTAGCACTCCAATGAGAATTTTCCGCGTTGACTTTATGTGTGTTTTTTTTTCTGCTGCTGCCACCAGAGCTTTTCACCGTTCGTCCCTATTTATCTCGTGCAGGTCTCTCGAGCGATATCCAAAGCGGAAAACTTTCTTCTGAAACATTTTTCTCGTTACATTCTGGCCACTGCGCTCTTCTCGGTAGCTTCTGATGCTACGACTCACAGTCAATGTTGGATGCGGATGGTTCTGGTTCTGACATTCCCATCGTCGTCATCCCACTATTGAGATGGCGAACTCACTGAGCGTAACCGACCCGGACCATACCAGCGTTAACGATATATATAGGAAGAGAAAAGGTGAAGCGAGAAAAAATGAGTCAAGCAAGAAGATGACTTTTTTCACTCCATCCGCTGCCTCCGGTATACTCACTGGGAGTGGAAAAGTGCAAAATAAAATATACACCCAGCCCCAACAGCATTAATCCGAATGACATTTTCAGTTTTTCGCTTTCCGTTCTTTTCAATCCATCAATGTCAAGAGAAAAAATGTTACTATGTATTTTCTATAATATAGAATAATTCTTTTGCCTTGGTTTTCCCTTCGATCAAATTTTTTCCAACCATGGTTGGGCATTTGGAATGAAGGAAAAATCTTCATCACCCTCTTCTAGAGCAAACCCACGGCGGAGTTATCCATCCATCCATCCATCCATCCATCTATCCAACCATCTATTCATCCACCCATCGCCCATCGTTTCGCCTGTCGTAATGTACAATGATAACAAAATTCGAGTCCCTCGATGGCGTCTGAGGCTGAAGGCATTTTCTGTGACGGAAATCCATCAACTTGAACGGAGGGTCCTGTCCTGTGCGTGTCAGTATATTTAACTGCCGAGGAAACCAATCACAGGCAATTCCGTCCGCCACACAGGGCTTGTTCGTCATCACCCCTAAGGAAAATACAATGCGAGAGTTTTCTTTTGGGTTTAGTGACGAGTGATTTTCATTAGCTACGTTCCTGAATAAATAATGATTGAGATAGCGCGCGAAGGCCGCACTCACGGTGAGCAAAGTTTTCAAACCCCTGTATTTTGAGGCTGATTCGTACAATAGAAAGCTAGAATTTGCCTATCAAATATCACCGTTTTGAGGAGGTGGTTTCTAACAACAAGCTGGAAAAGGATTTCGTTAATTGAAATAATTGTGGAAATGATTAATATTAAAACTCTCACAGTTGATTATAATAAACACCATTGTCACCACCTTCAAATAATGGCCGTAAACGATAGGGTAAACGTATTCCTAGGAGCAAACTGTTTTATATGTAATTATTTTTTCGTGAAGTTTTGAATTCTTCCATTTTAATCTTCCTGTAAGAACGTTTCGCTCTTACATCGGATGCAAAACAATACTTTCTTAAAACATCAAAGACCACCTTCCAACTGTTAAAACCAACAGAATCATTGCCGATTGATTCATTGGAACGGATTTGAATAACTGTTTTGTGAAAGTTCGAATGAATATCGAATTGGTAAATATTTTATTTTATTTTTTGTATTGATAACAAAAACGTTGAAAGTCTAGTGTACCAATATTTATGTGGAGCCTCTTGTAGCTAGTTTTTTATTTAATTTCCACATCGTACTTGCTTGTTTTTATTGCCGCACTGGCACATACATTACGGATGAAAAGAAAAACAAATATAAAATTGTAAAAAACCGAGATATTGGTCGATAAACTTCTATGTAATATGTTTCTAGAATGTACGATGCAGAAATGATGCAATCGAATAATATCCATGGAATTTAATTATAAAGCTATTCAAAGCAATCATTTTGCTTAAATATATAGTTCCTTTGCAACTACCATATCTAGGTGGTCTGTGTTATTAGAAAACACTATCATCCTAATTTGGTAAAACAAATTGAGATTTTTTACAGGTGAGTTGATTTCACATGCTTATAGAGAAAAAAATACACCTTTTCAATTTACTTAACCTAACTTAACCTAAATATCCCGGGTAGAGGTGAATAACGAAAAAAAGGTAAAATAAGAACAAATTTTGCAATCATATATAGTTTAACCATTATTATGTTATAAATATGTGACATTAAATATCTTATCAATAGCAAATATACTATCATAGCAAAATTTGTTTTTGATGTGTTATATTTAAAATTTATGTAATAACTAATCAATAACAAAATATACTATCATGGTAAAATTTGTTCTTTGTACAACGATACTTAAAAACATTAAATATCTAAAGAATAACAAAAATCGCCATCATAGTAATTATGTCATTATTTTGATATTTGAAAACTTTATTTAAATAATTCATGACAACAAACCAATATCAAATTTTGCCATAATAGCTCGTTTTACTGTTTATATGATATTCATTAAAGATTCAAAAAGCAAATGTTTTTTAGCAGGAAAGCTAAAAGTTTATTTTTTAATCATGCTAAATTTAGATATTAAAGTCAAAGAACTAAAAGTATCGTTATGTTGATCTACTCGTGAATAGCTTATTTAGTTATAATTTTGTTATCAATATCAAAATAATAACATATTTTGTTATTTATGGTTGTATTTATTTTTGCTATTATTTTGTTATTACAATGGCAAGATATGTTATGATTTAGTTATTGTGCCATACAAAGTCAGTTATTATTTTTGTTATTTTATCTCTTATTTCAAACAAATAAAGAACAAATTTTGCTATTCAAACATTCTATTTCAATGGTAAATTTTGTTATTCTTTTGCTATTCTCCTCTACCCGGGATATAACGCATTAATCGTGCCAATAGAAGATTGCAACGATTTTTGCCTGAAATTATTGTTTTATTTGACATTTGTTCCAATGATTCAACATTGGTATCTCATTGGTACTCTACCAGGGAAGAAGCTTCAGAATCATTTTCAAAATTTTATTTTGAATTCTCTGCAGAGCTTTCTTCCTGGTATTACAACAGCTAGTCCGTATTGGTACAGCATACAACGTGGCTGGCCTGAAACTTTGTTTAAATATCAAAAGCTTGTTCTTAAGACAAAGTTTTGATTTTCTATTAATAAGGGGATAGAGACATTTTACATTTTTATTATTACATTTGGCTTGAATGCCCTCAATGTGATTTTTGAAAGTTAAATTCTTATCTAGCATGAGCCCTGGATACTAAACTTCATCTGACCAATTTATTGGAACTCCTCTCATCGTGACAACATGTTTACTTGAAGGTTTCAAATAAAGAGCTTTTGGTTTATGTGGGAATATTATTAGTTGAGTTTTGGAAACATTAGGAGAAATCTTCCATTTTTGAAAGTATGAAGAAAAAATATCCAAACTTTTTTGCAATCGACTACAGATGACACGCAGACTTCGTCCTTTGGTGGAGAGGCCTGTGTCATCCGCAAACAAGGATTTTTGACATCCCTGGGGTAACTCAGGTAAGACAGATGTGAAAATATTGTATAATATTGGTCTCAAAATGCTGCCTTGGGGAACACCAGCTCTTACAGGAAGTCTATCAGACCTGGAGTTCTGATAATTAACCTGAAGTGTACGATTTGACAGATAACTTTGAATTATTCTAACAAAGTATGTTGGAAAATTAAAGTTTTTTTTTTAATTTTACGATCAAATCTTCATGCCAGACACTGTCGAATGCTTTTTCTATGTCTAGAAGAGCAAGACCAGTAGAATAGCTTTCAGATTTGTTAGAACGGATCAAATTTGTTACACGTAAAAGTTGATGAGTGGTCGAATGTCCATGGCGGAATCCGAACTGTTCATGGGCAAAAATTTAATTTTCGTTGATGTGGACCATCATTCTGTTAAAAATAACCTTTTCAAAAAGTTTACTGATGGAGGAAAGCAAACTGATTGGACGATAGCTAGAAGCTATAATGACAGTTTCAACTTTTGGGTGTATGTAATTGGCACATTCTAGTCTGTGTCCTTTCTTGTAGATTGGGCATATGAGGCCATCCAACCAGCCGGTAGGCAATTCTTCGTCCTCCCATACCTTCAGAAGTACTCGGTGGATCGACTGATAAAGCTGCTCACTTCCGTGCTTGAGAAGATTGACCGGGATCTCGTCTTTCACAGCAGCCTTAGAGTTTTTCAGTTCGCAGATAGCCTTTTTAACCTTTCTTATGGTCGGTGGGTCCACATTACGCGACAAATTATGGGTGAAATTATGGAAAAACCCACGTGCTCGGCTGGGATTTGAACCCAGGTCTCTTGTATGCTAGACGAGCGCTTTATCAACTAAGCTACCGACCCACTTGGTGACCCAATAACTGAGTTGGTTACAAGTTTAGAATTCAAACTCCCATGCGGATTGGATTACCGAACAGCTCAATATAAGCGTCGATTCACTTTTTTTATGGTAAGGGTAGTAAGGAAGATATGGGAGATTGGATTTTCAAAAACTTTTAAATTTCTGGATAGTTTTGGTCCCTACCAACCAAGGGAACTAATTGTCGGTAAAATACACTTCGTATCGTATGCTTTGCGTTGTTATTATGACACCAAATCGCCATTTTTTTGTCAAACGTTTTAACTGTCATCTATAGAGCTTTGAAGTTGAAAAGTATTGCGAGTTTGACGGTACCATTTCCGGCAGAATTTTTCTCTTCGTCATGAAACTCCTCTACAGATTAGCCTACGCAACATTTTTTTCTTCATAGATATTGATTTCCTAGTGTTAAAAGTCCGCATTCAAACACTAAAATCACGTTGCTGAATTAGGCATTGCAGTGATTAAACTTGATCTTCGTCAAAACATGTTTAAAAGAGCATTATTCAAAAAGATTTTGAGAAATTTCTTTTCAATGTCAGATCTATAGTTTGTCACAAGAATTCAAAATTGTTATAGCGGTTGGTTATCAGTTGGATATACTAAGAACACTCAATCCCTGGATCAATTGCGTTGGATGGCTTTGCTGTTGAGCAACTCAATCATTTCGAAACAGTAACGACACCAAAGCTATCAACTTCAACGAGCCTTAGATCTCAATGGTCATTTAATGCTACCTACTGCAGCGAAGGGATATGTTGCATAAATTCAATGAATGAACATCGACGGACTTATGGTTAGGTGCAACGCGACAACGATGGAAAGCTTTTCAGCGGGAAGACGTTTTTACAACCGCCAACGCCAGAAAGGGAAAACAGTGAGAATGAAAAAAGGCATTCATATAAATAAATAAATCGGCAGCACTTTAACTAAATGAGTTTCATATTAAATTTAACGATGTGGCAGTTTTTCAAAAAATGAGTAAAATAAAAACGGAGCAGCAGCACCAGCAGAAGCAGTGTCAGAAACTGGGAGGTGCAGTCAATAATAATGATGAGCCACGAGCAAGCAAGGCAGTGGGACGCGTTGGAGGAGCGCACTTCGAAAGAAGTGTATCTGCTGCAAACGGCATAGGCAAAATTTATTGATGGCAGCTTATTCGTTCTCTCCCGCTCAGACCGTCGCAGAAGCTGAGACACGCTAGTGAAAAATAAGCCAAACGTCTGGCTCTGGTCTCAAACCCGACTGCCACCGAAGCAAACTCAGTTAGAAATGTGTATATGATTATTATCATCAAAAGTAAATATTGTTTTGATTTGAGACGATTTATTTGTCCATAAATTAAAGCGACTTAAGCCATATGTACGTGTGATGACTGAAATTCTGATTTATTGAAGAGAATTTCTTCCGACCTTGGAAACGATCGATCATTAGTTTAAGAACATGCTGCTTCCTGACCTTGTACGTATTTTTGCATTAAGTTTTGCAAACGAAGGTAAAGTGCAAGAACACCTTTGTGGGCGAAAAATTCCAATGAATCCTTTATGGATTGCGGCTCAACTTTTGTTTCGGCTACAATCCTTTGCGAATTACCAATTCCGACCGAAGGAAAACCTTGACCAGTATCCATTGTGTCCAGTGTCCATTTGAAAGGGAGCATGGAAAAGGGATGACCATCTTCCATATTTAAATTAGACCATAAATTGTTCTTTTCTGACTTCAGGCTACCCATGTCTTGCTCCTTTTGACACGCTTTGCCTGTTATGTGGTCACACTAATAAATCAAATTTCAAGGACTCGTCTAGCGGAACAATGATTGTTGTGTGTCAAAATGTTTGCTGGACTATGATTGACAGTTTTGACTCCGATCGCCGGAAGATGGCTCGGTATTCGAATGATAACTAAACGAAGAAGTTCAACCTTCAGTTCAGACCAGTTGGTTGCTACAAAAACGAACCTTTCTAATGTTCATTTGCTAGACGGTATTAAATTCGGTGGTGCCATGTGCCGGAAATTAAAAGTTACGTTGTATGAAATGTTCTCGTATATTACGCCAAAATGAATCATGCAAGTAGTGCTCTCGAGATTTGAACACATGGATACCAAAGTAGCTTTAGACGCTGAAAGGCGCAACGCAGCAGAGTAACGTCAAAGAGTGCAATATTGTGGTTGCAAACCGAGAACAACTCAGCCAGCATGCATGGATTTCAGTATACGAACATAGTGATGGTAAATGATATCCTTTTCATATGCATATAAGACCCTGCAGCAACATATTAGTATGCACCAGGAGACAACCGCTAGGGATTGCGATTGAACCACATGCTCGCTTGAAAGATGCGAAAGTTAGCGTGGTTTGTTTGTAGAATGCTTGTCGTATGACACAATGCTTGACGATAGTTTTGCTTCGTGGTAAAAAATATTGGATTTTGTGATTATAGTTTCAATTAAAATATTTCCTTCAAAAATGTTACAGCATTTTATCAATTTTATTATTGTTCGATTTTATTTTGCTCCATTATATCACACTTGATTGCAACACGATTTTCATTGCACCACAGTAATTGAATGGTTTTCATACATGTTACATTGGAAGAAAAACCTATCCTTATTTTCCTAGTACACTTGATCTAATTATTTCGTGATTTTATTTGATTCACTCGATTTCTGACTTGTTTCAGACAGATTTCAATAAATGTAAACTGTGGTAAGAAAATCCATCTTCATTATCACGCTTTGCCATACCACGCCAAAAATCTATTGGCCCGTGATATAATCGAGTAACTACTTTATATGAATGCTTGAGTTTTAAACAACATATTCTTCTATTATGAGGCATTACAATTAGAATTGGACAAAGTTATTTTTACAATCGTGTATCGTACAGCAAGTTTTTTTTTCGGAGACATATTCTTGTGTTACCATTTAATTGATATTTGGCATTTTATTTTTTAAGATTAAATACAAGCTTTGATTATTTTATTACCCTCCACTCCCAACCAAAATTAAATTTCGTTATATGTACGTTACATGTACGAAATCTCATTTTACGAAATGAATATTTTAAAAAAATAATGAGCAAGTTTAAGTGTTATGAAAATTCTGCATAGTTCATAAATTGCTTTTGTCGTGGGAACAAAAAAAACATTTTTTGGCAAAACATAGACTAAAATTCATTGTTGAATATGCTCCTAAGAATTGAAGGATATTCTCATATCTTTGTTACAGGTCATCTGTGATGATGTGTATTTATGAATATGGTAAAAACATCGAAAAATCAAACCGCTTCATTACTATGCACAGTAGCACCAAAATGCCTTCATCTTCCTCTGGTAATTCAAGGCAGCAAACCAACAGTCACCATCCCAACCACCAATGGGAATCAGGAAGAAAGCATTAGAGAAAGCCATCCCATTGCGATGGAAGAAAGTTGTCGAATGGTTTCATTAGAAACAGCAGCAGGAACGATGCGAACGACAGTAGATTCCATAAAGCAACAGAAGAAAAAAAACAGAAATTTCGGAATGGGATGGAAAATCCACACAATACGACTGTGCGGGAAGAAAAATGGTGGAACAAAATACACTTAAAATGTATACAATGGTTGATGGCTTATCATTCATCATCCCTTGTTTGATTGATGCTTCTGTCACCCACGCATTTTCATTTTCCGTTTTCTTTTTCTTCCTGTCTGTCGGCCCGGGCTATCACTGGTAGGGCATTTCCATCCCCTGATTCCTTTTTCCGGAAAAACAATTCAGTCTCTAGGGACGACGGGAAAATATATTTTGTTTTTTTTCTGAGCTGGGCTTGTTTCATTCAACATTTCATCCAATCGAAGGAAAATCATTCAGTTTTAATTTTTTCTACGATATTTGAATATAAACCATTAAAAAATGACAAATGAGTCTAAGACAGCGTCCATTTAATACATAACGCTAAATTTGGCAATTTTCGACCCCTTCCCCCTTCCGTAACGCCTTTTGTATGAAAAATTGAAATTTTGGTATGAGTCGTAACGCTTGAGCCTTCCCCCTAAAGCTTTACGTCATTTGTGGACGGTACCTAAATTGTAGATATATACCGTCAAACGGGGTAGCTTTCAACACTTTTCCAATTTAAATCATGTTGCGGAATCAAAATATTCATCCACCATTCAAAAGTTAATTGTTTTGAAGTCTCGATAACACGGAGGAATCATACAGGATGATTCATTTTATATGTTTTCTGATGAGTTATACTTAACTGAGGCCTTAAGTGTCCGTAATATGAATCGAAACGGTACTCAAATTATCGCCAGAATCTCCTGTTCTATACCTAAAGACAATAACCGATCTAATTATTAAAAATTATTTGAATCCATGCCACAGAAAACGTAAATTCGGTTAAATGTCGATGTGTTGCATGTTTCACCCCTGTTGCAAGTTACTCCGTTTGACGGCAACAAAAACGAAATGAAAAATTACAAAGCTTCATGGATAATTTTAAGAGCGTTTTTTTTTTTTGTAACTAAGTGGACATACCAGTTTTCACAGACTTTTACTGTAAAAAAGATATGATTCCATGGCTTTAAACCACAGATTTTTGATCTGAAACATATGTACATATCCTACAATGTATAAAACACACGCAAGCATTTAATTTTGTGTTTTTTTCTCTGTGTGTGACATGTGAAACTCTGTGGTCAATAGTACTTCCCGTGTCCTATTCTATTAATGGATTCCATGAAGAAGTCAACAAATACCACCGATATTGACCATGCATCAGAATCCTGGTACACCCGATTCTATTTTCGCACGGATTTTTTTTTTTACGCGGCCGTTTTCGACAAATTTTTTTATGGAACGTCGAGAAATGGTATTACTTTTTTGCACGGTACACATCTCCCGTGCATAAACAGAATTGGGTGTACTTACTTTATCAAAAAAATCTTTGTGTACTTACTTTATCAAAAAATATTACAAATCGCATAGTTGATTACGCATTATGAGTCCAGAAATTGCTCGATCTTACGAAACTGTTTTGCTAATTTCAGAATTATGACCATTCAGGGAAATAATCTTTCGTGATAATTCGTAATGGTAGATCATTAAGGTCAAGGTATTCGATTAGTGACTATGTCTGGGGTAATGGCTTTCAGAGAAGTAACATTCTGGATTATTTCATAAAATCTTAAACAAATAGTATTGATGGCTGTATTGAAAGGCAATAAATGCACACATTTGATAGTTGGTCATCAAAGAAGTAGTTTTGCCGGAAAACCATATTCAGACATTATCTGCTACCGCTCATATTTTTCACTGAATCAAACGCCGCCTTGAAATTAATAAACAGATGTTGAGTCTGCAAATTATACTCTCGGAATTTATATAACATGGTTGGTTGTCGAGTGGTCTTTTCGAAAACCAGCTTGACATTCGTCGACAAAGGACTCCTCGAGCGGTCCAAGTCGATTAAACATGATGCATGAAATTATTGTGGGAGCCTAGTTCAGCAGAATAATTCCTTTGTAATTGACACACCATTATGTGTGCTTTCTTGTAGATTCTGCATATGAGGCCATCCAACCAACTGGTAAGCATTTCTTAGTACTTCCATACTCTCAGAAGTACTCGATGGATTGCCTGGTAAAGCTGCTCACTTCCCTACTTGAGAAACTCGACCGGGATCTCGTCCTTCCAAGCAGTCTAACAGTTATGTAACCGAGTGTTACAGAATTTTTAGATTTTTAATGTGTGCTTTAAATGTTACGTTTCTTTGGTTAGTAGGTGTTGGGTTAGTAGGGTTAGTTAAATGTAAACGATAAAAATTGTATGTTGATTTTAGGGTTAGTCGTTTCAAATTCAAAATTGTTAGAACATTACGAAGTAGAGTGGGTACAATTGGAAGACATGTAGCATAAACTAGTGGGTACAATGAGAGGCATACTCGGCGGGCGTAGAACGCAACATACAAAAGGGGTGGTAACAATAGTCGTCTCTTAGAATATTGAAAGGATATAGGCGCAAAGAAAATCCGCCATCCTTCACTAAAGTTCTGGCGTTCGTGTGCTTCGGATCGTTAAAAATTTAAAGTGTCCTTTACAAGTAAAAGTTGAAGTGAGTGGTAAAATTTATCGGGTGAAGTGAAGACAGTTCATTCAGGTATGTCGTTCTCTAAACCTAACTTAAATCTACCGTAAAGCTAATAACTAGTTGCGTGTAGTTAGATAGTCTAAAACCCTTCCCCGTTACCCTCACAGGACCTTTTGTAGTACCTTACGGTACTCTGCCATTTTGTACGCCAACGAAAGTTGGCGAAGCACACGGTTCGGCCTAGTGGTCCCTAGTTGTCCATTACGCCTATACGAAAAAGATTAGTGCCGCTCTGGTCTTGCGAGGCCATAACCGTTAAGGAGCGATTCCTCGGGCCCCAAGGGTGCCCTAAACGTCAAAGAGGACCTCTCTCGGCAGAGTCCCTCCGGCCTTGTCCTGGGCTCTGTCGATGTAAGCCAAAGAGGGAAGACGCCAGGGAGACACCTTTCCGCCAAGTCGATCTACTAACGATCTACCAAGTCAATTTTTCGACCATCACCACCACCACCATCACCCTGCTGGGAAATCCGCCGGAGGCCCATCCAGCCGGCCCGCAGAGACATCGTCGGCGAGCGCTCGTCCATCGGCATCGAGACACCAGGCTAAGCAGCATCAACAGTACCGGTACGTTCCAAAGTTTTCAATAATTTACCCGCTCTACACCCACAATCACAATAGTTAATTTTCAATAAATTCAACCCACACCACATTAGCAATAGAAATTCAATAAATACCATTAGTTTCCTCAAATTACACATTTTAAAAATTCCATAACCCAAGTAAGGCGACAGTATCTGCACGATGGTCGCGAAGCCCCTCCGATTGCCCGGTAGTAAGTCGACCTTGAGACCCAGCTCGAGGGGTCCCTTGCCACTGTAAGTTTACCGCGAGCTTTGCTAGGGTAAAAGTTCTTCACCTCGCTGATAGCCTTTCCAAACTCTTCTATGGTCGGTGGGTCCACAACTTGATCGTCATCATCAATGTTCATCATGTTTCTCGCCACATTTCCATTTCCACCGTTCTACAACTACTGAATTTACTCCTTCTACCTAACAAGTACCGCCGTTTTATCAGTCATTTTCCTTCTCGATTATTGCACATGGCGGGCACTGGTACGATACTGTGCCACGCGCCATTGTCCGTTGAATAAAATCTCCGCATACTGCATATCGTTCCTGTTCATGCTATCTTGAGTCACCCCATCTCTTAGTGCAGCCTTTTCTTTCTGCGGAGGATTCGCTTTTCTTCGGTTATCGCTGCACTGTACAGCTCTCTGTTCTGTCGGGTACCGGCCACAAGCATAGGGATTCCGGCGACATTCTTCACCTCTGCTACTCTTTGGCACTCTTCATCGACCCAGTCGTTTCGTCTTCGTAGTTGACCAGTGCCAATCACTTCCAGCGCCATTGTGCTGAAAGCTTCATGGATAGGGTCCCACAGGCTGTCGACATCTCCAGAAACATTGATTATTTCCAACTGTTCGTCTAGCCGCTGGCGGTACTGTGAGCTACCCCATCAGTCGAATTTTAGCTACAATGAGATAATGATCCGAGTCGAAAGGTCCTGACATCCATGGCATCTAAGAAATATCGCTCATCAACCAGCACTTGATCTATTTGGGAGCAGGCATCGCCACACGATTATCGCCAGGTGTGCTTGCGGATATTCTTGCGTGCGAAGTAGGTGCAGCTGATTGCCATTCCTCTAGCAGCAATAAGGGTTACAAACCGCTGGCATTGTCATTGATAACGGTATGAAGGCATTCCGTTCCAATGACGTGTAGGAAGAAGTCTACTTTTCCGATTTACGCATATTGTTTGTTTGAGATATTGTTTCGGGCACTCTCTGTAGGTCTTTTCTAGACTTTCATAGAACTTATCCTTCATATCACCGAGCTGATCGTTTGTTGGCGCATATACGCTGATCAGACTGTAGTTGAAGAACTTGTCCTTCATTTTCAACACATAGATTCGATTGTTTACCGGTTTTCACCGAAAAACTCGCTTCATCTGCTTTCAAAATCACTATAAAACCAACTCCACGCTCGACTCTGTCGCCACAGCTGTAGTAGATGTGGTACCTGAATGAAATGGTGACGACGGGATCCTCCTCTCGGAATTTAATTTCTCTGATTTTAGGTCAGCGTATTTCTTGGATAGCTGCCACATTCACGCCGACATTCCGCAGTCAACAAGCTAGTAGCCCAACACGTTCGAGTGCATTCAAAGTTCTCACGTTCCAATATCCGGCTTTCCAATCGTCCTGTATCCGTTGCCGGATCTGTTGCCGTCAAAGCAATCCGTTTGCTCTACTTTTGCCTTTCTTAATTGATGAAGAGTCTTCGGCACAGAGGGCTACAACGAGTTATCTCATGCTACTTTCATTCTGATTCTAATTACCATTCAATTTACGATGACATTCAAAGGATGGAAAAGCTATAAAACATTGTAAGACATTGAATTTTTTAAATTTAGTTCGTCACAGCGTTCACATTCAAATTGTTACGAAATATTTTTTTTTTTTTCAATTTAAATATTCGTTTATTACTGAAAAAGTTTAGAATATCTCAGTGACACTCAAACTTTGATACCAAAGTCTGTGTTTTCCGTTTAGGGTTTTCGAAAATGATCTTAACTTTTATAGCGTTAACATCCTTTACATTTTACAAAAAATATAAAACCGGATTAGCTAGAACTGTTTTGTTTTAATTTGTTTTTAATCGTATCTTATAAGTTAGCGAAAACAAATTCAGAATTTTCTCTGATTTTGATGTTTACTCATCGGGTATCGAGAATATTCCGATATTTCTTTGGGAACCACTTGACGATAAACCATCTTAATACAGTCAATAATTAAATATTAAATACTATTCGATATTGAAGGGACCTTCCTACATCGATGGGCCTTTCAATAACGAATAATGGAGAATTAAATGTATATCAGGCTAATTCACCAGATCTGGTATTTTTCTTTTTGGAACAATACATTTATGATGCGATAAGAATTTATGTTACCGGAACCACTCGTATGAAGCATCTCAAGAGGTGTCAAAATACATAGATAACCCATTCTTGTCAGTCTTTTTTTTTTCAAAAAGTAAACAAATTATCAGATTTTTCTCTTCCCACATAATAATAACACACATTCATTATAACTTGAACAGGATTGAATAAGATTTGGAAAAAATTTGAACATAACACCGTGAAAGCAAAAAGTTATCCAGTAAAAGGGCTGACAAAATCGGACCAAATAATCAAAATCAGAATAGAGGAAAATAGAAGATTTTTTTGAGGAAATGATGTGAAACTATCGAAGAACAAACAATATCGAGAATCTACCTTTTTTAGAAAAATAATTAACCGAGCGAAAATCTAAATTTTGTCCTACACTATTAACCATTCACTAAGACGACGTGCCTAAAAATGGTTATCGTAGCTTTGAGTAGAACATTGAAAAATATAATTTCATCATTAGATAGGTTTTTCATATTGATAATACAAACGCTCTATAGAATTGGTCAATTGTGGAATTATAAAAGGTCTGAGGAAATTGTAGTCAACATATCAGTTATATGAATGAATATTATACGGCTTGGGTTAAATTTAAATTGTTACTTGGGATCAGTGCTGTTAAATGCCAAAATTTTGCAAAAATCATAATGCTCATAGTGTGTATCCATGTGAAATATAGCATTAGTATATATAATCAATCGATAGTCGTATGGAAAAGGTTACCGCAAACATCGTTTTCCACGGGGAAGGATGATATTAGCAATATTCAATTATCAAATTCACATGATACTCATGACATTTAACAATCCTGCTTAGAAAATCTAACGAATATGGATAGGAAATCAAACAAAGACAGTGCAATCTACACACAAGCATAGAATCGATTAAAAATAGGTCAAAGTCCGTTGATGTTGTTAAAATAATAGTACAATAAATGAAATAGTTTGAAAGGATTCACGTGATTTATTGGTTTTACTTTTAGGTTATTTCATTATGGTAAATTGTCCACAATTTTGTTTGGCCAAAAGCCGCCTCCCCTCCAAATAGACACGTAATTTATGGACGACTCTACGCAAATCATGGAATGTACCACGATACTACTATAGAAAAGCTGGTGTATTGTAGTACCATAAAAAATACTCATTTCATTTTTTTTACCGAAATCACTTGATAAAAATGCCAACCAATTCTTCTCGAACAGCCCCATAAAACTTGTGGCAAATTACATTGCTTTCCACTAGAGGCGGCTTTTACTCCCTAGATTGGCGTTCGATTTTGATTTGTTTTTTAATTACAAATAGTTTAATTTGTTTTGATACATTTGCAAAACAGTTTTTTTGATTGTTTGATCTTTTTTCATTTGCAATCAACTGGTTTGCTTAATGTTTTAAACATATAATTCTATGTCATAATTGCAACGAAACTGATTTGTAGCTACGTAATGTTACTTTTTGGCTGTGTTGGTGTTTACTAATTACAAATAATAGTGAATTATGGACATATTTAAATCCAACATCGGTAGCGAAACAACCAAAAGTTTTCAATACTACAACTATTAAAATAAATCATTTATTTTACCAGCACAGACAGGAAGGAACACTGCAACGAAACAAACGTCAGCGGATTGTTCTGCGGATGGTCTCAGAAAGCAACAACAGCAAATCCCAGATACGATAAATGACTAGAAATTAAATTTTAATGTCTTAATTTTTGATGAAATTGCTGTACAAGTGCACACTTAGAGCACGAGCAGGAGAGAGGAAATCAGAATCGGGATCGGGAAGAAACTTTTCGAAGAGTTTCCAAGTCAGAAAAATTGAAAAGTTGTATTTCCCCGATGATGATGGCCGGCTGTGGCTGAGCCGGTGTGTAGTTGCACAAGAATAAGATGGACGCAAAATGAAGGCGTTCAAGAAGCCAGTAGATAGGAAGCAGCATTGGGATGAATAATGATTTTATAAACGTTTTCAACGGGACCATCGGAACCAAAGCTGCTCATGTTGATGATGATTATAATGTTGATAATCATACCTACTCTTTCTGTTGGTGTAAAGCTTTTTGATGAAATGGAGGCTCTGCGGTGATGATTATGATGTTTGATATAATTACAGTAAATGGAATCATTACATTCGTCGAACAAAAAAGTGCTTATGAAATTTTGATCGATTTTCGCATCCAACTGCATTGATGCATGCTTATCCGAAACTGATGAAGTAACGTATCGTGTCTATGAAATCACCTTCACCTTCAAAAAAGCGCAACGATGAGCGTTTTTATTAAATTCATGGCACATGGCTTAACGTGTCAAAAGCGGTTAAATCATTAATCTTGTTTGCTCTTCGCTGCGTCTAGCTAGATTCCAAAATTTTAAGATCCGTACCCGCACTAAACCAGAAATACCTGATTATGAATTAAGAAATCAATCATCTTGCTTGGCGCGATCAGGTTATGACTCATGTAAATAACTGATGGAAAATTTGCTTTGAATTCCTCTGCCAGTTTGGAATAGTCGTGATGCTTCGAAAACCATCGAAGAAATTTTATTTTGCTTATATTGTACCATAGCTTGAATCCCTCTTACGCACAGTGGCTCATGGCCGAACAAAACTTAAAAAAATAAAGTTCCTAAAATAGCATATGAATATTTTTAATAGCTTTATATTGTACTATGTGAATTTCTTAAAATTATAGATTGATTGGTTACGTTATTGATTTTTGGTAGCTTTTTAAATGTTGACAGGTCAGCATTTTAAATTAATCATCTACAGTTCATTTTGCTCACTTCAAGCAGCTGTTTTCAACGAAATCTTAACCGATTTGAGTTGAGTAGGCTTCATTTTAAAACATAGTATCAAATCTTTGATTTTAACATGCTGAAAATTTATTTGTAACTACAAATGTATTATGCAACCTTGATTCTTGCCCCTTGCAAACCCGTGAAGTAAGAATTGCATTTTAAGGTTCAGCTGTGATGCAGCAAACCATATATTGAAATATGCATGCTGTCACACAATTTTGTACAATATTGTACCTACGAAAAGTTTAGTTTTCATCTTCACTTTCGGTTTCCGTACAAACATTTGTGTTTCATTTGAATTTCATGTAATGAAAACCATTAAAAATGATCAAGAGCTGTTATCTGGGCAACATAACAAAAAAAAAATTATTACGTTTATTTCTTTGAAGTAACTTTGAGCATCTAAGAAAGTTGGCAATTAGTAAATTCCTATCGATTTGACCTTTGTGCCTCTGTGTGAAGTTTGAATTCAGCTACCTGATAGAGGGGTTTAAAATCCTTTTTCCCAAATTAGAGCAAAGGAAAATGGCACGTCCTTGAAATCGGCATGCTCTCTATGTCTTACATTTTGAAAGATGCTATCGCCACATGACTTTCACCTCTTTAGTCAAGCCCATTCGAAGCAAAAGAGAACAACTGCAGTCTTTCTCAGTACATCGCCATTGCCATTATGGGTCCTACGTTTGAAACCTCAGTCAAACCTATTAAAGTGTGTGAGCAGCGAGCAGGCGATGGGACATTAATTATGATTGCAAAATAATTGCTTCAATTTCGGTGAGAGGCGAATCAAACAAATCAAATAACCGCAAATCTAGCTGAATTAAAATAAAATGACCGACACGCATTAAAAAGCAAACGACAGTGGGATACAAGCAGCATTCAACGGAATTGAGTTGGTTTTGTGCAAGCTGAAAAAGGGGGGCAGGGGAGAAATGAAATCGCAGTCGTCGGCCATCAAAGGCCCTGGATTCGAGCGCCATCATTTTATGCTGGAGAGTTCATTTCTTAGTTGTGATGTGTGTATAAATGTTCGTATGTTTCCACTATTTGTGGTTACCTACTGCCATTGCCGTAATGGTTATTTTGATGTGTTTGATATTGTGCGCTGTTTTTTCTGGCTATGCGCGCATTCTCGCTGTCTCTCTCTTAATTCCATGTTATTGTTACCGGTGATGATGACGATAATGATACTCGTTGATGGTGTGTAGTAATTTGTAGAGAGAGTACGTTTTGTCGAACAGAGACAATGGCACCTTTTCTCGACGAAAGATCTTTTGAGTGATGCTGGCCGGGACATGCAAGTCATTACATAAAACATAGATTAGGCATGGCAAGAAAAAGTACTAATGTGGAAAAAGCACAATGAAACCAAATTTCACTCACCAATATGGAAGTTTTAGTTCAAACGGTAAGGAGATGCTACGACAACGTACTCACGAGTGCTACTGCACCGGCATAATAGTATCTGTAAAAAATATACTTCGGCTAGCTTAGTAGAGGATACCCAAAATTAAAGCCCATTCTCGCTAGGTCGATATACGACTGAAGTTTTCAGCATATTTTCGTTGTTTGAACAGCATATTACGAATAAGGACTGGAACGCGCAAAAATTGGTCGACAAAAATATCGTTTCCTTCAGTCAATGATATCTTATTTTCTTTTACTAGCTTAATTCAAATATTTAAAGGAAAAATGTTCGGAATACTAGTTTGATTTAAACTGCTGCTCGTTTTCCATGGATTTTTTTAGTTTTTTTTTAAATAACATCTGAACAAGGCCCAATACCGATCGATATGGTGAAGTTCTGGGCTGCTGGAAGGATTGTGGTCTCTGGGTACTAAAAACACGTCGATCGCATCGTACTACTCAATTACCAATTTTCTATAGTTGCAGCTCGCCAAGTCTGGCCAGAACAGCACAGGTCTATAATGTTGCTTGAGGAATTGTAGTAGCCGCTTTCCGAGGCATATCTAGACATAGATCTCTTGATTGGTGGTTCCCGTAGTAATGTCAGACGACATATTGTTTCGGGAATTTCGATAGTCCAGATGCGGTATAAATCTCCTATCCCGGTAGCTACTTGAAATCCGTCTTCACATAAGCTTCGTGCAAGAATGTCGGATTCTCTTGCTACGCGAGCAAAATTTTGACACCTTGCTCCTCTTACTTGGACGTCATTTTGAAAACTGGGGAGCAAATGGTGAAAACTTATCATAGCAACCATTGCATATACACTCAACTTTCAAATACAGCATTTCAAGTTTTTTTGTGTGTTTTTAACAGAAACACATTAATTTGAAGTTGACCAACTTTTGGGCGTTCCAATCTTTACATTGAGTTTTTTTTCCATTCAATTCTATATTCCATATAATTCTACATTTTTTCTGTGGATAACAGATCATTTCCCAGAGATTTCCCGGGATTCCCGTGATTCCCGGGATTTCCATATTTCCCGGGTATCTCTATTAAAAAAAAATAAATTGACCACCTATTTCAAAACCAAAACCATCGCACAATTTATTTTTCATAGATTTCTGAGAAATTACCATACAAGATCACTAGTTATATTTAGATGTTGATTTGTTGTTTTTCGTTATGAGATAGTTGTTGAAAAAATGGATATTTTCTGTCGATATGTTTTTCAAAATACAGTTAACTCTCCCTTACTCGATATTGAAGGGACCATCGAGTTAGGGAGGTATCGAGTTACACAACACAAAACCAGTACAACTGCTATCCAAGGGACCATCGAGTTAGCCATGAAAACCAACTTTTACTATGGTTCTCTAACTCGATATCGAGGTACGGAATATCGAGTAAGGGAGAGTTAGCTGTAGATTATATACTATACAGATTAAAGGATTTTTTGAGGAATCTTGAAGAATTCATTAGGCCTAAAAAGTTTTTGTGGATGTTCCAGTCACATTTTCCAACATAAGACTGCAGTTGGTTTTTATTGTAGTGTATGACAGGATTGATTAAATGTTGGTAAATATCATTTGAACTTCATACGATTTGTCAAGATTTGCCATGTGGAGCTGAACTTTTGCTTGAAGTTATAAACTTTCTTGTTTTGAAGCCTAGCGTTTTAAATTAAGCCAAAAGTAGAAGAAAAACCGAATTTAGTTCTATACCATTTAAGTCGAATCTAGTACACGACACAAAAGACGGCCTTACAGTTGAGGTTGAAATACGCGTATCTGTCAAAAGATACAAACTTTAGTGGAATTAAATGGTATATTACTAAATTCGGGTTTTCATCTATTTATAGGTATTCCACTTAACAGCTCGAAGATTTATTATCATCATATTCAAGCCAAAATATTTTTTTGAGAGACATGGATAAATTACTCACAAAAAAAGAGTAGTAACCATACAAATTCACTGACACAAAAAAATATACATGAAATATGAGAAATCCATCAAATTTGCTTTATTTTTACGTTTTTGAGGATTTCCCGGGATTTCCCGGGAAATGTCAACTTTATTTTCCGTTTCCCGGGAAAATTGCAAACTCTACTCCTGGTGAAACTTCGAAAAACAGGTTCTTAATTTTGTTGGCTTCATCTCGTGTTAGGCGAATCTTCTACGCTACGCCTTTCCCTTCATCGAAGCATTGGTAAGATTCTCCTAGGTGTTTCATACATTTCAAATGCCAAACTAGGCCTTGGATCCTTGCTGTTGGATTGGGAATCTACTTGGATTCCTTCTATATTCACAATCATCTTGATAGAATGTTTGGACATATTTTCGTAACCTGATTTGTGACAGTCTACTTGCTTCGCTGTTCTCTTCGTTGAATGCTGAGTGCCCCAGAATACTCTGCAGTGGCATACTCCTTTTTCAGATTTCATTATGATATTCCTATGTTGCTTGATTCCACTGAGGATCGTCTTGCCTTCGAGAATGCTTATATGGGTTGCTCGTTCTCCTCATTTGTGTGAACTGCGTTGATAATTCTCTCGAACTTATCGCCAGGTTACTGGCTACGTACCTACTACATTTAGGTTCTTCTGTTTGTCCGGACAATATCAGGGTAGGCGTTCCAGGAATCTTCGGCCTTCCTGGCGATTGGCTACTACTGCCCGCTGCAGAAGTTCGTTCGGATAGCGAATCTTTGTCGCTGTCAATGTAGGACGGTCGGAAGCACAAAAGAGTGTCATGCTTGCCCTTGCAATAACGACACATGTTACGGGAGAGACATTCTATCGCTATATGTCCGATTGAAGCAGTTAGCCGAGCAGCAGTAGAGCCCATGGGTTCGTAACACCTTGTCACGATCGGATATAGACATGCCATGGAATATCTGATACTTATTAAGGAGGTGATCAGCAGAACTCGCTATACAGCTTTGGTTTATTATTTGAAATGGGCTCGATCGGAAGTTAGACGGTCATAATTCTGGTTGAGTTCCAATCACTCCAGTAGGGAATGCAACTTGGTAGCCGACTGCATAGCCAACTTCGGGAGACAGAACAACGCCTGAACCTGTCGCCGCTTCAGCTGTTTGCTTTCGTCATACTGCTTCATTAATGTGTCCCAAACAACTTGGCCCTCGTAATTACCAACGGATCCTCCAGCACCTTGGCCTTACTTGTCAAGTATCCTTTTGAACAATGGAACTTTACCACATCTGGAAGATCTGCTTTCAAATGGAAGACGCAGGTGTTCAACGGTCGGTTTCTATGATACATTGGCACCTTTTGTCTACCAGCAAGGCTTTGATGTTGTAAAGGCTTCCCCAAATCTACGCTTGCCGATGCAAGCACTCTTCTATGGAACCATCTTGACTGACACGACGCGAATCGCTGCGAAATCGCGTCGCTGTGGCTTAGACGCGCTCATCAAACAGTGCATGCAGCAAAACATCAGCGAAATCGCGGCGAATGTTTTTCGCTGTCGCCGTAAAAAGTCGCTTAGATCTGGGGGAGCCTTAATACATGCTACTGAAATCCGACCGCTTCTTAAAATAGATCCCGTCCTCGTCGGTGAACTCTTCATGGGTCTAGATGTTCAGGATCACAACGTTGACTTTCTCCCACAGTCCAGCCAGCGTCTCCAGCCGAACCGTAATCTGGATGGCCCTACTGACCTCGCTCAACCTGTCCACAAATCCACATATGTGGATAAAATTATGGAATCGTTAGTGTACGATAAATTCCTAAATTATTATAAAGCAAAACAGTTGTCAGTCAGCGCTAAATGTTCTTTCAGCGAATTTTTCGAACAATATTATTAAAATTCTCTGAGACTCCTCCTCGCGATTGTACCAGAATTCTGTGAAACTTATTTCCAGAATTACATAAGAACTTCGATTAATATTATTTAAAAATCCTACACAGGGTTATGATGCTCAGATAACCATAGTGGTAAACGCAAAGCTATTCAACAAGACCAAGCTGAGGGTCGTGAGTTGGAATCCCCCCAGTCGAAGATCTTTTCGTAAACAGGAATTTTCTCAACTTACTACGTATACTGCTTGCCATACGATATACGAATGCAAAAATTGTCAATTAGCAAAGAAAGCTCTCAGTTAATTACGGTGGAAGTGCTCATAAGAAATTGTCATTTTTCGGAAGATTTCCAATGAATCTCATTGCGTCCAGCAGTATTTAATTTTCAATTGGGTCTATTTTCATGAAAATTTTTAAACATCTATACAATTTCATACCGCCTAAAAATACAAGTGGCAGAAAAAAATCTGATTTGGACAAGACCTCGGAAAATCCGGAACAACTCCGTGGTCGGTGGCCAATATGCATAACCTAGCAATTTACTAAAACTAGACCAAATTTGCCGTCGAATGTTTCCAGATGCATCTGATTTCATCCCTTTTTCATAAACTGATAAGCATTTGATTGCCCCGCTATATTCTACTTAAGCCGAATTATACAAACTTTCAAGTAAAGCGACATTTTCATGCCAAACTAGTGGTGATCCTATAATTGGTGCCCCTACATAAAGTTACACGCAAACAAATTTTGTTGTAAATCGTTGGTGCAGTTCTTAATTTTACCATGGATTCAGTAGTTTCTACAATAAAATTTATTTCAGTGTACTATCAGGAACAGGCTCATTCAGTCGCAGAGAGGAAATTTTTTAGAGTGCGAAGCGAAGGGCTTTTTCGCGCAAAGTATTTCGTGCAAGATTTGAGCAATTTTGGAAGGATTTCAAAAAGGTATCTTTCGAAGAACTTTGAACTCCTGAATCTTCTTAAGATTGATTTGGTGCCATTTGTGTAGTTGCAGGAATATTCTCTGGATGATTTATTTGAGAAGTTGCTACAGGATTTTTAGAGAATCTTAAGGAAAATTGTTGGAGTAGGCCTTGGAAAAGATTGGAAAGAATGCCTTCGGAAATACCTGAGACATTCATTAGAAGAGTTCTGGAAAATTTTCCTGATTAAATTGCTCTAGGAATCATAAGAGATTTTTTTAGAAAGAAGCTCTGGATGAATTTTTGAAGGAATTAGGCCTCGAGGTGAACCAGCCACGGGCTGAAAGCCTCGTTAATAAAGACAATAATAATAGGAATTAGGTATTTGAAGTTCCTCTAAAGCTCGGGTTTCTCCTAACTTATTTCTAAACTGTCGAAAAATTGTGACCTCTCCTATTATACATGTGCTTTTATTCTTACATAATTGTTTTACCTACGATATGATTTTCTCTACATTTTTTCATCATATGGATTCGAAACATTTATTTAACGTATTGTCAGTCTTAAAATGCTTTCTTTTGTAAACTTAACATAAATGCCATCCATGGTTAAAACTGTTGGTTAGGAAGTTTAAATAAATTACTTTTATTAGAACATTTTGTTCATTTCAAATTTGTATTTTACTGAAAGATGTTGAAAGGCATTACTACTGAGGCATGAATGAAAAAGAAAATTACAACATTTTCAAACTAATTTTATGAAACAATTAGTCATTTTGTCAATATTAATAACATCGAAGAACGGATCCTCACACCACGCGATAACTCTCCAATTATGTCGGGAATTGTAGGTTGAGCAAATCAGGATGTAGCAGCAGCAAATGTTCGTCTCACAATGGATTAGAAATAACAACATTACCGAATCTAAAAAGCGTCAGCTGTTTCCATCATTTCTATTCAACCAGACGAAGGACTTTATGCTAGGAATATTCCCTGCAAAATGGTGAGCGTATCCTCAGCTGTCGTGCTCGATGGAGCTTTTCTTGATGTTGACGGATTGCCATCATTAATCTATGACGTGCACGATTTTCGAAGAGGAGGATATAACACCGGAGGTACACACTCGCACTCTCGCTTTTCTCACTCTCTCTCGTACATTCGTCTCGGAATCATCATGTGCGCTTCTGGATGTAAAAATCCTTACAGCAGCTACGAACCGGGGAAATATTTTGGGATACCCGAGGGAAACATGATGAGCTTACGGAAATCGACCATAGTTGTATTATTTGAGCAGGGATAATTCCACAAAGCTACTGTTGGAGCACAGATTAAAAGGCCCTCTTTAAAGTTGATCAAATCAAGTGAACTATGCAAATAACCATGCCTTAAGAAAAGGTATGTGCAGCAAATCTTATGTCATAATGATTCCATCAGGCAAGGGTAAATTATGACTAGCTGTTAAAACTCGTTCGAACAATCATTGCTGCATTCCACATTTTCAGCTTGGGAGTTGTTTTACCATCCAACTTGATTGGCATGATTGTTGTTTCTACCAGAACTTTTAGTCAAGGTGAGTTTATAAAGTAATCTGAAAAAAAATTGGAATACATTTATTGCTTATTAATAAAAATGCTATTCTTTTGCAAAGTTTACAATCCTATTTTATTAAAACATGATACCAGCAAACTTGTTATCATATCATATCAAAGAAAGTTGCCAAACTTGTTGTTGAATGAGCTTTGAAATATGGATTTGTACTCAAAATCAAAAGTTTGAAGTTTCCCCAGTTTTTCTGAAAAGATTTCAAAGATATCTTTATTTCACAAAAAAAGTATAATTATTAGAAGTTAATAATTTACAAACATTTACATACAATGTTTGGAATGTCACCGACGATTGCACCAGATCATCGGACGTTTTCCTGGTCGTATCTGTCAAAAGCAGCCTTGAAACTCACCCAGACTAGACACAAAAACGGTTGGATTCTCTAGGCCAAGCTAAGTGGATAACGATAAGTGGATGTCGCGGGTAAGGGTGAAGGTGGATCGTTTTCCGCCAAGGGCTTTGACTACAGCTCATATAGCCACTTCTCGATTTGAACATCAGAACTGTTTTTTTCCCTATATAAAAAACTTGAACGATTGCTTTTCAGCTAGTAACACCTAACTTACAGATAATTCTACATCCTCTCATTAATACGCCCCTCTTCATTTTCACGGGATTGAGGCTTCTTTTACAAGTAAATATGATCATATATATCTTAAATGTTGGCGAAAAAATGATGTTGCGGATATATGTTCTTTGAGAAGTAAATTCTAAATATATCGATAAATCTAAAAATATCGATAATCAGGTTTTTGGCGCAAAATCATGCATCCGATAAGCAAGCCTCGCTGTAAATAATTCTTTACTATTGTGCTTATTACAAAAAATTTTACCGGAAGACGACTGCTAAAGGACACCTTAAGCTTAGCAAGTGGTGGCAATAGGGTCCTAAAGACCTGTCCCAATTTTAGTGCCAAAACGCTTAAGTTTAGGCCAAAAACACATGTTTACTCAATTTTCTAATGTTTTCCGTTGGTTTAAGCTCAAAAAAATTTTTTTTTTTTTAGATTTTGTCACATCCTTTGGCTTAAACTCAAATATTGGGTGTATTTTGTTTTTCGTGTTCCTTACGATATGTCAGATAGGAACAACCCCAGTGGTCGAACTAAAACCCCTGTGGTGTTTTTGTCGACTAAGCGAACGTCAAACATGATCAAAAGTGTCAAGGTTCATTAATGGACCAAATTTTTAAATTAAAGTTTAAACATGATATAGCCATTATTTGAGCGGGAAAAATTGCTAAAGTAGTTACAGTAACATGCTCTTTCGTGTTATTAAATAAAAACAAGATTTCATTAAAAAATTTTAGGACCCAATTCGCTTTGGAAACATTTCTACAACGCTGTGGACCTTTTTTTTATGGGAGGGGCATATTGCCCGGGTTGTTTTGAAACGTAAACATTGGGACCGTTTACAAAAAACATCTTATACGCTTTTTTGAAGCAACCTGGAAAGAGAAAGTTGCGTGCAGAGCATGACCAACTATATAGGGAACACCTTGTCATACATAACTTTAGAAGTGATGCCTTTGCTACTGCGATAGAGCAGTATTTCCTTAAGGGGGGGCGTATTACACCTTTTTACCTTAATGTCTAAAAGAGGGTGTCAATTCTCTTCCACTTTGTTAAAACAGCGTTCAACTAATCAGTTTTCCTATTCCCAGCTGTCGTAAAGCCGTAACCAGGGCAGCTATCGACTGTTGGAGTATATGTAAATCATGTATTTGAACCTAAATCTAACAACCAGATATTTTTCCCAAATCTTTGTAAAGGTCAGAGTTGAGAAGAGAAAGTAACAGGTAGAAGCAATCTCTATACAATGATCTAGGAGTTATCATCCACGAATGTTTGCGACTTGCTCAATGTCAATACTAAGACGATTCTGAATGAGCACTTAAAATTCTTGAATCCAGAAGCTGACAAATGTACTTATTTTAGCGTTGGTCAGGGCTACTCATGCATTGCAGGTAGGTCAAGCTAAAGATATTGTAATAAACCGCGGAAGTCAACTCCAACAATCGATCACGTGGATCAATTTTGGTCTATTTTGAGACGCCTTACACCCAATTTAGCTTAATCTCCTTTTCCCTCTATATGACCACTTGGTTTCTTAGAAAAAATAACAGTACTGAATTTCAATCCATGAATGAAAAATGTATACCACCTGATGCATCGTTCAACTCGCTCTTCCTCTTGTTGAAATGGCAAACTTCTCTTCCGTTTATTGTTTAGATGTGAATGACTTCTAACTTAGAAGTTCTAAGCTGCTCGATTGTGATTTAATATGCAAACCAGTAGCTGAATTCCGGCGAACAATTTCTTCGAAGAGAAGACATTTTCTTCCATTACGCACCAGCAAGAAAATTTTCTTTTCTTCGAAGAACAAACGCGCCGGAATTCGCCTACAGATGTCCAAGGTCCGCTAGATTTTAAGGTACCCATTAATGTAGAAATAAAGTTGTAGTAATCCATTGACACTAAGGACCATCACGGAACAAGGAAAGAAATGGTTTTTACTTTCCATTTTCTCCACCATACTTAGACCATTATCCATCTCTCAGCACTAAGCAATGAAAATGAAACAAAGCAGTAATGGATACCATTGTTGTTCCAACTACAATAATACGGCTAAGCGTAACGAATACTCTTCACTATAAACAGTCGCACATGGGCCTCAAGAAACAATAATCTCATTTCAGATCATCCAAACGTATAATTAGCAACTACGCTACTGGAAAATAAACTGATACGGTGTTCGAAAAGTATCCGCCGCATGATCGACACCTGGCGCACTCCATTAATCATCGATCGTTTGTGGCGCACAAGTTTGGGGTAACAGTTTACAAACAAATGATTTTATTATAAACATCATCAATCACTCAGGAAATTACTGTTGTGATCATTAACGTCTTTTGGTATTAATTGAAAAATATTATCACCCAAGAAAAAGAAAACAAAAACACCATTGATACGATTAAAGTTTCATTTATCATTCCGTCACGCTATTCACCCGAAGTGTGAGTGGTGGCGATTGAAGTATTGCTGCCTTTGGGGTACAATACCGGGCTGTTATCAGTCGTTTTCGGTATTGCGATGAAACCTGACTTATATTTCAATTGCTCTTACTCAGAAAGTATGAACAACAAGCTCATTTCAACAGATATTTAATTATGTCCTAACTGGGATGGAACCAGCTTTACTCGAAGTTATTGAAGATTTATTAATATAGTTGAAAAAATAAAGATTACTGTTACTTTTTATTCATTTTGACTGGTGAATACTTTCGGATTCTATGTAGAAAAAAACAACTAGCTATTGAATCGAGTATACCTATCCTTTTAGAACTTATAAGAACACTAAACTGAGATAAAAGTCAGTTAGGAAGGAACACTGCCAAGAAGAAAGAAAAACATTTTTGTTTTGAATAAGATAAACCGTATTTTGAAAATATTAACATACATTTTATTATATTATACTTTTTAGATTTTCCATACAAGATAATCAACATTGGTAGTTCATTCCGCTCCAGTCGGTGGAAAATTTTCGTCAAACGAAAAATTAATCACTGGACTACTGGGTGTTCCGTGTCATCCGTTGTCTAATGTTAGTGATCGTTCAGCCTTTGGCTGAAGACGGTGTAAATTGTCTTTTTTTTATAAATACTCTATGAAATGAACGATTTTCTATATCATGTTTTACGATTTTGACGTATTCAATTTAAGGATATGTCGAAGAATAATTATGTTATTAAAATACGTTAAATCAGCAAATTCTTATTTAATAACCTGTTTTTATAACAAATCAAGCTGGGAAACAAGCTTGGTTCCCGTAGGGAACGTCAGGAAATATAATATTAATAAGAATAAGAGTATGCGTAACCTGTTTTTAGAGGTTGCCTCGAAATTCAACATGTCGAATGCTAACAATGTAAAAATCTTGTTCTGCTTTTTAAAATCAAGATGGCGTCAAAATTGGTGGTTTGGTGCTTCGACCTTGACGCTTGCTCCTGCAGGGGCGGGCGATGAGGGAAGGATCAATCGTGTTGCGCGCCGCAGGCGTAGCACGGTGGAATAGTGTTGCGGATCGCGGAACGCGTTAGTACACTGAAAACATTCTACAAGCTGGATCAATGTGTTTCACACGTGAATTTTCACTAATTGTAAAACACATCGATCGATGGTGTAAAACCAGTCGCTATCGGCAATCAAAATTAAAATGTAAAACACGTTAATTTACAAATTATCGAAAACTTTGCAGTAGGATTTATTAGCGATTGCTTGATTTTCTGATTTCAGGCACCCTTTACGTGCACCCGGTTTCTCCAAAAATAACATGTCATTTAACATGTTATGCGTGGTCGGCAAATGTGAGTCCTTGTCATGATAGGCCAACTAGTTCTACTAGTGATGGATATCGCCATTGTAAAACACGTTCAAATCATGTGTAAAAAACTTTGCTATCGAACCAAAGTCAATCCTTCACAGAATCACAAGTTTTACACCGTGTAAGCCGAGGAGTCCTCTGGACTTCCACAAGTAAACACGCATTGAACGCCGAACAAGTGTTCATCACTCGCCCACATACACTGAAAACATTCTACAAGCTCGATCCATGTGCTTCACACGTGAATTTTCACTAATTGTAAAACACATCAATCGATGGTGTAAAACCAGTCGCTATCAGCAATCGAAATTCAAATTTAAAACACGTTAATTTACATATTTTCGAAAAAGTTGCTGTAGAATTCATTAGCGATTTCTTGATATCCTGATACCAGACACCCATTATGGGCGCACGGCTTCCCAAAAAGTACCATGTTATAAGACATGTCACGCGTAGATGGTAAATGTAAATCCTTGTGATGTTAGGCAACCTAGTTGTACTAGTGATTGATATCGCAATCGTAAAACACGTTGAAATTGTATGTAAAAGCCCTTGCTATCGAACCAAAGTCAAAGCTTAAAGGAATTACAAGTTTTACACGTCATTTCACCTTGCAATTCGACACGACAGATCCACGTTGAAAAGAATTAGGATCGAACGTGTAGATTATTTTCAGTGTAGTGTTTGATCCTTAGATCTCGTCGCTTGCTCCTACACTGAAAATAATCCACACGTTCGATCCATGTTCTTTTCAACATGGATCTGTCGTGTCAAACGGCAAGGTGAAATAACGTGTAAAACTTGTAATTCCTTTAAGCTTTGACTTTGGTTCGATAGCAAGGGCTTTTACATACAATTTCAACGTGTTTTACGATTGCGATATCAATCACTAGTACAACTAGGTTGCCTAACATCACAAGGATTTACATTTACCATCTACGCGTGACATGTCTTTTTGGGTACTTTTTGGGAAGCCGTGCGCCCATAATGGGTGTCTGGTATCAGGATATCAAGAAATCGCTAATGAATTCGACAGCAACTTTTTCGAAAATATGTAAATTAACGTGTTTTAAATATGAATTTCGATTGCTGATAGCGACTGGTTTTACACCATCGATTGATGTGTTTTACAATTAGTGAAAATTCACGTGTGAAGCACATGGATCGAGCTTGTAGAATGTTTTCAGTGTATGTGGGCGAGTGATGAACACTTGTTCGGCGTTCAATGCGTGTTTACTTGTGGAAGTCCAGAGGACTCCTCGGCTTCCATAAAGCAAGTAACACGTCAACATTTCCCTCCCATCCCAAATTGACCTTCATTCGGACGCAGCCATTTGTATATTATAATAATGAGAGCACCAGTACTTACACATTGAGGATGCTACTAATACCGAGTAGCGTCTATTGGTTCCCCTCATGGTCATGCAGATTTTTTCACTCAAAATAACATTCCTATTCTCCACTCGACTCAAAGAAATAAACTAAGATTGAAAACTTGTTTCTTTGCTGTGCAAAAAATGATGTTTGCATTGATTGCACTCGCCATGTACGTCAAAATCGCAGAAAATGATTTCATTGCATAGAGTAAATACCATTGCTTACCTAGTTTTTGTATCCTATCTTACTCAATTTGTTCACGGCTTTCCGAGCGGTACACTAATGGAGAAAACGGTTTTTCTAACAAAATGGCGACCAAATTCAAAATCATCGCCAAAGCCTTTTAAGCTTCAGTGACAATAAATTGGAATTCTAACGATGGGTGCCGATGGCAGCCTGGTTTCCGCGAGAATTGCTCAGATTCAAAATTCACTGTTTTGTATGGAAAATCGAAAAAGTTGCAAATGTTTTGCACAATACAATAAGTAAAAAATCTCTGATTGCATGTATCAAACTATTTTATTCAAAATTGTTAAAACCTATTTTATTGACACATTTGTGCTCTTAAAAATGTAAGGTATGGCTTCGACTTATCTTCACCTCGATAAACTAAGTGTTACTTTGAGATACGAATTTACGAATAGAACCAGAATTTTAGAATCAAAATCAATGTTAATGATTTGTTAACATATATTTTATTATATTAGGTATACTTTTTTGATTGTCCATACAAAATTGTTATGCTAGATCTAAGTTATTATAAAACGATTTGAATGAAATTTGCACGGCACGTCAAGTATAACTTAAATTTCAACATATATATTTGAACGATTTTTTCAATAACGAGATTAGGTATCAGAGTGCTCTTGTAAATTGGAAGTGTGGCTTCGATTTGTCTAAACCTAAATAAATTTGAAGTTTTACTTTGAGGTAAAAAATTACGAATTGAACCAGAACCTTAGAATCAACATCAATGTCGATGATTTGTTAAAATGTATTTCATTCGTGTAGTAGCAAGTTTATTTGTTTCCGAAATTGCATTTTTTTGCACTTTTTGAATGAATTTGGACTAATACAAAATCTTGAGCCAAGATAGCACCTACTCATAAACGCATTGAATAAAAGCTCTCTTTTTGTTATTCTTATTCCCAAAATAAATTGTCATCATTAATTTTTATGAGGAGATAATTTATTTTGATATTATCATTGTGCTTAATCTTCATACGGTCTTTCTCGCTTTTGCTGTGGATGTTTTGCTTGAGCTCCACTGTTGTACAGTTTTACATTGAGACAGACTGAGCCAAACCGTCTGAATTCGCGTACAGGAAAGACCAGCCGAGAGGTCAGTCTTTGCGATATATTCATCACTGTATCGAACAACCTTGCGTCTCTTCGATTGTGTTGGTCAGAGCGAACCCAGCAGGAGAGAATCTCTAGTTTCGATCACGGGAAATTGCCTCAAAGAAGGTATATAAAACAATAATTAAGTTATTAATTATGTTAAAACGAACACCAACGCTCATCTGGAATTCAAGTTGAAATTAAAAACAAAACAGGTTACTCTGTCTGGTAGGAAAACGCGTACGTTAGATTTTGGTTTGAACGAAACTGGATAGAGACGCGTACATTTTGGTGTCAGTGGGAATCACTCCGATCTTGCTGTCAGACATTTTTAACTTCGAGGGATTGAAATCTGACGCTGTTTGATTGACAGCCATGATAAAGGTGATGCGCTAACTACAGGGGTCTTTTAAGATGGATGTTGTGGATCAGACTGAATTTCTTTTGTCGATTGAATACCGAAGTGTAAGGGACGAATCTGTGTTGAAACGGAATTCCCAAGAAGTGTAAAAGTTGCTAGAATACTGTGCTCGTTAGTCTTATTCTCAGTGAAACCTACTTTTTATCTACAGCTTCGTTTCAATTCTTTTTCGCCGAGGATCGGATCTTCTGACTGGAATAGAAATAACAAATAAAAATAGTTACAGTCTAATACATTCTGACGTTGATGGATAGAAGACAATTAATCAATTTCATTGTGTTTCGCGCATTTTAATTTGTTGTGAACTAAAGCTGTTTGCAACGAGCAAATGCAAAAATCATCCAATACCTATCTCTTGTATCCCTCTAGATTTCTTAGGGAAAATCGGTGACATGAATTTAAATAAACTGGTTAATTGGAGTATCGACGACATACCCTTAGTGCTGAACTTTGAAAATTTACCTACAACCATTTGATTTAACAAAATGCAATCGTATTCAACCGATAGGAAATCTAATTCGCATGCATATTCAATGTTTCTTATACGTTTGTTGAAATTCAATGTATTAATAGTAGTTTACGGAACAAGTTGCAGAATGATGATTTTTACAGCACGAGTCTTAAACTTATCCTACGAGGCTTGCCGAGTCGAAAAAGTTAAAATTTAGCGTGATATAATTTGTGTACCATCCCATATATGATTTTAACGCATCATTCGATAGATCCTAAATCCTTCTATCAATCAAATGTATAAAAATCACGATTAAGTTGAAATTTCCCTACAAAAAGCCTTGCACCAATAATAGGAACACTGTTCCTTTAGTGGAGGTATGTTTTAAGAATGGTTCCTTTAGTGGCGCAATCCATTGATTTCTTATGGGAACCTCCACTATGGGTACTGATGCACCACTATAGGTGCAAAGGAGCAAAAAAAAAATAAGCAGAATAATTGTTTCAAATAGGGCAAACGCTCCCTTAGTGGAGGTAGCTCCAATAGTGGAGGTAGTGTGTTTTGGCATGTTTCGCGCTTATAAATGATTATGTTTTTTTTTTTTTTTTTATCTTTATTAACGAGATTTTTAGCCCTGGGCTAGTTCATCTCGTAAATGATTATGTGATATTTTTGTATTATGTACGATGCGAAAATGATACAAGTAATCGAATAATATTCATGAGATTTAACCGTAAAATTATTTAAAACAATTATTTTGCTTAATTTTTTTGCTCCTTTGCACCTATAGTGGTGCATCAGTACCCATAGTGGAGGGTCCCATAAGAAATCAATGGTTTGCGCCACTAAAGGAACCATCCTTAAAATATACCTCCACTAAAGGAACAGTGTTCCTATTATTGGTGCAAGGCTTTTTGCAGGGAAATTTCAAATGAATCGTGATTTTTATACATTTGAATGATAGAAGGATTTGAGATCTATCGAATGATACGTTAAAATCATATATTTCATGATCTTAACACCGTGTTTTAGCAGTTTTCCCTTAGGTGCACCACTAATGGTACACTTGCCCTAGTTTTACGGTTGAATTTCATGAATATTATTCGATTAGGGCAAATGTACCATTAGTGGTGCACCTAAGCGAAAACTGCTAAAACATGGTGATAAAATCAAAAATTATATGATTTTAGCGTATCAATCGCTAGATCTCAAATCCTTCTATCATTCAAATGTATAAAAATCACGATTCATTTGAAATTTCCCTGCAAAAAGCCTTACACCAACAATAGGAACACTGTTCCTTTAGTGGAGGTATGTTTTAAGAATGGTTCCTTTAGTGGCGCAAAGCATTGATTTCTTATGGGACCCTCCACTATGGGTACTGATGCACCACTATAGGTACAAAGGAGCAAAAAATTTAAGCAAAATAATTGTTTAAAATAGGTTTATGGTTAAATTTCATGAATATTTTTCGATAACTTGTATCATTTTCACATCGTACATCATAGAAAAATATCACATAGCCATAAAAAAGTGCGAAACATGTCAAAACACACTACCTCCACTATTGGAGCTACCTCCACTAAGGGAGCGTTTGCCAATGAGAATATATACCAAGGTGTGGAAGAAGAAGCAATGGCTATGTATTGGTAAAGAGAAAAAAATGTAAACAAAAATAACTACGTCACTAATTTACACGCCTTGTTATGGGAGCTCACTCGCATGTAGTTGTGAGACATTTTGCACCATATACGGATGTCACGCACACTAAATTTCATTTCCACACCTCGGTATATATTCTCATTAAGCGTTTGCCCTAAGCGTTCAATGAAACCATACACTGAGGCAAAAAAACTTAATAATTTCTTAAGGAATAATTATGATTTGGCGCCACAACGATTATTGTAGAAATTTTTAAGTTTAACTTATGATTTTGGTGAAGAATTTCAGTAAAAAATTTCATAAGTCAATCAATGAAATTCGTTAATAAACTCACTGATAATGACTTAGTTCGCATTATCAATCGATAATATAATTCGCCTTTTATTTCAGGCGTGCTCAAAATTAACATGTTTTGTTAACATTTAATCTGTTGTCCATTAACTTGTAGCCAACATCGAAAACGGAGTAGTTATTCTAGCGATTGCTATGATAATTTTTTCAAGTAATTGTTGTTAAAGAATTCAAAGCTCTCACTTATGAAACTACACTGAAAATAATACACACGTTCGATCCTTATTCTTTACAACGTGGATCTGTCGTGTCAAATGGCAAGGGGAAATAACGTGTAAAACTTGTAATTCTGTTAAGGTTTGACTTTGGTTCCATAGCAAAGGCTTTTACATACAATTCCAACGTGTTTTAAAAAGGTGATATCAATCACTAGTACAACTAGTTTGCCTAACATGACAAGGACTTTTCATTTTTGTTTTCATTATAATGATCCCATAATCGAAATGTTAAAGCGTGCAATGAAACCATAATTTGGCTGATTCATAAGTCTTGATTTATGGAAAACCTAAATATTTTTTCCTCAGTGTAAATTGGCTGGTTCATAAGTCATGATTTATGGAAAACCGAAGTATATTTACCTCAGAGTGACATTAGGTTGTTTTCATTTGACAACGGCAAAACAAACAACTCAGTGCAAAAAAAAATCTCCCCAGCGTTAGCTTTCGAAGTCTTCGTGATGGGTTAAAACAACTTAACGTTAGGTAAACTCGAAAGAACCCAAATTTGGCTTATTCCATTGAACTTCAACGTTGGGTCTCTCTCTGTTTTTGACAACATTGCTGTTGCGAGAGAGGCAAAACAACCCAACCGTGGGTTAAAACTAAATACAGTTTACCCAAATTTGAGTATAAAGAACTTATTTTTTGGGTAATCTGATTTCTCCGTAGCTTACAAATACTTGATTCAATAACAGATGCTATCTATAAACACTTGTGGATACCTATTAAGCCATTTTACGAGACGTTTCGGAACAGCTGATCGCCGCGACGGCATCAATTGACAGGAGACCTGGGATTAAATCCAGCGTGATTTTGAACAACGTCTCATTTTACCAAACGGGGACATGGAGAAAATGACAAAAAATAGATTCAAAAATGTTCGTTACTGCAACATTACATCTAGTTGTTGTATAAGCTACCTTTTTGTTACCCATATTGCACATAAAAAGGCACTTTTGTGATCAGAAATATTTTAATATTTTTTCTCCATTTATGTTTTCGCCTGGATGAAAAGCTACGCTAGAAATGCGCACAGTCACCAACCATCATCATCGCGAAAACTGATGACGATGATTGAATTCTTCCAGGTCTCCTGTCATTTGACCAGCTTCGTTAAATGGTTCATATCGTTGTATACACTGAGGCAAAAAAAACTTAATAATTTCTTAGGAATAATTATGATTTGGCGCCACAACACTGAGGAAACGAAACGTATGAGGTACATAAGATTTTCTTATGGTGGTAAGCTCCATCGAAGTTATTACGCCAATCTCGTATACGCGATTGGCGTATTAACTTCGATGGAGCTTACCACCATTATGGAATAACGACATAAGAAGTATTTTGTTTTTCATTCGAGAATCTTATAAAATTCCATTGCAGACTTATGAAACAATACTCATTACACAGACAGATATAATTTCATAAGAAACTCGTTTTGGTTATCATACGCATTCATCATTGGCTTTCATAAGACAATCTAATGGAGTACGATTTTCTTAATAATTTCATACGAAAATCTTATGAATTACGTGGAGCGATGGTAATAACATAATATTTACTACAGAGATTCATAAACGCGCTTATGACAATTATTATTAACACTTGTGAAAAACAGTCGACTTCCTATCGAAAAACACGTAAGAATTTCATACGATTTTTTTTATGGAATAAAGACATAAGAAGCATCTAATGAGACTCATAAGAAAAACTTGTGAAGTTCTATCAATAATTGCGTTCATAATATAAATGGGTATAATATCATAAGATACTCTTATGAAGCATCATAGATATCAATTATAATTTAGGGTATTAGGGTAAGTGTTCCCTTAGTTGTGGGTGTTCCTATAGTTGCGGTAGTACCGTTTTCACTGATTTTATTACATTCGCCGCAGATCCGACACTGCCAATCGACGTCTTGGCTTGTTGATACACGGAATAGTTGAAAAGAGCGTTCAAATTGCTTAAAACTGATGAAATATCAATAAAATTGATAAAACTGTTCTTGCTTGTACCAATAGTTGCGGTAAAGTGTTCCTATAGTGGAGGATCCCATAAGAAAACCACGGATACCGCAACACAAATTAAAAATATACCGCAACTAAAGGAACAGTGTACCAATAGTGGAGGTATTATTTTTCACTGACATGCCGTGGATTACTGCGATGTAATCATTTTTCTCATTACGTCAATGGTCGTTACTTCCCGTTACAACATTAACATGTACATTAATTGCGCTTCTTGAATTTAGGCGGTTAAATGAACTTCAATAGTGTTTAGTACCTCCACTATTGGTACATCTACCCTATGTATTTAGAGAATCGCTCTATGAATTTAGGAAAATAAAGATATTCATAAGATCTCTAATGATAACGACAAGAATTTCTTGTGAATATTGGACGTTTTGTATTTCATAAGAATCTTATGAAAGAGAGAAAACCAGTCGAGAAATCAATTTACAAGCGTTCTCTTATGAAATTCGTACGCAATTTCTGGCTCAGTGAACGATTATCATTGAAATTTTTAAGTTTTACTTACACTGAGGCAAAAAAACTTAATAATTTCTTAAGGAATAATTATGATTTGGCGCCACAACGATTATTGTTGAAATTTGTAAGTTTTACTTATGATTTTGGTAAAGAATTTCAGTAATGAATTTCATAAGTCAATCAATGAAATTCGGTAATAAACGCAATGGTTTTAACTCAAATCGTATTATCAATCGATAATGTTGCCCGCCTTTTATTTCAGGCGTGCACAAAAATTGACATGTTTTGAAAACATGTGTTGTGTTGACTTGTAGCCAACATCGAAAGCGGAGTAGTTCTTCTAGCGATCGCTATGATAAATATTTCAAGTATTTGTTGTTAAAGAATTCAAAGCTCTCACTTATGAAACTTATGATCTCATTTTCGAAATGTTTAAGCGTGCAATGAAACCATAATTTGGCTGTTTCATAAGTCTTGATTTATGGAAAATTTTTGTCTCAGTGTAAAATAACTTGAAATTTGATTTTTGTCTATAAGCCATTTTACGAGACGTTTCAAAACAGCTGATCGCCGAAACGGCGTCAATTGACAGGAGACCTGGGATTAAATCCAGCGTGATTTTTAACAACGCCTCGTCTTACCAAACGAGAACATGCAGAAAATGACTAAAAAGAGATCCAAAAATGTTTGTTACTGGCAACATTACAGCTAGTTATTGTATCAGCAACCTCTTTTTCACCTATATTTCACATAAAAAGGCATTTTTGTGATCAGAAATATTTCAATATTTTTTCTCCATTTAAGTTTTCGCCTGTATGAAAAGCTACGCTAGAAATGCGCATAGTCATCAACCATAATCATCGCCAAAACTGACGTCGATGATTGAAAAGTCCCAGGTCTCCTGTCATTTGACCTGCTTCGTAAAATGGCTCATAGAGCAACGCACTGTGCGACTGATCCACTTCGTAAAGAATGTGGACAGTGTTGCCACAAGTACACTGAAAATAATCCACACGTTCGATCTACACGGAAAAACCATTCTACTCAAATTTGGGTTGTTTCAACCCACAATGAGAGTTTGGCCCAATAAGCCAAATTTGAGTTTAAGTGGAAATACCTAATTTTGAGTATATGCCCGATACCATCCGTTAGGTAAATTCGAATGCTTAAATTAAAGTCAAACGTGAGTAAAATATACCTACCTTTGGGTAAAATTTATCAATAAAGAAGAATGCATTTTTAGTACAAATATTTGGAAATATCTCGGTTTTGGCTAAACATATTGAAAGAGATAAATAGTTTGTTTGGAATAGGTCAATAAAAAGATTGTAAACATATAAAAAGCAGCTGCTTCTCGTTGATCCGTTTAATCTGCGTCGTTTAACTCGATTCCCAATAGTGCGCATTTCACCGTGATGATGCATTATTGAGAATTGAATTGCAACGCAGACAAGTTGAATAAAATTCAATCTTTACACGTTGATTAACTTTTTAAACATGAAGCAGTATATATGAAAAGGGAGTCTCAAAACGATAATAAATATAAGAAAAGTTTATCCATTATGACGTAAAAGATTTAAGAAAGCTCGTGAACCCCCAATAAATAAAATCATATCATTTTTAAATCTTTTACGTTGTTAGTGGATAAACATTTATTTTCAAATTATGTTGTTTGTCATGTTTTTCTTTTATTAACGTAGTTTACATCAGAAAATGTACATTTGTTCCATTGTATTTTGTCTATTATAATATAATAAGCGAAAGTTTGAAAAACTTTTTAATTCTCTTGTAGCATATAAAGATTTGTCTTATGGTACTTTTTATAAACATAAAATAACAAATGAAAAACAACTCGTCAAGGCCCAAGCAAAAATGCTTTGCGTAGGTACCACTATCCAGCTTCTTCGAAAGACGTTCCATATCGCTCGGTGATACTCTTAATCCGGAATCATAAATTTGATGGTCAGTTTAAAGTGGTGCGAGTGAAACAATATGAAAAGTATAAAAAATTAGTAAATAATAAATTAGAAATTTAAATAAAACGCTTACCGGTTGTTTAAAGGGTTTGTACTATTTCACGGTGACAATTAGGAGATCAATGGTGAGGTGGGGGCAGATGAAGCTGTACTAGCTCTACTCGGACCAGTTCAATGTTTCAGGAAGAATCTAGGTAGAAATTAAATTAGAAACTGGACTCCATAAAATAACGGAATCATGAATACCAATGTGGGATTACGTTGGATCGGTTTGGTGTCTTCACCGCACTTGTTATTTCTTGCTGAACAAGTATGGTGAAGACACCAGATCGATCCGACTTAATTCCGCACTTATAATGTGCGATGTGCGCCAAAATTTAAAAAAAACAAATCGATGAACCATACTTACAATGAGCTTCTTCAGTTCCCGTATCGTTGCAACAACACGTCCAGCTCCAACAACAAGACCTAAATCCGGACGCCTGGTCGGAGTCGTAGCAGGGATGAACAGCTACCGCCTGGCAGCCCCACAATGATGGCAAACCCGACGAATCTGCACTACAACAAACTGCCGAACACAAATGGCACAAACCGGACTCGCAGCAGGAACGAAGAAGCTGCACAGCAGCACCACAAGCGGTATGAGAAAAGAAACCCGGCAGCAGCAACACGATCCAAACCCTGACGCCTGGCCGGACTCGTAACAGTGACGAATAGCTACCGACCAGCAGCCCCGCAACAATGGCAAACCCGACGAATCTGCACAACAGCAAACTGCCGAACACAAATGTCCCAACAACCAGTTATGGTCCACTCCGATGTTAAATGGGGAGCCTGCGGAGAAATAGAATTCAGATTTAATAAATGCCAAAATCATTCGGTCAACCGTACTTACAGCTGGGGTTTTTCCTGGACTTACACCAGAAACGAATAGAGGCCTCACAGCAGCCCGGCAGCAGCAACACGACCGGAACCCCGACGTCTGGCCGGACTCGTAGCACGGACGAATAGCTACCGCCCAGCAGCCTCGCAATGGCAAAGCCGACGAACCTGCACAACAGCAAACTGCTGAACAGAAATGGCACAACCCGATTCTGTCCGGACTCGCAGCAAGAATGAAGAAGCTGCACAGCAGCACCACAAGCTCTGATTCGGTATGAGAAAAGTAATTGGTCAGCAGCAACACGACCAGAACCCTGACGCCTTGCCGGATTCGTAGAAGCGACGAATAATTATTGCCCAGCAGCCAAGCAAAGATAACAAATCCGACGAATTCGCACACCAACAGCAACTACGGAACACAACTGGCACAAACTCCACAATTACGGTCCACTCCGATGCCACAATCCACCGAACAATTTTTTTCTTTAATTTAATTTCGCGGAGAGACTTTTTTCGTGCGCACGGGCTGAGCGTTGAAACAATAATGGCGTCGATGTTAAATGGCAAAGCCAAAAGCACTGAAAGAAATTTTCAGCCAAAATAAGGTATTTTCTACCTAATCCGGAGAAAAAACCTAAATAGTTGATTTTGGGTAGTTTGGAACTTAAGCTTTTAACCACACATTTAATTCATGATATGCTTATAAAATAAAGTCGAAATGGCTCCAGAACTCAAACAACAATTTGATTCGCAATCATTCGCACGTTCCTCGTGGATGAATGCAAAAGATTAATAATTTGATCATCAATGTTCAATATACTGCATGTGGTAGATCTGGATGTGTATAAGCAGGCCATGCTTCTGGTGCAGATTATTACCACTAAAGCTGTCAACGAAGAAGCTTCACATTGGCGACGAGTGAACCCAGTTTCGTTTGCGATGGCCATCAGATTTAGGATTATATCTTGGATTATACAGCGGGGAAGAGAGTAAGTGAAGAAAACAGCAGCAGTTTGGACCATTACGATGTATATTGCAAACGAGAATTCCTTCATTTGACGACACCAAATTCTTCTACTATGATGTTCGCTTCAAAGTAAAAAGGCGCTATGTGTAAGTAGGTTCTTAAAAAAAAAACTTCACCTTAGAAGGGAAGTTGCCTTAGCGGCGGATTCGATCCGTCGGGTCAGGCTGTCGAAAAATAAGTTCACCTTAAAAGGGAACTTATAGCAATAAATGGCTCGCCTTAGAAGGGAGCAGCCGTAGCGACAGTTACGAACTGTCGGGTCCGGCAGAAAAGGAAACAGAGTGCCCGCCTTAGAAGGGGGCAACTGGTGCGGATACGATCCGTTGAGTCCGGTCAATACTGAAATGCTCGCCTTAGAAGGGAGCTGCCGCAGCGACAGTTTCGAACTGTCGGGTCCGGCGGAAATGCTTGCCTTAGAAGGAAGCAGCAGTCATAGCAATGAACACAATCTGTTGGGCTCAGAGGAATCTGGAATGCTCGCCTTTGAAGGGAACAGCCGAAGCAACAGTTCCGAACTGTTTGGTTTGGTGGAAAGTCTAATGCTCGCCTACAAGGGTGACGGGTACGATCCGTAGTATTCGGCAAAAATGTGAACGCTCGCCTCACGTGGAGGCGTTTTAAAAACAAATATAATCAGAACGGTTAGGTCTTGGGAAAATCATCCGAAGCAGCGGATGCAATCGGTTTGGCTCAAAAACAAAAGCATGACAATATAAGTAAATGAGTTGATTCAAAAGTTGAGTAACTTTTTGAAATACTTTGCGATACGTGATGCAAAAGATCTTGAACACAGTTCACCGATGTTGTAAATACCGTCCGACGGTAGGTGAAACATTGTTGCTTCAATTATCTGCTGTATAAATTGCTTCGATCAATACGGAAAAAGCACAACTTGTGTTAAACAAAAGGAGATGTGGTAGATCTGGATGTGTATAAGCAGGCCATGCTTCTGGTGCAGATTATTACCACTAAAGCTGTCAACGAAGAAGCTTCACACTGCACATATAGTGATGCAAAATGATTTGAAGTCCATTTTTACCTAAAATTAAGTAAATTTCGATAAACTCAAAAATAGGGTAAAAATGATGTAATCATGAATTTAATTTTTACCCAAACAGGGACTATAATCGCTTTACTCAATTTTGGGTATTTTAAACTTATTTTTTGAGTAGAATGGTTTTTCCGTGTATATTCTTTTCAACGTGGATCTGTCGTGTCAAATGGCAGGGTGAAATAACGTGTAAAACTTGTAATTATGTTAAGGTTTGACTTTGGTTCGATAGCAAAGGCTTTTACATTAAATTTCAACGTGTTTTACGATTGCGATATAAATCACTAGTAGAACTAGTTTGCCTAACATGACAAGGACTAACATTTGCTACCCACGCGCAGGGTTGCCACATATACAGATTTATCTGTATTTTACAGATTTTCTCGGATATTTTGAGACCAAGAATCTGTATATACAGATTACAGATTATTTGAAAAAATACAGATATACAGATTCTGTATACAGAATTCTGCCAAAATTATACAGATTTATACAGATTTTAAGTAAAACTGAAAATACATACTTTTGAAAACCTTAAAATTTAAGCTGGGATGTAACAGTTCTGCATTGTAGTTGCAAGTGATTGATATTTCCTCACATTTTTTGTATAATTCTCCATGATTAATCCAGTTTCCAGTGATACAGATTTAAAATACAGATTTTTTGCTCCAGGATACAGATATACAGATAATTCTAGTAAAAAATGCAGATTTTAATGTGGCAACCCTGCCCACGCGTGACATGTTTATTATCATGTCATTTTTTGGGAAACCGTGCGCCCGTAATGGGTGCCTGGTATCAGAGAACTAAGAAATCGCTAACAAAATCTACAGCCAACTTATCGAAAATTTGTAAATTAACGTGTTTTACATTTGAATTCGGATTGTCGATAGTGACTGGGTTTACACCTTCGATTGATGTGTTTTACAATTAGTGAAAATTCACGTGTGAAACACATTGATCGAGCTTGTAGAATGTTTTCAGTGTACAGATTTATCTGGAAAGGTACAGATTTTTTGATAGTTTTTGGTACAGATTCTGTACGGTACAGATTACAGATTTTCACGAAAAAGTACAGATTGGTACAGATTTTTTGGAATTGGCAATTTTGTGATACAAAATCCAAAAGATTCGTGAAATTCGGAACTCATTTTCACAAAACTATAATTGAAAGGTATAATTTCCAAAGAATTGAATAAAATTTGAATTATTAGTGAAAATATTTCAATAAAAACTATGTTAAATTTACAGGTTTTTTGGGATTTTAAGAGTTCTTTCAACAATTTATGATGGATGTGGTACAGATTTTGGGTACAGATTTCTAGAATCTCTGGTACAGATAAAAAAGATTTCTGAGGCTTCGGTACAGATAAAAATGTGGCAACACTGGTTTGAGCCTTCGGTACAGATAGAAATGTGGCAACACTGAATGTGGATTGAATTATGAAAATCCTAAGTATGTTTGCCTTAGTGCACAGTTATGAATCAACGATAGGACGATTCCGAAAAAAAAATGCCGAAACGTATACTATCACTAACACACCATTCGTTTAGTTCACAGATAAAAATAATTGCTTTTATAGTGTTCTGATCCATAATGTGAGTCGATTTGATCCATAATAAGGACCTCCTGTTACACTGATCCACATCTGTGGGATGGACAACGTTTGAAATTTCTATCGAAATCGACACTTTTTCGTTAATAATCGCGATTTTTTATGGGTATTCTCGAAAACAACTATATTCGGCATTGCCGGGCGGGTAATTTTGTTTTGTACAAGGTCACCATGATTTGCAATCATATTTTATTCTTGAAAATGAACCTTAGCTGATCCATAACTGTGGGGTGAGTGTACTCTATGGCCTGAGAAGTCGAGAAAACGATCATCGACCGGTGGGGTGGGATTCGAATCCAGTCACCTTCAGCTTGATCTGGCTGAATAGCTGCACGTTTACCACTATGGCTATCTGGGTCTCCGTTTATCAGGGAGCGTTTCTCAACCTATGTGATTCTCTAAGCCATACGCAGGAACTTGTTCAGTACAATAAAAAACTTGGCTACATTCCAAATATATAATTTTCTTATCAAAAAGTGTTTCATCGTTTATCGACAAAATTTACCTAACACTATCATTTGAATAATTGATATAAATTTAATTTGCTTTTACCATGCGCCGGTGAAAAATAATGATGTTGGCAACACTTACACATATCTGAAATTACAACACAGAAAAAAGTTATTCCAACATCGAATTTTTAAGTCCGATATTAATTTTTTATTTTATTTTTATTTCGCATTAAATAGTCTAGTATGATCATATTTTCAAGTGATAAATGAATTTTAATCACAAAATAGATTATATTTGTTTTATTGGAAGTAGTTAAAAGGAATAAAACGGAATTATACAGAGTTTTTTTTTTAATTAAATTCAATTGATCTCGTACCATACCGCTTATGAGAAAATCATATCCGTTTAACAATCCGACATATTTTAATGGTTTGAAAGATATCACAACAGTATTGCAAACATTGAAAAGTAACAACCTTATCCATATTCCATTAAATTCTCTTCTAGAAAAAGTTTTGTGAAAAAAAACTTACTAAACCTGCATTACACGCCAGATTAATGAGAAACAATGAATATGTTTGTATTGTTATCTACCTATAATGTCCGTTAACGATCTGAGTTACTCAACAACCACCACGTGAGTGTATAGAAAGATAGGTATTTAACTTACAATTGTCGTTCTACCTATGCAGATAACTATTTAAGCTTGATGTCAATAAAACTCTTAATTTTATCTAAGTCATTTGTGAAAAGAATTTGAAGATGGATAAACAAGATTAATCGATAGATTAATTTAGAAACGATAATAAAGCCTGTTGAAAAATTTGTTATATATTTCGTAGAGAAAGTTGATAAGCTTATAACTCATGATTTTATTTGCAAAGAACAGTCTTCTTTCCTACGAAACAAAAAAGACTCGCTAAAACAAGGTAACATACTGGTAATTAGCGACTTTTCTGAAAATTATAGTTTTATCATACAAAACGCTGCTCAAGGATATCACTGGAATAATTTTCAAGCAACGATACACCCATTCGAGATTTACCCTAATTTCGGGTGAAATTGATCTTTTTTCAGGGTTTTTTTTGTCTGATTTCTATAATGTTGGCAATGTCAAACAACTGAATGCAGAAAAACAAGTACGAAGGTGAGCCTCATTGGCTCAAGTACCGAAATTTTCTAACAAAAGTAATGTTAGTGCTAAACAACATCTCTAAAATAAAAAATCGGGTGATGTCATGTCGGGGTGAAATTGATCACTTATCAATGCGATTATTGTTAGTTTTCAAAACAGCTCTACATAATAAATTTGATCTCCCGGAATTCGAATATGCTTGATAAATTCCTTACAATACAATATTTATAGAAATAATTAATAATTAAATTTCAAGAATTACGCAGAAAACGCCTAAATGTATGCAATTTCCTAAGGAATTTCCTGATATCTAACAGAAATTCAATTATTTCAACCAAATGAGCGAATTGGTACGAGTTTTGGTTATGAAATCTGGTTTGGGGATATATTTTAATCATTCTTACAAACTTTCAGGATTATACCATGTTCAAATCCTTGTCCAGAACTAGAAGTTTAGATATATTAGTCAATACTGCACCATACATGATTTTGGAATTTTTCATTATTTTCATAGAAATACACATATTTTAACGCAAAAAACTTCACAACACACAATTTGACAATACTTACGACAAACAACGTTACATTGATATTTGTGCTCCACTAGGAAGAAATAAAATCGAGTGACACGGTGATCAATTTCACCCTACTGATCAATTTCACCCGAATTTACGGTATCAAAAAAAGATAATAAATTGGAAAACGTTAGTTTTATTATAATATCAGGAGTGTTGATCCATGACACAGTAACAGTTCAGCTATCTATATCAAAATTGATGAATTTTGTTAAACAAAAAATAAATTTCTCCAAAGTTATTTTATGTCAGATGGAGCTGCACTGCCGTTATACGCATAATTGTCCCATGTTCCAAAATATGCAATCGAGAAAAACGCGTTTAAAGATTTTAACACATTTAGGCTTCGTATTGACCAGGTGCGTGGTAAATTAAATTAAAATGTTTACAATAGTATAAAGAATAGCGTGTTCATTAGAGTCAAGAGTTTGTATTATGGAAATAAAGTAAATTTAGCTACAAAATTCATAGTGGGACTGTTATGCCTAGAAATGCAGGGTTTTTGATGAATTTCTACGCATTACAGTCCCACTGATAGTAGTGACCAATGATGTGCTAAGCATACTGCTGTAGATGACCGTTATTACGTATAGATTGTACCGAATGTAGAGGCCGTATATCCTCAAGACAATGTTAAGGCACCTAATGACGGCTCAAGTGACATGTGCCAAACGGAGCCACGTGTGGGGAAGTGAAGAAATATGATTTTACAGTTTAGGATGGAAAGCAAAGTTTTCTGTACGTGTGATAATGAGACAGTTAATGAGTTAGTGAAAAAAGAGTGGATGAGTTATTTAGAGAGGTTATAAGATGTTATAAATTCATATATCGACTCTTCCAGCTGCAGGCTAGACAGAAACTCATCTGCGAAGTCAAGGTTATCCTGCGGAGTAAATATTTAACTCAAAATTCACGACACAAATCTTCACAAGATTTGACATTTCTTTGGACTGGTTTGGTAAAATCTTGATATTCGATACATCGCAAATTAAGCTTCAGAACCACCAACATATTTGCCACTTGCACCGAAGAATCAATAATCCGGAATAACCCAGTATGTGGCCAGGTCATTCCAAAACCTCTTAAACTATTCTTCTTTTGACTTCTTCTTGACTTTATCAAGTTTGATAAGTCGCAAGATAGGTCTCAGAACCGCCAATATAATGGTCACCTCCTCTGGAGAACAGGGTATCCAAAATAACCTGGCATGTTATCATGTTATCCAAGAACCTTTGAATTACCCTTCTTTTGCCTGGATTTGGGAATTTATGTAGTTTGATGTTGCCAGCTAGGTTTCAGAACCAACGGTTTAGAAGCCATTTCCTCCAGGGAATCGGTATTCGGAACAACCCAGCATGTGGCCAAGTCATCCAAAAACGGTCGAACTATTTTTATTTAGACTTGGTTTGCTAAATCATGAAGTTAATTAGTTGCAAGCCATGGACTCGAAATTAAAGTGGTTACATTTTCTTCAACTACGATTATTTCGATTCTACCCCATTACCCCGAAAGTCATTTCCCAGAATGACATCACCCCGAATTCCATTACCCCGAGTGTACCATTACCCCGAATTCCATCACCCCGAATGCTATTTCCCCGAATTTACAATTATCTTGACATGATGATACTGACAACATTTCTCCATGATATTGGAATTCGGGGTAATGTCATTCGGGGTGATGGGTCGTTCGGGGTTTTGGAATTCGGGGTAATGGGGTTCGGGTTAATGGAATTCGGGGTAATGGGATTCGGGGTAATGGGGTAGAATCGATTATTTCACTACTCCCCGTGATAAATCTTAAATTACGGTAAATTTTTAATCGATGACCGCGGTTCCAAACACTAGAAGAATTTTGTGATCGACCCTGAAAATTCAACTGAAATTCCTTGAAAAACGGATGGGAAATAAAATTTTGATATAGAAAATTTCAATCAAATCTGACGTCAGGCTCGCATGAATGATGAATGCATCCCGATAATACAAACACATAAAACAGGTTGTGTTCCACATGGAATGTAAAGCTAACGTAAGAAGGTGTTCAAAAAGATATTCCCTAACACCAGCTAATTCAAAACTGCCTACTGACTATTTTGTTCTAGATCAGCGCAGCGAATTGTATAGTGTGACAGTTATGCGTAGAAATACAGTAGTGGGACAGTTATGCGTGGAAATTCAACAATGGGACAAATTGACCTGGCTTGCTTTTCATTGAGTTTCCGAACAAAGTTAATTTTCGGTGTGTGTTTTCTAAAACTATACGTAAAAATAAACTGTTTGATGACAAAAAGTCGAAATGCACAAAAAGTAACATGGGGCAATTATGCGTATAACGGCAGTGCAGCTCATAAAAAAAATTGCCAGTTTATGTAATTTCAAGAAAATACATGGATTGGAAGCAGAGTTGCACTTTATTGCCACATCCCACGGCAAAGGCCCCTGTGACGCTATTGGTGGCACACTCAAGCGAATGGCAAAAAGAGCTCCGCAAGAACTATTCGACTGGGCAGTGCAACAAACTGATACATGTAGGTCACCAAATTAAATTTGTGCACTGAAAATAATCCACACTTTCGATCCATATTCTTGTCAACGTGGATCTGTCGTGTCAAACGGCAAGGTGAAATAACGTGTAAAACTTGTAATTCCGTTAAGGTTTGACTTTGGTTCGATAGCAAAGGCTTTTACATACAATTTCAACGTGTTTTACGATTGCGATATCAATCACTAGTACAACTAGGTTGCCTAACATGACAAGGATTTACATTTGTCATCCACGCGTGACATGTTTTTTAACATGTTACTTTTTGGGAAGCCGTGCACCCATAATGGGTGCCTGGTATCAAGAAATCAAGGAATCGCTAATGAATTCTACAGTAATATTTTCGAAAATATGTAAATTAATGTGTTTTAAATTTGAATTTTGATTGCCGATAGCGACTGGTTTTACACCATCGATTGATGTGTTTTACAATTAGTGAAAATTCACGTGTGAAACACATTGATCGAGCTTGTAGAATGTTTTCAGTGTGTTATTTATCTAATGAACAATATGTTAAAATGTCAGTGGAATTGGTGGAATTGTTTGATAAGGTTAAAACTGTCCCTGGTACCCTAAAATATTCCCAATTTATTCAGTTAAGCCCAAAAATAATGTAAATATTCATGTGCAGATACTACGTTTTAGGATATCTAGACAGATTCGCGAATTAGGCGAAACTGACAAAATGTACACAATTTAAGAAACTATAGCGGTGAAATTGTAGCTTGATTGTCTATTCACTGCACTTGAACTTTTCCCCTTTCGATAATTTAACTATTCGAAAAACGCAAATTTGTAGAAGACGAAACTTCACCTCATGCAAAACCACACACTGTATTGATTACGCCTGTGTTTTTGTTTATCAAAGTGATGGGCGCATCTGAAATCGAAATCAAAACACGGCGAGAGTAAACGGCGACACTGCAAACAAAAAATAAACAAGGCGTACATGGCGGGCTTAATTGAAACCAGAATGAAAACACGGCGCAAAGTAATAGGCGACACTGAAAATAATATCGATTACAGGCTCATAACATTGGGCGATACTGGCATTCTTGAGTGCGTTTAAGGCGAAACCTTATAATATTTGTTTATTTCGAAACAGCTAGGAAAATTGAAGGAGATGTGTGTGGTATTGATGAGGATTTTAAAACTAGGATTATGAAATGTGCATTAAAGTGAAATAGTTAAAGTTGGAGTATATTTTCTTCAATTGGGATTAAAAATTGCACATGAAAATTTCATTGGTTATTTTCTCATTGTTATTGATTTGTCAGATAGGCCCTTATCGCGAATCCCTCTCGATATATAGCAATAATAAAAATAATAATGCATGATAACAACAAACCACGACTTTTTTTCATAAGCATAATATTGACCATTATACTAGACTATTTAAAGCGAAATGAAAATAAAAAAATAATTTTGGACTTAAGAAATTCGATGTTAGAAAAACTTTTTTCTCTAAAATATGCCCAATTAGCAATGTATGGACGACTTTTAGTAAATTTAATTACGAAACTTTTTGCTCAAGGATGATCAAAATCTGAAGAGGGCGTTTTTTTAAATCGACTTTAAAATTTCGAATCATTTTTTTCTCAGTGTAGAAAATGTTTTTTATTTTTTCAATTTTTTTTTCTAAAACTTCAGGAAATTTCACGACAGTCAATTTTGTACAACACTTTTTTGTACGTCTTACCGTTTTTGAGTTATACGGGTCTATGAAAAAAAAAGAAAAAAAAATTGACCCTTTCCCAATGTTAGTCTAGATCAATTTTGAAAAAACATAATATGCAAAGTATCTTAGTTTCACATACTTTTGACATCCATAGAAAGTTTCATTGAATTCTGAAGGGGTGCTGCCAATCGCGTGTCGAGATGGCATGAAATCCGTCAATAACAGATGCTATCTATAATAGTGTGACCAGATGTGTCCCGGAAAAAATCCAGGACGCATGTTAGAGTTCATCCCCAATGAAGTGCTACCTATATTTGATGTATAATTTACATTCATATTCAACCTTAGTCATGTACTTAACACTTAACACTTAACACTAAGTTAATTGAAATAGAAAGTATTGATAATGTACTGTTAAGTTAAAAATTGCTCTGTTCCGGATAATCCGGGACGTCTTCTCACTTTAATCTATAAACATCGTTGTATGAAATAACTTGAAACTTGATTTTTGTCTATGGTGCAACGCACTGTGGGACCGATCCACTTCGAAAAGAATGCGGATCGAATACAAAAACAATATCAATCGCTAGCACCACACGCAGCAATGCAGTAGGATTCCATGAGCGAACATTTTCACAAGTAAATACGTCAAACCCTATGATCTTATGATTTTTGGAGGCATTTACTTTTTGCAAGTTAGAATGGCTAATACACGAAATTAATGAAGCTTAAATTACCTTTGTAAAAGCAATCAAATGAGACGTCCGAATAACATTATCCGGCGGGCCGCTCATTGTTGTTATTGATCAAAAATCTAGCATGACATGTGAATGGCACTGGCAGTGATGCCACATACACAGATTTATCTATAATTACACAGATTTTTTCCTGTTTGTGGCATCACTGGGCACTGGTCATATTTTTGTTGGTGAAGACGTTCCCTTCTCTTTTTGTTCTACCCGGTCCATGTTTCGTGTTATACCAGCAGATGAAATAAATTGCTCCCTACCTGCCCAGAAAACATTCACTGAGGAAAAATTCCATAAATCTTGACTTATGGTTTCATTGAACCATTTCGTAAATGGGATCAAAGGTTCATAAGATAGAGCTTTGAATTATAAAAGAACCATACTTGAAATAATTTTCATAACAATCGCTAGAAGAACTGCTCCGTTTTCGATGTTGGGTACAAGGCTTGTAACTTAGTCGGCATCCATTTATTACGTAACGCCAAAATTGAAAACTTTTGACCTCTTCCCCCTAGTGTTGCCACAAGTACAAATTTATCTGGAAAGGTACAGTTTTTTTGATAGTTTTTGGTACAGATTCTGTACGGTACAGATTACAGATTTTCACGAAAAAGTACAGATTGGTACAGATTTTTGGAATTGGCAATTTTGTGACACAAAATCCAAAAGAATCGTGAAATTTGAAACTAATTTTCACAAAACTATAATTGAAGGATACAATTTCCATTGAATTGAATAATAATTATATTACAAGGGAAATTTTTTCACTAAAAACTATATTAAACTTCTAAGTTCATAAGGATTTTAAGAGTTTTTTCAACAATTTCTCTTGAATGTGGTACAGATTTTGGGTACAGATTTCTAGAATCTATGGTACAGATAAAAAAGATTTTTGAGCCGTCGGTACAAATAAAAATGTGGCAACACTGCTTCCCCCCCTCCGTAACGCTTATTGTATGATAATAAATAAAATTTTTGTATGAGTCGTAACGTTTGAGCCTACTTCCCCCCTCCCCCTAGAGCGTTACGTAATTTATGGACGGTCCCTTAGGTAATTGAAAGCAGTTCACATGTTATCAAAATATGTCAATATCAATCATCGCCTGAAATAAGAGATAAACCTCAGACAAACAGACTTCACACTCTCATCACTGTCCATCGACCACCTAAGGCGGCATCCACAATATACGTAACGCTCTAGGGGGAGGGGGGGAGTAGGCTCAAGCGTTACGGCTCATACAAAAATTTAAAAATTTTCATACAAAAAGCGTTACGTAGGGGGAGGGAGGGGGTCAAAGATTTCGAATTTTAGCGTTACGTAATAAATGGACGCCGCCTAAGTAATCGAGTATGATACATAATTTTATTTAAGCAATTATCATTGCGTTTATTACCAATTTTCATTGATTGACTTATGAAATTTAGTAATAACATTCTTCACCAAAATCATAAGTAAAACTTAAAAACTTCAACAGTAATCGTTGGGGCGCCAAATCATAATTATTCCTTAAGAAATAATTAAGTTTTTTTGCCTCAGTGTTCTACAAGCTCGATCAACTTGTTTCACACGTGAATTTTCACTAATTGTTTAACAAGTTAATCAAAAAAAAAGTCGCTATCGGCGATCCAAATTCAATAATCAACAAATTTAATACTAATAATCGTAAATTCTGCTAGGGCTTGTTCACAAATTTCATAACGCTGAAGGGGGTGGGTGGGTGTCATCGAAATGTTACACTGAGGGAAAAAAACTTAATAATTTCCTAAGGAATAATTATGATTTGGCGCCACAACGATTATTGTTGAAATTTGTAAGTTTTACTTATGATTTTGGTGAAGAATTTCAGTAATGAATTTCATAAGTCAATCAATGAAATTCGGTAATAAACGCAATGGTATTAACTCAAATAGTTTTATCATTCGATAATGTTGTTCGCCTTTTATTTCAGGCGTGCACAAAAATTGACATGTAATCGGTGTTGCCACATTTTTTTCAATTTTCATCTGGGATTTTGGATGAAAAAAATCTTTTTTATCTGTAGTGATCCTTAAAAAATCTCGGTAAAAATCTGTGTGGTGTAAAAAAATTAAAAATTCAACCAATAAAAGCTTTTTTCAACATATCCAGCCTGCTCTAGGAATTTTAGCAATTATTCATGCTATTTTTAATATCAAGTAAACTGTACACCTCGCAATGCAACCAAGTTCTTTTAAAAAATTGAAATACTTTAGTAAGTATTTGAGCAAAATTAAGTAGGAGAATGGCATTTGTTTAATATGGTCCAAAGTCGTGCCCAAAATTCATGACCTTTGCAAAAATCTTAAAAATCTTTTTCTTCTCAAAAATCTGTGATCTGTGATCATAGATATCTGTAGGCAAGAACAGGAAAAAATCTGTGTAATTACAGATAAATCTGTGTATGTGGCATCACTGCATGTAATGATAACATGTGATCTGTCTACGATTAACTTGTAGCCAACATCGAAAGCGGAGTAGTTCTTTTAGCGATTGCTATGATAAATATTTCAAGTAATTGTTGTTAAAGAATTCAAAGCTCTCACTTATGAAACTTATGATCCCATTTTCGGAATGTTTAAGCGTGCAATGAAACCATAATTTGGCTGGTTCATAAGTCTTGATTTATGGAAAACCTAAGTATTTTTGCCTCAGTGTACAGCTCATATAAAATTTGTAAAAATGTTCATACAAAAAGCTTTACGAAGGGGTGGGTGGCTGTCAAAAATGGTTATTTTTGGCGTTATGAAATTTGTGAATGAACCCTTAAGGGTTCATTAGAGATTGATTTTCTTATACCAGGCACCTATGGGTTTATTGATATATTTCGTAACGCCATTTTCGACACCTACCCACCCCGTCGTAACGCTTCTGTATAAATGTTCTATAAATTTTGTATGAGCCATAACATCATGAATACACCCACCCACCCCTCTCAGTGTTGTGAAATTTGTGAATGAGCCCTATTACGGACGCCCGTTTTCTCCAAAATTGACTCGCTTAGGAAATTGACTCAAGTGATAGGCAAATATAAGTCCTTGTCATGATCAGCAGACTAGTTCTACTAGTGATGTAGGGTAGATGTACCAATAGTGGAGGTACTAAGCGTGATTGAACTTTATTTAACCGCCTTAATGCAAGAAGCGCAATTAATGCATATGTTGATGTTGTAACGGAAAGTAACGACCATTGACTTAATGAGAAAAATGATTTCATCGTAGTAATCCACGGCATGTCAGTGAAAAATAATACCTCCACTATTGGTACACTGTTCCTTTAGTTGCGGTATATTTTTAATTTGTGTTCCTATAGTTGCGGTATCCGTTTTTTTCTTATGGGATCCTCCATTATAGGAACACTTTACCGCAACTATTGGTACAAGCAAAAACAGTTTTAGCAAATTTAGTGATTTTTCATCAGTTTTCAAGCAATTTGGACGCTCTTTTCAACTATTCCGTGTATCAACAAGCCAATACGTCGATTGGCAGTGTCGTTTCTATGGTCAATGCAATAAAATCAGTGAAAACGCAGCGAAACGCAACTACCGCAACTATAGGAACACCCACAACTAAGGGAACACTTACCCTATATCGCCTTTGTAAAACACGTTCAAATCATGTGCAAAAGACTTTGCTATCGAATCAAACAGAATTACAGGTTTTACACGTTATATCACCTTGCCATTTGACACGACAGATCCACGTTAAAAAAATGTGGATCGAACGTGTGGATTATTTTCAGTGTATGGACTTATGCACGGGTTCACTATTTGACGGATATACGGTGCCGTGGCTAGTCGACCAATTCCGTTTCTATGAAAAGGATAAACAAAAATTAAACACCACACAAAAATATGATCGACAAAAAAAAGTTTTTGCAGAACTCCTTTGCTACACGGCATCGCGGATCTACTCAAATTTGTGTTGTTTCAACGCAAAATCGTAGTTGAGCCCAATAACCCAAATTTGGCTAAATTTCCAAGGCCTCCATTAGGTACTTTGCCCTTAAAGCCATAAGAAAAATTTACTTAGATTTGGTTTGATTCAACGCAAAATTGAGATCATTCAACCCAAGATTGAGAATAATGCATTTTCCCAAAATTGGCTTATTGGGCCGGGGGTAGTTTGGCCCAGGTAGATGGGTAGGTTCAGCTCTCTCTATTTTTGACAACATTGATGGGGAAGAGAGAGAATACCGAGGGATTTTGGGTTGAGAGAATAAGGGGGCATGCACAAATTACATCACATTCCGGGGGTTGGGGGGGGGATGGTGTCAAGCCAAGCGTGACAAGCCTTACAAAAATTTTGGAAAACTCATACAAAAACGTGACAAAGGGGGGAAGGGGGTCAAAAAATTTGAAATTTAGCGTGACACAATTTGTGTACCATCCCTAATCGATATACTTAATTTTGAGTAAAGTCAACTCAAAAATTGGGTAAACTGTTTTTTCCGTGTAGGTTTTGTTCAGGTTTTATTGCTGTGTACTCGGTACACCTATAGATACTCAGAATATAATCAAAAATGGATTGATGAAGACCAAATTTGTTTTTTATTCATCCCCATAATGATCATCAATAATTTTTTTTTGTTAATTATGAAATTGTGGAGGATTCAACATTTTTTTACTTCACCGGTGAGTAATGTCAGCAACTTTTTTTTTTTAATCATAGAAGTTTTTAACTGAACATAAAACATTGTTCTACTAGTGTTCATCACATTCCCACCATCCATAGCATTGAAACATAATCTCTCTAGGTAATATGTTCCTCACATAATTCGTACAGCTGAGTAAATCGATATTAACGCTGACGCAGGATCCATCAAGCACCACTGACATGAAAGCATTGAACCGCCATTCAAAACTATATGCTCCCAAAAGCAGGTTGAGCATGAAGTTTCACACTTGTTAACATGCATGCGAAGAAAAACGCAAAAAGGTGCAGTTATCATAAGACCAATTATCACTATTTAGCTTTTCAAAGCTTTTTGCCCCCATTTACCTCGATCCGATCACATCCAGAATAAAAAAAAGAGAACCTGTCGAATAATAATCATGATGGAACCGACTGCACGGCGTGTTTGCAATTATTTGCAATATAATTACAGGGAATATTAAGCAGTCAGCAATTTTACACCCTTCAATAAGTGCGATGTATTGAGTTTCACCAAAAACAATCTGCAACCATAGTAGTATTAGAGCGTATTCCGCTCAGGTATGGTTTTAATCATGATATAAAAATATTATAGTGATGTGAACTGGGGAGTTGTTAAAAGCATCATTCATTGATTCCTGGCTGTTGATTTAACATTCACTTTCAGCGCATAGTAATTTTCTTTTTATATGGAAATTACCTTAATTAAGTTGTTGAGTGCACTAACTCTGCACTGGTATATGAAATTATAGCATAAGCAGGAAGAGCCAAAAACAACTCGTTTTCAAGATAATAAACATAGGAGTGTGTGCATGCCAAGATGGAAAATAATAGTTATTGTAGCCCTTTAGGATTGTTTTCTCGCGAATGAAGCTTATGCTTATTTCACATTATAGGGCGATGATGATGTTGTGATGCGTGTTATTTAGAATATTGCCACGAAGATCACACTTGAAAACAATACGTTAAAACATTGCTTTTTATCGTATCCTTTCGAGCCTAATTTGTATAAAAATGACACATTTATTAACATGAAATCCGCTGGTGAAAATTAGATTCGGCGGTGCTACGCCACGTGCAAATGTTTTGTGGAAACATGTTTTTCGAAGTGATAGGGTTTTGTTCTTCTTCGTCGTAAGCGCTACTATTCGTCGTATCAAACTTCAAATGTTCCACTACGGCGGATATTCAAACTTACCTGCAACATAGATTCATTATCCAAGTGTAATTTTGTGAAAGCTGTTATGGTTTGTACACTTGTAAACCAAAATGCAATAAAACTACTGTACTTCGGTAAATAACTTCAGTTCAATTATCCACTTTGCACTTTTTCACCGAAATAGCATGGACGAACACGATTTGAGAGAAATGCTTAGCGATCGACTGAGCCACACCACTTTTCAACACAAGTTTCTTCCCGCCCCCGTGGGTGACTTACTTCGCCGGGCACTTATTTTCACTATGGAAAACCTTCGTACTTCTTCATTGAAGGATTTCATTCCAATCACACGCCGTAAAACTTCAATAAATCACCAAATTTTACAAAATTTTCTCAACCGCCGCGTATAATTGAGAATATAAACAAAGTTTAATCCGTCGTACTGAGAAAAAAAAAGCTTGTGCGCATCAATGTGTGCGGACGCTCGATGTAAAAATACGGTTACTTTGATTGTGTTGTTTTCGCTGTACTGTGAGCAAATGCCATAATTGTACGGTCAAAAGGAATTGTGTTCATATGTTTGGGCTGAATTTTGATAACGAACAATGAATTTTAAAGGAAATTAGTATATTCCATCATGCTAAAGGAATGGGGGGAGATGCCAGCAGATCTATATATTCTAGTAAAACATTTTTATTATAGCGTTGATATGTTGTGTTTTAACCGTTCAATACACACAGTGAGCCGTAAGTTGTGAGACGAATCTGGAAACTGATTGCGACGGAGTTGAAAACGATACGACGGACTGAGAATACGGTAAGATGCATTTTCTTTGCATTATTTCCAAAAAGAGATCAAGATTTATCAAAATGTTATTGTAGAATGCTAAAGCCGTTTTGAGAAAGAATTGTTTGGCATCGGTTTGTGTCAGCATCATTCACTGTAATACTGGGAAAATTGCAGTTCTCACTGATCAATGCTTAATACGATGGATACTAGCACATCACCCTAGATGTGTTTTTTATCGGAGATTATATCTGAAGATGTTGTGTGGAGTTTTGTTTTTTACTTTTATTCGATTTGCTTGCGTTTTGCTCGAGAGTGCTCTGTAATGGCACCATCAATTGAATTCGTTTCGCGTGACTTGTTTTTTTTATATCCCGTGCGTGTTGATTCAAAAATTGGTTCGTGGATGCTCTATTCGGGATGGACTAAGAACTGCAGTGCGTGCATTTTGATAGGCAGTGCTAAGTTACGGCTCACACTATTGTTCATTATTAGAGCGACAGATTGCGCGGATATTCGAAAAAGGAATTTGGTGAGTTAGTTCTAATCAGCAGCGCATGATCGCAATGCGTAAATAATCCATTTGTCTGCCAACGTCTACCAAACGTATTCCATGGCACTACCCTTTCCATTAACATTCCACTACATCCCGTAACACCTATGAGAGGTCGTAGAGTTCTCTGCATCTTTCTTAAGTAGGTGTTCAATCAATCATCCTTTCCCATTCCCCAGCTTTCGCAAGGACGTGGCCAGGACAGCTCTCGATTATTGGAGGATGCGTCAATCTTGTCTAAGAGTTGGAGGTTAACCCTAAATCTCTGACTTTGGTAACGGACGGGAAGGAGGCAATCCTCATACAATGTTCTAGGACTGTACCACCTACGAATTTGTGCGAAATGCTTAATGCTAATGCTAATGGTAATGCTAAATGACACATTTATTAACATAGTAGGGTAATTTATGCCATCGAAATTACTCGACTATTCTTGGCAAGCAAAATTGAAACGTATAATATACAGTAGTTTTTTTTTTTTCATTTAAGTACTACAGCGCTACAATAATAATACAGGTGAATCTTGGCTCTATTAGCTTCATCATGATAAGATGAAAATTGAAAATGAGGCTTCCGATAATAGTCGCTCTCACATGAGTAGCTCAAAGCACTCAAAAAACGTTTCAAAGTTTATGAGTTTAGTTCATATGAAAAAAAAACGTAATTTATTTTGTCTATTATTAGCGTTACTTGACTTTAAAGTTAGGGGGTTATATCGACATACAGAGAGAAATTTGGAACAAAAATCAACAGATGCACATCGAGACAAAGAGGATATTGAGATATGGAGAGAGAAAATGAGCTTGAGTTTGAGCTTGCTTGAGCTTGAGCTTGATTGGCCGCCCGTGGATGCTACTCCAGTATCGCCAGATCAGCTGCACTTACACAAGGAACAAACCGAATGACTGTTTGGGACTAACAGACACCCTCAGTGTATAAGTGCTGGTGATCTTCTATTTTTAGGCAACAATGGCGCCTGCCACGTCAGAATGCAGACCAATGAGGGGAAGGGGGAGGAATTGATGATGCATTAAACTGGCTCCCACAGTAGACCGGATATACCCCTGCATCTACGCCACTTTATGCGGAAGTGTATGGATTGGGGGAAAGGCATGGCAGAGAGGTTAGCTTTTGTGGTTAGCAGACTGCCTATGTATCAGGCGTAAGGAAAGGTATGCGCGTGGAAGAATGGAAGCGTTAGGGAAACGGTTTCTCGTCCGTCTCTGGTTCTAGCGTTTGCTATGAACGAATAGTTTGAGTGTGATAGATTAAGAATGAATAGCAAGTGAGAGATATACACTCAGGCAAATGGACTATCGATAAACATAGGAACCCCTTATGAAAATTCGCCACAAGAAATCGGGTTGAAATTCATAAATTTGCCTTATGAAACCAGAATTTGAAAACAAAAAACGTTTATCGCGGCAACCTGGAATCGTACCAAGAGCCTTGCGATCGAGAAGCCCGAGCGTGCACCACGCGCCAATCGACGCCTTGATGTGGAGTGATGCTAAAACGATACATAAAGCGTTCGTATTGCAATAATCGTTCCACCTTTCATAAGGCAAAATGTATGAAATTCGATAGTCCAGTTCGCTGCGTGTACAACTACAAAGTACGAGGAAAGGGACGGGCCTGGGATTGAACCCATGACCTTCTGCTTATGGAGCAGAAGCGGTAGTCATCAGACCACCAAGCACGTCATTGAGATATGGAGAGAGAAAATATATGTAAACTGAAGGGACCAAAGAATTTATCGGCATAGAAAAAGATACAGTGGCCCAATTTCATATTCGTACAGGAAACTGTTGTCACATCAAGTTAGTGAAAAACTATTAAATAATGTATTGAGTTTAAAATACTTTATCCACATTGAAGGTAATAGGTGTCATCAATTATTTGCCAATCACAAAATGTTTCCATTTACATTAATCTTTGGATGAATGGAAAAGTATTGAATTTATGTCTAAAAATCACCCAATTCCATATTCGTACACCTTTCAAAATTCAAACGTGCAACATTCAAAACCAAATTTTAAAGCTCTATTTGATTGCTGAAGTGCTTTAATATGATGTTCGGATGTAGTGAAATACTTTGGACAATTTATTAGCGGACATATATGAAATTTAGGTAAAATTATCAGAAATGCCGGTTATCCAATGATTTTTGCCATTAAATCCAATAATTCGAACAATTACGTTCATTTTTGTCATTGGATCCAATCTATTAATCATATTTGTGGGCTCTGATACAAATTTAGTTGAAATGTATACAGTTTACGAAAATCATAAACAGTTTATATCCCTTTCGAGCTCAGAAAATTATTGTGCCATAACATTAAAACTTTTCTAAAATGATATTTATATTCATATGTAAACCAAATTTTCATTCTAAACAACAGGTAAAGGTTAGTTTTGAACTTGTCTGTAAAAATAATGTGAACTACGAACTTCGTTTTACAATAAAGTACCCTAAACTACGCTGTACATACCTCTACATAATTGATGTCATCGCAATATTCAATTATCTTTGATTGAATATTCAAATTATTTCCAAAATAGCACCCTATTTTGCAATTTATTGATATTATAAGAAAAATACAGAATAACTTGAATGAGCAGAGAGCATTGATATACTTTTTACTAGAAAATATCCTGTTGTTTTCATCATTTAAAAAAATGTTTGTGTTGCGGTTACGGCAATAATATTTATTCTATAAATCTCTATAATCATGTTTGGTAGTGAAATGTAAAATAAAAATAATAATGTTTTGACCGGAACATTAACTATGGATAATGTTTATCAATTTAGGAGCGAAACTGAGAGAAATTGACAAAAAAAAATTGGGTTTGGATTCGTTTCAAATGTTATATTACCTAAGATTCAAAAGTACAAGTTGTCGATATTCACTCCGAGCTACTCTAAAATTGATTTTTTGAAACTTGTGCAATATTCGCAGTAATCATTCTTAAGTAAGTGACGTTGAAAAAATGTTAGTCATTGTTCGACTTCTCGAATATTTTAGCAAAAACCATGGAAAAAGTGGTATTTTTCGTAAATTTACTTAAGTTTCAAATATGTCCGCTTATAAATTTTCCCAATATACTCTAATACATCTGAACAACACTACGAAGAACTTAAGCAATCATTTAGTCTATTAAAAATTAGTTTTGAATGTTGTATATTTCTTTTTCGTTAGGTGTACGAATATGGAATTGGGTAATTTATAGACACAAACTCAATACTTTTCCATTATTCCAAAGATTTAAGCAAATGAATACAGTTTTTCATTGCCAAACAATAGATGAAACCTATGACCTTCGTTATTGATGAAGTACATCGGAATCTATGCATCATTTAAGGCGAAGTAGGCCGTCATTGAAATTTGTACGCGTCGTTGATGATTGTTGCTATTGCAGCTCACGTTTTGAAATCGAAGAAAATCAGTTGGTTTAGCACTGACACAGCTGGAAAAGTATCAGTATACTTTATGTATGTTAGCGCGTACAGTGATACTTTTTCAAGTCAATATAAATTATCAAGACTGAGTTTTATCACTTTGAAATGCAAGCTGAAAAGTCATCATTGTTGCCAAAACGAATGACGGGCTACTTAGCCTTAATAGTTTTCTACCAACTTGATATGAAAACAGTGCCGCGTACGAAAATGAAATTGAGTCACTGTATCGATTTATTGGACATTCGGGATGCGGAGAGTCGACCAGTGTTGCCACATTTTTTACAACTCCCATCTGTGTTTTTGGCTGAAAACATCTTTTTTATCTTAAGTCAAGCTCCAAAAATCTTGGTAAAAATCTGTGATACAAAAAATTCAAATTTTTAATGTATTTTGAGCAAAAAGAAACTTTGCAAACGTATTTCGGCTGTTTTTGGCATGTCTACAATTTTTAATTTGAACTTATTCTTCTAGATGTGAAATTGAGTTGCATATTTTTTTCTAAAATATTAAAATACTTAAGTTTTTAGGAAAACTAATAGCAATTTTTGATTTAAATTTTCCAAAACCATGTCCTTAACTCGTGAAATATCTTAAAATCTTAAAAATCTTATTTATCTAAAAAATCTGTGATCTGTGATCACAGATATCTGTAGGCAAATACAGGAAAAAATCTGTGCAATTACAGATAAATCTGTGTATGTGACATCACTGGAGTCGACTGTCATTTCAGGCGTGTTCAAATACTGACATGTTGTGCTAACGATTAACTTGTACCCAACATCGAAAGCGGAGTAGTTCTTCTAGCGATTGCTATGAAAATTATTTCAAATAATGATTCTTAAACAATTCAGAGCTCTCACTTATGAAACTTATGATTCCATTGGGATTGTGAGTTAAATATGACCAATGTTTTAGTAATGAAATTTGTGAATGAACCCACACATGAATTGTGTAAAATCATTTACATACAAATTCTTGACTAATCATTCATAATTCTTCAAAAAATCTTCATAATTCATTATAGATCTTTGCTTCAAATTATAAGGAAGTATCACTTATCCATTTATTTTGTTTTCAAGCAATAAGGACCTTAAACATAGGTATAGTCTAACATAATTGTATGACAATTAAATTATTTTTTTCCGACATTGATATCGTATAACTGGATAAATATGAGTTTGAAATATATTTCACGTGAGCTAGAATTTGCTTCAAACAAATTCCAAACCCATGCAAGATTGTCAATTTTTATGCGTAGGTTTTTTGAGTTTACCAAATGATGCTAAAATATCTGTAGTCCGGTGTTTCAACTAAAAAAAGAAAAAAAAAATCTAACTAACGCCAATGTATTGATGAGTCAGTTTGCAGAAATCCCGTACCGGTGTATTAAGGTACTTTTGTGTTATACCTATGACAATGTCAATGATATAGAACGATAGAATTTACACAATTCTGCGTCAACGGTTTTAAGCATGTTTGGTAAAAGTGTGCGAATCAGAATACAAATTTTCATATAAGATTGAGGCTCGGATGAGGGACATGCGCATTGCAAGCAATCGCGCGAAAGAGCTTTTCGTCTTACTGCTTGTATACTGGTATAATGTTGTGGCTAGTTAACGCAAGATGTCGATAGTGTTTAATTTGCGCTAAACACACATGGAAATTTCAACTGGGAGGTATTCGTCATCTCACGTTACACATTATACACTTTGTTCACATTACTTGATAAACCCAACCCAAACTCAGTTTTGAAACCTTAATTCAACCCGTTCCTGATATGTTTGTTGTGCTAGTTTGAAAACGTATTACGATACGTAGTACGATACAATACACATCTCGTATGGCATTTAGTAGTTTAAACGAACAGTTTGTTGATATGAAACGAAAATGATATGCATTACAGTAGCTAAAAAAACGCTAGTTAATCAGGCATTCCAGAATATGACAAGATCTGGCCGTACATTAGTGTCTATCCTCCTTCATATAGGATGTCCGAAGTAATTTGGAGTAATTTGGACGCGTATACGATTTGAATATTTGAATTTTATTTTGCCGTAAATATCTAAATTATATACGCGTAATGTTTTGTCCAAAATACATCACAATAAAATCTCAGCTTGTACTCAATATGCGCGCTGTTCGAGTGCAAGCAATAAACTGTAAAAAATGGACATAACGTTAAATTCCGTTAGTTGAGAACTCATCAGATTGAATAAGTCATTGGTAATGTTTATGTACAGGAGTACTCTGTAGGATGAGCCGGTCTGTAAGTTTGATCATCCCGATTTTTTTTCCATGCCTTGAATGAACGACTCAAATATTTTATGCCATATGAGTAGAATAGCAGCACAGACTGTCTGTGTATTCAGCATGACCATGCTGAGGGTCGTGGGTTCGAATCTCGCTGGTCGAGGATCTTTTCGTAAAGGAAATTTCCTCGATTCCCAGGGGCATAAGAGTATCATCGTACCTGCCACACGATATACACATGCAAAAATGGTCAATCGGCAAGGAAAGCTCTCAGTTAATAACTGTGGAAGTGCTCATAAGAACACTAATCTGAGAAGCAGGCTTTGAACCAGTTGGGACGTAACGCCAGAAAGAATAAGAAGAAGAAGAACAACGTTAAATTGTTGATTGTATTTTTTTACACGTTAAACTTTTCTTTACTTCTCATCCGGTCTCAAAAAACAAGTTCAAATAATCCTATCTAAAACTGAACTGAGTGGAAACTCACTCCTATATTTTGAAGTTTTGTTACAGTGACAATTTAATGTTTGCATGGTTTGACTTTGTCTATATGATAAACGGTTTCTCAAAATATGTTTCAATTCAATTGAAATTTAATAGATCCAAACATTCAATTTTTAAATTCATACGCTCTGAATTAAATCTTAACATCAAACGTTTCCCAGATATCGTTTCAATACTAGTAAAATTTTTTGATAGAAACATATTAAATTTCAAACAACAGGGCGATATTCAAAACTGAAAATCCAATAGATGGCGCTTTTTTCAATGGTAATGAAAACGAAATCCTGAAGCAAAGAAAGCACCACGGAAGAAACTATGAACAAAGAGTTATCTACAGTCGACTCTCCACAACTCGATATTCTATAACTCGATATACTCTATAACTCGATGGATTTTTCGGTCCCTTCAAATTTCCATACATCGTGCTCTCCATAAGTCGATATTTCTATAACTCGATATCTCCACTAGTCGATGTCACGTGAGAGGAAAATTTCCCTCCGTAACTCGATATCCATTTTGAAATCCTTCTTATTCGGGGAAACGTGAACTAATGCTTGTTTGGAAGAGAATAAATACTTGCAAATTGAAATAAATGTTGAAAAACATAAAAAAAAAAAAAATTGTCAGTAAAAATAATGAGATTTTTCGAGCTTTTCGAAAAAAGTTGTCGAATAATAGTTTGTAAAATAATATCAACAATATACTATTGCTTCCTTACACAAGAAATCATACATGTATTGGAAATACAGAAATTTGTTCCTTCGATTTTGGGATTTTTTGCGTCGGTATATTCTATAACTCGATAATTCTATAAGTCGATGGTCCCTTGAATATCGAGTTATGGAGAGTCGACTGTATTCACATTAGGCAGCGTCCATTAATTACGTAATGCTAAAATTTGAAATTTTTGGCCCCCTCCCCCTACTCCGTAACCGTTTTAGTATGAAAAATTTTAAATTTTTGTATGAGACGTACCGCTTGAGCCTACTCCCCCCTCCCCCTAGAGCGTTACGTAATTTGTGGATGCCGCCTTACGCTTGATTTCTAATCACTACTTTTTCGATCTAGTTTCTTAATTGCAGGCAATTTAAGTTTTTCGTTATTTTCCACTAGTGATCACGGCAAACTTCGTCTTGCCATCAAGTAGGCTGTTGCAAAAAGTCATGTTATCCCCCATGCAAAATAACACATTAGGAATGATTCAAATATTACGTAACGCAAAATTTGCCAATTATAGACCCCCTCCCTCTCCCACGTAACAGATTTTGTATGGAAATTTTAAATGTTTTGTATGGGCCGTAACACTATGGAAGACCCCCTTCCTCCCCCTGTTGCGTTACGTAATATTTGAACGTTCCCTTATGTACGATTTCGAAGTTTTAGCGGTGCCAAATTCACTTGCTTCCATGGTCACATAAAAAACACGGCACCGCTCAAACGTCAACTCGTGCACTGGTCCATTTTCTCAGTTCCTCGATTATTCCGGAGACTTCTCTACATTGATTGTTGGCATTATTTTATATTATTTATCATTTATCTCCAACAAACCAATAGCTAATCGATCAGTTATTCAATATAGAACAAAAAGTTTATGATCTTGTTCAGCTTTTCCCGTTTGCTCGGGCAGTATTATTATTAAGTATTAATATTATGAAAATCCGTTGATCTGATTTTCGGCGTGCATCAATTTTCTTAAACTTCCATATAACTAACAGTACAGAACGCCAGAAACATCCAACAAACGTATGCATTCACTTGCACTTGTGTGGTGCAAAAATACATCTGTGGGACTTTTTTGCCTAGTCCGCGATTCAAAAGAATTTTCTCAACCGTCTCCCGCTTTTGCACACCAATACAATAAAACGCTAATACGAATTAATTAAATTGTAGTTTTTACAAAGACGAATTTGTATTTTCTACGGCCCATATAGCATCAATGTCGCATAACTGTCGCCACATAATTTTAATCGCAGCAGATTTTTTCAAGTCTCCTAATGCCGTGTAGATGCGACCGACTGAGCTGAATCCGTATGTCGGCATTTGTGTTCTTTATTTTTGCCAAAGTTATTCTCAAGAATGAGACTCTCGAATGACGCTCGACAAAATGCTACAAGCGAGAAAGTCATGTGTACGATCTTCATGAAGCCATCATGCATACTGAATGCAATTGAAGGCGAAATTCTACCTTTCTCTAATACAAAGTTTGACGAAATCTCAAAAGGAAATTCTACATTTTACGCTTTTTGCCATTTCCTTTGTGTGTTTATAACTCTAATAATAGTAATAAAACGATTCATGAGCACATTGTACTGAGAAGCAAACCCTATTTGTAGCTTTACTTTGTCCCTACTTTCCTCTAGGACTTGAAAAATTCTGCTACAGGGATGAGGCCTTCAGTACTGTCGGCAAGCTTTACAGTTTCCTAAAGACAATAATCGTAAAATTAAAATATTTGAAAATAAACACAGTAAGCAGTCAACTCGGAGTGCAGGGCCGAATTGAACAAACCAAACTAGCTTGGTCGGAGGCAAAATTTTCTCGTTGCAGCCCTGGAATGCCATTAAGAAATTTGCGCACGCTCGGCACATAGCTTTCTTCTGGCTGTCCTCTCTACCTTCCAAATTTCATATACCTACATTCAGAAGATCGATGCGAAGTATCTTCGTGTACCTTAGTGTCGCTTAAAAAGGCTAGAATTATAAGCGCTAAACATATAAAAGCATAAACTCATAAACTAATTTTGTTAGCTACGTTGAAAAGTCGCATGGAAAATCTCTGCTGAAAACTAGATTGTTAATTTTATGGCTTAATGGGAAGCAAGTTCCAATGAAAGGTACCGTACACATTTTTTTCGGTTCCGTGAGACTCTTCGATGCTGAACAGTTCAATATTCAAACATAGTTTCGATCTAAATCTACGACAGATTAGTATTATAATTAGTATTAGAATCAACCAAACTAATCAAAACGTCTATCAACGGTTAGGAAGCACATTACAAAATGCCGACTCTCTGTATGAGCTACCAACTAAACCTCCCTGAGCGTCCTGCAAGGTTTCCTATTATTTACACGACAGATTCATGGTGTTAATTGCCTCTCCTTGAGGAGCAAGGTCACACAAGGCTGTCAGATCCTTCGATAATTGTTGCCACACGAAAGAAGTGAGCCGCTGTGCCTTAACGATCTCAGCCGTGAGCTGTGTGACATCTCAATGACAATGAGTTTATAATTGTATTTCAAAGTTACTTCTATGTAATTTCGGTTATGCTCCGAGTAGGTGTCAGCTTTTCAAGATAGAAAATGATGGTTGTATATAAGCCCTTCCACTCCAAATCAAATTTCTATTACTCGTTTCATTTCCATTTCCATTTCCATTACTAAGTTTCGTATGATTAGTGTAAATGTTTTAATAAGTTTTTAGGAGCCTTTCCAAAGGAACTTATTTTTCCTCCAACTATTTCTTAACAGTTATTGAACTAACATTTTAGTGAAAATTTAGAAACAAGTAGGCTATACCGTGACCCAACTGTTCGAATTCAACCTACAAAGGGATGCTCACGTGCATCAAATGATTAATGGATTTCGCATTCTTTTGTTTGGCAAAGTCTACTCCTGTTCATCTTTATAGCAGTGGTGGCTATAGGGAATGGTAGGCAATGAAATACCACTGTTAGGAAATGACCAAGGGTTTGTTCCGATCAGGAAACTATCGAATCGAGGTGAGCGTCCTTCACGAGATACACAAATGTAGGCCACTGCTCATACATCTGTCGATGGTGCATCGTTGATGGTTTAGGATGCGAGGGAGCATTTTGCACAATTTCGATTCTCCCTCTTCGACGATTGATTCCCGGTTCCGTTATCCTTTCGCTTTATTCGATGTTAGATGAAAAGCGATAGAATTTCGAAAATGGTCAAACATTTCTAGAGGATTCGGTGTGTTCTATTAAATTTGGAATTTCAAATCTGTACTAAACAAAATTCAGAAGGTATTTTTTTACGTTGAAAAACAGTTTCGCTCTAAGTCCGAGCACCACTGCTGTACAGTCATGTGTATCTAAAATACTGCAATTAAACTGGAACGATAATGCAGTCATCGAAAACTAGCCTCAAATACGTATTGTGATCTAAAAACAAAAAGATTTCTGATCTAGGAAAGCACAGCGACACCCACAAAATTGAATCAAATAATTTCCGCCATTTGTTTTTTCAAAGGTCTGTCCAACAGTAAAGGATTTTATTGCACGTTTGGTGAAGTCAGATATTAATATATAAAAAGACATTTAAATAACAAATTAGAAACACAATTATATCAACTGTTGATATTCATATCTGAATAAATCAGATATGCTTATGGGACGTGTTCTGCAAATATTTCGTCATTATAACAAATCAAGTTTATTTATTTTGAACACATTCCAAAGTAGGATCCACATGATTTACAACCCAACGACCCAATACAATTTAATCACATATTTTGTTTTACCTTGATTCGGATGACTTTAACCTGATGTCAATCTGACATTGGTTCGACATCGGATACAATTTCATCCGACTTGGTCCCGACATCTGGTTGACATATAATTTGGGAATGTTCCCTTTGTGGTCTAATCGGCCCTTCACCCATCAGCACACGATCATCTAAAGTCTAAAGCGCGCCCAGACAGGCTGAGAGAAGAGGTAAAGACGTCTGAATCAGAAATAATTGTAAAATATAGTTTTTTTTTCGATTCATATCTGCTCCTTACGCAAGTGCGTTGCTAGCCTCAGCAGTCGAATCTGTATTATTTTTGTAACATATGAAAACCTATCATCAGCATAAATCGTCAATAACTAGAAATGTTTTCACTTAAATATTTCACCCATATTTCTTCTTAATACCGTTTTGACTCATAGAGTGCGTTATGATGGCCCAAGTTATGAGTGGTTATGTTTTTTTTCTGGTTTGCGATTCATTCGCTGTCCGTTTCGCATTGTTCAAGTGTGAAAAAAGTATAGTACAGTAGTGTGGTCTTTTGATTTTTTTGCATGCTCCTGTAGGGCGAGCGACGGGATCAAGATCAATGGATTACCTGCTTCGCTCATGTTCACAGTTGATCTGCAGAAGTTTTCTCATTTCATTTTGTATGGGGAAAGGCATCTAACTTCAAATTTCGCGTAAATAAAAGCTTTAAGCAAAAACAAATATTTGGTAGGCGTGATAGCCATCCTTATTGTGCACAACCGGTACCATTTTTTTTCGAAAATAGTTCCCAATTTCGAGAAATACTTCGTTAGATGCACTTCGTCATACAAATATTCTCCGCGTTACCTTTTAGCAATTTTCCGTGCATAGACACTAGCGCATGTGCGTTACTATGTGGCGAGTAGCGAATCAGGGCATGTATGTAACCCATTGTGCCCGGTTTGTATTCGGCGAGTGCGAAAAGATATTCGTGTTCAGGCGAGGATGGATTACTAACTGATGAGCTCGTTTCATGCTTACGGTAATACATTTTTATCGTACCAACCTCTCGTTTATGTAATTTTCGAACAAACTATGGATGGTCCGTCACTACGGTGTCGGCATATACCTAATTCCTGTTTTATATAACTTTAATATTAAATTTCTTTTTTCGTCATAAAAAAAATAATCTAAGAATTATTCGACATCATGAATAACGATGTACTATTTTAATCTTCTACCATTTTTTTTTCATTGCAAAATAAAAATGCATAATTATTTTTAAGTAAGAGTAGTTTTTTCCATGGATCGCATCACCGACTCCCCGCGGTGATTGTGAAGATGCAGATGTATTCTCGGTCTCTAGAAGCAACAAACATTACACACTAACATTCCTTCCCTACCCCTACTGGCTGTAAGTACTTGGCCGGCGCTGTTATTAATATGAGATCTGCTAAAATGTGCACTTCGAGAGTAAGCGGACAGTCCAATCCCTTATTCATTTGGATCTAAGTGCAATTCTTATTAGTTCCAACCAATCTATGCTATGTTATGCTAAGCTACGTAATACCACAATGTACAGACATTTTTCTCCCAGTACGAACTTAAGGGGAGGGGCCAGTGCTTATAGCACTTATCAATGTAGCAGGATTAGCCTAGGAAATCTGCTTCTCCTAGCCGACATAAACAATGTTTCAAGGGACCAGCCTCGGCAGGGCTAATCCTCTGTAGCCAACTCTTGGTCGACGCGCCATAGACGTTGCAATTTTAACATAATGTGAGTGACAGTCGTAGTTCTGCATTCCAGCACTCGGCATCCGCACACATTCTCTGGATTATATTGTCCGGGGACGTGTTCCCTCCGCATGTAGCGGAGCATGCGATCTCTCACAGTAATGAAACGCGATCAATCGAACACGACATGCTCCGCTGTTTCTTCCACACCAGTACAATTGGGGCACGCAGGAGAATTTGAGTTCTCGAACCTATGCAGGCACTGCATATAGCAACCTCGTCCTGGCTGAAACTGCGTCAGCGTCAGGTAAAAGTTCACTTCCCCATAGTTTCTTTTTTACCAATCTGACACATTTGGTATTAGTCGATGGGCCCATCTAGCCATAGTGGAGGTATCACATTCTTGCTGCCAACCTCTGAGCGTTGCCCCTTTACTCTTTGGTTCAAACACTGAACATCTTCCTTGATTATGAGCCTGATGGGCGTCATCCCGGCTCTCATGCACACGGCCTCTTAAGTATACCGAGCGCTTTAGGTTTCTGCTTCATTCATTTGATCAGATTGGTCCTCCATACTTGGACCACCTACCGAGATAAGTGCCCGTTGCTCGGACTGTTGTTGACCACCACTAACTCAGTCTTGTGATGGGCTAGTCCTAGTTTCCTTGACCTCATTCGCTCATCCATTCATCAACTATGGAGATAGAGTGCATTGCTGTCAACTCTACTTCCTCCATCGATTCGCCATAGACCACTAGGGTGTGTAGTCGGTGAAGCCAACATTATTAACGGATGTCTGAAGGGGCAGACTCAGTACGTCATCGTACATCGCATTCCATAACATCGGGCCCAGTATTGAATCTTGAGAGGTTCCTGCGGTAATTCATGTTCTATCATAACCTGCTATAGCTCATTTCTCTTCACTAAATCGTACGCCGCCATAAAATTAATAATCAGATGGTGAGTCTACAAATTGTATTCCAGGAACTTATTGAGGATTTGTCGCAAGGTAAACATTTGATCCGTTGTTGATCGGCTCTCACGAAAACCAGCTTGGTGTTCACCGACGAAGGATTTCTTCAGTGACCTCAATCGTTTTGACAAAATACGTGAGATTTTTCCATACGCCAAGTTTAAGAGCGTTATTCCTCGGAAATTAGCGCACTCTAGTCTATGTCCGTTCTTATGAAAAGGGCAGCTGAGGCCTTTCAGTCAGCTAGCAGGCAGTTCTTCTTGCCTTTATAACCTCCTCTAGCGACGGGGGCTCCACAGCTTGTCCATCTGTTCTCAGACGCGCTAATGTTGTCTTCGTTCAACAAATGCTCAAAGTTTCTTTCCATCTGACAGCCACAATGGTTATGTCTGTCAGCAAGTTACTTTCGCGGTAAATGCACATGACAAGTCGGCGCCGTTTTTCTCCGCATGCCTTTGACAGTTTCGTAAAACCTCCACAAATCATTTTGTTCCATGATGTCTTCCTCATCCGTCCCTTTTGGCACTCCTTATCAAACCAACCCTTCATAGAGCTCGCCATTTGGGTGGTTCGATGTGTGCTTCGGATGTCTTAGCTTACAAAGTAAGTGCTAGTGATAGCCATCCCTCTAGCTGCGGTGAAGGTTACTAGTCTTAGGTCGTTATCGTTGGTGGCGGAATGAAGGTTCTCCGTACCAATTATTTGATGGAAAAAAGTCCTCTCTTACGACCCGAGCATTGGCATCCCCGATAACAATGTTGACGTCATTTTTTGGGCACACTTCGTAGGGCTTGTCGAGTCAACCATAAAATGCATACTTCATGTCGTCGAGTTTATCGTTTCTCATCGTATAGATGTTGATCAGACTATAGTTAAAGAATTTACCCTGTTTTATCAATGCACAGATTCGTTCATTAATCAGTTTTCCAGCTCATAACACGCTTTATCTGCTTCCCAATCACTATGAATCCGACACCATGTTCTGCCTTATCGCTGCCACTATGGTATAGATTTGAAAGCTGAGTTGGCAACTCCCGACAATTTGATTTGGCGTTCACTATAATTTCATGTATGATTGTGAATTGCAGTTTATATGACTTAATTTTTATAAACAAATAAAATAGCACGATATGAGCCTCCAACATCTAACCTTTAGATCACTTGCCTGATACGCTACCACTATGCCGCGCAGTCGTGGTTGCAGACCTTGGTCTTTAAGCAAATATAAATAAAACACTGTAGAGCATTGTTTGTGAATGTTTCCGATCTTAATTGACATTTGTTAAATGTCCAAGTCAGTGCAACACTGAAGATTTCATGTTAACGTTTGCAGATGGAACGAAGTGCAACAATTTGTACGAAAATATTGATGCAAAATGATTTCATTTTTTCTGTTGAAAGGTGATATTCTTTTATCCGGTAAGTCAATACCTACGTTTATGAAATCCACCTTTTCTGTTTATTTTGGGTTCTTTCCTTGTATGATTTTATTACTTCATCAGATGAACTCATATGTAATCTCACATTGATGATTATAATATAGTCATACCAAGTAAAAAGGAAATCGTAATGGGATGGCATAGTTACATATTTGGTCAGATTAAATTTGAATTCTATAATATGCAAATAGGAGCCCAAATAGCCGTAGCGGTAAACGCGCAGCTATTCAGCAAGACCAAGCTGAGGGTCGTGGGTTCGAATCCCACCGGTCGAGGATCTTTTCGGGTTGGAAATTTTCTCGACTTCCCAGGGCATAGAGTATCTTCGTACCTGCCACACGATATACGCATGCAAAAATGGTCATTGGCATAGTAAGCTCTCAGTTAATAACTGTGGAAGTGCTCATAAGAACACTAAGCTTAGAAGCTGGCTCTGTCCCAGTGGGGACGTAACGCCAGAAAAAAAATATGCAAATTCAAGTCAGATGAAATTTATGACTTCATTAACGATTTCAATCAATTAAGTCTTGCATCGTATCCAATTCTAACGAAAATTGTACATTTATACAATTTTAAATGAACATTCTTATATGATCTCTGGTTTGCTGGGTAGATATAAGAAATGAATGTAATGTTTGGAATGATACTAATGAATAAATAAAAAAAAAAGAAAAAGACTTATGTCTTTATTTTCCAACAAAGAACTGCACCATCTTTATATTTGTCCACACAACATTTTTGCGTTAACTTTGATATGCATAGTAATAGTAGTTTACGTAACAATTTGCAGAATGACGATTTTTACAGCACGTGTCGTACATTTATCCAACGAGGCTTGCCGAGTTGGATAGTTACGATGAGTGGTGTAAAAATAGAGTTCTGCAACGAGTTGGGTACAACATTTATTGCAATTTCGTTGTAGAATAGTTTAGGATATCAGAAATCATATCAGGAAGCAATCACAATTATTTTGAAACGTTACGAGAACGATTGGGTTGTGATTTCAGTTGCGTAATGAATATTACCATACTTTTTTATTCAGTGCAGAAAAGTAGGCCATTTCATGACAGGTTGGCGTGACGAAGAACAGCCTGTTACGATAAGAAATTTCAAAATAGTTATTTAGGCAACAAGTTGCAAAATGATGATTTTTTCAGCACGAGTTGTACATTTATCCAACGAGGCTCGCCGAGTTGGATAAATACAACGAGTGCTGAAAAAATCGAGTTTTGCAACGAGTTGCCTACAACATTTTTTGCTATTTCGAAAAATGCCATTTCAGCTGGATGAACTCTAAAAGCACAAACAAACATTTCAAGAGAACCCACATGGGCACACATCCATGCGTAGTATCAATTCAGTATTTTTCAAACACGTAGGCTGTGATACAGTAGTACCTACCCATGAATGTCACAAGTTTTCACGCTCCCATCGAAATCAGGTAAGACAGCACAAACAGTTGCTGACTACAAATGTTGGGCTATTCGATTCCAAATCATAATCACGTGGTCATTCATGGGGAGAGGGAGCGTCTGGCCAATGATCGCGGTCCATACATATTTTATAAATTTGTGTATCGACAAATGACCACGAGGGGGGAGCGGGTTGACCAGGAATCCCAAAAATATGATCACGTGGTTAATGGACAGCCCCTGTCGGAATCAGATCGCACAACGGATCTAGAATCAGATGCAATTATGCTTATTCTGCGCGGAGAGACGAGTCGAATGAGGGACAATTGTCGACTCGCTCCCATTGGATTAACATTAGTCGCCTCACATCACCCGAGGTGCGAAGGACTCGTCTCGACTCACACGCCGCGCAAATAAGCACAAATGACATGAAGAGACTGGGTTGTTCGATTGATGCTTACCAAAACAGTCCTGAAAAGTGCTACTTTTCAGCACCGAAAAGAGTGCTGAAAAGTAGCACTTTTCAGCACTGTTTTTTTCAGTAGGAAAAGTAGGCCGTTATGATGATCTACTTCTCAATGAAAAGTTAATTGATTTGCAACGGAATTGCAAAAAGTATATTTTAGAACAGAGTAGTGTATGGTCTTTTGATTCTGTTGGATGCTGTTTTCGGACAGCGCGTTGTGCGGGTGCGAAAAATGCGAAGCGAATCAGTTGTTTGTGGTTCTGTTGCATTCTCTTTTCAGATGGGCGACGGATTCAAGACCACCGTGTTTTTGTTCGCACTGTACGGGTGCAAAAAATGCGGAGCGAGTCAATAGTGTGTGGCCTTTTAATTCTGTTGCATGCTCTTTTCGGGCGGGCAACAGAATCAAGACCTATCGTGTACGATTCGCGCTGTACGTGTGCGAAAAATGCGGAGCGAGTCAGTAGTGTGCAGTCTTTCAGTTCTGTTGCATGCTCTTTCCGGGTGAGTGACGGAATTAAGACCAATCGTATTCGGTCCAAGTTGTATGGGTGCGAAAAATGCGAAGCGAATCAGTTGCTTGTGGTCTTTTGATTCGTTTGCTTTCTCTTTTCGGATGGGCGACGGAATCTAGACCTATCGTGTTCGGTTTGCGTTATATGGATGCGAAAAATTGCGGAGCGAGTCAGTAGTGTGGGATACTTTGATTCTGTTGCATGCTCTTTTCGAGCGGGCGACGGTATCAAGACCAATCGTGTTCGGTTCACGTTGTATGGGTGCGAAAAATTGCGGAGCTAGTCAGTACTGTGCAGTATTTTGATTGATATTTTCTTTTTCTTTTTGGGCGGTGACGGAATCTAGATCTATCGTGTCTGATTTGCGTAAAGCAAGTGTAAAGAGATATTCGTGTTCAGTTGAGAATGGATTACAAACAGGTGAGTTCGTTTCATGCTTATGATAAGACAAGTTCTATTGCGTTTATGTAATTTTCAAATAAACTATGGATGGTTCATCACTACAAAAGTCGGCATGAAGCCTTAATCCTGTTTTACATATTTAATATATTTTAATATACACTTTGTCAGTACTAAAAACAACTTTTGAATAGTTCGACATTATGAATGCCGACGTACTTGTTTTTATAAATCATCTACAAATATCTTTTCACCGCAATACAACCATTGGAAACTATTTTTAAGTAAGGGTAATATTTTTCCTTCTTATCAATGAATGGACAGACCAAAGGTGCCTGTCATATCATTTTCCTCCGTCACTAACACGATAAAATAATAAACATCCTTCCCGTGGTGATTGTTGAGATCTGGCTTTGGTAAATTTAACGATCATTGACATACGAACCATAATTTCATCACATTTATCCGCCTATATTCACACAACACGCATGACATTTATCGTTCGTGGAAGATAAGAGCCATGATAGCCGTAGCGGTAAACGCGCAGCTATTCAGCATGACCATGCTGAAGGTCGTGGGTTCGAATCCCACTGGTCGAGGATCTTTTCGTAAAGGAAATTTTCTCGATTCCCAGGGCATACAACTATCTTCGTACCTGCCACACGATATACACATGTAAAAATGGTCAATCGGCAAAGAAAGCTCTCAGTTAATAACTGTGGAAGTGCTCATAAGAACACTAATCTGAGAAGCAGGCTATGTCCCAGTTGGGACGTAACGCCAGAAAGAAGGAGAAGAAGAGCCATGAACGAAAATAAGACAGACACACACCACCCACTGTTTGACGCCGATCACTGTGTGTCAACATATGTAACATTCGCTGACCCACTCTCATTCTAATGAAGAAAGAGAGGTGAATCTTTTTTTTTATTTTCTGTGCTATTTTTGCAATCAAAGGGGTGTTCAATGGTCCAATATATTATAATTAGGTTGTTAAAGGTTAGTTGTCACCAGAAAATTTGAAAGCTATTACCAATTTTATGCAAAACATAAATCACCCGAATGGCTTGATATTGTTGCAGTCTGTGAGAGTTGCTGCTCTTGAACGCTCTCGTGCCACGTACCAAACAAGAGAGTGAATGTTTACATTCATAGGACTCTCTGAATGCGATGTGCTACGAACTGTTATGGTCCGCGAACTGTTACACTCTCCGAATATGCTTCGATCGGCTTATTCGGATCAAAATCCAGATGCAGAGGTATTCTTGGTCTCTAAAAGCAAAAAGCACACACTAACATTCTTTCCCCATCCCGACTGAATGTAAGGATTTGGCCGGCGCCATTATCGATCAATAATATGAGACCTGCTAAAATGTGCACTTACAGAGTAAGCGCAATGTTTCATATCTTATTCATTTGGATCTAATTGCAATTCTTACTAATTCCGATCAATCATGGTGGTGCAACCATTGACATGTACTGTCAGTCCATGCTATGCATAGAAAAGTTTAGAACGATATAGAGGCTCTTAACAAACTTACGAGAATATATTTATTCAATTAACGATTATAACTTTGACGGACCGTTCATAAATTACGTTCTATATATCAAGGAGGGGTATTTTGTGAATACGTGACAAACCTTGAAGAAAATACGGCGAACTTGGCTATAACTTCAAAAAAGGCGTCAAAAATTGTTTGAATAATATTAAGTCATTTATGAATACTCCTTAACTGGTAGTTCAGTGCTTCTTTCTTTTGAAACGTAATTTTAAGAAGCGGCACCAAACTAAGATCCGTTTGTTGTCCCACGTTCCAAAGAATTTATTCATTGCACCCCGTCAGAGCGAAAGCATTATGAGGCGTGAAATTTTTCTAAAATTTAGGGGCAGCCAATCGTCTTGCGTGCCAAGGTTGAAACAATTTACTGAAATTACAATTACGACCTTGGAAGTCTTCCTCGCCACGCTTATCCTAACGTGTTTCCAGAAGTCAACGTCCACGTTTCTTATGTTTACTCATTAATGTTTGTTTATCTTGTTCTTACTGCAGCATGAAGGTTGATAACATCATAGCCGCCTGAAACAAAATGTGAAGAAAATACATAGAGATGCCACGCTTCCATTTCTATGTATTATATTACACCTATAAATGCAGTTTCTCTCACAACTTGCCATGCACCGTTCCTAGCGGATTAGGGTAATAAACAAATCTGTACAGGGAGGGGAACATCGGGACTTTTTATTTCTCCCTTCGACCTCTGCGAGCCTTTTGCAGCAACAATTTAGCAGAATTTTACTTACCAGAGGGGGAAGGGAAACATATTTTATGTTATTTATTTCAGTGTGAGTCGTGTGCCAAAAGTATGTTGTCAAAATTTGGAAATCAATTCGGCGATAGATTTCATTTTGCAAAGTGAAGTGATCGGAAACGGTTGCAGTTGCACTACAGTGACTTTTTGACTTTATATTCCAATATTTGTGTGTAGTTTTCATTGACAGTTTAGTTAAATATTGAAATAGTGATCATGGCAGCCGCATATCCTTATTATCCGGAGTACAATTCAAGTTATATCAACGCTTGCTATAACTATGGACAGTCTGCTTATGATTATCAGAATGGATACCAATATTCATCCACAGTCGCACAGAGTACCGCTTATCATAGCTTGTATTCGAATCAACAGGCTATAAATCAACAGAATGTGGAACAGAACGAACCATCGCACAATACTACTAAAGCTGCTCAAAATGTGACATCGTCAGCATATGCAACGGAGCAAGGTCCTTCAGCTGTTAGAAGCAATGTGAATTATTATGCTAACTATCACTATTACGGAAATCAAGCACATTACCAACAGCCGCTAAGTAATCCGCATACTCATGAACAAAGTGAATATTTTCGTTATCCTAATGAACAATATCCAACAAAAAATTTAACAACAGTATCAAATGAAAAGAAGATAAATGAAACCCTGATTGAAGAAAAGCCTATGCATTGCTTCAATAACGAATTATCAGTTAAAAAGTCCAACTTCACCAATGTTCGGGCTGATTCGACCAAAAGAAAATCGTCATGCGTTATTGATGATTCGCCAGCTTTGCGAGCATTACTAACGAACCCAGCGAAGAAACTCAAATACAATCCAGGATACAACGCTTGTACTATTAAGGATAACATGTCGTCTGCAAACGATCACATCGTACCTGAATTCATCCCACCGTCACCGAATAAAACCGATGATAGTATTGACAGCATACTGGAGAACGTTCAAAGCGGTTTTGAAATGAGATCACACTCCAACGCGAAAGTAATTACGCCAAATCCTGTTGTAGTTCCTAGTTATGAATGTGTTAGTACTCCGCCACTTTCACCCAAGTACGTTGATTCAGCTGCATCATCGCCTTCCCAGTTAGACTCAGATGGTAATTTGTAAAATATTGATTATAAAACCTAACATTGATCAATGTCATTCACTTTCACAGGTAATCGAAAGGAAACATCGAAACGCACTCGTCAATCCTATTCTCGTCATCAAACATTGGAGCTGGAAAAAGAATTCCACTCAAACAAATACCTTACTAGAAGACGTCGAATTGAAGTAGCCAATGTTCTACGTTTGACAGAACGACAAGTCAAAATTTGGTTCCAGAACCGAAGAATGAAAGCTAAGAAAGACAAATCCATTCTCAGCCCAGAGCATTCATATGAGGATCCTGGACGGTCCACATACTATGATTTACCAAACTTCCCTGCTCAGTTGGATTACAATTTGGCTCATGCATCACCGGAACAGCAACAACAACGATACAGATGCTATCATTCAACATCTCAGCATAATAATAACTACCAACAATGTTCTTCGCTTCTGTAATGTTGAATTGAAAATTTGTGTTTCTAGTGACTGATATTTGTGATGCCTTTGTAGTCAAATAACTATGTTCCTATTACGATTAAGTGTTAGTTTTAAGTAGATGTAAATTTATTAGCTCGTATTGTAAAACAAATTATTGTACAGTTAGGGTAAAAACACGATTATTTCCTAATAAACAAGATATCAGCAAACATTTTTTTATTGAGCTCTGATCAAACTACACCCCAACTCCATTGGAATCACATGATTCTCAACTAAACTGCACTACAAAAGCCACTGCTGTGCCTGTTTATCTTCATAAACCGACACGCCAAGCTGGGAACTTACGGGAAACCTCAAAACGAGCAGCAGGAGTAGATAAAACAAAACGGTTTAGGTGAGTTTCAGTTGGCACTGATGTTGCTTTGTGAATTACTTACTGGGAGAAGGAGAGACGAAGAAACGGCGACAATAGGAACGAATTATCATCAGCTGTAGGAGGTGACGTGATGCAGTTTTAGGATTCGATGAGCTTTGTTTTGTCGTATTTTACTCAGAAAAAATCATTTCTTATATGAATCTTTTAATCGATTGGATTCATCTTTGTTGAGAAATACTGAATAATTGGACTTTATACTATGAGAATTTATTGTATCGGCTGTAGGACTATGATAATTAATTGGTATCGGCGATATTATATAAATTCAATAGCGGTATTGGGGATATATCTGAGTTGATATTGAGCCAATATTCGATTAATAATATAAATGAAATAAAAAGTATAAATATCAATTTTGTTTCAGTTTCCTTAAAACCTGATACTACATTATAAAAGTACTTATTGCATTTCTACAGTCATGAAATAATTTGTTCGGCATCATTGAATAATTTTTCGTTCTAAATGTGCCTTGCGAATATAATAAAATTATTGATATCGAAAAATATCAGGTTGAGATATACCAGTATTGAAACAAAAGCGCCCATGTTTTCGATAGATTTTATTTTGACACAGCCTTACAGGATTACTGACAAATTGAATGCAAAAATGTGGTTTATTGGTTCTTGGATAATCTAGTAAAATTAAGGTACTATCCATTGAGTAAGCCATGCTCTTAGAGGCGAACTCGCCAAGGGCGAAAATCACTCTTATGAAGATTAATGAAAATAAAAAATAAAATACACACTTAATTCAGAATGCCGAATCTCGGCTTATTTTAACCGAGATCCGCACAGCCGAGTAGTCGGCAACCATATTTCCTGGGATCTCAGCAAATAAAAGCCGAGTATCAGTAAATTGTGCTTCGTTGCTAAGCAACCGGACAAATTGTTAGCTGAGTCTCGGTTAAAATCTGGAAACCGAGATTCGCACAGCCGAGCTCGTGATAAAAATCTAAGTGTGTAGAAACTTTTAGATGAAAGGATATGATTAGATGTTATATATAGGAAAAAGCTGTAAGGAGGGAAAATCCCACAATTTGCGTGGCTTATTTAATTATTGTTATTTTATTTACTTGGTGTTACATCAATTAGTTTGATAAAACCTCGTTAACAATGTTACGCCAATCTACTCAATCCATGGCTGTGTCCCTCCAACTTCGATGTCGATCTTGTTGCACCTGATCAAGCCACCTCGCTCGCTGGGGAGCACAGCCTTCTTGTACCAACCAGATTCGACGCGAACACCATCTTTTCAGGGTTGTTGTCCGGTAGCCTTGCAATATGCCCTGCCCAACGCACCCTTTCGGCTTCCGCCACCTTCTGGATACAGGGTTCGCCGTAGAGCCTAGAGAGCTCGTGGTTCATTCTCCGCCGCCACACACCGTTCTCCTGTACACCGCCAAAGATGGTCCTAAGCAACTGACGTTCGAATACTCCAAGTGCTTGCAGGTCCTTTTCCAGCATGGTCCATGCTTCATGTCCATAGAGGACCACCGGTCTTATAAGTGTTTTTGCTTTTTTCAATTGGTGACCCCTTAATTTGAATTCAACATATAATCTTCATTAAACATGACCACAACGAAAAAACAGAACAAAACATTCATGACTCGAACAGTGTAGACAAACATAGCTGCCATTTTCCCTACACCTTTGCCTTTCCTCATCAAGGATAATCCTCCGTAGTTGATTCTGCCATGATGACTCGGTGTTATGATTTCTTTTTCATTTTTCTATTCGGCTGTTGTGGATTATCGATGAAGGAGATCTTCAATGTGCATCGTCAAAAAGTAGGCGGTATGAATCTATTTTTATGCATGGCTTCTTTACCAACCTGCCAATATACATATACATATACTAAATCACATAAGGAATACGTGAAATGTCGCAGGGTGCGGTCGTATTGTTTTACAAAATCTCAAAATGAAAAGATGAATTCGAAATCAAATTATAACACCTTTACAAATATGAGCATTTGTCAACTGACTTGAGAAAAGGTTGAAAGACATAATATCAAAAAGACAGAAGTTCGAAAGAAAAAAAAAGGTCGAAAGGACAAAAGATCGATAATGATTTGCTTGGTGGGATTTTTTTCTTCTTTTGAAAATATATTTTCGACCTTTTATTCCTTCTTTGCCCTTTTGACCTTTTTACCTCTTATCCCTTCGACCTTTTGTCATAGATTCTTTTTTATACATAATTAATAAACAAAGATATTTGAAAGCAAAATACCGTTTACATCCTGTATATAACTGTCGAATGTTTCTATAGAGCGAAATGATTAGTCCCGCCATGATCTATGAGATTCATTTTTATTACATTTTTATTTAGGAAAGATCAATAACTGCCTCTAACTATGCATAACTTACATGGGGTATTCCGAGAACGAACTTTTTTTTATCGCGAAATTCTTGTCTTTTTTGGCACGCTTCACCAGTCATACACAAATTAACACATTTTGTATGAAATTGTGTTTATATTTTTGAAAAGGATTTGCTGAAATGTGCTGAAAATCATGAACATTTCTATAAGAAGGCAAACTTTGAAACATTGAGTGGTATTTTCTCAGTCTCTACTGTTTCTATATGGGACAGTTATGCTCTTATGAGCAGTGTAGTATGCATTTCAACTGTTGCAAAACTACTTGTACTCAACATTTCAGGGCGTGTGTGAATTTGAAACTGATGGGTTCAGTATCTATGAGATCAGAACAGCTACTAGAGGAGTGAAAGGAAGGGATCATATGCCCCATCTACAAGAAAGGCGACAAGTTAGATTGTGATAACTTTCGAGCGATCACCATTCTAAATGCGGCCTACAAAGTAGTATCTCAGATCATCTTCCGTCGTCTGTCACCTATAGTAAGCGAGTTCGTGGGAAGTTATCAAGCCGGCTTCGTTGACGGCCGATCGACAACGAACCAGATCTTTACTGTACGGCAAATCCTCCAAATATGTCGTGAATACTAGGTCCCAACGCATCACCTTTTCATCGATTTCAAGGCGGCATACGATAGTATCGAATGCGTAGAGCTATGGAAAATCATGGACGAGAACAGCTTACCCGGGAAGCTCACGAGCAGGGCCGGATTTACAAATGTGGGGGCTTGGGCGCCATTGTCTTGTGGGGCCCCGTTTCCCAGAAAAACATTTTGAAACTTCAGAATTGACTAAATGCTTTAATGGTTTGCATTAGCGGAAGTGAACGGAAGAAAGCTCTCAGTTAATAACTGTGGAAGTGCTCATAAGAACACTAAGCTGGGGACGTTAATGACAAGAAGAAGAAGTATTAGCGGAAGTCAAATTGTTTATAACGTTCAAAAATGCTTTAAATTCCTCACGAACGCAAACGAATTTAAATGAATGATTTTAAAATTATATTGATATTTTCGTCAATATTGAATATATTTTTGCATTTTTTATATGTTTACAGCTTAAATAAACAAACTTTTTGGGCTTATTCGTCAATGAAAAAAATCATTTAATGATTCCTTCCTTGTACCAATAATTCAATTTATGCTTATTTTATTCATGTATTAATATTCAAGTTATTGAACATACAGATTTACTTGAATTAATTGGTGTAGATCTGGTAGCACCTTTTTTATGAAGGTTTAGTCTCTATTTTAATGAAAGTATCTAAGAAGTCTCAATATTTAATGGAAGGTCTTTATTTTAATCAAAATTATTACTAAAGTAATTTTTCATTATTTTCAATGCACTGAGCCCTGATGCAAAATTTTATAGGTTCCAGAGAAAAAATCCAAGACTTTAACGCGGCTATTCAGCAGATTCTTCAAGAATTTCATCTCACATTTTTAGAGAAAAAACTTCAAAAAATCTTTCAGCGATCTGCCCAAAGATTTTATCTGGAATACTTTCAGGGACTCATACAGGGATCTCTCTAGAAATTCTTGTAGAGATACCTCTACCAATTCTTCCCAGATATTATTCCATCAATTTTTCAAATGATGCTTAAAGGATTTTTCCAGGAAATCCTTGAGCACTCCAACGATGCAACGTACAGTCATGGATCACCGCGATTTTTGTTTTCCAAAGACTGTGCTAGTAATTCCTCCAAATACATCCAAATCGCAATACTAATCCTAGGTGATGTTACAAAGATTTTTGAAAGATGTTCTATACGTAAATCTTGGAGGATATTCTGAGGAAATCGATGGAAAAATCACCGGATAAACTCCTGGAGGACATAAGACTTCCTTGAAAACTAAATAAAACAATATTTGAAGAAATTTATGATAGAATATCTTGAGTAATTTTTATAGTTATCATTGGAAAAATATTGGTGATTTCTTCAGATATCCGAAACAAAATTCAGGAAGTAACTACTTAAGAAAATTCTTGGAAGAATTCCACGAGAAATAATCATTTAATTTTTTTTCGAAAAATCTTCATAATATTCTCTGATTCTTTGAGAAAATAGCCCAATCGTCATGAAATTCCTAGAGAAAATCAAGAAAAAAAAATTCGAGCAGTAATACTGTCGTAATGTCACGAGGAATTACAAAAAAAAAGGACAAGTCTGGCCTGATTCTATGATGAAGAATCGAACTTTTATCTTCTGGAAAGGTTAGGTTAGGTGTTTGGTTAATTTTCGGTCAATTTTTTGGTTCCTATTTGGTATTTTTTTAAGCAAAAGGCCTTCAAAGTTTCTACATTCAAGGCAACTAAGCACAACCAGCCTTGGAGTGTGATAGTCATTTTAAAAATGAATATTTAATCAATTGCATTCGAACCTTGTCTCAAACATCGTTGAGAAAGAAACTTAAAAGTAGATGGAGTACCGTGAATTAAAAGGTACACGGTACTCCATCTACTTTTACTTTTACTTTTTCTCTATTGAGATTCTGTTCAGAGGATTCGAACATTCATAAGAATCGTTGAGAAAGCTTTCGTTACATTTGGAAAAGACACGATAGAAAATCGTTTGTTATTTAAGCAAACGGATGACACTCTACTTGTATATCAAAATCGTTTTTGAAACTTTCTTAATCTTCTTGTTTCTCGTAAAGTAAACAAAAACCCATTCTAAATGTTCTTATATTTTGTTTAGTAATTTTATTTGAGTTTATTTGCATACATTTCGCCTATTATTCTAAATTTATGAAAAAATTGAACCATTCACATTATATGATGCGATTCCAAAAAGTATGTACTATTGCATTTAATTTAATTTAATTATTCGTAAAAGTTTACTTAACTATAATTATGTTTGCCGAAGTTTGTGGGGGCTTCTAAAATGTGGGGGCCCGGGGGCCATGGCCCCCTCGGCCCCCCGTAAATGCGGCCCTGCTCACGAGACTGATAAGTGCAACGATGGGTGGTGTGAAAAATTTACGAGATCTAGTCAATTTGTTTGCTTCGCGGATAATATGGTCATTATCGGTCGAACATTCAAAAAGGTGGTGGATCTGTTTTTTTTACAAGGGGGAAATCTGCAAACAGACGCCTGACAAGGCACCAACGACGACCCACTAAAACCAGCCCATGCACTGTACTTGAGCAATTCGGAATTGCTCTGGGGGTGTACAGTGCATTGACATTACCCTCGGCTTCAGACCCTTATCTCCCCGGGACCACCTTACAGTATCTCTTCGGGGAGGGGCCAGTGCATATAGCACAGCACATGTAGCAGAAGTAGCCCAAGCAAACTGCTTCTCCTCCTTAACAATGTTACAAGGGACTATTCTCGGCAGGGCTAATCCTCTTCAGCCAATTCTTGGACGGCGTGCTATAGGCGCTGCTATTCTAACATAATGTGATTGACAGCCGTAGTTACTGCATTCCAGCACTCGGCATCCGCACACTTCTTCTTCTTCTTCTTTCTGGCGTTACGTCCCAACTGGGACAAAGCCTGCTTCTCGGATTAGTGTTCTTATGAGAACTTCCATAGTTATTAACTGAGAGCATTCTTTGCCGATTTACCATTTTTGCATGTGTATATCGTGTGGCAGGTACGAAGATACTCTATGCCCTGGGAATTGAGAAAATTCTCTTTACGAAAAGATCCTCGACCAGTGGGATTCGAACCCACGACCCTCAGCATGGTCATGCTGAATGGCTGCGCGTTTACCGCTACGGCTATTTGGGCATCCGCACACATTCTCTCTATCTATTATATTGTCGGGGGACGTGTTCCCTCCGCATGTAGCGAGCATGCGATCTCTCACAACAATGAAACGGGGGCAATCGAACACGACATGCTCCGCTGTTTCCTCCACACCAGCACAGTTGGTGGAGATTCTGAGTGCCCGAACCTATGCAGGTACTGCCTATAGCATCCAGGACAGAAACTGCGTCAGGTGGAAGTTCACTTCCCCATGGTTTCTTCCATACCAATCTGAAACATTTGGTATTAGTTGATGGGTCCATCTAGCCATAGTAGAGTTATCCCATTCCTGCTGCCAACTTCTGAGCGTTTCCTCTTTACACGTGTCGCGAACTCCTCTGGTTCTTCTTTGGTTGAAGCAATGAACACCTTCCTTAAAGATGAGCTCGCTGGGCGTCATCCCGGCTATGATGCATTCTGCCTCTGTAGATACCGTCCAGTATGCGCTTGCAACTCTTAAGCACATGATCCTGTACGCGCTTTACAACCGTTTTAGGTTTCTGCCCGTTCTAAGCGCTTTTGACCAAATTGGTCCTCCATACCTCAGTATGGATAGCACCACGCTCGCCAGGAGCTTGCGTTTGCGTGGCGGATCTGTACACCCGCCTGAAACGGGAGGCAGGTAGCAGTGTTACGATAGACGAGGATACGTTCGAGGTGGTCGACGAGTTGGCCCTCTTCAATGCTGATAATTATACAGTCGCTTCTCCACTTCTCGATATCAAAGGGACCATCGAGATACGGGGATATCGAGAAAAAGAACAAATTTTTAATGAATACTAGATTGAAAATCACTCCGTTACCTGGAAAATAATAAATAAGCACGGAGACGAACCAGCCAACGGCTGAAAGTCACATAAGGAAAAGCAGACGGTATCTCGCGTTCTGAAATTGTTTAGAATTACTGAAATCTAGTCTAGTCACCTTTGGTTATGGTCATATCGACATACGGAGAGAAAATTTGGAACAAAAAATCAACAGTAGCACATCTAGATATGGAGATATCGAGATACGGAGGATATCGAGATATGAAGAGAGAAAATGTATGCAGACTGAAGGGACCGACGAAATCATCGACATAGGGAGAGATATCCAGATATAGAACATCGAGATGTGGAGAGTCGACTGTACACTGAAAACCGAAAAGGTACTAAATGTGTTGACCAATACAGTGCATACTTAGTCCGAGTTTTTGGTGGATTTTGATTTTCTTCAAACGTGCTCTCTAATTTATATCAAAGTAGCACGCAACACGTAAGCTAAACTTCAAACCTAAGCACCTTCATACTTCATGGATTTTCCCAATTGACCTATTCCTGGAATTCTTACGGTGAACGATCGCATATTGAAAAAGTTAGCGTAAGCAAAAGATTATTGACAAATTTACAATACTACCACTGTGAATAATTTTATACAGAAATGTACATGGGTACTTTTTATGATTATCAAAAAGGTTACAACCATCAACGCTATTGCCATATAGTGGAGATGGTTAACGCGCAGCTACTCAGCATGACCATTCCGAGAGTTAGAGAGGTGAGTTAGAAGCCAGCCTGTTTAGGATCTAGAGACAATTTAAAGACAATTTACACCATGATTTACACCGTCTTCAGCACATAGGCTGCACAGACTGAACAATCACTAACATTAGGCAACGGACAACATGAAACACCCAGCAGCCCAGTGATGAATTTTTCGTTCGACGAAAAGTTTTCACCGATTGGAGCGGGAATCGAACCCACACTTCGTGGCACAATACGCCCAGACGACTGACGCCGCTAATCGCAAGGCAACGAAGCCCACCATCTATTTCTGGTTGAAAGTTATTTCGTCTATCGTCCGTGGTAGTCAAAGCCGACTTGTGATACTGACTAAATAAGTCTCTCCACTTATTTTCAAATGAAGGGTTTGTCCCACTAGGAACGTAACGTCAGAAAGATGAGACAATAAACACTATTATTACTCACAATTCACTTTTCTTATTCAGTATCTTTTAAAGTTTTCCTGTAACAAAACTTATGGCCAGTGCTTATACCCCTTCAACAATCCCCATTCAGACCATAATACTCATCCTAACTGCAGCATGGAAGGATGGTAGCCCAGAAACTTGATCCATAAGTTCATCGCTAGTCATCCTTCTACTGTCCAGTTAGTGCGGATCACTATCTCATTTCACCTACAAAAAAGCCGCTCTGTAGAGTGAAATAATCATATTCAACACCAGTGGTTGAAAATTGAAAAAATTTAATGACCGTATACTTTAAACTAAATGTGATCGTTATCAGCTACTTTTTCATCAAAAAGTCAGCTTTGACTTTGTTTAAATTTTCATTTCTTCAGCACACAGCCACGATCGGGAGAAACAAGTCGGCATTGCTTGACACACGGGTTGAAATATATACGTTTGATACGTCTTGAAGCCATGAGCTGCGAAAAAGTAGTTCGTTTCACTGAAACGGAATCAGCGCATGAACAACTAAAACAACAGAGAAGATGAATTCTAATTAATTTCAACCATGTCGTAAGATTTATCTCCTTCTGCGTTCTCCACAAAAGCGCAAGAACAACGGGTCGGCTTTTTAATCATTTTTTTCTGATTTGAATTTCCTTTTATTTCCTCTGGATATCTCAGCCACTTTGCGTTTTGGAGCAGCTTAATAGTCATGACTGCTGGACAAAACTAAAGTCAGACACTGTGCAATCTTCAATCTAACCGGAGAAAATGTTGACCAATTGGAACCCAATATACACCACTATCAAAGCAAGGCGGCCCAGAGGATACAATGCGATAAAAGCTTGCTCTTATTCATAAATCACAAAATCAGCCACAAACCGTCAAAGCAAAGCTTTAAAAGGTATAAATTTATCCAAATTTGGAAACGTTTCCCATATAAATTAGTGACTGTTTCCACTGTTGGTTTCCCTCAAGCACACACCACAAGCTTACCTGTTTGACTCTACTCCTATGGTCCCGTATGTCGTGTGACGCGTTCTCTAACGCAATAAATTATATATCTAATAATTTTGACCTAATGAATTAAACACACCGTCTTCCCGCTTCACCTCACAAGCGCATGGCTTTGTATAATTTTAGTTTTGAGCTACCAACAACTATAAGACAGTGGACACCGATTATTGCTCATTCACGCTGAAATATACCACCATAAAGAATTCTATGAACGCTAGGGCTCAGCTTGGCCGGCATTTTTGGAGCTCTTTGACATCAGTTTGGAAGGACCGACAGCAGTTTAACGGAGTAGAGAAAAATACAACAATTTCCTGAGCGCCTCCAACGATTAGATACACTGCTTTACCTGTCGTTGCTCTGTCATTTAGCTATAAATATTAGAAAGTCAGCGGCAAGCATGCACGATGAAAATAAAGAAATAAATTATAAACTTCAACAAATTATTTTTATTTATTAGCATACCTTTTCGAGCCTCTCAACGTATCTACTTTTTTACCGATTATTCCTACTAGTTCGAGGATTCCACTTCGAAGGTAGTGTGCATTGTGATTTATATTCGATTGGTAGCTTGAAATGCTGATATCCTCGATGATGCGTGACGGCAGGCTGACATGAAACGCTTGAGTTCGGTTTGTTAAATTTGGAATACAAAATCAAAATCAATCCACTTTGCAGTGATGATTATTATCATGATCGTATAATCAATCAAATCAGTTGACAATTACATCGTTTATTAGTTTTATATTAAAAGGTACCATGTCATGCTTCGATCGTTTTCTTGAAATCAGTCTCCACATTGAAAATATCAAACTTAGCGTGATAATATAGCCTCTCAATGCTTCAACTTACATGAGAGTGACGAAAATGCACTTTTAAATAGCCCTAGCAACATTGAAGACGCGGTGAGCCCAAATTTCCCTCGATTGAAAAAGGTTAGCAAGCTGACAAGTTGATTAATGAATTTTCTAGTCAACGCCGTATCGCACTTGTAATTTTCCTATGTAAACATTCCCAAGAATGGGTGCTAAAAAGCCACAGTCTGAGCTTGCTTTCCTGCTCGCAAAAATATTTCAATAAAAACAATCAGTCTAAACCTAAACATGACAGCAGCTTCATTGGAATTGGAGCGAGCTATTGGAATGCCTACACAGTCATACACGATATTCTGCCGAAAAATGTTCTACCACGTCTCTCCGTCAGCGAGAGAGAATAATTTGACATTCTGCAATTTCTTTCGAAGAGATTAATGATAGAACGAAAGCGAAATTCAGCGGGAACAGGTTATAGGAAATCAATATTATTTAAAGAAAACACAAGACATTAACATTTCACGTTTTGACACACGTTTGATCCAGCTCCTTTCAATTAAGGATGTAGGTAGAGTATGCAACAACATAACTATTGCATCAGCCACCTATGAGGCACTAGCATTATCAACAAGCAGGGATAATATTGCGTAGAAAAGGATATTTGGTGATTTCTTCTTTTGCAAGCGTTCGTATATGTTAGAAATGTGGATTGATTCCAATTAGATCTTCATGCGTAGGATCGTCCTAAGGGCTAAACCACGTGCCTGTTTTAGATAAAGGATAGAATATAACCACGTACCTGCCTTCATAAAATGGTCGGACAAAACCTCAAATGCTCCCCAAATCGATTGAAAATAGTAAAACTATTAACTTTCTTCGATATCCGATATAATCCCGTTGGAAATAAATATGTAATTGAAAATTCGATTTTTAGTGGAATTTGTCCAAATAATGTAGTTTTTTTAGTCCTAACAAATGAAATGGCAATTATTACATAAAATAATCGAATGTGCATAAACCTGAGCTGGAGATACAAATTCAACTTCCTTATGGTAATATCAGTTAAATTTTAAAGAAGTTATGAAACAGGATGTAGAATGGATTCATCGATCATTATAAAAAATATGAAATGAAATGTTGACCTCCAGGGACAAAAAAGGGCAAGGAAAACTATTGTACATACAAAGTATAGATCATTTACAGGTTAATAGTTAGGACTTTGTTTTCGCGAATCACTTCCACTTCACATAAAACGGATGGAGTTTTAAAAATTACCCAAAACTTTTAACAAAGACTGTAAAAGCGCTTTTTGTTACAAATGTCAACTAATCATATTTCTTTCATTGTGAAATAGAGACCTCACAACATTTGCTCTGTGACTGTCCAGCGTTATATGTACGTAGAAGACAATATTTCAATAAGGGCATTTTAAGCCCTTTTGAAATTTGGTTAGAAAATCCCAATCTGGTTGTTGGTTTCACTCTAAGAATCATAGCGGATTCGCATCTTCGATCAACGGCATTTACCCCCCAAATAATAAATCGTCCTGAAAGAATGCAAATTAAACAGGGATTCATGGTCACAGTGGTTTAAATTCCAAAAAATAAACACATATTTCTATCGTTAAATCGAAGGCTTAGGACTACTTTGTCATATGAAGCCTATTGGGCTCAAATTGAGATACAGCTCTTTGAAGTTTTCTAGGTGGACTATAGTTGATGAATTCACAGCAATCCAATTTTGCTGATTTTTCCACACATATGTCTACCAGATGTCAGGTTGAAGTGTACCCGATGTCGAACCGATGTCAGGTTGATATCTGGTTAAATCTAAGTCAATATCGGGTCGGTGATCAATCTGGTTAGTACGACGTCGAGTCAATATCGGGTTTAATCCATCCGATGTCGACTATAGCGTGAATCACAGGAGCCCTTCTGTTTATTGAATATAAATTAGAGTAAATGATCAAATAATTGTGGGTTGTTTTGTTCCTATACTTGCGATAGTGCCGTTTATAATGTTTGCATTACATAAGTCACCAAATCGGCAATCCTATAGATAGATTAGATTTTTGTATCCTAGAATAGAAGAAAACATTGTTGGATTTCCATAAAAATTGATTTCATACCGCCAAAAGTGCATGAAGTTTTCTTTTATAAGAATAATGTGTACATAAAATGGTCTTATTGGAATTTGAGTGGTTGGATGAAATTGAATCGTGCTCAATACCTCCAATATTGGTCAATTTACCCCATAACTTGTTTTATTATTATTATGTTTTTATCTCTAAGAAAACTATTGTTATAAATAACAGCAGTTGATATAATTGTGTTAACTTTGCAATACTAAACATCTCTATGCGTTGTGAAGCTTGAGAAAATTGATTTTCCAGAATGTGTGAAAATAGCCCTCATCTGGCTGAACTTTTCTAAACGACCAAAGTAACAAATAGAGATTATTTGCTGTCTCTCGTTTTCTTTTAGTTTTGACAATACAATACTGAAGCTTTTGATTAGTTTTTCATCATTGATCGATCAACAATATCTTTGGCAACAAAAAGTACATAGGAAGATGTAAATGCGGCGTAGATATTAATGAAAGAGAATGTAACCAAGGCTCTCAATGTTAGATAGGTCATTTAGAAAAGTTCAGCGAGTTCGATTTAGCTTAACTTTATTTAAAAGTGAAGTTGCACAAGAAAAAAAAACAGATGTAGTTTGGGAGTAACTTTCTATCTTCAATGCACTCTTTCTAGGGCACTTAACCGATTGTGCTACTTTTCTCCGAATGTTGTTTCCCCGAAAGTTATTTACCCAAACGTCAGTTTCCCGAATGACCTTTTTGCCGAATGCTATCTCCCCGAATGACTCGTTTCCCTGAAAAGTGCTGCAGTCCAAGAAGGTTATTGAAAACCATATTCCCCGCTAATATGAATGATACCTTATGTAAACTATCATGGCTCATTTTTAATTTTCGTGTTTCTAGTAACCCTTTTGGCTTTTTTGCTTTGATTCTGCGTTTCAAAACGTTTCTTTTCGTTTCACTCCGTTCTATGAGGTAAATAACGTTTGAGCCATTTTGAATATCATTTAAATGATGTGCAGATGAGCGGAGTGCAAATTAAAAAGTATTCAGATTAAAAGTAGTGAAGTCAACGGGAGTTCCCGGTAGTTTAAAGTGGCAAGGTGCTGAACTAGAAAAATCAATCAAAAAAGAATATGGTTGGTCATTCTCAACTATGTACATTACGTCAATAATTCAGGGGACGATGAAACTTGAAGGAACTGACCAAATAAATAACGGCTAATAACAGATGACCGGTTGAAATGCATGAAGTTAGGACAACTTTGAGTACAAAAACATTTCGGGGAAATAAGCTATTCGTGGAGCTGGCATTCGGAAAACTGACGTTCGGGAAAACGGCATTCGGAAATCCTACATTTGAGGAAAAGTAGCGCATCCCTTTTAAGGCGAAGAGGCCGTCATTGAAATGTGTACGCGTCGTTGATGATTGTTGCTAATTCATCGCGCGATTTCGAATCAAAGAAAATCAGTTGGTTTTGCACTGACACAGCTGAAAAAGTATCAGCATACTTTATGCATGTTAGCGCGTACAGTGATACTTTTTCAAGTCAATATGAATTATAAAGACTTAGTTTTATCATTGATGCCAAAACGAATGACGGGCTACTTAGCCTTAACAATATAAAATAAATAACGGTGCCGGCCACGTCCTTATAATCGTCGGTAAAGGGAAGAACTATGAATGTAATGCAGTTTTACTTGTCCAATACATTTTTGATTGATTGATCAAAAATGTATTGGACAAGTAAAACTGTGACTCTTTATTATGGGGAAATTCAGCACGAGGCTGGTTCATCCCCGATACATTTTTACAACTGCCTTAAAATAGTAAATACTTCAAAATGGGATTAAACCAATGACATAAATTACCTGACAAAACTACGAAACTCGCATCTGTAGGGCCACGATGTTTTTGGGCACCTCTTAGTGCCCAAACGGTTTCTATGGTTTCCTGAAACTGCTCCCAGTCATCGGAAATTGGCAGACGAATCCCGAACAGCAAGGCATATCAAAAATAAAACAATTCATATCAACTGATGAATATATTTAGCAAACATTTTATTATAATAACACAAGTTGTTATTTGTTTTCAATACATGAAACAGTACATTTATAGCTACAACCAACATAGGATGAATTTCACTCGTTATCAACTTGACATCCACTCAACTATTTTTTGATCAACGACCCGACACTGACTCAAATTTGACCCGTTTGCAACCTGACTTTGGTCCGATATCGGGTACAGTTTAATCCGATTCGGGACCCGACATCTGGTGGACACATCAGTTCGGGATCAGCCCATATGATCGTCTAAAGTATCCCGACCAGTGGATTATAACAGACTTGTAACAGATTTTGTTACTCAGTTAGCGCGTTTTTTCTAACAAATTATGTTGTAAATTTGTCTGATTAGTACCGTCGTTGGGGGTGACAATGGGTCAAAAACGGATATGTGCGATTTATTTTTTGAATAACTATCGCAATTTAACTCCAATAAACTTCAAATTTGGTGTGTATGTACTTTGATGGTACATTAACAACTGTTCAAAAAATTAAAGACAAATATGTATTCACAGCGGCGCCACAAGTGAATGCAAAATGACCCAATCTCACCCCATAGAGGGGGTGACATTGGATCACTGTAATTGAAATAACTTGTTTTTGATAATATGATTTCAAAACCATTCACAACTGAAAAATATTGACAAAAAACGATGCAAACAAGACAAAAAGATATCTAAGATGTTTCACAAGTATGATAAACCCACTTAAAAGAAAGATTATACTGAAAATTGAAGAGCTATGAGAAAAAATATGTAAACCCAACATTTATCGTCAAGTTTACATAAATTTTCTTGGGTTTTCCCACAAATTGTCTTCAAAGTCTCATCCCCATTGCTATAAAGCCCATTCAGTTTCCCCAAAGGTGTACTGAAACAGTGGTTATTTTAAACCTTCGCAAATAGTTAAATTTCGGTGCGACATTCCACGATCAATAAATTTCAGGCAGAAGTTGACGTCATAATCCCAGTATTTCAGCGATGCAACTCATTTGTACTTCGGTGAGATGTTTCTATAATATGAAAACACTGATAAATAATCAAATTTTGAAAAAAACAACCTTTTGATAAAAATTTACGATGTTTCTGAGCACGAAACACAGTTGCTGGTTTGAGAAATTGTCAAAATGCGTTGTATTGTTATTCAATGCACGGAATACTCAAGTAGACTTGTTTGATGTTTCAGATATGCTGTATTTAGAAAGAATAAACACATCTTAATGAAAAAAGAGAACACCCGGCACCGTAAAATGCAAAAAAGTGGACTTGGAATTTCATTTACTATCGTTCTTGCGTGACCCAATCTCACCCCCATTTTCAATGTTTTAGACATCGTACCGAAAAAAATGATTTTTTTGTGGGAAAATCAAATAGATTCCGGAAAATACCTGTGATGTGTAATGAAAAGGCTTTCAACATTCTACTAATACAACGATAGAGGCTAGAGTACATGCGTGATACTTTGTACAGGAGAAATTTAATGTTGTAAATTTTATCTAGTTTCAACATGCAAGTTCATTGATGTAGTACACAAAAACTACTATTTCTAAAAATGTAAATTGTTATGAATTAAGTGTAATAATATGTTCCCTAACATATGAATTATTAATTTTAGTAATATCAGGGTTATTAGCTGAAATATTTCACAAAACATATTTTTCCGTTTTGACCCAATCTCACCCCCTAGACCCATTGTCACCCCCATCGACGGTACCGTTTTGATTCATATTATGGACACTTAAGGCCTCAGTGAAGTATAACCCAGCATGGACCATACAAAATAAATCATTCTGTATGATTTTTTAGCGTTATCGAGCGTCGGAAGCCCTTAACTTTCAGATGGTGGGTAAAGAATACGCGTCCGCAACTTGAATAATTTTAAATAAATCAAAACGTGTGGCCTTTTCATGATTCTTATTCCAGACGCTCCCTCACTTATGCCTCATATTCCGGACGCTTTGATTCGAATTACGGACAGCTCATGATAATCATTAATGGAACAGTCAAATCATCAATTGAAATCGTTCAACCACTTAAGAGACGTCTAAGGTAGTTGGGCATTATAAATTTGCAATGATATTTATGGAAAAAACCTAATAAAACGAGCCTCGAAAATGAGAACTTTTGGACGGCGAAAATTGAAACATTTCGTGTGAAATGTTTCCCATACAAACGAGAGTGTCCGGAATTTGAAGCTGTCCGTAATATGAATCAAAACGGTAGTTAAAATAACAAACATTATAAAAAAACTAATTTTTATGTTTAATAAATTTGTAACAGCCTTTGTTATTACATCTGATTTTGTTTTAATTATGTTGTGATTTCCTCCATCATTTCAAAGGGCTTCTAACAACAATGAAACAAAATTTGTTATTTGTAACAAATCTTGCTACAATTGTGTACACTGATCGGGATGTGGCACATGAGGATGATTCGCAATATAAAGCATCTCAAAGTGACATGGAAATCGATTTTTCAGCATGTGTAAAAATTACACACAGATGTGTTGGTCCAGAAGAGCTCGATTTTGTGTTTTTAGAGGGTATGAGCTTCTCACTCATGTGCGTTGATAGCCTCAATGGAAGAAGTATGGTCAGCTATGGGACAGACCCGAGTTATACTCCCGTTTTGATCAGTGTTTTTTTTTTAAGTCGGAATTTTGTTTAACTACTGTGATATTTCAAAACAGAATAACGCCCTCGACAATAATATATCAATAAGGGTTAAAGTTTACTCAAATTAGTTTTTTTGCGAAGCTTTACATGTAACTACAGTCAGGTCTCCTATAAGACGCTACCACCGACTTTTTCTCCCACCGAAATTTCCCAGCTGTTTTCAATCGGGTGAACTGATTTTTCGTTTATGACTGAGGCATAGTATATGCTTATTACCTACCAAATTTCACTAGAATCAATAGAACAACAGATGAGAAACCGCGGTGGGCTTAAAGTGGGTGGCAGCGTCTTTTTTTTATTATTAGACTCTTAAAGAAGACCTGACTGTATATTAGAGTGGTTCAAAAAATCGTTTTTGCTCCACACCGCTTATTCGACTCTAGATCAAATTCTGAGTGTCCTCCTAAAGTTTGAGCTCATTTGGATGAAAACTGAGACTGCACAAGCCATTTAAAATATATATGGGAATTACTATGAGAAAAGCAACCAATTCATCCAATTGGTCATAGTATTTGCCCATGTGCTCTTGGAGATTAGAACTACGTTGATACTGTGAGATACATTCATCAGCTACAACTTTGCCGAAGACTGTTTTCAAATCGGACGCCTCAGTAATTAGTTATTGATTTATATCCAGTCACAAATTCTTCAGCAGTGCTCATTTAGCTTCTAAACAGGCAACATTGCTGCGCCTGGCGCGAAAGATAGCACGCACAAATCATGGCTACTATGTTTTAACGCATATATCCAGTGATGCCTGCAGAGCAGCCCAATAATTATAGCCAAAGTTTTACAACTCATTCAAAAATAAATAACTAATTACTGGCGCGTCCGATGTAAAAACGGTCTTCGGCAAAGTTGTAGCTGATTATTGTATCTCACAGTATCAACGTAGTTCTAATCTTCAAGAGCACATGGGCAAACACTATGACCGATTGAATGAATTGGTTGCTTTTCCCATAGTAATTCCCATATAAACTTTAAATGGCTTGTGCAGTCTCAGTTTTCATCAAAATGAGCTCAAATTTTGGGAGGACACTCAGAATTTGTTCTAGAATCAAATTAACGATATGGAGCAAAAACGATTTTTTGAACCACTCTACTGTATATGTGTTATAATTTTTAAATATTTATTTGAATTTTATTTTATTTGAATTTTATTTAATATTTTGTTATTTAAATTACTTATCAGTTAATTTAAAACTCTTTTTTTAATATTTTAATATATATACACTAGTTGTAATAGTTCTGTTTCGCTCTTCTTCTTTTGTAGGCCTTCTACGTGCAAAAAAGGAGGCGATATACGTGCATGTATTATGTGATGATTGATAGCATCCAATGCGAGTGTATAAATTTTCTACCGAACTGACGTGTAATCTATTGGGACTTAACTTATGATAACTTATGACAACAAATGTTGATTTGACAGCTGCTACGGATTGATTCGACTTAGTTTGTACGAGTGTACGGGACGAAACAAAATGTACAAATGAACTCAGAAAAGAAACGTTTTATGCGACGAAACTCATCAATCTGACGATTTTATCCACCGTGTTTTACGGGTTTGATGTGATTTGTATGAATAAACGAGTATTACGTGAACTTTTATGCGATTTCTGGTTGTCTGGGTAGTTGTAATAGTTCTGTTTCGCTCTTCTGATCGGGACGTGGGGTGATTTGGTACAGGCTATAATGGACATGACAATTGATGACGGAGTACGATCGGGAGCTACGGGATTATGAGTGATATAGTGATCTTTCTCTAGATCACGATGACGTTTCAGTTTCTTGGAGACCATCTGCAATCTTGACTTGTAAAGGTAGTCAGCTCCGATTGGACTGACTGGTAAATCCATCCTCCTACGACATTGATGATTCTAAGTCGAAAGCTCGAAAGCTAGGGAAGGTAGTGTTGTTCAGGAGAACTATGGTCACAAGTTCTTGCAATATACGAAATTTGGGATTATAGAGTGCTACTCGGACTTCACAATTAGTTAATAATAATTTGTTTTTCTCTTTCAATGCCGGTATTGGCTTCTGAGGTTTTTTTTTTCAAAATTTTAGATATATCGTATTTTTCTTTCCTTCCATTGTAAGAAATGGTGAAATTTTCTTACTTTAAACTTTCAAAGTAGATTTTCCTAAAATAATTGTCGAAATTGTGAGGACATCTGCATGTTTTTTTTTATCTAAGGATACACCATTTATTCAAACACCAATACTTTATACAATACATTTTGAATGCTTTGCTATAGAAATGTAATACCACTTTACTCACGGTATCTAAATATTATACAGCCCAAGTAACCACTGTTGTATATACCTATGTAGCAATATTATTGTACTACATGATTGTTGTACCTTTTGCTTGTTCATGTCTATTGAATTGTTGTGCTATATATACTGGATGCCGAAGGCGTAGTAGAGAGACTTCCAGGACTATGGGCTGATTAACATATTATTATTTCATGCTTTATTTGCAGGATATTAAACCACTAGCCCGCTTATTCGCCTTTCTCGGCTTATAGGGCTATCATACGGCTAATATAGGGTATGTCAGCTATAAAATAGTATTATATTAGCACGCAGGGCAAATTAAAATGTTTTTGGTTCTTGGGAGCTTAGAGGCTGTTCATCAACTACGTGATCACTTTCTCTGAATTTTCTCCCAAGAATTCAACGTGACAAACAATTCTTGTACGGATTTTATTCTGGTTCCTATCTGGTTAACAATTATGAGGAATAGAAATGGTAGGTAATTCTAAATTGAGGATAATGGAAAAGTCTTATTTTATTTCGTCATTTTTGATTGATGCTTATGACAAAAAAATAAAATTAGTTAAATAAGGTGTTCAACAGGACTTTATACAAATTCTTTGATAACTAGAAATACTTTTTCATGAATTTATCCTATACTTCTCTGAAATTCAAAAGATGGGTTTAAAATTCGAGATTTTTTTTTATGAGGACCTTCGGAGATTTATGCTTACAGAATTAATCATTTGAAGTATTAAGATACATTCTACGATTATTTCTGAGTTTATTGTGTATGCTAAGGATTTCCAGCAAAATCTCTGGGACCAATGTAACTATGGGAGTTAAGAAAAAGTGTGACAATATTGCGATTATATTGTTATATGTTTATGACATAAAGTGATCATTTGGGCCAATTGATAGGGCTCATATATCATTAAAATGGTTAGTGCTCAATAATTATGACAGTTTGCAGAATTGCAGATAAATGCTAAGTAACTAGAAGAATGTTTTATCTAAATGAATGAACTGGTAGAATGTTTTGTCTAAAAGATCATTTTTCAATAAAGGGGCTCAAACACAAAGTGTTATCCCAACACTTTCATGAAAACCCATAAAAACGAGAATATGCTGCTTAAACCTATTCACATTTTCAAAAATGTCTAGAAACTCCTCAGTCAACCCATACTTTGGTTTTTCATTACAAAATGAACTTCTGGCCAAAATTTCACTAAATTTAGAATTAATTTAGGTGTGCTTCAAATCAATTGGGTGTTTTGGGCTATTTTCAAACTTTAAATAATCATAACTACCGAATGAAACATCAAAATTTATCGAAAATACGTCTACATAGTAGTTTATCCAATTCTACGAACTTTTGCCGAATACGATTTTATGAATGAAGCAAGTTTTAACATAGTTTGGTTGAGGTTTGTATCTCGAGGTTCTTGAAAATCTCTTTTTTCGGGAAGTGTTTTCACTGAAAATCATGCCTGCATGAAAATTCCGGATTTTTAATTTCCAGACATGATGACTATGCATATCTTTAAGTCAATCCTGTTCAAAGTTACCATTTATATTACGAAAATAAATTGTAAAAAATTGGTAATTATGAAGCACATTTGTAAATCCACTGTGGGTGAGCCAAGAGCACCACCGCGAGCTTCAAAGAATACAAAAAATGAACACGTTAGCACTGCCTTTTCTCAGTCGATGATGATGATTGTTTTTAAATCGTTCTAAATGATCAGTGAAATGCTATCAAAACAATCATCACTCGGAAAGAAAAAGCAATGCTAACTTGTTCAATTCATTCGTTTTCGGTACATGTGTCATGCATGATTTAGCTATCATCAGGTTGCGATGCGGTGTTCGATCTTTTGGCATTTATTGTAATTTATTGCCTTAAGCAACATGTAAGCTGTTGATGGTCAATGAATTAATAAATGTATTATGTTTATTTCCCGTTGACTAGGGCCTGGAAAAATAATGTCAATAGGTGTTTTATTTACCATGTATATTGAGAAAACTGTAATTTCTGGGTACTGTGGAGAACAAATTTGGATCAAACAATGTCAAAATTCAATTTGATCTTATTAGTGTGCTCGACAAACTTTAACAAAATAGAATTAGCTTTCAAATAGTGGTAATAACAAGTGGTTTTGATTTTCTAAATGCTAGTTATGATTTTTCATTCAAGGTTTCAAGGTTCAAGGCCCAAAAACATATTTTCATACTTTTCATACTTGAAGCATAATGAAATCTTTATCAAATGAGCTGAAAATTTGACCAGACATTGTTCTTGGCATGAATATGAACAGGTCTAATGCTGATACATCAAATGATCTCAGTGAGATACTGCTGATCTGTAAGAAAAAACAACCAACACTTCTATCAACCACATGCTTATTGTTTTAGAGATATCAAAAATTCCCGTACAACTCACATACCTACAATTTTGGCTTAAAAAGTGTAATTCAAATACTGTTAAGTTATTCAAGTCATTACTAGATAATAATATTGATTGCTAATCATTATGAAATATTAAAGGAAAATGAACTGAATTAAAATAAAACTGAATATTTCAAGGAGTATCTAAAACATTTCAGAATAAAATCCAACAATGTTAGCTCTGAAATATATATTACTTTCAAATAGTAAAAGAATTTACATAAGAACTCTAATGTAACGCCCGTTCAATTGAACTACATAAAGCAATCTTGGGGCCCAGATAGCCGTAGCGGTAAACGCGCAGCTATTCAGCATGACCATGCTGAGGGTCGTGGGTTCGAATCCCGCTGGTCGAGGATCTTTTCGTAATGGAAATTTCCTCGATTCCCAGGGCATAGAGTATCTTCGTACCTGCCACACGATATACACATGCAAAAATGGTCAATCGGCAAAGAAAGCTCTCAGTTAATAACTGTGGAAGTGCTCATAAGAACACTAATCTGAGAAGCAGGCTTTGTCCCAGTTGAGACGTAATTCCAGAAAGAAGAAGAAGAAAGCAATCTAAGAAATTGATTCAAAACTGTTTCACCTTGAAGACCTCTTTTTATGTTCGAATATGAATTTTAAAAAAGATATATGAGTATTTTTTTTTGTGAACTGCGATGTTTTTGAAAATTTTGGTATTTTGAAGACTGATTTCATTCTTTACGTCATCGTGTTGTACTCAAATCACTTCACAGTCACAAAAACGTTTTAAAGGACCAATTTTTTTAAGTATGTTTTTAAGAAATCACATTTGACACTCGATTTCAGTGCGTTGCAGCTAATTTAATATACCTCCGGAACCTATCTGTTATGCAGTAGACTCATTCAAATTGCACTTCCTTTAACCTGACCTTTTCACACGAATCTAACTGATGCACAAGGTTACACTTATTTGTTTAAACATTATGAAAATTGACTCATATTTGGGACAAATTGTACAAACAGACGCGTATCAAACATCACACTGATATTGAATAACAACGCCCACTTGTTACAAAATTCACATTGCGCATGTCTATCAGTGCCTATCACCAGATTGTATATTTTTCCTATCTAACTATTGGACGGCGGAAAGAGACAACCGTAATCGCTGAATGATGGTTTCAATTAATATATTTGATTTTTTGAAAGAAAAAGTACATATTTCAAAGGATTTTTACACTAGTTTTGTAGTGTAGTCTAGTCTGACGCTTAAAGTTTTGATGTCATTTTTTTGGTAATACTGTCAACTCTCCATAACTCGATATTGTAGGGACTATCAAGTTAGGGAGGTATCAAGTTATGAAACACAAAATCAGTGCAACTGCGATTCCAGGGATTATCCAGATAGCCTTGAAAACCAAATTTCACTATGGTTCTCTAACTCGATATCGAGATATAAAATATCGAGTTTTGAAGAGTTGACGTTATACAAGTGAAGCACCGTGATCACAATCTAGTAAGAAGGTATCGTTTTTTTTTTTCATTAACCGAAAAATGTATTTTGTTGAATTATTTACGAATGTCATCTATTTTCCAGAAAGTGGTGTCCAATTTCAACTTAAAGTTAATGTATTTGACGCTATCTACAGTGAAACCTCCATGAGTCAATATTGAAGAGACCATCGACTCATGGAAATATCGAGCAATGGAACAGCAATCCTTTGGAAAGCTGCTTCAAGGGACCATCATAGTAACCATGAAATTTTGTTTTTAGTATGGTTCCATGAGTCGATATCGAGTCATGGAACATCAACTCATGGAGGTATCACTGTATTTGACATTTCTAATGACTTCATAGATTTAGGCCTATAAAACTAGCTCCAGATTATAAAGTTTATGCAAAATTATTCATACCATAGATTTGCGTAAAAAAAAGTAGAAAATAGTAAACCAGTAATTTTACCGACATGTTTACGGTAAATTTAATAGAAACTTTTTTTTATTTTAGCACATATATTGCTCTCAGGTGCAATTAAAGTCACTGCTTGTCTTTAGTGTTCGCAAAATAAATTGAAATGGTACATTGAACATGTTTTGTTGGTCCAAACTTTTGTGCGAACATATTAAAGTTGCCTTGGAATCCAATGGATCCAAGATATCCATTAGAAAGTTAAGGCCACAGGGGAAGTTATTGGAGTCATCTTTCATTATCCTTAAAATTTGAAGGAGCCAATCTTATGTTCCACTCTGTATAAAAATGTATCACTTTATTTTCATATATGTATTGCACAATCTTATAAACGTCAGTTTTCCAGCTTCATTGGTACACTAAAACTCGGAAAGGAAACTGCAAAGGAATATTTTCAAAGTTTGGATGGTAATGATTAAAACGTAACATAAATGTGAAAAATATCGTGGGCTCCCGTGTTGCTGTAATGACTGAAAACATAAATCACATTAACTGAATATCTTGTCTTAAAGCCTGTCCACGATAAATTTCGGACACGGATGGCGGGTGTACCACAGAAAGTTCGAGAATTTTACAGAAAGAAGGATTAACATCCTTGTCAACTGTTTATTTTGTAGATATAACTCTTTTATTCTGAAATAAACAATTGTTTTTGTTGAATTATGAGTAATTTTTTTTTGCTGCCATTATTTGGGTGTCCGAAATTTAACGTGGACAGGCTTTAATATTATCTGATCAGTGTCTGGCTTCTGATCAGTGACTGGTCTAACGAAAGTAGTATTAGGTAGAAGATATATACTTAGCCCATATTATTAATTCCAGTAAATTATATTGAAATATTAATTGCTGAAATATTCGGTTCTCTGGAGTCTACCGGTGAACAATTCAAATTTTGTGTTATTTCTATAATATTTATTTTTATTTGTATTTTGTTATATAGGGTGCAGAACCACTTGGGCACTTCCATGATTCACTTTGGCATGGGGGGTTTTTCTCGGTCGAATTGTCTGAAACTTTGCAATAAGGAGCACTTCACTACGACGCATATTGTGGCCAAATATGAGCTTTGTACCTTTTAAAAACCCCACTGCCGAAGTGAATCAAAAGTGCCAAGAATTGGGTCCGGCTCCCTATTCATTTTATTTTTTTAGTGTTTAAATAGTAGTAGCGCTGTTGTGACAAAACTGATTTATCTATTTGTTATATAGTTATTTTACCTTAAATTATGTTATCAGATTGTTTGTTCAATGCCATGTCATAGAAGATTATTTGTTTTAAATTTTAAAATTAATTTGACTCTTTGAGACCCGATACTTACGCTGTCAGCTCGTGGCAAACTAGATGTTGGTAACACAAACTGTAGCGAAATCAGCATTCTCAAGTTAATGCATCTTCTGGTCGAAATTAACTAGCAGTATTCGAAATCAGTAATCCCAAAACATGTTGCACTTTTTGAAAATTGACGAAAGTTTGCAAAGTGGGGGAAATAAATGCTCATTAATTTATATGCCTGTTTAACAGAAGCAAGCACCTTACATTCAATGCACAATCTAACAGTATGCATTACACGTTGGTTTTATTAGCTATTACGCCATCCAATTTACTGCAAACGTGATTTGACAATACTTTGGTGTGACAAAACTGTTCAGCCTGGAGTATATAACGGTGCATAAAGCGCAATATTCGAAACAACCCACTTTCAGTGAACGAATAACAAGCCTCTGTTCACATAAAATTTTACCTGTGGCAAATTTATGCTCCATAAAATCCATAAAACTACTCGATCGATAGGATTCCACTGTTAATCTTACAGTTAAGAAATTCATGAAAATTTCATTCCTTCATCGAAGGTGAATCGAAGCCAAACTTCAAATTTTCAAGAGCACAGATCTGGAGAACCAAACATCCGTTTAAGCTGAAAACTTAATCGATTGGTCATTCGCTGGTGGTGACCAATCGATTAAGTTTTCAGCTGAAACGGGTGTTCGATTCACCAGATTTGTGCTCTTGAAAATTTGAGGTTTGGCTCCGATTCATCTTCACCTTAACATGTATCAATATATACAATTTGAATCAATGTACCAAAATGCTACAGACGAAGCTTCTAACGGTTTGAATTTAATGCAAGATAAAATCTTTTTCATTCAGGTGATCGATTAAGGAAGCAGGATCTGTCATTGAAATTGGAATTTTCAAAATGAGTTTTTTCGTTCAAAATCAAGAAAATTTACACGAAGATGTGTTCACTGTATTCCATTCTCCAATCGAAACACAATGAATTCATTTTAATTGAATAATTTTCAGTTTTGAACAGAACAGAACAGCTTTTGAAATTTAGATGATGACAATGACGGATTCTTGAACGTTAAAGCATATCCTCAACTATATTACCATTTTGAAGCTTATTCAGGTTTTGAACTTTTCAACCTCACTAAAGCACTAAGAACCATTGACAATTGCATATATTAGTTTAGAGACAAAATATCCAAACATAAAATGTCGAAAGCAGTCAATTTTGAACAGCAATTTGATTTTTTTTTTCACATTATGTTACGCATAACGTTTGTCTCCTAGTGAATTATTGATTCTTTCAAAAGAAAATCATTCTCCCAAGAACATTTTGTTCCTTGAAATTTCCTACTATCGACGTTGTCATTTCAAAGTTTTGTTTCTTCGTCTCCTTGTCATCCAATCATATGTTTCATAAACAAAATGCAAACAATGACGATTATTTCTCTGTATACATTGCATAACGATAAAGCTTCCTTGACGGTATAACTATTTTTAACTCATTTGTGCCTATTGATTGATTACCCAATAAACATTATTTTCATTTATTAATCCATATGCACAATGAACTAGCATGTGGTTAAATGTTCTACATACTTCTAATGTTTTTGAGTCCTTAACACAACAGTGCGCAGTGTCGATTTCTCTGTTAATAGCATGATTTCGAATTCTTGCACAATCGACGACGTAAACACACTATCGAAGGAAATCCCTTTTGATGAGCTCTTTCATCGATTCCCACGGCACCTCAAAGTTTTACCAACAGCAATCTTCCAGGATAGCACACGACTAATCGTATTATGATGTAGATTACAGTCTTTGAAACAATTTATGTCATCAATGCTATCCATAAGAAAATTTATGCTTCGGTTACAGGTTGTAAACAAGACATGCTACGAACACATTGGCAGTACCGGTAGCATAATCGACGAAGCAAAACCATACTAATATCTCCTTCTAACATTCAAGATCAAAGCTGAAGGGGCGTGTTTTGACTCATGTCGTTTTTCTCTTTTCATGCCATCTCTGTTGCTACAATAGGAATGAGCATTTAGTGTTCACAAACACCATCATATGTATGTCATCGAAGAAACTGAAATCGACGAACACGAGTTTTGGGAAAAACTTGAAATCCTTCCTATGACATACAGTTTTGAATAATTTATAAAACCTTATTTTCGGTTTTGTGAGTCGGAAACTATTCTAATGTGGATATGAGTGAAAAAGACGGAACATGAATCGTAACTTTTCTGAAATGTACGTCTGCAAAGATTTTTAGGCTTTCCAGCCATTGACCATTGTGGTCGTTGATATTTGTGGCTTTCCTTTCAAATCGACGAACGAGTTGAATTTTGCTTGTATAGTCGATGTATGTGTAGGACAGCGACTGTATGATTGTGTGCTGAAATTTTACACCACCGGACAGCGCAAAGCATGCAAGACGTGCACACAAACGACACTCGGCAGTCGTTCAGAGTAGTGATATTTTTCGTCCACATGCTGTCGAATGAAATAGCGAATTCCGTGAAGTAGTTAGTCATACTCAAACATTGGCGCTTATAACACGTATATTTTTCCGCGAATCGACTCCAACTGAACAAGTGATTTTTTGGTGATTTTGGGATCCGATTGTTTTCATCTCTGATCCAGCGAATGAATGCTGCTCCGGTGTGATATTTCTCGTGTATCTGCGGCTATCTTTGGAAAAATCAACTTCCGGAAATAAATTATGAGACAGTTTATAATGTGCTCTTTGATGTGAAATGTATCTCATATGCAAAGTGTAAAACTAAGCGCAGTGAATTAGTGAAACTACTGATTAACGGATTATGGAGTATGTAATGCAGCTGACAAAACTTATATGATACGTAAAACATCCTGAAAGGAAGAAGCTTTTCGTTATTCATTGGACCTCCATTGATCATCAGCGGATACGCATTGTTGATTTGTGCAAAAGCTTAAGACCTGAAGTGGATCAATCTCCAAGATTCAACTTATAAAGTGAGTGTTTCGTCGGCGTGAACCAAGCTGAGTACTGTATAGTAGTGTTCATAATTATAATTTCAGAGTAAATACAAATCCAGGAAAATGTACATTAAACATTGGTGTTGGTAGATCTTAGCCTATTTCTGTAGACTGTTAAAAATGTGTGCTTTGGTTCAGTAGGTGATCTTTTCAATATGGATGGACGTGGTTTAATTGAATTGGCTAGGCTTAATTTTGCTGAACTATATAAACTATGTGAAGTATGAAAAGGGCACCTGGTTACATATCATGAATTATGAGAAGTAATCAATATTTGCTACGATATCATTGGCATGTGATTTGCAGTTTAACGTGTTTTCAAAAAAAAAAAAAAACAGTTAGTTTTCTTGTGCAAACTATTATTTTGTCTATGTAAACTGTTGCATCGTAAAGTAATTGAAATGGCTTGAAGATTACAGTTTTACATTGAAATCAATACGTGTGACAAAACTGCGTTTTTGTTCACGAAAACACACCAAATTAAATAACTCCTCAACAGGAAGGTAAGTTTTCATCATCACGCACTGTATTTAACAAGAGTAAAGTAAATGGATGCCGCTGATTCGCTTACCTCCTGATGTGACCCATCTAGCAAAAAATGAAGCGACGACGAAAAAATAAAGTGAAAGACGAATCAACTTGAGCGTGAGAGACGAATCAACCTATAGTTAAATTATCTAACTGGCTTTCTTTATGTATTTTCTTTGAAATAATTTGTTCCTTGACATGATTTGAAGTTTTAAATACTAACATGTTATCGTTTTGCCAATAAATTACAATTACATTTACAATCAAAGTCGATTTTATATAAAAATGATGATTTTGAGTAAGCTTCTCCTATGGCACCAAATTTGACTTCTTATCGAACACCTAATTTGAAATACAATACTGACCCGATTTTGTCAGCCCCCGATTTTGTCTGCCCCCGATTTTGTCAGCTTTCTGACCCGATTTTGTCAGCCTATTTTAAATTTGTCAAAAAATTGTTATCGTTATGTTTTACCACGTTTACATTGAAATTTATGATGATGTTTGATGTCATGCACGCATAGGCGTAGCCAGAGGGGACAATGGCAATGCCTTTTATTAAGTGTTAAAAATCGTTATTACCAATATAAGGGAGGGGGGACCCCTATTTAAAAAAAAACTGGCTACGCCCATGTCCATTGCCCTCTTGAAAGTCCATGTAACTATGTAACATGTCAAAATTTGGAAAACAGGAACAAAATAAAATGACCCGATTTTGTCAGGTTCCCCATTTTGTCAGCCTAAAATTCATCAAGGGGCTGACAAAATCGGGTCCTTACTGTATAGAGCAACAAAATATATCAATTTAAATCTCAACTAGAGTTCCCTGCTTTTGATACCTCATGATTTCAGTAATACAGTCAACTCTCTCTTACGATATTTCGTAGCTTGATATTGAGTTAGAGAATCAAACTAAAAGTTGGTTTTGATGGCTAACTCGATGGTTCCTTGAATCACATTAGCATTGGTTTTGTGCTCTATAACTAGACTAATTAGCACATACTATCATTTATGAATAGAAGGACAGTACAGTTAACTCTCCCTTACTCGATATTCCGTATCTCGATATCGAGTTAGAGAACCATAGTAAAAGTTGGTTTTCATGGCTAACTCGATGGTCCTTTGGATCGCAGTTGCACTGGTTAGTCCCTTCAATATCGAGTAAAAGAGAGTTGACTGTACAATTATACCACGAAATATGTTTGTCAGAATGGCAGGTCAGTGTCACACAGAAGCCCATTATGTAAAAAAGTAGATAAAACCTGTATTTCAAACATGGTTTGAAGTTAAAAAATGAAATCAACTGTTCATCTACAAAAATAGTGAAAATGCCGTACGAATAGCTCTCGTGAAAGTGATTTGCCTAAAAATTAGTTTTTAAAACAGTTGAGAGCCTCATAATCTGTGAAATTTTTTTTAATTTAGTTCAGGAATTTTGCTTTATGAAAACCAAAGGATGATGATTGTTTCCATAATAGGGTCTGTATCGATTAATCAATTGTCAAGCAACACGCAGCAACACAGACATTGTTCTATCTTATTATAGTTGCAACAATCTTATTCCGCAACAACATTTTATCACTACTTGAAAAGAATATGACAAAGATCGCTCACCGCGTGCCTAGCGATTTCCAATGCTTTGCATTGCAATTTGCTAAAAATTTCTCCATGTTAGTAAACATTGCCACATTATCAAATAACAACCATAAAACAAATTTGATTGTGTGTTCAAAATAACTGATTAATCATGGGTTATAAAGGTCGCAACAATATTGCCCTCTGTATTTCTCATGACAATTTTTCTCGAGATTGTATCCCAATCTGTAAAACTTGGACAAACGATTGTGAGCGCGCTTACTATGTTGTTTGTTTTGCGTCTGTTCTGATGACAATTTGATTCACTGGTCTGCAATCATCCATTTCCTAAGCACTTTTTAGGGACAAAAACAATATAGCGGGAATACGCAATTTTTGGAAAAATTCCTCAAATCAGGACCACCGTGCGCCGTACTTTCATGGCTGGAAATCCACTGGTTAGCAAATGTTTTATTTCTAATTAAAATCCAAAGAACAATAAAGCAGATATAACCCAGAAGGCATTCATTAGTATGAATAAAATAACACCACACGATGAATTAAATCGTTTGACTGACGTGTTTGCTCACATGAAACACTATATTCTTAGTTCATCCGTACATTTTGTATCGTTCCGTTTACACGTACAAAGAAAGTCGAATCAAATTGTAGCAGCTGTCAAATCAACTTTGTTATTATAATTAAAGTCACATAAGATTGTAGAATAAATCGCTATTAAATCCATACACTATTACGAGTGTATGTAATTTTTCATCACATAAAATGTGCACGTATATCGCCTCAACTTTTAGGTAATCTTTGCACATATAAGGCGCTGTCCACGAAATACTTAACGCTTTAGTAGGACTATGCTCCAGCGTTTCCCAGTTATTTCCCCGAATGTTATTTCTCCGAACGCCAGTTCACCGAATGACCCTTTTACCCAAATGTGATTTCCCCGAATGACTCGCTCCCCCGAAAAGTGTTCCAGTTCAGAAATGTAGCCATCGAGGGAAGCAAATATTTGGTCATTTTCGACTAAACAGATATTGCCAAAAAAGCCGAGGATGGTGAAACTCGAATGAACTGGCATTCGAAAAACAAGTACCCCGAACGCTTGTACCCCGACGCACAATGGTCCAGATTTTCAAATAGCTGACAAAAACCTAATTCACAAAGCTAGTTTTTAGTTGAAAAACAAAATCAAGCAGTCATCTACTATAACAGATAGTAAAGATAACATACTAGAATTTAAAAAGAAAAATATTTTTCAACATGTTCAGACGTTGAACAGCTGCACATGTCCAAAAACCTAAAATTTTGTTTCAAAACTCAACCAATTCATTTTCACCAAAACCCGTGCAAATTTGGGTTTCAGCAACATGTAACATTCGACAAACGTAGGCATTGAGTAAATGGAATATCTTCTTCTTCTTATTGGCATTAACGTCCTCACTAGGACAGAGCCGGCTTCTAGGCTTAGTGTTCTTATGATTCTGTAAGTTGATTGAAAGTGTTTATCATTTCACCACGGTATGAACCCGGAATTGTCAAAAATGTCGAATGTGACAAATATGCAGTTATGGGCAGTATAGGTACTTCATATAATTGAAGAAGAGCTTCATTTAACCCTACAAATCGCTCCCCGCTACTCCCCGCGGTGAAATCTTACTCGAACGCGATTCTCCTTGCCTAAAGGATAGTTTATTGAAAAGGTTGAGAGCCAAAAAAATGTATGTAAACAGCATTTTTGTTAGAATTTTGTTCTATGAGAACCAAAAAATTGTGACTGTGCTCAAAATTGAGCCTTCAACCCTAAACTTTTTTGAAAAGGTTGTGAGCCAAAAAAATGTATGTAAAACAGCATTTTTGTTAGAATTTTATTCTATGAGAACCAAAAAATTGTGACTGTGCTCAAAATTGAGCCTTCAACCCTAAACCATATTCAAAAACACAATGGCTAAAAATAGTAAAATATTGAAAATGCGTAATTTCTGCCATGATTTTTTTTAAACTGGACCACTGTGCGACGTTCGGGTAAAAGTACCACAACTGTTCCAAACATAGCAGAGAACAGAATCTTGAGATATTTTTTCAACATGGTCTAACTCTTGGGTACGGGTTTAGAACAAATAAAAAATAAATGTATTTTTTCCGCTCATGAGGAATCAAATACTAACTAAAGTATATCGACCCGTAATGCGGGAAGATCACTCTGGAATAAGGTGAGAAACGAAAATGTCTGATGCGATGAAATCTTTCCACAGGCCTTTTGCAGAATGATAAACATGATAATTGTATAAAAAACGATTACTTCATTATTTCTGAATAGTATTGGAGTAGAACGACATGCACTAAACATAGGGCACTGGTATACCTCAAAAGATCGAAAAGAACTAGTCGTAGTGGTTCATCTCGAACAGAAACAGAACTAAAGTATATAAAAATCTAAGAAACAATCATCTCTGTTTCATTTGTGATAGTTGCGTTCGCGAAGTATATTGTTGATTTGGCAGTAAAAATTCTTGAATGAATAGTTGTTAATAATCCTAGAGCAGGCTGAATATATTTACAAAAGGTTAGACCTTATTGTTTGAAATTTCAAAATTTTCATCCAATACAGATTTTAACCAAGAACTTTGATATCCATAAACAAGGTGCGTGGAAAAACCTCTCAGGAAAAGAATTTGTAACAATACAATTTGTATATCTGGAAAGAAAGATTTCCGAAACCAATAATGCTTTCATTTTTTTTTACTGAATTCAGTGTATTTCTACTAATGTAAGATTTAAGTATTTGGCAAAATATAAATACATATGTTTATACAAATTATCCTTAGTACGGTTCAAAACAATGATATTTAAAAAATACGTAAAACCGCGACATTAATAAAACGTCAGGAATATTTTTTTCGAACGAAATTCGAACGAAGTTGCTGAAGAGAGCAATTCAATCCAACGGATGAAGATATTTATAGATTTGTATGTTCTTATTTAGCTTCATATGGGATTATAGCCCTGCAAACTTTTGCGCAAATCTCAAACAAAAGTAACTTAAAACGGATTTATTTCTTCAGTAATATATAGTAATTATGGCTTGAAGAATGACTTTTCACTATGAGATAAAGAAATGCATTTTAATTACAGCACTAACGCGTGTGGAATTTTTCGAAAATTTCTCCATAAAAATCTCTATACAAACCAACATTGTCTTTAGGCCAAAAATGGGACAATAAAAACGTTATAGGAGGTTGGATTTTCAAACTTTTTTGAATTTTGAACCGTCATAAAAATATCTGTACATTAGGGTGCTTCTAGTTACATCAATGTTTGATAATCCAATCTATCTAATCTAAACCCTGAAATAGAGTTCTGTATAATTTTCAGCATTTTCAGTGGTGAGTTAAAGGTGTCTTAAAGACGATGTGGGTTCATATGTGAATTACTATGGATAAATTTTGAGAGCTTTCTTTGCCAAATATGCTATTTTCTCGTTCGTATATCGTGTGGCAGGTACGATGATACTCTATGGAATTCAAAGAAATTTCCATTACCAAAAGATCCTGAACCGACCGGGAATCGAACCTAGACACCTTCAGTATGGGTTTGCTTTGTAGCCGCGGACTCTAACCTCTCGGCTTAGGAAGGGGTCCGGCTTAGGAAGGGGGCAGTGGTTATTTAAATATGTGAATTACTAAGGAAAAAAAATGAAAAAAAGCTCCACATACATTAGCACTTGATTGTTACAACGAACTCATCATTCCAATGGAAAAACTCGTTCTTCAAATGATAAACCGTTCCTTCGCTGCTAAAAAATAGCAATTTAATTTGACGAATGAGGAAAGAGATATCCATCAATCAGATTGCTATCATGCTAAAGCTCCATGTGTGATTAGTCCATTAATGGTCTTCACAAATCTCTATCACAATTAACTCAAAAAGAAATTATTTCTTCAGCAATTTTCTTCAACGAAACTTTGGTAATTGGGAATGATAGATCACGACACCATCAACATTGATATAAAAGTTGTACAAATGATTATTTTAGTTTTTTATATACATTTCCATCTTCACCAAAATGGCTGGAAATTTGACAGAACTTGCCCATAATGTATGACAATATTGTCTACAAGGGTTTATACGTAATCGTTCATCACTTAGTATTGATGTTTTGGATGATTATTCACCCATTTCCTCAGAAACAACAGGCTACTCTATTCCTACAATAAGAATTGTAATAAAGATATGGGAGATTAAATTTTCAAACTTTGTTTTTTTTTCTATTATTTTAACCGCTCAATCGTCGTGTTCGTCTTATGCGGCGGTGAATAGTTACACAGTGGTCCGTACTCAAAAGATTCAGTCATAAAACATTTTTGTCATACTAACTAACAAGTACTAATAAGCTAAGATCAACAATTTGTTGCTACCGAAAAAAAATTACAATTTGATGCTACCGTAATCCGAGGTAACATTGATTAGTTTTTACGATATTTCTAAAACATTCCATTTAAAAATTCAACTGTTGGCAAGTATTGGCATCTATTACTCATGACTGTATATTGTCTTTTGTTTTCTTAATGTTGTAAGCATATTTAAAAAATATATATTAGGTGACATTTAGCTGATATGGGGTAATATTGGTAACTTTTTATACAAATTTCGGTCATGTTAAAAGTACTGTTTATTACTAAAATCATAAGGAGTCGTCCATAAACCACGTGGACATGCATAGGGGGTGGTCTGGCTAATGACCACGGTCCATACAAATTTAAAAATTTTAGTAAGGAAAAATGACCACGAGAGGTGAAGGGGGTGGTCTGGAACATTTCATCTTACCACAGTCGTTGAAACTGGCGCCGGAATTGAGTTGCAAATTACCTTGATTTCTGGAAAAATACATATTTCAGTAAAATCATCAAGAAAATCTCCTTTCGAAATCAAGTATTCGGAACATGAATCTGTTCGAAATTTGAAGCAAAACGGTACCCAACCTTGTGAACAGGTATAACGTGCTCAATCGAGACAAACTACCCCACTTCATTATTGAAGGATTCAAATGTATTGTTTACGTGAAAAAAATAATGAACATAAAAAAGAATAGCACCGTCGTAAGGAGCTTCTTTTGGAATACGGGGTTATTGGACTTAGAAGTTTTCCAATTTCTTTCTACATTCGAACCAATAAAACGAAGATTTTTTTTTGGTATGCATATAACTAAATTTAACATCTAATGTTGTTCTGAATCAAGTTTAAATTCTTATTTAAGAATCGAAAAAAAAGGTTTGTTTATCAATACAACTATCAATATAATGACTAGTACATTCTATTATGGATAAATTGATTGATAATTTTTTCCAAAGTTGTCATTATTTTGTAGTTTAATTTCATTGTACTTTTTAGAAAATCATTTATTCATACTTTTGATCAATCAACTATACCAGATACTAATCTCTACGAGCGTCCAATGTGATCCTCTTTTAATTTTCATGCATTTTTTTTTCTCATTTGTGGTTGATTTTTTGATAATTCAAAAAACGGATACATGTTTCATGAACATGTTCGATTGTTTCGTAAATTATATATCCAAGTATCCAAATAGCACATTCATTTATCATGCTAATATAGTGTTGTTATTGAGCTGGCATGCCCTCTATTAGTCCTATAAATAATAAATGATTAATTCATCAGCAGGTTAGTAGTTACATCCTACCGATTTATACCAATCAGCTCAAATCACTCATTAAAACTTCGTCTGATGTAGAATAATTATTTAAGTCAAATTAACAACTTCAATAACTACTCTGAACCCCCTTAAAAATACAATGCTTTGTTTTTACTACTTCAGCTAAAATAATTAATAAATATAAAAAAAAAACTGACAAAAGTAAAATTCTTTTGTTAGTTCCAACCGGTTTCGACTTTTATTTATCGTCATTTAAATTGTGAATCTATTAAATCTTTACCTTTAACTCCAACACCAATTCAAAGTTCATTGCTATCAGTGCATTGATGCTTAAAAAACTTGGTTTCTTTTTATATCGCCAGTTATTGTGCCTTCAAGGTCCTTAAACGCAAAAGAGAAAAAACAGCTAACTGGTGAATTTTTGGCCATGTTTCTTTTGATGATCGAACTGGAGAGGCGTCCTCATGTCGTTCGTTGCTCCGCACATTGGTGCACAGCGCCAAAGGGTTAAATTGTTCATTGGCTCAAAATTGCAGGTTTCTTCATTCTCTGACCGCTGTTTTCTTGCTTGCTGGCTGGCAAACCCATGGAATGAAAAGGGATATTATCAGCATCGTGTTTTTATTGTGTTTCTTTCCTACTGTCGGTCGCTTTGGATTCCTTAAATTAATATCTACACATTCACATTGGGTGGACGTGGAAGTCCCAGGTCACTATCCTACATGCGAAGAAATTGTGATAATGAAAACAGAAGAGTATTACATTGGGAATAAAACATGTTTTAAGCTACTCTAATAATAACTTCGATAAACTATCTTGTCGATAAAATTTCGATGACCTTTAAAACCGTGAGGGAATCAAAACCATTTTAGTTGTAGCTATCGTTTTGTCTCAAATTCCGAACATGACTTCAAATAGTGTTTTATCGAAATTTCTGCACAGGATGACCAATTCTTGTACAATTCATGTCATCTATATCAGAATATATTGAAAACTTTTGTTTCAATTTTTAAAATCACCACTGTTCGGCATATGCGTCATAATTGAAATTTGATGCAAAACGATACACAGAAAATTAGAACTTAATTTATCCAGTCTGAGAATTACGGTAATTTGGGAGAGTTTGAACTCGTTTTACAGTTGTTTGTCTGTTTTCTGTGATGTTACTTGTGTCTCAAAGAATAAAGGAAAACAAGTACAACGGTGAACCTCATCCAAATTTATCGAAATTTTCTATCAAACGTAATGTTATTACTAAACATTATCTTAAGAAAAAAAAATCGGTCGGTCTTATTTCGGGATGAAATTGATAATATGTCAGTTCATGATTGTTTCTTTCGAAAAACAACTTGTACATGTAGCCAAGTGCTGAAAGTCTCTCTAATAAAGACAGTAATAATAATAATAACTTGTATTTGTAAACTAAATTTTAAGCATCTATGTTTGAGAATGCTAGCTAAGCTCAAACTATTTTAACATTTATGGAAATTGAAAATTCTTGAAATCGTGTAAAACTAAATTTGAACAAATTTAATGATGAATAAATTCCGAGCATCTTCACTACTTCCAGACTGTAACCATATTATAATTCTTGTTCAAAATCAGAAGCTTCTCAATGTCTGTCATTACCTTTACCGAACATAATTTAGGCATTTCCTATCATTTTCATAGTAATAAAAAAATTTTAACATCAAAAACTTCAGAACACAGCATTTGAAAATATTTAGGACAAACAACATTCATTCTCTGGGCCTCCCTTATCCGAGTGGTTAGAATCCACGACTACAAAGCAAACCTATGCTGAAAATGTCTGGGTTCGACTCCCGGTCGGTCCAGGATCGAAATGGAAATTTTTTGGCTTTCCTGGGCATAGAGAGTATCATTATTCCTGCCACACAATATACGAATGCGAATAAAATCATGAGCAACGGTGACGAATTTCACTCGAAGTTGCAGTACTTAACCTGAGAGAGAGAGGAGACAGCTGGCTTAGATTGCGAGCTCGTAAAAGTCAAGGGAACCTGTCACCAACTGTCACTGGACACCCGCACATTCGACGGGCAGAGCGTGAAAAACCGTCAAAATTCAAATTAACGTAATTAAAATTTTTAGGTGTTTTTCGATGATTTCGCATTTTAATAATTTTTTTTTTTTTTTTTTATATCTTTATTAGAGTGTATTTTAACGCACGAGGGCTAGTTCTACACTACATTTTAATAAGTTGAATACTTAAATATAGTTGTGTGTTGGCAAATTGCTTTTGTTTGTTTTTTTTTTATATGCATATGCTTTTTCATAGTGGACAACAAGAAATGAATATGATTTTGACCAAAAAAAGTTCATCTGACCGTTGTGCACAACTCAAAAATTGAAGAAAGAAGTCAAAGAAGGCAAGAAAACATGCCAACTATCAGTGAGCTGTCGCCTCTCTCTGTACTTAACCTTCCAGTCGTCGCGCGGTTTGCTACCGTCAGAACCACCGCGCTGCTGTTGTGAACGAATAGCGAGGTTTTGTCAGCAGTGTTGTACAACATACAACAGCGCAACGACTGAAGTGTTAACATGCGTTAAATTTATATGTGAAAATAGGATAAATGCGTGGAAAAACATTACATGAGACATGATTACGGATTTGTTCTGCTAGGTGGCACTGAAAATATTTGAATCTCAAATTTTAAAATACATGTTCATTCCATAATATTTCAGATCGTCTACCAGTGCCTGTGTCCTTCGCAGGCATCTTCTTGGTTTGCAGCCAAATAGAAAGAGATCCCCCAATACCGGGCAGAGAAAAAATGAGCAATCATGGTCAAGAAATCAAGATGATGTATTAGAAGAAAAGAGAGCAATTTGCGTGGAAATATATTCATTTAAATATCCTAGAAATATGCATGCCTTTAAAAAAAAGTAGAGATGTTTGAAAATCGTTAAAAAGTTGCCGTATCGCCTCATTTATTATTAGTAGGTATGGCAAAATAGTTTGGATCACGCAAACATGATCGAATATAATCATAATTTCAAAGTATGAATGTATTCTGTATCATAATTATACTAAATAAGCATAGCATAAGCACTGATGACCGTACGATTCGTACTTGCTACTCCATGATTGAAAGGAATAATCAAAACTGCACAGGGAACCAACAGAAGTAGCTTGGGAGAAGCATACCATCTTCCATGTACAATTTTGAGGACTCCAAACTTAGTAATGTTAATAACGGTGCCGTCCACGACCTGACGGTCATCGGGTAAGGGGAGGAATGTGAGTGTGACGTCCATTGCTACTAGAGCCCAAGATGTCCGCTGTATCTCCATGGTTTTAACAAGAAGGAGTTTTGTCAGTGGGTGGGATCAAAAGCGACATGCTCAGGATTCACCTTGGTAAGTGATGCGATTACCCGTAACGCGGGTAGATCACCTTTTCGTGGTTCGTTACGGGGTAAGATCTACCAATTTGAACCCTAGTCTCATCTTGTTTGTCGGGCTAGGGTAATATGTTCTGGTAATTCAAGGATTTGCGGTACAAAGTCCTTGTTACTGACAACAGTTTCTGAAAATGAATCTATTTTACCTAGCAGATGGTTAAAGACTCGGAGTTGGTCAGTCCCGAGACTACACTTGAAGCCAGGATAACAATCATGAGTATTAACTCAACAAGGACTGTAAGTACTGGTAATTCAAGGACTAACGTGAATTCTGATTACTAAACAAATTTTCTAGCTTGATTCGGTTTTGCTGCTAGTATAAAGCCCCTTTTTTCTAGTATTTTTCTGGGACTAAACTAAAAGCGAAACAAGGATGGGACTAGAGTTCCGTTGCATGGTCAAATATCAGTAGTACCGATTTGGTTTCTCAGAAATTTAATCGATTATGTTTGCTAAGGGGCGCGCCTTCGCTGAGATGTAAATTTCTATGAAGGGTGTAAATAGCGGCACCTTTTCATCATAGTCGATTTGTATCAATATCTGAGGAATCAAAACAAGAACTGTACAGAAATCGATGCTTCATTACCTATCAATGGAAATGGAGTAATGCGACATGCACTATACACTAAGGATACGGGTAATGCCACAATAGATCTAAATACTGGTCGCAGTGGCGCATCCGAACAGGAAAAAAAAAGTGATGCGATTCATGTAGCCTCAGTTTAAATAAGTTATCTATCCTTGCGACGGAAATTTTAATGTCGAACTATTCAAAGGTTATTTTTAGTAATTGCGATAAATAAATAAAAGAATATGTATGAGTAGCTCATTTTTTTTAAAACAGGAATAAAGGCTTATACCGATACTTATAGTGACGACGAACCATCTTTAATTTTCTTAATAACTAAATAAATAAAACATTACCATGATATAAATTTGTATTTGCACAAGCATGAAACGAACTCACCAGTCACAATTTCGGTATTAACACGCAAAAGCTGGGAACCAGAAAAAAAAAACACATTTCACTCCGGTGACGCGAAAAACGAATCCATCCGCTTGTTTGGGATTTACGAATTCCACTCGAACGTATATTGTACCATAATTAAACTAATTGTGGACAAACTACATTTTGTACCGTGATCGACCCCGATGAAACACGGATCGTCCCTACATCAGGGGAATAAAACGCGCACGAATAACTAATTAAAATATTATATTTCGCGACACGAATAAACAGTACAAACAAACATGTTTAGGAACGTAAACAAACTGTTTTAATATACAAATACATTACATCGACAATTACATTAAAAAGCATTCATTGAAGCGCATTTCCAGCATCACACAGTAACAGCTATGCTGCCGAGTGTGAGCCCAGCGGCGTGCGGAGTACTGGACAGTACACCGCGATAGGATTGTCCTCAACACTACAATTCAGCATTGTTTTTTTCAAAAGGGCTTATCTGCAATAATCGATTTCTCTTCATCGTTGCTCTCTTTGCGTTGTTGCAGAAAACTTGTTCTCTTTTCGTAACATATTTCCGTGCTGTAGGATGAAGAATCACTATATCTAGCTTCATTAACAAGAATTAATACAGATTTATCTAATGTAGTAAAGTTATTAGCGAAAGAGAGGACCGATGAAGAGAAATCGCCATGTAAGTTAGGCCCTATTGAAGTGACAGCACAGAATTGTGGTCAATTACCTCCTGTCCCCCAATTTCGGACAGCTCGATTTGTTATATGATTTTTGAAATTTTTGCACAAGTACATTCATTTTTCATGGATTCCGTCGATAATGATATCAAAAAAATAAAAAGAATGAACATTCAAAATAACATCATAAAATGTGGTATATGATGAAAAATATGAAAGAGGGTTTTCGATGGACAATCTACAAACCAAGTAAAACTCATATTCAGCCATTCCATGAAAAACCGATCTAGTGGGTCACCGAATTCCGTGAAAATTTGCTATTTTGTTCCTTATCCGAAATAGGGATACACGTGTTTTTGGATTTTTGATTAGGGTGACCATTTCTGAAATAGAGTGACCAGAAAAATCGCGAACTTGCAAAATTTTTTTTTTAGAAAAATATAACTTTTGAACCGTTTGACCGATTTTCTACTAAAGATTTTTACTTTTCAAGAAAAATATGAAATTTCACAAAAATTGTTTTTTTTTTACATGAAAAAATAAATCCAAAATTTCCGTTTTTTGTGTTTTGAAGGCCTTAGGACCAAAGGAGCTATTGCTGTTCTCATTTTTTCTTGAATGTTCAAAAATTTTACGTTTACTGTCAAATTTTCAGCGATGTAAGGACTGTTTATTAAAGAAAGTGGACACCTGATTGTTAACATTTTGGTGTGAAAATTCCAAGGAAAAAAATCAAATATTGTTTCAGTGTGTACTCAAGTATTTATTTTGGCAGCAGAAGAAAGTTGACATCAAAACAGTTGTAAATTCCAAGCGATAGGTCGGTTTAACATGGCGACACGCAGATTTATTCTGCACAAATGGTGTTCAGAAAAGCTGTCGTTCCGAGATTTGGCTTAAAACGCGAAGTGTCCAAATTCCAATTCTCGCGCTTAGTATCATACAGGCGTATCTGCAGTGATCGATTTCTCTTCATCGACTTTCTCTTTGGATTAGTACGGGATGTTCGATCGATATTCAGAATATTTTACGATGCAGTATGACGAAGGACGATGAGTACTGTCTATTGAACCAAAAATATTAGACGAGAACATTCTCACGGCCAAGTAATAAGCTTAAGAGAGAATCGATGAAGAGAAATCGATCACTGCAGTTACGCCCTTATGATACTGAACGCGAGAATTTTTCAACACTGTATCGAAAACAGATGCTTATGACGACGTGCAATACATCCGAACAGAAAAATTTGGGAAAATAGTTTTTTATGGCAAGCAATTTGCTCCTGCGGTATGAAAAATACTACATTTTTCTCAACGGGCTCAATCAACGGCGAAAATTACAGAACTGAATGCATTTTAAAACGTCTTCTGCCCATCTACCGAAAGTATAACAAGCCTCCATTGTTTTGGCCAGGCCTGGCATCGACTAACTATGCTTCAGCTACTTTGGAGATGATCAAGAAGGAAAAAGACGAATTTGTAAAAACATGGCAGATTCTTCCGATTTGCCCATAACTACGCCCCAAAAATAAAAAGATCAGTCATTTTTTATCGGCACACACTGTAGGTCTCAGCGCATTAGATTTTTTTTTATTTAAAAAAAATCATAACTTTTGAACAGCTCAACCAATTTCCAATCTTATTTGCCCTTCTTGCCTATCCTGGCATATTTTCACGCCTCAATAACACGAATTTGTGGGATTGTTGTCCGGCATTCTCACAATGTGCCTCGCCCATCGTGCCTTTCCAGCTTTGGCGACGTTCTAGATACTGAGGTCATATTCCATATTCCGTTTTCATATACTCATTACACGAATATCTCTGCTGCGGTTGTTATCCAACGTTACTACCTCGAACTCAGACACTTTGTCTTCGATTGAGTACCTTCAATCTAACTTCTTCTGCTTCACGTATCAGCCTGTTAGACTGTTGTCTAACCACCTGGGGGGAGGTAGGTGTGAAATCGACCGGATTTGTTTTACGTAATTAATGAACTGTCCCATTATTGAATTCGTAATAGTATAGTGTAATTTTTCTGTTATTGTAAAAATCAATCTAAACTCAAATATTAGTAAAAATTGCATTTTAACTTTGATGTGATCATTGACTATAACCAGTGTGTTTTTGTTATTCTTTATTTTGCAGGTGAATGATCTTGGACATTGACGCTCTCACAACATGGATGCCAATAATTTTGTGATGTCTTCCTACCAATTCGTGAACTCGCTTGCATCATGCTATCCCAACAGTGCTCCGAACCCTAACAATACCCCAGCAAGCAGCAGTAGTGGCCAAAGTGATGGATATTTTCCACCTTCGGCTTATACCCCTAACTTGTACCCAGGCACACCGCATCAAGCGCATTACTCTAATCCTCAGTCGTACAACCCGCTTGCATCAGGGCCTGGCAACGTCAATGCTGCTAGTACCGGCAGCGGACATCAATCCAATGAAATGGTTGACTATACACAACTTCAGCCGCAAAAGTTTCTATTGAACCAACAACAACAACAGTCCAGTCTAAATCCTCAAAGTTGTAAATACGCCGGTGATGGCACAAGTGCAGGTACAAACGTAGGTAATAGTAGCAATAATAATAGTACTACAAGTCCACAAGATCTGAGCACAGCTAGTTCTAATAGCAGTGCAGGAGCAGGAGGAGGAAACGGAAGTCGGCCGGACATTTCACCGAAGTTGTCACCTAGCTCAGTAGTTGAAAATGTGTCACGAACAATGAAATCTACCAGCGCTGCAGCAACAGTCAGTGGTAGCAACACAAACAACAACAGCAGTAACATTAGTAATCGTAATCCAGTGAACCAAGTGAATTTACCATTGGGAAGCCCTGAAGGTGATGAATCCGACGCAAGTGACGATGATAGTGGTACCGAAGGAGGAAGTTCACAAGGTGGCGGAAGTGGTGGCAAAAAGAGTGGAGGACCACCTCAAATCTATCCCTGGATGAAACGAGTGCATATCGGGCAGAGTAAGTAACATCATAATTGCTCGTACAGTCAAATCTCATCACACTGAGCTAAACGCATTTAAGCATCTTTTCCGGTCCTTTGTATCCACTTTCGCTGTTGGAGTTCGTTTGCTCTCACATGGTTATTATTTTTAGCGCGCACAAAATCTTCACTATGATTCCAAACATTCACAAGATGATGCCCGTGAACGGATTTCAAAAGTCTTCCAACAAACCTCATCAGCCGTCTGCGGAAAATCTGTTTAGGTGAAGAGATAAACGTTCTTAATTCTTCAAACAAGATATATTTCAATCAAGCGCGTGCATAACAAACAATAAATTAATCATCTAATCACTTCACACCTTCTGTCAGTAGCACATGCCTTTCGTTTTGCGCTCGGTGATCCAATATCCACATGGCACGGAAACTAGAGCATGTTTCATGCTGCATAAGGTGCTACGAAGAGGAATTACCGCATTATGTCCAACGCTTTGAAAGGTTCGGCTTAGGAAGTGAAAATTGATGAAAAAACAAACAGAAATATGAATTCGATGTAAACAACTGGTCGGAATCAGTTTAAGCAGAGCTAATACTTTTGTTCTACTGTTGAGAATTTAGATACTTTGCTGTCTGAAAAAAAGCAACAGATGATTTGTAGCTTGCTTCATTTTGAAAAGCAAAAATTCTACAATCACTTTGTTGAATCAAAATATTTTACTCTTCATGCTATCGACTTTGATTCTCCTAGCATGCGAATCATCCTTTAGCGTTGCTAACTATTTCGTTACGCTTGATAATTCTAGCTCACCGTGCCATTCAACTACAATGTAGTAAGAGGTTTTCTGCCCTCGATCCACCTGCTCAACTCACTCAAACCTCCCTATGACGATATGACGACATCTAAACGATTTCATCGGTAGGAGTGCGTATATTTATTGACACCTTTTGAATGTGTACAAAGGGCGATGTGAAGCTGCACCCACTTGTATGATTTTTATTCGTTCGAAAAATGAACAAGCAAGAAACATTATGATTTTATTTACATGTCATCGAAATTGTCCTCTTTCGGCCTCATAAGTAAATCGATGCGAATTTGAATCACAATTGTTGTGCAAAACAGATTCCGTTTTCTTCAGCGGTGCTGCAGATCCCGTATGGTAGCAGGTTACGATGTATGCAGCTTCTGCACTTGTGCAAGCGATGAGACGAGAAATACGTCATGTTATCATTATTAATATTAATGACGTCGCATGAATATGTTTCGAACTTTTATCATCAGCATCAGGCGATGAATTTATGCATTGCATATGATCAAGCCATACTATGGAATTCCCGAATAAGCTATGGATCTGATTCTACCGGGTTCAATGATCATTCGTTTTGGTGGATAGTTGACGCAGCCAAAAATGTTCTTTGTAAATATAAATTTCTTACTTTTGATTTCCGTAAGCTGTGAAGTAAAGAGAAGTAACGAACATAAAATCATTGTTGTAATTTTCCACGTGTAAGCAATAACATACATACAGCCTGCAATTTGCATCGTCTTTTAATTACATGCGAGTCATGCTTATATACATACATACGATTAAAAACAGCTCAGCAAAAAGATCGCAACCGATGTTGTTATCACTGGCCAGACTGACGTGGAAAATTTAATGGCGATGCGTATGTTTGGTGCATTTCTGTCTTCCACTATATTCTTTCGCGATGCATCCAATTTTGCTTCATTACAGAGGCTGGGAAATGTAGCTACGCTGCACAATTTACCAAATTATCGAAAAAAAAAAAACGCTTAAAATGAACGGAACGAACAAAATGATAGCTGCCATTGGGTACTACTCGCAAGACACATGAAAGGATATAATTTGAGGACGGCATATTTTCATCCTTGTTTGTATAATTTTATGTACTGACAGGTAAACTGCTAATCACAGAAAATTTCGTGAACGGAACGCTCCTGAAAATATTTTAATATAGGTGCATGAGGTGTTCCACTTTTTGAGATAATTGTCAATCACTGAACCTATTCTCGACAGAAAACTCAAACAAGATGTACTTCTTGGCTGTAGTGTAGCTTTTTTTATTTTTCATGAAGAGTTTAGCGACTGCCAGAGAAAGCAATAAATAAACCCCTTGCCACAATATTAGCCCTACGACATTATTCAATCTTATTCCATTATTGCTGATCCTTAACCTGCTAGAAGTGTTGCCCTTGAGGTATTTTTACCACAAGTCCCAAAGTCCCATTGGATTCTTTCCCCTTCATTCCATTTCGAAGCTTCACTCACGAAACGTGCCGAATCCAAGCAAATGCCGGCCGTACTGAACGTGTGGCATGAGAAAAAATAGGGAATTGCAAGTATAGTGCGTATTGAAGCGAGTTTTTTTTATTATTGATATTTTACAATGTTTTATATGAAGCAAATTGATTCAACTTGGTGTCCAACTTTGAGGAACATAATTGGGTAAGAATGATTTTGATCTCATTAACGTTTTTGGTTAAATTGTAAACTGTGCATAAAACAATTAATATTAGATTGTTTTATAACACCCGTGAAAAATGAAAAACCATTTTAATTGCGGACATTATAAAAAAAATAGTTTGGATTAAATGATAATTACGGAGATAAACATTGTACGAAAAGAAAAGCCATTCAATTATTTGGACCATCAGAAGCTATCATTAAAATTTGCGGCTAACTTCCCGTGGGGCCCAGATAGACGTAGCGGTGAACGTATTGATCAAGAACAAGCTGAGGCTCGTGAAATCGAATTCCATCGGTCGAGGATCGTTTCGGGTTGAAATTTTCTCGATAACATAGGCAGAGCTGGGAATGATAATACAAGTAGACTTGAAATTTGCGAAATGCATATAACTTTCTTGACTACAGTAGTTTAAAAGCGTGAATCTCATCAAGTAGCCTTAGTTGGATGCATGAATTTTCTAAACCATGTCGGGTCATTGCAGTGTAATTTTGGGTTGCCGTTAACAACGGTTGTTTTGCTACTTTCAAGACATTTTCCTACAGCAGTGGTAGGCGTGAGTTTCACTGGCTTCGCTGACTGTGACTTGCTTTACTTGGCTATGCAAAAACGGTCATTGGCAAAGAAAGTTGTCAGTTGAAAGCTGTGGAAGTGCTCATAAGAACACTAAGCTGAAAAGTAGACTCTGTCCCAGTTGGAACGTTATGCCAGAATGAAGCAGAAAAACTGCACAGGAAAGCAAAACTATCACTTATGTAATACATAGTAGAATTTGAGAAAATATCTTTCAAATTTTAATGGTTTTCTTCTTTTACAAATACTTATAATATTCTAGTAGGTATATTCTGCATGCCATTGTTACTCATTGCTGATCAGCAACAAATATAATCTGGAATGTGATTCACATTTGTAGTTGCTGTGAGAGTTTAAAGACCATACAGAAATTGGTGCGCCCTTTTCCATTTTATTGTTATAATATTTCATATATTTCCTCAATCTTTTCAAAGTACATCTGTTTGTGTATGCGTTATAAATTTTGGATTGTAACATTTGTTTTGTGATGAAAAGTAGTGTGCACCGTAAAACGGGGTAACTTTGATATTGCGGGAAACTTTGATAGTGCGAGACATACTAAACGAATTAACAAAGTTTCTGTTAATGAGTTAAGCAAAACTAATGCAAACATAAATAGTATTAGTATGACACTTCATGTCAAAGCTATTTTCGTTGGAATCAAGTACATTTGAGAATTTATATGCAAATATAAAAAATTAATAAAATTTTAGCATTTTTGAAACGCTTACAAACTATCTGTTCTACGACCACTATTTTATGAAGTCATGATAAGTTCGTCACTTATCCTTGACAGCCTAGTTACAGTAGAACATGAATTCGGTCTCAAATCTCTTAGCGAAAACCATTTTTGTAATCTAAGTCAGAAATTTCCATATAGCGCTAAACGCCTAGAGGTATGCAACGTCCAATAATTGTTCCGTAATTCATTCAATTTTGTTCGATTTATACTCCACTATCAAAGTTACCCCAAAACAGAAAACCGTTTTTCGATTATATGAAAAATTATATAGCCATTCAGAATAAATCTTTTGGCAATTTATGGGGGGCAACGTGGTGTAGTTGGCTACACGTTCGCCTCATAAACGGATGGTCATGGGTTTGATTCCCAGCTCCCCCCAACAAAAAATCCTTCGTCAGTCCGTAAGAAAACGATACGAGCGGACTGACAACCTGACCCTCTTCTGAGCGAACATCTTCTAGTGAACCCGGATAATACGGCAATCGACCAACGGCAAGAAACAATGGACTTTTCTCTGGACTGATACTCAACATCACGTGCTCTTTCATCTACTGGCCATGGTAGAGTGTAAAAGGGGCGCAACTTTGTATCAGATCCACAAATAGATTCGATTGATAAAGAAGAATAGGCACCGGACTCTTTAATAAAAGGAACAGCTGTCGATTTGAATTCGCTCTGGTGATGCCCAAGTTGGCGAATAAGAGCTCCAGATATGTTACACGCAAACAAATCTACCGAATCCATGGTAGAATTAAGAACTGCACCAACGATTTTCAACCGACCACAAAAATCTGTTAAGTTTACTATAATCTGATAAAAATCACTGAGCAGTGCAGTAAATGTGTCTATGTCCATAGTAGCTTCGACTACAAAGCCGTACAACACAGTGTGGTCAAAAGTATAATGCAATACTTGTCAAATGTAGAATGTTTCTAGTCATAAATACTACACCACTGGTTAAATAAACAGAATATAGTTTCTTGTGTAGTGCTGCTGACTATGTTTTAGTAGAGTTAACAGATTAATGTAGTCGGTTGAAAATCGTTGGTGCAGTTCTTAATTTTACCATGGATTCAGTATTTTCTACAATAAAACTCATTTCAGTGTAAGCAAAAAAATACAATCACGACCCGGAACGCCTTTTAGTGAGCTGGACATAACAGAATCTCAGAAAACCTGTGTCAAATTTGAAAGATTACACGGACATTGTATGTCAAAAACTATGCAAATTAAGTCTGTTTCAAAATGACACAACTATGAAATCACGGAAAGAAGCAATAAAATGGAATGCTAGAGAAATTGAAGGAAACTATTTACATTTTGTATTACCGTCAAACGGGGTAACTTGCAACACATCGCCATGCGACCGAATAAACATTTTGTGTTCTTCTTCTTCTTCTTCTTCTTCTTCTTCTTATTCGTCATCTTCTTCTTCTTCTTGACGTCCTCACTGGGACAGAGCCTGCTACTTAGCTTAGTGTTCTTATAAGCACTTCCATACTTATTAACTGAGAGCTTTCTTTGCCAAAGTTGCCATTTTCGCATTCGTATATCGTGTGGCAGGTACGATGATACTCTATGCCCAGGGAAGTGAAGAAGATTTCCATTACGCAAAGATCCTGGACCGGCCGGGAATCGAACCCAGACACCTTCAGCATGGCTTTGCTTTGTAGCCGCGGACTCTAACCACTCGGCTAAGGAAGACCTTAAGGCGACTAAGGAAGGTTTTGTGTAGTATTGAGTTAACTTATTTTAACTTATTCCGGTTATTGACCATACGTAGAAAACAAGGTTTTGGAGAGAATTATTTTTTTAAATTTTGGTTGGTTTGCTGTAGGTGGGAATCGTATCACACGTTTTATCGTATAAAAACAAGATTGAAAATCGTTATTAGTACCACTTAAACGGTAGGAATATGTTATTAGAGGTAGTTACCATCAGTTACATACTGTAACAGTATTTAATAATGTTAAAAAGGACTAGATAAATGTTTTCATAATTTCACAAATGAAAGAAAATTCGACTGCCCTTGTGGGGTAACCTGCGATACGAATTTAATTCACAACGCTCGATTTTTTTGCCGCTAGTCATCAAAACACAGGAAAGAAATTGAACTTTTATCTGTTTAACTATGTTGTTGTACCTCAACCAATTAATTACACGTTTGGTACAAAATATTAGAAAATTAAAAAAGACGGCATTTCAATGAAACTTTTTTTGTGTAAACTGTGATTAATATAAAAAAGAACTGTATCAGAAATAACTTACAGATCTGCCGTTGTGAACTTTTTGCAAGAAATATGATGGTAGCTGTGTCAAAAGACCAATAAAGGCCAATTCAGGTCATATACCTTTATTGAGATTATTCAATGAATAATATTTTAATTCATTTGATTCACCCGTACTTAAATTCTCAAAGCAACGCGTTGCAACGTATAGAAGACGCTATGTAAGTTTCGAAGTGACAAGCTCGTGTTTTTTCGCGAAAAACAATTTTTCAATATCCCTATTCCAATGGGCATAACGACAGTCTCATGCTTTTTTTATTTCAAATTGTTCACTGATATCTGATAAAGGGAAAACAACACCTAGTTAAATGAGCAGATTTTAGCGCTAAGGAAAAGCACAGGTCACGAAGTAAATCACGAACAGTAAAACAAAACAACACTTCTCCCACCCCATTTGCCATGAATAAGCAATTGTTCTTCATTGGCTTCTTTTCCCCAAAATGCAAAGATTTCTGACCACTGCTAAAATCAAGAAATTATCATGCAACAAGAAACACGCAGAAAACGTTTAGGTTAACGTAGGTTTTACAGCGCAGAGTTGCCGCAGCATGCGATGGTGCGGTGGCGATGAAACGGGAATATTACGAACCAAAAGAAAATGGCAAATTTAAAATTAATTTAAAATTGCACGCCATTGCCTTTGGTAGTCCTCAATCGGACTGACTGGCTGCTATTAGACAGAAGAACCACATGACTTGGATGGAATTAAAAGCAAAAGCGAGAGAAAAAAAAACTTCATCAGCACCAAACAGGTTATGATCATGTCTACAAGGTGCCGGTTTTTTTATAAGATACAAAGATCAGAAGCCTTTTGCATACACGGAAACTAATCAGTTATTTTCGTGTATTTAACGAAATATTCATATCTTTAATGACATATCTAAATATGAAATTTTTCTTAAAATATGACTTCTGATGAGTTCAATCAATAGAATATATATTATCAAACTTCATGTTTGAATCTCATTTATCGATGTAAATCTTGACAGTTAATTCAACTAATCAATAGTAAAATTAAAACTATACTGAAACCATAAACGTTGGTGTATGTAAATGCATTGAAAGCAAAAAGAACTACTTTTGAGGTTTGCGCAACCAACTGGAGGTGAGGTATAAACAATCTTTTCATTCTACTATAGCAATAAATCTTAACCGACTGAAGAAGGCTTGCCAGTTGCGACGTGAAGAAGCAGGCTGGAGAAATGCAATGCAGTGGAAGAAGGAGTGCTGAAATCGAAAAGAAAACTTGAATGAAGAACGGAGAAGAGGCTTATAAAATATGTTTTGTAAACGTTTTTACACGTCATAAAATATTGTGTTAACTTTATACTCGCAGCATTTTAAATCAGCACGCCATATTGAAGCTCATGATTGTCTGCTCATGAACATGTATTCCTTTTCACTTCACATCCCACTGGCGTAACTGAAGGAGGGTGCTCTGTTTACTTGCCTGTTTGATTGAGAAACCCTTTTATCAAATGTTGATTGAACGTATGTGCCTACCACAATATTTTTGTTTTACTTTTTTTATTAAAGGATTTTCTACCGTTGGCAGGTTCATTCCCAGACTACCACAATAATTTTTAAGGGGCCTCTAATTTGGGCTTACTACTGAAACATCGTGTAGTATTGAAATGTGAATTTTTGGCATAACTCGTGCCCGTGAGCTTCCACAAAAAAATGTTATCATAGGTTTTGAAAATTTCCCAAAGAAAGAGATGAATTTATTGACATAAATTACCATTTCAATTATATGTAATACCAAGAACAAATGGTGAATGTTTCCATGCAGCAACCAACAATACTCCCCTGGTATGCCTATGCACACAATTCAACTTTTTGCATGCTTCAAGTGCATTTAAGAATTGGGTGTAGATGTTCGCATGCTTCCTGCTGTGTGTTTTTCATGTGCTTCAATAACACTGCAAGTTGACACACAGGTAAAATTGGGATCGGGGAGCATCCATCTGTAATGTCATGAAAGATATGAAACTGTTTTTTTTTTTCTATTCCAAGATCAGGGGTCTATTATGGGGGTATCCTATGTAACAACCTGCGTTATCCTATCTTCTGTATAGACATGACGTATTTAATGGATGACCTGGAACACCATTAAAGTATTGGTGGAACTGGCAAGGAACTATTTCCAAAATATGAAGGCTTTGATCATCCCCTAGTTTGGCTTGCACCACCGCAGGTTGGCACAGTTAAAACGATAAAATAACCTACCTCAACAAACCCATTAGTAAATAATAATAAATATGTTGAAATGAAGGGGTATAGCGTGTTGGTTCAGGCAGAAGCCTTGTTAAATTTAGTTAGACTATAAACCGCTATAGGAGGCTTTCTCTAAGTTATTTCCGTATTCGCATAACTATGTCATGCGTATAGGAAATTCCATAGAACATTGGACAATTATGCGAATAGAGACAGTAAGAGCAACATGCAGGTATAGCAAAGTCATGCTAAAGCTGTCTGGTTTGATTACAGATGATCAAAGCTTATTTCATAATTATAATCTCTATGAATTCCCGTGGTATGAAATGAAATTGTACCTGTCACACGATATTCAAATGCAAAAAAATACTTCGACAAAAAAGTATACTCTGTCTCAGTAAAGGCGTAATGCCAAAAAAAGAAGGAGATAAACTGCTGGTGTGTAATAAATTTTAGTATTACATAATGTATGCACTATATATAAAAATAAATCTTCGTCTACGTTTATTACAAATTCCAATTTCACCCTTTTCAACCCATTCAGTATGCTGTTGAAAGAAAATTAATTGGTGCAAATATAACCACAATTTACAGAGAAGATGGTTTAAAAGTATTTGTTTAATTGTGATTTCACTAAGATACAATTATGAAAATGTGTTCGATTGAGGTCGCATGGAATGTGAGACATTACTTAAGGCATATTTATGATACCTGTAAGTAAATAAAAATTATAATTTAGTACTATACCATTTAATTCCAACTCTAGTCTAGACAAATTCCTCGTCAAATCGGTCAGTCACAGAACTCGACCATCTTCGATTTGCAGTAAATTTTGCACATGTTTTCACTCGAGAATAACTTTTGAAAATGGACTATTAATTTTTGCATGCAACTTATTTGAAAAATTCTAGTTCCGACATTCTTCTATGAAGAAGTTGTAGAGAACCGCCTACAAAAAAAAAAAAATACACACTAAAAAAACCATAAATTTCATGAAAAATTCAAAAATAAAACTTAAATTTTAAATTACACAAAAACCCAATTTTGAATATTTTTAAATTTTCACCATAGAATCTTTATAGTAAACAGATGTTTGGGACAAAGTTTCATGATGGAGAAATCTATGTAAATAAAAATAGAGTGGTGTTTGTACGTCACGAAATGGCTCGAGAACGGGTCAACGGATCGACGCAAGGTTTTTATTGTTGCAATCCCCAAAGGAAGATGTTTAGAAAAGTCTCTGGAATAATCGGGAAAACGGGAGAAGACTAAAGTTTTATTTTGTAAGGGGGATTTCTTGACGTTTTCCGACAGCCTACTTGATGGCATGACTAAGTTTGCCGGGACCACTAGTTTTTAATAAAAATGTTTTTCTAAGAACAACTGTTCGGCGTTAAGTCAGAGTGGACCAAGTGACATTTTTCATATTTTGAGAAAAATGGGTTTAAAGTCTAAGGCTCCCTAATTGTTTAACTCGTAAAAATGTTGGTTAAATATTTCTACACATCTTTGTGTTACTTTCAAACAATATAATGTGGAGTGATAATCATTTAAAATCATAATCTAAACCTATGATAGAACGGTTTTCGATGTCGAAAAATCTGACAAATCTCTTGAAATATTTTTCATATCCTCGCAGTCCTCAGCGCGCTGATCATTTTCGCTGTTATGGTTATAAGCACTTGGTCCACTCTGAAAAGTCCATATTTCTTTCCACTGACTTATTTTCCTTGATGGAGAATCGCGAATAACAAATAAAAATGAACTATTTTTATATTTATATAATATTTTTTGCATTAACTTCGATATAATTCTAAAATGGCTACTTCTAGAGAAATTATCCATGACATCTTTATGGTTCAGAATAATTTCCAGAATCTTATTGTATCATTAGAACGTATTAATTTTGACAAAAAATAAGAAATTTGAAAATCGGACAAAAGTTGTTCTTAGAAAAAAAAAATTATTAAAAAATTCTCCATCATGAAACTTTGTTCCAAACATCTGTTTACTATCAAGATTCTATGGTAACAATAAAAAAAAAAATAAAATGGGGTTTTTGTGTAATTTAAAATTTAAGTTTTATTTTTGAATTTTTCATGAAAATAAATAAAATATTTTTTCAGTGAATATATTTTCTTATAGTCCAAACGGTTCACTACAACTTCTTCATAGTACATTTTTCTCTAAAATCAATGGTATCGGAGTTAGAATTTTTTAAAATAAGTTGCATGCAAAAATTTATAGACATGTTTGAAGAAGCAATAAATGTACTTAACTAAGCGTAATTGAATTCGGAAAAATTAAAATTCATTTCATAATATATTCATCGACAAAATTGTATCCATCGAGCATGCTGCTCCATATTTAGAGTAAGAAAATCAGAGCAGTCGCAAAATGCGCCATGATTGTTTGGGTTTAGTGTTGAACTTGTCGATGAGTTTTGTTTTGACATCGGCTTTGGGAAGATATTTTTGCGCTCTGTAAGATCTTCTGCGATCAAATGTTACGCGGACGACGATCACGATGACAAGTGACAAAACGGTGACAGTCGACATGCTAACAAACGGGGAGTATCTAAACGACGATTAGTGCCCGCAGCTGTGCCACGACTGCGACTGTGAATTTACATCTCTGGAAGAGAACATGTTTCCCAACCGTCCAACGCTCTTCTGTTGGCATAGTACCCACATTATGTCGGCTAGCTGTGAGAATATCTTGAACTTGATCGCCTTGTAGCTTAGTATTTTCTCTGACGATCGTGTTATTGTCAATTCTAATTTTCGTGCTTCACAGACGCTGCGAAAATTACACAATTTTCGTACACGTTGGTATATGGATGCAGAGATTTGGCAAACTTTCTTTGATAGTGGAATATCTTAATATCAGCTTTGATCATAATTTAAGTAAATTAGACGTATAATGAGCTGTGCACAGCTTATAGGAGTGAAAAGTAATACGAGTACTCGCTTAGATAGATGGAGTTTTAAGCATATAGATAAGAAAAGGTCTTTAACGATTATTAATGTTTGGCATTAAATGAACAGAATTTTGTATCACCCAACCAATCGAAACAATAGATGTATTTGTTCTTTTTTCACAAAAAAAGTTTCAAAAAATTCAATATAATTTTGTTTTGCTATTTGAGTAGCAAATTTCAGTCAATTTTCAATTTGACAAGTTAAATTTTTCAATTGACATGGGCCATAATTAAGGCCCTAGTAAAATTGGAGCAAATGTAATACTGAAACAAGCAGTTTGAAGCTTGGTACATTGTTTTTGCAATTTCTCATCGTAATAGGCTGTTTTTCATCACGCCAATCTGTCATGAAACGGCCTACTTTCCTGCACTGAAGTATGCAGTGCAGGAATAGTCATAACGCAACTGAAACCAGTGCTGTAATGATTAATTACGCAACGTTTTCTCATTACGCAACTGGTTTGAGTTGTGTAATGAATCATTACGCAACAATTTTTCAGAAATTGTAAAATTATGGGGAATGCATTCCGATATAATTTCTGATACCCTCAAGTGGTCTTTTACGAAATTGCAAAAAAATGTTGTACGTAACTCGTTGCAGAACTCGATTTTTACAGCACTCGTCGTAATTATCCTATCCCAATTTACGACTCGTGCTGTAAAGTCACCCTTATGGACCAATGTCACCCCGCACGACGGTAGCCTTTTCATTTGCGGAATAGTTGTTAGTTGAGTAATGACTTGTTACGTAATGCAAAGTGCAATGCAACGCATTGAAAAACTCGATTTTTACAGCACTCGTCGTAATCAATTAAGAAAATGTATGACTCATGCGGTAAAAATCATCACTACTATATTGTGGGGGTGGATTCCGAATAATGTTTTAAAAAAATCAGTTTTTCTGAAAGCCTTCTGTTGCATCATAAATATTAAAACATCATTAACCCTCTAATACCCAAATTTTTATTTTAGATCTAAATATCATTTTCAGTCATATAAAATCGTTCTAAACACGTTTTGGGCAATAATTTATTTTTATTCGCAAATCTACGAATTTTGGTTTTTGATTTGTATAATCTTTATCTTTGAACATCCTTATCCTTTTTCATTTTTTCTTGAAGCCCCTTCTAGTTACTGATTTTTAGCAATAATAAAAATTCAAGTTTTTATAAAATTTTTATGTTTTTTTCTGAAATTTTTTTTTTATTTTCCGTGTAGTTAACGGAAAAACAGGTTTAAAATTATTTTAATACCAACAAGCTCTTCTTTTGTGATAGGTTGATCGTAAAAAAATATAAAAGGTACGATTTTTTATATTACTCGTTAAATGAACCCCGGGTAGGTTATATAAAAATACTATTTTTCAAATAATTTTTGAAAATACAAAAAAAGTTTCAAAAGTCATGAAAAACTTTTCTTACATGCGTGTTCAGAGTCAAGGTTTAAGCCAAAAATAAAATCATTTTGATTTCTGAGCTACGAAAAATACACAAAATTTCAAAGTGTACCCCGTCTAAAGGCGGGGTTGGGTATTACAGGGTTAAGTGATGATTCCCTATTACATATTCCATTTCAATATATGAACAAATATATAAAAAAAAACTTTACTCTTTCAAGTATTCACGCTTCTACAACATTCCTCACAATAAGAGAGGAACCTGTTATTGAAGCCGGCCTTCCTATATTTACCGTCCAGGTATACCTTATACTTTAAAAGTTAAGTGTTTTAAAGAGAGTTTGAGCAACCCATATACACTAGGTCATCAAACACTTTTGGCCACTCAGAAAATCAATAAAACTTTTAAACTAAGATCACTATACAAAGGCAAACCGGACCACAGCTCCATGCATAGTTAATGGAACCAAAACAAACGAAAACGGAGACGGGATAAAATAAAGTGGCATAAAAACGTACTATATCAGACATTCATCAATCAACTGAGACAATGGTTATTATGACAGCTTCACATGTACAATCGAATAAGCTTTTACGCATCCCCAGCAGAGTTGGATCAAGTTAACTTGTTCTGTCTACAGATTTACGTCAGTTTCCTTAGTACGGATCTCACTTTTAGCATATATGAGTTGTTTGGTGCTTCCCATGCTGACCTTCATTCATTCAAGAACGAAAGAAAGTATCGTTCGTGAAGTGCTGCTTATGGCTGGCAGAAAAAATCGTTTTTGGGGGGATTAGCAAAACGGTGAACGATGATGCCGGTTCTGTCTTCCCACGTAACACCTGAATTTTCCCTCACTTCGAGCCGATGCCGGTGTCAGTTGTCACATCCAGTTGAATTGAGAAACTGACACAATTCTACATCCCACAACTATATTTATGATGACCACAACGAATGAGCAAGACTGTGGCAGAGAAAAGGTGTGAAACTCAATTAAGCCAATGCAATCAAATTGCTTTTAAATAAATGGAAATTTTCGCAGGGTTGATACAAGAAATTCCAATAAAGTAGTCGAGCATTGTTCATTAATCATTGAGCTGCTTCAAAGGCACCCTCGTCGTGTTGGTGAAGACAGAATTGGTTTTCGATAACGGTTGAGCGTTTGTTTGCATAAGGTATTGATGTATCTACATACAATTCACATTACGACAAAAGCTGATGCTGTTGTTCAGCGTGATGCTGATGTTCAGTTTGAAAAGATTTAAAGTTTTGAACTGGTGTCGACTACGATCGACTTTAAAGTAAATAAAACACCGAATTGATTACTGTACATATTATTTACTTTCAACTGGAACAGTATATCCTTTAAAAAATCAAGCTCTACTGTAAAGTTATCTTTAGTGCGATACACTAAAATCAACTCCCATTTTTATATTCAAAACTATGGAAACCTTAATATTATTGCAAAATTTCAGTTTCAGAAGATATAATGCAGTGTATTTTACAAACTCATTTAAGGTGAAGATTAATCAAAGCCAAAATTCAAATTTTCAAGAGCACGGATATGGAGAACCAAACACCCGTTTGAGCTGAAAACCTAATCGATTGGTCACCACCAGCTAGTGACCAATCGATTAAGTTAAAATTAAACCTTAAAATTAAACCAAATGGAAGTCTTCGTTGGCAATTAATCCCTACTACAAAATAATTCATAATGAATGCTGCTAGAGTCGGCATTGTGGAGGCACCACCAACTACTCATGAAAAATAGAGTTATGAACAAGGAAACAAGCGATCACTTACGGTAAATTTTATTATTTTGATGCCAACTCACGTTAGATCACTTTGCGATTTCGAATTTGTTTTAAAGTTTGTGGAGCAATTGATTTTCCAGAAACAGTTACGTAAGGATCAACGATCCGTTAACCTGATTATTAAAAATATTGAAATCAGTATTTCGATTCAAAATACTATTTGTAAAATGTAAGAAAAAAATCGTTGGAACCACAGCTCAACCGTCTATGCTCATTCTTTTTCTCGCTATGTTCCCATTTGCACGGTTAAACCTAGCTGGAAGTATTGTTTCCATATGGCAGCCACTGCCGTTTTATCCGTCAGCGAATCCCATTCTCTGTCATTCCACATAAAGGGCACTTCTAGGCATAATGGACACATTAAAATGGCAATATTATTAATTTATCCTCGGTTAGTTTGCAAGTTTGATATTAGTAGGATTACTGTATTCATTCATGTTGATTAACCTTTACCTTTTACCTTTAACATTTCTATTTTATATCCAAAAACATACCGTACGACATCTCAAACTTAATGAATTTTAAATAACTTGTCAATAAATGAAAAATAACACTGTAATAAAAGATTTGGCCACTCCAGAGCATCTGGCATAGGTTCCATAAGGGCTTCTTTGGGGATATTTCTGCTTTTGTCTCAATCTTTGTGAATTGTAAAAAAAACATGTCAATAAAAGAAGAATCAACTTATTAACATGTGATGTGGCCACTCCATAGCTCCAAGCACAGGTTTCACCAGGGCCTACTTGGAGATATTTCTGTTTTATATCCATAACAAACTAATTAGGTCACTCCTAAGCACCTGGTACTGGTTCCGCCAAGGCCTCTTAGGGGACTTTCAGTTTCATGTCAAAAACCTATTGTGCAACGTTTCAATCTTCATGAATTCGACAGAACATGTCAAATAATGAGGAATAGACCCTGTGTTTCCACTCCAGAGCATCACGTACAGGTTCCAGAAAGGCTTATTTTATGACAATACTGTTACTTGAAGAAAAAAAAAATGTAAATAAATGAAGAATGAACCTGCTACCAACAGATCTGGCTGCTCCAGAGCACAAAGAATAGTTTTCGCCGAAAACCTTTTTTGAAAATTTTCCGTTATTTGAACAAAACATAATGTGCCACGGGTAAAGCAAAATGAAAATCTGAAAAGTATTCAAATAAATCTAGGATAAAATCAATACAAACTGATGTGGCTTCTCTTCACTGATGCAGTCTTAGGCAGGATTTTTCTGAACAGATGTTTTCCACGATTTTTGGAAAATCTGTTATGCAGGTCTTCATGAATTGCCAGGAATGCACTGTGCAAGTAGTAAAAACTCAGCAGAAAGCTGAGAAGACAAGGACTTACAAGGAATCCACCAAAACTTTGTTTCGAACATCATCAGAAATCCAACAAGGTTTTGGCTAGAATGTTACCAAGAATCTATTGTAAACTTCGGAGTAAATTTTCTATTAATTACTCAGGGTTCTCAATAAATTTGTTGATAAAAACTCAAAAGGAATTCGCTTTGGAACTTCTCATGAATACACCATAAAACAGTCTTATGATTTATGAAATCCCTTTGGCTTACTGACCTTCGGCATATTTACAGCCAATAATTGTTTTAACAGTATAAAAAGAGAACAACCTATTGCCCGTTTGAAGAAGAGTAAATTCGACTAAACGTCTGATCCGTCAATCGTACCGCTTATTCATGAATGAAGGGATTCCACGTGCAACAGAATACAAATTTTGCTTAGAATATGTTAAGGATTTCATCAGAAATCAAACAATAATCTAGCCAACAATTATCTAAGTTGAAATTCATTCGAGATTTCATCTATTACCCGCAAAGTCCCATTCATTAAATCTCTGTGCATCTTCGACTGCTCCGGTCAATCACGGAGTGCAACTACGAAGCGGTCATCTATGCTTGAGCTCATGCTCATTATCAGCAAAAGTTTTACTTACAAATTCTTCATGCATTTTTTCTTTTTTTTTATTTTTGAGCTAAAAAGCCGGTTAATTCGCCCCAATTCAAATTGTATTGCTCTAGAGTGGCCAAATCTTCGCTTATTGACAAGTTCCCTCGTCTTTTGAATTCAAGAAGATTGAGACGTCGCACGGTATGTTTTGGACATTAAACAGAAATGTCCCCAAAGAGGCCCTCGTAGAACCTGTGCAAGGAGATCTGGAGTGGCCACATCTGTTTGTACCGAGGTTTTTCTTCTTTTATTGACATGTTCTCCCGAATTGAAGAAGATTGAGATGTCGCACGGTATGTTTTGGACATAAAACGGAAATGTCTCAGAAGAGGCCCTCGTGGAACCTGTGCCTGGAGATCCTGGAGTGGTCACATCTGTTTGTTCCGGTTTTTTTTATTGACATGTTCTCCCGAATTCATGAAGATTGAGACGTCGCATGGTATGTTTTAGACATGAAACGGAAATATCCTCAAACTGGCCCTGGCGGAACCGGCTACCCTTCGGTTCACTTATTCGAATTATGTTGAAATGATGACAATAGAGCATTATCTTATATTTTACATAAAAACTTCAATAATTAAAAAAATAATCACATTTCCCTATATGCCAATTATTTGAAACTGCGAGAAACTTCAAGTAAAAACCTCAAAGCACATTTGAAGTGGAAAACGAACTTTTATACAGTCAAATTGTTCAAATATAATATAGATTTGCAGTTCATGAAGTTTTGATTGAGTATGTATATTCTCAGAGATTGAGGGAGTGTCCATTTTGCCCCGTGTGTTCATTATGCCCATTATCCCCCATTCGTTGTTTTGTCGCTCGTCATGGATCATTCTATAAAACCTCCACATATCGTTCTGGTTCACGTTGTCTTGCGCTTCTGTAATCTTATTATCTTCGTGCACTCTGTCTTTTGCAGCGGATTTGCTTTTCTACTACTTTCACTATCCTATACGACTCCTACTCCAACACTATGGGTAGTTTTCATATAAACTGGCAGCCAAAAATATGTTTGCTATGTCATGTCCTATTTATGAGTTTTTTTGATTCAAATTTGATGTTTTGTTTTCAAAAAACAAGTGTTCGAGGCAGAATTTTTATTAGGATCAGTAGTGAAATAATGCATTTTCTAACTATGATGCATATAAATAAACCACTTATACAATTAACGTTGCAAAAAAACATTATAAATATTAGAACTTACATGGTAATGATGATATGAATCATTTTGAGATATTCAATTATCCTCTGTCGTATTCTTTAGCTGTTATTATAGGAAAATTCTCAAAAATAATTAAAATAAAAAAAGAAGCATATATGAAAACAGTGCAGCTAAATTCTTCAAGATCCTTTAGTTTGCATCCTAAAGTATCCTTGGAAATAAATTTTAGCCTGGGACGATATGAGACAAATACATATGCGATGTGTTAATTTTCGATGAAAAATCGAATATGTTTTTTCAGTGTATTCTTCATATTTGCTCAAAATTAATAACGTATTTCATTCCTTGAACCAATTTAGCTTTTCGAGTAAGCTTTCGAACAGCGTATAAAAATATGTATAAGTTATTACGATTATGCAGTATGTTCCATTCAAGATATACCTTGTGTTTGCGCTGAATTCCTTATTTTTATTAATGATCAGATCTGCTTCAGCTATTGGCTTACGCTGATAATTTTCAAATGCCTTCCACAATTTTCCGTCGATTTCCATATTGTGTGCTACTTATTATCCACAAAAATGCATGCAAAAATTGTCAATGGGCAAAACATGCTCTCAGCTATTAACTGAAGAAGTGTTAATAAGAACACCAAGCTGAGAAGCACGCTATGTTTTAGTTGGGTTGTAACGCCAAAGAGTTATTAATTGTTTAAGTGCTTATTAGTTTTCTATGTTAAGCTTGATCGCTTCACTGTGTTGGGTGAGGGTTAGCTCTTTTTAGCAGTTTTCCATATCAAAACACCTGTGTCTGATCCATTTATTCCAAAACAAAACATGACTTAAATAATATTTTGTAGCCTTCCTATTGTGCAAATATACCCAAATATGTACATTAGGGCAATTCGAAATTAAAAAATGCTTGAAAATCCAATCTCACATAACTTTTTTTACCATCGTTACCATAAAAAGAGTGTTCAGTAAAATGATTAGCTTTTTCCAGTACTAACGTGTTTGGAACATTTTTCAAAATTTCTCCATAGTAATTTCCATATAAACCTACATCGTCTTTAGGCAACCTTTAAATCACCACCTAGAGAGCTGAAAATTTCACAGAACACTATTTTTATGGTATAGATAGTAAGAAACATAACTCATTCCTCTAAAAATTTTGTAAGGCTTGTCACGCTTGGCTTGACCCCCTCCCCCATAATTTGTCCATGAACCCTTTGCTCATTTGGCAAAGCGTGTACTGATGGCTTTAGTATAACTATTTCTGGCTCTACAGAAACCCGGTCTGCTGTTTCTGTTTAGTGTTCTTTCAGCTATTAATTTGAGAATTTTGAGTTTTTATAGCTAGCACAATAGTACGCGATGCCCAAGTAATTGATAAAAACCTATCTTGATTTTCGGGAATCGGACAAGCTGTCGCTGGATTACCTATGCAAAATAATGCTTATTAATCGAATCGATGTTATAGCTCCTCTGTGCTCTATGCTTCCTGTTGTAGTACCTTTAACGTTTGATTACACTATATATGTTTTCTACATTTTCAAGATATTTCAGCAAAGCAAAGATTCATTTCGAAATACTAACGTGAAGTATAGTGCAAGCTTTGTCTATCCTGTGGGAATATGGCACATTAGAGTGGTTCAAAAAATCGTTTTTGCTCCACACCGCTCATTCGATCCTAGATCAAATTCTGAGCGTCCTCCCAAAATTTGAGCTTATTCGGATGAAAACTGAGACTGCACAAGTCCTTTGAAGTTTATATGGGAATTACTATGGGAAAAGCAAGCAGTTCATTCAATCGGTCATAATATTTGCCCATGTGCTCTTGGGGATTAGAACTACGTTGATACTGTGAGATACAATAGTCAGCTACAACTTTGCCGAAGACCGTTTTTAAATCGGACGCCCCAGTAATTAGTTTTTGATTTTTGAATGAGTTGTAAAACTTTGTCTATAATTATTGGGCTGTTCTGCGGGCATCACTGGATATATGCAGTAAAACATAGTAGCCATGATTTGTGTGTGCTATCTTTCGCGCCAGGTGCAGCAATGTTGCCTGTTCAGAAGTTAAATGAGCACTGCTGAAGAATTTGTGACTGGATATAAATCAATAACTAATTACTGAGGCGTCCGATTTGAAAACGGTCTTCAGCAAAGTTGTAGCTGACTATTGTATCTCACAGTATCAACGTAGTTCTAATCCCCAAGAGCACATGGGCAAATATTATGACCGATTGAATGAACTGCTTGCTTTTCCCATAGTAATTCCCATATAAACTTCAAAGGACTTGTGCAGTCTCAGTTTTCATCCGAATGAGCTCAAATTTTGGGAGGACGCTCAGAATTTGATTTAGAATCGAATAAGCGGTGTGGAGCAAAAACGATTTTTTGAACCACTCTAATGGCACATACATGCCGGAGTAAAGTAAAAGACGGACGAAGAAACCAAAAGCGAAGAATCGTAAAAGTATTGCTGTTGGTCACTATCAAAGGCTAGACAGCAAGAGAGCAGTTGTGGCTGAAAATTGAATAAATATAATTTATCATTTTTATTCGATTGGACACCGCACGTTTGGCTAGAGGAATCTTTTCACGTGAAATCTATTCTATGGCGAAAATATGCCCTTATCGTATCCATTGAGTTGGCCGATGCTCATATATTATGTGGGCACGTGTAAACGTGAATGATATAATATGTAGGTCATATCGATTACACATTCTGCTCTTGAGATGATTTCATGTGTCATTTACATTACAATTTAAAAAAATGGACAATTAAATACTACTTTAGTATTCCTGACAAATTTTAAAGCTTTTTGTTGAAAAGCGCCGACATTTATTTAACATTGAACATTTAAGAAGTTTTGTTTAGTTTGAGTACGAAAATATGTGCAAATTTTATAATTAAACAAAGAAGGCCAACAAATTTATTTTGTTTCTGGATGAACGTCATTTGAGTATGAATTTGAGTTGGGCCAATAACAAAATCTTAGCTAAATGAGTCGAAAAATGTTTCAATATCTACACGAAAACAATGCGGTAATTCTTATATGCACATTTGAAAATTGCAAAAGTTCGACTGTTAGCCTCTATGAATAAACCAGTGACAGACTTCAATTCAAAATTATGCAAAATATTTACGAAGTCCGCAAAATGACCCGATCCACGTGCAAAATTATTTCAATGCTTATTATTCGTCGAGCCTTGCTTTACAAAGCAATACTAACTGTGACTGGTATTTCTTTCTGTTAAACATAACTCATCGTGAAATGCTATCCAAACAGCTTGTTGTAAAATAAAATCCAATTATTCAGGTTTTTTTTTTCTGATGCTATGTTAGTGGTTTTCCATGAAATGTTAATTATGTAATTGATTCCATCCTTTCTCATGAGCTTGCTTTTAACACTAATTTTCATAATTGCAGGTACAGTAAACGCCAATGGAGAAACTAAACGACAGCGAACATCGTACACGCGTTATCAAACTCTTGAGTTGGAGAAGGAATTCCATTTCAACCGATATTTGACACGACGAAGAAGGATCGAAATAGCTCACGCTCTCTGCCTGACCGAACGACAGATCAAAATATGGTTCCAGAACCGTCGGATGAAATGGAAGAAGGAACACAAGATGGCATCGATGAACATCGTTCCGTACCACATGTCTCCCTATGGGCATCCATACCAGTTCGATATCCATCCATCCCAATTTGCGCATCTTAGTGCATAGGACGCGTGGCACTTTTCGGGTACTGGTTAGAGACTCAACCAGCTTTATCAGGAACAATATCAGGGATATCAGAATAATCAAGATAGTGTTTTGTTCGGAGGTAACACTACACCATCTGATTCGACTAAGTATAACCAAGAGTTTTGACTTTCCCCGGCCTAGCCTTCAGTCGAAGATGCTTGACCACCGAGGATCGGACAAAACTCACAGTGTAGTAGAATTGTATAGAACAAGATGATATCCCTGGTAGAAACTGTTACAAGCTGCTGTTGAGATATTCATCAAAGGAAAAATTCTTTCTTCGATTTTATCTTTGTGTCCAATTCATAATTTATTGTACTTTCAGGACCTATCTCCTATCACACTGTGTAAATATAGGATAAATTCGAAGAAAGCATCAATTCAATCTTCTCTAATCAGTATTCGAAAAGCAAACCTCGCGTTACGTGGGGATCCTTTATAGGTACTAGCATGTATTAGGCTATTGATGGAGTTACGTTTACTTTTCCATAATTTTCCACTTGTTTGCGTCAACTTGCATGCAAGTTTTGCTCTAAAGCAAAACCAGGCATAGCTAAGACTCGCACCTATGAATTCAGTTATGGCAAAATTATGGAAAAGTTATGATCAATCGTACTTGTATCGATTATAAGGTATCATTTTTGTTGTTTTCTTCCTTAATAGTATAACATTTTCGTTAGATGTTTCACACTAGCAAAAATCGTAAACTGATCTTTTTAGTTATGTATTACATGAACAAGATGATATTGGTCTGAGATATTATACACCGATTTTAACCTGCTCAGTTTTGAGTTACGCAATTAAAATACATTGAATGAGCTGTAAATATAGTGCGTTAAGACCTTTAATTTATTGAACTGCTGTAGAGCTATTGTGAAATAATTTTAAGTAGTTAAATAATCCACCAACGAAGATGCAATATTGAGATACTATATCATTGATCTTAGCACGAGGTTGCGAACGAAATTCTATAAGACCATGTTTATGTTTGTGTTATTTCATTTAAATTCTGTTTCCAAATGGCTCTGATTAGGCTTTACTTTCGCTTTTTTAAGTTCAGAAGATCAACACGCATTGACAAATTCGGATTACACAGGGATTATGTTAAAACAAAACATTTCTATATCAACGAAAAATGGCGAAGCTACTGGTTTCTTCGGAGACAGTAGAAAAATTCAGGGTGAATGATACTTCGAAATGTAACAAGAGTGTAATTGAAACCATAATTAGGATTATCGATATATTTGTTTTACTCTATCGCGATAAGAATCAATAGCCAGAAGATGAAATCATGAAATTTTATGCATTCCGAGATGATACTATTTTACCAACTAAAATGGCCAACTGAATATAGTTCATCAATTCAACATATGGAAGGTCGCTGACAACACATTTTGTAATGAAACTGTAAAAAAGAAAATACTAAAGTCACGATGAGAGCTGAAGTAACTGTAGTATAATCCTTAAGTGACAGTCAAATCGTTTTAGGTTAAAATAGGTCATTTACTTAAGACATAATTGCAGTTTGCGAATGAGAAATCTCATTTCAGTTCGTGACATGCCAAGCAATTGGTATACATTATTGGAAAATCATCTGTAATTCTTTATTTTTTCTAATTTTTTTTCAACAACAAGTTGCAAAACACCTCGAATTGATTAGTTTTAAAGGATCATAAATTCAACAGAAATAAAGCGAATTGAAACAACTTCCAGCTGCAAAATTTATTTAAATCGAAATCTCCTCTTCAACATCAATGCATTTCAATCGAATGAGGTCAAAAACATCAAATCTCGAACCACTAACTGCAAACACCTTGTTCCATGTCACAGTACAAAATTGTGAACGTGATAATTGGTTTAGCATGCATATGAGAATTATCAAGACAACACACTATCAACTGACAATTTAGCCACCACAAGCGTAAGAATCGGTCACGATAATTAGCACAAGCAGCATCACATGAGTGATATGGCATTCACGTATGAATATCGTAACACTTTATAACATTGATCATTAATGAAGTTAGATGAGAGATGAAAAGTTTTTCTTCCAATTATTTTAAAATCATTACATTATCATATATAATTTACATTTCTCTGGCATGAGATATATGACTGGAGATAAAATAATAAGAAATATAATTAATTTTGTTTAAAGAAACATAGCAAATTATTATTATTATTTATTTGAATTGAAAGTGTTGAAAGAGGGAAAATCCCCATTGAGTGATTTTGATTTAAAATCCTTCTCAAAGAGGCACAAAACCTCTTCATCTTTTTACAAAACGTTATAAAACAAACTTAAACTAAAGGCTCACACGGTAACGAACCATGGCAGAGCCATAATCTCGAAAGGGACATCACTGGATTACCTGCTTTGCTCTTGCCCACAGTTGATCAGCAGAAGTATTCTCGTTTCATTTTGTATGGCATCTAACTTCAAATTTATCGAAAGTGAAAGTTTTAATCCAAAAAATATTTGGTAGGCGTGATAGCCATCATCATCACGCACAACCGGTACCAAATATTTTTTTTGAAAATAGTTCCCAACTTTGAGAAATAATTCGTTAGATGCTTTTCGCCATACAAATGTTTTTCGCGTTGCTTTTTAGCGATTTTTCGTGCATAGACCCTAGCGTATGTGCGTTAAGTTAAGGTGTGGCGAGTAGCGAATCAGGGCATGCATAATCTATTTTCGAAAAAAATATTTGGTTCACGTTGTACGTAATGATAATGACTTTAACGCCTACCAAATATTTTTTCGATTAATGCTTTCATTTACGAGAAATTTGAAGTTACATGCCCTTCCCCATACAAAATGAAACGAGAAAACTTCTACTGATCAACTGTGGAAAAGAGCAAAGCAGGTAATCCATTGAAGTCCCACAGAGATTTGGTGTTTGGGTTTAGCTTATCATTCTCAATGTGCACAGATAGAGAGCTCAACATTTGAAAGTCAATAACGGCGCCGTCCACGGCCTTACGGGATGGATTGTTAGCCAGACAACCATTGTTACTAGCGACCGAGTACACCTCTGCATCTCCACAGTTGTCATGGAAATGATCTTGGGTTAGTGGGATATGGTGAAGATCCAGTTTGTGATGCAAACCATAATATATTCACGGCTAACCAAATTCGAGATATTATTCTATAAACGCATTGTACGTCGAACAAGGGCTCATCGCTCGTCCCCGCATGAAAAAGCGACGAGATCAAAGGATCAAACACTATTCTATTTGACAAGATACAATACTTTTCATCAGAAAATATCTTTTGAGGATATAAAGTATTATGAAATTCATTTATAAGTATTCTCAAACACATGTAGTTGGAATTATGTGATAAATCAAGCAAATCAATCGCATTACAAGCTGGTAAACTTGCATTCAAGTTGATTGAAATTGTTAAATAATGCATTTTCAACAGTCAAAACTCATAAACAAAGATTTGTAGTGTACCTATGAGGTACTTGCAGATTAAAATTAATAACCGTTAGAGAACAATGTAAGTATCCAAAACCTATGACAGTTTCGATATTTATATATAGTTTTAAATCATCATGATCGAGCGTTTTGCCACACGGTCTAATACTATCTTAACATATTCTATTCAAAACCGGTATACGATACCGAGAAAATAAGATAGTGTGTATTATCTTAATCGACAAACGCTTTCTTGGGGTGAAAAATAGTATGAACACTTACACAAATGTACATGGAAGTGTGAAAATTAGCATATATCAATCTAAAAATCTACTTATCTTCACTTATCATGCCAAGTTGCTGTCACAGCTTCTATGAATAATATATGTTTTCTACCAAATGATGCAAAGTTCAAATCAGACATTTTAGTACATCTTCAAAAATCAATTTGACGATGGAGTCATATGTGAGTGAACCTCTAATAAACCATGAGTGTAATTGTGAATTTCTACATGGTTCATAAAATACCTCACGCTTCTAGGATGATGGTGCAACGAATTTCCGGAAACATGTCAGGTAATGATTTGGGTTTAAGAAAAGAGATACATTGCAGAAGTCAGTATTGAAAATTCCAATATTTACTTAACATTTTGGTTAGCCCAGGGGTCCTCAGCCTGATCAGGTGGACCACTTCAAGTCTTTTTAAAAAAAATCAGTCTTTATTTTGACAACTTCCCATGGGATCGGGTTTGTGTATTCTTCACAGCATTAACAAAAAGAAAATAATGGCCATTATGCAATAATGAAGTCAACTATCGGATGTTTTAAAGAAGTTCATGGATCCATTGAACTTTTGATATTATCAATTAAATCAAAACTTAGTAGGATAAACTTTAAAAATGCTGCTTCAACAAAACTTTAATCAATGAACTAACGTTATTTTTAGTTTTTTTTTGTGGTGTGAGAAAATGTTGCACTTTAGCTTACCTAAGCGTGCTTCTTATACAATTAACCGCTAGATTTTGAGTACCGTAATCCGGGGTAACATTGATTCTTCTTGGCATGTACGTCCTCATTGGGACAGAGCCTGCTCTTCAGCTTAGTGTTCATATGAGCCCTTCTTCAGTTATTAACTGAGAGCTTTCTTTGCCATTGTTGTCATTTTCGCATTCATATATCGTGTGGCAGGTACGATTATAGTCTATGCCCAGGGAAGTCAAGGAAATTTCCATTACGAAGAGATCCTGGACCGACCGGGAATTGAACACAGACACCTTCAGCATGACTTTGCTTTGTAGCCGCGGATTCTAAACACACGGCTAAGGAAGGCCCGTCTTTATTTTGGATATTACTTTGTTATGACCGGATCGCAGTAAGCCTTGCTAGCGACTGTTTCGCAAATTTGCTTCTGTCACGAATTTTCTTGATAGTAGATTTTCTATAGTTTTTGCCTTTGGGCTAATATTTAACTGACGTTAATACCTGTATTTTATTCAAAAGTGAAATGAATTTTATAGTTTCAAAGAATCAAAGAATTACCCATAACGCGGGTAGATCACTTTTTCGTGGTGCGTTAGGGGTAAGATCTACCAATGTGAACGCTAGTCCCATCTAGTTTGTTCTGGTAATTAAAGGATTCACGATACAAAGTCCTTGCTACTGGCAACAATGTCTGAAATTGAATCTATTTTATCAAGCACACGGTTTCTCAACCGGTGGTCCGCGGACCCCTAGGGGGCCGTGACGACTTCTTAGGGGGTTCGCGAAGCCATTCTAAATACACTCCCGTGCAAAAGTTTGGGTTCACCCCCTCAAAAACATACAAAAGTGTTCTGTACATATCTCTGTGATTATACGTCCAATTGAAACTCTTTGGGCCGCATTCGAAAGGCAAAGATCTATATTTACTTCGTATGTATTTTTCCAAAAACAATTTTTGAATTTTGTGTACCATAATTCGGAGTGTAGGGTAAGTGTTCATTTAGTTGTGGGTTTTCACTGATTTTATTATATTAGCCACCGAACCGACACTGCCAATCGACGTATTGACTTGTTGATACACGGAATAGTTGAAAAAAGCGCTTAAAAACTGATGAAATATCACTAGAATTGCTCAAACTTTTCTTGTTTGTACCGATAGTTGCGGTAAAGTGTTCCTATAGTGGAGGATCCCTTGAGAAAACAACGGATACCGCAACTATAGGAACACAAATTAAATATTTACCGCAACTAAAGGAACAGTGTACCAATAGTGGAGTTATTATTTTTCACTGACATGCCGTGGATTACTGCGATGAAGTCATTTTTCTCATTAAGTTAATGATTGTTACTTCCCGTTACAACATTAACATGTACATTAATTGCGCTTTTTGAATTAAGATTTAACCGCCTGAAGTTCAATCGTGCTTAGTACCTCCACTATTGGTACATCTACCCTAGTTGATCAGTGGGGAGAAGTTGATCATTCCTGTACCTACTCGTAGAGTCTGTCATGAGAGCTGCAATTCAATTTCAATTATGAAAATTTCTTTGATGTCGCATTGTCTGATAAATGCTCTTGATTTTCCTAAATTTGGTTTTACATTGAAAATAATTATACCATGAAAAAACAGATTTCTTAGAAAACGTTTGATGAACTGTTGAAGGGTCCTTCTCAAACAATGGACTATTGTCAAGGCCATGTGAACATGCCATTCTAATAATATATCTCAAATATACCAGAATTGTTTCCTGAACTTAGTTTCAATTTTGCATCGAGGATAAAAAAATGTTTTCAGAGAATAATTTGTTGTTTTCATGAACAGGTTGCCAATTTCAAACGAAATTGCCTACATTTAGGCGTTTAATGTGATTTATTCGGTAATTAACAAATATCAATTCCAAAATTTACCGATTTATCAACAAGTTGTAAGATTTTTGAGACTTGATTCAGGTTCAGTAACCCCATATTTAGTTAATAGCATATATCTTTATTTTTGGAAACCTATCATAGTAATTGATCAACTTCGCCTCGGAATCAAAAACTTCACTTTTTGATTTATAAAAACTGTTTTTGCTATTATAATAGCACTGTGTCTAAATTTCCTTTACATAATTCGATAAACATCCTACCAGTACTGGTTTTAAAAATACGTTGATGATAATACATGCATCTCACTAGATCTTATTAAGCAGAGTTGCTCAAAAGTGATCAACTTCACCCCATTTTACGGTACTAAATTTTTACTTAAAGTTGTTACATTTTTCAAAAAACCCACTGAAAAATCATATCTAATTTCCTCAGCATTGGATCGACCAAAATTTTAAATCAAAGTGTCATTAGAATTGTAATCTTATACTCTTTGAAGAGACCCCACGGATTTTTTGCGGAAAAATCTGGAAAGTATTCAAAATCAATGAAACAGTCAGTCAAGTCATCGTGCAAAAGTTCACCCCTCAGTATGATGCAAATCGTGCAAAAGTTTGGGTTCACCTGAGCCGCACGCACATCATTTTTGTCAATATCTCTGCCATTTTTCAACCGATTTTAATAGTTTAAAGCGTTTTTGAGCGCAAATAATGGCGCGTACATGATTGGTTTGAGATTTCACAGATTTAAGTAAGTTCAGGTGAACCCAAACTTTTGCACGATACACCATACTGGGAGGTGAACTCAAACTTTTGCACGATGACTTGACTGACTGTTTCATTGATTTTGAATACTTTTCAGATTTTTCCGCAAAAATTTCGTGAGTGCTGTTGAAAGAATATAAGATTGCGATTCTAAAGACACTTTGTTTCAAACAAAATTTTGGTCGATCCAATGCTGAGGAAATTAGATATGATTTTTTAGTGGATTTTTTAAAAAATGTAACAATTTTAAATAAAAATTTAGTATACAAAGTTCATTCGAATGCGGCTTAGAGAGTTTCAATTGGACGTGTAATCACAGAGATATGGACTGAACACTTTTGCATTTTTTTAGGGGGTGAACCCAACTTATGCACGGGAATGTACGTCATTTTTTATGATTGAAAGAGAAATACAAGGAATCTCTACATCGCTTGTTTTGCATAGAGCATTAGTAGTGGGGTTCAGATTTTTTTTTTTTTTTTTTAATATTGTAAAATAGACTTTTTTAATTTTATGTACACAAAGACAGATCAATACTTGCAATATTTTTCAGCCAATAAGAGATTACAATCGCAATTTAACCTTATTGACTATGCATGCAATTTTTTCAAGTGTGACAACGAACCTAATCGCGTTCCTAGAGGTATTCGTAGGAAATTCGTGACATGATTTTGCCTTAGTGATTGGCAGGTAATTTCAACATCCGGAAAATTTCTTGAAAGTTTCTTAGCAAACTATTGAAGAAATTTAAAATTATTCTCTGTTTCTAAATAGTCAAACCAATCTTCTCCAATTTTTTGCATGATTTTAGTTAGAATTTTACCTAATATATGCCGTAGGGATCTTATAATGATTTCTGCAAAGATTTTTGGTTTGACAAGACTTTTGACCTGGCGAAATTTTAACGAACTCTTGCAACGGCCTTCAATTGGCTTCTTAAAAGCTTATTGCAAGTTTATGAAATTATTCCAAGCAATATGCATGGAGGGCACCTATCCTTTCTCTGGGATATTTCTCGGCGAAAATTTCGAAGATTATGATGGAAAGCTTGAGAATACCCAAAGACATCTTTCTGATCTAGTGATAATCTTTTGGGTTTTGAACAGAACTTCATTGTACTATTGTGAATTAACAAGCCAGCAAGAACTTTTATTGGAAGCATCTCAACTACCTGTTTTTCTATTGATTTTGACAAGATCCTTCTCAGAAGTTTATTATCGGACTCTTAGAAAGATGTTTAGTAAATTCTTGGCAAGATTCATAGTAAAGTTAGTGGGCTCCAGATGATTTTAGCAGAAGCACTGCATTATCTGTTTGTACACAATTCTAAAAAATTGTAGAGTTCTCTGCATCTCTCTTAAGTAGGTGATCACTTAATCACACCTGCCTATTCCTCAGCTTTTGTAAGGACGTTGCCAGTTGATGCGTCAATCTTGTGTGAGAGTCAGGGGTTAGTCCCAAATCTGATGTTTCATAATTAAATTTTTGGAAGGCAATCATGAATGTTCATTCCGAGACCATCCATTTAAGGGGTCCGCGGGATGTTTGTAGACCTTCAAAGGGGGTTGCAGCTGCAAAAAGGTTGAGAACCACTGAAGCAGACACTTGAAACCAGCATAACAATCATGAGTATAAACTCAACGAAGACTATTAAGTACTGGAGATTCAGGGCATTCACTTATAACTAAATAAATTTTCTAGCTTGATTCGGCTTCAATGCTAGTTCTCCTAGTATTTTTCTGGGACTAAACTAAAAGTGAAACAATGATGGGACTATAGATTTCCGTTGCAGGGTCCAATATCAGGGAAAGGTAATTTTAATTTTTCTTCTAGTGATTCGATCATCCGGAGGATTCGATCATCCGGAGTGAAAAAAGTGAGTCCGACCTGTACTGCCCATAAAAGAATAACTGTCCCATATGGGAAAAGTAGGCATTGAGATAAAAGCTATTATTATTACAAGTTTGTCTACTCATACAAATGTTCATAATTTTCTAGTACATTTTTGCAAGCCATTTTCATTTTGCTACACAGCAGAGATAACTAATTTGCTTCTGTTCATCAGCAAAAATTATAAACTTGAACATAATTCACGTTTTTCAGTTGCTATTTGGATTGAAAGTTCATGTAGAGACTTTTATGCCTTTATTTTTCAATATGGGAACTGCACCAACTTCATATTTTGCTACAACATTTTCAATTAAAGTGTGTTAATTTGTATATGCACAGTGAAGTACGCATTAAAACATGAATGTTGCGATGAAAAAATGAGGAAGCATGAAAATCCATTTGGGACAGTTATGTTTTTATGGGCAGTGTAGTATCGCCATAACATAAATATAAAATTTTAATTTTGTTTTAGTCAAAACATTTAAGCATAGACAAACAGACGTAACATTGAGAACAATTTGCATCAATATCCATCGTCCAATGTACACCATCATCATCTGGAGAGCACGTTGTACGAAATACTGTTTTGTGTAGATAGACATGCAGATCGCGGGAATTTAAAATGACACACGAATAAAAACGATGCGCGCGCCTCCGGTTGTGAGGTTTGAAACGTAAAAAATTTGAATGATTGTGGTTGATGGATTTTTTTTTCAGTTTTACATCTGTTTGTCTGTCTGGTTTAGAGACCTCTTCTAACATTTTGATTCCTAATGCCGTGCATTATTGTAAAATCATGAAATTGTCAATCGTTGTTGGCTTAACTAGGATCTTTGTTTCAACTACTTCATATTAAGTAGTCATACAAAAATGTGATTGTTTGGACAACAACAGTTGAAGAAAAAAAAATACCTAAGGTTTTGCTATTCTATGGACCTTGTGAATTAACATTTGAATGCCATTTAAACTCAGTGCACATACTACTAACAATATAGGTAAATGCTTCACGAAGAATGTAGTAGAAAGTGAATAAAATTAATTCAACCTATTTAATTGGTGTCGAGGTAAGATACAAGACTGTCTAGATTAAACAGTAGGTCTAATCCAAGAGAGGAACTATTTATTTATATCATGTGCTTATTTCTCACCATGTACAAACTGTACAAACTGGACTGAAGAGTGGTATTCAAATTTTCTAAAATACACATTTGCAAACTATAAACCTTTAGGAAGATTCAAATATAACGTACATTATTTTTCGGAATTTTTATTTTTTTTTCCGACTTTTCCTCCCCCCTCTGTCACGCTATTTCCAATAAGGGGTCATGCACAAATTACGTCACGCTCCGAGGAGAGGGAGGGGGTCAAGCCAAGCGTGACAAGCCTTACAAAAATTTCGGAGGACTCATACAAAAAACGTGACAAAGTGGGGAGAGGGGGTCAAAAAAGTTTAAATTTAGCGTGACCCATTGGAACATACACAAATTGAAATAATTTGGATATAATTCAACAAAAACTAATTCTGTTTTAACTCAAATGCTGCAATGCTTGTAAGCTTCAAAGGAAAAATAATAATAAAAAAATCATCCCCTTTTATAAGAAGTTGTCGGACTTTTCTTGGAATACGGTTAATCAATTTGCGCTCACTATTTTCATCCATATTTTTGACAAGTTCATCCCACTTAGTTTACAGTTCGTCGATCTTTTGGCGATACTTTCATTTGCTCTTAGCTTCCGCTTCATAATAGCCCAAAATTTCTTAATTGGGCTGAGTTGGGGTCAAATAGGTAGGTATTGCCTATCAGGAGAAAATTCTTAAATTCCGTCAACACTTGATCAAGCAACTTCATGGTACGGACTTTGGCCACATTTCTCTAATTTTGTTCCCTATTTGGTTGTCTGCAGACATGGTATGATCGAAGGCTTCAATTTGTGAAGTCAAATCCATTGCACGGTACTGCACGGCAGCACCGAACTTTTTGGCCAAATCGCGGTCTAAAATGTTTGGATTTTAATGAATGGTCCTGATGTAAATCCACAGCAGACGGTGCACAGTAACTGCCCGACGCTTCCTTTGTGGCTTGCGATCTGTCAAAATAGTTACTTCGTACTTATTCAGTACGAGCCACACAGTATTTATTGAAAAACCTAACACTTTTGCAATTTCTACTCCTGATCAAGACAGTTTTTTCAATTTTTTGTGCGCAATTATTTCTCTTCTCTCTTCTTCCATGCTGAATTTCTCAGAAGTGCGTTCGAATTAAGCTGCAAAAACAATCATGTGATGTTATTATAACAATAGAGCACACATGGGAAATTCAGCTTCTAAATAGGACCACTAGAGTCGTTGTAGGAACCAATGATGTTTATACCAATTCTGAGTGGGCCACATTTTACCTAATACATGCATTGTCACACTTTCATAGACCCCATGCTCCAAATGGTGGACGTCATTTTTGGATGAACCCTTTCTTGAATGCCCGATGAGTGGTAGCTGGACGGTATAGTGAACTAAATATAAACGCGATGCAAATCTCAATACTCATTTCTGTAATCAATCTCGCCACTTTTTCATATGCTGCGAAAATTTGGTATGCAACTCGTTGAAAAACTCGTTTTTTTTTTCAGCACAAGCCAATTTATCCAAACCAGTAAGCCTCGTTGAATAAATGTATGATTCCTGCTAAAAAAATCTTCGTTTTCCAACTTGTTTCGTACCGTGATGAATCAAAATCCGGACGGTACCAATATCCGGACACTCTGATCACTTCCACCGATTAAAATGTAAATTTATATGATAATGTGACTATAATGATTCACATCTGACCTTTATAGAATTGCTCGTGATTTTACTACAATTTTTCATCTAACAGCCATTGTCAGATAATTAGTGCAGTTTTCGTGGTTCAAGTCTACCAGCAAAACAAAAAGCAGTCAAGTTAACGATAACTTCAAAACTGTGAAAACAAGTGTAAAAGGGCATATTTTGTGTGATAAGTGACTGTCCGGATTTGTGAAACATGGATTTGAAATCCAGATGCTACACGTTTAATTTATAGTTTGCTTGAGTGTACAACTATTTTCATATAAAAATGTGTCAAAAACTTAAAGAAATGCAAGAAAAAGTGGATGGTTGGGTGTGAAAATAAATTGTAGTGGAAAAGTTGATTTAATGAAAATGATTGTTGCAGATTATTGACGTGCGACTACAACCAGCAGATGTAAGTAATCTAAACACAAGATAATCTTGATAATTCATGTTTAAAACCACTATTATTTGCTTCCCTGTATTTAACGTAAAAATATAATATAATAGCCACAATTGAACGATGTTTTTTAAATTTTATTTGAATTTAGCTTGTTAAAGCACGGCTGTCCGGAATTTGATTCAAATGTATCCGGCTTTTTGATTCGCATGCCCGGATTTAAAAAAAGACATGTGTAATTGAAATCATTATTTTCATATTGTATTCGTTATTTTAACTAAAATGTTCATGATATTCATCAAGATAAAAGTCGAAACGATTCGTGACATGGTAGTGCATTAATCAAATGTAACGCAAATATATTGATATTAGTATTAGAACATATTGTACTGCTTAAGCGTCCGGGTATTGATTAATCACGGTACATAACTATTATTCTCCTATATTTGATAAAAAACAACAACTTTTTAGTTTGTAAATTTGTGCATTAGTAGGACATCTCTTGCACCTTTCAAAAATACCTAATTTTACAGAAGATCAATTTGCCTCCATTGCACAGTATTTTGCAATAATGACATTCTTCGCAGACTTGCATGATAAAGAAACAACGAACATTTAAAACACTGCACGGACAACGTCTTACGCAGTTGATTCCAAACATTTAAAGAACTACACACATTTTGGAGAATTATTTGATTAGAAGCTACATTTATTTGATCTTCTTCTGTATTAATTGATGAAATTTACGTTTGCAAAAGCGCTGCACCGGCCTCTGTAATGGGAAAAATCATTAAAAGCAGTAATATTGTCTTCATATTCTTGACTCACCTGTTTTACAAGTAAACCATGAATCGGAAGAATCGTATTCTTTTCAGTGACGAAGTGTTAACATAATAATTTGTTGAATAATTAAATGTACCTTAAGAGCGGAAGGGATAGTACCGAAAAATTGTGCTACATTACAAAATAAAACAGAGCATCATGGAGTGCCAAGGATACGATGGAAAAGACTATACAGTCATTTATGGCTGAATGGCTGGAACATTATGAGAGATTCGAGAAGAAACATTTATTGCGAGAAACCTACCAAAAGGGAAAAAATAAATCCACACACACGTGCACCACAATGTTAAGGCCATTCTATTTATCAGCTTTGCAGAAATACACACACATTTACTCTCTGTCAGTCTTGTGAAAGCTCAGAGCTTATACATGTCACCTCAACTGAAGAGAGAGAAACCCGGATTTTTGGCATGCACATGCCTTATTGCCTCTTTACAAACTCAGTTGATTTCTTGACTTCTAACACTGTACACATCAATCGCGTTTGTGAGGTTTGCATGAAGAAAAAATGAAGGTTTTGCGTGAAGGACACTTGTTATCGATAACATTGGGATTAACGTGCAAATGAAAATCACAAAGAAGTGAAATTAATACTTGATAATTATCTTCTCTTGGACAAGGATGTTATTACCAATATTATGTAAGTATTTTTCAACAGATTTATTGCTATTTGGAACATTCTTCAATACACACCAATCATTGAAGTGCTCAACATTACATATGGAAATTTAGGAGTTCATAAAACATGTATCGGGTGTGACTCAAATGTAAAATCGTCATTTATTTTCAATATGAAAAGAACTCTGCCATTGAAAATGAAAATAGATGTTTGATAATGTTCTACGCATGTGTAGTGTTATTTTTCACTCCAGGTCCAAAGCAGCAAACATCCTGATTTTTGATGCCTTCAGTATAGGAGCAAGGATTTTTTTTAAATATCATACTGATATAAAATGGCGGGCGTGTAACTTTACAATAAAGAATCGATATTTTTGATAGACCAAACAATCTGATTTCTTGCCTCATAACATGAAGTGATATTATTTTAATGAATTTAAAAGTAAACACATTTAAAGACATTTTTGGAAACAGTGCAAACGTAAGTGAAAATCGTTTTAGTCATATTTTTGCATATCAATTGTAATTTTTGATGTCGGTATTCAGCTGCACATTATAAATTCGTATATTGATACATTAATAAATCCTAAAGTGGTACATTATCGTTACAGGACATAGTATACTTGATTTGTTGGAATAATCATAATCTAGTTCTAATTTATCGTACACCCATTTGTCGGTTCTTGACTCCTTGGTGCATAGGTTCCCAAACTATTTGGATTCGCAAACCACCTAGCTATCAGGGGTTTTTTTTTGCAGCCCACCAGGAAATAGGTGGAAATGATGTTTGGACAAAACTAGAGTATACCAATGTAGTGTCGTATATTCTTTGGCACAATTTGAGAACCGTAGTAACCGTAATCAAATATTTGGATATAAGAGGATCTGGGGCATAGTGAACACTCGGGCCGAAATGGACACCCCCTTATTCTCTAAAAATAAGATATTTTCTTGATGGTGTGTGCATTGTATGAAAACTGTATGACTATATTAAACTTTTTTTTGCTTCTATAGGATTTTTTTAAACTTTATGTCAACTTCAAATTGCTATACAAGAAAGGCGAAGGCGAATAATCAATATTTCGAGTTTCTCAACTTCCTAGGGCATTAAGTATTTTCGTACCTGCCACACGGTAATACACATGCAAAATGATCAATTGGCAAGGAAAGCTCTCAGTTAATAACTGTGAAAGTACTCATAAGAACATTAAACTGAGAGGCTGGCTCTGTTTCAGTGAGGACGTTATACCATCGTTCTTTCTCGCATTTTGTTCTTTCTTGTTCACCTCCCACACACCAAGGTCTACTCTTGCATCTTTTTGAACTGTATCACAATTCATTCGGGTCATTCGGGAAATTGGAATTCGGTGAAATGACATTTGTGATACGACATTCCGGAAAAAGTAGCACAATCTCAACAAAGCATCAATGCTATCTAAAAGCTAAGTTTATCTTCGGTTCAGTCATCCGTTGATTGATAGATAGATAGATAGATAGACAAGGTGAAAAAAAAACATTCTAAAGAAATATTGCTTCGACATTCAACCACAATACGCAGTATTGTATCCAATACGTTAATGGTTTATTGCATTCACTGAATGATACGTTTTTATCCGGGCATGCACAAATTAAATGAAAACCCGTATTCAGTACTATACCATTTAATTCCACTAGAGTGTGTATCATTTGACAGATACGCTTATTTCGACCTCAACTGTAAGGCCGTCTTCTGTGTCGTGTACTAGCGTCGACTCTAGTACACGACACTGAAGACGGCCTTACAGTTGAGGCCGAAATATGCGTATCTATCAAAGGATACAAACTCTAGTGGAATTAAATGGTATAGTACTAAATTCGGTTTTTCATTTACTAAACAGCTCGAAAATTTATTATCATGCATACATTATTTTTCAAATTCAGAATGGCATGTGACAACTTTTTGATTGATTTTTGTAAACCAACCCCATAAACAAGTTGATAAAGAATGTTTTTGTTTTTGTGTTTCGACTTTCTATACGAGCGCCTTCTAGCCATTGTTGCGCCAAAAATTGCGATGTACCTATGTACAGTAGAGCAGTGTAGTACCCCTTTAACTCCCGTAGCTATACGTGTCTATAGGGATCGTTGTTTGTGTAACATAAGCGTTTCAGCTGGAAGATTAATAAAAGATCTCATATTAGATCCGTGGAAAAAAAATATTGGCCCTACTACGACTACCAAAATTACTGCAATAGTTTATTATTTTTGGTACCTTTGGAACACCGTTATTATCAAAGTCACACTTTCTTCCATGTTTTGAGACATTTTCACTTCTGAACAGTTAAATGACGTAAGACGCATCACAGAATAATGATTGCTAGGATGATGATACCCTCTGGAATTTGATAATATTGCTGTTTGCGTGCTTGGCAGCAAGAAATTCATACTAACAAATGAGAAATAGATTGGCATGTCATATTTCACCCCGAAAGGCCAGTTTCTTAATTCAGATTACAGTCATCTCTCCCTTACTCGATATTGAAGTGACCATCGAGTTAGGGAGGTATCGAGTTACAGAACACAAAAGCAATGCAACTGCGTTCCAAGGGACCATCGAGTTAGCCATGAAAACTAACTTTTACTATGGTTCTCTAACTCGATATCGAGATACGGAATATCGAGTAAGGGAGAGTTAAATGTATATTTGTTTTAACTACCAAAACAAAGTTGAACTTGTATCTCGGCTTTTAATTTCTGTTTTTTTTTTCGCATTAAAATATTTGCATTCCAAAAGCACACAATCAAAGTCGAATAATTGTCGCTTTAGCTTTTATTATATGAACTTTTCGTATAATTGGTATAATTGTGCTGCACTGTATTGGTTGCCTGCATCTGCATTACCATTATTCTTCTATTATTCTTGGCATTAACGTCCTCACTGGGACAGAGCTGCTTCTCAGCTTAATGTTCTTATGAGCACTTCGACAGTTATTAATGAGAGCTTTCATTGCCAAAGTTGCCAATTTTTGCATTCGTATATCGTGTGGCAGGTACGATTATACTCTATGCCCAGGGAAGTCAAGGAAATTTCCATTACGAAAAGATCGTGGACCGGCCGGGAATCGAACCCAGACACCTTCAGCATGGCTTTGTTTTGTTGCCGTGGACTCTAACCACTGGGCTAAGGAAGGCCTGCATAATCATATCTGGCGAAATTACTTAAGTGCCATTGAAATTTGCAGCGCATTTTTGGACTATTCAAAACGAATCTGTGAATTGCTTGTATCATTTAAGATCCCTGCATCATAGCAAAATATCACAGAATCATTACATGTCATAAAACACTACCTCCACTATTAGAGCTTTTACCCTATCAGACAGTATTAACAGTGATGCAGTGCAATTAACGTTATGATCAGGGAAGTAGAATAAATTCATTAATATTTAGATAGGGGAATTTATGTATTCATAACTGCATATTTGTCACATTCGACATTTTTGGCAATTTCGAGTTAATACCGTACAGGGTCATCAAATTATGAACACTTTCGATTCACTTACAGAAATCTGTGAGATTGTTAAAAAAAAAACTCGAAAGAAATACCAAGTTTTTTTGTCACATTGGCAATTGAAACCGCATAACAGTCACGTTGAGATTATACATGAGCCTCGTAAGGTATTAGCAATGAAATTTCTATCAGAATTATTTTCTGACTATTCACCCAATATGCGATATGAGCTGTACGAAAATTTAGCCCCAAAAACGCACTTTTGAGTTCTTGGTAATTTAAGGAAATTTTAATTTCTTCCCATACTGCTATAAAATGAACACTTACTACTCCATTTATTCAATGCCTACTTTTGTCGAATGTTACAAATATGCAGTTGTGGGCAGAGTAGTCTAAGCCGATGCCGCGCTTCTTTTGTAAATTTCTCAAATAACAGTGTTTGGCAGTTTACATTCATGCGCTCCTCAATCCTCTATCGATTCACACCGACAGATTTGTTAACGGCTTGTTCATAACGGCAATTTTGTACAAACACCTCGTGTCGCTTTTTGTATTCATACTCTTATGATTTGGCGCCACAACGATTATTATTGAAAATTTTAAGTTTTACTTATGATTTTAGTGAAGAATTTCAGTAATAAATTTCATAAGTCAATCAATGAAATTCGGAATTAAACGCAATGATAAAAATCTATTGCTAATTATTAACGTTCAACGCTCCCTCATCATAATCATCGTCATCATCGAAACTTCAAAAGCAGTTTTTCTGTTCAAAACTAAAAATTATTTGATGAAAATGTGTTCACCGTGTTTCGGTTAGAGGATAGAATACAGTGAACGCATTTTCCTGTAAATTTTCTTGATTGTGAACGAACAAACTGCTTTTGAAAATTTTGAAATCAATGACGGATCCTGCCCCCTTAATCAATAATATTATTCGCCTTTTATTTCAGGCGTGCTCAAAAATTGACATGTTTTGATAACTTGTGATTTGTTATCGATTAACTTGTAGCCAACATCGAAAGCGGAGTAGTTCTTCTAGCGATTGCTATGATAATTATTTCAAGTAATTCATGTTAAAGAATTCAAAGCTCTCACTTATGAAACTTATGATCCCATTTTCGAAATGTTTAAGCGAGCAAAGAAACCATAATTTGGCTGGTTCATAAGTCTTGATTTATGGAAAACCTAAGTATTTTAGTCTCAGTGTACAAATTTTATATAAGCCGTAACAACGTTACGACACCCACCTACCCCCTAAAGCGTTAAAAAATTAACGAATGGGCCCTAAAAGCTTTTTGGACTGTATTGCTCAATCCTTTATCGATTCACACGAACAGAATTGTTAAAAGCTTTTTATAAACATTTTTTTTCTTTTGTCAGCAGTGTTGCCACATTTATATCTGATCCGTAGGGGAAAAGCAGTAATTTTCGACCTACAAGAATTCTGTGCCAATTTTCGGATTTTCATACAAATTCGGCCAAATTCGTATGAATGGGTCGAAAACTAGTGCTGGGTCGAAAATTGGTGCTTTTCCCCTATGCTCAAAAATCTTTTTTATTTGTACCAGAAATTCTGAAAATCTGTACTCAAAATCTGTACCACACACAACATTAATTGTTGAAAGCAACTCTAATCCTAATATCTCGAAAATTTAACATAGTTTTTGTGAAATAATATCATTTATTAAATATTAAATATTAAATTCAGTGGAAATGGTATCTTTCAATAATAGTTTCGTGGAAATTAGTTCCGAACTTCAAGCATCTACTGATTTTGTGTTACAAAAATCGTCAATTCCAAATATCTGTAACCATCTGTACTTTTCGGTGAGAATCTGTAATCTGTACTGCACAGAATCTGTACCAAAAACTATTCGAAAATCTGAACCTTTCCAGATAAATCTGTACTTGTGGCAACATTGCTTGTCAGTGTGACTATTGTCGGCAGCCTCGTTTTCTTCGGCAGCTTTGCCGTTCTTATGGGAAACTGCAGGCGAATCTCTCTTCGGCAGCTTCAAATCAGTCGCATTTTGAGGCGTATTCATTTGAATGGATTAGGTACCTGCTTTGCTCTTGTCCACAGTTCATCGGCAGAAGTTTTCTTATTTTATTTTCTATGGTGAAAGGCATCTAACTGCAAATTTCTTGAAGGCTTGTATTGAAAAAATATTTGGTAGGCGTGGCAGACATTATCATTTCTAATAATCAGTACTAATTTTCTTTTCGAAAATAATTCCTAATTTTGAGAAATAACTCGTTAGATGCATTTCGCCATACAAATATTTTTCGCGTTACCTTTTAGCGATTCCAGACCACCCCCCTCCCCCATCGTGGTCATTTGTCCACACAAAAAATTTAAAATTTGTATGAACCGTGGTCTTTGGCCTGACCCCATGAATGACCACGTGGTATATTGACGACCCCTAACATCTGCAATGAAATTGTTTGTTCAGTCCTGAAAATCTTGCCAGTGGGAAGCTGACAGAACAAAGAATCTTCTGAATGTTTTCATTTGTGTGTTTTGATAGAAAAATACAGTGTATTTGGCGTTTGAAAATTGGTTGCCGATAATAGTCAAATGGTGCCGAATCCGTAAATTACCCTATAGAAAATTGATTGAAATGCTTATTTTGATATATTTTTAAAAAATCTTAGGAAACGGATTGAAGCGTTTTTCACTATTTTCGTTGCATTTTTTTTTTTTGCTATTATCAAGATCATTTTTTGGCCGATAAATAACCAAATTTCTGAAATTATCGCCGAGACTTGTGCACTTTTTATAGAATACGTGGTCAACTGCATTTGTATTATTATGCAGTGTGAAACATGTTAGTATTTCCCATCATAATTAAAAAGGAGCCTAAAATAATATTTTTCACATCGCTGTTTTCCTTAACATGGGCAAATTATCCCCAGTCCTCCTACTTACACATTGAGGATGCTACTGATCCTGAATAACGTCTGCTGGTCCCTGTGTAAGTACAGCTGTTCTTGCAAATAATGGAGTAGCATCTACGGGCAGTCACGCGCATATCAATTTATTTATTTATTTTATTTGCTACATTAATTTGACCTTATAGTATACATAAATTAAACTTAAACTAAACTAACTGTTTACTAGAAGTGAGAACAGTGGACCTCAAAGTTTCAATACTAGAAGTGGAACTCAGTTCCTAATACTTACTTTTAAAACAAAGCACGAGCTTCAGAATTTTTAAGTGACTTCCAAGAATTCCTAAGACCTTACAAAGATTTCCTGGAAAATCTCATGATAAAAATCCGATTACACATATATGATAGTCATTGCTCAACTTCTTCACGCACAGATAAGTTTGTCAAGATTTAAGAAGTTTGTCTCTAGTTGTCCAAGAACAAACTTTGCAAGAACAAAAAACAACTAGGTCTGTTAAGGTAATCACAACATGCGAGTCACATTAAATCACTGAAAAGTGAAAACTCGTTCGCGGGTCGCATGAAATCTTATTGGGCAGCATTTTGGTAATCAAATATTCGTATACAATTGAAAAATAAAGCCAACCGCATCTTGGTTTTGTGGAAAAAAATAGTTATTTCAAATTTCTGTTCCTATGGGAGCCGAATCCTATTCTTGGCACTTTTGATTCACTTCGACAGTGGGGTTTTCTGAAAGCTTCTGAGCTCATATATGGCTACAATCTGCGCTGCATTGAAGTGCTTCTGATGGCAAAGTTTCCGACAATTCGGCCGAGAAAAACCCCCCATGCCAAAGTGAATCATGGAAGTGTCCAAGTAGCTCTGCACCTAATAAATACTACAAAACAATTTTACAAAACTTGTATACAGTATCGGACATACAAAATGCACCAAAGCCGTTTTCCCATACAAAATGGCCAACTTCAGAAGGCTATATCTCCGCCGTTTCTCAACCGACTCTATTCATTTGATTTTCTTTGCCAAACTACAAATTATCCCAATTTTTGATAACAAGGGTGCAGAGTAGGGTGCGGCTTATTTTTCAAAAGTTCTCAAAACCAAAAATTCGTGTGTTCTACTGAATGTAAATCACATTAAAAGAGAAACCTCAAAATCTGAGCCAAAAATATTAACATTTAGAGGTGGCGCAAGCGTCTTGAAGGTGAATTTTCAAGTTATAAAAAATGACTTTCAGTGAAGTAAACATAACTTTGTTATTTTCAACCGATTTTGAAACTTTTAGCATCAGTACCTTCAAAATTAAATTTATGAAAACTTTGTAGAACATCAAATTTGTCTAAAATCAAAACAAGTTTTAGTTAAAAGTAATTTATTCTAAATTTTTCCACATTTTACTAAAAATTTCAACTTTGTTTAACCATAACTTCATGGCTACTCAACCGATTCCAAATCTTTTTACATGCTTCTGAAGCTATTTCAATTGTTTTCAAACCTTTCATACATTACATTTCACTAAAAAATGCATTGACCATGTTATTCAACAAAAACTGCACAAAAACATGATTTTTCAACGGAAAATGACAGTTTTTTCAAATTTTTGCCAGTTAAATATTATCTCTAAAGCTTAAACTGGTTTTTCTCATTTGTTAAACCTTTGAGAAGGACTTTGCAACATTTTTAAAATAATTTTGAAACAAAAATATAATTGCATATGTTAAAAAATATATGCACTTTTTAACTCGTAATTAAGGCAAGATGCTTTATAAAATAAAGTTTAATCGAAAAAATGTAGTTTCCGGCGAAAAAACTAAAGTAATCCAAATAAATTTGATAAAATTTCAATAAAAAATCATGTTTTTGGGTAGTTTTTGTTGAATAACTTAGTCAAAACCATTTTTTAGAAAAATGTGTTGTATGAAAGTTTTGAAAACAACTAAATTTTCTTCAAAAAACTGTCAAAAGATTCGAAATTGATTGATTATTTAAGAAGTTATGGGCAAACAACGTTGAAATTTTTAGTAAAATGAGGAAAAATTTGGATAAAAGTATTTAAACTAAAACTAGTTTTGATTTTAGACAAATTTGATATTCTACGAAGTCTTCCTAAATTTAATTTTAAAGGTAATGGTGCTAAAAGTTTTAAAATCGGTTGAAAAATAACAAAGTTATGTTTACTTCACTGAAAGTCATTTTTTATAACTTGAAAATTCATCTCCAAGACGCTTGCGCCACCTCTAAATATTAATATTTTTGGCTCAGATTTTGAGGTTTCTCTTTTAATGTGATTTGCATTCAGTAGAGCACACGAATTTTTGGTTTTAAGAACTTTTGAAAAATAAGCCGCACCCTAGTGCGAGCTACTTGGGCACTTCCATGATTCACATGGGCATGGGGGTTTTTCTCGACCGAATTGTCTGAAACTTTATTGCAATTTTTAAGCGCATCAATACGACGCATATTGTGGTCAAATATGAGCTTCGTAGTTTTCAAAAAACCCCGCTGCCGGAGTGAATCAAAAGTGCCAAGAATAGGATCCGGCTCCCTACCTATTGAAAAAGTTGTGCGAAAACTATTAATTCAAAAGTTACAGATAGGTTGAATTTTGACGTAAAAAATGCACCAAGACATAAAGTGATGAAGCAGACACACTACACGTCATATCATTTTGCTGTCTTCAACGCATTTGGACCAATATCACTCACGCTGAAGACACCAAGATGATTCGACCCGTAGTTTTTTTTTTTTTTTTTGCTAAATCACTTGGTCTTGGTGTTTTTTTAAGTCAAAATTTAACCTAGCTTTTGAATCTTTTGTTTTCGCACAACTTATTCAATAGATATCAAAAATTGAGGTAATTTGTAGTGCGCCAAATGAAAAGAATCGGTTCAAAAGTGGCGGAGATATAGCCCTCTGGAGTTGACCATTTTGTATGGGAAAACGGATTTGGTGCAATTAATGTGTCCGATACTGTATACTTCCTTCAAAGAATGGATCAAGTGCTTGGATAGATGGAAAAAAGTTTTTAATTTTTCCTATATTTTGTTTGATAAAAAATAGTTTCTTTTAGTAGTGCTATTATAGGTACAATAGATCGACTATTGGTATAAGGGAGCAAAAACTTTAATCTAAACTATTTATTTCGATATTTTTTTTAACAAAACTGAACTGTGTATCAATGGTATTTAGATAAATAGCTCCTGACCTTTATGACAAATATTTTGCCACGATATAAATCAAAACGGCCATAAAAATCTACTAGTGCGACTATAGCGGACAGTCTACTAAGGGCACACCGACCCTAGTTCCTATGCAAGTTTTCCTCAATGTACATTTCGATACTTGACCAAGCATGAAATAGGGAAGATCGTTCAATTAATCTAACAATTTTCAAGATGTCAAATCGCTCATGGCGGGGAATTCTCACTTCGGTCAAGTGAGAAATCCTCCCGAGTTCCAGGACCACCAATGCTTTCCAGACAATTATGACTCCAATGGCAGGTAATCGAGCTCTGTAAATGAATGAAAATGTTTAGAAGAACAGCGGTCATAGTTGGAATGAAGCAGATGAAGAAAAATAAAGTATTTTACCGCATAAAAGGTTAATCTGCTAAGGCACGAGCGAACGACTTTCTCAACTTGTTTGTTTCTTTTATAATTACGTCCAAAACACCAGCATCAGGATTATCTGCACATTATCTGGTGTGTTTCATCCTTTAAATTTCTCACTTCACTATAGGCAATCAAAAACCATTTAGGGTGCATTGTCCATACAGCAAATTTTTGACTCAGTGAAGACGTTTATCTTGGATTATCCCTGATTTCATAAAAGGGAAAGACAAACAAAACTATCGATGGCTGCATTTTGTCTGGACAGAGGGAAGGCAAATCTGTTATTTTTAGTGTTTGAGCAAAAAAATAAAACATAAAGTTGTGCATTGAAATGTTCCAGGTAAATTATGAAAAAGTGGGTAAGAAAAAAACAACCTGTTGGAATAATTGTGTTAATAAAGCGAGTCATCATCGATTACAGATAAATCGTATCATATCCCACATAAACATTTCTTCTCTTTTCACAGAAAATGATTCGGCCATTTTTTGCATGCGAGCGTCAATATCAAATCAACGTCAACCTTGTCATCAACGCTTGCCGTTCAAGAAAGGAGGGTGATGTCGTCTGACGGCAAAACACGGATACACCAATACATAGGATATGGAGCGGACATCCTAGGTAAAACTTTCCCCCTTGTAGTCCTATTTGTCTGCCTGGTAGCGACCCGTTTTTTTATATTGCCGAAGGGTGTTTCACCACACGGACAATACCGCGCTGCAAATCCCATTGAGATATCCTTTGAAAGTTTCTAAGGTTCGCGCATCTCACACAAACTTTACCATCACGTTCGTGTTAGTGTTACCATTTGATGCAACCTCTCCTTTTTTCAGGCGGTAATATTTATGCAAAAAGCGGTGCGATATACAGAGAAAAGGTGATGGCCAAGAGTGAAAAGTAAGGCGCGAAACGGCTGTGCTTTGTAACCCAATGGAAAACGAAGAGAAGTGAAAGTACAATTCATTTAAATATAATTTTCAAATGTAATATTTCTCATTTTAGTAGTACGGTGCATTTAATGCCAATGAGGACTCAGCAGCATTACTGGATATCAAGCGACTAAACCGGATCATGGACACACTGTACAACAGTTAATCGCCTAACAAATTTCGTCGATTTTTGTTCTACATCTACCCTGTAGATCCGAATTTGTTTGAATATTTAACAAGCGACAAATTCGGTTCTAGAGAGGTTTGTGTGGGGCATTTGATTCCATCGGAAATAGACACATCGTTATATATAATCGACGAAATCATCAAATTTTATCGCGTTTGTTATAATATGATTCACAAAAATGTATGAATTAAAATCCGACGATAGCTAAAATAAAATGTTTCAAATGCTATCCTTATATCCACAAAACACTCAAAAGATTTTATGCATAGGATTTAATTCATATTATGTTTATTGAGAGATATTCTGCCATCAGGTCTGATTTCTAAATATTCAATTGCACACAGAGTAGGTAGATCTCATGTTTTGTTATGGGTTCATTTAAAATTAGAACATATTATAAAGCATTGAATAGATTTGGAAAGCTTTTGAACCTTGTTCATCCTTAACTCGCTTTGTAGATCTCTGGGAATGTTGCTCCTGTAAAAAAAAACAATTGTTAGTAAAGTTTGAAGTACATATTTTCGAAGAGTGACATAGTATCTATTAAGTACTCAACTATCACGTCTAATCTAGGTAAGGACTGTTCATTTTATAGAGAGGACACCTTTTTTATGCTATATCTATTATTTATCAATCAAATCGCAATCGGTTTCCGTAAATCGTTCGACTATTATTGTATGATGTTGTGATATTGAAAATGTTCACATGAAAAAGGAACAACGTGAGCGATCGATTTTTGAAGGTAATTAAAATCAATGATTGTTAGAAATTGGCTGAAAAAATCGACAATCTATATTCTTTATTTTTTAAAATGGCTGCTTCTTCAAAAGCATCTTCAATAATAGTCACCTAAAAATGAAGGTATTTTTGTGGCAACTATTTTCTAGATATCAGAAAAACAATTTTCACGGGTTTTTAGAGAAGAATATTTTAAATTTGAAGGGAACTGCAATTAGTATATTTAGATATATGGTACGTTCTAACGAAAGCACTAGTATAGTGTTTATATAAAAAATAACCTACACCTTCATAAAGTTGCTTATTTAGTTCCCGCGCCATATTGAAATAGAAAAAAAATCTTAATTTTCAGAAGACCTCTCAAGCATAAGATAAATCTTGAAAATTCATACTCTGCCGTAATGAAATCGAATTTATTTTACATGTCTTATTTTCATAATATTTTAGGATCATGTTTACCATCGAAATATTTGAAGAAAAACGCTGTAAATTGCTGTAGATCGGTGAATATTTGGACAAGTTATAAAAAGTATGAGATTTTTCAATAAAATTACCATATAGAATAAGATATATCTTGTACAATGCGCTTGAATTTCATGATTTAGCTATAGTAATCTAAACCAGTTTTTATTACGCTTCTACTTTTACTTTTTTGCTGGGAGTGAAATGACGGTATTTCAGCAAATTGGGAAATAAATGGATAAATCATTGAGGTTGGTTTCAAAGCTCTACCATACAATTAGCGCATTAAATTAAGATTTTTGTTATGCGAAAAATAATATTTAACTTTCGAAACTTTCAAAAACAATTAGCTAATGCTTCTATGTTCGTAACATCGTAGAATAGTAGTTGAACGATGCACAGAAAACTGATTACGTTTTTATTGATGAATAAAAAAATATATAACATCAACAAGTTGCCCGCTTTATAAAATGAACAATTCTTTTTGAAGCACCAAGTGGATTTGTTGTATTGCGTTTAAATATATGGATATGGTGCTAGTGTTATAAAACAACTAGTTTTTTTCTAGAACCATGGCGAATGTACTTATGCTTTAGTTATTCTCAGCGAATAATTCCCCGTTGCAATACTCGATTTTTCAGCACTCATCGTTATGATTTAACTCGTCATGTCTCGTTGGACAAATGTACGACTCGTACGTAAAAATAATCATTCTGCCATTTGTTACAAAAATTGCTACTTCGGATTAGCTTTAAATAGTGATAGTATTAATAAAATCGCATAACATAAATCCGTATTCATCTATCAAGTGATTTCAGGGAAGTAATTTAAGGGAAGATTGAAAATTGCATATTGTTCAAATCATTAAAATCAGTGTTCGCTATGAAATTTTTCAACAAAAGGGAATCTATTCTATAACAATATTAGAAAATAACAAACAAAATTAAGGTATAGAAAAAATAAAAAATGAAGCATAATTAAAAAAAAATATACTGTTCTTATTTGAACGTGAAAATAAATGTGCCTTAATAATATGATCAATCCTGTTCATTAGTAATATAAGACTTGCATATTAAAAAAATGCTTCCATAAGAATTTTTAAAATTTTTGATAATTTTCAAATATATTTTTCGCAGATTAGAAAACAGTGGAAAAATGTTATTCTATGCATTGACAGCCTTACCTTTATCTCGATACGATTGAAAGGATCATTTTCGAAATTTTATTTTGAATCTTCAGTAGCGCTTTCTTCTTAGTGTTATAACAACTAGTACATATTGGTACAGCATAAAACTTAAGCAGCCTGAAATTGGTTTGAAGGTCAAAAGCTTGTATATATATATACAGACATTATAAGCATACAATGGAATTCCCTCCATGTAAATTTTGAAAGTTAAATTTGTATCTAACACGAGTGCTTGATATTCATCAATTTGAATTATTAAAATCAATGTCCGAATTTTTAAGAACTTGCATCCAAAACCGACACACTATTCCTTACCTTACAAACTAGCAGTTCGTAAAAGCAAATAATTTCACATAGCACTGATTTTATTGTTAGGGAGGTAAGAAAGATATGGGAGATGAAATTTTCAATTTTTGTTTAACACTTCAGTCGTCGCGCTGTTGTATTTTGTACAACACTGTTGAAAAATCCTCGTTTTTCGTTCACAACAGCAGCGTGGTGGTTCTGACGGTGGCAAACCGCGCGACGACTAAAAGGTTAATTTTGAACTATATTGGACATATCTATAAACAAAAATTAATGAATACTTTATATCACGATTCGAAAGCATTTCAACAGAATCGAACCTTTTTTTTTAAATAAATGAAAAACAGAATTTATTACTATCCCATTTAATTAGAGTTTGTATCCTTTGACAGATACGCGTATTTCGACCTCAACTGCAGAGCCTTCTTCAGTGTCATGTACTCGAATTGAAGGAATCCATTGTATGGACATATTCACCCTCAGTCTTGTTCACGGCGGATCAAACATTCGATCGAATGCAGACCCACTTTATTTTGCTGGCCCAAAACTGGAATGCAAAACGGCTTTCGATCGAAAGAGCATTTGAACGCTTACATGAATATGGGTGATTATATATTTAAACTAGGTATATACCACTATTATTGTTAACGTTGCATACACTTTCGATCGAATGTCGTTTTGCATTCCCGTTTACGTCAGCAAAATCAAGCGGGCTATTCGAACGCAGGGCCACATCTACATTTCCAAGGTGCCCCATCCAATTTCCAAGGCGAAGAAACATTTCGCAAATTTTTCATATCCGCCGTCGTAATTGTATGGCTCTCTGTGAAGACATGTTCAGCTACATTAGATTTGAAATCGGGAATCATCTCCTTGTCTATAGTCTTCTGAGATTTTCCAATTTCCGCAAAGTGTTCCTTGAATCTGGTATCGAGAGACCGCTTTGTATAACCAAATTAGACCTTGTTGCAGTGGGGACAACTGATTTTGTAAACGCCAGCCTTATTCAGTGTGTTGACCGGATCCTTGGTAGAGCCTTAAGACTTCGTTAGTTCTTCTTCTTCTTTCTGGCATTACGTCCCCACTGGGACAGAGCCTGCTTCTCAGCTTAGTGTTCTTATGAGCACTTCCACAGTTATTAACTGAGAGCTTACTGTGCCAATGACCATTTTTGCATGCGTAGGGTAAATTATGTATTTTGGACAGTCTAAGGATATGTCAGGAAACGGTGATCGATTAACTGCATTAAATACAAAAAAAATATTACGTAATGTTACTTATATGCCTAATGTCCCATTGTACCTTGAGTTTCTGGGGAGAAAAAGCTCACAAACTGTAGTATTAGCTTCCAAAATAGCGTTTTTTGGCGGCCTGTCTGTCATACATTTCGGACACCTAATATACATTTTGGACACCCTCATGTAAATATAATTTGGACAGAGGCGTTATCTCAATATCCATACAATGGTTTCTTGAAAAGACGATCATATCATAATACTTTAAGAGTTTACATGTGATTTATACATTTTTTTCGCCTTTTGAATGTGTATATTAGTGAAAATCAATAATTTCATTTAATGCAAGCAAATATCATCAGATCCACGAAAAACGCCTGCAAGTATGCATGCATGCGACATTCCAGTGTGTTTCATCAGATGGCCAAATTATATCAACTGAACAAAAACCGTAATCTATTTTGGAAATCACCTGAGTTATGCCTTATATACTCATGTTAAGATTTTAGATGAAATTAGCTTAAATTTTAGATATATTTAATCATGTTTCCACTTTCAAACTTTTTATGAATGTCAATTCTGAGCGCTATTATTGCATTTAATGTATGTTCTTGAATTGCACATCCTCTTGCACTCGTAGGTTTCACAGATGTTCTGTAGATACAATTTACAATATATATATTTTTGAAGCCAATTTGTAATTGTTATGAAATGACCATCATAAGTAGTATAGTGTATTAATAATGCAATACATGATTTCCCGTATATGTATTCCTCACCATCTCATTGGAAATAAGCACGGAACGACTAGCCTGTCCAAATTATATGCATGTCCAAATTATATACGTTACCCTATATCGTGTGGCAGGTACGATGATACTCTATGCCCAGGGAAGTCGAAAAAATTTCCAACCCGAAAAGATCCTCGACCGGTGGGATTCGAACCCACGACCCTCAGCTTGGTCTTGCTGAATAGCTGCGCGTTTACCGCTACGACTATCTGGGCCCCTTCGTTAGTCTCTTTCTTGAATAGCATTCGAACCACAATGACATTTTTAACTTTTTTTTTGAGTTGAGCAAAAATCTTTAAAAGAATCTCTTGCCCCACACGAACTTTTGCCTCATTTTACTGTAAATTAGTCCATTCTCACCCTATCGAGGAGGTGGTGAAATTGGAATTGGGTTACTTTTGGAACAGGACTCCACAACTCGATATTGGAGGGATCATAGAGTTAGGCAGGTATCGACTTGTAACATAAAACCAGTGCAACTGTGTTGCAAGGGACCATCGAGTTAGTTAGGTAAACCAACTTTTATTATGGTTCTCTAACTACCGAGATACGAAATATCAAGTAATGGAAAGTTGACTGTAGAAGAATAGTTCTCTATTCAAGTTTGATACTACTTACCTATTGCAATGAATACACAGCGTAACAAAAATGACATTTTTGCGTGTCTCAAGAATCAAATTATGTGTCTCTAGTGGATTTGGGGTTGCTGAATTTGATGCCGTTCTCAGAAATGTTCCAGCACGTCACAATTTTGAGCTAAAGGTCGTCAAAGTTGGATAAAACACTGGTTTCATTGATGTTCACATAAAATATAAACAATGATTATCATATTACATACTTGTGAAATGCTAAATCATTGCGGGAAAAGGGACCACGTAGCTTAGCACGATTCTGCACGTCTTACCTGCTTGCTGGTAGAAAGCCGAAAGAGCCTGTTATGGGGGGTGCTCACGATGAGTGCCAATACATAGGGTTGCTATTATATGTTCAGCATGCGTTACACTATGGTATATACTTTCCGAGTGTCCAATTGTGTACCACACAATACTGTGTGCATTTGGAATGAAAATATCGAATGCGAGGACAGAGAACGCAAAAAAAACTTTTTATACAGTTAGTTATGTGTTCTTTGAATAACATAAATCATGATCTTTTAGTTGCATTTGTTTAAGGAGGCACGTAGCAAAACACAAACGATACATTCTGTCACATTCTATTATTTTTCAAATAAAAAAAGCATGTTGTGCAAAAGAACAAAGAAAGAAAACTTTATTCTATTCTTGATAATTATTCCGTTACCCTATTTTGAAAAACTAGGAACTGGAATATTGCATGCAATAATCTGTACTTGAGTAGAAGTTTTGGTTAGAAAAGTAGTTATCCTAGGAGCTACTGGAGGCGCTGCGAGTGCCTCCAAGCAACAAAAAGACGTTGTACCAAAATGACGAAACAGACGATGGAATGGAAAGAAAATGTAGAATATTATAAGATATAAGATTATAAGAAATGTGAATATTATAAGATGCTAAGCCCTAATCATAACTATTATTCTTTCAAGCCTTTGGAAGAGTTAGGCAGAAATCAAGGATATTACAGAGTAAAGAAACATGGCACTACATGCACCGAAGGGGTAAAATACGACCTACACCGGTGTTTCCCAATCTTGTTCAGACTTTCGCCTCCTTGAGATAAAGCTCTAAGTTTGAGGAACCGTCCCCTGGACAAAAAATACTCTTATGTGTTAAATGCTACAGTGTGTGGAGCTTCGACAAAGAATTTTTTTTTTGGTTTTGTTAGTCAGCCTCGACAATCCATATTGATGTTGTCAAAAATGGAGAGATCTGCATCTACCCAATGGGGGTACCTTGGCCCAACAAGTCAAATTTGTGTAAAAGCAACTTTTCTTATGCTTGGGTTGCAAGAACTCAATTTTGCGTAAACTCAACCCAAAATTGACTATATTTTTCTAATGGAAATGAATCCTTACTACCTTGGAAATTCAACCAAAATTGAGTAATTGGGCTCAACTACGGAACTGCGTTGAAACAATCCAAAATTAAGTTGAATCCCGTCTCTGTGTAGGATAACTGCAGTTCGGTTTGTTTTCCCCCGGGGTGGAACGTAATTGTTGGTCGTTACAAAAGAAGGTTACTTGCGACAATTTTGCAATTTGTTTGGTTGCACGTGGATTTTTGTGTGGCAAAACAAAAGAACCGGTATTGAAGTAAATGTTTGACAACTGTCAGCGATCATAACAAAGGGGCGATCCATTAATTACGTAAGGGTTTATGGGGGGAGGGGGGGGTTTGAGATGTCTTACGCGCCATACAATTTATTTTTAGTTTTCATACAAAAAATCTTACCATGGGGGGAGGGGGGGGGGCTGGTAATAGGTAATAGTAACAAACATGATAACATATATGTATGCAAATGATATCATAAGAATACATCATTGTATTATCCTATGAAACAGGGTGGATAGAAGGTTGGTTATACATACAATTTATCCCATTGATAATTCATTATGTTATCAATAAACAACAAAGATCGAATAATGATCACAAATATTTGAAGACATTCAATGGCGTTCCCGACCTGACAGCTCAAAATTTGTTGATAACAAAAGTCTTCTCGTTGATTTAAAAAAAAAAAAAACAAATGAAATCATGATAGTAAAACTTGTTATTGTTATGTTATGCGGTTGTTTTTTGATTTTGCTCTTTTGTCACACATTAGTAACTCAGCAAGCTCATGTAATTTTATAACCGAAGTCTGAGAAAAATGAAACTGCCATGAAATTACACTGCTGTCGAAATGGCAAAAATTGTCAACTGATTTCTTTTGACAGCTCTAGACTACGTGCATACGGGTCAAAATGCAACTCCAATGTAATGTCAACAAAATTTTAGTCATAATGTAATAACATAGTAACCAAAATTATGAATTATAAATAAGATTTTTTTTAATTATCTGAAATTCAATCACAATGTAATTTAATGATTTATGTTTTCTAAAATATTACATTTTACCAGTGCTCCTTTCGAACATGAAAAGGTCTATTTGAATGATCCAATTCTTAATGCTTACGTTTTATAAAAACTAAACAAAAAAATCTATAACATTCACTGCCGTACTTTTCTAATAGAATTTCATCAATACGTTTCATCATTTATAGCCAATTCATGAGATTATGTGTTATTCCAGCATTTACGTCGTCACCTTCGTAAAAAATAATCTACTTCGATCTACGAACTATGCTGACAAGATAGGTTGGTTTCAATTAAGCTTAATTAATTGATGTAGTTTGTGCCATTACAGGGATAACTAGATAGCATAGCGGACGCAATTGTAAATCTAAAAAATAGAAGTCAAACAACGTCATTGGAATTTCTTTGAGGCAGATTATTTACTTCTGGAGTGTAAGTGAAACAAGTTTCCATGAATATTTTCGAGAAACTTTTTCAACACGGTAACAAAGTAAATCAGCTCAAACAGACGATGCAGAATTCGCTTCGAACGCTTGCCACCACGCTGAGTGAGGTGGCTAATTTGAAATGACTAGACGATTTTCATTCGCCAGGCAAATGCTAAGAAAACCAGTCTCGCATTTTATGGTAAAGCAGCAGCAGCGGCAGTAGTGGAAACAGCAGGATTCAACTACAGACGGCTTCAAATGCCAAGTCATTCCTCACCCAACTTATATGCTGTCTGCCCGCTGGCCGGATCTATCACCGGTCTTTCTAAGAATCCTGAAAACAATATTTAAAATTATTCGATACTATATTTTTTGCCTTTTTTTAAGGATAGAAGTTTAGCAAATATTGTATTCATACTAAAAATTTATTCCATTATCATAGCACAGCAACGCAGCTAATTCAAGTAGACGATTAATGTTTCAACAGCAAGATGGCGAACAACAAGCAGCGCATAACACAAAGGAAGTGCTATGATAAAAATCAACCAACGAAATTTCAACATGACGAGGGTCCAGACGAAAGTAATCGTTCATAGGAGCAGACGGGAAAGAGTATAGGAGAAAAAATATTCTTCATCATTTCTCATGCTTTCATCTGCCGTCATGTTATGCACAGAGTCTACACCCTATATTTATCCCCCTATAGATTCCACTCAACGGACCAAGCTTAGCCCACGTTCACTATTAGAAATCAGATACACAGGGGAGGGGTCTGAAGATCGTGGGTAAGCATACTGACGTACTTTTTCCCTGGAAGGAAATTTCTGAAATTTTCCAAACAAACCAAGCATTGATTGGGCACATAGAAGATTTGTGCAGAATTGCTTGCTGTTTGAATTTAAATAGTCTCTGAAAAGAAAACGATTTTTTGAGTTAATTATCCTTCATTTCTGTGTTTAATGAGAGAATATTCCACAAACAATTACCTATCTCACATGATTTATAGTTTCTTCCTTGCCTTCTCTTCACGGTTTTCACTTATTTTTTTTTTCTCCATCATTATAAAAAGGCGTTAACTTTTGCGTCAAAGTAGCTCTAAAGCCACTTTATTATTACTCAAACACAACAGTTGACTGCTATGCTCAATACACAAATTTCAACGTATGCCGTGCATTAACAAATGATGATGATTTTCTAAATACTTTTGATTGCCAACAATTTCGGACTACATATTTTGAGCAATGCTGAAACATAAGAAAGAAAAACACATCTCGTCTTGCGTTTTATGCAAATGTTTGGATTTCTACTTCGGTCGAAGTGGCGATATTTCCATCGTCATTATACCGACGGAACTCCCCTGTGGATTAAACATCGATCAATCAACGCACTATGGTTTGTGGAATAACAAACCTCTTGAAATGCTAAATTAGGTGGAAAATTGAAAGCCTTCTGCACTGCGCATTCACAAATAAATGGTCATTCAAATGATAAAACCGAATGTCCCCAGAGACCAATTTGCATTCTAAGAACAATCTTTAACGTTTGTGACATCTTTTCAAAATAAACCTTCACTTGCTTACACGCTATCTCAAACAGAATGATGGATTAGGTCAACTCAAACAGCTTCCTCATCACAAAGATACCTACAACACCCACTCTACAAATACTGGTAGCCGAACCAGTATTTATCGTGATTATCATCAGCTGAATTAATACCCAAAAGCAACTGAATGGAGTAGTGGTTTTTCGTTCCGGACTCATTCAATACTGTCCACTCAGACCAGATTATCTCGGTGTCGATGCCTCACGTTACCAACATAAAACAGGTTCCACGATAGGTGACATAACTTTTCAATAAAAACGGAGAACTCGAGTAGCAATAGGAATTTTAAACTGTGTCTTTTTAATTCCGATACTGATACTTAACACTGTCTTACATCTTATCGCAGGAAGAGAAATACAAAATTAATAATGCCAAACCTAAAAGAACGGAACATAAGCCAGACACTACCTCCAAAGAGAAGAATGAGTGATGATGTGACAACAATTTTTAACGTTTTATATTTATTAGGTGGTCTGCATACTCAACTGTCACGACTGTTATCTGACAGTTTCTTGGGGGGAAACAAAACGAGTTTTGATGACAGCAACTTTGCCGTTATCATCGTGTCCAGGCACTGTTATTGGTTAAGTCGAGTAGATCACCAATTCAGTGAATCATAATAGATCGATTCGTTTTATGTCATTCAAGAAAAAACTTGGAAGAAAAAATACCCGAAAACAGAAGCTGCTGAGAAAATATTTCAAGTCTACAATTATCTTGTTCCAAGAGTGAAACAAAACAAGTTATTTTCGCTACGTTGTATATGGATCAATCACTTACAAACGTGTTGAAATTTATGGAGGTTTAATGATGCTTTTCGGCAAAAACGCATTTATCTTTTTTAGCGTTCCTCGGGCTGGGTAGTAAACATGTATGATCATGCCGGAAGAAGTGATTATCAAACGTGCTTCTTCGTTCTACGACGGTATCGTACAGGACAGGTATCGTCACCTGATGATGAGCAACAATTCGCGTTCTATCTTCATTGAAGGCAACAATGTTTCCCAATAGACATAATAATAATATGATTGGTATTTAGCTCGATTGGGATTTAAATCAGAGATGGTACACAAATTATGTCACGCTAAATCTCAACTTTTTTGACCCCCTCCCCCCTTCGTCACGTTTTTTGTATGAGTCCTCCAAAATTTTTGTAAGGCTTGTCACACTTGGCTTGACCCCCTCCCCACTCCGGAGCACGATGTAGTTTGTTCATAACCCCTTGGAAACTTGGAACATGGAACTGCAAGTCACTTGGTTTTCGCTGGTTACGACGGGCTTTGACGAACTACATTCCCGTAACTTCGATATCTTAGCGCTGCAGGAACTTTGTTGGACTTGACTAAAGGCGTGGCTCTTTTTATCGAGCGACTACCTTCTACCAAAGCTGTAGCACCACAAATGTGCTAGGCATTGGCGTAGCTAGGATTATTTTCTGGAGGGGGCCTAGGGGGGGCCTAGCAAATTCTTGTTTTACAGAAGTAATTTACTTGTTTTACAGAAGCAATAATCACAATAATGAAAAAAAATTGTACTTTTTAACAGTTTTGTCTTGATTTTATTTATTTGTTCAGTGATATTTGTAAAATTCAATTTTCGGTACGAAAAAGATTCCTTCTTTTTGTAATCCAGTCTAAACTCCTCTAAGAATTCTAGCAAAAAAACTGATAAGTCCTTTGTGATTCTTCCACGAACTTTTCAGATATTCAACCACGTGCTTTGAAGAGATTCCTCAGAGAAATCGTACGGGAATTTCTTCATGAATTATGTTAATATTTTTCAGTGTTTTCTCCAAGAATTCCTTTACCAGTTTTCACTGAGTTTGTCCTGGGATTCCCACGGAACATCATTCCCAGATTTTCTGATACCACCAGAAAATTCCTTGAGGAATCTCTATCGACTTGCTTGAAATATGTCTTGAAGAATTCCGCCAGAGAATGCATAAATATTCTTTTATTCATTTCACCTGTAAGGTCCTCTATGTACTTATCACATATACATTTTAGTTGTTAATTTAAAGTATCATCCAGTTGTTCATTAATAATTTGTGCAGGATTTTCAGGAATCACTGAGGATTTTTTCAAAAAAGGTACAAAAAATTCTAAGAGTCTCACCCTACATGTCATCAAGATCACCAAGCAAGGATTCATTTCACGAATTCTTTAAAGAGTTTGTCAGCACTTTTTCCAACTTTGGTTTCGAAGTTCTTTCTAAAGTTTCTCTACAGGATTGTTTGAAAAATCTCAGCAAAATTAAATAATGTTTCCAGGTTTAACTTTAAGGATTCTTCGTAATATTCCACAAAGATTTTAGAAATAATTAACAAGAATTCAATTGGAAAAATGTTACTCATGATTTCTCAGAAAAGTTCTACAAAGATCTATCTGCATTTTTCGCAGATAATTAATTTTAAGATGTCTTTAAAATTAAGGAGCAACATCCCGCATTCCTTCAAAACTCACTCGAAAATATTTTATTTTATTTTTATATTTTTAAAAAATACCTAACTAAGAAATGCTTAAAGAAAACTAACATTCCTATAAAGTTCCTAGAGGAAAACGTTCAATTGTTCAAATTATCTTCCGCGGAAATATGATGATTTCTCGAGTAATTTCTTCAGGGATTTCTTGGATAATAATATTATTCTTTCCCTAATTTGCTCCCGGAAAATAAACCAGAGATTCGTATTTTTTCAGAGATTTTTTTCTTTAAACCGCACTCGCCATTTTTTTAAGATTTATTTTCTGAAAATTTTCGTCAGATTTACTAAGATTTTGCAATTCATTCTTGAAATTCTCGAAAAAAATCTCCAGGAGTTCCATCAAGTATTCCTTAAGGTTCTAGAAAAAAAACTCTAGGAAAAATGATAACCTCAGGATTGTTCCATAGATAACAATTAAAAATTTATCCACTCTCCATTTTTTGATCTAGATCCAGAAATATCTCAACATTTAGGGGTTGCTTCACAAATTCCTCTACGAATCACTTTATGTTAGATTTCTAGAGAAACACATACAAAAAAAGGTTTAAAAGAGCTTTGTTCAACTATGGTTGTCATGTCTATTACGGCTTAAAAGTGTCGACGGTGTTTTGAAAATACCTGAAGGTCGTAGACACAAAAGTCAATTTTGACAATTTGGATTTCTGTGGCGTAGTTGCTTAACGCGCCCAGTCTAGCGTATTGGGAGTCGTGGAATCGAAGCCCTCTAGAACGATTCTATTATTTTTCACAATTTTACATCTCAATTTGTCCAAATTGACTTTTGTGCCTACGACCTTCAGAACTTTGTTTATTTATTTATTTATTTATTTTTTGAACATTTGTAGCTTAAATTTGATTCGGCAAAAAATACTAAATTCCTGTCCTTGTAATTCAAGAATCGCTTAAGTGGTCCTTGTGGGATTTATTACAAAAAATCTTTTTTTTTTCTTTGTATTTTTTTTATAATAGAAATGGTTGATGTTAACACGGATGATACTTTTACTCAAAGTATATGTAATTAAAATCTTAGATAATATTTTCTATGAACTCCTTAGTTTCATGATACTGTGGTGAAAATATTGTTGTAGAAAGAATCATTTTTTTCCTACCTCTATAAACTCCAAACAAACTTTTTTGAAGTGTCTATTATCGATTATTTTGTTGTACTGTAGAAGTTTAATGCGAAAATATTTCCGGTATTGTTCAAGGACTTTATCTAAGATGTATTGTGGTGACATTCGTAATGTAATGTGGGGAAACTTTGGCCTTGCTTTGAAATTTTGTTGAGGAATTTCTGATGGACTTTCAGAAACCAGGAACCATACGTATAAGAATTCTGTATTTTTTTTAAAACTCCTATCATTTACCTTTACCAGATTCTTCAAAATGTTGCTTTTGGAGTATGGAAAGCTTTTTGAACGAAGTTCATCAAAGCGTCATGTGAAGGAAGGAGAAACAACAAATTACGTTGTACTTGAAAGATAATTTATTGTCTTTTCTCTTGAAGTAAATTACACGATAGTTAGAACAATAATAAACCTACAAATTAAACATTTTTTTTTTTAAGAAAATCAATCAGAAACTTCTTTGAAAGTTATCTTTCTAATCTATCTTTCCTTGACTTGGTTTTCTAGAATTCTGCCAGAAAGCCCCTAGACATTCCGCTCTCGTATCTCACAAAAATTCAAACTAATTCTGGCAATAATTAGTAACACTATTTCTTAAAAAGTGTTTTAAGAAAGATCAATACAAATTGCTCTATGATTATCTTCATAAATCCTTTCCTCCTTCCCAGTTATTTTGCTACATGTTTCCCTACAGATTCCTTTATCGCTATGATAATTTCGGAAGAAAAAGTTTTCCTGGGGTTTTTCAACAAATTTCCTCTGAAGATTCGAAGGCAAGAGACAATTCAAAAACAATTCTCTTTGTAGTTCTTTAATAATCCGGGAGTTTGAAGCAACATTTCTAGACAAAAAAAATCATAGGAGAGTTTTTGACGCAATTTGTGATGTATTTTGGAAATATTTCTTTAGGGTTTTTGATGAACTTCGCGGAAAAATTTTATTACAATTTTTGGGAAAACTATTTGTAGAAATTTGCAGAAGAACTTTCAGCAAAATATCTCAGTATTAAATTTGACAAAATCAATTGTTTTTTGGAGGAATTGCGAGGGAAAACTGAGCTTTTGAAAGATTAAGGAACATTTTTTAAGTAAATCCGGGAACATTTTCCGGAATCAATTTGCTAATAAGAAAGTAGACATAGGAGGAATGGATGTCCACTAGGAGGAATTCGCTTTGAAAGTATGAAAAAATCCCACAATATCATTTGACTAGTTTCCAAGAGATTTCTTAAGCCACCCTCCAATATTCCTTGAGGAATTTGATTATACTCAAATTTTATGAAGCATATCGAAAAGTTTTTTGAAAAATTATTTTACAAATATATTGGAAATTGTACAAATAATTTATGTAATAATATATTTTTTTTTTTTTTGTAAAATATGGTTAGATCTATAAATTTATTTATGTGAAAATACTAAAAAAATTGCATCAAAATCAAAGAGAGAATTTATTGCTGTAATAAAACACTATCATCGTTTTTGATACATTTTTTCACGCCAGGTTAAATTTCTGCCTTTCACGTAAAGAAAATTTGTGACGAAAATTTCCACTATGTATTGTCTGAGAAATTCCTTTAGTAATTTTGTCTATTTTTTTAATTATTTTTTTCAGACATTATTCGAGTTGATGTTAATGTATAATTCTCAGTGAATTCTCATAAGGGAATTATCATCACCGGACACCTCGAGTGCTGTTTCAGCATAATTTAGTATATTCACTACATTCTGATTTCTCATGTTTTTGAGGATACCCTGTCAAAAACATGAGAAATTAGAATGCAGTGAATATGCTGCATTATGCTGAAACAGCGCTATTTGGATTAATCAGAAATAACGAAATGTGGAATTCAAATTTACAGGATATTAACTTTTTTTTTACCACGGCATTTTTTGCAACAAAGTATCTAAAAACTGCGCTTATCGCATATAACCAGAAGCCAGTTCTAACAGTAACAGAACCACCACGTTGATGCGGTGTAAGACAAGCTAGGTTTCCTGTAAAATAACGTAGCTACTGAAGAGATTTTTATCAATAACAAGAGTCATGTACTTGATTAAGAAGATTTTGCTTCATGTTAATTTGTAAATTTTTATTTTTATTATCATCAAAAATTCATCTTCAAATTTTATTTTTATTATCATTAAAAATTCTGGGGGGGGCCTGGATGATTCTGGAGGGGGCCAGGCCCCCCTGGCCCCCCCTGTTCCTACGCCAATGGTGCTAGGTACTGGCTTCATACTGTTGGGCAAGATGCGTTAACGCGTTATCGGGTGACAGACGATCAACGCAAGGATGTGAAAGATGAGTATAAAAGGCTGTTTCTTCAATTACAGCATTAACAACGTATACTAACAACACGAAAAGAGCCCAGACGACAAGAAGAAGACGTTTTACACTCAGCTGGAGCAGACATATGACGGATGCTCGCAACGTGACGTGAAAATCGTTGTTGATGACATGAACACACAGGTAGGATGGGAAGAGATGTAGGGGGAGATCCCCCAGTGCCGGACAGCACCCAATACCGGACAAAGTCGAAACATTGAGAAATCATGGTCCAATCAAGATGGTGTATTAGTAGAAAAGAAAGCTATTATGTAGACTAATGTTTGCGTAGAATAGCACATCCTTGAAATATGCATGCCTTTTAAATAAAGTAGAAAAGTTTGAAAATCTTTAAAAAATTGACGTATGCTCTTAACTTTTAGCCTATTCAGTAATTATTTTGAATATGAAAAAATACTTTGGATCCCGCAAGCATGATCGAACATAATCCTTATTTGATAGTATGAATGTATTTTGTACCATAATTGAACTAAATATTGACAAATTACAATTTTGGTTAAGCACCTCCTGTCCCTCAGTTTCGGACAGTTTGATTTGTTATATGATATCATTGTAATTATTGCACCAGTGTCTCAAAATACTTTCATTTTTCATGGGTTTCGTCGATCATGGTATCAAACATGCAATAAAATTAACAAGAATGAACATTCAGAACAACATCGTAAAATGTGCTATTTTTCATCATATATGAAGGAGGTTTTTGATAGGCATCTTGCAAACTAAGAAAAACTCAAATTATTCTTGTAAATGTTGCAAATGCATTGAATTGGTAATTATAAACTATTCCTATAGTGTACACATTCAATGATGTTCAAATTTACAGAATTTTAGGCATTTCCACATCGTGTCCGGTATTGGGTGCCACCTTTCAAGATCGATCAATTTGGTACTGAAATATATCATCAAAATGCAATGTCAAAATTCATATTTATATTTTCAAATTTATTTTTGTACACTATAAAAATGATAATATTTATCATAAATGGGTAACACGAGCCCATAAAATCAATATTTTTCGAATTATGAATTTAGTGGCTTAAGTGTCCGGTACTGGGGGATCTCCCCCTACATACCGGTGATCGTGCACGCCGTATCGAACGACAACGGCCAACGATGCGTCTACTTTGCAGCCTCTAGTGGTATGGTAGTACGAAGCACCTTCCCCCACAAAGATATCCATAAGGCCACCTGGAGATCACCAGATAATCAAACGAAAAACAAACTGACCATGTTTTAATCGGAAAATTCTTCTCCGACATCACCAATGTTTGCACATACCACAGTGCGATTCGCATCATTACCTAGACGATGACGCCGCGGCTGAACATGGAGCGGCTACTGGACTCAGCAGTAACCCAAGAGTACGCGCAGCAGATGTAAGTGGCCCTACTAAAGGGAGAACAGCTTAGCGCCGCCGCTCTTGAAGAAGCTGGAGGTACATGTGATCCGCGAAGGTACCATCGGAAGAGCAGAACCCAGAGTTGCTCGCTGTCACTATTAACGCTTAAAATTTGCTGATTTGTACATGCCGACTGCGATACAAATCGGATCATTCTATATCACATCAACATCATGCTGTCTACGCCATCACTAGTGCATTGATGGCGATAGACTTTGAATATCACTGATGGGTTAAGTTTGGCCTCAAATTAAGCAAATGAAATGGCAATTTATCAGTACGATATTTTCAACAGTGCTGTAGACGGATTGAAACTATGTGTTGGTCACTGAAAAATATCAAAAGCATGGATAACTACCACGTGATCACTCATTCTGCAGTGATTATGATCTAGAGTGCGATGTCGCATCACCGTTGTTGGATGTCAAATTTAAGTGATATTGATAGCTCACCAGTGATATTGATAGTTTTAGTATATCAGCCATCAGCTTATATGACTGATATTGAGCAACTCTGGAACCTAGTGTTCAGCGGCCCCTAATCAGAGAAACGACTGGTACGACGGTGAATGTAAGCAGTTGAAGAATGAGAAGGATGCACCATGCTACAACACCGCATGAGAGTGTACGATGCACGGTATAAACAGGCAAGGAACAGACAAATTCTGGATATTCTGGAGAAAGAAGCACCAGTCAGAAGAACAAGATCGGAAGAGCTGTTCTGCACTTCGACGAGCACCTTAAGGTGAAGATAAGTTGAAGCCAAACTTCAAATTTTCAAGAGCACGGATCTGGAGAACCAAACACCCGTTTCAGCTGAAAACCTATTCGATTGGTCACCACCAGCTAGTGACCAATTATGGATGTTTGGTTCTCCAGTTCCGTGCTCTTGAAAATTTGAAGTTTGGCTTCGATTTATCTTCACCTTAATGGTAATGTAGCCACTAGTGAAGGTGGCACGGATGCAACTTTGGGAGCACGCGCGGAGGATGAAAGACTTTCGCCATCAGATCTCCAAGAGGTAGAAACGGAGATTAGACGGTTGAAAACTTCACTAGAGTGTATCAATTACCGAGCGAGCTGCTAAAATACGGTGATGATGCACTGGCAAGAGCGCTGCACTGGGTTATTTCCAATATTTGGAAGGAGAAGGTATTACCGGAAGGGTGGATGGAAGGTGTCGTGTGTCCCATCTACAAATAGAGTGGCAAGTTGGATTGCACCAATTATCGTGCGATCACAATTATTAGAGCCGCCTACAAGGTACTCTCCCAAATTTCATGCCGCCGTTTATCACCAATTGCTAGAGAATTCGTTAAGCAAAATCAGGCAGGATTTAAGGGCGAACATGCTACAACGGACCAAATATTCGCCGTCCGCCAGGTATTGCAGAAATGCCGCGATTATAATGTAGGGTAACTCGGTGTAATACGCCCCAACGGGGCAATACGCCCCTCTGAATTTTAACGGGAATGGGACTATATTTACACGTAAATATGATTACATTTATTAACTATTCGCGAAAAAAATGATGTTGCGCATATATGTTCTTTGAGAAGTGTAAACAATCAATAGAAATTCTAAAAATATCGAAAATCAGATTTTTGGCGTAAAATTATCCGTCTGACAAGCAAGCCTTGCCGTAAATGAAGCCCTTCCTTTACTGTTGTACTTATTACAAAAAACTTTTACCGGAAGACGACTGCTAATGGGCCCCTTTAAGCTTAGCAAGTGGTGGAATTCTCCTTGGAAACAATCCACACGTTCGATCCACATTCTTTTCACAGTGGATCTGTCGTGTCAAATGTCAAGGTAAAATAACGTGTTAAACTTGTAATTCTGTTAAGGTTTGACTTTGGTTCGATAGCAATTGCTTTTACATACAATTTCAACGTGTTTTACGATTGCGATATCAATCACTAGTACAACTAGGTTGCCTAACATGACAAGGACTTCCATTTGCCACCCACGCTTGACATGTTTGTTAACATGTTATTTTTTGGGAAACCGTGTGCCCAAATGGGTGCCTGGTATCTGAAATTCAAGAAATCGCTAATAAATTCTTCAGCAAATTTTTTGAAAATTTGTAAATTAACGTGTTTTACATTTGAATTTCGATTGCCGATAGCGACTGGTTTTACACCATCGATTGATGTGTTTTACAATTAGTGAAAATTCACGTGTGAAACACATTGATCGAGCTTGTAGAATGTTTTCAGTGTTTCTACAACGCTGTGGACCTTTTTTCTATGAGAGGGGCATATTGCCCGGGATGTTTTGAAATGTAAACATTGGAACGGTTTACAAAATAACATCTTGTACACTTTTTAGAAGCAATCTGGAAAGAGAAAGTTGCATGCAGAGCATGACCAACTAAATAAGCAACACATTGACATAAAACACTTTAAGAATGATGCATTTGCTACTGCGATAGAGCAGTTTTTCCTTAAGGGGGGGCAATTCACTTTTTTCAGATGCTATTTGGGTTCAATGTTTATATAAAGACTGATATATCTTTATTTTTCAAAATGGGACTGTAACAAGTTCATATTTTTGCAATATTTTAAGACAAATTTTTTTATGCGTAGTAAAGCATACATTAACTCATTATATTTAGTTATGATGAAATAAAATGTTGGTTTGAAAATCCTGCACAGCTTCATATATTTTGAACATACCATCTTATTTAGTACTATACCTTTTAATGCCACTAGAGTTTGTATCCTTTGACAGATGTGCGTATTTCGACCTCAACATTAAGGCTGTCTTCAATGTCGTGTACTAGAATCAGTGTCGTGAGAGTAATATTTTAGGATATTTTGAACGACTCATAAAAAACTTACTAGCTTTGCGTGTATTTAGTAAAGTCTTATCTATTTTCAAAACATGGTAAACAAGTAGAATTCAACGCAAAATTGTAAAATCATCTGGGAGAATTGTTTTTCCACCATTATTTAGTTACTTGATCCCTCAATTTACATACTTGACAGTACATTTGTCGTGTAGTAAAATTATATTTTTCCCTGTTTTAAATGTATCCACTAACCTTAAAACTTCCGCAAACTAACATAGTTTTTAAAATAAGTTCAAATTTCAAAATGTAAATAATGTAAAAAAAAAGAAAAGATTTCGGCTCTGTTATGCCCTACGGCGCCTGAGCCTGCCAAATAAACGAGATAAGTAAAAAAAAAATAAAATTATATTTGAAAACTTTAAATTTGATATTTCTGGCGATATATGATATCAAATTTGAAGTTTTCAAAAATAATTGTTATAAAAATGTGTTATAAAATGACTACTTCGCTTTGTTTCAGTGTATTTAGTATAATAAAAGAACAAGCCTTCGAAAATAAAAAAAAATGATATTTTAGTAAATATATGCAATAAAGTATATAAATAATAATAAAAAACAAATGTGGGGCCCAGATAGCATTAGCTGTAAACGCGTAGCTATACAGCATGACCATACTGAGGTTAATAATAAATATTTAAGTTGCTTAGCTATTTCCAAGCTTAGGGTTGTGGGTTCGAATCCCACCGGTCGATGATCTTTTCGTAATAGAAAATTTCTCGACTTCCCAGGACATACCGTATTTTCGTTCTTGCCACACGATACACATATTTATGCAAAAATGGTCAATGGCAAAAAAAGGTTAATAACTAGAATTGCTCTATACAACACTAAGCTGAGAAGCAGGTTCTGTCCCTGTAATGGCGTAACCCAAGGAAGAAGTAGAAAACAACGCAACTACCATTTCGTGCTTTTTATTTCTGATTTTCTTTGAAACTGCTATAACGAAATTTCCGCAATATTTTAAAGAAACGCGACGTCTTATTTGCGTTACCTTCGTTGCCACAGTAAACTGGCTGTTAGTATCAGTGGTGGTACTATTGTGTTGTTCTACTAGTACGCGTTGAACATATTTATAATAACTTTTAACAGCCTGGAAAACAGCTGAACTGCTCATGTCTGCAAGGTAGACGTGAGCGCCATTGATGTAAACATATTGTCGTTATTTTAACAACATATAATGAACACTTAAAAATGTTTTTCACGCTGGTGTCGAGATGAGAGTTGGAACAAACGCTATATCGATATAAACAAATCGAATTTGCAATCAAACATTGTACAATGTAGATAAAATGCTGAAATTGTCAATGGCGCTTACGTCGACCATGAGTAGTGAAGCTGAGTGTAATTTTTTCGCTCTTTGCCACTAATTTTGGAGAAGCATTTAAAACTTCACTTTATGATTCACCTATTTGTGATGGTTTTTCAAACAAAACGATTTAGGATGTATTTTGGAGAGACTAAGGATAAGATAGACTGACTGCATAAGATACTTATAAATTATTATGTAATATTAGTTATATGCTCAAATCTTACTGTTTCTGGGAACAAAGACTTATGAAATGCGACACTAGTTTTAATGAATAACGTTTTTTAGCGGTATCATTCTTAGTAAATATATTTAACAAATGTTTTCAGTTGGCAGTACAAATGACAAATGAAAAAATGCTTAGGTTGTACCAATTTTAAAACCAGACAAAAATCCTGCAGAAGCTTCTAGCTATCGTCCAATCAGTTTGTTTTCCTCCATCAGTAAACTTTTTGAAAAGGTCATTTTGAACATAATGATGGTCCATATCTACGAAAATTCTATTTTTGCCAATGAACAGTTCGAATTCCGCCATGAACATTTGACCACTCATCAATTTTTACGTGTAACAAATTTGATCCGTTCCAACAAATCTGAAGGCTATCCTACTGATCTTGCTCTTCTAGACATAGAAAAAGTATTCGACAGTGTTTGGTAAGTTGGAAATTAAAGTTTTTTAATTTCACGATCAACCCTTTATGTTGATCGTGAAATTAAAAAACTTTAATTTCCAGCTTACATTGTTAGAATAATTCAAAGTTATCAGCATTTTGGGACCACCATTATACAATTTTTTCACATCTGACATACCTGAGTTACCTCAGGGATGTCAAAAATATTTGTTTGCGGATGACACAGGCCTCTCCTCCGAAGGACGAAGCCTGCGTGACATCTGTAGTAGATTGCAAAAAAGATTGAATATGTTTTCTTCATACTTGCAAAAATGTATGATTTCTCTTTATGCTTCCAAAACTCAACTAATAATATTCCCACATAAACCAAAAGCTCTTTATGTGAAACCTTCAAGTAGACATGTTTTAACGATGAGAGAGGTTCCAATAAATTGGTCAGATGAAGTAAAGTATCTAGGGCTCATGCAAGTAAAATGTCTTTATCCTTCCTTAATTAATAGAAAATCAAATCGTTGTCTTAAGAACTAGCTTTTGATCTTCAAACAAATTTTCAGGCCAGCCATGTTGTATGCTGTATCAATATGGACTAGCTGTTGTAATACCAGAAAGAAATCTCTACATAGGATTCAAAATAAAATTCCTCCTCAAAATAAAATTGGTTATATTGAGTTACATAGAATATACAATGTTGAAACATTGGAACAAATGTCAAATAGAATTAATAATAATTTTAGGAAAAAATCGTTGCAATCTTCTATGCTTTATATTTAATGCTTTATATTCTTCTTCTTTCTGGCATTACGTCCCAACTGGGACAGAGCCTGCTTCTCAGCTTAGTGTTCTTATGAGCATTTCCACAGTTATTAACTGAGAGCTTACTATGCCAATGACCATTTTTGCATGCGTATATCGTGTGGCAGGTACGAAGATACTCTATGCCCTGGGAAGTCGAGAAAATTTCCAACCCGAAAAGATCCTCGACCGGTGGGATTCGAACCCACGACCCTCAGCTTGGTCTTGCTGAATAGCTGCGCGTTTACCGCTACGGCTATCTGGGCCCCTTAATGCTTTATATATATACATTAAATTAGGTTAAGTAAATTGAAATCTTTTTTTTTTCTCTCTCATAAGCAGGTAAATTCAACTCACCTGTAAAAAAACTGAACTGCTACGGCAAATGAAATGTAATATGTTGTTAACAGAATGATAATAAAAGCTTAAATTTATTTTACAAAATTAGGATGATAGTGTTGTCTAACACAGAACACCTAGATATAAGAAATAAATGTAATATTTATAATGATAAAAAAAAAATAAAAAAAAGTTCTTTAGATGTCTGGCTATTTTACATTTCGGACACCCTCATGTGAATTTTATTTGGACAGGGTCGTTAGTTCAATATACATACAATGGTTTCTCAAAATGACGGCAATAATATAAAGTTTTACAGTTGTTTTACTTTTGGTTGTGCCACTTAAACTCAAACTTCAATTTCGTTGTTTAAGAATTTGTTTGAAATTAGTGAATTCTACTCATATTAAATCTGTTGAAGTTTAAGCTGGAGTTGTTCGTCTTAAAATTCGTTTTCGTCATCCGATAATCAATATTTTAAGAGATTTACACAAAATAAATCCTTCTAGTAGAATGTTGAAATCATTTTATCATTGTTCTACAGAGCATATATTACCTGTTTTATCAAATACATTTTACAATTGTGATATAAATGTACATATTTTTCAATCCTTTATTGATAAATCTATACATTAGGAATGGAATCAATAATTAAATAATATGTGTATTCAATAAGCTAATTTTTTTTTGAACGTAAACTTAACTTCATGGATTTATTAAAAAAAAATGTGTATTACTCTGAACATTTATAAAAAATAATGCAGGTTTTGGAGTTCTTAATTTTGATCAAGTACATTTTTTCAAATTACAATCTCCTTGTTCTGTTTTTTTTTAACTGAATTGACAGCATTGTATATTACATATAATATAATGAAGGATTATCTTCCAAATATGTTCATCATTTGTACAGATAGTTTGAGCTGCATCAATTTTATCGAATTATGTAGTTTCAATTTTGAAGCTCATTATTTAGTTTTGTTATTAAGAAAATTATTATTTGATTTATCATTCTCGGGTATATATTATTAAATTTGTTTGGGTTCCGTTCCGTAGTAATATATTTGGTAATGAACAAGCTGATTGTTAAGCAAAATTATGAGCTACTTGTGGAATTATTTATAAACGAGATGTTGCTCATTTGGAATATTATGCTAATTTTAAAAAATATGTTCTGGATTCTTGGTATGTTGATTGGGTGACAAAGGTCGGTGGTGTCATTCAATTTTACCAATTGTGAATAATAAAAAACTTTGGTTTGAAAATTTATCTGCCGGTAGATAGTTGAGTTGCATGTTTCCAAGAATTATTTCTAACCATTATACTGCCCATAAAAAATAACTGTCCCATACAGAATTGCTATCGAACGAGAAATCGATCGATGAAGTTAAATATCTTGTCGTCAGAGAAACGCAATCTTAAGAAATATGACCATTTCCGTAAAACTGGTTCCGGAAAATATGGTCAGCCATGTTTCTATTTCCAATCATGTATATATAATCCGGAGCTATATCCAAGTGACCTTCAAACTTCAAGATGATGGTTTATGTAGCATATTCAGAACCATTATACAAACTGACCATTCTATTGTAGGTTCTAGGCGCCCTGGGAAAAGAGGCCAATTAGGAACATATTTGGCACCATATCAATATGGGCATCAAACTTCAAGATTTTTGAAGGTGATAATTCCGAAAGCATTTCCAGAACCACCGACTGCCATGACCACTATTAAGAAGGTTCCAGGGGCCTCGGGGGATGTGACCAATTCAAAACATGTCCGGAATCACATAGAATGGGTATCAAACATCAAAATTTTAGAAGGTGATGCTCACAATTGAATTTTGACGAAATAAATAGTAAAGCAACGCATTATTTGGAGTACATAGACTTATAGACTTTATAGCTTAAAAGAAACGTGGTTCAATTGTTAATTCTTCTTATTCTTCTTATTTTTTTTTTCATTATTCAGTACAATTCAATTTCCGAATGGCGTATAAAAGGAATTGCTTATGTACTAATTCTATGTATTCTTCGTGTATGGGTTCCAGCTTGGTGGCTTTGAGCCATGTTACAATATTAAGTATATGACGCTACTGTTGTCAGGTTAAATCTATAAGATATTCTACATTATAAAATGAAATGAATTGAATAAATGAATGATGCTGAATGTTAATCAAAATGTGCTCGCGATAAATTTGTATCGCAGACAATTTTTACTAAAGAATAATTATACTTTTTGCAGGCCGATCTATATGGAGACTGTTATGCTTTTATTTTTCATTATGGGACAGCACTAGTTTGAAATTTTTTCGCAATGTTTTCGAACAAACTGTTCAATTTTATGTACGCGTATGAAAATATACATAAAATTTGTAGAGCCCACCAGGAAATTTTTTTTAGCGGAAATCTATATTGGACAGTTATGCTTTTATGGGCAGTATACTTGTAATAGTTATTTTTATCCTATTAACATTGTAGATTCCAATCTATGTGATTGTGGTGAAACTTATCAAGACATTGATCACATAGTTTTAAATTGCAAAAAATATATTTTGCCTAGGAAAAAGCTCATAGATAACTTCAAGAATTTAGATATTACTATACCTGTATATGTTCGTGATATTTTTAGAATTAGATTACTTCCTACGATTAAAATTTTATTTGATTTTTTCAACGTTATTTGATACTATTTTGCATTTTATTTAATTTCGTTTCAGAAAACATCTCCTATTTTCGGTAGTTGAAACTTCTTCTCACAAAAACCTAAGTCCATTTTGAACATCACCAGATTTATGTTTTATTTACCAGTGTTAAGATTTAATTTAAACTTAGCTTTATTTTTAGATTTATATCAACATATTACTGATTTTGAACTTTTTATGACTGCCAATTTTGAGCGCTTTTATTGAATTTGATGTTTGTTTTTAAAATGTACATCCTCTTGCATTCGTAGGTTTGACAGATGTTCTGTTGATAGAATTTACAGTTATGATATTTTTGAAGCCAATTTGTAATTGTTAGGAAAATGGTCATCATAATAGAGCAATACATGATTTTCCATACATATATTCCTCATCACCTCATTGGAAATTAGCACAGAACGAGGCTAGTGCAGCAGTGTATAGATATCCAAGTTATACACGTTACCCTATATACACATTCTACATTGTATTTTTATAAAACAACAATAATCTGACATTTTGCTTCAACACTACAATAAAGTATTCAACTTTTACAGCATTAAAAATTCTTGTCCTTTAGATGACGGTAGCAACTCGATCATTGTTGAGTGAGTGATAAGCACAGAAAAACCAAAAATTCTGCTGCTGCTCATCTTCTTGAAAATTGGCAATTATTTCCAGTCAGCCACTCCTACTATTAAATGTGTTAAGTTTGCGTGAATGGCAGAATCCAATTTTTCTCCTGGCAGTACGAACCAATACAAGCGTGCCAAGCGCAACGTGTGTTAATCAAATTCCCTAGAAGTGTTCTTTCGGATTTTTCTCTCAAATGGTTAATAACATCACGGGTTAAGGGGGCAGGATCCGTCATTGATTTCCAAATTTTCAAAAGCAGTTTTTTCGTTCAAAATCAAGTAAATTTACAGGAAAATGTGTTCACTGTGTTCTGTTCACCAACCGAAACACAGTGAACACATTTCCATCGAATTATTTTCTGTTTTGAATAGAAAAACTGCTTTTGAAGTTTCGATGATGACGATGATTACGATGACGGAGCGTTGATCGTTAAAGAAAGCAAGTGAAGACAGGCGTCTTTATCTCGACCAGTGAATAAGAATGGAAATGTATCTGATTTTTATCCAAAATCGTTACACCTGTCAAATTTCATTTCATCTTCGTTAGATCTGGTAGGAAGGAACATCAGCTACTTACAATCATAGAAACTATTTGTGAATTGTATAGATTAAAATCATATTTATAACTCAATTTGTTACCATAAATCAAGAAGCATTTGTTTATACATAGACAGTTTAAATTTATGGTAAAAATATAACAATTTCACTTTGGAAAAGAATTTTATGGATTATTTTTTTGATAAAATCATTAAATGCCAGCTCTGGTCATAGCTGTACCCGAGCAGAGGAAAATAACTACTGACTACCAAATTGAGGTATTTCTAATACTTACAACCTGAATGAGGTATGAATGAGCCCTGCATAGCTCCTGCATATTCTACAAATACCATTAAGGTGCAAGAAAAAATGGCTCAAAAGTCAGAACTGAAAAAGCAGTTTTCTCCTTTCAAAACAATAAATTGATGAAAATACAAACACACAGCCTTTTTATTTGACAAATATAAGAGCTGTGTGTTTTTATTTTCTTCGATTTGTCTATTTAAAAAGAGAAAACTGCTTTTCAGTTTTGACTTTTGCACCATTTTTACTTGGGCCTTAATTGATAATTAGATCAAGTATTGTAATACTAAAATAATACGTGATGGATTTTCATATACAAGTGATTTTTTTCAATAATAGTTCAATACCTCCAGCAGTCCTTAATAGCTTCTTCTTCTTTCTGGCGTTACGTCCCCACTGAGACAGAGCCTGCTTCTCAGCTTAGTGTTCTTATGAGCACTTCCACAGTTATTAACTGAGAGCTGAATAGCTGCGCGTTTACCGCTACGGCTATCTGGGTCCTCAATAGTTATCGAATACCAAAATGAAGTATTTTTGATTGTTTTAAACATTTTTTTCACATACCATTATAATACCAAAATGAGGTATTGACAACTGAATAATACTTAATTATGGTATGATACCAACATATGGTATTGTGGCGCTTATATTAAATCCACATCCAGCGGCGGCGGTAACGCGCAGAAGATATGCGCGCAATTCAAACGCAACGTCAAAATTCAAGTAGGCTTGGATTTTTACGTTCTCCAAGCACGCAAATGTTTCAAATTTGCTAAATCTGAAACTTTTGGTGATTTTCATTATCACTGCGACGGTATATCGACATTTTCAGATAATCGCATTACGTGGATTTATCTTGCAGAGCACAATATGCATAGAGTGCTTCGTGAAGCCCAAGCAGGAAAGTTCGGTTTTGCGTCGTCCGATAGACTTTGCTTACGATTTCGCGCGTGTTTTTGTCGCTGGAGAATTTTTTCATGTTTTGGAGCGTCTTGCTTCGTGAAGCCCAAGCAGGACAGTTCGATTTTGCGTCGTCAGATAGGTTTTGCTCACGGTTTTGCGCGTGTTTTCATCGCCGGAGATTTTTTTTTTCCTGTTTCGGAGCGTCTTGCTGGGTAGTGCTTCGTGAAGCCCAAGCAGGACAGTTCGATTTTGCGTCGTCAGATAGGTTTTGCTCACGGTTTCGCGCGTGTTTTCGTTGCCGGAGATTTTTTTTCCTGTTTCGGAGCGTTTTGCTGGGTAGTGCTTCGTGAAGCCCAAGCAGGACAGTTCGATTTTGCGTCGTCAGATAGGTTTTGCTCACGGTTTTGCGCGTGTTTTCATCGCCGGAGATTTTTTTTCCTGTTTCGAAGCGTCTTGCTGGGTAGTGCTTCGTGAAGCCCAAGCAGGACAGTTCGATTTTGCGTCGTCAGATAGGTTTTGCTCACGGTTTTGCGCGTGTTTTCGTCGCTGGAGATTTTTTTTTCCTGTTTTGGAGCGTCGTCCGATAGATTGTGCTCGCGGTTTCGCGCGTGTTCTCGTCACTGGAGATCTTTTTTCCCTGTTTTGGAGCGTCTTGCTGGGTAGTGCTTTGTGAAGCCCAATCAGGACAGTTCGATTTTGCGTCGTCAGATAGCTTTTGCTCACGGTTTCGCGCGTGTTTTCGTCGGAGATTTTTGTTTTTGCTTTTTGCGAAAATATTACTGCACAATCGACAAGCATTTCGCGAAATATTATTTATACTATAAATAAACTATTGTTTTCTCTTTTGATTGCCGGCATTCAAAAGATTAAATTGAAAACACTTAAACAACAAATGTTTATAGTCTATCCCCAGCTTTCTAGGCGAATCCTGACAATATACCTTCCCCAACCTCCAACTCCGTAGCACTTACGAGGGTGTCGCTGAGTCGGTGGCCTCTCATTAAGTAAGTGCTACATCAACATTTCCTTCCCCTATCCCAAGTTACGGTTAAGATGGGCGTGGCCGGGAATAGTGATATTCATACTTTTAGTATTCTTGTTTATGATTTGAACAAGGTATACTCCCCTGCCTTGTTCCTGAAAGTAGTTAGGATGAGATTATTAAAAAGAAACATGAATGTTGCTAGTATCCAATCTACGAAGTTTACCGTAACTACGCTAACGCTAACGCTAACGATACCAAAATATGGTATGCATAAGTTATTGCGAGTTATTCTTTCCTCCTCGGGTATACTAGTCACATTCGACATTTTTGACGAGTTCGACTTGATACCCTGGAACGTCATCAAATCATAAATACTTTCGATCAACTTAATAAAATTTGCGAGATTGTTCTAGAAAGCTTGAAAGAAATACCAAGTTGTTTTGTCAAATATAATCATCTAACAGTCACATTGAGATTAAACATGGGCCTCGTAATGTAGTAGCAATGATATTCTATAAGATTTATTTTCCGTCTGTTCACCCAATATGCGATATTAGCTGTGCCAAATTATAGTGTTCAAATAAGTATTGTTGAGTTCTCGGTAGATTTTATAAATTGAATTTTCTTCTTATACTGATAAATAATGCATACTTGGTACTCTATTTACTCAATTCCTACATTTGTCGAGTGTTACAAATATGCAGTTATTGGTAGATCTGTCACCCGACAACCTTCGTGATGCTTTCTTTAAAAATTAATAAAACTTACCGTCAAACGGGGTAACTTGCAACAATCTTCAACTTCAAAGCTATAAGGATGTAAAATTTGAGGATTCAGATGAGACAAAAACCATCTGGTACCCTAATCGCTACTTAAAGAATACCACGTGGTATTAATTTGATCAGTATTTGGTTTTCTGGGATCAGGAGAGACGGAAAATATACATTTTTAATGCTACCCCTGATATGGGGTAACATGCAACACACAGTGTTATCTAAAGTATACTATTAAAAACTTAACCTATATCGTGTTATTATGATCATTTAATAATTTTCTGTAGTAAAAGCATGACAATAATCAGAAACAGGCTACTCTGCTCATAGAAAACTAATTATTATTGATTGAATTATGAGTATCATTAAACCAATTCGATTAAAAAATCCATTGGCCTTGCATAGCGTATCCACATGGGGAAATTCTAGCAAACCATAAGTCTTGTCATAGGAAAAAAATTCGGTTTTTCCAAGCTAAGAATTTCAAAAACTGTTGTGGCATTAGAGAGCATTACTAAATAAAACTCGTGACGGGTTTCTACATCTCAGAATATAGAGTATCTTTGTGCTGGTTGCGATATACATTAGACTGGCCCAGCTCAGTATGGGAGAATAATAAAGTTGTATGATTCCACGGGGCACCCCCCAGGATTATTTCTTGGGGTTAGAGAAAGCCTTTCTGAAAAATTCAGCTCATATGGTCGTTCCATGAGCTGGCGCATTTGAATTGAAGTTAATATGGGATTTTCAGCTCAAACATATGAACAACAGCACAACATCTACTGTTTGGTTCAGGAAAATTGATGATCGCGTTCAATTGGGCCCAGAATGTGAAAAACAATACTTGCTGTAATAGCGAAGAATATTGTAGAAGATTGTACCATGATCAAAATTAACAAAGTTGGTATATCATGCAATACTGCTTGTATTTCTTCAATATAGCTTGGAGGTAGCCACTAAGCGCATCATAGCCACCTGTGACGTTGGGCGAGCTGAGGCACATGTCGCATGCATATAAGTGACTGTGCGGGAGTGCTGATCTAAGCCTAACTTTCAACAACTGAAAGAGTAGTGAAAATGAGATTAAATCCAGATACAACCTTCTGCAGTTATGTTCATTAGGGTATCAACTAATGTATTTGTCATTCTGGACTTATTTGAACGCGAACAATTAGTTTACGGAACGAAACAGTGACGTAGGATCAATTTTCAATATATTTGAGACGAATATCCCATACAAACTTCAAATCGAATGCGCCAACTGGGGGAGCAACCAATCGAGTTGAAATTTTGAGAGAGCGTTTTTCTTACCCTAAGGCTCATATCTAGGGGGTGCCCCGTTGAGATTTACAACTTTTTTGTTTAAGGGCCAGTCTAATATACATATTTGAAAACAGTAAATTGGCAAAGAAAGATCGCAGTTATTTATCAAGGGAATGCTCATAGAATATTTCGCTGCAGATCAAGCTCTGTCTAAGTTTGGACGTAATACTCGATGAAAATTACTTGATAAAAGAATGAAATATTTTTTGCAACATATCAAAAGCTCTAATCCAGAGATCTATCAATGCGACTTAATGCAAAAATAGCCTATATACGAGAGCAGATTATTTTAAAATTATTTAAAATGTTTGAGACTCTAACGCAAAAAAAAATCTTTTCACAGCATAGCTCAAACGAACACTGTCTATTATCAAGAGAAGGGAAAACTTGTGATTGAAATAATATTTTTTCCAGCATATCTCGGAAGGAGATCACGCGTTTGCCCCAAAAAAAAGTATATGTTGAATATTGGCAGGTTTTAAAGTAATTATCATTCTTACAACACATCTGGCAAGAATTGATAGAACAGCAAAATTTAAAAATGGTTAACATTTAGCTTTACTAAATAATAAAATTCAAAACTGTACAAATATAAAGAACAGCCTATTTTTAAAAGAAGGCAAAGTTTATAATTAAACCAATAGAAGAATGGACGCCAAAAATTATTGTTATAGAATTATTATAGAACGAAAAAACATAAAAAAGAGCGTTCAGAATCATCGAAGTGATTGTGCTACTTTTCCCCGAATGACTGGTTTCCCCGAAAAGAGGTTACGAGAAAGAACGATAAACAGTCAAAAGAAGGAAGTATTCTGTCATTCTCGGCTATACACATGTTGGCAAAAATGCTGAGGACGGTAAAACTCGAAAGAACCGCCAATTAAATAAAGAAGGGTGCATATTAGATGGTTAGTTCGTTCATCACCCTGAAATGTATAAAGTTACGACAATTATGAGTGCTAAAAACTTTTCGGGGAAGTGGGCTAGTCGAGGAAACGGGATATTCGAGGAACTGACATTCGGGAAACTGGCGTTTGGGGAAACGACATTCGGGGAAAAGTAGCACAACCCATTGAAGTAAATGTAGTAATCGATTTCTCTTTTCGCTGATAATGTGAGCTGATCAATGCTATCGATTGCCGCCCTTTTGTCAGTTGGAAACAAAAAAATACTTAAAAAAATATAGCTCCAAAGAACAGCCTATGCATAAAAGAAGGAGAAATTTAATTAAATTTCAAATCAACAGTTTTCATACCAAATAATTATGGTTACATGTATGAGCCAGCAAAAGTAAAGTAAGTAATGTATGAATGAATTGTCTTTATTATCGAGACTTTCAGCTCAGTATGGTTACATACTAATTAGGAAAAAATAGGGTAAATTTGTGCTAAATATATAAAAACCTTCAGTGCAAAAATTTGTTCCAATAGTGAAACTCAAAAGAAGAATTAATATTTGGCAGAAGAGTAATTTCTGGATAAATAATGAAATACTATTGGCAGTAACTTTCCTAATATGCTTATGTTTATTCAAGAGCGAATGATTGTTGAATAAAGCGGCATTTTGTATCAATTGACTCCAAAACAAGCCTGATGTCATCAGAGAGATTCAATAGAAAAGTAAAAACGATAATTTGAGAAATTCTTGGTTTCAGACTCATTATGCCAAACGACTATTATGCCAAACGACCATTATGCCAAACGACTTTATGCCAAATGACCATTATGCCAAACGACTTTATGCCAAACGGCTTTATGCCAAACGACTTTATGACTAATTTATGACTAATGACCACCGTTAAAAACGTTTTTGGATTTTTATAGAGTTGAAGCATCAAATTATCAAAACTTTTATATTGTTAATTTGCACACTACTAAGTACAGTAACTGACAGCAAGTGCCTCGAATAACATATTTCTACCGTTTGTGTAGTACGTGGAACGTTTTTCAGCATTAATTCCATACAATCCAACGTGTAATATGATTTTCACCTCCAACAAACCAACCAAAAAAGAAACAATACCCAAACCCACGCCAAAATCTTCTGTTGTAAGGTCAGAAATGGTGGAATAAATTATACTAATTCATCTCAATGCTGAACGAAATGACAATTATGTTACATGTCGAAGTGTTTCAAGTTTCACCCCTGTTGCAGGTTACCCCGTTTGATGGTACCTTCTTAAAATTTTAAAAGGGTGAAATATTTTAAAGGTAGAAATATGTCTTCTCATTCGAAATTATCGGCCTTTTAATTATAAGTTTGTCTTTATTTTTTTTTTTCAAACGCACATTCTATAAATTGTTTTGGTTCCCTTAACTTGAAATACAATTTTAAATTTTAGTAGCGCCACAAAGAGAGCAAAAGTATATAGAACACATAAAAAGTATATTCATGAATAATTTAAATTTTTTATGAAATTAATAAGTGATAAGATTTGTTGAGACTACAGTGTTCTTCTTCTATCTGGCATTACGTCCCCACTGGAACAGAGCCTGCTTCTCAGCTTAGTGTTCTTAAGAGCACTTCCACAGTTATTAATTGAGAGCTTACTGTGCCAATGACCATTTTTGCAAGCGTATATCGTGTGGCAGGTACGAAGATACTTTATGCCCTGGGAAGTCGAGAAAATTTCCAACCCGAAAAGATCCTCGACCGGTGGGATTCGAACCCACGACCCTCAGCTTGGTCTTGCTGATTAGCTGCGCGTTTACCGCCACGGCTAACTGGGCCCCAGACTACAGTGTAGTAAAGTTGAACAATGTGCGTTCGTCAAGGTCGGCGACCTGACGATCGCACAGAAAATTATTGAAGAGCACGATGGACGCCACGAAGTGGAAATAGACGGGAAGAAGCATAAGCTTCGAATAACCATCGAGGGTGGAGGTGTCGAAGTGAAGGTTCATGACCTCTCCGAAAACGTGGAAAAGGAGAAGATCGAAGAGTTTTGGCATGCGTTCGGTGGAGTAATGTCGATTCACGAGCTAACGTGGATAGAGAACTTCGAATTCGCTGGCGTACCACTCGGCATATAGACGAGCCGTATGGTAGGGTCAAATGGTCCAAAATGCCACTTTATGGATTTGTGTCGTTTTCTCCTAATCAGATCCACATATTAACGCCATTCGAAGTCCTAACAGTACTGTAATTTCGGGTGAAATTGATCATTTTTCACGGTTGTTCTAGTCTGTTTTCCATAATATTAACAATGCCAAACAACTAAATGCAGGAAAACAAGTACGAAGGTGAACTTCATCGACTTATGTAGCGAAATTTTCTAACAAATGTCATTTTAGTGATAACAAACATCTCTAAAATAAAAAAAATCAGGATCTCATTTCGGGGTGAAATTGATCACTTGTCAATGTCATTATGGTTAGTTTTCAAAACAACTCTACATGATAAATTTGAGCACTCTGAATCCGAATATGCTTGTCAAATTCTTAACAATGCAATATTTATATAAATAACGAATAGTTACGATAAACAACGTTCATTTACTGCAGCCTACATTGATATTTGTGCTCCATTACGAATAAATGAAATCGTGTGATACGATGATCAATTTCACCCTTCTGACCAATTACACCCGATTTTACGGTAATTTTACTATATTTGCTAGCTAGCATCATGAAAACATTTCCAAAATTTGAGTTTTTTAACGGGTTTAAATCATGTTGAAAAGTTGGTTGAAAAATTGGGGTGGTTCAAAATGACCAAATGGATGGGGTAGAATGCCATTTAGTATGGAGAACTAGTAGTTAGCAACCATGTTTCTCCATGAGTTTGCTCTGTGGTATGGAAACGCTTATTCCTTAATGAAATCATCGGAAAACCTTAATGTTTAGGCAGAAATGGGAAAAATGTTGAATTTCACCGGAAAATTAAGGAAAAATCCATGAGTTTATGTCCAAGAGTTGTGGCGGCAACTCTTGGGAAAACATATTTTAACATCGTTTGGCAAAGAATACAAATTGAAACGTTCTAGGGATGATTTAATGAGGTGAGCCATTTTACCCCATCAGTGCGTCTAGGACCATGTTCCCCTACTAAACCACAACATCGACTCGTGGATCACCATCGATGGGCATCAGGCAAACGTGGTGTACAAGGGGCAGCTGCTCTCATGCAAACACTATAAAGAGCGGGCACACTCTGACATATCAAGTAGGGGAACTGTGGGTAAAATGAACAGGGGGGGGAGGGGGTTAAATGAACAGGTTTGTGTTTTACTGTGATTATGCTATAAATCTATACAAAACATAGCACTATCCTTAATCCTCAGACTAAGAAACTATTTCGACAACTCTAGCGCGATCTAGAACTGTAAAAAGCTGGAAAAGTAAACAAAAACAAAGTACGCCGTTTTCTCATATGATGTAAATTTTCACTCTTGGAATTTAAGGTTTTAATGACTAAAATCATCAATAATCTATTGAACTGCGTAGCACATCATATCTTTAGGGTATTTATGATAAGTAGGCGGAAATTGAAAGTATTTTTATCTCTTAAATTCTAAGTACAAATGGTTTGATTATGTTGATTCGTTGGGGGTAAAATGAATGGGGGTAATATGAACACCATGGCAGGGCGAATACTACCGGATTTTATTTCAGATGCCGAGAGTTTTCCGGAGAAAATACAAAGACAGACATCGACAGCCATCCAAATGTTCGTAGCTAAACGTTCCATGGATTCCAGAATGTCTGTGTGATATGCATTGATCATGTACCAGATGCCGAGAATCATACCGCAACCCATTCAATTTTAATGGTGTTCATTTTACCCCCACTGCATGTTCATTTTATCCCCGGCATGTGTTCATATTACCCCCATTGTATGTTCATTTTACCCCCAAGTATATGTTCATATTACCCCCGTTACATGTTCATTTTACTCACATGTTTGGAACATTGACTCCATGGAAAGAAATTTTCAAAATTCTAATAATGTTGATAAAATTATATTTTCATCACAATATTTCAACTTGTTACATTGCATAAACACCCTTCTTCAATTATGAGCTATTGAAAAAGAATCTGACAGCTTCTCAAGCAAGAAAACATGATAATTGCTTAGGGTGTTCATTTTACCCTCAGTTCCCCTGCCCAGAATAGAAAAAAATGCTGGTGCACTACTACAGCATTGTAAGAACACAATAGCGATCAATTTAAATACAGTGGCTCAATTTCATTTTCGTACGGGGCACTGTTTTCATATCAAGTTGTTATAAAACTATTAAATGGTTCATGGACTTCGATATACTTTATCAATAATGAAGGTTATAGGTGTCATCTATTGTTTGGCAAAGACAAACTGTATTCATTTGCTTAAATCTTTGGAATAATGGAAAAGTATTGAGATTGTGTCTATAATTGACCCAATTCCATATTCGTACACCTAACAAAAAAGAAATATACAGCATTCAAAACTAATTTTTAATGGACTAGATGACTACTTAAGCTCTTCGTTGTGTTGTTCAGATGCAGTAGAATACATTTGGAAAATTTATAAACGGATATATTTGAAACTTAAGTAAATTTAAGAAAACTACCAGTTTTCCCATGTTTTTTGCTAAAATATTCGGTAAGTCGAAAAATAAATTGCATTTTTTTCATCATCACTTCCTTAAGAATGATAATTGCGAATATTGCACAAGTTTCAAAAAATTATAATCTGTTTTAGAGTAGCTAAGAGTGGATATCGACAACTTATACTTTTGAATCTTAGGTAATATAATATTTATAACAAATCCAAAACCAAAAATTTTAGTCAATTTCTTTATGTTTGGCTCCTAAATGTATATACATAATCCATAGTTAATGTTCCTATCAAAACATTGCGTAATTATCATTTTTAATTTACATTTTACTACCAAACATGATTATAGAGATTTATAGAATAAATATTATTGCCATAACCGCAACACAAACGTGTTTTTAAAATGATGAAAACAACAGGATATATTCTATTAAATAGTGTATCAATGCTTTCTGCTCATTCAAGTTATTTTGTATTTTTCTTATAAAATCAATAAATTGCAAAATAGGGTGCTATTTTGAATATAATTTAAATAATATTTCAAAGATAATTGAATATTACGATGACATCAATTATGTGGAGGTATGTACAGCGTAGTTTAGGGTACTTTATTGTAAAACGAAGTTCGTAGTTCTAATTATTTTTACAGACAAATTCGAAATTAACATTTACCTGTTGTTTATAATGAAAATTTGGTTTACATTGATTAAAAATATCATTTTAGAAGAGTTTTGAACTTATGGCACAACAATTTTCTGAACTCAAAAGGGATAAAAACTGTTTATGATTTCTGTAAAGTGTATATATTTCAACTAAATTTCTATCAGAGCTTACGAGTATAATCTATAGATTGAATCCAATGACAAAAATAAACGTAATTGTTCGAATTATTGGATTTTATAGCAAAAATCATTGGAAAACTGGCATTTCTTATCATTTTACCTAAATTTTATATATGTCCACTAATAAATTGTCCAAATGTATTTCACTACATCTGAACATCATAATAAAGCACTTCAGTAATCAAATAGAGCTTCTAAATTTAGTTTTGAACGTTGTGCGTTTGAATTTTGGTAGGTGTACGAATATGGAATTGGGTGAATTTTAGACATCAATTCAATACTTTTCTATTAATCCAAAGATGAATGTAAATGGAAATATTTTGTGCTTGGCAAACAATAGATGACACCTATTACCTTCAATGTGGATAAAGTATTTGTAGCTCAATACTTCATTTAATAGTTTTTTACTAACTTGATGTGGAATCAGTATCCTGTACGAATATGAAATTGGGCCACTGTATTAGAACATTACAATTGCAAATTGTGGAGCACTAAAAAAGCTCTTGAACAGAATATTCTGGAGTTTTCTGGAACTTTGTTTATTCCAATTCGTAGAATATTCTTGAACCCTTCATCATTGTCGTCTGTTTCGGAATTTGGTTGGTGACTAAAACGTAATCAAATCAACTTCAAGCAAATTGTAATACGGTCGAACGTGAATCGAGTTGGATTTGAAAATTTGAAACGCGTTTCACAAGTTTCAACTCTGGCTCAAAAACGAATTCGTTATATGTAAAAGCAAGATTAACATGAATGGGATGAATGTGCGCCATATATTCGAGTTTTATTAATTTATAGTAAAATCACCATTAACATCTCATGACTCGATATCGCCTCATAGATGCATACGCAAAACCAAATTTTGTGCTTACTTTAAAACAGCTTTCCAAAACGTTGCTGTTCTATGGCTCGATATTTACCTGAGTCGATGTTTTTTTAATCGCAACTGTGATATTGAAAAATGATTATAAATCATCTTCACTGCAACAGCTATTTAGGAAAATATGCTATAATTTTTGATAAAATTCTACTCTCTTATTCATAGAATCTTCTGGAACTTTTGAAATATTCCACAACAGAAGAAACACTACAACAGGATATAAGTCTGTAATCATTTCAGATTAGAGCACTACAACAGTATTTAGTGCATGTACTCAATGGAGTATGGCCAGAGCATAAATTTAGGCGATTTTGCGGTAACCAGCATCATGCGATTTAAAAGATAGATTTTCTCTTTAAAAATTCGTTGGAACGTGGCTAGCCACGTAGGGTAGTGACAGCACAGAAATGCAGTTAAGGGGCTACCATTAACAACGCGGTTATTTTTCCCCAATTTTAGACCCACCTCCCCCCTAGTGGTCATGTGTCCATACACAAATTTTACAATTTGTATGGACCGTGGTCTTTGGGCAGAACCTCTCCCCTCCGCCAATAAATGACTACGTGCTTTATGGATGGCCCATAAGCACGCATTTTTTTAATTGATTTATTAACCCTAGAAATACTCAAATGGATGGACGTTGTTTCTACTATTTGATTGAGAACATATTTGTATGTCCGATCATAATAGAAAAGAGCATGTTTGTCACATCTAAATCGCTATTTTCCTTATCATGGGCATATTACCCTCGGTCCCAATTATAGGCACAAATTGATCAATATCTGAATTCAAGCGTGTGCTAGAGTAAGGGCGTAAATCGCATGATCGATTTCTCTTCATCGATCCTCTCTTCTATGAATAAAAGCGACAAGAAGCAAGTTTGCCATCGTCTTTTCACCTCAGGACGCAAGATTGCATTTACCTTCTGGCGTCTTGAAGTGAAAAATTGCTAACAAACCCGCATCGTGTCACCTTTATTCACAGAGGAGATGATCGATGAAGAGAAATCGATCATGTGACTTGCGCCCTTATTATAGCACACGCTTGATTGCCTTCTTTCGAGCTATTTGAGCACGTCACAAACCATGTGCTTTCTTGGATGGAGCATTTAATTTTCATACCTTTGTAAGGTTCCAGGCAATTGGCTTAGGGATTTTTGCACATTATTTTGTGATTTATCGCAAATTCATCGTTCTATCCATTAGAAGCAAGACGATATCCTTAAGGTGTTCATTTTAATAATTAATTAATATGTTAAGTAGTCGTTGCTGTGACTTACTTGTAACAATGTGTGCTGCTTGGGAGGCTTGGCGTTGTCGAACTCCTTTTCGACGTCTACCTGGAACGCCGCCCAGTCGGCTTTATCGTAAAGCCACCGGGGGCGACGGGTTGTTTCCGGCGGGCTACTGTCGTTCAGCGCGATTAAGGCTCCCCCAAATCAACGCGATTATTTTCGGCGGCAGCGACAAAAAAATCGCAGCGATTTTGTTGTTGTGTCGCTGCGAGCACTCTCATATGAAACCATCTAGATATACGCGACGAAAATCGCATTGAAATCGTGTCGCTGTGGCTTAGATACGCTCATCAAACTGTGCATGCAGCGAAATCACGGCGATTTTTTGTCGCTGACGCCGATAATAGTCGCGTTGATTTGGGAGAGCCTTTATGATGGGCTTGTGGTCGCTGCCGTGGGGATCTTCGACGGTATGCCACCGCAGACGGGGGACAATCCTCGTCGAAGCGAGGGCAATGTCGATCGCCGATTCAGTGGTGCCCCTTAAGAACGTTGGAGAGCCGTCGTTAAGGATTATTATTATTATTATTATTATCTTTATTAACGAGATTTGGTCATTAAGGATGATGAGGTCGTTGTCGCTAGCTACCTGCATGATGCAGTTGCCGCGCGGGTTGTTTCTCCTGCTTCTCCAGGCTTGGTGGTACCCGTTTACGTTACCGACAACTACGATCGGCTCCGGGACTTGTCGGAAGACTTCTTGCAGCTGGTTCCTCAGATCGGGGAGTTTTCCGTTTGGGAGATAGAGTGATAGGACTGATATGGCGATCGGCAGGCTGAGCCGAACTCCGACAACGGGGAGGTCCGAGTTAATGTCTAGCGGTCTCGGCAGAGACCCCGATGGCCACGGTGTGGTAGATGGAGGAGGCGGCCGTTTTGAACCATTTGTAGCGCTGCCGCAGAGTGTTGTCCATGGCCCTCTCGTTGATTCGATGGATTTCCTGCAGGGCCAGCTCTAACGGTTGCTGGTCATGCACCAGCAGTTCCAGGTCCGGAAGATGAATGAATGAATTTTCTTTATTAGAGACTTTCAGCCCTTGGCTGGTTCGTCTCTTCTTTCAGGGAGGTGAGCCAGAAGGGCTCACCTGGAAAAGAGGGGGGAAAATTACATTGCATTTATTGTTACATTTCATTTCATTGTTTCTTCTCTGCTTCCTCTCCTGGTTGGGGGTGTAGCAGGCTCCTCTGGCTTCAAACAGCGACCGGGGCGTTCTTCAGCGGCTGCTGGTTTCCACCTTGGACACCGCGGTGATGGCCTGCGGCTTCTTCTTCATCCTTCTTTCGTCCTCCGGCGCCGAGGTCGACCCGTCCATGCCGGTCCCCTTCCGGCTTCCGGTTGGACGGCGCCCCGACTACCGGGGCACTCCCCTGGTGTGGCTGGTCTCTTCTTCCTCTCGTTCGGCTCTCGGGGTTTTCGGGAATCCGAGCGCGTGTCTTCCGGCGCTCGGTTCCCGGTAGTCCGGGGGGGCCGAGGTGCCCTCCTACGGCTGCTGGTTTGCGGCCTTGACTGTCACGGTGGTGGCTTGCTTCTTCCTTCGTTCGTCCGCCGGCGCCGAGGTCGACCCGCCCATGCCGGTCCCCTTCCGGCTTCCGGTTGGGCGGCGCCACGAATACCGAGGCACTCCTTTGGGGTAGCTGGCTTCTTCGTCTTCATTCTGGTTGCCGGGGATCCGGGTGTCTTCCGGTGGAGGGGGTCTTACCGCTCGGTTCCCGGGGGGGCCGAGGTGCCCTCCTGCGGCTGCTGGTTTGCGGCCTTGGATGCTACGCTGGTGGCTTGTACTTCCTTCTCTTCCTTTGCTTCGTCCTCCGGCGCCGAGGTCGACCCGTCCATGCCAGTCCCCTTCCGGCTTCTGGTTGGACGGCGCCCGACTACCGGGGCACTCCTTTGGTGTCGCTGGCTTCTTCTCCTCGTTCGGTTTCCGGGAATCCGGTTGTTATCCGGTTAGTGGGGGTCTTACCGCTCGGGTCCCGGAGGCCCGAGGGGGCCGAGGTGCCCTCCTACGGCTGCTGGATAGCGGCCTTGGATGTCACGCTGGTGACTTGTGGTTCCTTCTCTTCCTTTCTTTCGTCCTCCAGCGCCGAGGTCGACCCGTCCATGCCGGTCCCCTACCGGCTTCCGGTTGGACGGTGCCCTGACTGCCGGGGCACTCCCTTGGTGTCGCTGGCTTCCTCGTTTTTGGTCTGGTTTCCGGGGATCCGGGTGTCTTCCGGTTGGGGGTCTTACCGCTCGGGTCCCGGAGGCCCGGGAGGACCGAGGTGCCCTCCTACGGCTGCGGGTTTGCGGCCTTGGATGCCACGCTGGTGGCTGGTACTTCCTTCACTTCCTTTGCTTCGTCCTCCGGCGCCGAGGTCGACCCGTCCATGCCAGTCCCCTTCCGGCTTCTGATTGGACGGCGCCCCGACTACCGGGGCACTCCTTTGGTGTCGCTGGCTTCTTCTTCTCGTTCGGTTTCCGGGGATCCGGTTGTCTTCCGGTTAGTAAGGGTCTTACCACTCGGGTCCCGGAGGCCTGGGGGGACCAAGGTGCCCTCCTACAACTGCTGGATAGCGGCCTTGGATGTCACGCTGGTGGCTTGTGGTTCCTTCTCTTCCTTTCTTTCGTCCTCCGGTGCCGAAGTCGACCCGTCCATGCCGGTCCCCTACCGGCTTCCGGTTGGACGGCGCCCCGACTACCGGGGCACTCCCTTGGTGTCACTGGCTTCCTCTTTTCTGTGCGCGTTCCGGGGATTCCGGGTGTCTTCCGGTTGAGTGGGACTTACCGCTCGGATCCCGGGAAACCCGGGGAGTCCGAGGCGCCCACCGGCTTGGCTGGGTGTGCGACTTTCGCTATACTAGGTCGTATAGGCCTGCTTCCTTCAAGAAATTAACGATCTGGCGCTCACGGACTTTATCGTTGGCGAGCGAGCTGAGGATGTCAGTGATTTGGTGCGTTGGCCGGAGGTGCTCGAGTGTTGGGCAGAGGCACAAGAAATGCTCGACTGAGTTCCGGATGTGGCAGGTGTCGCATTGCCGACGGAAACCGGGGCTGTTGGCGGCCATATCATGCGATATCCGGGTATGCCCTGTCCTTAGGCGAGAAAGGACGACCTGTTCCCGTCGATTGGGCAAGTCCTCGCCTGGCATCGTGGAGGGTTTGGCCTTTCTAAGAAACAGGGTTCGGTCACGTGCCCACTCGTTAGACCATGATCCCCAGATGGTGTCCTGGACCCATTTTCTGATGTCATCCGCCGGAATTTTTGCCGTGAGGAGGGGGCTATTTCGGCCGATACCGGCTAGAACGTCGGCGCGCTCATTTCCGCGGATACCGCAGTGTCCGGGAACCCACATTAGTACCGTTCGGTGCTCGGAGGTGTCGAGGACCGCTTGGATGTTTATTTTTGGGGTTCTCGATGGCGGTGATGGTGCTGTTGGAATCAGTGACAATGAGAGCGGCTCGGTCTCTTGGGGCTACCAGGGCTTGGAAAATTCCCACTGCTTCAGCTGAAAATACCGAGCATACCGCGGGAAGGCGGTGATGTTGCTCGGGCTCGGTCCCGTATACCCCCACGCCTACTCGGTCGCCCAGCTTGGATCCGTCGATGTAGCGGATCGCCCAGTCTTGGTATCTGCTATGAATCTTCTCCAGGAAGTGGGCCTGGATTTGCTCTGGTTGGGCCTTCCGTTTGAAGCTGTTCTTTATCGTTTGATCGACTTCAGGTGGCTTGGCCGACCAGCTTCTCGGCCCTAGCCGGTGGAGTCCTGCCACCGGGGGAAGCATGGTGTTGGCCACGGTTTGAAGGGCCAGGTTTGCTTGCCCAGCAAGGAAGCAGCCTTGCCCGTTATCCCGGGTCTTCTCCAAGAAGCCGATGGCTCGGTTGCAAATTGTTTTTGCAATGTTGTGCCGGAAGGGTATGACGCCGGCCTCGGCGCATGCCGCGTCTGCGGGGGTCGACGGTAGTAGGCCGGAGATAGTTCTGATAGCCCGGTTGTGGACGGGGGCTAGTGTCTTGATCAGACGGTCTTGGGCTCGGCAGGTGAGCTCGATCCCGTAGGTCAGTCGGCTGCCGATTATTGCGTCGGCGACTCGTAGGTGGGTGGCTCTGTCGTTTCGGGTTCTCTTGCTCGCGATGCTACGGAGAAGGTTCAGCCGGTTTTGGCAACCCTTCTTGACGAGATCAAAGTGGGCCTGTAGGGTCAGCTGCCGATCCAAAGTGATCCCGAGGGTCTTCAGGGTCCTCTTGGTGGGGATCGCCTCCTTGTTCAGGATGATGGGCTTCCGGGGGGGTTGGTGATTGCTGGAACATATATGGATCCTTGCCGACTTGGCGGCGGAGATGGCAAACCCGGCCTTGGCGGCCCACTTGCCGACAGCGGTGGTGGCAGCTTGAGCCTTTCTCCGGATGGCCTTCGGGTGCATACCGACTACGATGAGGGTGATGTCATCGGCGTACACTTTTAGGTATACACCCCTTGGAACGGATTCAAAGACGCCACTCATGGCCACCAAGAAGATGGTGACCGCGATCACCGAACCTTGCGGAACGCCGGTTTCCTCCTCTCGTGGGTTGCGGCGGCTGTTTCCGATTATGACCTGGAAGGACCTTCCGGTGAGGAAGTCCTTGAGGAACTGGAGGAGGTTCCCTGTCACCCCCAGGTAACTAGCCTCGCTAGTGCATCGGGGGTCCATGCCCGGTTGTAGGCCTTGGCCAGGTCAAGGGAGATTAGCTCGAGGTGTTGGCTGTTTCTTAGAGCGTCGTCCAGTGTTTGTCCTAGCTCGGCCAGGAAGGTACCGGTCCCACGTCCGGCGTGTTGTCGGTGGTCTAGGTGGCCGTTGGCTCCAAGGTGTTCCACCAGGCGGCGGTTCACCATCTTCTCCATTATCTTGGAGGCGCAGCTGGTGAGTGCGATGGGCCGGTAGCTGGATGCCTGGTTGGCTGGTCCGGATCCTTTGGGGATCGGGACTACCAAGCTCTGTTTCCATCCGGTTGGTAGAACTCCCGAGGTCCAGGTCGTGTTGATGGCCTGTAGTAGGCTGCGCTTGCCGCTGGGGGGAAGGTTCCGCAACATAGGGTAACCAAGTTCGTCTGGCCCGGAGGATTTTCCCTTGGCCTTGCTGAGGGCGAATTCCAGCTCGGGGAGCCGAAACGGGAGACTGAACTCCTGGCCCCGATCCGGGGAACGGTGAAACCGGATATGGCGGTTCGCGGGGATGGGTGGGAACTTAAAAATGTGGCGGGGTATTCTCCCATGGACGAAAGCCCGTGGAAGTAGTCCGCCAATGATTCGGCGATCCTCTGTGGGTCCCTTGTGGAGCCGTTGACGGTAAGGCAGATGCCTTTTGCCTTCCGTTTCCCCTGCAGCGCATTGACTTTTTGCCGCAATTCGGCGGACGTCTGCTGGTCGTTAATTGAGTCTAAAAACTCCTGCCACGACCTCTCCTTTGCCTCCCTTATTTCCTAACGACAGGATTTACGCGCAGCCTTGTAGTCATCGCTTGCTTGATTTACTTCCGGGTGGTCCGGCGGAAGCCGGTCTTTGGCCCTTTTTAAGGCTCGGAGCTTCTTCCGGCGGAGTTTGACCGCCGCCTTCGTGGCATCGTTCCACCAATGAAGAGCGCGTTTTCCCGGTTTTGGACTGGTTTTTGGGATGGTCTGTTCGGCAGCCTGCACGATTGCCGTCGTGATTTCCTCTACTGTTCGAGGCTGGGCGTTGTCGAATTCATCTTCAACGGCTACCTGGAACGCTGCCCAGTCGGCTTTATCATAAAGCCACCGGGGGCGACGGGTTGTTTCCGGCGGGCTGCTGTCGTTTAGCGCAATTATAGTAGGCTTGTGGTCGCTGCCGTGCGGCTCTTCGACAGTGTGCCACCGCAGACGGGGGGCAATCCTCGTCGAGGCGAGGGCAATGTCGATCGCCGATTCGGTGGTACCTCTTTGGAACGTGGGGGAGCCGTCGTTGAGTATAGTGAGGTCGTTGTCGCAGGCAAACTGCATGATTTTTTTTTTTTTTATTTCTTTATTAACGAGAATTTTAACATATGAGCTAGTTCTTCTCTGTTATTAACTGTCCCTGAAGGGGCTCACTTTCGTGCCCAACCTAGGGGTCACGCCTTTTCATTGACACATGGTAACTTTTACAAAATTGATTTGTTTAACAGACAATTTAAGAGTAGAAAGTATTAACATTATTAACATGTTTCATAATTTTTGAACAATCCCTAACTTTCTGCAATTTGAAACCAGAGTGGTAATTTTTTAACGTTTACTGAAGTTTCTGTCATTGGTTGTCAGGTTGGCCGATCGCCGCTGCCATGCGCATTTTACGCATCGTCTGGTTTGACGTTTATCGCTTTTCACTTCCACCGGCTGTCAAATTTTTTTCACTCGCCATGCGGTTGAGATTTTTGCGTAAAGTTTCGGATGATTTCGAGGAAGCTGCTTGGTGAGTTGGTGAAATTTCTTTCGATTCGGATTCCGCTGGCAGGCGTTGGGGAAATTCAGTCGAAAAACCCGTCGCCAGCATTCTGGACAAACCAGTATATCGGAGTGAAGAGATCGTCTCATTACGGGGTACTTCCTTCTTCTCAGGCGTGTTTCCGCTGTACAGGCTCTCGGTTGGCGAAATTCGACGATTCGGAAGCCGGAGAATTTGGGTCATTGAAGGCTTTATGGGTCACCTGGTGTCCGGGTAGACACCGCCATTCCGGTCCTCCAGAGACTTCCGGTTGGCGGGCTCCCGAGCTGCCAGGGACTGCAGTTTCCTTCTCAATCCGCCGGACAGGTACGGGGAAGGGATCACCGTTCCGGTCCCCTATCGGCTTCCGGTCAATGGCGTTCTCCGTAACCTGCGGCACTGGTGGGGCTCTTCGGCTGGTTTGACGTTTGTGCCTGAAGATGTCCAGCTGGTTGTCTTCCGGTTTCCTGGTTCTGGTGGATGTTACTTTGTAAACATTTCTACAGTTGAATTCTTGGAGAGCAATCATTGTCAACCCGCTTTTTAGATTCGTCATTCGTGCAGTCAGTCTGCTTTTTTGCTTTTTGTCAAATTCTCTGGAGGATGTCAAAACGCGGGACTTACCGCCCGAAACACAGTGTTCGGGGTGCCCAGATGCCACCGGATGGTGGTTAGGGGTAAGACGATCAAAGCAGGTTGACTCTGATTTCTGTTTCGCGTTCCTCGATTTGCTGTGGGTCGCCTGGTGCCCAGGCAGACACCGCCATTCCGGTCCTCCAGAGACTTCCGGTTGGCGGGCTCCCGAGCTGCCAGGGACTGCAGTTTCCTTCTTAGTCCGCCGGACAGATACGGGGAAGGGATCACCGTTCCGGTCCCCTATCGGCTTCCGGTCGATGGCGTCCCCCGTAACCTGCGGCATTGGTGGGGCGATTCGGCTGGTTTGGCGTTTGTGCTTGGAGATGTCCAGCTGGTTGTCTTCCGGTTTCCTGGTTCTGGTGGATGTTTCTTTGTAGACTTTCTCTATATCGGGATCAGCATGCGTCACAGTCGGGAGATTGATGTTGAAAGTGATAGTAATGGTTAACGACGGCCACTGGGGCCACCGGCTTCTTTTGTTTTCTTGGTCCTTTGATCCAGAGAATCCGTGGGAGGTCGCTTGGTCGTTTTGCTCGGTATGGACGGAGAGATTATTGGTTTGTCGGGAGGCTTCATGGGTCTTGGTGTGTCCTTGGTACGAGGAGGATTTGGACTGTTGTCCGGCGATGCCGTCGGAGTTGAGTCCTCAGAATCCGACAAAATGCCCCAAAGGATTGGGTCTATATTGGCTGTGGAATTAGTTGCTGGAGAGTCGGTCGATGCTTTGACGGTAGCAGATTGCTTAGCAGGGTCGGAGCGAACTTCACACCGCTCGACGGCGGATTTCAACTCTTGCACTTCCTTTTGGGTGCGGATTTGCGTTGCCACTATTGATTTAGTGAGGTCACTAAAGAACAGTTCTTTAGGAACAGTTACTGTTCCTGTTTGTTCAGAATGGCTTGTATGTTGGTTGGGATTGCAGCTTCTTGGGATTGGTTACTCAGGACATTTTGGTTTTCTCTATTAAGCAGGGCGTTTTCGAGCTGCTCAATGCGCCGATCTTTAGCCTTGACTAAGTCGATAAGCTCCTCCATTTTCTTTCTTAGCTCGTTCATTTCATTGTTGTTACCCGTCTCTACTACTCCAGCGTAGGACTGTTTGCCTGAGTTTGACTCGAGCAGTCTTATAGCGGCTGGATATGAAAGTCCCTCGTCAACTTTTAGTTTTTGTATTTGATTCTCCCTTTGGTAAGCGGGGCAGCGGCGGTTGGATACAGCATGGTCGTTCGATTTGCAGTTTTTGCAGGCAGATTCCTCTGTGCATTTAATTCCTACCTCTATCGGGTGCGTACCCGAACAATTTCCGCAAATGGGTTGGCTGGATTTACACCGCGTTTTTGTGTGTCCAAACGCCCAGCAGTTGAAGCACTGCATGGGCGATGGGTAATAAGGCCTTGGCCTCACATGCACGAAACCGAAGTACACGGACTGGGGGAAACAGGTTCCCCTGAACGAGAGGATCAACGTTGGGGTATTTACCCTTTTGTCCCCTTCCTTACGTGTGATTCTTCTTACTTCAATCACCCCTTGTTCGGCCAGTTCTTCTTTGAGCTCATCCTCCGGCATTTCCACTACGTCACGGCAGGTAACAACACAACGTACCATGTTTAGAACTGGGTGTTCTATGACTTCGACTGGAGTGTCGTCGCTCAGCTTTTTGAACTCTAACAGCTTCTGGAACGCTTTCCGATTCCGTACCTTCAACGCATAGCTACTGCCACCAGCCTCAGGGAAGGCTCCATCAATACTGGATCCGAGGTAGGCCTGGATCGACTTCCTGATCAGAAACGGGGCAGACGGTAGCGGACGTCCATCAACGCCGCGAAGGCGAAGCAGCATCAGCTCACCATGTTGCTGTTCAGCATCCATAAAGCTCGGAAGAGTAGGACCTGTGTAAGATCCGTCAATCCTCTGGTTGGACATCACGTTATCAGGAAACCCTGGATTAGGATCCCCCCAAGAAGAAGGGGGCCCCCTCCGCCAGCCATGTTGGACGTGGACAACGCCCAGACGTAAATTTAGCACGCTCCTACCTGATAACCAAGAAATTTGAATTTCTCAGTTGTGTACGTTAGGTAAACACTCAGCTGCCGATTCAAAGTTCTCTCAGGAAACACTCACTCTCAACGATCAATTTGTTGTAATCTCCAAAACGCTCTGGCACTCAATAAAATCTCTTCTGCGGTCACACCGCTCACTGGGTTGGGGAGGGAAGAGGGGGTAAAAACCCGAGAGAAAAACCCACCACTCTACTTGCCCTCACTGTCGGCCTTTTGCTTCGCTCGTTTTTGCCACTCTTTTTCAACCACACTATTTGCTCTCACTGTCGGCCTTTTTCTTCGTTCATTTTGCCGCACTTTTTCCCTCTCTCGCTTTGCCGATTATTTTCCGGACATTGACTCCGAACAGAGTTCAACCAAGTTCACGAACACGGTTTTTTCGGATTTTGGCGCAACAGTAGCCGCCGAATTTTCTGCACTTTTCACTACCCTCCTCTTGGCCCTGTGTGTTTTGGCGCCTAAGCGCAGATCTTTTTCCTCCTATAAGGCACTTCCCCTTTCCACTTCCACTAGTTTTGTTCACCGTTGATCCTTCTACCCTTTCTTCACCCCCCTTCCCCTGAAAGGTGGGTTGAAGGGGGTCACTGAAGGTAAGTAGCGATGAAAATTAACCGCTTTTCAGGTTTCACACGCGGCGATTTTCCACAATGATCGTCCCCCTTTCCCAGTGTGCTAGGGTTGAGGGGGGTACTTGAATCGAAAGCCTTTTTAAATAGTAGGCCGTTTTACACACACCAAATGTACAGAGGTGATTATGGGCACTACTAGTTTGTTCGCGACGTTTAAGCACAAAATCAGCCCCCTTCCCCGAATGCTAGGGTTGAAGGGGGTGCTTAGTTCGATAGCTTGTTTATTCTCAAGCTTAATACACGTTTCACACGTAAAACACTAATTAAAACAATCGTAAAACTGTACGACACACAACAGTAAAACGATGATAAAAATCGCACAGCGATAAAACACTTTGCACAGCAAAGGAAAAAACACGACCGAACGCTAGCGCTGCTCGTTGCAGTGTGACGAAACTGCATGATGCAGTTGCCCCGCGGGTTGTTCCTCCTGCTTCCCCAGGCTTGGTGGTGCCCATTAACGTCGCCGACGACTAGGATCGGCTCCGGGACTTGTCGGAAGATTTCTTGGAGACGATTCCCCAGATCGGGGAGTTTTCCGTTTGGGAGGTATATCGATAACACCGATATGGCGATCGGCAGGCTAAGCCGGACTCCGACGACGGGGAGGTCCGAGATGATATTTAGCCTGGTAGCCGCGGTTTCGGCGGAGACCCCGATGGCCACGGAGTGGTAGATGGAGTAGGCGGCCGTTTTAAACCACTGGTAGCGCTGCCGCAGGGTGTTGTCCATGGTCCTCTGGTCGATCCGATGGATTTCCTGCAGAGCTAACACCAACGGTTGCTGGTTGTGCACCAGCAGTTCCAGGTCTGGAAGGTTATTCCAGTAGCCGTTTATGTTCCACTGCATTATAAAGCAGGATGGTGGTCGATGGGGGTTCACGGTTCTGTGGGTCTTACCGCTCGGAGAGTTACTTCCGACGTGCCCAGACAGGTCCGGGCTCCGGCTGGAGTTGGCCGACTGGTAGAGGCATGGCTTGGGGTGAGGCTTACCGCTCCGGAAGATTGTTCCAGAAGCCGTTGATATTCCATTGCATTAGGAAGCAGGGTGGTGGTCGATGAAGGTTCGGGGTTCTGTGGGTCTTACCACTCGGAAGGTTACTTCCGAGGTGCCCAGGCGGGTCCGGGCTTCGGCTGGAGTTATCTGGCTGGTAGAGGCGTGGCTTGGGGTGGGGCTTACCGCTCGGAACTGTCGGTCCGAGGTGCCCAGAGGGTCCTGAGTTGGATCCGGGTCTGAAGTAGGTGGTGGAGGATGATTCCGGCCGGAGGGGCCAGCTATAGGTGGGGCTGCCATTCGGTCGCGGGTGGCGACCATTTTGTCGTAGGCGGCGGCGTTTGTACGTTCCTGAACCGAGAGTGGCTTGTGAGGGGCTTGTTTGTTGTCGCGGTATCGCTCCGGTCGGAGCCTGCAACGTGCAGGGTTTCGCCGTGGGGGAGGGGGTTTGAGATCTGCATCCTGCAGGGCAGGATGGCCGCACTTAGGCGGCTCCGCTGTTGTTTTTGCTGGCGTTGTCAGTGGGTTGCTGGGTTTGGGCCCTTTATGGTCCCAAGGGGGGCAGGGGCGTGGCTTGGGGTGGGGCTTACCGCTCAGAGCTGCCGGTCCGAGGTGCTCAGAGGGATCCTGAGTTGGATCCGAGTTTGTGGTAGGTGGTGGAGGATGATTCCGGCCGGAGGGGCCAGCTGTTGATGGTGCAGCCATTTGGTCACGAAGGGTGACCATCTGGTCGTAGGCTACAGCGTTCGAGTGCTCCTGTGCTGTTAGAGGTTTGTGGAGGGCGGGCGGGTGGTCGCGGTAGTTCTCCGGTGGGAGTTGGAGCCGCGGGGAGTGATATTGGTTTTGTACGCATTTGTGGGGGGAATCGGGGTGGGGCTTACCGCTCGGAACTGTCGATCCGAGGTGCCCAGAGGGGACCTGCTTAGGGTCCAGGTTGGTTGCAGATTGATACCGACTTCGGCCGGAGATTCCGGCTGTGGGTGTTTGGTAGGGAGTGGCCGTATCGTTGCGGTAGCGCTCCGGTGGGAGTCGGCACCGTGGGGGTTTCGCCGCGGGGGGCGGAGTTGGTTATCGCGCCCACTGGCTTGGCTGGGTGTTCGACCCTCGTTATACCAGGTCATATAGGCCTGCTTCCTTCAAAAAGTTTATGGTCTGACGCTCACGAACTCTTTCGTTCGCGAGCGAGCTGGGAATGTCGGTGATGGGTTTGCCGAAGGTTTTCGAGTGTTGGACAGGCGCACAGGAAGTGCTCGACCGAGTTTCGAGTGGGGCAGGTATCACATTGCTGGCGGAAGCCGGAGCTGTTGGCGGCCATGTCATGGGATATCCGCGTGTGTCCTGTCCTTAAACGAGACAGGACGGTCTGTTCCCGTCGATTGGGCAAGTCCTCTCCTGGCTTCGTGGTGGGTTTGGCCTTTCTAAGGAAGAGGGTTCGGTCCCGTCCTCATTCGTTGGACCAGGATTCCCAAATGGTGTCATTGACCCATTTTTTTGCGTCCTCCGCCGGAATTTTTGCTGTGAGGAGGGGGCTGTTTCGGCCGATATCGGCCAGAACGTCGGCGCGCTCGTTTCCGCGGATACCGCAGTGTCCGGGAACCCACATTAGCACCGCTCGGTGCTCGGAGGAATCGAGGACCGCTTGGATGCCTTGTATATAAGGGTGTTTGTTTTTGGGGTTTTCGATGGCGGTGATGGCGCTGTTGGAGTCGGTCACTATGAGGGCGGGACAGTCTCTTGGGGCAATCATGGCTTAACAGATCCCCGCTGCTTCGGCTGAGAAGACCGAGCATTCCGCGGGAAGGCGGTGATACTGTTCGGGCTCGGTCCCGTGTACCCCTACGCCTACTCGTTCACCCAATTTGGACCCGTCGGTGTAGCGGATCGCCCGTACCGCTTTTGTTTGAGTTTGACGTTTGTTCACTACCACCAGCTAGCTTCCGTATAACGACAATCACTATTTTCAACATTTGTGCTAATTTTCGCGGTACTATGTTTTAAATTTATAAATGTTCTAACTGTTATGTCTGTATGTCTTTGCTATTACGCAATAAACACCTTTGATAAAGCTGAAAATCAAAACTTATATCTTTTATATCCTGTAAATAAGGAATAAAATAATATGTTGATCAGTCCTCAGTCCGGGAAGTCTTCTTTCTGTGCCTACAGCAACTGGTATTTATAAATCAGAAATCCCTCAGGTACCAACATGTAAAAGGTACCAGATTCATAATGTAGAATAATTTATTTTTAATTATTTATTTGGTCGGCCACCAGCGTTACTAGGGCAATATGGGCCGTCAGATAGCAGTTATATATACAATAGAGAAACTTAAAAGTAGATGGAGTACCGTGTACCGTAAAACGGGGTAACTTTGATAATGCGAGACTCTCAACATACTAAACGAAATAACAAAGTCCCTGTTAATCTGTTAAGCAAAACGAATGCAAAAGTAAAGAGTACTAATACTCACTTCATGTTAAAGTTATTTCCGTTGGAATCAAGTACATTTGAGGATTTATATGCATATATGGAAAATTTATAAGATTTTAGCAATTTTGAAATGCTCTCAAACAATCTGTTCTACGATCACTATTTGATGAAGTCATAATGAATTTGTCACTTATACTTGATAGCCTAGTTATAATAGGACTCAAATTCGGTCTCAAAACTCTTAGCGAATACTATTTTTACAAACTGGGACCATTTTTGTAATCTAAGTCAGAAATTTCCATATAGCGTTAAACGCCTAAAGATATGCAACGCCCTACAAATGTTCTGTAATTAATTCAATTTGTTCGAGTGATGCTCCATTATCAAAGTTACCCCAAAACAGAAAACCGACTTTCGATTATATGAAAAATTATATATCCATTAAGAATAAATCTTTTGGAAATCTGTCAACTGGAATCGATAGTTAGGATACCAGTACTTGTTTTAAAAATATGAATTAAAATTCTTTGAAACAGCATGCATAAATATTCAAGTTTTCTTCGAAAAAACTATCAAAGTTACCCCGTTTTACGGTACCTTTTAATTCCGCTCCTAAATGCTTATCTTTGACAGATACGCGTATTTCGACTACCACTTGCAGTCTTCTTCAGTGTCAGTTACTCGTATCCACTACAATAAACATAAAGATACAATAATAATACAATAACACTAATCATCATCATATGTATAAAATCCCAGAGTTGTCTGTCTGTCAGTAACGCTTTGAAATAATTCACCGAAAAGTTTCATTGAGCGCTACAACAGCAATTTTAGAACACTACAACAGTTAATTTGATTGCTATAACATTGCAATTTCAAATGTAGAGCATTACAAAAGTTACTTGATAGAATATTCTAGAGTTTCATGGAACACATTTCCTCTTCATTCGTAGAATTTTCTTGAATTGTTCAAAGTTGTTGTTTTCATTTTCTGGATTAATATATCTATTTTTAATTTTCACTGATGCTGCAAAATCAATTTTGTGCTATCATAATCAATATATGCTTATGTTTCGAAAAAATAAAACATGTTGCATAGAAAAGCTTCGATTAAACGTGTTGTTCGGTGATCAAATCGTAAATTAGCCACCTTTAAGCAAAATGTAGTTCGATCGAACTTGGATTGGGTTGGGGTTAAATATGTGATTCAAAAGGGGTTTCAACAGTTCCAACTTTAAAACACGAGTTTGGCATGTGAGAAAGCAATATACACATGAATCAGATTATTGTTCGCCAAATCGAGTTCTGAACTCTGCAACAGCTATTCAGTAGAATATTCAAGAATGTTATTTTCTCTAATTCATAGAATGTTCTGGAATTTTCGAAATGTTTCACAGCTGAAGAAACACTACAACAGCATTACAGCTGTAATTATTCCAAAGAAGAACATTACAACAGCATTAAGGTTACATGCTCAATAGATTGTGGTCAGAGTATAAATTTAGGAGATTTTACGGTCATTAGTATCATGCATGTCAATGTCGGGTTGCAGCTCAACTGGGACGGAGTGTATTTCTCAGCCTATTATTTATAGAGCACTTTCACAGTTATGAACAGAGATATTCATTAGTTCATATTGTCATTTTGCAGTTAAACATAAACATTATCAATCTTTGAAGGATTATGCATAGCTTTCTGCTTTCAAATTTTGTGCGAGCGTGGCTAGCCACGCTGGGTAAGCTAGTCATATATATAAAATCCCAGAGTTGTCTGTCTGTCAGTAACGCTTTGAAATATTTCATGGAGTTTCATGGAGCACTACAACAGCAATCCAAGAGCACTACAACAGTCAATTTCAATATAAGAATAATACAATTACAAATTGGGGAGAAACACAGTAGTTCTTTGACAGAATATTCTGGAGTTTTCTGGAACATTGTTCATCCCAATTCGTAGAATATTCTCGAACCCTCCATCAATGTCGTTTGTTGACTAAAACGTAAACAAATCAACATCAAGCAAATTATAGTTCGATCGAATTTGAATCGGGTTGGAGTTGAAACGGGTTTCTTCAGTTCCAACTCACGTTTAAAAACGAATTCGACATATGCAAAAGCAAGATAATCATGAATAAGATAAATGTGCGCCAAATATCCGAGTGTTATTAATTTACAATGAAACCTCCATGAGTCGACGTTCCATGACACGATATCGACTAATTGATGCATACCTAAAACAAAATTTTATACTTACTATGACGATCCCTTAAAACAGTTTTCCAAAACATTCCTGTTCCATGATTCGATATTTCCTTGAGTCGATAGTACTTTCATCACAACTGTGATATTAAAATATGGCAATGCAACGCAACAGCTATTCAGGAGAATATGCTAGAATTTTTGATGAGTTTTTTTTTCTCTAATTCATAGAATCTTCAGGAACTTTTGAAATATTTCACAACAGAAGAAACACTATAACAGCAAACAAGGCTGTAACTATTTCAGATTAGAACACTACAACAGTAGTCGAGCACATGAAGGAGTATGACCCGAGCATATTGTGCATTCAGATTAACTTTAGACCGAAGTTCAAAAGAGAAATGAAATTTCACCAACAAAAGTTCGCCGAAGTTCGATGTCGGCATTCTACCGAAGTGCTACGCCGAAAAAGGCATTCCTTATGCGTCGGCGAAGCACTAAATTAGAATGCCGACGCCGAAGTTTTGACTGCCGAACTTCTAATTGTCACTCGAATTGTCAATATATTTAGGCGATTTGACGGTCATCAGTATCATGCGATTTGAAAGATTCTACATAGCTATTCGCTTTAAAATTTCGTTGGAACGTGGCTAGCCACGTCGGGTAAGCTAGTTATATATATAATATCCCAGAGTTGTCTGTCTGTCAGTAACGCTTTGAAATGTTTCACCTAAAAGTTTGATTGAGCACTACAACAGCAATCATAAATCATTACAACAGTCAATTTTAATATTAGAACATTACAATTACAAATTGAGGAGCACTACAATAGCATATTGTAGTTTTCTGGAACATTGTTTTTTACAGTGTAGTAGGAACTTGGTCGGTGATCAAAAGGTAAACAAACCAACTTCAAGCAGATTGTAATGCGGTCGAATTGGAATCGGGCTGGTGTTGAAAATAAGATTCAGAACGGGCTTCGCCAGATCCAACTCAGGCTTAAAAACGAATTCGACATATACAGACAAGATAGACATGAATGAGATGAATGTGCGGCAAATATTCGAGTTTTCTTTTCCGTATTTCCAGTGAAACCTCCATGAGCCGATGTTCAATAACTTATTATCGTCTTTGGATGCATAGGGTAACCAATATATTTTGGACCTCTATATATTTTGGACCCCTGGGCCGTTTTCCTACAAATTTCCTAGATTAAATCAAAAGGCCAACTCAATTCGCAAGTCATTTAGGAAGATAGGATTATTTCGCACTTGCATCAACCGTGTGTACATGGAAAATGTATTTATTTTACTTGAAATTAATTAAAATCAATCGGTCCTTCCATGCAACCGTTACAACACGTTACACACAGAAATTGAAGCCGTCACAAATTGTTCAAATGTAAACAAAAACTTTTTTCAAATTTCTGGATTAATAGCGTGGAGTTTCTTCGCTTATCCATTGTCCATCGATTAATTAGACTATGGGAAAGCATATCGTACAACCAGTATCGTGGACTTTGAATGAATGAATTTTCTTTATTTGAGAGACTTTCAGCCCTTGGCTGGTTCGTCTCTTCTTTCAGGAAGGTGAGCCAGAAGGGCTCACCTGGAAAAGAGGGGGGGGGAGTGACATTACATTTAGTATAACATTTCATTTAAATTTCTTCTTTTTCTGCATCCTTTCCTCCATGCTGGTTGCCGGGGATCCGGGTGTCCTCCGGTTGATGGGGTCTTACCGCTCGGTTCCCGGTGGCCCGGGGGGCCGAGGTGCCCTCCTGCGACTGCTGATTGGCGGCCTTGGGTGTTACGCTGGTGGCTTGAACTTCCTCCTCTTCATTAGCTTCGTCCGCCGGCGCCGAGGTCGACCCGTCCATGCCAGTCCCCTTCCGGCTTCTGGTTGGACGGCGCCCCGACTATCGGGGCACTCCTTTGGTGTCGCTGGCTTCTTCTCCTCGTTCGGTTTTCCGGGGATCCGGTTGTCTTCCGGTTTAGTGGGGGTCTTACCGCTCGGGTCCCGGAGGCCCGGGGCGCCGAGGTGCCCTCCTACTGCTGCTGGGTAGCGGCCTTGGGTGTCTCGCTGGTGGTTTGTAGTCCCTTTTTCTTCCTTGCTTTCGTCCTCCGGTGCCAAGGTCGACCCGTCCATGCCGGTCCCCTACCGGCTTCCGGTTGGACGGCGCCCTGACTGCCGGGGCACTCCCTTGGTGTCGCTGACTTCTTCATTTTGTACGCGTTCCGGGGATGCCGGGTGTCTTCCGGTTGAGTGGGACTTACCGCTCGGATCCCGGGAAACCCGGGGGGTCCGAGGCGCCCACATGTTTTAGGTCTTGTTCCGGGGATCCGGGTGTCTTCCGGTTGGGACCTTCACTTCCTTCCTTGCTTGCTTGGCTTCGTCCTCCGGCGCCGAGGTCGACCCGTCCATGCCAGTCCCCTTCCGGCTTCTGGTTGGACGGCGCCCCGACTGCCGGGGCACTCCGTTGGTGTCGCTGGCTTCCTTGATTTGGTCTGGTTCCGGGGATCCCGGTATCTTCCGGTTAAGGGTCTTACCGCTCGGGTCCCGGGGCTCGGGAGGACCGAGGTGCCCCTTCGCTTCCTTCCTTGCTTCCTTCCTTGCTTGCTTGGCTTCGTCCTCCGGCGCCGAGGTCGACCCGTCCATGCCAGTCCCCTTCCGGCTTCTGGTTGGACGGCGCCCCGACTGCCGGGGCACTCCGTTGGTGTCGCTGGCTTCCTTGATTTAGTCTGGTTCCGGGGATCCCGGTATCTTCCGGTTAAGGGTCTTACCGCTCGGGTCCCGGGGCCCGGGAGGACCGAGGTGCCCTTCTACGGCTGCTGATTTGCTGCCTTGGATGCCACGCTGGTGGCTGGTACTTCTTCCGCTTCTTTGCTTCGTCCTCCGGCGCCGAGGTCGACCCGTCCATGCCAGTCCCCTTCCGGCTTCTGGTTGGACGGCGCCCCGACTACCGGGGCACTCCTTTGATGTCGCTGACTTCTTCATTTTGTACGCGTTCCGGGGATGCCGGGTGTCTTCCGGTTGAGTGGGACTTACCGCTCGGATCCCGGGAAACCCGGGGGGTCCGAGGCGCCCACTGGCTTGGCTGATGTTTGGCTTCCTATACTAGATCGTATAGGCCTGCTTCCTTCAGGAAGTTAACCGTTTGGCGCTCACGGACCTTATCGTTGGCGAGCGAGCTGGGGATGTCCGTGATTTGATGCGTTGGCCGGAGGTGCTCGAGCGTCGGGCAGAGGCACAAGAAATGCTCGACTGAGTTCCGGACGTGGCAGGAGTCGCATTGCCGACGGAAGCCGGAGCCGCTGGCGGCCATATCGTGCGATATCCGGGTGTGCCCCGTCCTTAGGCGGGAAAGGACGACCTGTTCCCGTCGGTTGGGCACGTCCTCGCCTGGCATCGTGGAGGGTTTGGCCTTTCTGAGGAACAGGGTTCGATCACGTGCCCACTCGTTTGACCATGCTCCCCAGATGATGTCCTGGATCCATTTTTTGATGTCATCCGCCGGGATTTTTGCCGTGAGAAGGGGGCTATTTCGGCCAATGCCGGCTAGAACATCGGCACGCTCATTTCCGCGGATACCGCAGTGCCCGGGAACCCACATTAGTACCGTTCGGTACTCGGAAGTGTCAAGTACCGCTTGGATAGCTTGAATGAAGGGGTGCTTATTCTTGGGGCTCTCGATGGCGGTGATGGCGCTGTTGGAGTCAGTGACGATAAGAGTGGGGCGGTCTCTTGGGGTTGCCACAGCTTGGAAAATTCCCGCTGCTTCAGCGGAAAATACCGAGCATACCGCGGGAAGACGGTGATGTTGTTCGGGCTCGGTCCCGTATACTCCCACGCCTACTCGGTCGCCCAGCTTGGATCCGTCCGTGTAGCGGATCGCCCAGTCTTCGTATCTGCTGTGAAGCCTCTCCCGGAAGTGGGCCTGGATTTGTTCAGGTTGGGCCTGTCGTGCGAACCGGTTTTTTATCGTTGTGTCAACCTCGGGTCGCTTGGCCGACCAGCTTCTCGGCCCAAGCCGGTGGAGTCCTGCCACCGGGGGAAGCGTGGCGTTGGCCACAGATTGAAGGGCCAGGATTGCTTGCCCAGCAAGGAAGCAGCCTTGCCCGTTATCCCGGGTCTTCTCCATAAAGCCGATGGCTCGGTTACATATTGTCTTCGCGATGAGGTGCCGGAAAGGCAGGACGCCGGCCTCGGCGCAGGCCGCGTCGGCGGGGGTCGACGGCAGTAGTCCGGAGATGGTTCTGATGGCCCGTTCGTAAGTGGGTCCCAGGGTCTTGGTCAGACGATCTTGGGCTCGACAAGTAAGCTCGATCCCGTAGGTCAGTCGGCTGCTGATTATTGCGTCGGCGACACGTAAGTGAGTGGCTCTGTCGTTTCGGGTCCTCTTGCTCGCGATGCTACGGAGAAGGTTCAGCCGGTTTTGGCAGCCCTTCTTGGCGAGATCGAAGTGGGCCTGTAGGGTAAGCTGCCGGTCCAAGGTGATTCCGAGGGTCTTCAGGGTCTTCTTGGTTGGGATCGCTTCCTTGTACAGGATGATGGGCTTCCGTGGGGGTTGATGGTTGCTCGCACATATGTGGATCCTTCCCGACTTGGCGGCGGAGATGGCAAACCCGGCCTTGGCGGCCCACTTGCCGACAGCGGTGGTGGCAGCTTGGGCCTTCCTCCGGATGGCCTTCGGGTGCGTGCCGACTACGATGATGGTGATGTCATCGGCGTACACTTTCACCCTAAACACTAAACACCCCTTGGGACGGATTCAAAGACGCCACCCATGGCCACCAAGAAGATGGTGACCGCGATTACCGAACCTTGCGGAACGCCGGTTTCCTCCTCTCGTGGGTTGCTGCGGCTGTTCCCGATGATGACCTGGAAGGTCCTTCCGGTGAGGAAGTCCTTGAGGAACTGGAGGAGGTTCCCTGTCACCCCCCAGGTAACTAGTCTCGCTAGTGCATCGGGGGTCCATGCCCGGTTGTAGGCTTTTGCCAAGTCAAGGGAGATTAGCTCGACGTGTTGGCCGTTTACTAGAGCGTCGTCAAGTGTTTGGCCCAGCTCGGCCAGGAAGGTACCGGTCCCACGTCCGGCTAAGAAAGCGTGTTGTCGGTGGTCTAGGTGGCCGTAGGCTCCGAGGTGTTCCACGAGACGGCGGTTCACCATCTTCTCCATGATCTTGGAGGCGCAGCTGGTGAGTGCGATGGACCGGTAGCTGGATGCCTGGTTGGCTGGTCCGGATCCTTTGGGGATCGGAACTACCAAACTCTGCTTCCATCCGGCTGGTAGAGCCCCCGAGGTCCAAGTCGAGTTGATGGCCTGTAGTAGGCTGCGCTTGCCGCTGGGAGGGAGGTTCCGCAACATCGCATACCCCAGTTCATCTGGCCCGGAGGATTTCCCCTTGGCCCTGCTGAGGGCGAATTCCAGCTCGGGGAGCCGAAACGGGAGGTTGAACTTCTGGCCCCGATCCGGGGGAACGACAAAGCCGGATATGGCGGTTCGTGGAGATGGGTGGGTCCTTAGGAAGGTGGCGGGGTATTCTACCATGGACGAGAGCCCGTGGAAGTAGTCCGCCAATGCTTCGGCGATACTCTGTGGATCCCGTGTGGGCGAGCCGTTGACGGTAAGGCAAATGCCTTTTGCCTTCCGCTTCCCCTGCAGCGCGTTGACTTTCTGCCACAATTCGGCGGACGTCTGCTGGTCATTAATCGAGTCCAAAAACTCCTGCCACGACTTCTCCTTTGCCTCCCTTACTTCCTGTCGGCAGGAATTCCGCGCAGCCTTGTAGTCGTCGTTTGCTAGGGTAACTTCCGGGTGGTCCGGCGGGAGCCGTTCTTTGGCCCTTTTTAAGGCCCGGAGCTTCTTCCGGCGGAGTTTGACCGCCGCCTTCGTTGCTTCGTTCCACCAGTGGAGAGCTCGTTTTCCCGGTTTTGGGCTGGTTTTAGGAATGGTCTGTCCAGCAGCCTGCACGATTGCCGTCGTGATTTCTTAACATTTTGTTGCGGGTGGCGACCATTTTATCGTACGCTTCCGCGTTCGTAAGCTCAAGTACTGAAAGCGGTTTCGGAAAAACTCGAACTGAAGCTGGCGGGCGAAGTGTTTGCCGGGTGCGGTGGGACTTACCACTCGGAGTTTTACTTCCGAGGTGCCCAGGCAGACTCTGATGGGAGTCAGGTGGATCCGGCTTGCTCGCTGACCTATGAAGGCCAACAGCTGTTCCGTTGTTGTCTGCTGTGTGTGGGCTCTCCTGAGCCGTTGGGGGCTTTGGTAGAGCGGGTTCTGACCTGGGTTGGTTTTGCCAGCCGGGGCTATAGCGGTCCGGCGGGTTCCTCTTGCGGGAGGGGTTCCTGCGTGGTGGTGTCTTGAATCCCTCGTCGTCCGATGTTCTGCGGTGATCTTGTTGCTTGTGTTTTGTTAAAGATGGCTTGATTCCCTCGTTGTCCAAAGGGGGATAGGCGTTTCCGCCCTTTTCCGTCCCTCTTCCAGACCGGATGGGAAGGCCAGGGTTGTCCGCCAGTTCCGGTGGACCTATAGCTTCCGCACCGACGGGGCCTGACCGTTCCCTACCGTCCTCTGGGCCTTCGGCAGAGAGGACACTTGGGTGCCGGGGGTTGTCCGCAAGTTCCGGTGGACCTATAGCTTCCGCACCGACGGGGCCTGACCGTTCCCTACCGTCCTCTGGGCTTTCGGCAGAGCTGGTGGTGTCTTGAATCCCTCGTCGTCCGATGTTCTGCGGTGATCTTGTTGCTTGTGTTTTGTTAAAGATGGCTTGATTCCCTCGTTGTCCAAAGGGGGATAGGCGTTTCCGCCCTTTTCCGTCCCTCTTCCAGACCGGATGGGAAGGCCAGGGTTGTCCGCCAGTTCCGGTGGACCTATAGCTTCCGCACCGACGGGGCCTGACCGTTCCCTACCGTCCTCTGGGCCTTCGGCAGAGAGGACACTTGGGTGCCGGGGGTTGTCCGCAAGTTCCGGTGGACCTATAGCTTCCGCACCGACGGGGCCTGACCGTTCCCTACCGTCCTCTGGGCTTTCGGCAGAGAGGACACTCGGGTGCCGGGGGTTGTCCCCCAGTTCCAGTTGGGGTGTAACTTCCGCACTGGGGGGGCCTCGGCTGCCCGAGGTCTCTTCTGCGGCGTTCTCGTTGTCTTGAGTTGAGTTGTCGTCTACTTCTTCTACGTTGGATCTGGTTCTTGGTCGCTCGTTTTGCTCCGGTGATGGGTCACCAGCGGGGGTGTGAGTGGTCGTGAAAAGAATGGTGGGTCGTGTACCAAACTCGGTTTTTTGCTGGGTTTTTTTGAGCGACGTGATTAGTGGGCAGGCTATTTCGTCAACGGGTCGACCACGGTTTCACGGGGGAGTTTGGGTTTGCTCCTCGTGAATCGGGTTTCGTCGCCAGAGCTTCCGGTGGATTCTGCACTGGAAATGGGGATGTGGCTTCTCTTGGAGCCGACCGTGGACGATACTGATGTCTCGTGTGATTCAAGCGAGTTATCGCTATCCTCGATATCCATTTTCTGGCATAAAACTCGCCTCTTTCACCTTGGCGGCTAAGGATGGAGTGCGGCTGGGTCAGACAGTTTCTTTCGTTCGAAGGAGGGGCAACGGTGCTTTTTGCTTTTCCTTTCTTTTGCTTTTTCGGAATGGCTCCCTTATCGGTAGCCAGTTTCTTCGCTTCCTTCTTCTCCTGCTCGAGGTTACGGATCCAGTTCGCGACCTGGGAGGCCATTGGTGAGTCGACATTTTTCAACTTGGGGCTGTTGCTACTGATGGTCGTGTTTGGTGAGGCTTCTTGCGGGGTAGGTGTTGGCGGTTGGGTGGGATCAGCGGTTGGGATTACGGAGTTCCTTGGGGTCAGCAATTGCTTCTCCCTTAGTTCCGCAATGGTCAGGTCTTTTTCTCTCAGATCCATTTGGAGCTGCTTCACGGTGGCGGTTAGTTCTGCTACCTGCCGGATCAATTCCTGAATGGGGCCATGGTCCTTGGCCGCCTCTAGCCTTCCGCTAACTTGGCGGTTGGTTAGGGCCAGCTCCATATCGGCCATTCTCTTTTCTCGACGGATGGCGTCGTTTTCCAGCTTCTTTACCGTGTTCTTGAGTTCGGTGATCTCCGCGTCCTTGCTGCTACATCTGCCGCAGACCCTGGAGGGGGCCGAACAGCGCTTCCCGGTATGTCCGAAAGTCCAGCACCGGTAGCACTGCATCGGGCTGGGGTAGTAGTGCCTCGTCCGGCATCTTGATCACCCGAAGTCAATATGCTCCGGGATCACGGTGCCGCTTATCGTCAAGATTAGGGTCGGGGTGTTTTCCAGGGCGTTGGTGTTTCTGTTTCGCCTCTTGATCCTGCGCACTTCCTTGACTTTCTGGTTTTGGAGCTGGCCCACCAAGTAGCTTTCCTCCAGTCCTATCGTGTCAGCGTTGGACACGACACACTTGACTTGGTTGAGCGTCGAGTGCTCCTCAATCTCAATCTCGGTTCCAACTGGGCCAGACTGCGGACCTTCAGTACGTAGGAGATGCCTTTATTTTCATTGAAGGCTCCGCTAATCTGCCCACCAATGTGTTTCTCCACGGAAAGTCGCAGAAGAAACGGATCATTGGGGATGGGTCACTGGCCTACCTGGTGGTCGTGGGTCCTCGTAGGGGCCCAAAAAAGGCCTAAAGAAGGCCACACTACAGTACAGCACACCTTTCACGAAGCTCTATAGAAAAAGTTTCATCAGACCCCGTGGCCCAGCACTAAAATCTTCCGGGAAAGATCCGGAAGATTTTTTTCACTTCAATCTCCCCAAGGCGTAATGCCCACGCTCACTCTCACTAGCTCTGCTTTTTGCACTAATTAATTAGTGTCGATTTCCACTTTCACCGCACTCTTTCCGGTTAAAAACCGGCTTTTCACCACCGTTTGTGGCCCGAAAGACACTCCCCGAGGTGGCCCCGGCCACAATCCCGGGCTATGATCCCCGAAAAGCACACGCGGCGGGTTAAAACGAACACTTTCACTTGATTTCTTCTCCTTTTTTCCTCCACGTGGGAGCACTTTCACCACCGAAAATACGGCGAAGACGCGTGAAAAACCCCCCGGAAAACGGCAAATCGATCGCGAACAAAACGAAAATACCATTTGGAACACGTAGGAAAGCGAAAACCCGCAGGAAAAGCACTCCGAAAACTCACTCGCGAAATTAGTCGGGAGCAGTGAAAAAACTGTTCCGAACGCGACGAAAGCGAGCTGTCAACTGTGGGATTTAGTATAAAAAAAATAGTTAAAAAGCGGAAAAAATCAAAATTTCACCGATGGATTATTTTAAAACTTTCCGATTATTAATAAATAACCCAAATAGGGAATTCGGGGTAAAACCGACACCCTAAGCTTATTGATAAAATTTGTGTACTTTCGCTTGTTAAACGAACCTAAAATTGTTGTAGAATCACATATTGGTTATAAATCTATCAATCCTTGCGATCACTGGATGACATATTAAGGTTATATAGTGATTAAAATCAAATTGATATTTCATCATTTTTAGGTGAGACAATTGAGAGTGTGGGTAAGATAGACACCCTGTTGGGGTAAAACCGACACATCCACTTTGTGTAGAATTTATACGTTGTAAACATCATCATCACATGGCATATTAAAAAGAATGCTTTAAACATGACTCTAGACTTTTATGACCCCTTCCTCTAAAGGATTATACACATATTACGTAAATTATTGAGGAGAGGCCGAAGATCCGCTAAATATATGTGAAAATTTCAAATGTCCCATGCTAAGATTATAAAGTTGGGGTGAATACACATGGATATGATTAATTTGTGTTCATGGAATGTTTATGAAGATGAAGTTGTGGCGAATGATTGGTTTTAAATATAAATACTGTTTTATTTTAACAAGACTGAAAAGTGTAATTATTTTCAGTTATTGAAAACTTTCGAACCTCATGGTTTGTTAATATATAATAAGATTAATCTATGTGAATCATTTCGAATTCTATTAATTCTTCAATTTCAAATGAGAGAAATTTCTTCAAGTTTTAGCAAATCAGCTTAAACGTGAAACATAGAAATATTGTTTTTTAATACTTGATGATAGCTTGTGGCAAGTCATATAGTGTCATATTTTACATGTTAACAAGTTCGCCATCCATGAACTTCACTGGAATTCGAAAACAAAGACTCACATAAACTACAGAGGAAGTCTTCCGACGAGAAAGATTCTCTGAAGTTAGAATATGAAGCAAAGCAAGATGTCGATTTTACCCCAAATAAAAGTGTCGATCTTACCCCGAGTGGACACTTATTTTCCAATAGCGTTTTCAGCTGTCGAAAACCAAAATTTAAATTCTCCTTCATGTTGCATGAACGTAATAATAGTTAATGATGATGTAGACGCAGAACAAATAATGACATTTTAGAAATTTAACATGCGAAATAGTTAAAGAATAACAGCGAAATATTGCAACTGCTGTTGCTTCTATGTTATCCAATATGATTTTGTCATCCGAAACACAACATTTCACAAGTAAAGATAGAGCGTGGTGGAAACTGCATGAAAATCTGCTCAAAACATGAAAAATCAAAGGGTTTCGAACTTACCCACAGTGTCGGTTTTACCCTGATTTCCTAAACTCTAGCGAGGAAAAATCCGATGTACATTCGATTTTTATAATCGTCTGGTTCAGACATAGCGTGGGTAGGCTAGTACTATAATAATAACACAAGAATGATAAAAAACCTAACTTAAACCTTTAGCTTTAGGAAACGTACAATGCTTTCTATTAATTACATATATTTTTATGTTAGATTGTACAGTTTAGTTTCTTTCATAAAACGAATAAATGTAGAATAATGAATATCACTTGAGATAGGTAGACATGACAATTTCGAGCCTCAATTTACCGCCAAACAATAACCTACAAACTGTTGCTTGAAATCTGAGTAAAATTCAAGCCCCGAACCCGTCATATAGACACGGCTCTACGAATCGCGTTGCAACATTCCTAAAAAGATCAGTTTTAGTGAGCCAGCTTACAAAATCAAGAAACTTACAAAAAAAAAAATGATCTTAACTAATCGAAACAAAACTAATTAACTAATCATAAATTTATCGAACTGTAAACAAATTGTTGACATATTCGATTAGAGCATTACATCAAGAATAAGTTCCATTATTTTGGCAGATCAAGTGTAAAAAGTAAGCCGCTCTTAGCAAGACAAGTCCTTATGCTTTAAATTCAACAAAAATCTATAGATTTACCACAGACTCATCAGTTGTGAATTTTTTTTAAGTATGTAGCCATATAAACGGCATCTTCTTCGAATCTATCATCTAACTGTAAGCGGTATAACCTCGGTAATTTCATCAATAAATTTGGCCGTTATCAAAAGATCTAAACAGGACACAAAGTTTTTAACAAGAACTAAATATTAATAAAGTTATGAAGTGAAAATTGCAGGGTCCCCTCAACCTATACATTTAAATTCTTGATTTAATCTTTAAAATTGCTTATTATTAATTTTTTAACCATTTTAACCATCTGCAACATGTGAGAAATCCAAGTTTTGCAATAATGGAATGGTTGTTCAAAAATATAACTATTTTTCGGAATGTGCTATATATGTTTGTTGTATTAATATGAATAAAGTATCGTTTTAAAATGCATTTTTATTCAAGATTTCCAGTTTTTTTTTTTTTTTTATTCGTTGTAGTTTGCATTAGCATAACAATACTTTTCGGCAACATTTTCAACACATTGAGCGATATTTGGCATCACTGCTCACTTCTTTCCACCAACATTTGTGGGAGAGAGTGTTTGTGACAATAAGCTCTCATGCTATTCTCCACTGTTTCGTCATATACCGTTGTGCAAGAAAGAGATCACAAGCATGGAAGGCGGAGCCTGAGCCAAGACATCCATATCTTTCGCTCATGATCGGCTTAATGTGGGAGAGAGAAGAATAAGTGCAAATCAAATTCTTAAGAAAAATAAAATCAACACGACTCTTGTTTACCGTGTTTTCTCTGCTGCATAACAAAAGAGTTCGTCGATCGGTGTGGACGTGTGCGCGTTATTAGTGAAAATATGAGAAGATTTGGTTTGGGCAACTGAAAGTAATATTGCAATACGTCACAAAAGTGGTTTTATGCCTGTGAATAAATGGTTTTAAATAATGTGTCTAAATGGTCAAGAAAGTGTTTGAAATCTGCATAATACCACACTATGAAGTTATTTGGTGACAAATGATTAATGAAAAGAAGATATTTCTAATCAAAGTGTTCAAAGTGCTAATGAAATATATTGAGTTATATTCATGATAATTGGAAAATGAGTTCTTTCCTGATGGGTTATCCGCACCACTTTCAATCAATGGGAATTAATATTGAGCCTAAGTTTCCGCCAAGTGATGAATATAGTTTTCATAATGGATATAATAATGTGAATGGTATTACACATAACGGAAATGAATACTTACATCACCCAACAAGTGAAATAACACCGCACAGTTCTGGAGCCAACAATGGAAATAATTACAACAGTTATTCACATGGTATGAGTGGACATTATTACCACCATCACCATCATCACCACCATCATAATGGATACACGTCTCCGGTACAAATGCATCCGACAGCTTCGATACCCACGCCTGCAGCAATTGTACAACCTTCAACACCATCGAGCAGTTCAACACCCAATGAAAGTAATGGATACGTGTCAAATACATACTATCCTACATACTACAACGGTAGTGGACATCAACCTTTAATGGACGTTCCGCTACAATGTCCAGGAAGTGAAATTAGCAATACGGCTTTAGGATTACAAGAATTAGGTGATGTATTTTATTCCACAGTCGAATCTATGCATATACTACTGTTGTAAATCTAGGTGAAGTTGATCAACAAGGTAGTTTTCATCAACCTATCAAAATATTTTATTTGTTTTTAAAAATGATGAATCTAGATCATATACTACGAAAAGTTATCAAACTATTCATTCATTTATTGTTAGTCTAACTAAGTTCATGACTTTTGTTTTATTATAAACGGCATATGAAAATATTCTATTTTAATCACAATTCTTACTTCAGTATACTAATAAATCTATCAAAAAGTTGCCATACAATTTGTACCGCCATTACGTGGTCTCATGTTTGCATAATTCATGCTTTTCCGCAGAATCATTCTTATGTACAGTGCAGGTGCAAAAACAGAATCGTTTGTATTACGTTATCATAATTGGGATGCTTTGAAATATGGTGTCATCGAAATTATATCCGTTGGCTATTTGTAAACATAGACGCACTTGAGGAACTCATTGCTCCAAGCAATGAGTTTATTTGTGAAGACCTCAATTTCTGCTAACCATTCCCAGGTAACATTGTAAGCTACAAGCTTAAAAGCTAAATAACATTTTATCCAGCTGAAATGAGCTGTAGAAACAGCATTTTAGCTGAATATGCTGTCATTCAGCTATCAATGTTATTTGGGATTATATATAATCAAATGACGATTTCATACATGGTATTTCCCTACAAAACGTTCATGACTTCATGAATAATATTTACAAATTGTTCATTTCAACGACAAGGTAACTATAATTTAAGAAGCCATCTCGCTCACTGTATATATTTTTGTCGCTCAATAGCACGATTTTTGTTATCTGGAATTTTAACGAAGCTAAATATGCAACTCGATGTTTTTTAACCCAACGCAAACACAGTAGCAATTTCAAAGTGATACATTTAACGGATCGTCGATTTTTTACTAGAAAAATACGTGGCGATCTCGAGCTTTCTTGGAAAATGAACACAGGAAACTTGTGTACTTCAAGCGTGTTCTAGAATAAGAGTGTAAGTAATAAGATTAATTGCTCTGCAATGATCCTCTCTTACATGAATAAAGGTGACAAGAAGCACGTTTGATGTAATTGTTTCACACAAAAATGCAAGATTGCATCGCTGTCAAGCGTTTTGAGCTAAAAAAAAGTTCAATCAAACATGCAACTTGGTACCTTTCAACTCCGGGTTGGTCCAGGATCTTTTCCTAATAAAAAAATCCTAGACTTTCCAGAGTACACAATTTACGAATGCGAAATACGAAATAAAAAAACAAATAACTAAATGACAACTTTGACAAAGAAAGCTCTCAGTTAATAACAGTGGAAGTGCTTTTAAAACAGTAAACTGAGAAGCAGGGTCTGTCCCAGTGGGGACATAATACCAAGCAGAAGAAGATGAAACTTGACTTTGATTTGCGAAAATGCCTAACATGTAAACATGGGCATGTGAGCCAAAATAAAATATTCAAAACCTTCATCTTAACACCAAAACGTTTTGAAGCTTTAACAAACCCCAATCTTTAGGACTTTTTCCTATAAACAAATTTCTAGACTTCACAGAGCAAAATGCCACAGATATACGAATGCTTAATAAGAAACAAGGTAATGAAATGACAACTTTGGCAAAAAAAAAGGCTTCCGGTTAATAACTACGGTAGTGATTTTAGAACACTAAGCTGGAAAGCAGGCTCTGTCCCAGTGGGGACATTATTCCAAGAAGAAGATTGACTTTGATTTACAAAAATGGATTTTTGCGTATAACAATATGTTTCATAATAGTTCTGAATACAATATGATTAAAATTTCGACGCTTTGGCATTCGACGTTTTGCCCCTAAACCTGTTAATACACAGCTTGTTGGCGATGATTTCAATATTTATACATCTTGAACAAGTAGATACCGTGCTGCTTTGAATTGCCGGACATTGGCCTTTTTCACGGTATTGTTGGACTTTGGATGAATTAAGGCCAGTGTCCGGGGTTTGAAGCTTCCGGGAAATTCGAATCAATAGAGTATTTTATTTTGAAAGATACCCTATAACTGTTATTTTAACGTAAATATTACTCTAAGTGAAACACGTTCAAGAAAAATCCCGCAACCATTAACATCGACAAACTAGAGTTTGTTGAGCACTTAGATATTACTTCAGAGTTCCTTTGCCAATCGACCATTATTGCACTTGTATATTGTGTGTAAAAAACAATCAAGTTTTAATAGTAGGTTATGTTCCTTTTTTGCTGGAATGAGTTGTCTGCGTTAAAAATCCCTCAGCGATCGAACTGATAGACCGCGTGATCAAACTCATAGATGTCTCAGAATGACTTAAAACAATAGTAAATACTAATAGTAAAAAGGTGTACCGTAATCCGGGGTATCATTGATCAGCGGGGTAACATTGATCGGAATGACTCATCTCATCAAAAGTTCGTATTATCATTTATTGATGAAACATTTCCAAATCATGAATGGTGCTTCTCTTTCTTATATTCATGTGCTAATGAAAGTTAATATTTTTGCGAAAATGGCGTTTACCTTATGCGTAACTTTGTCGACTTATCGAAATAATTATTTTAATTGTTAAGGATGACACTACCAAAGATTCATGTCTCACATAAGTTCTGCAAACGATATAAGCAAGGAAAATGTGTTTTTTACAAAAATGACATCGCCGAAAACGATTCCGTTGTCAAAATTTTCATAAGTATGCTCAATTAGGCAACATTACCGAATTTCTGGTAAGAATGTAAAATTCTCTTAGGAAATTGCCTACCTTTAGGCGTATTCCGTGATTCAAGGTGTTTTTAATTTTAAAATAACTCAAAAAGTAAATGACTCGTAAGCGATTGGCCTTCATATTCGGCTTCAGGGGCCATGATTTAAGTAAGTAACGACATTTTAAGTATTACCGAACGTTGCTTACATAGGTGATCAATGTTACCCCATATCAGCTAAATCAAAAAATCGCCTTGAAGATTTTTTTTAACATGCTTAAATCTTTCAATAAACAAAATACAGTATATAGTCTCGAGCTATGGGTGGCCGTACTTGTTTTAAAAATAAAAAAATTGCAACATTTGCATTTTCAAACGAAATATTAAAGAAACATTCAAAAAAATGATCAATGTTACCCCGGATTACGGTATGCAAAAATTACTACAGTAATACCTCGATATAACGTAATTCGATTTTTATTTCCGTTACGTTATATCGAGGTTACGTTATATCGAAGCAAAATATTTTTTTCCTAAATTTCGTTTAACATGTATTGTTTGATAGCAAAATGGATTTAAAACTGATGTTATGGACCTGGCAGGCATTTTCAGTCCTTCTTACATATTTTTTTTCGATATTTTTGCGAATTTAAGTTTTTTCTTTCTATTTTTTTTATTTAAACGTCTCTATTCCGGTAGTCCTTAAGGAAATGTATTCCGGAAAAATCTTTTGAGGAATCTTTGAACACTCAGAAACTCTAAATGATATTCTTGAATGACATCTTTTCAAAATCTTTAAAAAAATTAATGTTGAGTAGTCCTTCTAGCAAGTAATTATGAAACTTCAAAAATTTGGTTATGAGGAACTCGTGGTAAAATTTTTCAAATCCGTTAATAATCTTGTGACAGAATTTAAGAATAAATTTCACAATAATTCTTTTATAGACATAAAAGAGATTTCTTGACGAAATCACTAGAAAACTTCGTTAAAAACAAGAACTATTCTGGAGGGATTTTCCATGAAAAAATTCTGAACCAATACAGTGGCCCAATTTCATATTCATACAGGATACTGATTCCACATCAAGTTAGTAAAAAACTATTAAATGAAGTATTGAGCTACAAATACTTTATCCACATTGAAGGTAATAGGTGTCATCTATTGTTTGGCAATCACAAAATGTTTCCATTTACATGCATCTTTGGATTAATAGAAAAGTATTGAATTGATGTCTAAAATTCACCCAATTCCATATTCGTACACCTACCAAAATTCAAACGCACAACGTTCAAAACTAAATTTAGAAGCTCTATTTGATTACTGAAGTGCTTTATTATGATGTTCAGATGTAGTGAAATACATTTGGACAATTTAATAGTGGATATATATAAAATTTAGGTAAAATTATGAGAAAGGCCAGTTTTCCAATGATTTTTGCTATAAAATCCAATAATTCGAATAGTTACGTTTATTTTTGTCATTGGATCCAATCTATAGATTATACTCGTAAGCTCTGATAGAAATTTAGTTGAAATATATACACTTTACAGAAATCATAAACAGTTTTTATCCCTTTTGAGTTCAAAAAATTGTTGTGCCATAAGTTCAAAACTCTTCTAAAATGATATTTTTAATCAATGTAAACCAAATTTTCATTCTAAACAACAGGTAAATGTTAATTTCGAATTTGTCTGTAAAAATAATTTGAACTACGAACTTCGTTTTACAATACCTCCACATAAATGATGTCATCGTAATATTCAATTATCTTTGAAATAATATTTGAATTATATTCAAAATAGCACCCTATTTTGCAATTTATTGATTTTATAAGAAAAATACAAAATAACTTAAATGAGCAGAAAGCATTGATACACTATTTAATAGAATATATCCTGTTGTTTTCATCATTTTAAAAACACGTTTGTGTTGCGGTTATGGCAATAATATTTATTCTATAAATATCTATAATCATGTTTGGTAGTAAAATGTAAATTAAAAATGATAATTACGCAATGTTTTGATAGGAACATTAACTATGGATTATGTATATACATTTAGGAGCCAAACATACAGTAATTGACTAAAATTTTTGGTTTTGGATTTGTTATAAATATTATATTACCTAAGATTTAAAAGTATAAGTTGTCGATATCCATTCTTAGCTACTCTAAAACTGATTATAATTTTTTGAAACTTGTGCAATATTCGCAATTATCATTTTTAAGGAAGTGATGATAAAAAAAATGCAATTTATTGTTCGACTTACAGAATATTTTAGCAAAAAACAAGGGAGAACTGGTATTTTTCTTAAATTTACTTAAGTTTCAAATATATCCGTTTATAAATTTTCCAAATGCATCTGAACAACACAACGAAGAGCTTAAGTAGTCATCTAGTCCATTAAAAATTAGTTTTGAATGCTGTATATTTCTTTTTTGTTAGGTGTACGAATATGGAATTGGGTCAATTATAGACACAATCTCAATACTTTTCCATTATTCCAAAGATTTAAGCAAATGAATATAGTTTGTCATTGCCAAACAATAGATGACACCTATAACCTTCATTATTGATAAAGTATATCGAAGTCCATGCACAATTTAATAGTTTTATACCAACTTGATATGAAAACAGTGCCCCGTACGAAAATGAAATTGAGCCACTGTAATTGAGATTATCGGCAAAATTATAGGAGAATTTCACTGGGTATCTGGGGAACTTGCTCAGTTTTTGGACGAATGCCTGAATATATTTTTGAATAAAAAAATCCGTTGAAAAAACCCTTAGACGAACACTTTAAGAATTACTTGGAGAACCCACTAAAAAAATAGAGAACTTTCTTAAGAAATTAGAATCAATTAAGGATATCGTTCCAATAGAATCTTTGAAAAAATTTTAGCGGTACATAGAATTGATCATGTATAAATATTTGGAGAAAAATCCGAAGAAATTATAATGGAATAGCTGAAGATATTTCGAGAATATTGTTTTTCAGGTTTTTAGACGAATACCTATACGATTTTATGTAGTAACTTCTAGAGCATTCCAAGAATTATTATTGAATTGTTCTTAAAAAGGGCGCTGGAAGAATTGAAGAAACAATTTTTGAATCTCTAGACTCCGCAGAAAAAAAATTATTGTAAACGGAATAGTTTGAAGTATTCATAGTTGAGTCCACTTTATATCATGGAGAAATTACTTGGTGAAATTCTTGATCAAAAAGACACAGTAGATTTTATAGATGTTATTGAACATCACCTCACCAGGTTCTTGCATTGCAGTATCTCAATCCTACAAAGTCAGCTTAAGAATTCTACATACCAAACCGATTTTTTCCGATTTTCACAGCTTTTATTCTCATAAGAAATTTTCCTTTCTTTTTTAAAATAGGCTGTTTTTTTTTAATATGCTCTTTTCTCCATAGTAATTTCCATATAAACCTACATTGTCTTTGGGCCACCTTTAAATCACCACGTAGAAAGCAGAAAACTTCACAGAACACTATTTTTATGGTAAGGATGGTAAGAAGCATGTGGGAGATCAGATTTTCAAACATTTTTAAAATTTGAATCGCCCTAATGTCTGACGTTACTTTCCCGCTGAAACACAAACTGCTTCTTTGCCTAATATTATCATGAGCACTTCCAAAGCTGTTAACTGAGAGCTAGCTTTGCCAATTAATCATTTTTGCATAAGTATGTCGTGTGAAAAACGCGAAGATACTCTATGCCATGGGAACTCAATAATTTCAAATTCTAAATAATTCTCAACCGACGATTTGAAGCTATCATCCTCAGCAAAAGCGCTATGGCTGTTCAGCTTCCACAACAGTATTAAATATCTAATCAATTAAGAGACGAACCAGCCAAGGGCTGAAAGTCTCGTTAATAAAGACAATTCATTCATTCATCTAATCAATTAAAATTCCACTCAACGATACTCCACAATTATCAATCTCAATACAATATGCTTTCGAGGTAATGGCGTTCGGTGTAGTGACTTAGTCGGGGTGACACATTCGGGGTAATACCCCGAGTGGCGTTCGGGGTAGTGTCATAGAGTCGCTATGATATGCTGTGTGTATAGTCGAGAATGACGAAATACCCTCTTCTTTCGATTGTTTATCTTTTTTTCTAATCCACTGTTCTACCATTGAGGACTATGATAGCATTTTTTTAACTGCATAATTTTTGGGGGTAACGGATCATTCGTGAAAAAGGGTATTTTTGGGGAAAATAGCACTATCCAGTGAGACCTGATATTTACGGCAAATTCGAAGGATCCGGAAACATTCCGTTAGCTGTTCTTTCTCTCAGATTGTTCCTATAATCCGGAGCGGACAATTGATCCGCTACTTCTAGCCCATCTTGATAGTTTCAACTGCGATATGGGATGGTACACAAATTATGTCACGCTAAAATTTCAACTTTTTCGACCCCCTCCCCCTCCCCCTTTGTCACACTTTTTGTATGAGCCCTCCGAAAATTTTGTAAGGCTTGTCACGCTTGGCTTGACCCCCTCCCCCCCCTTGGAGCGTGACAAAATTTGTGCATGACCCCTATCATTCCATTCCAAATACTTATTGTTCTTCAGCTGCCAAATGTCAGCCCTCTAATTCTCTCTATAGCTACTAGCCGGCTAATACAGGGCATGTCAGCTGTTAAATAGCGCTATATTAGCACGCAGGGCGAATCATAGTGATAACTAACGCTCCCACTGCTATTCAGGCATTCATCGAATCCTTCATCCTTATCTCTGCAGATTCTTGGCAAGCGGCACGAAGCCATTGCGGGATGCGTTAACTTCTGGCAGAACTTCCACGATTCGCGAGACTGAAGTTGTATAGCTGCGCGTTTACCGCTACAGCTTTTCAGAGAATATACAAACTCAATTCATTTCATGGATTACCAATCGAATGGAAAAAAAATTCTCAATTGGCGAGGTATGTTCTTCAGGATCAGACCTTCTGATTGTTGATCAGATGGCCAAAAAATCTACAAAATGGCTTGTTCTGATAAATTAATCTTGTACATCGTTTTATAGTAATTACTTTTGTTAATATTTCGAATTTTTTATCGGCATATCGGTCTATTTTTCTCGAAGTAAGAGGGAGCATGAAGAAGAAAGCAATAAATACTAGATGGATAGGTACCGTAAGGGAACGGCGAGAGAAATTGGATTAGATGTTGAAGAGGGCATACCATATGAAACAGTATTACTTGAAACGTCCTTCCTTGTGGCTAACGTCCCCTATAGGCGATATACGTGCATGTATTATGTGATGATTAATAGCATACAATGCGAGTGTATAAATTTTCTACTGAACTAACCTTGATCTTATGCGACTTAACTTATGATAACAAATGTTGATTTGATATTTGCTATGTATTCATTCGACTTAGTTTTACTTTTTACAAGTGTACGGGACGAAACAAAATGTACAAATGAACTCAGAAAGAAAGCGTTTTATGCGAGAGTCGACCAAAGTTGAAATCGGATTTTTAGTTTCTCTTGTCAGCATTTCAACATTCAATTCTGTCAAATATTAGTTTTCAAATATTTTACATCACTTTTGTGCGTAAGACGCTAGGTAGAACAATTGTTCTTGTAGCAAAAGAATAGAAATGTGAAAAATGTTGGTTGACACCGAATAGTAAGTAGGTATGACAATCATACATGTATATGGCGCCATTCACCGCTCATCTTAAGTATGAGGTCTTACATACGGATATCATAGGAATTGATTTACTTTCTTTGGCTACTTTAGGACACTATACTAAGGTATGCCAGGCAAGAAGCATTTTTCGCTTCGCCATAATAAATCCAATGTTAAACTTAAGTTCATCACCTTAAACAGCATTAAATTATTTTCACCAGTCGATATAGATAATGAAATTGAACGAACTCTAACATAATCATTGTTGATATCCTTATACATTTTGGTAACTTTTGTAGCAGATATTTGTTCAGTCTATAAGAAATAATGTCATGAGCGGTGAATGGAGCTTGAGCGGTGAATGGCGTCCTTGCGGTACTTAAGTTTCTTCTTCTTTCTGGCGTTACGTCCCCACTGGGACAGAGCCTGCTTCTCAGCTTAGTGTTCTTATGAGCACTTCCACAGTTATTAACTGAGAGCTTACTATGCCAATGACCATTTTTGCATGCGTATATCGTTTGGCAGGTACGATGATACTCTATGCCCAGGGAAGTCGAGAAAATTTCCAACCCGAAAAGATCCTCGACCGGTGGGATTCGAACCCACGACCCTCAGCTTCGTCTTACTGAATAGCTGCGCGTTTACCGCTACGGCTATCTGGGCCCCTATACTTAAGTTAAGGTTACTTAAGTTTATAATTCCCAATAAAATAAGTGTTAGTCTGAGCATTTATCGTATCGGTAATGATAAATTTATTTTTTCAGATTTTTATTGTACGTACTTTATGACCTAGCACGAATTTCAAATAACAAAGTCGTTCAGAGATAACGCGATTTGTGGGATCGAATCCCATCCCCGAGATAGTCACTAAAAATTTCAGTGACGACTTCCTTCGGAAGGGAAGTAAAGCCGTTGGTCCCGAGATGAACTAGCCCAGGGCTAAAAATCTCGTTAATAAAGATAGAAAAAAAAAACTGATAAGAAGAGCTTCCAAGAAATGTAATACCAACAACAAACATATTGTAAAAAAATCTCTTACAACATTCATAATCTACGCTTGGTAAGTAAAGGAATAAAATGTGTGAAAATCAGATTTTTATCTGCATTACTCTCGAAATGGCAGTACGGTATAGTCGTGCCCATACTTTCTGGGACACCCTATATATTGGGTTTTTTTTTAATCTCAACTTTATACATCCCATACTTTTTTGTCCCAAATTGACCAACACCAAAATTTGATTTCAATGGTAGTTTTAGATGTAAACTAAAGAATCGTGAACAATTTAGCTGCATATATTTGTACTTTTTGCATTTAAGGATTATTGACCGTTTTCAATATGTTTACAATTTTCCTTCAAGAAAAGCTGACGATTACCTCAGAGCATAATTTTAATACCGCAAAATGGATCAAATTACCATTACCATATAATGTCTATATGCAGTCATTCCATGAAAATTTGCTATTTTGTTACTTATTCGAAATAAGGATACACGTGTTTTGGATTTTTTTTATTAGGGTGACCAGAAAAATCGCAACTTTGCAAAATTTTTATTTCTAAAAAAATCATAACTTTTGAACTGCTTGACCGATTTTATTGAATTGAATTTTAGCTTAAGATTTTGACTTAAAGAAAAATAAAAAAAAATCCACAAAAAAAAATTTACATGAAAAAAATTAATAATTTCCGTTTTTTTTGTGTTTTGAAGGCCTTTGGACAAAAGAGGCTATTGCTGCTCTCAGTTTTTTTTTTTTTGAACATAAAAAATCAGTCTTTTTTCATCAGCGCACACTGTAGGTCTCAGCGCATTAGATTTTTTATTTTAATAAAAGTCATAACTTCAGGACAGCTCAACCGATTTCCAATCTTTTTTATGGAATGAAAGCATAAGATTTCAACTTAAAAAAATATAAAACTCTGTAAACTTGAACTCTATAAAACTACATGAATAAATATAAAACTTTCCTAAATAACCAGAAAGAAGTCATTTAAATGTGCTTATGTTTGCTATAAAAATGTTGACAAAGGAATCGTTTTCGGTGATATCATTTTTAGTAAAACATCATTTTACTTGCTTATATTATTTGAAATGTTGAATTGAACTTTTCACTAGGAAAGTCAATCCGATCAAGTTACCCCGCTGCTCAATGTTACTCGTTTTGCGGTGCCAAGCAAACAATGAAAAATCACATTTAGACAAAAACCAAAATAAATAAATTTGTCGATAACAGTGCTATTAACGAGTGTTCAATAAAAAAAAATGAGAATTTATTAAAAAGGGTCCTAAAGCCCTGTTCCAATTTTAGTGCCAAAGGCTTAAGTTTAGGCCAACAATACATGTTTACTCAGTTTTCTTATGTTCCGTTAGTTTGAGTCCAAAAAACATTTTTTTATGTTTTTTTTAGATTTCGTCGCACTTTTTTGCTTAAACTCAAATTTTGGGGGAATTTTGTTTTCCGTGTCCCTTACGAAATGTCAGATAGGAACAACCCTAGTGTTAAAACTAACACCCCTGTGGTGTTTTTTGTCAACTAAGCGAACGTCAAACATGATCAAAAGTGTCAAGGTTCATTTATGGACCCAGTTTTTAAATCAAAATTTAAACATGATTTAGCTGTTAAATAGCCGTTAATAGTTAAAAATAGGTGCACGACGTTAGGCATAAGGACGTTAAGCATGAGTAGGATAGGCATAAATACGATAGGCATAATGGATGTTTGGCATAATGGACATAAGGCATAATGGACGATAGGCATAATTCTCAAAATACCAAAATTGAAATTATTTGTGTGAAAAGTGAGCTGACTTTTTTGATAATTGTGGAGGGCTTCAAAGATCAAAATTGTGTCCTTTGAAAAACAATTGCCTTGCAGTCATCCCACAGTTCTGAATCCTTTGAGGTCAATTTCTAGGACAAAACTTTATAAAATGATTAGCATGAAAATGCTGTTAATTGCCATCATTATAAGCTTTGTGGTTACTTCTGTGACCATAGAGAAAGCCATTCTGAAGGTTTTTTTAGTTCGGTTTCAAGTCGATTCAGGATCCTTGGCCAAGAAGTGCAAACGTGTTCATGTGTCGTGCACAAATAAGAATGCAAAATAACTACTTTGGCAAAGCAAACATTTGATTGATAACTGTGGAAGTGCTCCTAGAATACTAAGCTAAGAGCTTGAGTTGAGGAGTAATGCCAAGAATATGAACGACGCTATAACTGCTGTTCATCTTTTGAGTTAGGTCGTACACATATTATTGACAAATATTTCATCAGAGATTATCCCTTCTTTAAATTGGAGGCTGTTTTTTTTTTTCTATCTTTATTAACGGGATTTTTAGCCCTGGGCTAGTTCATCTCGGGACCAACGGCTTTACTTCCCTTCCGAAGGAAGTCGTCACTGAAATTTTTTTCGTGACTATCTCGGGGAAGGGATTCGATCCCAGGTCCTCGGCGTGAGAGGCGTGTGTTCTAACCACTACACCAGGTCCGCCCCCTCAGGAGGCTGTTCTTTATAGTTATACTGTCGACAAAATTATTAGAGTTAGTGCTGCTAATCTTTAAATCAGGAAAATTTTCTTTTTTTATAATTAAACTTTTCTTTTTTTACTCATTCAAAAATGTATATCACTATTGCTCCTTATACTTCCATCATACATTTTCCCTTCTTTGAATCATAGGCTGTTCTTTATACTTTTACGGTCAATTTAATGACTGTAAGAAAGGTACCTTCTTCCAATATTATGCTGTTTTGCGGATTCTTTCTGTTCTAATAGTTATTGGAATTGCAGATGTAAATATTTCCATTATAAAATGCACGCCATGCTTAATGCTGAACGCTTTGTTATGTTAAATTTGATCAGATATGTTCAAGGTGCTTTTGGCAATCCTTTCAAATGTGGCTGATCAAAATTTTTTGAAAACCATCAAAAATTGTTGGCAGAAGAGGCAATAGAACTGAACGAGCAGACTCGGAGTGGGAATGTAACGCTCTTATTGGCGTCACACTACCAGAATATTATTGTTGAAGATAATGTCAGTTATCATAACATGAATGTTTGGCTTGACTCTAGATTGCTGTCTTCAAGTTAATTATTTGCATTATAAGTACTAATATGGAAGATTTCCCTTTTTTAGAATTAACGCAAATATGTGAGAGAAATGTAAAAAATGGCATATACTCACCAAACTAAACATCTCTAGAAATAAATAACACTTGCTCATCTATATAAATAAAAATGGAGTGGTGTTTGTATGTCACGTAATGGCTCGAGAACGGGACAACCTATTTGCACAATTCTTTCACTGTTGTCTTCTTGAAGGGTTCCGACGTGTTCGTGCAACGAAAAAGTTTAGGGAAATTTTCGGAAAATTTGGTAAAACGGGGGAGTACTAATATGTTATTTTGTATGGGAGCTCCTATGACATTTTTCAACAGCCTACTTGATGGCAAGACGAAGTTTGCCGGGACCACTAGTTGCAAATATAAATGGATACTGACAAAAATGGACTTTAGAATGATAACAACGAACATGATAACAATCTTCTTCCATATCTTGCGATAATCGATTCATTGTCAAATTTCATAACACCGGAAATTGCAATTTACAACCAATCAATTAACCCAACCCCTCATAATGCTTTTTGTGTGAATTTTCTACTATTTTTATGAGCTGTTACATCTTAAAGACACCCACCCACCCCTATCAACGTAATGGAATTTGTAAATGGACCCGAAAAATTTTCTATATGTGAAGAGTTTTTGAATGACACACACACAAGTTATTTTATGCCAAACGTCCATTATGCCTAACATATTTCATGCCTAACGTTCATTATACCTAATGTCTTTATGCAAAACGTCCATTAGGCCTAACATACTTATGCCTAACTTCCTTATGCCTAACGTCTTTATGCCTAATGGGGTATACTCGTTAAAAATTGCTAAAATAGTTGCAGTAACATGCTCTTTCGTATTATTGAATTAAAATAAGATTTCATGAACAATTTTAGGACCCATTTATTATATTATTAAAACAAATTAAAATGAATATTGGAGAAGAGGCTTTGATCAGCCGTATGAGGCAACTTAGTCGCGATGCTCTCACAAGAACACTGGACGGCACTGACGTCCATCATCCGGATGCAATTCCGGATCCTCGTTGTGAACTGTCCAGGAATTAAATTCTGAGAAATTTGAGAGTACCTGTCACTAATCGCTTGCTATAAACTCATGATCCGCAACACATAATTAGAACCTGTTTATCATCGCCTGCTACAGCACTGATTAACAGTGCATGATAAAACCCATCAAAGCAACCTCCAAACCGGGGGGACACTATTGTTATCAGATGTTCGGGGATTGTTTATTCCAGTCACGGTGTACTATATTTAAGAAGGTGATATATTCCGAAAACTGACAGCTACTTGACGACGTCATTCCTATCCACCTCGAACAAATTTTCAAAAAAATTGATCTAGTGGTCCGGATGGTATATGGTACGATAGGAGTGACGTCACATGTTTTCAACCAAACTTGATGTTTACATCAGTGAAGAGCCTGCCTTGTTAATTTTTTATGCCGTGATTCCAGTAAAATAAAACACCTACCCCCAATTATGAATAAACGGCGATTGAACCATTGATATCAATGATGAATAAATGAGAAAGTTGGTTTTATCATCTCTCTCTATCTCTCTAGTTCGCTGCTATTACACTGCGGAACACACTTTTGTCTCAAGCATTAAAATACCACTATTTACTCAATTAGGGGTTGCTGAATCCATTGCCGTTCTCAAAAATATCATAGCACGTCTAGTTTTTAAGATATTGACTGTTAAAAATGCTAAATTTGACGATTTCAGCCAACTTGCATACAAGTTTTCCAACTTGTATGGCAATTCATATGCTTAATTTGTCACAAAATTAAAACTTCATGTGTTAAACAATACTTATCAACAAAGTTCATAATTTTTCCGCTGGTAAAATCTTATTTTTTGGTGGTTCGGAAAAGTATTGTATTTTGCCATATAAGGGAAACGAAGAATTTTATATGGAGACTGCAAGCATGTTAAAAAAATCGATTTTAACTAAATTTATTTCAACTGATTTATAAATTTCAACTTAAGATTTACAATCAAATTATATCTAAATTGAAAGTTCAAATCCCATTTTGCATGATTGGTTGATTGAATCACAAAAAAGTTTGATAAATTATACTTTACATTTCATGTGAACATTAATAAAACCTGTGTTTTATACAACTTTGGCAACCTGTAGCAAAAAATTGTGACGTGCTGGAACATTTCTGATAACGAGATCAAATTCAGCGACCCAAAATCTACTAGAGACACATAATTTAATCCTTGAGACACGCAAAAATGTCATTTTTGTTACGCTGTGTTACCGTTTTGACTCGAAATCCAGATACTTAAGCACTTGACTAACTTCAAACATCATTTTTATAATTGGTGGTATCTATTTTAATAAGTGACTGTTCTCTATTATGAAATTGAACGTTTATTTTTGGCGTAGTGTAGTAGAAATAGCGATTATGTATGCAAAAATAGGTAAAATTTTCATGAACAAGAGATGTGTCTTGCTTCGAAATACGGTCACTGTTATAAGGTTGCTTCAAATTCCGGACACTTTTGCTTCGAATTTCGGACACTTTTTTTAACAAAATATTTGCATATTTTGACCAAAATTCAACTCGACAACTTCAAATTTTACGATTTTAAACAGTTTACTATACGTAATCACAAAAGTCGCGAATCGTAAAATCGCTGAAGCTAACAGATAGGTAAAATAAGTTTTAGCGAAAATGCTTTACTCACCTTATGCAACCACCTGAATTCAGACAATTTGTCACAAATAATTAATAATTAGAACATTTTTCAGTTTTTTCCACTTCACAATAATAAAACACAATAGTTGAATCTCCATTTCAAACGAATACTGGCACAATAACACTGTTTTCAATTGCAGTTCATCGAATCTTTCTTAAATGGCAACTGTAAGATGCAGTTCAACAAGGGATGAAATGTATAGAGTGTCGGTACACATTTTGTTTTATTTTTTTTAATAGATATTCGCCTACTGCGATACATTTACATGTATAATGTATAATTTAAGTTAAAGAATAGTTTGGTGCATAAGTATCATAGTAAAATTCATATTTATATGGTTAAAAATGTAAATATAACCATAGTGTCCGGCTTTCGAAGCGTCCGGCAATTCGAAGCAAAACGGTATTTATCAAGCTTGTTACAAATTGCGATCACCGATCAAAAACCGATACGGATGGGATTTTGTTCTTCGCTTGCTTTGATCGTGCTGCGAAATCCAATGAGAACAAATTCCACAATGCCTGCAGTTGCCATTATTGGATTAAAATCTGTACATTGTATTATGTAAGATATGAAAAATACCATGAAACTAATTTTTATCTTTCATATCCCTTTTTCCTTCATAGGTTTAAAATTAGATAGGCGAATAGAGGAAGCAGTTCCTGCTGGACAGCAATTACAAGAACTTGGAATGAGACTGAGATGTGATGATCTAGGATCTGATCAGGTAATGCATATTTTATTCTCAGTTTTCTTAACGCTATTAGTCTTATTCGCCAGCTTGAGCGCCAAAAGAGCGAGTTCTATTTGATAGCTGTTATAACAAGGCCGGGTGCCGGTACCAATGGTTGTAATGTACCAGTAGATTGGACTATGGAATAGAACGAATATTTTTCGATGAAAACGAAATGCGCTATTTTTCGTAGATAGATCGTCTCTAGTCTATTTGACTAATTCCAGCTTTTTATTTTATCAAAAAATCATATAAATAATTATGTTTTCGCAAAATATTGATCCCTTGCACCAATAGTTACCGCCGTTTTCAGTAATGGATCAACTGACGGAAGTAATGTTTTAAAAAGATATATAAAAATGAAGAAATGTCACAGTCATGATCTTTATGGTTCATTCGAAAGATTTCGGTTGGTGCTCCGAGGGAAAAATGGTAAACCTATGTAAAAATCATCTTTTTTGTTTTAAATTACATGAACCATTCCCGAACGGATACTACTGGAGCACTAGCGCAACTACTGGAACACGTGTACCAATAGCAGCTTAAGCGATTTTATGCTCAAAAAATAATGTTATCACTCTTTTTATATTTTTCCCATATAGTAGAGGTTGAAATTTATCTGTAGACGCCAAAAGATCTGCTTAGGTAATGCACTATTGGCATCTGCACCCTATCACTTGCTATATTCGCCCTTGATGAGTTCGCGAACGCTTTTCAGCGGATCGACAATGTTTTTGGTTGGAGAAAGAAAGAATTTTCAATTCTGCAAAATAGATTTATTACTACTAAGAATGTAGAAATTCCTTAGAAAATTGCCTACCTTCAGGCGTATTCTGCAAATCAATGTGTTGTACTTCTACTATCAAATCCCTTGCTACAGCCAGATGAAAGTCTAGATTAATGTCGAACATATCGAACTCCAACTGAGAAACTAAATTTATAATAACTCTTTGAGCATCGCAATAAGGACGAGAGAGTATCTGAAAAAATCCTCGCATTTTTTTTGCACTCTCACTCGAATCGCTCGAGGATCTGTGTTTAAAATTTTGAGTTCAGTTTTTTCTCCTCAGAAAAACGGCAAAATCGCCTCCTCTTTGCATCGCTGAAAAATTTCTATCAAGCCTTGTTAGTGGTATAAAAAATTGAAACAAAAAGAGTTCATGCCTACCAGAGCGGCTGCCAATAATTTTACCGAAATTCAGTGAATATAATGCTGTTAACGAACTTTTTTTTAGTTGTCCGGAAAAAATAGATCTCACGGATTTTTTTCTCCGGCAAAATAGTAGATTTCACGGATTTTGTCGGTCAAATCACAGAAAAATCTGTATTTTTGTTGTTTACAGTTCAAATTCGGTGATTAATTTGTTCTACAGGATACTACGATTTATTCTAAGTGTGTAAACATTAGTATTTTTTTTTCATTCAAATTGCCTTCCACGAAAATATTATAAGGAAACATACATTGATTTGTTATCTGTGCTGCCTAAGCCCTATTACTTTAGGATCCTTTATTGGATAAATTTTATATGCGATTCATGACAAAAATGAACCAGAAAAAAAAACTGAAAATACTCGATAATCGGCCCAAGATTTATCTCTGTAATTTTTTTATTTTGATCCCTTTATTTTTGTACGAGTCATAGTTGCCACATATACAAATTTATCTGTATTACACAGATATTTTGAAACTGACACAGATTCGATTTGTATATAAAACAGATTTTCTATAAATAACTTTTACATAGGCTCAGATTTTTCTGTATGAGACACAGTTTTTTATTTCCTACATTTGGTTTTGTTTAGCGATCCTTTATATGAGTGATTCACGGAAACTGATATTGCTGTGAAAGTGGGAGCCAATCAGGCAGTGAGAAACCGTGAGCCAGACGAACATTCGTTTATTTGTTTTGAACTTTTTCTTATGGAGAAATGTAATCTTATTGAAATTATTTTGACAAAAGTTGTTTTGCGTAGAGGAAAATAATGAAAGTTTTGTTATTGCGATTTAAAATTATTGGTTCTTTCAATACGTAGCACGAAGGTCGAAACAATACACTTTTTGGCAGTGAGGAACTCACATCCGTTTTACAATATTATCCTCGACGTGGCCGAATCATTCCATTTTATATCCGCTAATCTCTTATATTAAGGGTCTCTAGTTTTGATCAAATAAAACATTGCATTGGGTGCCAACAAGTATGTATACATAAAAATGGAAAGGTGCTTGGTTTTAAGAGTTGGCTTGAGAGTTCACCAAATCCAATGGTAACACTGGGATATTGTGAATATCTAGTATGTAGGAAAGTACGGTATGAATTATCACAAACATTGTGACAGACATCTTGATCACAAACATACTGACAAAGATATGTGGAGGCAGAATAGCGTCTGCCTGGCAGCTACTAAATAATATATCAATTTGAACCTTTAATCACTAGGTTCCCTTGTGTGAATAATAGAACAACTGTACTTTTAGTGGTTAACATGGATGTATTTTATATTAATGATTTTTTTTTCACCCGAAACAAGAGCTCTGTTTCCAAAACTTCCATTCTCTTAATTAAAACTTTATATTGACTATGCAATAGAATCATACATTTTATGATTCATGATGTTATGATATTATAAAAACCCTAATTAAAAACAATGTGTTTGCAATATCTGTAAGTTATAACCTGCAGAGTTGTATCTCAAGCCCCTGATTTGGTCCATTTTCATTCTCCTATATAAAATAGATTTAAAAATTTATATAATGCTTCTGGATTACTAAACCTTTTATCACACTTATTAATGTAGAATCTTTCTTTAACTCAATCTTTCATATCAAACAGGATGAATATCTAGATGAAGAACAAATGATGATGGATAGGTCACCTGATGAAACGGAATCAAACGATGGAGAACTGGACGAACTGGATTCTGATAATGATCTCGGCGACGATATGATGAACACCACTAGTGACGGGGAACGAATTATTTATCCATGGATGAAAAAAATTCACGTTGCTGGTGTTGGTGAGTACTATTTATGAAATTACGGGATAGTCATGCTAAAGCACTATAGCACTGGTAGTCTATTGACTGCCACAAAAACGCTTATCATGATTTCGGATCAATATACCACTGTCTAAATGCGACATCAATTGCCTAACCGTAGAATAACAAATGATCAGCCACCATGGAAGTTTTAAAAGGAACCTGTCGTTAAAGAGGGAAGCGTAAATAAAACATAAAATAAATTACCTCTAATTTATCACTCTCTGCAACCAAGGAGTGAAGCGTCGCGGCTCACAGTGTAAAATCAAACGAATGAGAGTTAGCTTTGATGTTTTCTGTCAGTTGAAACCTGGGAAACGAATGAGAGGTTCCATAAACACCTATTGTTTAGCCTTCTTTGTATTGCTTTATGTTTGACCTTGGAAAATAGAAACAAATAGCTATCGAGGACATAACACATTAAAATAGAGTATGATTGATTTCTTCCTTCAAACAGCATACCTAGTTGAGCTCAACAAACTGCATGACAGAATTCCCAAGCATCTTGTCATTCAAGCTCAATAAAGAAATGTACGGAAACACAATATTGCCGACGGAGTAAACTTATTTAAGTTATGAAGTGTCGAGAAACTTTTAGGCAGCTACGCTGGGAGTTGTTTTTCTCCACCCTTCAGAGAAATAGAATTGATATCCCTCCATTCCAACGGACGTTATCAAAAGCATCTCTACTACGAAAAGAGCTGTCAGAAGTTTTCTGCAGTGAACTTCTTTTGAAGAATATAAATTGATGCCTTCACGTCATTTTTTCATTTCTATCATATTTAAAAGTTTCTGTTCATCTTAATCACAGCTGGTCGCAACGGTTGCAAAAGTTACTATCGGTTCGTTATGTTCGTCTCAACCAAGGAAAGGCAAGTTGCACTTGGTTTTCCGTAAAATAAATCAGTAACAGTAAATTTAAAGTACAACCAGAACATCAAAGTAGAAATTTCTTATTATTAAACCAATACACAAAACCAGAAGCAAATCCATCTCTTGCCAAACTACAAACGAATATAGTCAGTATATTTTCACTGAGTCATCGCTGATAATAACGAAACATATAATAACATGGCAGTCCACAAAATATGGAGGCACGAAGGCTATGCTGGTGCGAGGAGCAAAACAAGAGATATGTTGATTGAAGCGATGATAATACGATGATTATATCTCCAACGAGTTGTTGCTGCTGCTGTTGGAATTTATAAAAATGAATACTCTAGAAAGAGCGACGTAGCATAGTATAACTACTCTAACCCGTAGAGTGGGGCAAAAGTTTCTTTTTAAGATTTCTAGCTTAATTCAAAACCAATGTTATAAATATCATGGTGATTCGAATGCTATTCAGACCAAAGACTTTCATATACAATATTCATCGATTAAGATTTGGAAAAGTTATGGCTATTTGTTGTTTTTAGAAGAAAAATTGTTATTTTTGGTTGAACTTGATAAAACAAAACACAAATGGAATGTAACCTAATTTTTATGCATGGAAATGTTTTAGTTTTTACAGGAAGGCTTGGAAATCTTTTTATGCCTGTTATAAAAGTATCGATGGTTTATGTTTCAGTCAGCGAACTTGGTTTTTATGGAATCTATGACATTTGGTCGAATGACATTCAGTCTAATGACGTTTGATCGAAAGTACAATTGGTCGAATGGACATTTGGTCGAAAAAGTTCAGTTGCAACAGAAAGCATATGATATTTGGTCGAACCGACATTTCGTGGAAAGGATAGTGGTCGGCCATTTTACCAACAATCTCTATGCGAGTAGCAAAATTTTGTTATTATATTTGATGGACGCTCTCCCAACATATTGATCAACCTCTTGCGCTTTTAATGTTTCATGCTGCTTTTTCATTCAGGCATGCATTTCGAGATAAGCTGATCCTCAATGGAAGCCAGCCAACTATTGTCTCCTCAGTTTGCTCGTCTTCCCTTATCCGATACATAGAATCAGGAGTATGTTCATTTTCAATAATTCAAAGCTTCTACTGCAAACTATGTTATTCACCCGAGGTCACCTAAGCCATATATTTGCTTGAGGAATTTTATTAAGCTGGAAGTACCAATAAGCCAATTGACCATAAGTAGATTTATCGACACCTAACATTCACTTCGCCATAAAGGATTTTCTTAAAGCAAATTTTTCCTGCCGTTTTAATTTCCATATTCAAAAATCTTACCCACTTCCGTAAGCTGCAAGACCCGGAATTCAAAGAAAGATCCCAAGCACTCTCTCCGAATTCTTCCATCAGATGAGGATCAGATGTTCATTACGAAGAACGATGACATTTCAAAAGAATAATCAATAATGAAAGCATAATGTTCACAGGGTTGAGTAATAAAATAAAAACTTGTTGAGCAGTTTTTCAAAGAATGATGATATTTTCAAAGAATAGTAAATTCACTATAGCTAAATATTTCAGTCAATTTATATAGAAAATATTTTTAAAAATTTCATTTAATCAAAAGATGTATTGAATTTGAAAATAAGATTACATAAAATGTTACATTTTTTTTATGCAACAACAGGTATTACTTAAAATAGTACATTATCTCACCAACTTTGCAAAACTTAGAAAAAAAATTAATTTCACCATGTGATATTTTAATAAACCATTTCGACCAAATGTCCTTTCGACCAAATGCACTTTCGACCAAATGTCATTCGACCAAACGTCATTCGACCAAATGTCATCCGACGAAATGTCCTAAGGCCATAAAAACGGCTTATTTCCAAAAAAGGCTTGTTCTTCGAAAGCATCATCAATTAGAAGCCTGATGGAAAAAAAACAAGTTACTTTTGGAGCAACAACTTTACAGATATAAGAAAATAATTTTTCCTCGATGTTTTTTAGAGTTTTTTTTTTCAAATTTGAAGGGCACTGATATGAGTAGAAGTTTTAGGTTTCAAGTACGTCCTGACGGAAGTGTTAATATAGTAATAATAAGAAAAACAGCTCACGCCATCAAAGAGTTACTAATTTAGTCCCCACGTCACATTTAAAGCACAATAGAAACACAATTGCTTTATTCTTACAAGACCTTTCAAAGTACATTGAAAATCATCAAAATTGGTAACACTGTTGTAAAAATCAATTTTATTTTCCACATTTTAATTAAATAATAAGTTACTCTGAGATTACTATTTTTCGGAGAAAACCGTTTACAATTTGCTGTAGATCGATAAATATGCGTAACTGATTTTAAAAGTATGATATTTTTTGGTAAAACTATCATAAAGAGTAAAATTTATACTCAAGACTGTGGTTTAAGCTCACGGTTTAGCTCTCGTTTATGCAAACATAGTTTCTTTAGTAATATAAACTAGTTTTGAACACGCTTTTTACTATTCTTTTTTGCTGGGAGTGAAAGGATGGTGGCTCGTTTATACAAACTTAGTTTCTTTAGTAATCTAAACTAGTTTTGAACACGCTTTTTACTTTTTTTTTGCTGGGAGTGAAAGGATGGTGTTTCAGCAAATTTGGCCATACATGGATAAATCACTAAAGTTACCTATTGTCAGAGAATGGTGGAATATAATTGTATTTTTTAGTGCTATACCTTTAATAGAATAGTATAGGATACAAACATACAATTTGTTCATAAAAATGAGGATTTTTGTTTTGCGAAAAATAGTGTTAAACTTTAACACACAGCTTTTCTCAGGAATTTTTATGAAAAACTATTTAGCTCTTCAACCAAAAACATTTTCTAAGATTTTATATTTTCATAGCATTGTAGAATAATAGTTGAACGATGCTCAGGAAACCGATTAAGATTTCATCAATAAATAAAAAAGATATAGCATAAACAAAGTGTCCATTTTACAAAATGAACAGCCCTTAGTAGATTAATTCGACTTCTGCTCCAATGTTTCAACGTTGTATATTTTATGTAATTCATTAGTCACGGTGCCCCGACAGACCGTTATTATGCAAAAAAAAATGTCCATCAAACCTGAGCACAGTGCTCGATTCCTGGGGTCATTCTGCACCTCCGGACCAATTTTTAAAAAAATCCCTAGGAGGAATTTTGAGAAATCTCTATTTGAAGTTTTTGACTGAAAATTTCATTATAATCCATATTAAAATTTTGCAAAAACATTGAAAAAACCTACAAAAACGATCAAAAAGTTGGCCAAACTGTTCCCAACTAGTGTTACAGTTCCTATAATTTTAAAATTTACAGCTTTTCCGGCATTCGCACTAAATGACCAGCTCACTGAAGTTTGCCTATTTTATTCGCTCAATAGTTTTCGCTCCTGTTCTCAAATAAATGTACTAAGAGAGCCAAGAATAAGCGTTTTATACAGGTCAAATTGAAAATGATGTTTCATTTAGGTAAGCTTGCATTAATCGTTGATCTCTTTATATTATTTTTAAAAAACTGCTGAAACACTTTTCAGTGTTGCACGATAAAGGATCGCGAGGTGTTTTGGCAAAGTTGTTAACGAAATAATGGATCTTTGAAGTCAGATAAGCCTTTATCAAGCAACAGTGTGGAAATGTCGTCTCCATTTTCAAGTTGCGGGTCCCTAAACTGGTTACGTAATCCATGGAAGTAGATATTCGCAGCTAGAATACGTGTTTTTACACGCGAAACATTTTTATCATACGTCACAAATGTTATATTGCTCTTCAACAACTTTAATTACATCTCCATCAAGAACTGCCAGGTCGTCCTCTCGTCATCGACGAAAGAATGCACGACTAACTTCAACCCAAAATCGTCAACTAGCAAATGTTTCATCATTACGCTTGCTACCCTTACATACACGAAGAAAGCGTTTACTTTATATTCGGTTGCTACGCACCAAAAAACGAATGCCATCACATAATTGCTTCTATTGTCAAGTTAACCCGCACTTCTCATGATTCTACAATAGTTCTGTTGGTGAGCGCTTGGAGTTGACGATTTAGAAATAGTTTGTTCGATTCCAGACGCGTTTTGTTTTGTTTCATTTTTGCAAAAAATACTCATAATCTGTCGAAGACACGATACATATTTTTAGTCGGTTTGGTGCTCCCGAACGAAGATTTACCCATAACGAAGAAATCGTATTTGTTCGTCATGACGCTGAGCCTATGTGACTGGATCACTGCGGCAAATCGTCATCCGACGCTGGTTGAGTGACGATGACAACGCTTCTTTTAGTTTCGTCGCCGACTTTTTTCATTTCACGGCGACGATTGTCTACCCTGAGTATAAGCGACAAAACGCAATATTGAACAGTAAATTCGGAAACTCTTCTCTTTTCATTCCATGTAATTTTACAAAAAAAGGCTCCACGTCTACAATCCTTACACTTGATTGTATATGTCAGTTTAATCAGCTTTACGTCACATTTTGAAGTCTTTGATACTACATGCAACAGCAAGATTTTTGCTACTGAGCCGAACACGACCTAGAAATCAATAAACAAATTGACGATGAATCCCGAAAAAAATAATACGAAGTAAATGATTGCAGGTGTATAAAGTGGAAGTCCTAGTGAAGTTGATACTTAAGTAGTATTTAAAGGAGAATTGTTTGAAGTTTTTGATGACTTTGTTAATCTTCGAACACTTGTGACATATGACAATCATGTTTCTCGTGTAGTTATGATCCTGTTGAGGCTAAGAATGTTGAACAGGATATTTTTTAGGTAAAGTTCTAAGGGCAATACTCGGTGGAAAACTAGACGTAAACATCAATAGTAGTATCAGATGAACAAAGAAGAAAATTTTATTAAGCAAAATAAATACGGCAGACTTTGGTGGGCTGGTCATTTAGTGTGAAAGTCGGAAAATAAGCTGTTAATTAATAATATTCAGCATAAAATGTTTCACGTTTATCGAACGTAACATCAATAGTATATTGAAATTTATTTCTCTGATTTCATTCTACTAAACGAAGCTTACTGGTTTACGCCATGTAAAAACATACTTAAGCCACTCTCGTAAGTTAAGTCAGTAGTAAATATTTGTAATTATTTTGTATTGTAATATATTTGTAATAGTAATATATATTTATATATTAAAAGTTATATAGTAGTTGAGAACAGTTTGGCTAACTTTTTGAACGTTTTCGTAGGTTTTCCCAATGCTATTGAAAATTTTTAATATGGTTTATATTGAATTTTTAAGTCAAAAACTTCAAATCGAGATTTCTCGAGATTCCTCCAAAGGATTTTTTTAAAAATTGGCCCAGAGGTGCAGAATGACCTCAGGAATCGAGCCCTGTGCTCAGATTTGATGGACATTTTTTTTTGCATAATAACGGTCTGTCGGGGCACCGTGTTAGTATTATACCAGGGGGAGAGTTCAGAATAATTTTCAAAATTTTACTATGAATCGTCTGCAGAACTTTTTGGTATTACCACAGCTAATCCTTATTGAAACAGTATACACCATGACCAGTCTAAACATTTGTTAGAAGATCAATATATTGTTCTTTAGACAATGTTTTTATTTTCCGTTAATAACTAGAAACAGACATTTTATATATTCATTACATTTAGCTTGTATGCTCTCAAAGTGATTTTAAGAGCGTTCGATTTATGTGAGAATGTTATAAGCTGGGTTTTGGAAGCATTAGGGGAAATCTTCCGTTTTTGTGAGTATGAAGACAAATATCCAAACTTTTTTGCAACTCTCTTTGCAATCTTGACGCTTCCCATCATTAGTGGCGGTGACCAATGTATTAAGTTTTCTGCTCAGAAGGATGTTCGCTTCTCCACACTTGAGCTCTTGATAATTTGAGGTGTGGCTTCGATTAACCTTAAAATCTGCACTGTGTTTCTACAGAAACGCTCAAAGCTTCAAAAACTAATGGTTTTAAATAACGAAAAAAAAATTGATTTAATTAGCAGTACATGATCCTTTACTGCAGGTAATTTAATGCTGGCAAGCCGTGTATGCGCCTTAAATGCTACCTCAATGCAGGTTTTCGCACGATACACGGCTGCTTAAATGCTAGGTCTTCAGAAATTTCGTATTTGGCTGTCAAAAATGATAACGTCTAGAACGTAACGCTCACGTGGAGGAGCGAAACAAAAATTATCTCTTTCTCCTTTTCTCCATCCCCTTCTTTCGTATCCCTCGCTGTCTTTGGTTTCACACATCGCAGCTGTTTCTATTCTAACATGTTCATATATGTTGATATTCTGGATTCAAACATACGACCCTATGATAAATGATTGATGGTGCGCCGCACTGCATGAAAAACTATAGATGAAGTAGTGATGAACGGAGATTTTTTGCAATACTTAAACTTTGCATTTCACAGGATTTCATTCCTGCTTCGCAAACGTTGCACTGGTTATCAGAGATTGAAACTCGATCGAATGAAATAGGTATTGACATATGGACGATTTTTCTTCTGTTGGTTTGATCCATCGTGAGCAGGGCTGTTAGTATCATGACCGACTTGCGACACTGACAAAACGACTGTTCTCACTGTCACTAGACTAAGCTATATTTCATGAGCTCACTTCGTCACGTCGCAATGACGAAGCTCTCACGAGAACAGGGAAGCATCTATGTAAAAGTCGCACGACACTCTTTTTTTACATTGACGCTTTCCAGCCCTGATCGTGAGTGGTTAGTAGAAAAAGATAGAAGGAATGGTAGTGTTGAGCATGAACGTTTCACTCTTGTAGGCCACCGGCATACCATTCCCTGTCATTCTAGTGGATCGTAATAAATGAACGTGGGAAAAGTTCATTCTTGCTCTTGCTACTGGAATAAGAACACCGGTACATTGATGAAAAGCAATTTGAATATATTGCACTCAACTTCACATAAATCCACTACATACTGGATGTTGCCCTTTTATCATTTCAATGCAATTAAAACAATTTTGACGATTCTCTCTATATCTATGGGTTTGAGTTTACGCAAACAAATGAATCAGATAAAAATGTGATTAAATACTCACAATATACATTTTTACTATTCAATGTTACTATCTAAAAGCACGTTATGTTGTCTTGATTTCTCTTAAAAGACAGGAAAGGGTGTCCTGTTGCAAGCGAGGAAGATAACAGGTTGGTAGCTTATGAAAATATTCGCCTTTCTTAGCAGCTTCATGGCAGTATACAAGCACTTGAGATGCTATGAAATCAAAACATGTTGTACATTCGAAAAGCTTATTAACAGTCGAAAACTTTCAAATGGTAGTGCATTTGCTATTTGAGGGCAGCTACGCAATCATTCTGCTATATTGCACTCAGATATAAAAATAGTCACATAATTACTAAAGTTTATGCATTAATGACTATTTTCTATCTGCCTCTCTTTCATTCTACTGCGATTTTTACACTAAATGTCATTTCGACTGGATTGACGCTCAACGATGCTTCAACCCAGGCGAATTGACAAATAGGAGTAAAATTCCCTGCAGAATGAAAGAGAGGCAGATAGAAAATAGTCATCAATGCATTAACTTTAGTATATGTGACTATTACTATTTCTGAGTGTGGGGCAGTGAGCATACAGAATGCGATTAGAAGACTGATTTACGGCCTATTCAAATGTTTATTGGTTACCCGGGAAAATCAACAAACAGTCCCATCTATTACCAGTTTTCCGATGCTACTTTGGTACAAATTTTGAAATCAAATAATCAAACTCCAACATTATGGGTCATGCAAAAATTATGTCACGCTCCAAAGAGGGAGGATGTGGTCAAGCCAAGCATGACAAGTCTTACAAAATTTTCGGAAGAATCATACTAAAATGTGACATCCCCCTTTGGGTTCGGAAAAGTTGAAATTTAGCGTGACATAATTCGTGTACCGTCACATATAGCAGTATTTGTATTTGTTGTAGTAAGTTTTTGTTTTATCAAAAATATTTTAAGTCGTGAACATTGGTAACCATCATGTCGTTCACGTAAAATGAACCAAAATTAAGCAGGAGTCACGTACAGACACCCACAAACCAACAGCGACCAATGTTTTCGCAGATTGTAACATCGAAGAATCAGAGTAGATTAGTGGCAAAAGAGCGTGATTGCTGGATGAGCAAAGTTTGTTTACAGCCATACTCTTCCCGTTCATTGCCTTCTGTCGCAAATAATTGGGTGGATTTTGATTATAATAGACAAACTTCAAAATAATATACGATAGTATAGAGAAGATTGACCAATATGTGGTGTCACCGTAAAAACATCACGTGAAATCTGATACGTGAGAGCATGTCGAAATAAAATGATGCGATAGTGTTCGTGTTGGGGCGATCGTGAGCAAAGTGAGCAAGAACATAATCACAAAAAAGAGTATTTTTCCGTAACGCATGAACAAATTTTGTTCACCGATTTCCACCACTGATCATGATCAAAGTTGGGAAAAGTCATGAGGTTCACGCTACCTTCTTTTTCTTGACATTACGTCTCCACTGGGACAGAGCCTGCTTCTCAGCTTAGTGTTCTTATGAGCACTTCCACAGTTATTAACTGAGAGCTTTCTTTGCCAAAGTTGCCATTTTAGCATTCGTATATCATGTGGCAGGTACGATGATGTATGTATGCCCAGGGAAGTCAAGGAAATTTCCATTACGAATTACGACCGACCGGGAATCGAACCCAGACACCTTCAGCATGGCTGTGCTTTGTAGCCGCGGACTCAACCGCTCGGCTAAGGAAGGCCCCTACCATACCGAACAAATCACAGACAGCGAAGCCAGTGAAACTCAAACCTATCGCTGCTGTAGAATATGCCTTGAAAGTGGTAAAGCATCCGTTACTAGGTAACTCAAAATTACTGTAGAAAAATCTACCTGTCGTTTTCACTCTTTCATGAAATTTGTAAACAACAAGGCCAGTAAAAGTCAAAATCTCATACAAAATCAAAACAGTGCGGTGCCCCATACACAGCATGTTTTATTTATTTATTTAGTCTGTGCAGCCTCTGGCTGTAGACGGTGTAAATTGTCTCTTTTTTTTATTTATTTAGTTGGTGATACATCAATCAATTTGATAAAACCTCATTAACGATGTTACGCCAATTTACTTGGTTCATGACTGTGTCTCTCCAACTTCGATTTTGGCCCACGTTCTCCAGATCTTGTTGCATCTGATCAAACCACCTCGTTCGCTGTGCTCCCCGCCTTCTTGTGCCAACCGGATTCGACACGAACACCTTCTTTGCAGGTAGTCTTGCAACATGCCCTGCTCAGCGCACCCTTCCGGCTTTCGCAACCTTCTGGATACTGAGTTCGCCGTAGAGCCTACACCCAAAAGTTGAAACCGTCATTATAGGCGTTTTCTGCGTCTATTGATGGCGGAAAAGTGTTCTTCTGAGCGACATGACGTTTTTGAGCGTCTATTGATAGGCAGATAATCCGGTCATTGAGTCGAGCAGTTTTTACGGTACAAATGGGGAAGTACAACTTGATATGCTTTTTGAACCACGCATACCAACAAGTGGGTTTAGTGCTGTGGTATAGTATTTGGTTCTCACGCTCATGACCATGGATCGATCCTGGTGGATGTCGCATGTGTATTTTTTTTCATGTGCGTGCATCACCAACACATGTATTAAAAAATAAAACTTCCACACATATGCCTCTTTTAAGTGCATGTATTGGAAGTATGGAAATACGCAAAAAACCGAGAGGATGCAAACCAGATTCGAACCATGATCATCGGATTGACTAGCACACTGTGTATCTACTGCTCCAAACTTACTACTGAAGTGAAGAGTAACCAAAGTCGATGTGGTTTTACGTTTCATATGCATGATTGCTCATGCTGTTGATAAACATGTGAACATGTGTTATCCCCAGCAAAATAAAGATATACAGTCAAGTCTCCGTTAAAGCGTTAATCATCGTATGTTGAACAAGTTTAATGTATATTCATAATAATTTATCACCTACCAGAGTAGCCACATTCTCTATTGTAGAACTTACTTAAGGACTGTTCATTTTATAAAGTGGACACCTTGTGCATGCTATATCTTTATAATATATCAATAGAATCGTAATCGGTTTTCTGTATACAATATCGTTCGACTATTATATTATTGCACGATGGTGTTATAACAAAAAAGCCATCAAAATAATTATAATTCACACGAATAAGGAACAATGTTTAGAATGGTCAAAGATTGGTAGGTCTGGAGCCAAGTATAATAGTTGAGTATACCAAAACACAATTCATTCATAAAAATTCGGATTTTTGGTATGTGAAAAATATTGTTTAAGTTTGAAGAACATCTTTTCTAAGAAGTTTTTGTCGAAACTTCTTTGTTCTTCTTTGTAAGATCTTATATTTCCATATAAGAGGAAAATAATAGTATTACGATGCACAGAAAACCGATTATGATTTCATTGATAAACTAGCTAACCCAGCGTGGCTAGTCACGTTCCATAAGAATTTTCAAGCAAAAACCTCTTTCAAAGATTAATAATGTTTATGTTCAATTGCAAAATGATAACATGGACAGAGAAATTTCTCAGTTGATTAATATGCCACTGGTGTATGAATAATAAGCTGAGACACGCATGATATTTATGAACGCAAAATCGCCCAAATTTATGCTCTAACCATACTCCACTGTTATAGTGCCGTTATTCTGATCTGAAATAATTACAGCCTTAAATGCTGTTGTGAAATATTTCAAAAGTTCCAGAAGCTTCTATAAATTAGAGAGAAGAATCTGACTGAAAATTCTAGAATATTCTATTGAATCCCGATTAACCAGTGCTACAATTTCTGTATAGATCTTTGTGCTGCGATGGCGATCGTCAACGATATACAACGAATCGAATTGTAATTAGGGGACTATCGACTAATGAATATATCGAGTCATCGAACAGGAATGCTATGGAAAGCTCTTTTAGGGGACCATTATAGTTACCATAAAAAAATATTTTTATTTTGCCTTCATAAGTCGATATCGAACCATGGAACATCGACTCAAGAAGGTTGTGTAAATAAAAACAAACTAGAATATTCGGCCCACAATCATGTTTATCTTTCCTTTGCAAACATCTTATTTGTTTTTGAACCTTATATTGAAATGACGAAACCCGTAATGAATCACATTTTCAACTTGCATCGGAATTTAAGTGCGGTCGAACAGCATAAAGTTGGTTTGTTTACATTTTGATTACCGTCCAAGTTCATAAAACCGGAAAACTACAATGATAAAAAGATCGTGACTTTTATACGAATTAGGAAGGACAAAGCTCCGGAAAACTCTAGAACACCCTGTGCAATAGCTGTTATAGTGCTCCACAATTTGCAATAGGGTCCTAAAATGGTTAATTAAATCTTGTTTTCATTTAATAACACGAAAGATCATATAACTGCAACTACTTTAGCAATTTTTCTCGCTCAAATAACGGATATATCATATTTAAACTTTAATTTCAAAATTGGATCCATAAATAAACCTTGACACTTGAGATCATGTTTGACGTTCGCTTAGTCGACAAAAATATCACAGGGGTTTTAGTTTTAACACTGGGGTTGTTGCTATCTGACATTTCGGAAGGGACACGGAAAACAAAATACACCCGAAATTTGAGTTCAAATCAAGGAGTGTGACAAAATCTATAAAAACATAAAAAAATGTTGTTTGTACTTAAACAAATGAAAAACATTAAAAAAAATGAGTAAACATGTGTTTTTGGCCTGAACGTAAGCGTTTGGCACTAAAATTGGGACAGGGCTTTAGGACCCTATTGTAATGTTGTTACATTCAAATGGACTTTTGCAGTGCTCTTAATTTGACTGTTGTTGTGCTCTTAAATTGCTGTTGTATACTGCTCAATGAAACCTTTCAAAGCGTTACTGAAAGACAGAAAACACTGGGATTTTATATACATGATAAAAAAGATATAGCATAAACAAGGTGTCCTCTTTATAAAAAATAATAAATGAATAGTCTTTAAAACATGAAAACTCTGTGGAATCTTTTGCTGGTGCTATTCAAAGAAAACAAGATCACGGTTCTACTTTCACATTGATAAAAAAATATCGATCCAATGCTGATGAATGCTACCCAGAATGAGCCGATTATAAGAAAACGTGCCCCATATATGGGATCAAATTTTAACCATGGTTTTAGTATAATAGTAAAAGAGTTTTCTATAGATGAATCGATCATTTTGACTCAAGAACAACTTCTGCAAATTGGCTATTAGTTTTTGCAAGTAATTTATTTTAAGAATTATGGCACCGATATGTTGATTTTAGAACAGAACGTTCAGTGGGGAGATTGTAGTAAACCGTTTGGAGAAGTCAAGAGAACATATATACTGATTTTTTTTATCATGAAAAATATGAAAACAAAACTTCATTTTTATATAACGCAATAATCTTTTTTATCATTTTTAATTTTGACTATCTATGAATTGTGATAAGAATTAGTTGTTCAGGACAAAATTTCAGAGACATTTTCGATAAGAAAGTTTTTCTAAGAACAACTTATGCTGTCCATAAAGGCCCATATTGAAAAAAGTAGGCACTGAGAAAATACCGCTCAAACTTTGAAGTTTTTCTTTCATACAAATGTTTATAATTTTCTATTAGGGGCCGTCCATAAATAACGTAGCATTTTTCACTGATTTTTTACACCCCCTTCCCTCTCGTGCCGTTTCGTCACAAATGCTGATACTTCCCCTTGGAAAATACGTAGCATATCAAGCACCCCCCCCCCCTTCTTCTTCTTCTTCTTCTTCTTCTTCTTCTTCTTGGCATTGACGTCCTCACTGGGACAGAGCCTGCTTCTCAGCTTAGTGTTCTTATGAGCACTTCCACAGTTATTAACTGAGAGCTATCTATGCCAAAGTTGCCATTTTCGCATTCGTATATCGTGTGGCAGGTACGATGATACTCTATGCCCAGGGAAGTCGAGAAAATTTCCAACCCGAAAAGATCCTGGACCGACCGGGAATCGAACCCAGACACCTTCAGCATGGCTTTGCTTTGTAGCCGCGGACTCTAACCACTCGGCTAAGGAAGCCCCCCCCCCCTTTGCATTTTTTATTAATTTTCCTCAGTGATTGGGTTGAAACAAAAAATTAGAATTCAGAAGTTCAATACAAAATTTGATATTAATTACTGACTAAAATGTAAGGATAATCTAATCTAACAGTATGCTATACAGTAGCGCTCGAAAGTAATTTGGAAAACAGTTTCAAATAAACACAGTTCCTGTTACATAATTTTGGTATCTAGTTTCATATAGGCTAAATTGTATTACTTTTGCTGTTGTCACCAAGCCAAACAAGTTTACTATAGAAAATGTGAAAAAAAAATTGATTGGATTGATGAAGCTCGTTATTGTTGAGTTAGGGTACAATATATTTTTAGTTTATTTTTAGTTAGAACAAAAATTTCGTTATTAAAGGATTGTTTTTTTTTTTTAAATTATTCTTTGTTAGGAAATAGATTTCAATGAAAATGAACAATACAATATATTAATTCGAAATGAATTATTATGCAAATTCAAACCCATTTGGCAATCAGTGGTCAGATATAGAAAAGATTACACTTGAAATATTTGGAATGTTTAGAAAATTTTAGCGATTATTATACAAATTATTTATCTCTATTAATATTTCAGCTGAACTTCATTATCTTTCTTCATAATAAAATAAACCTACACAACCTATAATGAAACAGTTAAATAATAAAAAAATTATCAAATTACCAAGTTATCAATAAAATTGAATGATAGGGCAATTTCGATATCACTCGAATCTGTTGTCCTCATTAATATAGCCTGGATTATTCCATCAAGAGCATTGATACATCAAAACAAATCGATGAGTTGATTGAGTGAGATCTCCTGCAACATTGAATGCATAATACACGGTATAAATATCTTGTTTCATGTAATATTTGCCGAAAAGAGCATATTTTATTGTCTTGAAAACGGCTGTTTTTATGACTTGTTAACAAATGAGAAAACAATGTACTCCAAGTAGTTAAAGCATTGATTTTTAATTTATTTATTAAACTTTGATTTTGTTTATTTATAAATTTATCAATTAAGACACGAATATAATATAATATTTACATAACCATTTAAAGCTTTGAAAAATCTGTTTGATTGCATTTATCAAGAAAATCTAAAATTTCTCAGATTTCTTTTCAATCTTGATGAATGTTTTGAAGCTGAATCATCATTTTATAAACCAAGTTTATAAGTCAAACAAAACAGAGGACAGAGCCTGCATCTCAGTGTTCTTATGAGCACTTCAACAGTTATTAACTGAAAGCTTACTGTGCCAATGACCATTTTTGCTTGCGTATATCGTGTGGCAGGAACGAAGATACTCTATGCTCTGGGAAGTCGAGAAAATTTCCAACCCGAAAAGATCCTCGACCGGTGGGATTCGAACCCACGACCCTCAGCTTGATCATGCTGAATAGCTCCGCGTTTACCACTACGGCTATATGGGCCCCGTAAAGATCCTCCTCCCCCCTAAATAGCTACGTCATTTATGGATGACCCCTTACATTTCTTCCTGACATATTTAACACAACCGCATAGCTTACTAATTTTGCTTCTAATGATCAGCAAAAAATAATAAACTTGAACACAATTCACGTTTGCACCTGAAATTTAAATTAAAAGTTCGTATGGAGACTGGTATGCCTTTATTTTTCATTATGGGACTGCACCAACTTCATATTTTCCAATACATTTTCAAACAATGTGTGTTTATTTTTATATGCATAATAAAATTCAGATTAAAATAAGTTTTATTGCACTCATTCGATAACTGTCAAGCAATGATACATAGTTTTGACATCATGAATGCTCTAAAGCATGACTTTAAATCGACAATATGTTGAGCATTATTATTATAAGTAAATTTTCTGGGGTGTAGAAAAAATATTGTTCGGAAAAGATCTTCACGAGTTTTATATAGTTATGCGGCTCGGCAAACCTCTGAACGAACACCAACACCAAAAAAATCCACTTAAGGGTTGAAGAAATCATTTCGTGACGCGTTCACCATTATTTTGCGATTATGTTGTGCACATAAGTTTTTTGAGAATTATTATTTATGTATATCAATTCCAAAAATATGGAAAATCTGGCTTTGGTGTAAAATGTTGAGTGCGATAATTAAACCTTATTGTAATTTCTGTAAATTCCAGTTAGGTACTATTGCATCTTCTTTACAAAAAAAAATATAACGGTAAATGTAAATGACTGCTAATAAGAGCGGTTTTAAATTTAAAAAAAGTTTGAAATTCCAATCCCCATATCTTTCTTAGGGGTCGTCCATAAACCACGTGAACATTTTTCCTGACTTTTCAGTCACCTCCTCCCCCCTCGTGCTTTTTTGTGGTTTTGACGAATAACCCCCCGCTCGCCCAATGATCATGTGTTTCATTTGTTCATGAATGAAACAGAAATTTGAAAAATGGGAGAAGAGATATTTATGAATTGGTTTGCTATTATTAAGCGAAATGTGAGATTATAGTGTGACAAACTTCTGCAAAAATCCCTAACAAAATTAGCTTCAAAAAGATTTGTTTCTACTGCAGTGTTCCTTATTATTGTTTGAGGAATTAGTTTTCACTTAGAGATAATTTTGTATTAACATTACAGTACTAACATGTGGGGAACATTTTTTTTTTTTCAAATTTTGTCATAGTAATTTCCATAGAAATCTTAATCGTCTTCTAATCGTTGTTGGTAAAGAAGATATGAAATATTGAATTTTAAAACTTTTTTTTTAATTTGAACCATCCGACTGCTAATGAAACCTTTCAGGTTTAGTTGATGGTGGAATTTTCTTTGAAACACAAATGGGTGGACCGTGGTCTTTGGCTAGATACCCCCTCCCCGCTAAATGATAACATAGTTTATCAATGGCCTCTATTTTGATAAGTAATTGTTAAAAGAATTACGGTAATCCAGTTTGCTGTATGCACACTTAGATGTTTGATTACAATATTACATCGTCAAATGAATCGAATCCCACAAACCCTGGGTCTCCTACTTCGAGGAGTCTCATACCGTCCCCAACCATGCGAGTAATAGGAGACCGAAATGTAAATAAATGAAAAGTAAATCAATCAGCAAACGTCAACGATAAAATTCTGCTTATAAAGCGCCCGACTGTTATAGTCAAGTGTGTTTATTGGTTTCTCCCTAATATATTACCTAATCCAACACGCACGGCATGAAATTCTATTTCCACTGCAAATGTATAAGTCATTGCCGATAATAAAGATATACAAACATATAGATTTTGACTCTGGTATAAGTAAGAAATTCCCGCAGCACCGCGTTGGTACTTTAAATATATTTATAGAACATATCATCTCACCCCTTCTCGCACTTGGCTGTCCAACGGGTGTTGTATTTTGCTCCTCTTGCAGGTTGTCCTCCGTGACAAGATGGTTCCATGTTGTGTGATGTAGAGTACTTCATACATGAGAAACTGTGATAGGCGAGTAGTGTGGGTTTATGTTTAAGGATCCGAAGGTTGCGGTGTCGAATCCAATTACTGTTATTATTTTTTTGTTTTTCATATTTTGGTGTCTAAGGCAAATTTCTTGTGGCGGAGCCTTGGGGCAATCGGGTATATGGGGTAGCTAACAAGGGAAGGTCACGATGTGTTACACGGGGTTTTCAACCGGACTATTTTTGTTGGATTCAACATGTCGAAATATGTAAAACCCCAAAGCCTTTCGGGTGAAGAGCCAGGGAGATGTAGTATGTTGTTAACAAAATGTTAATAAAATCTTAAATTTGTTTTACCAAATTAGGATGATAGTGTTGTCTAACACAGATCACCTAGATATAAGAAATGAATGTAATGTTTGGAATGATACTAATAAAGAAATTAAAAAAAAAAACATGTACATCGTAATGTTCTGAATGGCTTCAACGGATGACGCATGAATTTGGATACTAGGTTCAAATAATGACTTATTCAGTAGGTACAAGAATGTTGACACTTTTGACCGGGTTAAATCCGCTCGATAAAGGCAATAAATACATTATTTAGAAAAGAGATAACTTAACTTTATATAAAATGAGTAGTAGAAAATCGGTAAAATAGAATGGTGTTTGATTTTCGATGATGTTATTACTTTTAATAAAAGTAACATTGTTGCTAAATAAATAACTTTACTCAAGAAAATTGTTTTAAAAAGAACAAAATGTTTATTATTTATGTGTGATTTTTTGTGTATTCATACACTAACAAATGAGGCCATTTGAAATCACAGATCTGACTGTTATTTTTTTAGTTTCAGTTCAGTCATTTAAATCGACAATATTTTCACTTGTCCCACTAGTTTCCAAAATTTTCAATATTTACCTTGAACTTTGGCACAAACATTAAATTTAAATATAGCATAGATTTAGTAGGAAACAATCTGAAAAATATAGTAGATCTTATTCATTTTATTTTTTTAAGAACCCTCTCTATACGATTTCCTTTACCCATTTGTCACACGGTACGTTATTTCGATAGTCACTCAAGCAAAATGATTATCTAAATACAGGGACCGGAATCTATTATGATAATTCGCCACAAGAATTCGGGTTGAATTTCATAAATTTGCCTGAAGAACCAAAAAATAAAAGCAAAGTAAATACTCGCGCATATTCAGAATCGAACTAAGGACCTCCCGATTCATAAACCAGCACTAACTTCACGAACCTATCAACGGTTTGAAGGGACATGTGACAAAAGCAATATATAAAGCGTTTTATATTGCAATATTCATTCCATTCCTCTGACATGTCCACCATCCATTTGCCGCGTGACCATTTGCCTAAGTGTGCGTTTCCGATGCCATCATTCGGCTTCGGTTTGGTTGTGCAATTGTGTGGGTCGGGCGTAAACATTTAGATTGCTAGAATTTTCAAGTCCAATGTGCTCGATTTCAATTGACGGGTTTGCCCGTCTACGCTTAGGAGGCGAATCTTACCATCAATAGGTGGATTTAGCACCTAATACGCTAGGAGGGAAATCCGCCATCCGAATTATTTTGGGTGTAGTGATCTCGTGGATCATTCTCCGCCGCCACACGCCGTTCTCCTGCACTCCGCCAAAGATCGTCCAAAACACCCTTCGTTCGAACACTCCAAGTGCTTGCAGGTCCTCTTCCAGCATGGTCCATGCTACATGTCCAAAGAGGACCACCGGTCTTATAAGCGTTTTGTACATGGTACATTTGGTGCGGGGGTGAATCCGCAGCTTCTTCTGGAGCCCATAGTGGGCGTGACTTCCACTGATGATGCGTCTCCGTATTTCACGACTAACGTTGTTATCAGCCGTTAACAAGGATCCGAGGTAGACGAACTCATCAACCACCTCAAAAGTATCCCCGTTCATCGTAACACTGCTTCCCAGGCGGGCTCTGTCGCGCTCGGTTCCGCCTATCAGCATGTACTTTGTTTTTGACGCATTCACCACCAGGCCGACTTTTGTCGCTTCACGTTTCAGGCGGGTGTAAAGGTCTGCCACCGTTCCAAATGTTCTGCCGACAATATCCATATCATCCGCGAAGCAAACAAATTGTCTGGATCTTATGAAAATCGTACCTCGGTTATTGAATCCGGCTCTCATCATGACACCTTCCAGCGCGATGTTGAACAGCAGGCACGAAAGTCCATCACCCTGTCGACACAGCATGTGATGACCCTATTGATTATGAAAATTCATGTACATATTAAGGAAAACAGCGATTTCAGATGTTTTCAATATGGTCGGATAAACAAACATGTTCTCTACCAAGTAGTAGAAACAGCTATCCATTTTAGTTTTTTGGGGTTTCTAAATTTATTCAGATAAAAACCTGAAGTTCGTAGACACAAAAGTAAATTTGGACAAATGTAGATGCGAAATTGTGAAAAATAATGGAATTGTTCTGGTTGGCTTCGATCTCACGACTACCAATACGATAAACTGGGCAATCGGCCAACCTGAGACCAACCGACTGTCACGACCCCATATTCTCCTTCACAACCCTTCATCTCCTTCGGCTCTCTTAGATTCGACTCTCCTAAGCGTGCGAGCGTTCCTACGAACAACAGTGAGAGATTCTATTTTTAGTATCGCACTGTTGCCTTGTTTGTACCACACTACTCATAAGCCAACATTGGCTCAATGAGATGGTCAGTATGACTCCGGCTTTCGACGTGGTCGTGTCTCGTCAAACCGACCCCTTTTGCGATAGAGAGATTACCGAGCGTTACCCTATACCAGCTGAATCAAAAAATGGTAAAACATTTTTTAAATACATATGATTAAATCATTCAGAAAACACAATACAGTATATAGTCATGAGCGGTGGATCCCAGTGCTTGTTTTAAAAAATATGAAACTTGCAGCATATGCATTTCAAATGAAATATTAAATAAATAAATAAATAAATCAGTGTTACCCCGGAGTATGGTGCTGTAGTATGGAGAGCCACGTGAGTTATGTAAAATTAAAGCCTACTATTATTACCACTCTAAGGCCTGGCCATGATTTCTTTTCATATTAAAAAATGCAATACATTATGATTCATATGGTCATGGGATGCCGCAAAACAAGGAGACTTTTTTCTCTTTGTTTTCTACAATAAAGCCGTGTTTTTACGCGAGGTCGGATAGGTTTTGTTCTCGGTTTCGCGCGTGTTTTCGTTGTCGGAGAAAATTGTTTCCCCTGTTTTCAATCGTCTTACTGGGTAGTGCTCCGTGAAGCCCAAGCAGGATGGATCGTTGTTGCGTCGACGGATAGGTTTTGTTCTCGGTTTCGCGCGTGTTTTCGTCGTCGGAGAACTTCTTTTTTCCCTGTTTTCGCGCGTCTTGCTGGATAGTGCTTCGTGAAAACGGTTTGTTTTCGGGTCGCCAAGAAGTTTTTCTGTTCGCACTGTGTTGCGAAGAGATATTTGTGTTCAGCCGAGGATGGATTACCAACTGGTGAGTTCGTTTCATGCTTATGATAACAAATTTTTTCTTGAAAGTGTAACTTTTGTGTCATATTAAAACAAACTTTGTTTGGTTCGTCACTATAAGTGTCGGCATTATGCTTGTTTTACACAATTTCAATATACATATATTTTTCTCTTTTTTACATTATTAAAAATATCTTTTGAAATGTTCGACATTGTGAATGTTGACGTATTTTTTAAAAATTCTACCATCTCGAGACAAAAAAGCACAGTTATACTCATATGTAATTTTCAAACAAACTATGTATGGTTCGTCACTACAAGTGTCGGCATTATTGCTGTTTCATATGATTTAAAATATATAATGTAATTCTCAGTTTTCGCTATTAATAAGAACTTCTTTTGAATTGTTCGATATTATAGATGTTGACGTTTTTTTTTGAATCTACTACTAAAAACTTCTCGAGACAAAAATACAAAACTAGTTTTAAATGTAAGTCGTATATTTCCCCCTTGTCCATGGATCGCATCACCGACCAAAGGTGACTCCCAGATCTTTTCCTCCCCCACTAATAAACACCCTTCCCGTGGTGATTGTGGAGATGCAGAGGTATTCTCGGTCTCTAGAAGCAACAATCATTACACCCTAACATTCCTTCCCCATCCCAACTGACTGTAAGGACTTGGCCGGCGCCGTTATTGATCAATAATATTAGATCTGCTAAAATTGCACTTCGAGAGTAAGCGGAAACTCCCATCCCTTATTCATTTGGATCCCAGTGCAATTCTTACCAGTTCCGATCAATCACGGAGTAGCAACCATTGACATGTACAGTCAGTCTATGCTATGCTATGCTATGCTATGCAATAAAGCCGTGTTTTTACGCGGTAGGTCGGTCAACTAAAAAAAAACCTTTATGCATCTATAAAGATAAAATGTGGATTTTTTTGGCAAAGTTACAGCCTTATTAAGCTCCTATAACTTGAATGGCGGTAAGCTTAGTAGCATGCATGACTATTGGTTTAAACTTCGTCCTTTTTGTAACAAGACATAACAAAGCTTGTAGCATATAAGTTACATTTCTTAACAATGGACGTGCAGTGGTCGTCAAGCTACAGCTCTGGGCTACTGTTGAACTACTATAGTCTCTGTTACTAGCCAGTGAACACACGATCGTATATAGTAGGATATAATAGTACAAATGTGGAGGCGATATACGTACATATTGCATGCAGCTTAATGGCGCATGTACGTATATCGCCTCTACTTTTGTACTCATATGTGCTGTCGTATACGAGTTTGTGTTTACTGGGTAACAAAGATTTTTTCCAACAATGGCACTATCAGTACACTCAAAATCGTTATAAAATACCGTTTCGATTTAAATCTCAAACAATACCCAGTCAATCATTTGGTTGGTATAACTATGATTAACTATCATAACTATTAGTGATCCTTTATATGAGAGATATGCGGAAGTAAAATGGAATAATTTGGCAACAGACCAGCAGTGCTGAGTTTGTTCGGCGTCGAGAATAATATTGTAACACGGACATGACTTCCTCATTGCTGAAAAGTGTATTTTGTTTTGTTATAGATCTTTCAGCTACATTTCCAAGCTAATAAATAGCAAAAAAAAAAAAATAACAACTAAACATTGCACTGACAAAAATTCAAATTAGGAAAATTATTCAAATTTTTGCTCTATGCAAAACAACTTTTACCGAAATAATTTCAAGCGCATTACATCACTTCTCAAAAAAAGTTCAACACAAACATAACGCATGTTCGTTTGGCTCACGCTTTGACAGCTCTCGCTGCTCGATTGGCTCACACTTCGACAGAAATGTCAGCTTCCGCGAATCTCTCTTATAAAGGATTTCTAATAACTATCAATTCACTCATATAGAATGCACTGAAAGGCTATACAGATACCTACCAAAATGGAGGCTATATATGCACTTAGCACGACTTTTTCGAATTTTCTGTGATTAGAAATTTTGAATAAAATAAAAGAAAAAGTTTTCATCTTGCATCAAACACGGGACCATTGGATTTGCAATCTGATATTTTATCTTAACACCACCAAGTGATACGTGACGAAGGTGTGATTATTTGCAAATATGAATGGAAGCTCCATACTCTGCGACACTTATACTTTGTTATTCTTCAAGACCCATCGTCAGCTACCAAGTTTGGGTGGCAATTTTTGCTGAATTTCATTTTGGATCTTCCGTAGTTTTGTATGGACGACAAATATAGAATTTTCCCTACAAAAGCTGTTAGAGGGGGGAGGGGGGAGGGGGGAGGTCTAAAATTGACAAATTTTGCGTTAATGAATCATCCCTAACGGGTTGTGAAATAAAAACTCACTAAAAAAATAACGGGAACTCTTTTTTTTTTATAAATGAATACGTCATTTGAATTTTTTTCATATTTTACATAAAAAATAATCTTAGAAAGATTAAATCATCGAATCTTTCAAAAAATCACTTCCTAATTGGAGCATGTTTCAGAAATAGCGGTATTTTAGGGGTGTAAGTGACATTTTGGTTGGTTTTGATTTGAGTATACGGAAATAATCTACTGTTTCTAAGGGATTTTTATAGCGGTATTTTCAAGTGACTTTTCCGTCAAACAGAAAAAAAAATGATTTGTTAAAGACGGGCTTGCTGTTCTTAGCTCCCATATAATTTGTATGGAATGAAAAATTTCTGAAAAAATTTTAAAGTCGTTTTTCTCAAAACAAACTGTTTGTCACCTACGCCCTTTTGCTTCTAACCCCCTCATTTGTTAATTTCTGTTCCTTTAATAGTGGTTTACATTAATTTAACATTAAGGCGAAGTAGGCCGTCATTGACATTTGTACGTGTCGTTGATGATTGTTGCTAATTCATCTCACGATTTCGAATCAAAGAAAAATCGTTGGTTTTGCACTGACACAGCTGAAAAATTATCAGCATACTTTATGCATGTTAGCGCGTACAGTGATACATTTTCAAGTCCATATACGAAACACACTCGTAGAGCAACTTCAAACCAAAAAAAAATCGGCATGTCTGAAATTTTGACACAAGAAAGCCATGATTGTCCCCTTTCATTTGCAACCAATACGAAAATAATCGGTCGGGGGGTCTAGAACAATATTTTTTTTTCAATTTTTTTACGGTGTTTGGGATATAACTTAACCTTAGTAAGGACCTTGGATCGTTTTCGACCCATTTCAAAATTCAAATCATTGTAACTTTTGATTAAATAACCTAGCAATTTGACATTTTCTGACAATTAGAAATTTTTGTAGGAAAAATTATTTTTGCGGAAACAAAAGTTTTGAATTGCCCCTTGGGGAGCTTCTATAAAAAAAAGTTACAAATTGTGACTTAGGGTCGTTTTCGACCCGAAAATTCAAACAGCGCGTAAAAATCAGTGTGTTGACCGAATTAAGTTCTGTAGGGCTTAAATGAAAAGTCCACGTGTCGATTTTCGGAAACCCTTCCGAAGATCCGGAATTGCATCACTGTGGCCACCGGGAACCTGCTACATATGAAAAAAGTCCCTTTAGAGACCCTTACTTTGATAACCTGTAGTTTCGTAACAAAACAAGTAATCTGAACCATCCTCATATTATTGAATAGGTATTTACGTGGACTGTGAATAGAGATTCTCAAATCATTTAGTTATTTATATTCGATTCCGGAAACCAGGAACATCCGAAAAGTAAGTTTCCATCGCAGTTTTGTATATGTAATTCATATCGATACTATTCGCTTGATGGATATTTTGCCATTTACCGGTTCACATCCCTTGACAAATTCGGTCCAGTATGGACCACGCGGAACCGGTTCCTGGAGTCCCAAAAGGTGGACAAAATGGACAATTCGATGTAATTAATCGGATTTATGCCAAAAAACCAAATGAATTGTGTCCAACTCATAACGATCTATTATGTTTGAATGTATGTTGCAAAAAAAAAATGAATCGATGGTTATTCTGATCCCTTTGAAGCACAGAAATGACCACCGGAAACCCGTAATATGGAACCACTAAGTTCAAGCACCAAAGCTAGGCATGCGATGGCTCGAACTTCATGATTTTAAATCCCTGTGACTCTTCTAATTTAATTATAGCGCCAACTCGAACGTATTTTATTGGAAAATTAGCATCAAAAGTCGTTCGAGTTGGCGCTTCTGTCAATTCTCACAACAATCACATGGACAATAGTGTCAACATTGCACTGCTATTGCAATTGGGTTGGAATATTGGATTTATGAAATGTTATATTGCGTCTCTCTTTGGCACAAATGTGAAGTTGTCAATATTCTAGAATCTAAGACATAAGGTCGAAAGGGCAAATTATCGAAGAGGAAAAAGAGGGGATAAAAGGTCAAAAAATGAGCATCAAAAGTCGTTCGAGTTGGCGCTTCTGTCAATTCTCACAACAATCACATGGACAATAGTGTCAACATTGCACTGCTATTGCAATTGGGTTGGAATATTGGATTTATGAAATGTTATATTGCGTCTCTCTTTGGCACAAATGTGAACTTGTCAATATTCTAGAATCTAAGACATAAGGTCGAAAGGGCAAAATATCGAAGAGGAATAAAGAGGGGATAAAAGGTCAAAAATTTTCTTTCAAAGATGATTTAATTTCTCATAATACAAATCACTTTCAAACTTTTGCATTTTCGACTATTTGTCTTGTCTTTCGACTTATTATCCTTTCGACCTGTTGTCTTTCGATCGTTTGTTCCTAAAACAAGTCAGGAAGATGAATATTGCTTTTGAGTTACAAACCAAAATTGAAAAGTTGTTTGACATACTTAGTTGTAAAAGCAATGCAAATTTTAACAATAGATAAAAGCCTGTAAATTTTAAGGTCTAGAGCTGTCAAGAATATAATCTACAAGATATTGACACGAGATTTTTGCAACATTTTCATTTAAATCCGTTTCAACAATTCACCTCACCAAAATTTATGAACTTACGGTGCATTTAAAATGATATTACAAACAACAAAATTTAAAAAAAAATGCACTAGATGGATTATTTTCATTTTAGCAGCAAATGAAAGAGGAAGGTCTTGTCTTTCATTGGTCCAAATTTAAGACATGCCGATTTTTTTGTTATAAAGTTACATGAAAAACAAATAACGGGCTACTTAGCCTTAAGACTCACTATTATAGGAACGCACCAATATAATAGGTGCAAAAGTGCAAACAAGTTAAAAATTTGCCACTGTTTTCTTACAGAATTCCAAGATATACTTTTACACATTCGTTTTATTATGACATGGGCCATGTTAGAAAAAAAATCGCAAAAAAAATTGCCTTTATCACACTATAAACCACACTACCACTATTACCGGACCCACACTTCTACTGGATCAGCCTCCCTATGTGATTGTCAATACATATTTTTGTTAATTAATTGCAGAGTAGAATTATATACAAGTTGTGTTGACGTCCGTTATGTTTAATTTGGCATATTGTGTGGCTCTGATTTTTGATATACGAATATGTGATTTTGGACGCACATTCTTAAATGATACGTGGTTCAATGGGTCTAGTTAGTATGGGGAACACTTCAGATGAAATTTTTGAATAATCCCTGACGTGTTTCTAATGGCTGGTTGAGTTCAATTGATGCTTTTGAAACTAACAAGCATTTGAAATTAATCAAAAACTGGAAATAAGCTCCTTCATGTATACCCCAGGTACAAGTTTGTCAGGAATTGTTTGGTTCATTCACGGTGGAACAGCGATCATCTTGAAGCTGTAAGTGATGAAAACGTAAGACAACCAACACCCAACCAGTCACATGCAGCTGTACAGAGTGCAAGCTGAACAAAATAGCATGGTCATCGTGAATGCACTGTGAGCATTGAAAGAAATATTGCAAGTCATATTCATCAATATCGGTTGACTAGTAGCAGTTTGCACGTGGTAATGAAAATAACACAGCTATACAGAAATGGAAGGCAATAAAAATAGACAAGTATGCCAAGGTTACCGATTCGCATTTGCGAGAACAGCTCTTTACAATCAATGGTACATCATGGGTAACAAATGATTGAAATTGAAAGCAACAATAAATATTGTTCGTAACTCCAAGTACCTAAAACACGTATTGTGAAGGAATAAACAAAATCATAAATGGGCATTTCTAGAGTAGCTCATACCGAATGTGTGTAATTTTTACGCATGCGAGCAAAAATCAACTGTGTTGATATCTGCTTTGATCAATTTTTTCTCCAGCAATTCTTGATATAGTGAAAAATTTTTGTGGGTCACTTCTTCCCCTCCAAGAGTGTGACGTAAATTATGAACAATCCATTTGGAGGAAAATTGGTCTATCGTTGTTGATCCCGGTTATCACCTGCGCGCGTGTTGACGGATCTCATTGAAGACAACCGATAAACAGACGTAACACTTTGGACAAATTTCTTCAAAATCCATCGCCCAGTTTACGCCATCATCATCTGGTGAGCATGTTGCACGGAAAGGTGTTTCGTGCAACAAGACTGGCAGATGTCGGTAGTGTAGTGTACCTCTGGTTGTGAGATTTGTAACCTAACGAATTTGAAATGATCGTTAAATGAGTGATCGATGGAAATTTCGTCAGTGTTACGTCGGTTTGTCAGTGGAATGACTCTTGGCCGATAACGATTCAACGGTTCTATTTTGAGAATGTATTTTTGGTAAATGATTCCTCTTTGGAAAATGTTCTCAGACAAAAGGTATTTTAGCAATTGAAAAACTTGTTCACTTGTAAATAAAACAAATCATACAATTTAACTATTCTAGAAAAAACTGAAGACCATCATACTACAATCTATTTTTCATTATTTAGAATACCTAACGCAGGTCCTTATATTTGCCATAAAAATACATACTTCAATGAACGGCTCTGAATACTAAACGAGATAAGGCAGTCGTGTCAGATGCTTTCCATGTCAATCATGCAGAGCTTTATTTGTCACTCAAAGAACATTGCACTCAGCGTACAGTTTTTGGTCGGCCACCTATTGCTACATCTCGGAGACCTATGATGGCTAAATTCGTTTGAGAAACCTTATACTACGTCAAGTAGATTGCATAAAAAGTGCTAATATCAATTCTCTTCTGTTTGCAGACAGCAACATCATTTATATTCATCTTCTATTCTTTCTTTCAGCGAATGGCTCATACCAACCGGGAATGGAACCGAAACGCCAACGTACAGCCTACACCAGACATCAAATTTTAGAATTGGAGAAAGAGTTCCATTACAACCGCTATCTCACCCGGCGACGAAGGATAGAAATAGCCCACACACTGGTACTGTCAGAGCGACAGATTAAAATATGGTTTCAAAATCGGCGGATGAAGTGGAAGAAAGATAACAAACTACCCAATACTAAAAACGTAAGAAAGAAAAGCGGTGATCAAGGTAAGAACAACGCCGCATCCAACCCAACAGGCGGTACAGGGAAAAAAGGTCGCAAAGCGAACTCGTCAAGCTTATCAAACGCGAAGAAGCAAATGAGTCTTCAAAGTGAAGTAAGTATGACTGTATGCAGGTATAAACCAATGGAAAATAAAATACCTCATAATGATTTTCAATCAAACAGTGCCTTCGTACTGAGAGCCTTGAAAGCATGACGGACATTCATAATTCATTGAATGGAAGTAATCTGGGTTCAGTTCCTTACATTTCTGCGTCGGACGTAACCGGAGTGTTGCCCACAAATTCCAGCAATAATAATAACAACCAAGAGTCGTCATCTCATGGTCAACAACATCAACAGCCTGCACCACAATTACTGAACAGCTCCGCGACCACCAATAATGTGAATAGCACTGGTGTCCATTCCATTAGTATTAAGCACGACTATGATCTCACTGCTCTCTAGGAAAGTAATGAACATGAAATCAGTTCATTCCTAATTTATGACCTTTATCCACCGAAAAAAAACGAATGTAGGAGAACTCAAATGAATTTTCATCCATCAAGAAAAAACTTTCTGTTGAGTACAGTTTGAATTGTAATTAGAACAATAAGTTTTGAGTGTGTAATATTCATAAAGAAGAAGGAAATATATGGCATGCGGTTCGAACTTAGGTATTAGAGAACAAAAAGTTCCAACCATTGTTGCATTACAACAACAAAGTCGATTATGGCCATTTCCATCGTACATGCTCGCAAATTCATCTATTTCTAAATCTAACCTATTTAGCTGAAAATAGTTCTGTTCTCACTGATAGTCATTCTCAAACAAACAAACATTAGAAATAAAAAAAGTTAAGAACACATTTTAGAGTAAATATGTATTTGAAATGGGAGAGAAAATGAGATGAATCCTGGAAACGGTAACTTCATGTGTCATTTGGATGTAATATTGAAAAAATGTTTGTAAAAAATGAGAGAAAAATTGCTTATGTTTTCTTGGAGTGATTATTCATTAGTCTATGAGATGCCATTTCAATGTAATAAAAATAACTCATAAATTCGGATGAAACAGTGATGTAGCTTTAAGATGCAAACAATGTAAACACCTGTACAAAACGTAGCTTATAAAAGAATTTTGTATCTTATAATGTCATCAACAGTTGAGCCTTGTGCCATTGATCTTTTTTGTATTTTTATAAAACTGATTTGATTTGCCATGTTAGCCACAATATGTGCTAGTACCGAAAGAGAACTTGATTGTGTGTAGTTTAAACCAACGGTATAGATGTAAGTATCATGAATTAAAACACAAGATTTTATACAAAGCAAACCGCTTCTTTTCATTTTCGTTATCACAGCTCTGTCTTAAGAAAAAAAAAAGAAAGAAAATATGCAAAATTGCATTCTCGGAAGAGGATTAGCTCCTGAATTTTACTAACTCATAAACAAATAAAGGGTAATGCACAGTAGGAGCTGGTCATTTGGACATGAGATCGGTTTCAGCACACTTCATAAAAGGATTGACTTTTGCTTATTATCAGCTTCTCCTACTTTCCATGTTCCTTCGGTAACTTCAAATGGAGACAATCGTCCACGGCCAGGTAAGAGATGCTAGCAATAGCTTCTATAAAAGATAATCCTATCAATTGAACCGCCTACACTTGCTGCCGTAGAAATGGTATTTCAATGTACATAAAATGAACAGTATATAGTAGCATGTAGGTTTGGCGCTTTGGTACAGGTATAACTCAATATTATGGACATCCACATAGAGGATTGTTCCGCGCTGGCATTGGCGTCAACAGTGCAGAATGTGTGATTCCGTTTGCTCGTTTTAATTGTTGAAAAATCAAAAGTAAGACTGGTTTGCTGCTCATAAGTAATGGGAAATTTCTGCAAGGAATTGCTCAAGAAAGCGCGCCAACCCTAGATCGTTATGTACAGTATGGCCCATAAAAAATGCGAAAATCGTCATATCATGTTTTATGGTAGTTTTTATAAGGAAAATGTGAACGAAATATAAATGTTATTCATTATTTGTATTGTTTAATCTGTTTTAACTCAGGTTATCGCTTTGAATATGATTTATATCTGTTACTTTCTCCTTGCTAGAGAGGAATTTGAAACATACCTTCAAATTTTATCATGCAGTCATCAAATTCAATATCTTTGTGATGAAAGCTTGTAAAACATCAACGATGGAGTGAGGACCTTCACAGGCTTTGTCTCCAGCATTCGCCCACATCAAATGATAGAATAAATTCATACCTGGATCATTTGAGACATAAACATATTTTCGAAAAAACTGCTCATTTTGGAGAGCTGTGGTTGAACCTTCGTATAAGTGTGAGCGGCTCTGTATTGCTCAAAACCTATGCGCTAGTATTGATATAAGTTGTCTCTAACCGTAGGAACAATTTTTTTCCTCAAAAAACTGTTATGGTTCTCTGGGTTCACTCTGTATTAAACTTTAATAAAAAATAAAGGTATATCAAACTCATAAGACGCAAATGCTCTCAAAAATAAGACCCTAGCAAAATATTTTTTGTGACCATGAAGAACACGTTCTCTAAGAATTCCTCCATCCTCTAATACCAAACAAACTAATACTTTCAACAAAAAAAATGTGATTTTCGAAGGTGGAAAGTTTATCACCAGAGTATACGACAATCAGACGCTGTTTCTAACTTTGAGCGGACAAAACCTTTAAACTTCTTTGCTTTCTTGCATTATTTGTGACAGTATGGAAATTATTACAAAAATGGTCCTAGATGCCGAGCTTGTGTTAGAATATACTACATTAATCAGAAATTATAATCACTCACAAAAACAACGAAAATAACCCTTGTGGATGCTAAATTCACGTTCAAACAATTTTCGCATTTTTATGGGCTATACTGTAATTTGCAGACGGCACCTTATCCATGGGGATCCATCCCGTTACCCCGAACGCCACCCTCACTGAAGTGCAGTAAGGGGTCGTCCATTAATTACTTAAGGGGTTAAGGAGGAAGGGGGTTTTGATATTTCTCACGCGCCATACAAACTATTTTTAGTTTTCATGCAAAAAATCTTACTATGGGGGAGGGGTGTTGAAAAATGGTCAAAATTGTCTTACGTAAATAACAGCCCCTAATTTGTTTTGCCAAAAATGCAAACGATCAATGGTATAATATGGGACTGCTGACGGCTCGTACGTATGCTTCTCGAGAATATTCCTTCTTCCATATGTTAGCTGTTCTTTGGCTGTTGCGCCAATTACCGAGGTATAACGCTTCTCAATTCGGCGTCACGTATTCTGTTCAACAGATTGAGGCCGCTTGAGGTGTCCTTCGTCGGCGAATACCATGCTGGTTTTCGTGAGGGCCGATCAACAACGGATCAAATGTTTACCTTGCGACAAATCCTTGATAAGTTCCGGGAATACGAATACAACTGGCAGACTCATCATCTGTTTATTGATTTCAAGGCAGCGTACGATTCAGTGAAGAGAAATGAGGTATGGCAGATAATGATAGAACACGGTTTTCTGACGAAACTGATTATACTGAATCGTGCAATGTTTGATGGATTGAATTCAAGTGTGCGGGTTGTGGATGAGATTTCGACCTCCTCCGTAACCTTAGATGGATTGAAGTAAGGAGATGCACTTTCGAACCTTTTGTTCAACATTGCCCTCGAATGAGCTATTAGGAGAGCAGACGTGCAAAGAAGCGATACCATCGTCACGCGGTCGCATATGCAACTAGATTTTGCGGACGATATCAACATAATATGAATCGATCGTCGAGCCGTGGAAGAGGCATTCGTGCCTTTTAAAAGGAAGACTGCAAGGATTGGACTTACCGTCAATACCAGCAAAACAAAAGTGGTCGACCGGAAAGCGTTCAGGGTTTTTGAGCGTAAAGTGCTGCGAACAATACCTAGTCGGCGGTGAACAAGAAAATGCTATCTGGCGGCGTCGCATGAATCATGAATTGTACCAAGTATATCAAGAAGTGGATATTATTAAGCAGCAGGCTACGTTGGGCTGGTCACGTGGTACGAATGCCGGAAGAACGACAAGCAAAAGTAATATTCAGACCCGGACGAGGCCGTCGACTTTGTGGTAGGCCGTGCACACGATGGCTTTTCGCAGTTGAGGAGGACCTAAGGGCACTCAACGTTCAGGGCGACTGGATGCGATTGGCTCAGGACCGAGTTCAGTGGAGGAGAATTATCCATTCGGCGTAGATTTAACATAGCCCATCAAGTAAGTAAGCTTCTATACAATGTTCTTTGTTATGCTGCTCAATTTATAATTAAAAAAGCATTTTGTCGTTTGTATTACAGCGAAGATCGAGAGTTCGATCCTAAGCGGTGGCAAGTACTTCAACTAGGTAACGTTTGGTACATTACATTCAGCTACTTATGGCTGATAGTGAAATAGCTTGAAAATGATATTTGATCGATAATACAGGGAAGTTGTATAAAAATTATTCAACAGTTGCAAAATGGTTGAAAAAGCGCCTTACGAAACTGTTACACAGCTACTTTTCCTATAATAGTCAAGAAATAAATGCACTAAATGTTATTTGGGTTGTTATTTCAATGGCTATAGGTTAGGTTGCTCTTCCGAGGTTGGCCTCCATTGATGTTAAAGCTGCTGTGATTTATTCCATAAATTTTACAAAAATCTGTTAAGTTTACTATAATCTGACAAAACGCACTGAGCAATGAAGTGAATGTGACCAAGTCCATAGTAGTATCCACTACAAATCATTGTAGTTCAATCCGTGACACCCACCGTACAACACTGTGAGGTCAAAAGTATAATTCCAAACTTGTCAAATCTAGAGTGTTTCTAGTCATAAATACTACAACTCTGGTTAAATAATCAGAATATATTTTCTTGTGTAGTAATGTTGACTATGTTTTGGTAGAGTTCACAGATTAATGTAGTCGGTTGACCCGTAACGTGGGTAGATCACCTTTTCGAGGTGCGTTATGAGGTAAGATCTATCATATTGTACTCTTGTTGTATCTGTTCATGTGAATACTTATAAGTTACGGTCGGAAGAGTATAAGAGAGTAACAAGCCACTAAGACCCACCTATTTGTCCTAGATGATGAGGAGGTCGAAGTGTAAAAATGGCTCAATCAGCATCTGAGGTTGGTTTCAACTCATGAGACAATTTCTTTCCGAGTTCAAGAGTTTATCATTCGATATCTAGGAGGGAAACGATTCCAAATCAGTGGAGTAGCAGACCTCTTAAATTCTTAAATAAGCTTTCTGTTTCAAGGAATCTAAATGTGTCATGCGATGAAACCTGTTCACAGTTTCAAAAAACGACTTTGAACCTTATAAGTAGAAGCAATATTTTGATACGCTAGAGTACCGATGCATGGTCAAAATCAGTATCATTCAACCAGCTAAGTGGCCGAACCTGATGAGGGGCGCGCTTTTGAGAGTTTAATGGTGACAAACTGTTTTCTCCAAAAGGTATAAATAGCGGTATCTTTTTCTAAAGAGGCTCTATGCTATATGGTAAAGAATGATATTTGTATAAAAAACGACTTCTTCAATATTTCTCAATAGTAATGGAGTAGAACGACATGCACTAAACAAAGGACACGGGTATACCACAAAAGATCAAAGAAAACTGGTCGCTGTGGTTCATCCCGAACAGAAACAGAAAAAAAGAAAAAAAATGTAGTCGGTTGAAAATCGTTGGTGCAGTTCTAAATTTTACCATGGATTCAGTAGTTTCTATAATAAAATTCATTTCAGTGTACGAGTACTTACACAGTTATTCACTGAGAACTTTATTTGTCAATTGAACACTTTTATATTTGTTTATCTTATGGACTAAAGCTTAAAAATAGGATATCTAACTAATCCGGGTAGAAACATTTGAATTTGTATCAAATATTTTGCTAGCGAGGCATATAAAGGCAAAAATCAGTCGCACGATTTTTTCGACCAAATTTCATCAGTACCCTGATATCTATATAAATAAAAATGGAGTGGTGTTTGTATGTCACGAAATGGATTGAGAACGGGCTATTTTAAAATTTAAAAATTCTCACATAGTTATGTTCCTGAAGTGCTCCGACGTGTTCGTGTGTAAACTGATTCCAGGATATTCAACGGGAAAGTCGAAAAAACGAGAGTGAACGAAATTGTCATTTTATATTGGACGTTTCATTGCGTTTTTCAACAGACTTTTTGATGGCAAGACGAAGTTTGCCGGGACCACTAGAATAAGATAAATTTTAACTTTACTTCACGGATTTGATAGATGCACAACAGAGCTTCCATTTTAGGTAAAAATTTCTCACATCGGACTATTACTGCGAACGCACCAACCATTTATGTCAAATATGAGACAAAAAGGTTGGGAAGGCCTGCTCTATACGATTCCACTTAATTTTCTTTGTGTTCCTAGGGAAATATGAGACATGTGACGCGAATAAATAACTAAGATTTACCAAAAAATGAATTATTTCGTAAAAGTTGTTGTTAGCTGGCGTATGAAGGAATTTAAGAAAATCGAAACGACTACCCTCTTGATCTATCATAAACTTGCGATTGGTGACTATTAATTGGAATTTTAACGATGTGTGCAAATGGCGTCTTGGTTTCAGCGAGAATTGCTTATTTGGAGGTTGGCAAACGGCGCGAGCCGTTTCAGATCAGCTGATGGCTTATTTTATGAATGAAAATTTGACAGGAAGTGGTAGCATATCGCGTGAAAGTAACAGTTATATGTAGTCGTTTCGTAAAATGGAGCCTTATTAGCTCTTGTTCGAGTTTGTCGTTTGTGCATTACCAAAATCTTGTTTAGAGTAGTATGTGGTCTTTCAGTTCCATTGCATGTACGAATGCGAAAGGTATTCGTGCTCATTCAAGAATGGATTGCCAACAGGTGAGCTTGTTTCATTTTTATAATAACATGTTTTCATCGTGGCAGCGTTACGATTATGTAATTTTCAAACAAACTATGGATGGTCCGTCGCCATAATCAAAAGTGTCAACGTAAACCCTTGTTCCTGTTGCATTTGAAATAGCTCGACGTGATGAATGCCGACGCACTTTTATCTTTTCTTCTTCTTTTTCTTCTTCTTCATGGTATTACGTCCTCACTGGAACAAAGCCTGCTTCTCAGCTTAGTATTCAAAGTCAAGGGAATTTCCTTTACGAAAAAATCCTGGACCGACTGGTAATCGAACCCAGACACTTTCAGCATGGCTTTGCCTTGTACCCACGGAATCTAACAACTAGGCTTAGGAAGGCCCCACTTTATCTTCTAACAATATTATTTCGCCTCTACAATCAACAATCACACACTAACATTCTTTCCCATCCCAAATGACTGTAAGGACTTGACCAGCACGGCTATTGATGAATATGAGAGATGCTGAAATGTACACTAGAAACATCCCTTATTCATTTGGATCGAAGTGCAATACTTACCAGTTTCGGTAAATGACGAAGTAGCAACCATTTACATGTGCAGTCAGTCTATGCTATGCTATGCTATTATTGTATTGAAAATAAAAATAAATGAAAAAATTGTTTAAACAAATAAAAATACCTTTTTGAGATATTTGAAAGATATTAAGGAGTGCTTCAGGTATTGAACTACAGTCGACTCCCCCACATCTCGATGTTCTACATCTCGATATCTCTCCCTATGTCTCCCTTCGGTCTCTTCATTCTGCATACGATTTCTCTCTCCATATCTCGATATCCTCCTTATCTCGATGTCTCCATATCTCGATGTATTCCTGTTGATTTTTTTGTTCCCAATTTCCTCTCTATATGTCGATATGAACATTATCAAAGATAACTAGACCAGATTTAAGCGATTCAAAACAATTTGGAAACTCGAAATGAACACAGACAAAAAGACGTAACACTTAGAACAAATCTCGATCAAAATCATAGCTACGAGGGCATGTACGCCCAATGCTAAACTTAGCGTGTTTGGCCGACGGGCCAACAGATGGTGGTAGTATGTAAACGTCAAACGTGAACAAAAACGATGCGAGCGCTGCGGGTGGTGGATTGGCCACCTACCATATTTTTGAATCGACCGTTAAAAAGGTGGTCGATGGACAATGATGAGAGTGTGACGTCTGTTTGTCTGTGAAATGAAGTTTGTTTGTTTATTATTTTCCTAGTAACGGATTGAGTAGTGTTTGATCCTTTGGTCGCGTTGCTTGCTCCTGCGGGGGCGGGTGATGTGGACAGGATCAATCGTGTTGCGCGTCGCTCGCGCGGCACGATAGTATATAGGAGTCGTTGATCGCGTGATTAGTGTCAGTAGTGTTTGATCCTTTGGTCGCGTTGCTTGCTCCTGCGGGGGCGGGTGATGTGGACAGGATCAATCGTGTTGCGCGTCGCTCGCGCGGCACGATAGTATATAAGAGTCGCGGATCGCGTGATTAGTGTTAGTAGTGTTTGATCCTTTGGTCGCGTTGCTTGCTCTTGCGGGGGCGAGTGATGCGGGCAGGATCAATCGTGTTGCGCGTCGCTCGCGCGGCACGATAGTATATAAGAGTCGCGGATCGCGTGATTAGTGTTAGTAGTGTTTGATCCTTTGGTCGCGTTGCTTGCTCTTGCGGGGGCGAACGATGGACATTTGTTCGGCATACAATTCATTTATCAAATAATATCGCGAATCCGGTCAGGCGTGAATATATCAAGGATCGCATCATCAACTAAAGATGACTCCCAGATCCTTACCTTATCTCACTAACCCAATATCCTTTCCATGACAACTATGGAGATGCAGAAGATTCTTCGGTCTCTAAAACCAATGGTTGTCTAACTAACATTCCTTCCCTTCCCCGATGACCGTAAGGACGTGGCCGGCGCCGTTATTGACTTCTTAAGTTTGAGCTCTCGATTTGTGCACATTGATGAATGGTAAGCTAATCCCAAGCCCCATTCACTAAATCCCTGTGCAACTTCGATTGTTCTGGTCAATCACGGAGTAGCAACTACGAATTGTACGGTCATTTATGCTCATGCTCATGCTCTCATGCTCATGCTCTCATGCTCATGCTCATTATTTTCCTAGTAACGGATTGATTTTCAGTGTTCATTAATATTAGTTTACGGAACAAGTTGCAGAATGATGATTTTTACAGCACGAGTCGTAAATTACAACGAGTGCTGTAAAAATCACGTTCTGCAACGAGTTACGTAGGTGGAGATCCCCCAGTACCGGACACTTAAGCCACTAAATTCATAATTCGAAAAATATTGATTTTATGGGCTCGTGTTACCCATTTATGATAAATATTATCATTTTTATAGTGTACAAAAAAAAAATTTGAAAATATAAATATGAATTTTGACATTGCATTTTGATGATGAATTTTAGTACCAAATTGATCGATCTCGAAAGGTGGCACCCAATACCGGATACGATCTGAAAATGCCTCGAATTCTGTGAATTTGGACATCATTGAATGTGTACACTATAGGAATAGTTTATAATTACCAATTCAATGCATTTGCAATATTTACAAGAATAATTGAGTTTTTCTTAGTTTGCAAGATGTCTATCAAAAACCTCTTTCATATATGTTGAAAAATAGCACATTTTACGATGTTGTTCTGAAAGTTCATTCTTCTTAATTTTATTGCATGTTTGATACCATGATCGACGGAACCCATGAAAAATGAAAGTTTTCTGAGACACTGATGCAATAATTACAAAGATATCAAATAACAAATCAAGCTGTCCGAAACTGAGGGACAGGAGGTGCTTAACCAAAATTGTAATTTGTCCATATTTAGTTCAATTATGGTACACAATACATTCATACTATCAAATTAGGATTATGTTCGATCATGCTTGCGAGATTCAAAGTATTTTTTCATATCAAAATATTTACTTAATAGGCTCAAAATTAAGTTGATACGTCAATTTTTAAAAGATTTTCAAACTTTTCTACTTTTTTAAAAAGGCATGCATATTTCAAGGATGTGTTGTTCTACGCAAACATTAGTCTACATAATAGCTTTCTTTTCTACTAATACACCATCTTGATTGGACCATGATTTCTCAATGTTTCGACTTTGTCCGGTATTGGGTGCTGTCCGGCATTGGGGGACCTCCCCCTACAACATTTTTTGCAATTTCGTTGAAGACCACTTGAGGGTATCAAAAATAATAACGGAATGCATTCACTATCATTTTACAATTTCTTATAAATGGTTGTGTAATGATTCATTACGCAACTCAAAACAGTTGCGTAATGAGAAAGCGTTGTGTAATGAATCATTACAGCACTGGTTTCAGTTGTGTTAATGATTATACTTCAGTGCAGGAAAGTAGGCCGTTTCATGACAGATTGGCGTTATGAAAAACAGCCTATTACGATGAGAAATTGCAAAAATTAATGTTCTTTGTCTCGATCTCTCCCTATCTCGATGGTCCCTTCGATATTGAGATGTGGAGAGGCGACTGTACTATTGAAAAATTTCATTTCGATATGAAAATTCATAATGTATTATTAAGGCGAAGTAGGCCGTCATTGAAAGTTGTACGTGTCGTTGATGATTGTTGCAAATTCATCTCCCGAATTCGAATCAAAGAAAATCCGTTGGTTTTACACTAACACACCTGAAAAAGTATCAGCATAGTTTATGTATGTTAGCGCGTACAGTGTTACTTTTTCAAGTCACTACAATCTTTCAAGACTGAGTTTTATCACTTTGAAAATGCAAGCTGCAAAGTCATCATGACTGCCAAAACGAATGACGGGCTACTTAGCCTTAATGTATTGAAATACCTGATCCAATCATCAGTTTGGTGTTTTTGAAATATGCATGTGATATTATTTGAGGTATTTTATCTCCTATGCAGGACTCTTTCATACCTCATTCAGGTGAAAAGTATTGAAAATTTTCTGGTGCGAAATACCTCAGCTTGGCATTCAGTAGCAGTTTTTTTCTCGGGCAGCTACCCTTATAGAAAATATCGAACAATCTCTTTTTTTAATGCGATGAAAGTTAGATCAAAATTTTTAATTCTCACAATGGATTGGTAATCCAATGCTTTGCTCTTGTCCACAACTGATAAACAGGAGTTTTCACATTTAATTTTGTATGGGGAAAGGCATATAACTTAAAATTACTTGTGAGTGGAAACCATAATCAAAAAAATATTTGGTAGGCGTAATAGCCACCATCATCACGCACAACTGTTGCCAAATATTTTGTCGAAAATATTTCCCAAATTTGACAAATAATTCGTTAGAAGCTTTTCGCCATACAAATACGTTATCTCTTAGCGATTTTTCGTGCATAGACACTAGCGCATGTGCGTTACTATGAGCGAATCAGACCATGCATGTAACCCATTAAAACAACAAATATTTCAAAATTTCAAGAGCAGGTTGTTCGTTCAAAATCAAACAAGTTTACATGAAAATATGTTCACTGTATTCTGTTTTTCAACCGAAGTTTTGATGATTGCGATGACGGATTCTTAAACGTTATACTTCCATGGGTCGATGTTTCATGACTCATGGAACCGCACTAAATTTGCTGTGATACTCCCACGAAACAGGCCTCCAAAAAAATTTCTATTTCATTATTCGATGTTTCTATGAGTCGATGGTTCCTTCAATATCTTTCAACTCATGGAGTTTCACTGTAGTCTTAACCCTCTTGATGCACAATTTGTTTTCGATAGGTTACATGCATGGCCTGATTCGCGACTCACCACATAGTAACGCACATACGCTAGTGTCTATGCACGAAAAATCGCTAAAAGCTAACGCGAAATTATTTCTCAAGATTGACAACTATTTTCGAACAAAACATTTGGTACCGGTTGTACGTAATGGTGATGGCTATAACGCCTACCGTCGTTGGGGGTGACAATGGGTCAAAAAAGGATATGTACGAAGTATTTATTGAATAACTATCGCAATTTAACTTCAATAATCTTCAAATTTGGTGTGTATGTACTTTGGTGGTTCATTAACAACTGTACAAAAAATTAAAGAAAAATATTCATTCACTACGGCACTACAAGTGAATGAAAAATGACCCAATCTCACCCCATAGAAGGGGTGACATTGGGTCACTGTAAATGAAATAACTTATTTTTGAGAATATGATTGCAAAACCATTCACAGCTGAAAAATATTGATGAAATATGATGCAATCAAGACGACAAGGCATCTAAAATGTTTCACAAGTATGATAAACCTAATTAAAAGTACGATTATACCAAAAAATTGAAGAGCTATGAGAAAAAATATGTAAACCCAGCATTTATCGTCAAGTTTACATAAATTTTCTTGTTTTTTTTTTCTTTCAAATTGACTTCAAAGTCTCATTCCTTTTGCCATAAACCCTATTCAGTTTCCCAATGGTGCACTGAAATAAATATTATTTTAAACCTTCGCAAATAGTTAAATATCGGTGCGACATTCTACGATCAATACATTTCATACAGTTGTTGACGTCATAATCCTGGTATATCAGCGATCCAATTCATTTATACTTCCGTGAGATGCTTCTACAATATCAAAATACTAATGAATAATTAAATTTGAAAACAAAAAAAACATTTGATTAAATTTTACGTTGCTGCTGCGCACGAAAAACAGTTGCTGGTTAGAGAAGTTGTCAAAATGCATTGCATTGTTATTCAATGCACGGAATCCTCAAGTAGACTTATTTGATGTTTCAAGATGTTGTATTTAGAAAGAATAAACACATTCTAATGATGAGAGGGTACACACGACACCGTAAAACGACAAAAATGTAGACTTGCGATTTCAGCCACAATCGTTCTTGTATGACCCAATCTCACTCCCATTTTTAATGTTTTAGACACCGTACCGAAAAATATTAAATTTTTGTGGAAAAATAAAACAGATTCCGGAAAATATGATTGAAATGTATTGAAAAGACGTTCGACCTTCTACTAATATAAACATAGAGATTGAAGTACATGAGTCAATTCTTTGCACAGGAGAAATTTAATGTTGTAAATTTTCTCAAGTTTCAACATACAAGTTTATTGATATATCAAACAAAAACTACTATTTCTAAAAATTTATATTGTGATTGATTATGTGTAATTATAAGTTTCCTAACAAATGAATTATAAATTTTAGTAATATCAGCGTTATTAGCTGAAATATTTCATATATCATATTTTTACGTTTTGACCCAATCTCACCCCCTAGACCCATTGTCACCCCCATCGACGAATTCACACAACGAACTTACACAACTAAAAATTCATAGTTTAACAAACATATAACAATAAACAGATCTTTTGACGAAAATGAGTTATGGAACAGATATTCTTTAAAATGCCGAAAGAAGGGACCATTATAATGACTTTTTTTTATTTCTTCATAAGTATGTGTCCAAACATTACATTAATTTCTAATATCTAGGTGTTCTGGGTTAGACAACACTCTTATCTTAATTTGGTACCGTAAAACGGGGTAACTTTGATAATGCGGGTTACTTTGATAGTGCGTAACCCTCCACATACTAAACGAAATATCATAATTTCTGTTAATCAGTTAAGCAAAACGAATGCAAAACTAAGGAACATTAGTATGACATTTCATGTAAGAGCGGTTTTCATTTGAATCAAGAACATTCTAGGCTTTTTATACGAATTTAAAAAAATTTCACAATTTTAGCATTTTCGAAACGCTTACAAACAATCTGTTCTACGATCACTATTTGATGTAGTTTTGAATAGTTGGCCACTTTTCTTTGACAGCCTAGTTATCATAGAACTTGAAATCGGTCTCAAATCTCTTAGCGAAAAGCATTTTCATAAACTGGGACCATTTTTGTAAACTAAGTCAGAAATTTCCATATAACGTTAAACGCCTAGAGGTATGCAATGCCCTACAAATGTTCGTTATTCATTCAATTTTGTTCGAATCATAGTCCATTATCAAAGTTACCCCAAAACAGAAAACCAACTTTCGATTATATGAAAAAAATATATATCCATTCATAATAAATCTTTTGCCAATCTATCGACTGTAATCGATAGCTAGGATGCCAGGACTTGTTTTAAAAATATAAATTGTAAATCTTTGAAACAGTATGCATAAATATTCAAGTTTTCTTCGAAAAAACTATCAAAGTTACCCCGTTTTACGGTATCATAATAACATATATTCTTGATAATAACATTGATTTTTACCCGCACAGATAAAAATATTTGAATTTCAATGTAGCATAAACTGAAGACTATAGTAAAATATGTGAAAATATCGGTTTCATTCAAAATGTGAATCAATTTTCTCCATTTTATCGGTTTCTGTGAAATAGTATCATAGGATTGGAATGGAAAAGATATACGAAAAATTCACAAAGAAGTATAGAGAAAAAAATATAAAATGGATTTCTTCTTCATATTGCTGACGCCCGGCAAACATCTATTTATGTTTACTTGCTCGCTTGCAATTTGATTAATGATTATTCACGTCAGTCAGCCGCTCTCTGCAAGAATTCAAAACACAGGTCGAGGAGAAAAGGCAGCCGCTGGCATAAAATACAGAAGAAAAATCAAGGGGCACATATCACTGACAGCACATGTCCCATCCCAAACGTTGGATATTACCTATAGAATTCTATAAAAGTGCCGGATTACTTTTGATAGACTTGTATGCCTGAACAATCCAACCTCTGACAGACGGCATAAAAAATGAAACATAGGAAATTAGCTACGCTTCAGAAATCTCCCATATATGATTCAAAAATGCTCGATGGCTTCCAACGTATACATTGTACAACGAATAATGTCTGCCCAGTAGGAATAATTTAAAAATTTATCCTGCAAGTTCTTTCTCACTGTTTAAAACTGTGCTCGAAAACAGAAGACATTTCCCAAAGAAGTATCCAACCAAAAAGTAGGCAAAATTCAATTTATCATTTTTGCAACCCTTTCCTTCTATTTAACATTTTTGCGTTCCATGCTGACAGAAGTTTGGAACGACCACCAATGCTCTATATTTGATTTTTGTATAGCAGACCATCACATCTCAACCACCCCCCACTGTTAGTCTTTTCGTTGTTATTTCCGAAAAGTAAGTGTGCTGTTTTTTTTTTAAGAAGATATATTTCCTTTGTGACTATAATGAGCATCCATGCGACCTCTGGTGATTGCTAGGCGTACCTACCAATTCGAAGCAAATATTGGTACCGTTGCCAAGTTGCATACAAGAGCTAGGATGAAATTTTGTGGAAGTAAAAAGATGAAACTTGCACACAAGATACCGTTGCATATCTTGACCATCAAGTGATTTTCAGAACAAATTGTATATACTGCTACGCGTTTAAAAATGGGTTAACCAACGTGCGAAGTGACCAAATTCGCTGCGTCGCAACTCGATTCTCAATAGTGCGCACTATAGCGAAGGGACTCGCGACGCGGCGAAGTTGGTCAAAAATTGAACTTCGCACGTTGGTTCACCCATTTTTAGTCGCGAAGCTGTATATGACACATTCCAGCATTTTTTATTTTTATTGACAAAATCCGTAGTGTTGTTTTCAGGTTTTGGAAAAATGTGTACCTAGTATTGTTATTTGATTAGTACATTCGACATTCTGCCTCACAGTGGAGTAATTTGATCCGAAACTGGTTAAAATAAATTTAATGTTTCTGTTAAACCTTTTGAGGATTTCATGCGTAGTAAAAGCGTAGATGGCGCTTGGGGTCACCGTAGAAATTTGCCTAAATTCTTTGCAATAGTATTTAGATGTTTCTGTGTATTTTAAAGAATGTTTCCAGTACAGTGCCTTCGGATTGCGGAGCGAATAATCTTGAATTTTGACACATGAAATTATGCAAATCTTTCAACGATGTACTTTGAAAAGTATCCTTTCGGCAAAGTCGACAAGCAAACGTTTATGGTTGTCGGAACTAGCCGAAACTCAATAACACAGTGGAGTTGATAAATTTGATAAATGGGTAAAATTTCTTAGAAAGATTTATTAAAGTATTTTATAAATATTGTTTCAGAAATTTGTAGAAGACCATAATAGCTTCCTAATGATGGGCCAAGAAATCTGTAGAGATGCTGTACAGTGAGGTAATTGCACTTAGTTTTTGGATTAAATATTTTAACCGTCCCTTTGATCTATTTTGAAGATGATATTTCCGACTACGTTATAGAGGACATTTAGGGTCTGCGTTAAGAGTGTAGCACGCTATTTCTGAACAATAAGATTATAAAAGTCGAATGTACTTCGGATTTTTTTCTCGCTAGAGATTAGTAATTGGTCTTCGTTTTCATAATCAGAATATTCTTACATATTCTATCGGTGAAATTTTGATTTTTGTTTCCAATTTTAAGCTATTTTTTCATACTAAAATCTATAGAAATCCCGTTTTGTGGCCCAAATCTGATTATATGCGCAGTATGGACAAAATTTCAACAATGAGCTATTTTAAAACCTTCCAATTATAAAAATATGGACCGAATACTGATCTTTAGCGAGAAAAGAATTTTTATAATCTGATGGTTCATACACACCTTGTGTATGTGTTTAGGATTTACTAATGGTGGTCTGAAGCACACGGAATTTTGCCGCATAGTGGTGTAATTGATACCTTATACAACGTATCCATACAGTATTTTGAGGATCTTGTTTTAGCAAAATTATGAAGGACGTTTATGGTCTCAAAATAGTGATTGAATATCATGGAGTTCTGTCGCATAGAGATCAGCAATTATTAGATCAGATTATTAGGCGAAATTGTGAATACATTTTAACTCATAAAATTCAATTCCTCAATTTTTCAAGCGATAGTTTTAGCTTTCATTGAAAGGAAATAGTTGTACCACCTTTAAGTGTTGACGCTAGCGTTGGGCGATTTTGAATCGATGTTCCGAAAATCGATGTTTGCTTTCTGATTAATCGATTTTTTGAATCGATGTTTGGAGCATTCAAAATCAGGTGAATCGATTCTCTTCATTCGATTCTTTGATTCGATTCATTTTGTTGAAATCGTGAAATATTTCATTATGAGTTTGTAGAAAAGAAACCATATATTGAACTTATCTTGAAGTAGTAAGTCTGTTCGATTGATTTTCGAAACTTATGTGATTGAAAGATGTTGAAATCGAATGCAGATGCATTTGGTTTCATTTCAAGCTTTATAAATGTTAATTTTCATCCGATTCGAATCGATTCGAAAACATCGATTCAAAGGATTCGATTAAATCTGTGAATCGATTCGGCAGTTCAAATGTGAATCGATTCAGTAACATCGATGTTCTGGACAAATTTGCCCAACGCTAGTTGACGAAATTCCTCTTTTTTGTGAGAGGTAGGGTGATCAAAGTAATTTGGACAGACCGTTACGCCCGTTGGACATTTACGGCAAAATCAAGTGGAGATGGCCAAATTATATACGCGTAACGCTCTGTCCAAATTACATAAAACACCCTAAATATGTGTTTTTTTCTTTTTTGCACAAAACTGATCAAATAGCTCTGGTTTTTGGTCTGGTTTTAAGAAGCGACCCAAATCTTATCAGAAAGGTGCCGATCAGTAAAAAGCTAGCCTCAAACAAGTTTGGAACTACTGCAATGATAAACAACCTGGTTCACTGGAAAATTCGCAATATCCATAAAAATGATTTATTTATGAAATCATCCTAGGCAGCTGTAGTTTCTTGCAAACTCATCAGAGTTCGTTATTATATGACGTAATAGATTATCGGAACTGCCCATGGACATAAGTGACCATTATAACTTCCTTTAGAAGATTCGCAAAATTGGTCGTTAAAATCACCCTAAACAACTGTGCGTTTTGTTTTTCAAACACGTCAAAAATCATAATTATAGAACATATATAATTTGTAATACACGTATAATTTGAAATGTTCATGTCAAAAGACCACCTTGACCACTGTAGCTTATTGCAAAATTAATCAATTTCATTATTGAATAACATAAATGATGAATGTCAACATTGAAAATTGTCATGGCAAGATCTGGAAAAAATAACGCAGTGATCTTTGATAATTTTCACGAAATTACCATTTTTACTGATGTTCCAGTTTTTCCAGGGGCCGTTGTTGTGACCACCTAGGGCCATGAACAATCAAATAATCTAATGCGTTCTATAATAAGAAGTTCTGATGAGTGTGCAAACTGTCTTGGATTATTTTCATGAAATGACCATTTTTACGGATATTCCGGATTATCCGCTGGAGAACCACGTTGTTTACCATCGGAGCCAAGTATCCCCAACATGTAAGACTAATAATAGTAGAAGGCTTGAATTTCGAGAACGTGGCTCTACCCACCAGCGTTGCCAACCTTCCAGATTTGTCTGGAATATTCCAGACTTTTGAGGCTCCATTTTACAATTTTTTTACAGTTTACATAAAGTTCGCTTAAGTTTGATTTCAACCTTCAAGTACAATAGAAGTTCAATTCAAATTGGTTCTGAACTTTCATGTTGTTGATAAGTTCATAAGTTACTCTTCTGAGAATCAAGTTCATTTAACTCTTTCTTTGTACGAAAATTTAACTGCCAAAATGATGTTTCTAAAAAAAGTGATTGAACTTTTTGATTGTTTTTCAATAGTTAGTTAATTATTTTTCAATAGTTTTACCTTTAGGTCACTTATTTCAATGTGTGATGAGACAAATGAGTGCATAAATTTATTCCTATAATTATTGAGCTAATCGTTCCACTTCGGTTTAGCTAGCGTTCGTCTAAAATCGGTGGATCACCTGTGCTACCATGGGAAAAAGAAGGTTAATATCCCTAGTGTTCTCTTAATCAGCGCAAAAGTTTCACTGAAACTAGATTTACACCACAAGTGAACTACGGAGTTCACTGCTTAAGTACAATCCGAACTATTGGTTGCTTGGGATAATTTGTGTACCATTCCTGATCAGTTTTCAATTAACTAGTACCAAAGATGGTTAGAAGGAATAAGATAACCGACTCCCGTCTTTTCTAGGCGACATGAATAGCGCCGCTCTGGAGAGTCAAAAGCCAACTAATATGCAACATTCTCCTAGTGGCCACCAGATGTTGATATGTTCGTTTATGACATTCACGCTTGAAAAAAGGTACCCAGCTCAAACGGGGATGTCCGATATTCCCAATAATCTCTAATTGGCATAAAATGTGATGAAAAGAAGAAAAAAACAGCCTATGAACATTTTTAGCATGAATAAAAAATACTCAAATTTTGTGTTGGTCCAGAGGAGCTTGATGTTATGTGATCGACCTCACTTCTGTATAACGCTTTTTAAGCGTGGTTGTTTTGATTTCTTTCACTTTTCGTTTTTTGATTGCACGATGATTTGAATTTAGCTGAATATAATGATTACGCGCTTTTAACTCAACAGATGGCAGTAGTGGTACTTGAATAACGTGTCGTCGGCAAAATATATGGCAAAATAAAGAGTCGATCATCTTTTTCCTTTTAACCATCTTTGCTAGTACCCAATATTGAAAGCGGAGATGTTCTTCTAGCGATTGCTATGAAAAATATTTTAAGTAATGGTTCTTGAAAAATTCAAAGCTCTTACTTTTAAAACTTATGATCCCATCTTTGGAACGGTTAAGCATTCAATGAAACCATAATAGAGCTGGTTCATAAGTCATGATTTATGAAAAACCTAAGTATTTTTGCCTCAGTGTAAAGTCGTGAATTTAATTTGTAACAGAATAATTGGAGATGCTTTAATGCATGTTAGTTTATGGCATCGCTTCATTTGTTTTAATAAAATGATATTAAAATCATAACTACTTAATACCACTGTACGTGATGTCCACAAAGACAAGAATGTGGATTCAAATCAACGTGATATTGCTTTTTTTGCATGGTACTGCAACCATGATTTGTCGATAACTTATTCAGATAGCCTCAAGTCATAAGAGTAACCAAACTTACTTTATCGATCCTACGTGTTTCGCAGACGAAATTCTACGCGTTCAGCTCTAAACCAACTCGGTTTTTCACTTTAAGAACGTTTAATTCCTAATTTACAAAACGGCGTAAGTAAGATTTTCAACATTCGTAACCTACCCAAGTGGCACACATGTTATAATTGATGCAGAATAACTATTATATGACCAGATCTGGTCATATATCAGTTGAAATGCCTCAATTATAACATGTGTGTTATTCGGGTAACCGCTACTTTCATTGCTCCGTTGTATGGAGAGACAAAATGACTTAATCACGAATCAAAACAAAACACTACTTGAGTCGATTTTACACTGGTACAAAAACGTCGCAAGTAACTGAATAAAACGGCTTATCATTTTGTAATAAAATTGTTGTGTGAAATAATAGAAGCTATCTAGTTTTTGAATGCGAGCTGATTGAAGGCAAAATTTAAGCGATGTACACGGCGAAAAAATGTTAAATAAAATTTATTTTAAAACAGTTCTAGAAGATAGGTTGTGATTCTTCCTAATTAATTTTCTCAAAACCGTATGAAAGTGACTTACGTCGATTTGAAAAAGTAATCGAGAACTCACTTATTCCGTAGACTTGCAAACCCTTCAAAACTTGTTGTGATACAAACTTCTCTTTTTATTTTTCAGGGCATTGTAAATAAATAAACAATATTCATATTTGCAATGTTCTTTTATTTTTAATTTCATAGAATTATGTTTATTCTCTGGATTACAGCATTCAATGGTTGATTCCCTTCAATTTGTGTTTTGTAAATTTTACCTACATGAAAATGATCGCTGTTAACCTATGCTGGACTTCTCAATCTGCAAAGAAAAAAATACAACTAAATCATTTATTGAATTTCTATGCTGTTTGCAGATAATCATGTATAGCGCCATAACCATTTAAAACATCAACACATATTTGATCTCCTCTTTATCATCTTTATCAATGATTTTTTTATCTCTCAGCCAAACTATTTCAGGGCAACGGCTTTACTCGTCCGATGGAAAACGTCCACAAGGTCTAGAAAAAGGTGCGATTCCAGATTATTCTAATCACTACACCTTAGTCCATTTCTTACAGAATGAAATCCACTATTCAACTCTATTCAGCTGAAACTTTTCAATCGATAATGTGATTCCATGTTCACAGCTGATTAAGAGAAGTATCGTTTTACAAAATACCGTACTGCATCGAATAGCCAGATGTTTCGAACCAACACGGTATTACCGACAGCTTCAAATTCCGGATACTCTGTTTTGCATGGGAAAGATTTCACATTAATTTTTTTTCATTGTTTTTTTTCCTTTCCATTGTCATAATATGAATGAAAATGTATAATGCCAAACTACCTGAGAGGTCTCTTTAGTGGGTTGACAATTTCAATTAATGGTTGGACTTTTCTATTTAAGATTTTCATGAGCTGTCAAGAAATCGAATCAAAGTGCCCGGCATATGAGGCAAAAGTGATGAAGCGTGCAGAATAAGAATCGTGAAAAATCCGAACATTTCTATTTATTTATAATTATTCATATTACGGAAGAAACCATACAAAACTATTTATTTTAAACGCTGAATTATAGTTCTCTAAGGCCTTCAGTGTCCGTAACATTAATCAAAACGGTTTATTTCGTGTGGAGAACCACATATAACTTTATATTTCTAAAAAATAGAAACTTAAAAAAATATTTGGTAGGTATTTTGATTTATATAGATGCGTTGAAATTGACCTTTCAAAACATTGAAACACATGGAAAACAAAACATGTTTGGTATATTTTTTTCATGATTGTATTTTGTCATTTATTTTTAAAACATTTCACTTAAATACAATGCTCACAATATGAATAAAAATCTTATGCGGTTAAATCAAACAACCAATAAAATCATCGATTAATTTTGCATAATGCTCAACAAGTTTAAGAATTTGAGTACGATAATCATTGGGTATTCGTTGCAACGATGGTCTTGACATTTCCGTGAATGATAGCGTTCGCCATCCTCCATAAACATCTCCAATTTTTTGCTACAAAAAACTCCAGGTTTGATGTACGCTCGGGCATTCGTATAATAAAATCAAAAAAAAGTTTCGTGCAAGAACTTTTAAGCTTTTAAGAGAGAACATAATGCAAATCTGTTATTATAAATAACTATCTGAAATACTTGATCTATCGCAAAATGCAAGGAAAAGGATATTTCAACGTGCTCGCTATCATGCTACTTCAATTATACGAAATGCTATGCGTTTTGAAAGCGCGCAAATTTCAATTTAAGATTCATATATCCAATTGAAAATCAAATTACTAAAGATAACGTATTCGACAATTCTTGGGAGACTTATTAGGAAGAAGTGAGAGAATTATTCATAAATTTGAAAGCTCCTGGTGATGATGACATCTTTATCAAGAACATGCTAAATGATGATGAAGGCAACCTGATATGATTTCTGATATCCTCAAGTGTTCTTTTAAGAAATTGCAAAAAAATTTGTACTCAACTCGTTGCAGAACTCGATTTTACAGCACTCGTCGTAATTTTCCAACTCGGCAAGCCTCGTTGGATAAATATACGATTCGTGACGATTCGTGTTGTACAAATTATCTTTCTGCAAGTTGTTTCATAAACTACTATTATACAACTAGTTGCAAAATGATTTTTCCAGCATGATTCATAAAATGTCGCGAGCAATTTCTAACTATATTGTACAAGTGCATACCATGTGCTAACTGCCCACGCGAAACGTTGCGCAAAAAAAACAGAAGCTAACCACGCAGTTGTTGAGAAATCCATAACTATCATTTCCGTTAAGAATAGTAGACCGTTATGCTGCCCATCTTTTTGATGAAATGTATGCAATGGAACATTCAACTAGAAAAAACATTCTACTGCGTTTGGCACAAAGTTTCAATCGTAAAATGAAAAAAAAAAAACAATATGCATTGTAGGAATAATTCAAAGTTGTCTGACAAATGGTAAAATTCAGATTAGTTATAAGAATTACAATATGACGAATATTATGTAACAGCCGTAATAGAGTGTCCATCCCGGGACATCCCGGGACAAAAAATCCCGGGATTTGACAAATTTCGGGCTTTTATTTCTGACATCCCGGGAATCCCGGGATTCCTGAAATGTACGTAAAATTTGATGAAAACCACTAGATTTTAATGAAAAACAATTACATTATTCTCACTATCAACCTTATTTGATAAAGTAGAAAAGCATAATGAAAAGGAGAATAAATGAGTAATTATTTTCATGAAATGATCTATTTATCAAGTAAGAAACACATAGAGTAAAGTGGGGCAAAAGTTCGAGTGGGGTAAGAGTTTCTTTTTGAGATTTCCAGCTCAATTAAAATTAAATCTTATAAATGTCATGGTGGTTCAAATGCTATTCAAGTAAGAGACTTTCAATCCAAATATCATAAAAATCGATTGAGATTTGGAAAAGTTATGGCTATTTGTTGTTTTTCGATGTGAATATTGTAATTTTTGGTCAAACTTTCGTTGCATGGAACCAATTGAAGATAAAATCTTTTTCAATATTTTATGTAAGGGCGTTTCTAGGCCTATCATAAGTTTGCTTTGAGGTGTATTAGTTTTTGCATAGATGCTTGAAAACAATTTTTGGCCCATAGTGGGGCAAAAGTTCGAATCAGCGGGGCAAAAGTTCGACCCATGTGTAAAATCACGGAAAAATTTGCAAATTGCCTAAAATCCACATATTATCTTCAAATTCAGTTAAATTTGTCTGATCGCATGAAAATTGTCACCAAAATTTTACATTTCCACATAGTTTTGTGAAAAACTGCTATTTTTGAGTATATTACAATTAACCCGGTTTTGGGCAATTTTTTGATGAAAATTTAGTGTGTATTTTTCGTCAAACTTAAGTTTACGGCTGGTTTAAAGTATGCCTATCATAAAAGGATCGATATTTTGTGTTTTAGCCAGCGAACTTTTGCCCCACACTAGATTCGAACTCTTGCCCCACCGGTGGGGCAAAAGTTCGAATAAGACAATTAGTTTTGAAACTGTTATAACTAAAAATAGGTAAATATTTTGACACAAGTTTGTTCAGCAAAATTATAGCCAATATGTTGATGGTTCACTGTATGGTATTTGTTTTGTTTTAACTGCTATTGTTTTCCTGGAAACTTTGATTATACCACTAAGGTCGAACTTTTGCCCCACCTTACTCTATTTTTATTTGTCTAGTTGCAAAGTTTTAATGCTTTTCTTTTCAACATTAGCCGTTTTTATAAGCCTATGCTGAAATAACAAATCTGAAAGTACACATGAACTGCCGCAAATCGCAAGTCAGTACCATCTGTAAAAAGTTAGCATTGAAAAAAATGGCTGAGAAGTTTTCAATCTCGTTTTCCATACAAATATTCAAAAAATTCCAGGAGATTGGAACATGTTTCGATCTCAATGAAACTTTCATAATTTGCTTTTCACCCCGTTACTTCACCAAGAAAAATATAAAGAGATGACCAAATAACGATTAATTTGTGTGTTACACGATGCGAAAGTATGCAGTGGGACTTACATGCGTTTAGTTTTCATTATGGGACAATATCGATTTGGTGTTTTTTCCTAATTTTACTGAACAAAAAGTGATTTCTCGTTAGTGCAGCTGAAAAATCATTTAAAGAGCATAGGAAACTCGTAATTAGTCAAGCTAAGTTTTGATTTTTCTGAGGTTACTTCATCAGAATAAGAAAGTATTATTTGAATTGTAATTTGCTATAATTAACATATTATTTTGAAAAGTTACATTATCCGTTTATTTAATTAAAAAAAAAATGGTATTGTTAAATTTGTACTTCCATTTCAACCGAAATGCTAGTTTTATTGGATCCCGGGATTTCCCGGGACAAGCGTAGATTTTTGTCCCGAATCCTGGGACGAGCAAAATGGTCGGGAAATGGACACTCTAAGCCGTAATGTTCCTCAAGGCAACATTCCGCAACCAATATTGTACAATGCTTTTACGACTGACTTACCTGAGTTAGCTCAGAGATGACAAAAAACTTTGTTTACAAATGGTACAGGTCTCTCCGCCAAAGGACGAAGCCTGCTCGTCATCTAAGGTAGCATGCAAAATATGGATTTTTTTTTCAGGGATTACTTTTACTAGCTAGAGAATTTTGATCGGAAATTTGCCTAAAACAGGGTTAATTGTAAAATACCTGGAAAAGATTTTTTTCGAAAAACAAAGGTACAACGTAAAATTTTGGTGACTTGCTCTACGTGATCAGGCTAATTTCATAAAAAAGCTTATATGTAGATTCTGAGCAATTAACAACTTTTTCCGTGAGATAATATAAAGCTCGATTTTTTGCCTCGTTGAATCGAACTTGGGCCAAAAATAACTTCCAAATATTGATGAAGAAAATAATACCTCAAAACATAATTGGTAATGGTTATGCTATCAAGCTGACAATTTTTTATATAAAAAAGTGATTTTATCTCTGTAAATCAACTGTTAACAGTACGATGATGCTCTATGCCCAGGGAAATAAAAAAAAAATTCTATTACGAAAAGATCTCCAAGGACCAACCGGGAATCGAACCCAGACACTTTCAGTATGACTTTGCTTTGAAACCGCGAACTCTAACCACTCAGCCAAGAAAGACCCAAAAGAAGTTATAATTATTGAAATTCGCGGGATATATTTAGTTGAATATAGTCCATCAAATGTCAAACCAATAACTCGGTGTTTTGGCTTGTCATATTTGAAATTATCAAGTTATTTAAGAGTTGAATTTCATTCATTATTTTCGTTTATAATAACTCCTAATTCACAAAAAATAGTAACAATTTTAATTTATCAATTATTCACTTCTCAAAACGAGAAAACCTAATGTAAATCCGGATTGAATTCGCTCCATAATCCAGTGACAAAGCCCGCGAACATGAAGTAAAGAAACAGGGTTTGGATATCGACCCAGTGAAGTTCCTTTCCTAATGTGAATTTCTTTTGGGTATTTGGTAGTTTTGAATCCGCCAAGCCATATATCAATACAAAAATGAATGAAAATGAAAACTCTCAGTCAAAGCTATGGAAGTGCATACACATGCTCCTGAATCGGAGGCACTCGCATAACTATCACCTTTTTTTCAATTTAACCAATTTTACATGTGATATTTTCGCAATCCTTAAATCAATGGAACTCAAAAACCAAATAATTTATGTTATTGTAGAACTGGTTCAAAAGAGTTTATTACTATGGCACATAACAGTAGTAGTCCATAAAAAGTTAAATGGTTGATCATCAATTGCTTAATTTTCAGAACGATTAATAATATTCTTCTTACTTTTGACCCACGATCTTCCGGGTGCAAAATATTTCATGCGTAGTTCTTCCTCCTTTTTGCACTTTTCAGCCTTTTAAACGTTTTGAAGATTGTTCACCCTGTGAGATACCTCTATAGAAACGAGCTTCTGATAATTAACAATAAAAGAAACCACAAAAGCCCGGAACTACAGGGTAGGTCACGGAGGAGCGCTAGTGCGTTTGATATTTTGGTCCTGAGCCAGGATCACTTCAGGAAAGTGAAAAACACTCACTCTCATTTTTCAACCGAAAAAACTTGTTCAATTCCAATTCTACCGGAACATTTTAGAACACAGTTCGAATCATTAAATTCTGCACAATCAAATCAATCTTTCAATATTAACTTGAACTTTTAAATCCTAGACATCTTCAAATTAGACAGAAACACTCACGGCACCACCTCTTACACCGCCATGATGATGCTTCACTCTGTAAACGCTTGGTTTTCACTTGGTGTACTGCTACCAACACGGTTTTCTGCATTTATTTGGGGTGCGGCTCATCTCACCATCATTGCCGCAGCATCTCATTCTATAAACTTTTTCCACTCTATTGTGCTGCGTACACCAACACCACGTTCTCACATCTTGAGAGGGTGATACAATATAAGTACTAACACAATCATCATTTCACCCCTCATAACTTGTGAGTTTTCAACGGCACTTTGAATAGGCAGATTAAAACACAAATTATCATTTCAATGATTTGCTCAGTGATGTGCATTTGATATCTTCCGAAAATGTGTCGGTGCGATATTTCTTTTCGGAACCATGCTGATGCTATGCCAGACGATAGCGAAAGATGTGGGAGATTCAACATAGCAAAAATCTAAATCTGGCGTCTGCGCATTTCTCTACCCATTTCAAAGGATATTCTGCTGGACGAACTTCTTTGTCTCGTCATCCAATGAAAATTGAAATTTAACTAATATGAATCAACGACATTGTCATATTATTTTATCTATTTTCTTGATATTCCAATTTCAGAATCAATAATAAGCTATGGTTTGATCGTTTCCATAAATATCTAGGTAGGGAGCCGGATCCTATTCTTGGCATTTTTGATTCACTTCGGTAGTGGGCATAACCTGAGTTAGAACATATATTTTTATTTTTTCCCAATCACGAGTTTATGAGTAATAACGATTTTACTAAAGTGCAATTTACGACATAAATTTCAACACCATTCTTCTGAAAATTTAATAGCTCTCTTTAGCAAACTTATTCATCTCGTCAAAATCGACAACATTGCTAAAGAAATTATGAAGAAATTTGTTCAGTTATGTCAATTTTAAAAACACGTCAAAAAAATCACTTCAGTCAACCCGTTATTGGCTTTTAACTCGTGGTTGGACAAATCACCCACATGTTAAAATTTAAGTTATTCCTGAAGCTCAGTGAAAATTTTATTCAAACCGGTCACTAATGACTCAGATCAAACTTTTTAACCATTTTGTAAAAACGAAAAAGTTGCGTGTGTTTTGTCCAATACTGCATTTATGGTTGCTATTCAGAGATCAACCAAAGGTAAGATTCAAATATGAAGTCCATCAGTTTTTCTGGATTTCTAGATCCCCTCGCCCCTTTCTGTCACGCTTTTTCCAATACCTAATACATGCACTTTAACAACTTCGTAAACACCCTTAACCCCCTGTACGATGGACGTCATTTTTGTATGACCCCAAAGTCAGTAAAGACGCACGAATAATCAACTAAAAGCTCGGCTCGGATTACTCATAATCTTCTTCGGTGTGCATATTTCAGCGCCTCATGAGGTAGTCCATAAACCACGTGGTTATTTATGGGGGAGACTAGTTAATAACCACGGTCCACACAAATTTTAAAATTTTTGCATGACAAAATGACCACGAGGGAGGATGGGGGCTGAAAATCCAGAAAAAATGACTACGTGGTTAATGGACAGCCCCTATCGGCGCCGGCCACGCTTTTGATTAAAGGAAGGAATATTGATGTGTAATAGGGCAAACGCTCCCTTAGTGGAGGTAACTCCAATAGTGGAGGTTTTGTTTTTGGACATGTTTCGCATAAATAAATTAATATGTGATAATAATGTGAGGGCCTTCCTTAGCCGAATGGTTAGATTCCACGGCTACAAAGCAGAGCCATGCTGGAGGTATCTGAGTTCGATTCCCGGTCGGTCCAGGATCTCTTCGTAATGGAAATACCCTTGACTTTCCTAGGCATAGAGTATCATCGTACCTGTCACACGATATACGAATGCGAAAATAGCAACTTTTGCAAAGAAAGCTCTTAATTAATAACTGTGAAAGTGCTCATTGAACACTAAGCAGAGAAACAGGCTTTGCCCAGTGAGGACGTTATGCCAAGAAAAAGAAGAAAAAGAAGAAGTGATAATAATGTGTGATTATAATAATCAAAGGACACTCATCAACCATGGTACGTATCATCGCAAACCTAGAAAAGAAAATCTATCTTTGATCTTGATATTTGCATTTCAGGTTTTTTGGCAAAGAAAGCTCTCAGTTAATAACTGTGGAAGTGCTCATAAGAACACTAAGCTGAGAACCAGGCTTTGTCCCAGTGAGGACGTAATGCCAAGAAGAGGAAGAAGAAGAATTTGTATTTCAATCGCACACAGCAATACGATGCGAAAAGATCCAAACAATCTAATAACACTGTTCGACAAAAAAAGTCGATCTGAATGCACAGAGACCGAACACCCCGGGCTTGAAAGTATAAAAATAAACAAAAATAATGGCGTTTTCAGAATGTTCGTGTCTGCCCCAGGTCATTTTTAAAATATACTTGAACTTTTTGCATTTTTTCTTTAAAAATCTAATCTAATCAATAAACCGACACAGTGTTTTATATTCAGGACAGCGGAATTCACGTGCCATATAATGTTTTCAACTTTAAATACAATATGAAGAGTTGTAATAAGAGTAGCAGGGAGCCCTCCCCCCCTTTTAGACCCTCCCCATTTTTAAAGTATCGCAAATGATGGAATATTTGATATAGAGGGGGTTGTCAAAATAACTGGGACAGGCAAAAATTGTCCCCAATCATAGGTTCCCTAGGGGACACCCGATGGTCCCAAAAGTGGCCAATTCAATTAAATTCCCATTTTGAGTCTACAATTACTTTATTTACGACAAGGCATGAAGAAAGAGCCGTCGCATGATATGTTTTGGTGTAAACACAGAAATGTCCCCAATGACAGGTTTCTCCGGGAAATTCCGGTGGTCCCAAAAGTGGCCACTGTAGTCAATTATCCATTTTAAGTCTCTAGTTGTCCTATTTACGACAAGACATGAAGAATAAGCCGTCGCACGATATGTATCGGAGTTCAATTTCAATTGTCCCTAATTACAGGTTCTCTCGGGGACATCCGGTGGTCCCGGAAGTAGTCACTGTAGTCAACTATCCATTTTGAGTCTACAGTTGCCCTATTTACGACAAGACATGAAGAATGAGCCGTCGCATGATATGCTTTGGTGTCAAAATTGAAATGTCCCCTATGCAAGGTTCCCCCGGGGCACTTGGCGGCGCCATGAGTGGCCAAATCTGTACAAGACTCATTTTCAACTTATAATAGGGAATTTTATGATAAGCTAGGGAGAAAACAATACTGCGCGACATATTTTGAGTGAATAAATTGTTTGATCCCAATTCGGATCCACTACCGGCACCGATTCCGGGGAAATGGCTATATCTTGGTTGTTTCTGGACCGATCTTAATACTTGGCGCACCAATCGCTTCAGAATTTGATCTTCTATCTTAATGTGTAGTAAAATTTTGATTTTTTAGCCAAGACCTTTGCTAAAAACTAGTCATAATTTTACTGCATAAGACATGCTTCCGGAAATCCGGATTATCACCGGTATCCGGAGGTCATAGTTCATCTCCGTGGATGCACCTTAGAACTAGATTAGTTGACCCGTCCATTACTTCTAAAAGAATTGAAATCGGTCAATTTTTGTCAAAGTTACAGCATTCCAAAGTTGGCCCAATTTTTGCCTGTCCCAGTTATTTTGATAACCCCCTGGTATCAAATATTCCATCTTTTGCGTTACTTTAAAAATGGGGAGGGTACAAAAAAGGGGGAGGGCTCCCTGCAACTCTTATTACAACTTTTTATATTGTATTTAAAGTTGAAAACATTATATGGCACATGAACTCCGCTGTCCTGAATATAAAACACTGTGTCGGTTTATTGATTAGATTAGATTTTTAAAGAATAAATGCAAAAAGTTCAAGTATATTTTAAAAATGACCTGGGGCAGACACGAACATTCTGAAAACGCCATTATTTTTGTTTATTTTTATACTTTCAAGCCCGGGGTGTCCGATCTCTGTGCATTCAGATCGACTTTTTTGTCGAACAGTGTAATATGCATGAAATTTAATCGTAAAATCGTTAAAACAATTATTTTGCTTAAAATTGTATCTCCTTTGCTCCTACAGTGGTGCATCAGTACCCATAGTGGAGGGTCCCATAAAAAAATCAATGGTTCGCGCCACTAAAGGACCATTCTTAAAAATACCTAAACTAAAGGGACAGTGTTCCTATTATTGGTGCGAGGATTCTTGTAGGGTAATATTTGTTGGTAGTGTAGTGTCGATCCCGTGGGTAGAATATGCGGGCATCGTCGGTGGTAGTATCTAGAGGTATACTTAGTGGTAAATAATGAATTGTAGATACCTGGATGAAATAAAAGGAATAGCAGTTGCTAGTTGAGTTATCAGTCAGTAGCTGTCTGCAGAGAATGGAATAGCTTGTTTTCTTTGTGCTTAGAATAAGCGATCCTGGAGTTGGAATTGTCTTCGTGCTCTTTTCCAATATATATTAAAATAATCCAATATATATTAAAATAAATCGTGATTTTTATACATTTGAATAATAGAAGGATTTGAAATATATCTACTGATACGTTAAAGTTACATATTTCATGATTTTATCACTATGTTTTATTAGTTTTCCCTTAGGTACACCACTAATGGTACATTTGCCTTAGCGTAAGATAAAATTCAAATTCTCGTCACAGTCCACTTATCAAGTCTTATCTAAGACCCAGTGTCCCAATTTTAACTCGATCTACGAAACTATAATTTAGCTCGAGCCGTGCAAAGTTTGTAATCGCCAGAGTGACTGGAAGTAAAATACTGTCATTTTATAAATCTGTTGCGGATTTTCTTCGAAGAAAAGAAAATTTTCTTGCTGGTGGATTATGGAAGAAAATTTCTTCTCTTCGAAGAAAATGTGCGCCGGAATTCACATGCTGGTATAGGTATAATCAATAGTGAGTTGATTAAAATCGTTATTCGCTTCAGGGGTAAACTAGACATAATTTCTTCCGCTACACTGAAAAGCTCAAGTTATTGAAATTTAGTGGTAACTATAATTTCAGATTTTCATTTCGCTGGAACTGATCTTTTTCTCAGACCATTGGTTTTTACGTTCATCTCTATATGCATTGTACTTATTACCGAAAACTTCTTCACTTCATATTCGTTCCCTCTAACTAGTTTCATTTCCGAGAATTACGGTGTAAGAGCAACTTGATATTTTGCGCTGAATTTAAGTCAATTTTGCTGCGCTTCACATCCAGTTAAAATTATGACAGATAGTTTGGTTGGGTACATAAATGCCGAAATAAAACCTGTTTTTGGATGAAATGTCTTTTATTGTCACCAAGTTTCGATATTACTGGGTTGATTTGATGATCGTTTGAAAGCCATAATTAATAAGAATCGTTGAGTATTTTGGAAACAAGAATAAAACTAAATAAAACCAGATGGTTGTAGAAATAGTACTTGGAATTAGACGTAGGAATTCTTGCACGCTCTGATTTTTATAAAATTATACTTTCTACTAAATTTCTACTCAACCTGCATTGTTGGTGAAGATGCAAAAAACCCTATAAAATTAGTTCAATAAATCTAAAGTCTTACACCCTGGTTTCAATGTATTGGACCTCATAAACTACAGTAAAACTTTGAGCCAAATCAGCAAAATATTAGACAAGCTTGATTTCATTTGGTAAAATATAACCAGGTATGTGTAGATACAATTTCATATTTTGCCAATTCAAGACGTTGTATAACCAGCTATCTCCAAATTTGTCAAATAATAAGAATACTTTATGCCCAACAACTTAAACGATCGCTGCAAAATCATCCGATGCTCGTAAAAAGGTTTACTTAAGGTTGGAGTTGTGTATCTCTTTTACTTGTGCCAATGATTTTTTAAACATTCGTAACAGCCAAAAGATTAGCATTGGCAGACAACATAGACAATAATGTATCCTCTATATAATCCATATGGAAATACTGCTCGAAATTACAAAACTTCTACACTTTAAACTAAAAGCCATCTTTCCACGTACGCACAAATCACCCTCCAGCATACCACCGTGTTTTCTCAGGTGTAATCGAGTCAAATGAAACTATACCATATGACAAATGCTCAATGAACTTTAACTGTGTGAGAAAATTCGATGTCCTACTGAGAGAACGTTTAGGAATGCTAGTGGGCGTTATGCACGTACCGTAATCCGGGGGCAAATTGATCATTATTTTTCAACTTTTTGTTGTGTTATTCTTTTGAATTCAAATATTGTCAAATAAATTTCGATAAAATCAGTACTCCATTGATCTTTATCAGTTGATGTAGACGACTTTTCATGAAATAATGTTTAACATATAAAAAAAAAGTTTCAATATAAAATATTAAAATGACACACTGGGGCGAAATTGATTCTTCTTCTTTCTGGCGTTACGTCCCCACTGGGACAGTGCCTGCTTCTCAGCTTAGTGTTCTAATGAGCAATTCCACAGTTATTAACTGAGAGCTTACTATGCCAATGACCATTTTTGCATGCGTATATCGTGTGGCAGGTACGAAGATACTCTATGCCCTGGGAAGTCGAGAAAATTTCCAACCCGAAAAGATCCTCGACCGGTGGGATTCGAACCCACGACCCTCAGCTTGGTCTTGCTGAATAGCTGCGCGTTTACCGCTACGGCTATCTGGGTCCAAATTGATTTTATATGGGCGAAATTGATCTCCATATAAAAAAGCAGGTTTAAGAATTAAACATTACCCTATCTACTAAATTTGGGTTTCCTGAATCTGAAAATGATGTAACAATTCTTACAACTCTAGTATTTTATTGTTTATTGCAAAATTAAACTTTGAGAAGCTGCCTAATACGCCTGAATGTAGGCAATTTTGCTTGAAATAAGCACATAATATGAGAATGAACGGATTTATGAGCAAAAAACTATACTTTCTGTGCTGTACGATATCAAATTTGAGTTCAGTAGTTCATACTTAAGCGCACACAACATTTTAAACAATCAATGTTGCCATGTAGGCATAGCACCAGTGCATTGTTTAGCACCGACATTTTCAACTAAATTGCTTACACCTTCAAAAAGTGTGAATATTTCTATGCAAAACTGGCTTTAATAAAAATGAAATAGTTCAAAATCATCATAAGACATCTATAAACTAGAAAACATGGAATGTCTGTGGTGCCAACGAAACCTTCAGCATCCTTGGGAGGAAATGTCTTTTGATACCGACCTGATTAAATTCGCCCCAGTGATCAATTTGCCCCCGGATTACGGTACTTAAAAAAATGCATTATTTATCTATTTCATTTCCAAAGGCCGTCCATATACCACGGAGACACAAAAATCACGATTTTGGCCCTTTCCTTTTCCCCATAGACAAGCGTGAACTTTTCGTCGATCCCTACCTTCTCTTTTGAAAACTCCACGTGTACATTTACGTGGAGTTTTCAAAAAATATTTTGCCAGATAATTGGCACATTTTTTTTTAAATGTTATCGAAATTTTTCAAAGGACGAAATAGGTATTTGCTACTGAAACGTTTGGCAGAAAAAAGATTAAATATATTTGATTCGATCAATTATCAAAAAAGATATTCATTTAGCAGTAGAATACTTTTACTTAGTTTTCAACATCGAATTTAACTTGGTACGCTCGGTTATCGATTATGATCATTACTTTGTAAATATGTTATTAGAGTTCAGTATTGTTAACTAACTGTTGTTCAGAACTCAATAAAAAACTGTCTTGGAAAATAGAATCTTAGTGTGTACAATGTATATCAGTGGTATACAATGTATATCACGTGACTTTGATAATTGATTATCGATAATACTTCCCTTCCTAGTGTGAATTGTCATCGGAAAATGGCTTTCCCTATTTATTAATAACTGTCGGTTGACCATACCAGTCAATATAATATTATGAATTATGAAACTTCCTTCTTCTTGAAATTCTTAGATAATATTTTTATCTGTTTTCAAGTGTTTACAAAATTAATCAAAAGTTCTCGAATAATTTATAATTTGAGTAATAATTTTATAAAACTTAGCCTATTTTCAACAGAAATGTATGATACGAGGTAATATTAAACAATAAAAAAAATTAAGTGTTCAACTGATTGCTTGAGGCTTGGATAATAGATTATATTTTAAATTTTTCGAATGAACGATGTCCACGTGGCCATTTCATTTACCCCCATCCCTCCTCTTAGTAGACTAGCGTGGACTTTTACTTATTCCATACCTCCTTTTATGTGTTCCACGTGATATGTGCACGAGCCCTTACATTCTAAGAGAAAAAACCACTTTCGGAATCATCGCAATCAGAACTGGTCGAGCTTACATATTTGCCTATCATATTATTTCACTCTCCTCATAAGTTGAAACTCATAGTTATCATGTTAAAGCACCTAAAATAAAAGAAAAAAAAACATGTCAATTATTCATTGTTTGAATTTTGCCTCAGTTTACAAAAAGTTTTATATAATTATTTAACCTTTGTTTGTTCATTTGATCAAAGGCTAAGTAATAATAATAACCTTTTCTTTTTTTTATTGGAATACCAAAAAACGATTTTTTTTCAAGTCGCTGTCTATTTGGTTGTAATACATAAAAGACACTTGTAAAGTATTTAACAACAACTTTGCAGTGTACCTGTGTTTCTAGAGCATTTATTGAGATTTCTGACAGAAGGAAATATTACGTATAGCAATAATATTTATAAAAGTTTGTGATTCAGTTGTATTTGATATAAGAAGTTGCTAAATTAAACTCTCAGTGATCAAAATTTCAATCACAACAATGTATGGATCTATGAATCTCAGAACTTTTAGCTAAGAAGTAGAATGTATCTCTCTGTTGTGATGTAATGGATTCAAAATTTCAATAAAAAAAAAACCGACAAATCCGCTGTTTAGGCTATTTCCATAATAGTAGGGTTAGTGTACCCTTAGTAGAGACAGTCCTCTATAGTTGCAATAGTGGCTTGTTACAGACGATTTTCTATAAATCATAGCAAAATATGTTTTGCCATGAAGCTCAGAAGCTATTTATATAAGTACTATTGATTCACAGTTCAATTCTGTCCAAAGTATAATCGAAATAAATGGTTTCCATTAAAATTTAAGCTCTTTTGTACCTAGACCTATTGTGCCTACTCACTACTAAGAGAATATATTTTTTATCAAATAAAATGAAGAAAAAATGAGAAACCATTTTTTGAATCAATCGAAAACTTTTGATGAATAATAAATGATAAAGGTAAAATGTGCTAATACGATCTTGATTGGTGTTATGCCTACGCCGTGAAGCTAGTGCAACCATATGTCATTTTATATAGGAATCTGCATGCCCTTTTGAAACAACCTACTTGATGGCAAGACGATGTTTGCCGGGACCACTACTATTGAATACAAAAATATGATTTATTTCAGTTTTCATACTTTTCCCACTAAACCAAGATAAAAAGCTTTCCGATGATGTAACAATAATAATAAAAACATTTTTTTTTTGCATTAGCTATATTCAAAATATTCATTTTTTCAAACAAAAGAAAAATGTTCGAACTTGGCTTTGTTAAATTAGCAGATCATCTCTATCTCAAGGGGTTCAAAGGTAATGAAATTACTGACAATCAATGAAGTTATGGAAAACTGGAAAGCGCCAAATTTCCGACAGGTCCTGAAAAAATGCCACAGCACACTTTCAAAGACCTAAAATTATTGTAACGTTATCTGTTCTTATCGGTTGATTACAGAGAAACCAAAAAATAGATTGGAGTACCTTGTACATTTTAATTCCGTCCTAAATGCTTATCTTTGACAGATACGCGTATTTCGACTACCTGTCAAAGATGAGCATTTAGGGCGGAATTGAAGGTACAAGGTACTCCAATCTACTTTTTAGTTTCTCTATTGAGATTCTGCTCAGAGGATTCAAATACATTAGAAAGGGTTGATTAAAAATATAAAACTATTTTTACAATTTGGGTTTTTTGTTTGTTTTTATTAAACACTAGTGGTCCCGGCTAACTTCGTCTTGCCATCAAGTAGGCTGTTGAAAAACGCCATGAAACGCTCCGTGCAAAATGAAAGTTCCGTTCACTCCTGTTTTTTCAACTTTCCCGTTAAATATCCTTTGCTTTTTATGCACACAAACACGTCGGAACACTTCAGGAACATAACTATGGAACAACTTTCAAAATCCAATAGCCCGTTCTAAAGCCATTTCGTGACATACAAACACCATTCCATTATTATTTATTACTAGTGGTCCCGGCAAACTTCGTCTTGCCATCAAGTAGGCTGCTGAAAAACGTCATGGTCGTCCCATACAAAACAGGCAGTTCCGTTCGCTCCCGTTTTTTCTAACTTTCCTGTGAACATCTTGAGTTTTTTTATACACACAAACACGTCGGAACACTTCAGGATCATATCTGTATGATTAATTTCAAAATCCAATAGCCAGTTCTCAAGCCATTTCGTGACATACAAACACCATTTCATTTTTATTTATATAGATTAAACATACTGCATATTTTTTAACAACAAACAAAATTTTGTCTAATTACAATACATTTCACCGCATTGAAAAAGCAAAAGGAATACGAATGGATCACACGCTGCACGATGGAAAGCAAAATCGGGTAAAAAGGGGAAGAATGATTGATGATGTCTGTCCCTCATACTATCTCCAGGCTCAACTGCAACTTTTGACTATAATAACAACACCGATGATATTTTGCCCTTGGCAGGGAAAAATAGCTGCTGCATCATTAGTTGCAAGCGACGGAATCCCGATATACTCGTAACCATTTCATTTGGTTTATTTCATGGAAATAGTTTTCGGTACTAAACAGTATGTTAAATTATCTACACATTTGCTGATATTCAAGTTTGTAAAAATCTTACAATACATCGAAAATTTAACGTTCTATCTGTTTTGATTATCTGTATAATATTTTTTAAACTTTTCAATTTTCATGTTATTGAAGTGTTTGAACATTTTGCTTGCAATGCGTATCGAAAGTTTGTAGGGCATACATTTCAAACGTAGCGTAATATAGTATTATCCATCGAGAATTTACGTAACTGAGCAAAAGTGCAGGGACAAATGTTGAACAATTCAACAATTAGCCCGTTCAAAAGTAGTAATTAAAAATATCTGTAGTTTCTATTCTGCGACAAATAACGCACAACACAACACGATCCTCACAGTGTCTATATCCTAAGGTTGCAAAACACACAATACAGCTCAGAGACCAACTAGTAATAAATAAAGTCTCCTATTCAGCTATCACAATTCACAAACTGTATTTTTATTTTAAGATATTATATTACCATGTACCTCACTTATCGGACTGTTCATTTAAAAAATCCACAAGCAATTCGTCTTTGTTTTCAAGTGAATTTGAACAAATTAGAAGAGGTAAGGAATCCGCACCACGTTTCCAGTCGAACACCAAACATAAAATAAAATCATTCTACAGCTTGGATGCTCTTGAGTCTCAGAGAAAAGAAAATGAAAATGCGCAAGCTTCGATTCTTTGAGAGCTTTCTAAGAAGAGCTTGATACACCGACCAACAGAGGGCTGCTCGATGCATTTTCTATATATTGTTTGTCAAAGAATATAATATTTTAATATGTTAATGTTGTCGTTAACATGTTGAGGAAACACGTTTAACAGGAGCAAAACACATTTTCAAAAGAGGCTCGTTATTAATTAAATTAACATTTCCGACACGGGAAAATACCCAAATTATTTTATATTTACATATGCTATATTTGGACCCGTTATCACGCTTCACTTGTTTTGAAATTTTTGTAATGCCTCGCAAACTTCCATGTCGCCCTTGGAGCTTGACATAATTTGTGCATGGCTTCTATGACAATGAGAATTCTGCAACATTGCGCCAAGAAAGCTTCAAAATACTATAGAATAGCAAAGATTTATAACAACAAAAATGGAAACACTTTTTGAGAATGAAGGTTCTACCAGAGACGAAAAGAGACACGTTCAGATTTGGTACCACTTCCAGCACTGCATTTGGTCCCTTGGTACTGTAAAAGGTACCCAAGTTTGACAGATCGCCGTACAATTCACGGCATTCTAGATTTTGCACTATTATTATTTATCATACAATTTTGAGCAAATGCAAGGAACATGGAGGTCTTTATTTCGTCTTTGGATCTGCATCATATCATCTGGTCAGCAGCAAAGATAAGAAATACTAAACATTGTCATAATATACAGACATAGAAATTTTTTACCGAGATCATGGAAAAAAAATCCCATTGATTAAAATCAAACAAACCCATCACATTAGCAGTAGTCAAAAGGCGTTGACTTTTCAAGATAATAATTAGGCCTAAAAGTTTTACCAAACTGTTCGACAGCTGCAAGTTTGGTTAAAAATTGCAGTACACTGTTTTTTTTTTGCAATTGCGTTGCAAGTCAGCCTACATTTTATCGTAAGAATGAACAACATAACAGCCTACATTTTCCAGAATTCTGGCACCCCAATACAACCCCGTGGGAAAAAACGAGCCATCATCTCCGGTTCGCACTGTGAAGTGGTTCCTCAAAACAGTTCAATGTTAGCAAACAAATCGCCGTTTCTGGATACACAATCTAAAATGGCAATAAGCGTTTAATGTTGAAAATGTGTTTATTACTACTTCATGCAGTTTCAAACAGACTTACAGTTTCAAACGCTTAATTTATTTGATTCTGAACGAAAACGTATTTTATGGTGATCCTCGGAGACAGTTTGATAAAACGGAAAGTTACCTTTGATACAATTTGGCCAAAATCTGTGATTCCTCTTGAATTTGATGGTCTCTTCAAAAACATGACTTCTTAGTAGTGGACTGACTTTTCCCACCATCACATAACAGTGTGCAACTCTTTTGAAAAAAAAACGATTTTTGCAGCACTCGTCGTATTTATCCTATTCGGTAAGCCTCATTGGCTAAATATACGACTCGTGCAAAAACAAATATGTCTGCAACTTTTTGTATAAATATCTGTTTTGAAATTTCTCATAGTAATAGGCCGTTTTTCATTACTCCAAAGTATCATGAAACGGTCTACATTCCTGCACATAATGCAATATTGGCATTGCGCAACTGAAATTAGAAGGAGCGTTAGGGTTCATCAATGAACCACGCGATCATTGAGGGGAGATGAGGGTGTTTGCCAGATGACCAGCTCCACAAAATAAAGTTAATTGTTGTATGGAACTATTGAGGATATTTAGGTTATTTTTTGTAGGTATTTCTAAAAAAAATAATTTTGAGATGGTCACTGGGAAATTAATAAATAATTCATAATTTATTCTGAAACAATTTCACATTTTTCAAAAATACCAAAAGCTTTCAACCATCTCCAATTATCGATTAATAAACCAAAACTTTCCATATCAGTTATTTATTTTTCTTGATTCAAACATTCTTTTAAAAGTGATCGACATTTATAGAAAAATCCAATCTTCCCAGTCATCTTCACACTTCACACGTCTCCTTTGGCCTCATATTGTTTTCCATATTGGCTCTCATATTATAAATTGCACTAGAAACTGGACTGGACAGCGAAGTGCGGAATCGTAAATAAAAGTACGGGATTACGTCGGGTCAGTTTGGTGTCTTCGCCGCACTTTTTCGTCATCTCTCGATGAATAAGTGCGGTGAAGACACCAGATCCGAAGTAATCTCGCACTTTTATTCACAATCCCGCACTTACTATGTGCGCAATGCGAATATGACATTGTAAGGTCGTGGCGTTCGAGGTTTTGATCCATTCGGGGTAGTTGCGCTCGGGGTAGTATCATAGAATTGTTAAATCCGTTAAAGCTATGCGTGGTCTAACGTTACATAAAGGCTGCCCCAAAATTGAGGGACACGATATTTTCCCAGTAACTGTCATAACCGCCGCCGCTGGTATCGTTGAAACCTTTCAGACTAACGCCGTTTGGTTCTTTTACTGAAGTAAATGGTTTGAAATTTCGCGATTTCAGCTAAACAACGATTTTCAAATCGTCACTCTAAGATGCCCGTTCTGTACAGCCTTTACGCTTACATGATACATCTTAAACTCTATACATGCTATCCATTTTTTCAGTTGTTGATCCTGCGATACTTAAAAAGAAATAGTTGGCTTAGCAAATACATAGCTTATTACACATTAGCATATAAAGTAGCTGCGAGTAGGTAGTGATATGTTTCCAAATCAATAATAATTGATTACATTAATTCAATATTTTACTGAGTTTTCGTGGAAAATGGAACAGTCAACGGCTATTCGTAATTACTAGAGATGGTCGGGTCTCAGATTTTTAAACCCGAAACCCGTCCCGAACCCGTACCTGACAGATTCAGGTCGGGTTCGGGTCTTGTTCAAAAGACTACAAAACTATCGAATACGGGTCGGGTTTGGACTTGAAAAAGTCGGGTTTTCGTCTGTGAGCATAGTGAATAGAGCAAAAACCTAAAAGCTTCCTGATTTATCAAAAACGACGAATTTTCCTATCTTTAAAACTTTTTAAGTCGGGTTTTTCTAACATTTTTTTTCGGACTTCGGGTCGGGTTCGGGTTTGATCAATGGATTTTTTTCAGGTTCAGGTCGAGTTTGGTATCGGTATTGGTATTGCCTCGGGTTCAGGAAAAAATAAAATAAGTTGGGTACTGGTCGGGTTCGGGTTTGAAAAATGTGAAACCCGGCCATCTCTTTCTTGTAAATATGTAACAATCAACACAATTTGTTAATTTTTGTATAATCGCATGAATACATGGTATTATGGATTTCGGCTACATGATGTAACAGTTAAATATCAACATAACGCTGATAATAATATACATATAACATAATGTTTTTCTTATATACATGTAAGTGTACATAACACATCATCATTGCGTTGATTCAATCCAATTACTAAATTCATCATCAGACAGTCCTAGCTGGGAAGTAATACCAAAGGTGTGAAAAATATGCGATTCAAAAAATAATAAACGAACTTTCCTATTATAGATGCTGATTTTGATGCTGTGTCTATGCTGATGGGCGAGAGATCGCATCCCGGTCCAAAATATTTTCGGGTTGGTCTTTTTTTGGATTTCCACATAATATACTCATACAAAAATGATCAATTGGTAAAGACAGCTCTCAATCAATAACTGAAGAACACTAAGCTGAGAACCAGACCCTGTCTTACTATATTTATACTATATCTTTTTAAAGGCACATAAGGAGATGCAAAAATGTAAAATTTCATACATCAAACCAGTCATAATTATCTAGAATGATTGAAATTTATATTACGAAATTTTTTGGCTAAAGTATTTTTTAGTCGATTATATGCTATTAATTTATTCATCATCTTAGTTTTTACTTCATCCGAAAAACCTGGTAGGAAGAAGGTTGAAACATGAGAGGGGGAGATATCAGTTAAAAAATCTACGCGTTTTTTTTCATTTTTGACATAGATAAACTGATATTGACTTCAGGTACAGGGTTATATCGAATTTATGAATTAGGTTAACTTGCGGCTTTAAAATATTGCTTATTTCTTGAGATGAAGCAAAGGGCCTGTTCACAAATTTCATAACACTGAAGGGGTGGGTGGGTGTCCTCGTGATGTTACAGCTCATAGACAAATTGTAGAATACTCATACAAGCGTTATGAGGAGATGGGTGGCTGTCCAAACTGGCCATTTTCGGCGTTACGAAATATGTGAATGAACCCAAATGATACATTTTGATGTTTTATTTAACTTTATTTTTAATCTTTTATTTTAACGAACTTAGGCTAGTTCTTTACTCAATATTGTTTACGGCAAAAATCATGCATGGTCAATCTTAGATTCCCTATTTATAGGATCAAGTGATTTAAGGAAATAATTTCGTTCTTGATTTCACCAAAAATGCAAACACTTAAGGTACCCTGGGACATTGTTGTATACAATATTGAAACGCAAATATTTTTCAAATCTAATAGCTCGGTTCCCTTACGACAGTATATTTGCTGCTGTTTGCACGAATATGAAGCGATGGTTACAAAATATTGAAAATTTGAGGATAAAGTCTGAAAAATGTACTATATGACGCAATGAGAAAATAGACCAAAATTGCCAGTTTGCCTTCTGATACAAATTTTCGTAATTATCTAGTACATTTCTGCTGGCCATAATTATTCTGCACCACCGCCAGATAAATCAATTTGCTTCAATTGATCAGTGAAAAATATAAACTTGAATACAATTTACTTTATATATTTGCTATTTGTGTTGAAAGTTCATATATGAATTTTTTTACCTTAATTTTTTTCAATATAAGACTGCACCAATTTAATATTTTTCCACAACATTTTCGAACAAAACACGGATTTTTTTGTTTCATATCACGCTGTATTAGATCATCATCCACGTCTCATTTGTGGTGCAATATCACCTTCCATTAACGTAATCATTTTGTAGTGAAACATGTGATGTAAAGATGTAAAGTGAACGTAAAAAAAATCGATGTAATAAAAAACATACGAAAAATGCTGCCGGCTGGTTTTCATCCACATTAATTGTGTCAAATTCAAAGTATTTTTTTTATTTTCGCCCGTTTTCACTATTAAACTACTTATGATAGATCTTTCTCAGTGATGCAGAAGCCTCAGAATACGGGACAAGATAACAGAAGAAAGCGGGAAATATTTAATACATGCGTCAAACAATTGAATTGAATTACATTTTATTGAAGGGATTTTCTGCCGTAGGCAGGTTCATCCCAATGAAAGAATTAGTTACAGAATCACTTAACATGTAAGAAACTGGAGTTCGCATCTAGTTTCTAATAATAATGCTACAGAAATCACCCACGATACCGACTTTGATAATTGTTCGTGATTAAACTTCACGAAACAGTTGTTTTTCACAGTTTTGTTTACAATATTAGCAAACGACGAAAACTGACGCCGCCATGTTTGGCAGTAACTTGCTTTAAAACATGAACTTTATTATTGTCAGCATTGCTGTGTTGTTATCTGATTTTAAAATAATATTACGCCATGTGTTGTAGTATAGCATAATATATTCAACGTTCAGCGTTAACCTTGTAAAAGAATCCTGATTCAATCTGGTATGTGTTGGAATGTAATAGAGCACACAAGATGTAATAAAACTTTGAAAAGCATGCTAATGAGCGATGGCATGACGATTCTATGAATTTTTAGAATACGTTACGGAAAAGTCCACCCCGACGGATTAAGATTTTTTTTGGCTGTGTTTGTATGCATAGTTAAGCATACATTGAAGACCAAATGTTGCGACGAAAAGGTGTTCAATCGAAAATCAATATAGGACAGTAATGCACCTATTTGGCAGCTGACGTGCAGTAGTAATTTTAACTTTTGACTGGTATATGGCAATTGAAATACTTGTGAGATCCGTATTATAGAGTCATTATCAAAATTTTTTTTTTTTTGCTTTTTTTATTTAAAAAAAAAACAATCAGAAAAAACAGTAACTGAATTTTTGGTACCATCTAACGCGGTAACTTGCAACACTTTTCAATTTCAAAGCTGTATATCGCTGTCGTTAAATAAGAAGTTTAAAAACAACCGATATTCAATATGTTGGTTACGGATTTTTCTGCGACAAAATAATAGAAACGTTGAACTGATTTTTCCATTCTGACAGTTTTGAAACCCAACAATTACATTAGAATCGAACATCAGCAAAAGCTATGCATATGATCTTCGAACGTGTAATTCATCACAAGTACATCTAAAATAAAAAAATAAAATGGGAATTGGCATTATTATTCAAATTAGCAGTGATTTCAATTTGTATTTTATTTTTTGTGAAAATTGTGATTCAAAAATCATAATTTTTATGTTCTGCATTTGTTATTTTCTCGAAATTTCATAAATAGCCATTTAAATTAATCTGCAGCAATATACATTTCCGAATGACTGTTTGAAGATACCCAATCTAAAATACAGTCGACCCTCCACAACTCGATTGATTTTCCGTTCCCTTCAAATTTGCATACACTGTGCTCTTAATAAGCCGATATTTTTATTATTCGATATCTCCACTAGTCGATGTCACGTGAGAGGTAAATTTCCCTCAATAACTTAAAAATCCTTCTTATTCGTTGAAGCTAAGATTAATTCTTGTTTGGGGGTGAATAAATACTTGCAAGTAGTAACAAAAGTTGAAAAATTTTGAATATAAAAATATTGATTGTCATAAAAAAAAAAAAACATTATTTTTTAAGCATATTTAAAACAATTTTTAAATAATAATTTTTAACATACTATTATAAAAAAATATTGCACTCTTACAGAAGATATCGAAATATGTACCTTTAGTTTAAGGTTTGTTTGTGTTGGTATATTCTATAACTCGATAAGTCTATAAGTCGACGGTCCCTGGAATATCTAGTAAGAGAGAGTCGACTGTTGGGGGGTTGGGTATTTCTCGGCCGAATTGCAATTAGAAGCACTTTAATACGACGCATATCAAATCAAATATGATAAATATGAGCTCAATAGCATTCAAAAAAAAAAACCCACTGCTGAGTGGATCAAAAGTGCCAAGAATAGGATCCGGCTCCAACACATGGTAAACAAACATAAACTACATACGTTACACACTTGTGGGTTAGCAAACTATATGTTACATAGTACTTATTTGTTTCTATTCAACTATAAATTCATCTTCAATGTAACTGTTTCATTTTGACAGCTCTTGGCTAAGTTACTTACAAGGCACAATGCAACAGCTATGTAATGTTAACAAAGTTTTATTCACAATGTAGCAGCTTAGTAAACAAATTTGATAATCGATAATAAGATATATTACAAACTATCTAAAATGCAAAGACAAAGCAATTCGTTTTAATTTTCAAAATTGTTATAAAAAAAAGTTAATGCTTCCAGTGGACGGATCTGTCCTTTGAAGGAAGCAGCACGGGACTATAAGCATGCAACGTCTTGGGGCACAATCGGTGAACATTCCTTACGAAAAGCTTTGTGGACTGAAGCGGGAATTGAACCCACACTCCTTGACACGATGAGGCTGAATGCCTGGCGATACTAACCACACGGCCACGAAGCCACGCCATTATTACATTTGTTACCAATGCTACTTGAGTGGATTTCGTCTTGAAATGGCCTCTTTTGGTCTTTTATCATTATATTTTATACAGAAAGTTCAAAATAGCAAATCTGCAAGTTGTCTTGGATACACTTTGGTGAAATTTATTATAGTTTTTACGAATAAAAGAACAATGGATCATTAAAATAACCAAAACGGCCGCTATGGAAAGCATAGATAGCGCTACCGTAGCCTTGTGTGTTTGTCAGAACAGCAATGCTGTCACAATGTTAAATCCCATATACCGTGGTGCCTTTGTTTTGATGCGGTGAGCACTTGCAAAAACTACCTTCAATGATCCATTAAAAATAACAATTTTCCAATATTTCGTATCAATCGTGTAATTAATTGATACAGGTTCTACAATTTTAACTAAATGGTACTAATAAATAATCAATCTCGATTTTTATTGTGTTTTCGATGACAAGCGACCAAAAATATCAAGCAATTAAGAAAAAAATTGCTGTTGCATTTCAAGTTACCTGATAAGGGTAGCCAATAACTTTTTTTTTTCATTTTTAGGCATGAGTTTTTTTTTGGATTTATGAAGATGTTTTCTGAAAACCTGCAGTCTAAAAGAAATCTTTTTTTTTTACAGTTCTTATGAAACGCAAAACTTGTATTATTTTAATAGGTATCTGTCAAAAACCAAAATGAAGTTATATCTTTCTTATATGATTTTGACCATTATACAAATTTGTTCTTGGAGAGTTTTGACAAATCATTACTTTAAGTTGGTGCTGCAAAGTATGCCTTTTTGTTCATATTCAAATCCCTAGACTGTAATGTGTTTTATATAGATCTTTACGAAAATTAGTATATTTTTGATACATTTCAATAATGATTGCTAAGAATGCCCAAATAACGTACAACTGGGGAGATTTTAGTTCCTAATGAAAAAATATGTAACTGACTTAAACAAATAAACCAAAATTTACCCGCGGATTGAAACCGAACGATCCTTAATTGTGGCTTCTCGTGCACCTTACCTTAATCCGGAAATTTTACCTGTCTTGTTTTGCGTAAGACATATTTTCCACTAAGTCGAGTGGCTAATGCAATATTTGCCCTTCTACCTATCCGTTGACCGTCTCAAATGTTCTTAATCGATATAGCCTGCTGGTCGTCGTCATTCAGAAATCGGTCAGTCTACTACCCACGAGAAAGATGAATGGAAACGTAATTCCCATTTCCAGACGCCTATTTCCTGACATGGGCGGCAAGTTGACTTTATTGAATCTAAATAATTTTTTGACGCCTGGCATTTAGACTAGACACACGACTACGGCCCAAAATCTACAGTTTACTCCTTTCTCGTCCAGCTGTTTACCTTTCGCCAACACTTCATCCACTTTCGATCCCTTTTATTTACGACAGGCAGTCACCAAACCAAACCAGACACTTTTCGACTGGAAATTCACCTTTGTCACTTGACCTGCAGCGTGTGCTATTTCTGCTATGTCTTCTTCTCCTTTTGAAGCACTCCAATGCATTTCCTATCTGGAAAAGGACAAAGGTAGCAAACCCTAAAACATTCATCCCTACTTCTGTTTACCTAACTGTGTTCATGTACATGTATAAAAATGAATAGCATAAATATTCGCAAACCATTCCGTTATGGTTAACAGATTAGATAACGTCAAGAACAAAGTTGTGTTGCCTAAAATTTTACTCGTGCTTCAAAATGTTTTCTTGCGGTAATGAGTTGTATAGCCTGAGTGAAGAGCTTGGAATGGATGAAATATCTTTAGCGCCTATCCTAGAGCTAGCCAAGCTAAGTGAGCATTGGACAACGGAAATAGAATCACCTATGGATACAGAAATATCGCCATTACATCCAAGTGAAGAGATCAGACCGAAGTGTAACAGTTCTCTGATACAACCCACGTATCACAACGCAACAGGAAATGTTCAAAGCACCGCCAAAAAGGAAGGTAAGGTCAATCATTAAAATAATTGAAATAAATATCTTTCAACATAACCACAAACTCTGTTGAAGGTTACACCACTTGATTGTGACGAGGAATATACTATTGTCCGATTAGGGTCGACGGCTTTTGATGTTGATATTTATCATCATCATTTCTTATTGCATCTCTCCCATCATCACAAGGCAGAGGCAATTTGTCAGGATTTTTTATCCATTCAGATGCTTAGGGTGAAGGATGAGAAACAGTCTGATTCTAATGCACTATAAGATCCGAATGCTTTTTTAAAGATGGTGTAAATAACCTTGGCCTTGCATATTTTGACCACAAAGTAAAGTGTAAAACTATTGTAGAATTAAATCGCATTACTGGCAGGCTTGAATCATCCAAGAAAAATTCATCCCCTATTCGGTTTACGAAAACAACGCAAACACATGTTCTTAATTTTTACCCCATAATTCTTCTACTTCCAGAAAACCACACACCCTCCACTGCTGACGTTCCAAAATCATATGTTGCAACAAAACGGTCCCGAACGGCTTTCACTAGCCAGCAGCTTGTTGAACTGGAGAAGGAGTTTCGTTTAAACCGCTACCTTTGTCGTCCCCGGAGGATTGAAATTGCCACAAAGCTTGCATTAACTGAAAGACAAATTAAAATTTGGTTTCAAAATCGGAGAATGAAGCACAAAAAAGACATCATAGCTGGAGGAGAATATACAAAGGAACAAAACGTGGAAAAAAATAATCGTAAAGATATGAGCAGAAATTGCTCTTCAGCTACTATTGAAAACAAAACTATAGTCAACAGACTAATGGCTCATTCTACATATGCTCCAGTTTCATTAACACCAAGAAAACATCCTTCGGATAAGAAATATGCCTTTCACGAAGAGTCAACAGTTCAATCAAATCTTAACATAGGAGGAAAACTACTACCATCGTTCACAAACCACAATGATTCGCTGTTCCAGGATACTTGCTTTTATTTCAATAGACAAGATTTACGGAAGTATAATAGCTCTCCAGATTTTGAAGATACGTATCTATCAGCAATGATAAATATTGGATCATCTTCTAATTGGGACGATTGCTTCAACAGAAACAGCCCGCCATACTCGAATTCAAATACATCTCCCCATTCTATACAAATCGATAAGCCAAATATGCTACAATCAGCGCCTAGTGTTACTATTCAGTGGGGAAATAATGAAAACTATTACAGTACCAGTTTGTCAGAAAAGACTCACATCATGGACAGTAATAATGTAGGTAAGCTTCAGTACGATTCCACACAATTGACCGGAATTGCATTACCCGAACGACATGCTTTGTAGGAAAATAATGGTTCAATGAAAACATGTGGGTTACATTGCCTCATGTTCATATATGTCAATTAGTTGAATTAGAGCCAGTTTTGTTAAACTTCATTTGTACACATGTATATAAAAAATCGTTCCTATCGCTTTAGAAATTTTTATTTTCTTTAAAAAAAAAATAAAAATGTGAGAGAAGTACGCCCTGTTATAGATCGAATATGTGATTTAAAGTCATTTACCAAACAAATAAATAAAATAATAAAGATACAAAATGTATTTCTGTTCGATTTCTGTACACACAAAATGTGTGTAGGTCCAATACGGACCTCTTGATATTCAACGAGTACTCAGTATATTCCAAAAGTTCCACCCCGTGAGTCTTCTTGACTAGATAGAAAATCACAAAAGTTGCTATAATGATCGATAGAGCCTTTGTTTCTGTTTCGGTCAAGGAAAATTCTCCGAAAAAATCTAAGAAATACGGTAGACCACCATAAATAGATAAATCAATCAAGAAAAGGAATAAAAAATTATAAATATACAAAATGTATTTCTGTTCAATGCCGCATTGTAGAATTAATGACATTAAAAAAACGAGAAAAGGTAAGGACGTTTTATACTTAAAACCTGATTGACTGTTAAAAAGTAATCGCTAGAAGAAGAAATTTTCCGCCGATTCCTTGCAGAAATTTTCTACAACGACTCCCGTTTGAACTGACATTTCTTTTTAACTGCGTACTGTGATTAGAAAAAAAATGCTTACTTGATCGATTCCTTGCAGGAATTTCCCATGCATCTAGATAGATCAAGAAATTTCTTTTTAGCAGCAAATCAAGCTTAAATTGTTATTACACGTGAACAAATATTAATTACTAGTTGCCCCGGCAAACGTTGAACTGCTCAGTAGCATTTTTTGCTTCTATATTTATGTTTCCCGATGGGTTTACTCAAAAAATATTCTTCAAAACACGTCGTTACCAAAAAAACAAAAAAAAACCTCAAACAATGTTAAAAATCTTGGAAAAGAGATATGATGAAGTATGTAAAAAATCTTCGACCTATTTAGTGGAATACCTATGTATAAATGAAAATCCAAATTAAGTACTAAACCATTTGATTCCACTAGAGTTTGCCTCCTTTGGCAGATCCGTCTAGTACACGACACTGAAGACGGCCTTACAGTAGAGGTCGAAATATGCGTACCGTTTTGCTTCGAATTGCCGGACACTATGACAATTTATACATTTATAATAATATAAATTGATTTTTTTTCTGTAATAATTTTACACAAACCTATTTTTTAGGTTTGATTGTACGTTATAGGTTTAAATGTATTGCAGTAGGCTGCAATATATTAAAAATAAAAATAATAAACAAAATGTGTAAATTCCACTGTTGGACTGAATCCGGACGCTAGCGTTAGGTGAGTGCACCAGTTGTTTCAAAACTTGTTTTACCTTTGTGGCGACTTAAACGCTTTTCTAGACTTGTGACTTTTGTGATTTTGTATAGTAAACTGTTCAGAATCTTGAAATTTAAAGCTGATGAGCTGAATTTCATACAAAATATGCACATAAAACGTCAAAAAGAATTCTCCGGAATTCGAAGCAAGAGTGTCCGGATTTCGAAGCAATTTAATAGTAGTGTCCGGATTTCGGAGCAAGACACATCACTTGTATTAGCATATTTAATCCTTTTTTACATAATTCATAGCAAATTTTTATTACACCATGCCAATACACGTCAAATTTCATTATAAATCACAGTGCTTTGAGGAAATATATAATCAATTTAAAAAACCATGTTCGAAGTTGACCAGGCGCGTAAGTGTCTGGATTTCGAGTCAAAACGGTATCTGTCAAAGGATACAATCTCTAGCGGAATTAAAGGATATAGTAGGGGAGCCTGGTTTAATTAGGATCCTGTCCTTAACACTGGCGCTACTGGAAAAATCGTGTGTGCCGTTTTTAACCCACCGTCCGGCTTGGATCAAACACAATAAATTTGACGCGATTCAGTTATTTAATTTACTTTTTATATTGTTATTATTGTTTTTAGACACTCTAATGTACTGTTTGTTAGAGTTATTTTGCAGCTTCTGTAAGCGACATTAATTCTCTAACCTTTTTGTGTTATTATATGATCGAGTCCCTCCAGCCTAAGCTTTTGTCTGACCATTTGGTTTTGTCATGTCTATGCACTATTTGTGCTTAACTAGTTTAAAAATCACAAAATGTGTATAGGCCTAATACGGACCTCTTGATTTTCAACGAATACTCAGTTTATTCCAAAAGTTCCACCTCGTGAGGCTTCTGGACTTGTTAGAAAATCATAAAAGTTACTATAATGATCGATAGAGGCTTTGATTCTGTTTCGGTCAAGGAAAATTTTCTGTAAAAATCTAAGAAATACGGTAGACCACACACCAAAAAAATCTTAGATTTACACGTAACGTAATTTTAGCTTTAATCATGCAAAGCCATTTCTCATTTATTATGCAATGATAAAATCTACAAACACATTTATTACATCCAACACTGCTAGCAAAATCCTTAATATTGAACACGAAAAGCTTGGTTTACATGACTTTCACGCTGAAAATTCAATCATAAATAATGCACATCAAATGACAAGCCGCCTTTCATTTGCCGAGCATTCTTACTTGTAAATTTAAATTATTTTTGCTGTTGAGGATAGTCCAAATTAGAACATGGGGAGTTCGAATTGGAACAGGGTTGACCAAACCTGTTCCAATTCGGACCTTCTAGAGATTTTGACTCGAACATGTCCAGTACACGGTTTCACAAAAATCGAAATGTTTGGGATTCAACCAGTCACTCCCTAGTCCTAATTGCAATACTAAAACAAGCTACCATACAAATTTTCATCCAATTTGGAGCAGATTAGGAGGTGCCTCAAGTCAAATTTGTGTTTTTTGGCTATTATATTCAAAAAATTCTGGAAAAACGCAAATTAAAATAAATACTACTAGTTGAACGTATTAGTAGTACTTTACAACTTTTGAGAACACTGTATGCCGATTAGAGATGGTATTGACATCATAAAATTGATTTCTGTTCATTACAATACCTGTAAAACATACATTTCTTTTTAGTTTTTTTTCTACAAAATTCTTAACCTCATGCGAAAAAAAAACTGTAAAGAAATGTATGTTTTACAGGTACTTTAATGAACAGAACTCAATTTTATTATGGCAAAACCTTCTATAGTCGGCATACAGTGTTCTCAAAAGTTGTAATTAAGTACTAATAATACGTTCAACTAGTGGTATATATTTTGATTTTCGTTTTTTCTAAATTCTTGTTAGAATTTTTTGAATGTAAAAAATAGTCAAAAACACACATTCGACTTGAGGCAAGAAAAGATATGGCCAAAAACTATTACTAGGTCCGAATTGGACCATGTTCTCCTACCAAATTCGGGGTTTCTTTCATACACGCAAACAAATTTTGTTGTATAATCTACCGAATCCATGGTAGAATTAAGAACTGCACCAACGATTTTCAACCGACTACAAAAATCTGTTAAGTTTACCATAATTTGGTAAAAATCACTGAGCAGTGCAGTAAATGTGACTATGTCCATAGTAGCCTTAACTACAAAGCATTGTATTTCAATCCGTGACACCCACCGTGTAACACAGTATGGTGAAAAGTATAATGCCAAACTTGTCAAATCTAGAATGTTTCTAGTCATACATACTGCGACTCTGGTTAATTAAACAGAATATATTTTGACTATGTTATGGTAGTGTTAACAGAATAATGTAGTCGGTTGAAAATCGTTGGTGCAGTTCTTAATTTTACCATGGATCCATTAGTTTCCACAATCAAATTCATTTCAGTGTATATGAAATATATGATTTTTAGGGGTCATTCACAAACAACGGCATATATTTCAAAAAGTAATATCTTGTCTTCGACATAGTTGTTTCTAATTGCTACTTTTACAACTTTGCCGAAAACACTATATGTCTATCAAATTGTTATGGAACAAAAATTTTCTATCTCACTGCTAGGTGAATTGATCACAGAAATTTTTGGATCAAAAATACGCTTTAACATACCAAAAAACTTCTCGGAACAAATTATATCGCTAAAACTAATGGTTTGGGCGCTATTCAAAAAGCGCACGAAATGGAGATATTGAAACACAGTGCTGTGGAAGCGCTTAAAGAAAACAAAACTGACAAGCAGGATTTTTCCCAGTTGGCACGTAACGCCATAAAAACAATATTGCTGTTTGCGCTCGACGTGCATTTTTTTCAAAAGAGCTTCAAATGCGGTAACACAAAGTAATTAAAGGACACATGTAACCGCCAACATAGAAAAGAAAATCAATCTTTGACTTTGCCTTCCCTGTAAAAATCTCATCGCATTAAATGCGAATTTGGTTTTTCTGCATTTGATATTTGCATGTCAAACGAATACTGCAATAATAGAGAGATAGAGAGTTCTCATTCTAAAAATATGCAATAGCACTTTTTTATAGAAATAAGATTTAATAAGTTGCATAGTATTGTATTAATTTGATTGTCGAATCATCCATTTTTTAAGGTAGAATAAATTTAGCTCATCTTAGATGGCCCAATATCAAAACCATTGACTTCAGCCATCGAATAGCAGAGCATTTGTATTTCATGTTATTGTGGAATACTTTTCAACCTGCACGTAATTTTGCTCCCAACCATGTAATGAACAATAATTTCTGACCACCAATAATGCGAACAGGAAAACGTAAAAGGCTTAGCGGCCATGATGGCAAAATATTCTTCGTTTGTAGAAAGTTGAACGAAGAATGGCGATGGATAATAATCTGATGGCGACCTGGGAAGGGATTACATGGAAGCGGACTTGCCATCAAGATATGAAATAAAAATTATACACATTTTCTCACATGTAGCCGACCGCATGGCAGCCCACTTAAGTCTCTCTCTCGCTCTGGTACCATCGACAAACCTACCGATCATGTTGAAAATTATACAAAATGAGTGCGTTGCTGCTTCGCGGCAAAGCCAAGTTTATGGTATAAGGGAAAGCGAGAGATTGCATGAGACCTGTCATTAAACGTTATTACTTTTATAACCCATAATTGAGTTAGTATTCCCGGTTGCACGAATAACTCCTGTCGTGTTTCCAATTCTTTTATATACAACAAAAGAGAAGTATGAACCACGCTTTGAAATGAAAATATATAAAACACTGGACAAGAAAATAAGTATCAATCGGTATATAAAGTTCTTGCATTCATTTTAAATAATTAAACCGTTCTGTCTACCTATAGATTTGAGAAAAATATTAAGAAACAAATTAGAATATTTTCAAACTACCACCACCGTGCATTTAAGAAAAACATGCACTTTGCAAATTTATCTTATGTTTCAAAACTGTAAATTTCAAACATAATGCCACAATAACGCATATTTGTTCAATATCTTTGAATGAAAAATACAAACATATTTCTATGTTTTCGCTCCGTTCGACAATAACATTCACCGTGCACCGTTCATCGTGCGTCCAGTTTTCGTAACTTTTCAATTTAGTATTTTGAAAAAAAAAAACACTTTTTGGCGAAGCAATTATATTGCTAATAGCATGCATACTCAGTTTTAAAGTGATGCAACGGGTAACTTACTGTAAAAACCATAGCAAGGTCAAAAATTAGCTGGATTGTGATCGTTTTAACTAAATTCGTTATAAAAAGCTTGACTTTGTGATCCAAATTGTTTCATATTTCCTTAATTATTTTTAATGAAGTAGATAAAATGATTCCAAAGCCATGAATCTAAAGTTTTTTGAATTTATCTAAGCTAGTTTTTTATACTAATGAACGGTAACAAGAGCTACAGATATTTAGCTTAGAGGGAATACGCAACCTGGAATCAAGATATTATCCAACTTAAGGGTGGAGAACTATCCGGATGAGTTAAAATTCACACATATAAAGTCAAAAACAAATAATACAACTTTATTTAACCTAAAATTTTTCTTCGCTGGGTTTTAGTTTATGGTCTAACCTTCCAGAAAATCCTTGCCTTAAAATATTGCATTTAATAAAATTTTATGTATTTAGTGAAATCACAATTACAATATTGTACGATATTGTTATCATAAAAAAGACACTAAAATAAATAAACTTCACACGAATAAGAAACAACGTTCCGAGTTTGATTGTCGTTTGTTCCATGCCTTTGTTTTTCCCCTTCAAATTGTCTTCTTCTAGTCGTGTCTCCCACAATCCGTTTCTGTTAGTTTCGTTACAGATCAGGACATCCTGTCCCATCAAACTTCATCAGCTTAGTAGTCTAAGTAGCTTAAGTATCATTATAAGATTTGAAATCCCGTAAAATCCTTTCCTTTCCTGTTGTATAAATATATTCCCTAACCTCGAAACTTTCCCAACATAACATAGTTTGTTACAATAAATACAAATTATAAAATGTAAATAATGTGAAAAAAAGAAAAGATTTCGGCTCTGTTATGCCCTACGGCGCCTGAGACTGCCAAATAAACGAAATAAGTAAAAAAAGAAACAACGTTTAGAGTGGTCAACTTTTAAAGGTTATAAAAGCAATGATTTTTAGAAATTAGCTGGAAAATACAACAATGTATATTTTTATCATCATTGAGGGCTTGTTCTTAAAAAGGATTAATTTAAAGGGAACTAAAATAACTTACTTACTTATTTGGCTTTACATCAATTATCTTGATAAAGCCTCGCCAACAATATTTCGCCAATTCACTCGGTTCATGGCCGCTTCTCTCCATCCTCGACCGTGACCCACGGTCTCCAGGTTTTGGTGCACCTGGTCAATCCACCTAGCTCGCTGCGCCCCACGCCTTCCTGTTCCGACCGGATTCGTAGCGAATACCATATTAACAGGGTTGTTGTCCGGCATTCTTGCAACATGCCCTGCCCAGCGTATCCTTCCAGCTTTAGCTACCTTCACGATACTGAGTTCGCCGTAGAGTTGCGCGAGCTGGTGGTTCATAGATTTTTTAGGTTTAAAGTACTGCAGTTATACGCATAATAGTCCCATGTTTCAAAATATGCAATCGAGAAAAACGCGTTTAAAGATTTTAACACATTTAGGCCTCTTATTGACCAGGTGCGTGGTAAATTAAATAAAAATCTTTACAATAGTATAAAGAATATCGTGTTCCTTTGAGTCAAAAGTTTGTATTATGGGAATAAAGTAAATTTAGCCACGAATTTCAAAGTGGGACTGTTATGCCTAGAAATACGGGGTTTTTGGTGAATTTCTACGCATAACAGTCCCACTGATAGTAGTGACCAATTATGTGCTAAGCATACTGCTGTAGATGACCGTTCTTACGTATAGATTGTACCGAATGTAAAGGACGTATATCCTCAAGACTATGTTAAGGCACCTAATGAAGGCTCAAGTGGCATGTGCCGAACGGAGCCACGTGTGAAAAAGTGAAGAAATATGATTTTATGGCTTGGGATGGAAAGCAAAGTTTTCTGTATGTGTGATAATGAGAAAAAGTATGAGTTTAGTGAAAGAAAGAGTGGATGAGTAAGGTAAAGAGTTTATAAGATGTAATAAATTCCTATATCGACTCTTTCAGCTGCAGGCTTGACAGAAACTCATCTGTGTATTCAAGGTTGTTATGCGGAGTAAATATTTAATTCAAAATTCACTGCACAAATCTTCACACGATTTGACATTTCTTTGGACTTAGTTTGCAAAATCAAATTTGATACATCGCAAATTAAGTTTTAGATCCGCCAACATATTTGCCACTTGCACCGAAGAACCAGTTATCCGGAATAACCCAGTATGTGGTCATCCAAAACCTCTTGAACTATTTTTCTTTTGACTTGATTTGCAAATTCTTGAAGTTTGATGTGTCGCAAGATAGTCTCGGAACCGCCAATATCATGGCCACTGCCTCTGGGGAACAGGGTATCCAAAACAACCTGGCATGTTATGTCATGTTGTTGTAAAGTCATCAAAGAACGTTTGAATTACCCTTCTTTAGCCTTGATTTAGGAATTTATGAAGTTTGATGTTGCTAGCTTGGTTTTAGAAGTGACAGCTTAGTGGCCATTTCCACCAGGGAACCGGGAATTCGGAACAATCCAATATGTGGTCAAGTCATTCAAATACATTTGAACCACATTTAGACTTAATTTGCAAATTCATGAAAATTGATATGTCGCAAGCCAGGTTTCAGATTCGCCAATATAATGGTCACTTTCACCAGTGAACCGGTATTCGGAACAACCCAGCATGTGGCCTTGTCATCCAAAAACGGTCGAACTATTATTGTTTAGAATTGGTTTGCTAAATCATGAAGTCGATTTGTCGCAAGCCATGGACTCGAAATTAAAGTGGTTACTGATTCTTCTAGTGGGATTACTTCAGTAAGTACTCCCCTTGATTAATCCAAAATTACGGTAAAGTTCTAATCGATGACCGCGGTTCCAAAAACTAGAAGAATTTTGTGATCGACCTTGAAAATTTAACTGAAAATAATTGAAAAACGGATGGGAAATAATATTTTGATATTGAAAATTTCAATCAAATTTAACGTCAGGCTCGCATGAATACAAACACATAAAACAGGTTGTGTTCCACATGGGATGTAAAGCCAACGTAAGAAGATGTTCAAAACGATTTTCCCAAACACCAGCTAATTAAAAAATGCCTACTGTATATTTTGTTCGAGCTCAGCGCAGCGAATTGTATAATGTGACAGTTATGCGTAGAAATACAGTAGTGGGACAGTTATGCGTGGAAATTCAACAATGGGACAATTTGACTTGGCTTGCTTTTCATTGAGTTTCCGAACAAAGTTAATTTTTGGTAAGTGTTTTCCAAAACTATGCGTAAAAATAAACTGTTTGATGACAAAAAGTATAAATGCACAAAAAGCAACATGGGACAATTATGCGTATAACGGCAGAGTAGGCCTTACTAAATATACTGTTTTGATTCATATTCCGAACACTTAAGGCTCGCAGTAACTTTGAACGTATATCTTCTTCTTCTTTCTGGCGTTACGTCCCAACTGGGACAAAGCCTGCTTCTCAGATTAGTGTTCTTATGAGCACTTCCACAGTTATTAACTGAGAGCTTACTGTGCCAAATGACCATTTTTGCATGTGTATATCGTATGGCAGGTACGAAGATACTCTATGCCCTGGGAATCGAGAAAATTTCCTTTTACGAAAAGATCCTCGACCAGTGGGATTCGAACCCACAACCCTCAGCATGGTCATGCTGAATAGCTGCGCGTTTACCGCTACGGCTATCTGGGCCCTACGTATATAATGAGCATTAATCAGCCGAAAAATTGTATCTCTTAGCAAGATTGAACTGTAAAGTATTGAGTTATCACCACACTGTTTTATTACCTTTTAAGCTTAAAGTATAGAACAACATTTTGCTTCAAATGCCGAACACTGTGCTCAATCTGCCTCATATTCCGAACACCATGACTCAAATTCCGAACAGCATGTATAATAGACTGGCCCAGCTCAGTATGAGAGAAAAATAAAGTTGTATGATTCCACGGGGCACCCTCTAGGATTATTTCTTGGGGTTAGACGAAGCCTTTCTGAAAAATTCAGCTCATTTGGTCGTTCCATGAGCTGGCGCAATTGAATTGAAGTTAATATGGGATTTTCAGCTCAAACATATGAGCAACAGCACATCATCTACTGTTTCGTTCAGGAAAAATGATGATCGCGTTCAATTGGACCCAGAATGTCAAAAACACTACTTGATGTAATAGCGAAGAATATTGTAGAAGATTGTACCATGATCAAAATTAATAAAGTTGGTGTTTTAACCATCTGAAGTATATCATGCAATACTGCTTGTATTTCTTCAACATAGCTTGGAGGTAGCCACTAAGCGCATCATAGCCACCTATGACGCTGGGCGAGCTGAGGCACATGTCGCATGCATATAAGTGACTGTACGGGAGTGCTGATCTAAGCCTAACTTTCAACAACTGGAGGAGTAATGAAAATGAGATTGAATCCAGATACAACCTTCTGCAATTATGTTCATTAGTATTTCAACTAATGTATTTGTCATTATGGGCTTATTTGAATGCGAACAATTAGTATACGGAACGAAACAGTGACATAGGATCAATTTTCAATATATTTGAGACGAATATCTCATACAAACTTCCGTTCCATGAGCTGGCGCAATTGAATTGAAGTTAATATGGGATTTTCAGCTCAAACATATGAGCAACAGCACATCATCTACTGTTTCGTTCAGGAAAAATGATGATCGCGTTCAATTGGACCCAGAATGTCAAAAACACTACTTGATGTAATAGCGAAGAATATTGTAGAAGATTGTACCATGATCAAAATTAATAAAGTTGGTGTTTTAACCATCTGAAGTATATCATGCAATACTGCTTGTATTTCTTCAACATAGCTTGGAGGTAGCCACTAAGCGCATCATAGCCACCTATGACGCTGGGCGAGCTGAGGCACATGTCGCATGCATATAAGTGACTGTACGGGAGTGCTGATCTAAGCCTAACTTTCAACAACTGGAGGAGTAATGAAAATGAGATTGAATCCAGATACAACCTTCTGCAATTATGTTCATTAGTATTTCAACTAATGTATTTGTCATTATGGGCTTATTTGAATGCGAACAATTAGTATACGGAACGAAACAGTGACATAGGATCAATTTTCAATATATTTGAGACGAATATCTCATACAAACTTCAAATCGAATGCGCCAGCTGGTGAAGCAACCAATTGAGTTGAAATTTTGAGAGAGTGTTTTTCTTACCCTAAGGCTCATATCTAGGGGGTGCCCCGTTGAGTTTTACAACTTTTTTGTTTAAGGGCCAGTCTAATGTATAATAAACATGTAAATTAAAAATATCGAAAATAATTTTATCCAAACTAGTTGTTACGGCCCCTAACTACAGAATTCTTACAAATCTCATAGTCAAAATTACTGTTGAAGGCATTAAATTTGAGATGTAAATAACCATCCTTTCCTGAACATTTGTTGACATATTCCGATTAAATGTTTCAACGAAATCTCCATACATAACAAGAGTGTTCGGATTATTCGGAATATCTGTTCGAAATGGAATCTGAGGAATGTCTGTTCGGAATTTGAAACAAAACGGTATACAAATATAGTTTTTTTTGTAATCTTAAGCAATTTAGAACTAGCTTTTTCTTTTGTTTTATGTTGGAAGCAAAACGACTGAATTTCAGCAAATTCGGCCTCAAATGAATAAATTACTAGAGACTAGAGTCAGATATTTGAGGAACATTATTGGTGTTTTCAATGCCTTCAGTAGAATAGTGGTGATACTGGAGTAGCAACCACGGGCTGCAAATCAAGCTCAAACACTACCTACCAAAATACAATTTGCTTATAAAAGTGGGGTATTTTGCTATGCAAAATGTAGGTAATGATTAACATTGAAGAGCAGCTTATCTCTGTAAAAAATATTTAGCTCTTCAACTAGGAGCGTTTTGATAGATCTTATATTTTGGGAGTTCCATTTAAGTAAACTTGAAGTTTCATACTGCAAACAAAAAAAACAAATCTCGCTTAAAAGTGTTACACATGTGGATTTTTTTTTCGAGCTTTACTATTCTCTAAATTTCGGCTTGAAACCAAAAATGATAATGTGGATTTATTTGGCCATAATTCGTCCAAAAGTAACTTATGCTTCGCTAGCGTGGTGGCCAAAAACAAAAGAGGCCACAACACAAGCAAAACTATCAAAAGTACAACGTCTCGTGTCCATCGCTATAACGGGAGCGATGCGAAGCGCTCCGTCAAAAGCATTAGATGCTATTCTTCATCTGCTACCGTTGTACGAATTTGTACAATTAGAAGCGGAGAAGAGTTTTCTAAGGCTTAATAGATTAAAAAAATAGATTAAATAAATTCAAATCAGGTGATCTTTTTGGGCACTTGAATATTCCACAACATATCCATTGTGGGCCAGCATGAAGACTAGATGAAAACTGTGGACAATTCTGATATCCCTTACAATGTATGCGATACGACGCGTACGGATTGGGATGTCGGAGGTCAAAATGTTCGTCAAGGCTCCATAAAATTCTTCACAGATAGCTCACAAATTGGGACACAAACTGGAGCAGGAATCTACGGCCCTGGGACAAACGTCTCCGTGGCGATGGAAAGCTATCCAACAGTATTCCGAGCGGAAATTTTTGCCATACTAGAATGCGCTAATATTTGTCTTAAGAGAAAATACAGACATGCAAATATCTGTATTTTTTCTGATAGTCAAGCTGCGTTGAAGGCATTGGGCGCATATAAATGCTCATCAAGACTTGTCTGGGAATGCTTTCTCTCATTGCGAAAGGTGTGCCAAGAAAACTCTGTATGTTTGTATTGGGTTCCGGGACACAATGGCATGGTAGGAAATGAAAAGGCAGACGAGCTTGCTAAACAGGGTTCAAATACACAGTTCATTGGACCGGAGCCATTCTGTGGCATATCGTACTGTGCACTAAATCTGGAACTAAAAAGCTGGGAACGACAAAGGGTGATGACCAATTGGATGGTCACCACAAGGTGTAATCAATCTAAAAGATTTTTAGTTCCAAATGAAACTATCACGAAAAGACTCTTAGAGCTCAACAAGAGAGTTCTTTGTATATACACTGGCCTATTAACTGGACACTGTCCGAGTAGATATCAATTGAAGAATATTGGTCAGGCTCAGAATGATATCTGTCGTTTCTGTAATATGAAACGCGAAACCTCGGAACACCTGCTCTGCAGTTATAGTGCATTATACAAGCGCAGATCCAAATTTCTAAACGGGGGTTATTTACCACCAAGTGAAATTTGGACTAGCAATCCCAGTAAGGTTATGGGTTTTATTAACTCTATTTTGCCTGAGACGCGTCAAAGTGCTTAAGCTGTTCACTTGATTCATGGTGGACAGTTTTAGTCCCTTCAATGATGCGAATAGTAAAAATATGTACAGTTACACCCAATCGATAAAAATCTATTGAATCGGCTGAAAATTTTAAATAAAAAAATTTTTTTTATTCAAATATTATTGCTAATAAGATGTTTCCAAAGTAGTCCGTTTTTTTGTGTTGAAGGATACAAATTTTACAGCTGCGATGCATTATTTATTTTTTGATGTTTTAGCCTCATGTTTTGCTTATTTGCTACATACCTATACAACTTAGATGTAAGTAATAACTATCGAAATCTGTCCATAATTCTTAGAGTTACAAATCTTCAAAATAAAAAAATGGCGAAATAGTGTTAAAAGTCTGACGGTACTGAATGTTCTATCACTGTGGAGTCCGGAATTCTGCTTCGCGGGAATCGAACTATCTCATGCCTAATTAATAACTGTGTTAAAATCCTAAAAATTATTCAAAATACTTTGTAGTTCTTTCAGGCGAGTCCTTATCCTGCTAATCGGACTGAAAATGAGCTATGGTAGAAAAATCCTCAACAAAAAAAGCAAAAAACAAATTGATGTCAATTATAAATTTTACGATCAAAACTCCTATTAAGTATTTTTCCAGAATCTTTCGAAGGGATTGCCCTGAATTTTATGGAAGATTTATTGATTAGTTCGTTAAGAATCCCACAAAACATTTCTTAAAGGTTAGAAATGGAACTTGTCAAATATCAACTTAGAAATATAGTTAGGATTTGATCCAAAATCCGTGAAGAATAATTTGTGAATTTTGGGAGATAAATGTTTAAATATTATAAGTTCTTTTATTGCAGATTTTCTGTTTTTTTTTGATGAGTAGATTATCAGGAAGATTGGCCTATCCGGAGTGAAAACTCCGACCTGTATACAGTGTATCAAAAATCTATTGCAAAACAAATGTTGTGTTAGCATTTTAAAGTTGATTACAACCAAATCCAATTGATTGTGCTCCTAATTTTCTTTAAAACTCCTTTGTTAGCTCGGAAGTATAAAATCAACATGTGTTATATTTAGATTATATATAATTGCTTTTGGCCAAAATTAACACATATTGATATCCGCGCTACACAAATTTACACAACATTTCAAAAGGGGTTCCGTCTTGAAGCAGTGTTGGATAATAGAGGGTAATATGGCGACTTTTTTGTATTAAATGAGGAAAACAAACTTATTTGCATTATAAGTTCTGGGGATTATTATTTATTATCGGACATTTTGGGCCGGACGTTCTCCGATTTGTATGATCTTTTCACTAGAGATAGAGCTCGTGGATATACAGTCAAACCTCTATGAGTCGATATTGAAGGGACCATCGACACCGAGTCATGGAACAAAAATCCTTTGGGAAGCTATTTCGAGGGACCATCATAGTAATCATGAAACTTAAATTTTGGTATGGTTCCATGAGTCGATATCGAGTCATGGAACATTGACTCATGGAGGTTTAACTGTATGACCAAAAGTGAAATTCAAAAAAATTATAGTCGCCTATTTTCCTGGAAAACTTTAGATTAAATTTCACGATTTCCCAATATACCTCAAACTTTAAAAATTAATATCTCGGTCAAACTTTCAATGTTGAATAGTTCAAATTTCGGATTTTCGAGTTGTCTAGTTGTAGCATCAAGGGGACGATATAATAAGTAAGTAATTCAGATGAATTCCAATAAAATTTTCAATTCCAAAAATGTTTAATATCTAATGGATCAATCGCATTGTGATAGCATATTTGCTGATGTGCGAACGTATGGGAATGTATCTTTTCAAGATATTGAAACTCTTAGAAGAACGTCTTAAGAATCTACTATATGTTGCAGTGGGGCCCACCAGAGTAGGGTGTGGGGCAGGTGGGACACATGTAATTGACCTTGTTAATCTACCTCATAATGCTTACTGTTGTCATTAATCACAAAATTGACCATAAAGTTAAGCTGATTACGTGTTTTAATTGTTGCAGTAATTGTAAAAATTGTGTTATTGCTGTTATGGTTGTCAGAAAACCACTTTTACGGTGGAAACATTTTTAAAGTTTGATGGAACAGGATATATCTTGCACTACATTTTTGTTAAATTTTGAAATTCTGTTTTAAAAACATCAAAATAATTTCAATACTATTGTCACTTGCTCCAAGATGCCCTAATAATATGATGAATGGAGATGTTTGTAGCTTTATGCTAAGGTTTAGAGTATAAGGCGTTTAAGCATATTTCGTTTGCTTTCGCAGGCTGTTGTTATGTTGGAAGAAAATGCAAAACCGAATTTAGAATTAATCCATTTAATTCCACTAGAGTTACACTAGATCTCTAGTGGAATTAAACGGTATAGTACTAAATTTGGTTTGCATTTACTTGTAGGTATTCCACTAAACAGCCTGAAGATTTACTATCATGTTGTTATGTTGACCGATTCTACTTTTTACAAATCTCATAATAAACCAGTACAGACAGTAATATATGAAAAAAAACGTTCATACTAACACTATCGTTTTGGGTCTTTCTGAGGCATTTGTAAGTTTTATTCTGCAGTGTATGATACGATAGCCGGGATAATTCACAGATAACTTTTTCCAGTACAAAAATAACATGGCAGTATCGCACTCATATACCGCACGATCAAATGGTTGATTGGTTCCTATACACAAAATACAAATCCACTAACGGTTGATTGGGAAAGAAAACTCTCAAATAAGAACTAAGTGATCAACGAACTCCAAGCTGGGAAGCAGGCTATGTCCTAGCAGAGGTGTAATACCAGGCATAAGAAGAAAGAGAAGAAGAAGAATTTTATGTATTACATGAATGGAAACTGTGCTCGGATCAATATACTTCCACAGTACTTATAAGTGTCCAACAGTCGAACTTCCTACACATCTAATCGAATAATCTATGATGAATAACCTATGACTCATTAAATCCTCAAAATTACATAGGACAGTTATATTTTGTTACTAAATTAAACCTCATATTTATTTATTTTATGAACTTTTATTTGGATTTCAAGCTTTCATCGAGCTAAAAATCAATGAAACTGTCTTTCACATAAAAACATTTAAAAATAATTTACTCTAAGGAACACAAATTTAAAATAAAAAAAAATGTTCGGGGTCCCTCGGTGGATTTTTTTGGGAAACACGTCAAATGGAAGCTAAAAACCTATATTTTCGAATGGTGAAAGATTTAGCGCTGCCTATTTTTTTGTGATAAACCTTCCCCATATACACGCCGTGAATTATCCAACTCAGCAAGCCTCGTTTGATAAATGTATGACTCGTTGCAATTTGTTTTGCAATTTCTCATCGTATTACGCAACGCATTCTCATTATACAACTGTTTTGGGTTGGGTAATGTATCATCATACAACAATTTTCAGGAATTGCAAAATAATGGAGGATGCATCCCGATTGGATTTCAGGCACCTTCAAGTGGTCTTCTACGAAATCGCAAAAAATGTTATACACAATTTGTTGCAAAACTCGACTTTTACAGCACTGGTGCTGTTGGTTGGTTGGTTTGACTTTATTAACGAGATTTTTAGCCCTAGGCTAGTTCATCTCGGGACCTACGGCTTTACTTCCCTTCCGAAGGAAGTCGTCACTATAACTTTTTACGTCATAAGTGACTATGTCGGGGATGGGATTCGATCCCAGGTCCTCGGAGTGAGAGGCGAGTGACTGGTGCTGTAAAAATCATCATTCTGCAACTTGTTGCGTAATAGTAGTTCACGGAACAAGTTGCAGAATGATGATTTTTACAGCACGCGTCGTAGAATTATCCTACGAGGCTTGCCGAGTAGGATAATTACGACGAGTGCTGTAAAAATCGAGTTCTGCAACGAGTTAAAAACATTATTTGCAATTTCGTAGAAGACCAGGGTATCAGAAGTTATATCGGAATGCATTCACCATTGTTTTACAATTTCTGAAAAAATGTTGTGTTATGATTCAAATCAGCCTTTTATGACGAGAAATTGCAAAAAGTATAAAACACCCGTTGCCAAGCGCAACCCAAAACTATTGTAGAAAATTGTTTTATTAACCAAATCATTTCCCGTATGTACAGCCTTCGATAACATTGATGATTTAGACCAGGAGGGTGCGAACTGGGTATCAACAAGCAGCCAGGCTGTTGTCAAGCTAAAATTTTCATAAAAATGATCTGAGTATGCCTAGGAGTGTGCGGTCATTACTTAGTCACGCTAAAAAATGGTACTCATTCTATGTGACACAAACACTGCCTACTTATGATGAAACTTAATTCTTGGTCCTATTTATGTATAAGTTTTTCAAACCTTTTGTAAAATATAATTCTGACGAATGTACGATCAGAAAATTTCTGAATCAGACGATATAAAGCGCTTACAGTCAACATCAAACAGCAAAAGCTTTGTGTGAAGCATTTTAAGTGTGCACCTTGAAAATGGTTTCCTGTGAGACAAGCAAACAAACAACGGTTAGGACTGGTAGAAAATATTGTGTTCAAATTGAATGACCAAAATGTTCGAGTCCGCACCCCTCAGCTATAGACCAGGAGTTCTCAGGACCAGGAGAACACTTTTCGAAATAATATTGTGGCGTGGAGCACCTCTCTTTCATCATCAATTGGTTTGGAAACTTGACTGTTGTTTTTTATGTGTTCATTAATTTCATCTTCAATATTTACTCTGTACATAGTTCATACTCATACATGTGTTCCTTAAAAGTAGACTCTAAAGTTATTATTTCTATTACAAAGACACTTAAATCAACAATTTAATCAGAGTTGGGAATATTCATAAGATTCACACTATAGTAGGCAACCGTAGCAAATCACAGTCAGAATCCAGGAAAACTCATACCGTGCTGCATCAATACCCGGACGCCTAAGGTGAAACACATTTTGAAATGCGTATATACAATTGGGTAATCGTTATTTTATCATGTATTACTTGGAGATGGTAACTATTAGGATAAGACTTAATAGTTTTCACAAAATTTACAATGAATTTATTGAAAATACAGTAAAAATTTTGATTATTCTGCACCATGTCGTGTCCACAAATCCGGACACGTGAATCAAAATCCGGACATCGATGCATCAAATTCCGGACATTCAAATAATCACTGCTGTTTTTCACATGAAACTTAAAAATGATAAACATACCTTGATACAACAATGCAAAGATTCATGGATTTGTAGAAAATAATGTTGATCCTCTGTTGGATGATTCTGAAATACTATGAAACGTTGTTTTTGAAGTAGTTTACACTCATTTTAAGTTAATTTTGATTAAAATCACAACGATATAAGTTTCGACCACTTTTTCCAGTAATGTAATATTTCTTGTTGAACCTTGTAATATTTGATGCTAAAGCACTGCGTCCGGATTCAAAATCACACGTAGGGTAAGTGATCCATTAGTTGTGGGTGTTCCTATAGTTGCGGTAGTGCCATTTACACTAATTTAATTGAATAAGCTGCAGATCTGACATTGCCAATCGACGTATTGGCTTAAAGATACATGAAATAGCTGAACACGTCGTACAAATTGCTTCAAAATTGATGAAATAGCACCAAAACTGCTTAAACTTTTCTCACTTGTACCAATAGTTGCGGTAAAGTGTTCCTATAATGGAGGATCCCATAAGAAAACAACGGATACCGCAACTATAGGAACTCAAATTAACAATTTACCTCAACTAAAGGAACAGTGTACCCACGATAAAAAGAAACAAGGTATTATATTCCGAAAACTGACATTTGGTAGTGACGTCATTCCTATCGCAATCTCGAACGAGTACAAGAGAAAGCAAAGCCTGCTCTCTTTTACTATCCTTCTAGCCCCATGCGTGGCGATAGGAATGACGACACATGTTTTTATTGAAAATCGTTGTTTACACGTGGGAATAGCCTACCTTGTTGTGTATACCGTGCAGTGTACCAATAGTGGAGGTATTAATTTTCACTGACATCCCGATGGTTACTGCGATGAAATCAATATTCTCATTAAGTGAATGGACGTTACTTCCCATTACAACAACATTATGTACATTAATTGCGCTACTTGAATTTTTAGGAATTAAATGAAGTTGAACCGTGCTTAGTGCCTCTACTATTGGAACATTTACCCTATCAGTATCCGGACAGTCTTTTTATGGCACAGAAATATGAATATTTTCATTAATTTCTTCGAAACTATTGAATTTACCAAGAAGAAAATACATACAAATCACTACAGAACATGTTTCTTATATGATTTGTACATAACAATCGCGTGATGAATCGTTGAAATAGCGATAGCGTATTGAGTAGAACTTCTTCTATTTTCAATAATTTTCGAAATAACTGTGTCCCAATGACACTGACATTGTTTCTGTCTTTAACTATGTTTTACAAGGCTAACTTGATGTCAATTCACGTTATAATGGTAATTAATAGTAAACATTGATCGTAGGAATTAATGTTCTTACATTTAGAAAGATATTTATCATTGAAATAACTGAATTTCATCAGGGTGTCCGGATATTGGTCCCGTCCGGATTTTGATTCATCACGGTACCTATCGCTGCTGCAAGCAGAATGCCAAAAAGTAGCAAAACAACCGTTGCTAAGGGCAACCCAAAACTACAGTAAATGTTCTATTTCCCGCTGTATTTGCCGTATTTACAGTCTTCAATTACACTAGGTACTGATTTAGAAAATTCATGCATCCAACATAGACTCCTTCATGAGATTCACGATTTCACTAGTGAGTTTCGTGAAATTCTACTACTACTACTATAGGCATAATTTGTACAACTTAAGTAAATCTGGGAAGATGCGTGACGCAGAGCTGGTAGCAAGTATCTCTGAAGTAACTTTTTACTTTTCTTCTTGTCATTCCCAACCCTGCAAATAATTCTTACGAAAATCGTAAAGGGAGATTTATGTTGCTCAACGTTTCTTAAATTTTATTTTATTTTTAAATATGAATAAAAGCTCAAGAGATTTATTTTATTTGATTGAGCGACCTTTTTATGTCAAGGTTAAAATGTGACAGTTAGGCATCTAAATGAAACTATATTTGGGTTTTTGTCAAATATTTCAAAATTCATGATTTGAAAGCGGCAAAATTTCTTTGGTTGAGAAATTTCAGAATTTTGTTGTTAGTTCGAACAATGAGCAAAATGAAAACCGCTGATTAGACAATGCATGCACCCAATACATTCTACTTGATGAGATTCACGTGTTTAAATTACTGTAGTGAGAAAATTCACGTGAGTTTTGCGAAGTTCAACCCAATCACAATTACCGTCAAGCGACCATTCACCGTGCATTTAAGAAAAATTTGCACTTCAAAAAATTATATAACTTTTCCAAATAATTTGAAGCGTATTAGAATACCACTACGTAGCGTACAATTATATAATAATTCAGGGAAAAATCTAAAACTAGTGATGCATAGCTAAAAATTACTCAAAAATAATGTTTGAAAATTTCATGTTAAAGTCGCCTCGTACCGTTCTATGTCACCATTTACCGTGCACACTAGTGCACCATTCACCGTGCGTATGGATTTCGTCATGATTTAATTTTGTTTCTTGAAGAAACGTTGTTGATGGAGCAACTATGTTGCTAATAGTGAGCGCACTCATTTTTAAGACTGTTCAAATCTTCATTTACAATAAAATCCATAAAAAGTTTAAAAATTGGCTAAATAATTATTTTTTCATTAAAATCGTTATAGGAGGTTTGACTGTATTGTCCAAATCATTCCATATTCACTCAAAAACTAAATATGAAGTAGTTTAATGACGATATAACAATAAATCTAATATTACCGAATAATGTCATGCCTTTTACACTTATGCACGGTAATAGGAACCATACATACTGAGAGGGATCCATTCACCGTGCATTTGGGTTTCAACTGAAACACAATATAAAATTCTAATTTGCATGAAATCTCATTGCTCATACGATGAAATACATCTTATTAATAGTATCCACAATGAAATCTTGTTGAAATTTTGAAAAAAATCATACTCTATCGTTAAAATGAAAAATGTGATTTTTTGGTGTTTCTACTAAGAGTGTTGAAAAATCTTATTATCAAACAGAATTCACATGATTTTCACTACATAAACTAGGTTTTTCAAAATGCTCTGTGACAAAAACTACATCATTTCATCAGTTTTATCTTATTTTGCTGACAAAAAATTAATTTGTGAAAATTGTATGGATATTCTGTAGGAATTTGTATATGTGCACGGTGAATGGAGGCCGCACGGTGACTGGTGACTTAACGGTACCATTTCCAGTCCTGTGGACGCTGTTCAAGATCAAGATAATTGATGTAGAACCAAATAGCTAAAATAAATAATTGTTAATATAATACACAGTTATTAGTCAAATCGCACACTTTAAGTTAATTATCAGAAGTTCTTCTACATCAATTATCTTGAATGAACCTTATCACTAATATATTGCCAATTGACTCGGTTCGTGGAAGCCTCTCTCCATACTCGGCTGCAACCCATGCTCTTCAGGTCCAGATACACCTGGAAAATCCACCTAGCTCGCTGTTTTGATCAGATTCGAAACAAATACCGATTTTACAAGGTCCGGCAATCTTACTGCAAGCCCTGTTCTGCGTATTCTTCCAGCTTTAACCTCCTTTAGGATACTGAAAAGGGAAGGTCACGATGGTGTTACACGGGGTTTTGAACCGGACTATTTTTGTTAGATTCTACATGTCAAATTATGAAAAACCCCAAAGCCTTCCGGGTGACCAGTGGTGTAGCCAGGAGGGGCTCTGAAAGGGTCGAGGGTCGATTATTGAGTCAACTGAAAATTTGTAAAAAGATTTTTCTCAGCATTTATTACGATAGTAATGAACAGAACTGACATTAATGAATATTTATAATGTATTTTTATGCCATTGGTGTAACTAACATGGAATATGGACACCACCACAAATTTGGTTTTATTAGAATAGTATACCAACAAGAAACCCATCCCGATAGCGCCTATGGCATGGAAAAAATATATTTTAAACATACATTAATGTCAATTCTGTTCTCTACCATCACAATAAATGCTAAAAAAATAATTTTGTCAAATTTCCAATTAGCCTAATAATATAAAATACGTACAAAATTGCTACACCACTTGTCCATCACCCGAAAGGCTTTGGGGTTTTTCATATTTCGACATGTAGCATCTAACAAAAATAGTCCGGTTTAAAACCCCGTGTAACACCATCGTGACCTTCGCTTGTGAGTTTGCCGTAGAGTTGGGTGACCTTGTAGTTCATCATGCGTCGCCAAACAGTGTTCTCCGGACACCAAGAGCTTGCAGTATGCTCCTTAAGAATAGTTTGCTTTTCATGCCTGTAGCGGACTACTGGTCATATGAGCGTTTTGTACATGGTGCATTTGATGCGGGATGAATTATTTTCGACCACAGTTTCGCTGGAGCCTATAGAAGGCATGACTTCCACAGATGACGTACCTTCGTATTTCACGACTAACGTTGTTGCCAGCCGTCAGTACGGATTCGACGTAGATGAACTTGGACACCACCTCGAACGAATCCCTGTCAATCTTGACACTGCTTCCTACTCGAGCAGGATCGAATAACTCGCACTTATATCCATAGCATATTTCAGTATTATATCATAATAAGGTGTTTTGAAGTAATCGAGGTATTATCCACACATAAATTTATTATTATAATGGTATTGAAAATGTTGTTCAAAACAATCAGAAATACCTCATTGATGTATTTAAAAGCTTTTAAGGAATGCTTTAGGACTGCTTGCTTGGACTACTAAAAATTATCACTACTATAAGAAAGTTTGTCATGTATTATTTAGTGTAGTATCCGGAACTATTTAAGCACTCACTTTCGGCTGGTTCCGCCGTCGGCCGAACAAGTGCATGCTGGGTACAAACCAGCACAACCGTTCGCCACAAAATCATTCACTAAACTGACTCTCGACCACGCGATGAAGTTCAAATCAGTTTTCGTGCTCTTTCTCTTTCGAGCTGTCAATTCTGGAGAACACGTTCAAAAGATTCTTATCAGATGAAATATATTGTACACTGACAAACGAATCTTACACACTGAAATAAATGCATGACGTAATATAATCTTCGCTGACATAAATTATTCAACATATAAACTCTAGCTACCACATCCGCCCTCTTGTCCACTCTATCAATTTAATTCATTGAAAAAAATCATCAATCATCATCATCATCATCATCATCATCATCATCATCATCATCATCATCATCATCATCATCATCATCATCATCATCATCATCATCATCATCATCATCATCATCATCATCATCATCATCATCATCATCATCATCATCATCATCATCATCATCATCATCATCATCATCATCATCATCATCATCATCATCATCATCATCATCATCATCATCATCATCATCATCATCATCATCATCATCATCATCATCATCATCATCATCATCATCATCATCATCATCATCATCATCATCATCATCATCATCATCATCATCATCATCATCATCATCATCATCATCATCATCATCATCATCATCATCATCATCATCATCATCATCATCATCATCATCATCATATCATCATCATCATCATCATCATCATCATCATCATCATCATCATCATCATCATCATCATCATCATCATCATCATCATCATCATCATCATCATCATCATCATCATCATCATCATCATCATCATCATTCATCATCATCATCATCATCATCATCATCATCATCATCATCATCATCATCATCATCATCATCATCATCATCATCATCATCATCATCATCATCATCATCATCATCAATCATCATCATCATCATCATCACATCATCATCATCATCATCATCATCATCATCATCATCATCATCATCAATCATCATCATCATCATCATCATCATCATTCATCATCTCATCATCATCATCATCATCATCATCATCATCATCATCATCATCTTCATCATCATCATCATCATCATCATCATCATCATCATCATCATCATCATCATCATCATCATCATCATCATCATCATCATCATCATCATCATCTCATCATCATCATCATATCATCATTCATCATCATCATCATCATCATCATCATCATCATCATCATCATCATCATCATCATCATCATCATCATCATCATCATCATCATCATCATCATCATCATCATCATCAATCATCATCATCATCATCATCATCATCATCATCATCATCATCATCATCATCATCATCATCATCATCATCATCATCATCATCATCATCATCATCATCATCATCATCATCATCACATCATCATCATCATCATCATCATCATCATCATCATCATCATCATCATCATCATCATCATCATCATCATCATCATCATCATCATCATCATCATCATCATCATCATCATCATCATCATCATCATCATCATCATCATCATCATCATCATCATCATCATCATCATCATCATCATCATCATCATCATCATCATCATCATCATCATCATCATCATCATCATCATCATCATCATCATCATCATCATCATCATCATCATCATCATCATCATCATCATCATCATCATCATCATCATCATCATCATCATCATCATCATCATCATCATCATCATCATCATCATCATCATCATCATCATCATCATCATCATCATCATCATCATCATCATCATCATCATCATCATCATCATCATCATCATCATCATCATCATCATCATCATCATCATCATCATCATCATCATCATCATCATCATCATCATCATCATCATCATCATCATCATCATCATCATCATCATCATCATCATCATCATCATCATCATCATCATCATCATCATCATCATCATCATCATCACCAAAACAATCCACCAGCCTACTCCACTGCCCTTCCGGCAAGGAGCCTACTGGGGATTTTCCCGTAAAACATCGGGAAGACATTTCCAAAACAATCCTTCAGCCTACTCGACTGTCCTTCCGGCAAGGAGCCTACTGGGGATTCTCCCGTAAAAACATCGGGAAGACATTTCCAAAACAATCCTCCAGCCTACTCCACTGCCCTTCCGGCAGGGAGCCTACTGGGGATTCTCCCGTAAAAAACATCGGGAAGACATTTCCAAAACAATCCTCCAGCCTACTCCACTGCTCTTCCGACAGGTAGCCTACTGGGGATTCTCCCGTAAAAACATCGGGAAGACATTTCCAAAACAGTCCTCCAGCCTACTCCACTGCTCTTCCGGCAGGTAGCCTACTGGGGATTCTCCCGTAAAAACATCGGGAAGACATTTCCAAAACAATCCTCCAGCCTACTCCACTGCTCTTCCGGCAGGTAGCCTACTGGGGATTCTCCCATAGAAACATCGGGAAGACATTTCCAAAACAATCCTCCAGCCTACTCCACTGCCTTTCCGTCAGGGAGCCTACTGGGGATGTTTTCTCTCCACGTCAATCATACCTACCACCAATTTTGTAACCATTTTCACAAACAAAACAACTGCAACTTATTTTTTTTACTCTACCGTCTGCGCCATTGTAGTATCCGGAACTATTTAAGCACTCACTTTCGGCTGGTTCCGCCGTCGGCCGAACAAGTGCATGCTGGGTACAAACCAGCACAACCGTTCGCCACAAAATCATTCACTAAACTGACTCTCGACCACGCGATGAAGTTCAAATCAGTTTTCGTGCTCTTTCTCTTTCGAGCTGTCAATTCTGGAGAACACGTTCAAAAGATTCTTATCAGATGAAATATATTGTACACTGACAAACGAATCTTACACACTGAAATAAATGCATGACGTAATATAATCTTCGCTGACATAAATTATTCAACATATAAACTCTAGCTACCACATTTAGGTATTGCAAAACTTGATTCAAGTACCTATCAGTTTGGTATCAGCAGAATATTCATGAGATATTATTTGAGGTGTTTTACTCTTATGCAGGGCTCTTTCATCCCTTATTCAGGTGGTAAAAATTGAAAATTATTTGGTATGAAATATCTTCTTTAGTTTGATATTTAACAGCAATTTTCTTCTGTAGATCAGTTCCACCTGCCAGCATGTACTTAGTTTTTGACGCATGCATCACGAGTATGACTTTTGTTGCTTCACGCGGGTGAGCATATCTGACACCGTTTAATATTTTCTCCTAATAATATCCATGTCATCTGAGAAGCAAACAAGTTGACCGGATTTCATAAAAATCGTACCTCCACTATCAAGCATGACACCTTCAAGTGCAAAATTGAATTACGGGTACGAAAGTCCATCACCCTGTCGTTGTCCCGGCGGGATTCGAACGAACTGAAGTGTTCGCCAGAAATCGTCACGCAGTTTTACACACCGAGCATCGTTGCACTAATTCATCTTGTAAGCTTTCCAGAAAATCTGTTCTTGTCCATTCTAACAATGGAAGTTGTAGAACGCATTTTTTTTTAATGTTATTTTATAATGAAACCTTCATGTCAAAGTAAAATGGTTGTTTCACTATACGAGAATCCCCATTGTTTAATGTACATTTTATTGCTCCATTTTAATGCGCTGTCGAAAATTAGCAATCCAAAACAATGCGCTTGATTCAATAATATTTCGATATTCGCAACACAACGTTAATCTGGCAGAAAGTACCGACGGCTTTCCAAAGAAGCACAAGAGGATTCTATCTACTTGAAATACAACCACAACGATGAACGTATTATAAACACGGCGGTATAGGGAGAATAATTCTTTCAATAGTCGGTATCAGCGGCAGCAGTATTGAATTCTCTGATAACTCACCCTTCGGCGTTTCGTATATCCTCCTAACTCACTCATTCTACGGACCTGAAAATACACACCCAACATAGACGACGGTACGTTTAAATGAACAAAAAATTCATGGCGGTCATCAATCTTCTTCTATGTTTGACTGACAGCTCTGGGTTGAAATCAGAGGAGGGTGGAATATTCGTAGGAAACTCATTTCCTTGTTCAGCATTTCGGTAACTAATTTCGCAGGATCAGAAATTGCATCGAGAGCAATTGTTGGCAAGAAATACATTTGGATTTGAAGGCTATAAACATTATATGTACAAACAGGACGATCGACGTATTGGATTTCTTTTCAAAACTTTCATAAACATTCCTCAGAAGTTCAACCCTGTTTTCCTCTCACACGTACCGTCTAAAAGTAGCAGAAGTTTGAATGCTAAACCATACAGCCTGGAATAAATGCAGGAAGGAATACACGCGCATCGTTCCTCTGCCGACGTATCTTTTGCCCACTTTTACTTCCTTTTTCTTTGACTGTTCACTTTTTAGGCGGCTCTTCTCATTCATTTTCCGCTTGTATTGTTCTGTGATCAAGAAAATTCGTCTCCGCACAATCAGAGAAGAACACCTAGAGTGTCGCCAAACAGCGGACAAAACGACAAGCATGGGCACGAAAAATCTAAATAAAATGTGTTGCATGATAAGCGTAGGATAGAAATTTTCATGTACGTCATCAACAACACTCGTGCCACCACTTCACGTGGGAGAAACGGAAAAACGCACAAGAGGATGACTTCAAAAGGGAGAAAAATCAATGACTGAGTTTGTAGCATTTAAATGCGTAAAGTAGATAGCTCAATGACTACGTTGAAATGTATCGAGATATTATTTTGCTTCTTTTTGCCACAACTCCCTTTCATTTAGAAAGGATATGGATATCAAATTTAAATCTTCAATACAAGTAGTTTTTTTATATCTTTTTAGGCCATTGACCAATAATTAAATTACCAAAATATGTTTGTCAAACCTTCAAAATATTAAGGATAGATTATTTGTTTACCTGTGCATTATCATTATGTCTGCTTACTTCAAATTACCGAAATACTTCGGTAATGAATTACTGACCTTCGACAGTTTAGTTTGCTTAATATCTTTGATTCATTCTTTTTCAAATCTCTAATTCTAATCAACGTAACTTTTGATATAAATAACCTAGCAATTTAAAATTTTCTGACAATAATTTTTTTGTGGGAAATTTTATTTATTCGGAAACAAAAGTTTTGAATGACCCCTAGAGGAGCTAATTGCGACTTAGAGTCGTTTTCGACACGAAAATTTAAACAGCTAGCAAAAACCAGTGTGTTGACCATTTTCAGTTCATGCCTTCTTTAGCCGAGTGGTTAGAGTCCGCGGCTACAAAGCAAAGCTATGCTGAAGGTGTCTGGGCTCGATTCCCAATCGGTCCAGGATCTTTTCGTAATATAAATTTCCTTGACTTCCCTGGACATATAGTATCATCGTACCTAACACACGATATACGAATGCGAAAACGGCAACTTTGGCAAAGAAAGCTCTCAGTTAATAACTGTGGAAGTGCTCATAAGAACACTAAGCTGAGAAGCAGGCTCTGTCCCAGTGGAGACGTAATGCCAAGAAGAAGAAAAAGAAGGTTACAGCACCAAAACTAGGTATGAGAAGACTCAATCTTCATGTGTTTGAATCCCTGTGACTCTTCTAGTTCAATTGTAGATAAATGACTACTTTGGTTCTTCTGGACCACTGATATAACCCAGGAATGAGCACTGGAGATACCCGTATTGTGGGACAATTCAGTTTTTGGTCCAAAACTAGCCATGTGACGGCTCAATCTTCATGATTATGAATTACCTGTGGTTCACCTAGTTCACTTATAGATAAATGACCAATCTGGCTTATTGTGACCATCAAAATAGCTCAGGAGTGACCACCGGAGATATCCGTATTGTAGGGCATATCAGTTTTTGTACCAAAACTAAGCACGCGACGGCTAAAACAAATACTATATAATTCTTGATTTTGAAAAAGGGAAGACGGGGTAGGGCCGCCCGCCTTAGCAATTTAATTCATATGTTAAAATCAAGAATCAATAAATCCTTTTTCGACGCAGCATGTCGTTTTTTGAAGCTCTGGGCATGATAAAAAATTATGACTTTTAAAAATTTATTGATTATTATATTATTGGCCTTAAATGTGACAGGTGTGTTACCAGGAAACCGAAATAACCCAGGAATGACCACCGGAGATACCCGTATTGTGGGACATTTCAGTTTTAGTACCGAATAGTTCCGGTTCTGCATGGATCATATTGACAGAATTTTTCCGAGGATGTGCGCCGGTAATTGGTTTCTTATTACAGAGAAATTGTATGCCAAAATATACATCAACCAAATAGTACCGATGTGAATTACACATACAAAACTGCGATGGAAACTTACTTTACGAATGTTCCGGGTTTGTGGAACCGGGTACAAATAAGTAGATAATTTTAGAATCTCTATTCTCAGCACACGAGAATACATATTCAACAATATAAGGACGGTTTAGATTACTTGTTTAGTTACGAAACTACAGGTTGTCTTAGTAAGGGTCTTTAAAGGGACTTTTATCAGATGTAGCAGGTTCCCGGTGGCCACAGCGACCAAATTCGGATCTCCAGGAGGGTTTCTGAAACTAGACGTATGTGCCAACCGAACTAAAATCTCTCAACACACTGATTTTTGCGAGCTGTTTGAGTTTTCGATTCAAAAACGACCCTAAGTCAAAATTAGTATCTTTTTGTTAGGGACTAAGGAAGGTTAACGGATTACAATAATTCATTAAAAATCAATTTGTCAGTATACTCATAAACATATGTAGTTTCTAAACCTAGCGAAAGGAATTCTCCTGTGGCCGGAGTTATTCCGTTGGGTCACTGGGTCAGGACAGGTTTAAAAGACCTTCTGTTTAGGAAACACAAAATTATCTTTATGTTTACAATTAAAATCATTCCAATTTTTCTTAGGACACCCATACGTTAATGCTTCCAGCGAGCATTTTACCCTTTGAAGAAAGCACCACACTAGACAACGGTCTAGCATGCAACGCCCAATGGTAAAGTCGGAGAACATTCCTCACGAAAAGTTTTCCGACCTGCAGCGGGAATCGAACCCATACTCCTTAGCACGATGCGGCTAATTGCCTGGTGACACTAACCACACGGCTATGAAGCCCACAAGCCAATTTGCATAAATCATTAAGATTTTAAATTCAAAAATATAAATGAAGAGTTTTGTAACAAGTAGAATGTACTGGATGATGCCACTCGGACTTAATGAACGGAAGAACCGGTTATACCATTGTTGGATACTTAATCGTTTCAAACCTCGAAAAGTAGATATCAAACATCATTAGCTTAGATATTTAAAGCCCAACTAGCTACTTTGTAGTAAATTTGAGGTACTCAGGGCAACCCAAAAATGACAGTTTATAAAATCAACCAAATGCAAGCAATATAGCTAACCCGAGCAGCAACGAATTATTATCACCTATCTATTCAAAACATTTTTTGACATTATACTACATTTCCAGGTATTGTCCACACCTCAATTTGGTATTATTATGGTATTGAAATAAATACATCATACATTATTAAGGTGTTCGCTCGATGACTTCTAAAAAAAATTCCTGAAAATGTTTACAGAAATATTGGAAACTTCTATGAGTTCGTTCAAAAAAAAATTTAAGAATTTATATGATATAATTTGGTTTCCATCATAAATTATATTTAAAACGTATCGCATTCATTCCCAGGGATAAACATTGGGGTTTCCTGAGGAAAACGTCTTATAATGTTTCACAGAATTCCTCAAAATATTGGGAAAAAGTTCTTCCGAAGATGCATAAGAAATAATTTCAGGAATTTTTTCAGCATAATGCAATCTAAGTATACCACTAAGAATACCAAAAATTCATCTGCAAAATGCATAGAACATTTTTTAACTTCTCTTCTTCATCTCTCTGGCTTTATGTCTCAACTGGGAAAAGGCCTACTTTTCAACTTAGTGTCCTTATCAGCACTTCCACATTTATTAACTGAGAGCTTTCTTTGCTATTTAACCATTTTAGCACGAGTATGTCGTGTAGCAATTATGAAGGTATTCTACGCCCTGGTAAGTCGAGAAAATTCCCTTTTACGAAAGATTCGGCCAGTGGAATTCGAAATCATGACCCTCAGCTTAGTTTTGCAGAATAGCTGCGCGTTTACCACTACAGCTATATGGGCCCCATATAATATAAACTTATCGCTTCTTGGATTTTAGAAGTTTCTGCACTGGATATTTTAGAAAAAAAAAATGCTTGAAGCCGCTTCCGAAATAATTCCTGAAATATTTCTAGAAGCTATTTCATTGCCGTTATATGCATAATTGTCCCATGTTACTTTCTGTCATTGCTTGACCAGGCAAATTGATCACCGAACGCCTCAGTTTCGGGTTTTCCGAGTTCATGTCTAAATCACATTTCTTCTGTTACTTGTATTTTTGTGCGGTGTGGTTAACAACTTACCTAGAAACTACAAACAATTGGAAATTAATTGCCAGTGGACACATTAAGGTTTGTTCGAAATCTTCAGAAACATGACCCTTTTCGTAAAAGTGATTCCGGAAAATATAGCCAGTCATGTTTATTTGCAAATTCAATTATGTATATACTATACGTAACCATAATACTTCGAGAAGATGCTTCCGGGAATATGTCCAGAACTATTAGCGTACTGAACACTCTATGGTAGGTTTCAGGTGCTCAGGCGGAAGTGGCCAATTTGTAACAATCCGGAGCCATATCAATATGCGTTTCAAAGTTCGAGATTTTTCAATGACGAAATTTTGAAAGAGCCTCTTTCTCGCTCTCTTCCTACGCTCCTCTTCATCTCATATAGGGTTGAAACACCGGTTTTGGTCATAGTGCTAATTGTAACCATAGTGGATTAAAAACTGGTTTACAGAGCAAATAATCAAGCATATTCCTTCTCTCTCTCCTTCTGTCGGGTGTGAGATCACTGCGTCCATTTTTTTTAGAACTATTGTGATATACCCTTTTGCTTTTACAAAGACCCTCAGTGGCGGGAACGCCACCGGAATACTTTGCGCGGTGACTGAACTTTTAGCCATCTGCCATTGATGGGCAGAAGTCCTAAGTTGCAGCATTGTGAATCCCTCAATCTGGTACGATCAGCCTGATAAAGCCGACCACTTCCCTGGGAGATGCGTTCCAAATATCGGCCGGCTCCAAAAAGGGCTTGCCAAATATTTTGGATCTTCGTTGTATATGTGCACTGCAGGAGCAGAGAAGGTGTTGTGAGGTTTCGCACGTTTCACTACAGAAACGGCAATTTGGGTTTTGGATGGCTCCGATCTTTTGTAAATGGTATCTGCTGGGGCAGTGTCCAGTTATAAGACCGGTGTAGGTGCTGAGGTCCCTTTTGTTGAGACCAATTAGTTTTTGTGTTTGTTTCGAATTAATTGTGACGAATCTTTTAGATTGATTCGCATTGGAAACTGTTTTCCAATTGGATATAATTTGCCTGGACAACCAGCTGTTCAGTTCAATATTTAGTGAGCAGTTTGATATGCCAAAGAATGGCTCAGGACCAATGAATGTATTGGCCGATCCATTCCTGGCTAGCTCATCGGCAATTTCATTACCCTCTAGACCCATATGCCCGGGGATCCAATATAGTTTAACTCGATTGCGGATGGCTAGGGTTTTTAGAGCAAGAGCACATTCCCACACTAATTTTGACTTAAAAGTGTAAGCTTTCAGAGCATGAAGAGCTGCTTGGCTGTCGGAGAAAATACAGATTGTGGCATTTCTGTAATTCCTCTTTATGCTGAGCTGCACACATTCAATGATAGCATACACTTCAGCCTGAAAAACTGTAGGCCACTGTCCGAGAGGGACAGAGATTTTGGTTCTTGGTCCGTGCACTCCAGATCCAGAACAATTGTTCATTCTCGATCCATCAGTGTAGAATTTGATTGAGCCTGGAGGAATACTCGGTCCACCTTCTTGCCACTCTTGGCGAGAAGGAATGAACACCGTATATGATATGTCATAATTCACAACCATTTCCATCCAGTCACTGCATTTTTCTACAATTGGATTTATAGAAAATTCGTGTAGTATGCTTAGGTGACCGGTTAAATCACCTGGCAGAAGGTTTATTGATCGTTTTAGCCTCAGAGCGCTTTTCTCAGCATCCAGCTTTATGAATTGATCTAGCCGGGGCAGATTAAGCATTGCATCTAGGGCGAATGAAGGGGTGCTGCGAACTGCACCAGTAATGGCGACGCACGCGGCGCGTTGGATTTTGTTCAGCTTGGCTCTAGCCGTAACCTCGCTTGTTTTTGGCCACCAAACAAGGGAAGCGTAGGCTTTTCTAGGCCGAACGATGGTTTTATATATCCACATGATCATATTAGGTTTTAGGCCCCACTTTTTTCCACAGGTCTTTGAGCAGACCCACAGAGAATTGAGACCTTTATTTACCATGTTTTGAAGATGTGTGTTCCAATTGAGTTTAGCATCAAGCGTAATGCCAAGGTATTTGACTTCATTTGAGTAAACCAATTGTGTTTGATTAAGGAAAAGAGGTTGCAGCTGTACCTTTCTGCGCTTTGTGAAAGGAACAATCGTAGTTTTTGAAGGATTTATCCCCAGTTTCTCTTTCAGACACCAGGAGAGCGTATAATCGAGAGCTGATTGCATTCTTGCAAGGACAACGCTTTCAAATTTGCCGCGCACAATGATGACAACATCATCAGCGTAGCCAACAACCTCGAATCCTCTTTTTTCCAGGCTATTAAGTAGATCATCCACCACTAGAGACCATAGCAAAGGTGAAAGTACCCCTCCTTGAGGACACCCCTTTGTGGCCATGACAGTGGCGCACGATCCGCTCAACTCGGATGAGATTCGGCGATTTGCTAGCATAGCATGTACCCAGGTAGCAATGCATGGGTCAAATTTTCTCCTATGCATTGCTGACACTATAGACAAATAGGAAGCGTTATCGAATGCACCCTCAATGTCAAGAAATGCCACGATGGCGATTTCCTTTGCATGAAATGTTTTTTCGATCTTGTTGACTAGCATGTGTAGTGCTGAGATCGTAGATTTTCCACTTTGGTAAGCGAATTGGTATTTGGAAAGAGGCATTGCTTCCATAAATTTTGAATTTATGAACTCTCCTAAGACCTTTTCCATTATTTTAAGCATCACTGACGACAGACTAATCGGTCTGTATGCTTTGGGATTGGTTTTGTCTTTTTTTCCCGGCTTCGGGATTAAGACAACTCGAACTTGACGCCAGCCATCTGGAATATGTCCTAAGACTAAACTGGCCTTAAAAATCTCTATCATGGGAGGAATAAGCGTTTGCTCCTCTTTCTGGATAAGCGCTGGGAAAATTCCATCCATGCCAGCAGATTTAAATGGCTCAAAGGATCTCACTGCCCTTTCCACCCTTGGTCGCGTAAAGGCTTCTTTGGCAACCTTCAATGCGTCTCTTTTGGTACTTGAGTCCCATGACAGGAGCTCTTGTTGACCAGAGACGCCATGTCTGTTGCCATTAGCGTTCACGATCGCTTCAGATATTGAATCAGGGAAGTGAGTCCTCAGCATTTCACTCAGTGTTTCTGTGGGATCCACAGTGAGCGAACCGTCAGTCTTCCGGAGAGTTCCCAGACCATTGGAGTGGTCTTTCGATAGAGTTTTATGAAGTCTGGCAGCTACGGGAGTCTTCTCAATGCTTTCACACATGAGGACCCATGATTTCCGCTTAGCTAGCCTTATTTCCTTGTTGTAGTCTGTCAGAGCCTTTCGGTATAGGCTCCAATCAGTAGAGCGTTTGGCACGGTTGAACTCCCTCCGTGCCGTTTTCCTAAGCTTTTCAAGATGGTTGTTCCACCACGGAACATCTCTGCTCGACTTAACAGTTTTAGTCGGACAGCTTTCTTGATATGCATTAAGAATTTTAGTTTGTATCGAGTCAGAAGCCATTTATAACTCTAGAACTGTTTTGATATTAGGATTTATGATGTAGTCTTCGGATCGGAGAGTGGCTGAATAGGTTTCCCAATCAGTCTTCTTAGGATCTTTAAACGATTTTGCAATAGTTAGACCCCCTTCCCATTCAAAGACTATGTGTTTGTGGTCTGACATAGATATTTCATCAGAAACATGCCAGTTTGTTATTTTGTGGGAGATGGACTGACTACATAAAGTCAGATCCAGCACTTCCTGTCGTATGGCGTTTTCATATGTAGGCTTGTCACCTGTGTTACATATGTCTATGTTGTTTGAGGATAGAAACTGTAAAAGGTACTCACCTCGAGGATTTATATTTGTACTTCCCCATACAGTGTGATGCACAGTAAGAGGTTAGCGCAGCAATCTCTGGAGGAGGAACATCTTCCGCGTCGCCTGGAAAATACGCCGAGACCATGACGATATCAGCCTTCCCTCTAGCGGTAGGAACCTCCACCCTGACTGCTACGATGTCGCGTTTAATGAATTCTGTAATTGGAAAGCATTTAGTGTCATTGCGTATTAGAATAGCTGCTCTTGGAGAGAGCTGGCTGTCATCATATACCAACTTGCATGAGTTTACATGAATACCCTGTATTCGAGATTGGTTGACCCATGGCTCCTGGATAAGAGCCACAGTGAACAGTTCTTTTGTGAATCTCCGGCAAAGCACATCCGTTGCGCTTCGAGCATGATGGAGATTCACTTGAATGATCTTAGTCATTTTTGGGTGTGCCGCAGTTTCCAGGACGGAGGTCGTTCTTCTTTGGATGCTGCGGATCATCTTGTATTTGTTTTGGATGATGTTTCGGGTGTTCGTGTTTGTCAATCTTCATCCCTAGGCCAGCCTTTTTTGTCTCTGTAGTCGAATTCAATCTTTTACCAGATCCACTGCTCTTAGATGGCACCAATCTGCCACCGCTAGAGCTAGGAGTTTGGTTGGAGCTTGAATCTTTAGAGACAGGCAGACTGGCCTTTTCAATGGGGTTTGATTGTGGGTTTTTGCTAGAGGCTGCCTTAGATTTCTCTTGGGGCACCCTATTAGTTGAATTTTCGTTCGACTGAGTGGTTTTGCCCTTTATTTTTCTCAGCTGTATTTCGCCAAAGCGATAGTTGAGGATAAAGTTGGATTTTGTTAGGTTCGCCATAGACGGCCCATCAACCGTAAATATCCACTCGACATGGATATCGTTTGGTGTGCTTCTTTGGAGAATACGCCAACTAGAGGTTGTGATCTTGTTTTGACTCTCGATGAGCGTTTTTATGCGCTCATCACAGTATTTCGCACTTTGGGGAAAGAACGCACGAATTGGTTCTGGACGCTGAATTTTCTCCTCGTCCATTGCTTCCAATTCGGCACCTTCCCAAGGGATGAGTGAAGGAGTTATTTCTTTTACCCAGTCTGCAGTCTCGAGATCCTTGCAGACAAGGACCATGTATCCAGACTTGTAGAGCAGGTTGCAGAATTTTGGTTTCATCGGCTCATTACGCTGTTTCTCCACTTTTAGCAGCAGGGCCTCCTGAAGAGCATCAAGCTGAGTCGTGGAAAGATGGGATGTGGGAAAGTGTTTCGGAACAACTCCGACCCTCCTACGATTGGTCATGTCACTGTAGCTATGACCAGCCGTTTGGTTTTCTCCGCTATTTTGGTGACCGTCACTTGACTGCTGAGCCATTGGGCCATCGTGGTTGGATTGCTCAGCTCGATCTCTGGGATCCAGGCGTTTCTTGGTTCGTTTCTGCTTGGGGACGTCCTCACTGGTAGCCGAGTTGTCTAGGTCCGTCCTGCCACGTTTAGAGGAAGCTAGCTCATCTTTGCCCTTCCCGAGTTGAATGAGGGCTTCAGATCGACTCACGCCGCTCTGCATCAGTGCTTTAAACTTCTTCCTTTGTCCTCTCGTGAGGTTTATTTTTGTCGTCTGTTGGTCATTCGCGTTGTTCGGATGACATGAAGGATCCGTTTTGGATTCAGATCCTGATGGTTGAGATTCTGGGATGTTGATGATAACATTTATACCATCGTTATTATCGTCGTCCATGTCCAGTTGGGTGTCCGGATACGGATGGTTTGTTGAATTTTTGTTGCTTACTTCGGTTGCGTCGGTAAGCATATCCTCCTGCGAACTTGCGAGTAACTGCTCTTCGGTTAGCTCAGTATTGCTCTGCACGTCCTCCACTACCATTGGCTCCGACTGAGAGAGTCGACACCTTCAAGATTGTTGTTGTTTTGATTTGTACTCATATTTGTTCCCACGAGTCGCTGGGGAATAACGGTCCGCTGCATCATTGCCCCGCCGTAATGCAGTAAGAGCTACATACTGGGGAGTTCGCCCTGGTACACACCAGGCTCCGTTCGCGATTGAGCATCTTTTAAACCCCCTCAACCATTCATCCATCAGCACGGGTCGCATGACACCTTGGAATTGGGGTTACCTGACTGGTGGATTTCTACCACCGGATCAGGCGATCCGTAGTATTATTCTTAGCCAGTTGTGTCAACCGCTACCGATAACTACACGGCTCTCTAGGCTGCTTGGAAAAGTTGCTGAAATTGATGTTCAACAACTTATTTGGCCAAGACAGCCGATTCCTTAAAATGTTTACTGTTGTACACCTTTTTGGCTATTGAATTCTTAATTCGGCCACTCTCATAAGAAGTGTGTGACTGGCCAATTTAGGAAGAGAAGTTAAAGACATGGCAGAAACGGGTTCTGATGGTCTATACTGACCATCGCGATTTTCAATGCGAAACAAGGTTTCTGCTCAGCTTCGATTTTTTTTCATGCATCGCATAGAGTTACCCATATATTTTTTATAAAGATTTTCCCTTAGGCTAGCCAAAACCTTCTACACTACGACTTTTCCCTCAACTTTGCATTCAAGTCCCTGTACGTCCTGTCTAACCAGATTCATATACATTCCCACATACGGCCCCACTTTGCTACATGTCACATGAGCCTTTGTTTGAACCCTCAACAAAGGCTTTACAATACACATCTTCTACTTTTGATATATAACTCACATCAAAGCCACCATCAAGAGCAATGTGCATGGCCAAAATCGGTCTGCTAACGTTAGTGGGACTCTTATGCGTGGAAATTCCCCCAAAACGCAGTATTTCTAAGCATAACCATCCCACTTTGAATGTTATAGTAAAATCAAAATTCTTTCTTTTAAACCAAATCTTGACTTTATTGTTAAATTGAAATTATTCAGATTGTTAAAAAGAAAAAAAAATCAAATTTGTCATAACTTTTATTAATAGGGAGCATATTTGCCAAAATCTTTAATCGCGTTTTTCTCGGTTTCATATTTTGCAACATGAGACAATTATACGTATAACGGCAGTTCATAAGAAAGTAGGCCTGGATGAATTTTCGAAGCATTTTTGGATTAATTTATGTTAGACTCTCTGGATGAATTCTGGAAGGCTTCTTTTAAATTATATTTCAAGAAGTTCTTAGAAGAGCTCATAAGGAAATTATTTTTACTATTTTGGATAAATTTCTAATATTCATCCCTGTAGGAATGTTGGTGATCTAAAGGAAATTCTTAAATTCTTGATATGTATGTAATAAATATTCGATCAGTTCAGGGGAATAGCTAAATAAACGACGAAACCACGCGCTTGCCAACACCTTTCGTCACTCGCAAACGTGACCGACAACCAAACAAACGGCGCGTAAGCACATTTCGCGCTGGCATTATTGTGTCTATCCCGGGACAACAAATCCGGGGTTTTAAAAAAAAATCGGGTATTCCCGTTTCCGCGGATTTAAGTTCTGACGTCCCGGGAAACCCGGTATTCCCGAAATCAACTTCAAAATTGATGAAAACCACTAAATAAAAATGCAAAACAGAAGAATTTTTTTCAAGCTGGGGAAAATAAATAAGTAATTATTCTCATGAATAGACCAAGTTAACAAATAAGTAAAAATATTTCTATTTGTTATTTGGCAATGGTTATTTATAGCTTTCATCTTCAACATAAGCCGTTTTTATGAGCCTGAGAGAGCCAGTCTGAAAGTACACCTGAACTTCTGATAAAAATTTCCAGTAATTAACTTTTAGAATGATCCACTACAATACCTCTAATGACCTTAAAACGTTTCTTTTGTTCTTCAAATTTCTTATGACATTTCGAAATTCTGATGCAAATTGTCTCAATGTTATGATTTATGTGTTTACCATTCATTTATATGATAGAGAATTTGAAAAAAAGTCTTATTAGTCAAGATAATATTTTTTTGTTAAGTTACTTCATGAGAATATAAAAATGATGTATAAAATACAATGCATTGTAATTAACTTTTAATATTGGAAAATTTATTTCTCTTTATATTTCATTATAAAAAAAGTACTGTTGCAATTTTACTTCCATTGTGACAAAAATACTCGTTTTATTGAAAATACTAGATATCCCGTGATCCCGGAATTTCCTGGGACAAGAATCAATTTTTGTCCCGGACAAGTAAAATGGCCGGGAAATGGACACTCTAGCTGGCACCTAAGGACATCGGATACCACCGCACCATCAGCTGATGGCAACTCGACGCGACATGATCTACGGACCTGATCCACGGATGCAAGAATCGCATACATAATTTGAATAGAATTTCAGTCTTGATTGTAACTCATTTTTAAAAACACCACCCCTAAGTCCCCGATGATATTTCCTATAAGTGAATGAAAATCAAATTTTAAAAACTTTACTTTAAACTCACATTTTACTATGATTTGTATCCTTTGCTAAATTTGCATATTTCGACCACAACTATAAGGCCGTCTTCAGTGTCGTGTACACAATTTGACTTCAAGTCGAGTCTAGTATACGACCCTACCGTAGCAGTCGATATATGTACCTACACGTCAAAGGATACAAACTCTTGGAATTAAATAAAGTTCTGGCGTTCTGGATTTTGTCTACCCCTGATTTTGTCAGCCTTTTTAAAATAGAATAATTCTCGCTTTCTTTCACCGTGCTTACATTTAAACCAGTGATGCATTTGAACGCGTTCAGTTCGCGTTCCAGTTCAATTTGTTGAACGGAGTGATCAAGTAGGCTTGCTCATTGTTCAGTTCAAAAATTTGAACGCTAGTGAGCAAAAAACTGAACGCAGATTCTGTTGCCAGCATTCACGGCATCTTACCGCGCTAAAGTTGTTGAAAAGGTACTCAAAGCAAGACATAATATATTTACTTAAAACTTAATTGATTTCACTATTGATTCAGGAAACATTTTCCTGGTAAAATCCTAAATCTGTGCTTTGATTACAATTGCAGTGCATTGCAATCTGAACGGGGCGTTCGAGAGCAGCAGTGGGCTCCGGCTTGGGAGTTCACTGTCTACTGCGTTCTCGAGCAAAATTTGAACTTGCTCCGTTCAGTTTTGGCTCGCGTTCAGTTCAAAATGCATCACTGATTTAAACTGATCCCATATGTTGATATTTGACGTAAGGAAGCGTCCATTAAGTACGAAACGTAAAACAAGATTTTGAACCTCCAAATGCTGCTTCTATAGAGACATAAAGAAAATGTATGGATCTTCACGCTTAAGTTCTGCAATTTCTAAGAGCGTGATGACGGACGACCCTTTATGTTGAAAATCACCTACAGGATAATGCTTCCAGTGGACGATTTGCCCTTTGAAGGAAGCACCACACTAGACAACGGACTAGCATGCAACGCCCAGTGGCACAGTCGAAATACATTCCTGACGAAAGTTTTTTGGACTGAAGCGGGAAACGAACCCACGCTCCTGGACTTGATGCGACTAAATGCTTGGTAACACTAACCGCACGGCTACGAACGCCAATCCCAAGCTAATGTCAGTATTTGCATTAGCATTAAGCAATTCGCACAATTTAGAACGACCCTTTATGTTCGATATAAAGGTAATCTTACATTTGAACTAGTGTTATTAATATTAACTTGAACATACAGTAGACTGTCCACAACTCGATATTCTATAACTCGATATACTCTATAAGTCAATTGATTGTTCGGTCCCTTCAAATTTCCATGCATCGTGCTCACTATGGGTCGACATTTCTATAACTCGATATTTCCACTAGTCGATGTCACGTGAGAGGTAAATTTCCCTCAATGACTCGATATGTATTTTAAAATCATTCTTATTTGGGAAAACTTGGTTAATTCTTATTTAGAGATGAAATAACTGGCAACTTGAAATAAAAGGTGAAAAACATTAAAATATAAAAAATATATGTATTTTAAGATCATTCCTATTTGGGAAAACTTGGTTAATTCTTATTTAGAGATGAAATAACTGGCAACTTGAAATAAAAGGTGAAAAACATTAAAATATAAAAAATATATGTATTTTAAGATCATTCCTATTTGGGAAAACTTGGTTAATTCTTATTTAGAGATGAAATAACTGGCAACTTGAAATAAAAGGTGAAAAACATTAAAATATAAAAAAATATTGTCAGTAAAACTAACGTCATTTGTTTTGAGCATTTCGAAAAAAGTTTTCAAAAAGTTGTTTGTAAAATATTATCAACAAAATAATATTGCTCTCTTAGGGAGGCCCCCTAGTCCTTAGCCGAGCGGTTCAAGTCCGCGGCTTCAAAGCAAAGCTGAAGGTGTCTGGGTTCGATTCCTGGTCGGTCCAGGATCTTCACGCAATATAAATTTCCATGACTTCCCTGGGCATAGAGTATCATCGTACCTGCCACACGATATACGAATGCGTAAATGACAACATTGGCAAAGAAAAAGCTCTCAGTTAATAACTGTGGAAGTTCTTATAAGAACACTAAGCTGAGAAGCAGGCTCTGTCCCAGTGAGGACGTTAATGCCTCACTGAAGAAGAAGAAGAAGAATAATAATAGGGGGAGATCCCCCAGTACCGGACAGCACCCAATACCGGACAAAGTCGAAACATTGAGAAATCATGGTCCAATCAAGATGGTGTATTAGTAGTAAAGAAAGCTATTATGGAGACTAATGTTTGCGTAGAATAACACATCCTTGAAATATGCATGCCTTTTCAAAAAAGTACAAAAGATTGAAAATTTCAAAAAAATTGACGTATTGCCTTAATTTTGAACCTATTCAGTAATTATTTTGAATATGAAAAAATACTTTCGATCACGCAAGCATATTCGAACATAATCCTAATTTGATAGTATGAATGAATTTTGTACCATAATTGGACTAAATATGGACAAATTACAATTTTGTTTAAGCACCTCCTGTCCCCCAGTTTCGGACAGCCTGTTATATGCTATCTTTGTAATTATTGCACGAGTGTCTCAAAATACATTCATTTTTCATGGATTCCGTCGATCATGGTATCAAACATGCAATAAAATTAAGAAAAATGAACATTCAGAACAACATCGTAATATGTGCTATTTTTCATCATACAAGAAAGAGGTTTTTGATGGACATCTCGCAAACTATGAAATACTCAAATTGTTCTTGTAAATGTTGCAAATGCATTGAATTGCCAATTATATACTATTTCTAAAGTAAACACATTCAATGATGTTCAAATTTACAGAATTCGAGGCATTTCCAGATTGTGTCCGGTATTGGGTGCCACCTTTCAAGATCGATCAATTTGGAACTAAAATACATCATCAAAATACAATGTCAAAATTCATACTTATATTTTCAAATTTATTTTTGTACACTATAAAAATGATAATATTTATCATAAATGGGTAACACGAGCACATAAAACCAATATTTTTCGAATTATTAATTTAGTGGCTTAAGTGTCCGGTACTGGGGGATCTCCCCCTATTGCTCTCTTGCAGAAGTGATCATATATGAATTTGAAATACTGAAATTTGTTTCTTAGATTTTGTGATTCGATGGTCCCTTGAATATTGTGTCGACTGTAGTTCAAAAGGGTCCAAAATATTCAAAACGCAATGAAATTGACTTTATGGCAAATGTTAACTGATTCCTGCTTTTCAGATGCGTTTATGGCACTAGAATCTGTAAGTGTTCAGAAGATTTATAGACAAATTTCACAAGAGAGCTGACTTTTTTGATTACTATGATTTTTGAAATTTCTCGCGTAACTTAAAAAAAACAGTCAAGATTGAGAGGACCTCTTATTTTACTTTCTTTCAAATGTATAATGATGCCCCATTATAGAGTGTTATTTGGTCCTTCGACCTTGATGCTTGCTCCTGCGGGGCAGGCGATGAGGGCAGGATCAATCGTGTTGCGCGCCGCTCGCGTAGCACGGTGGAATAATGTCGCGGGTCGGGGGCGAGTGACGAACACTTGATCGGCGTTCAATGCGTTTAAGGCTCCCCTAACTCTCAGCGACTTTTTACGACGACGTTCTGCGTTTGCGCGATTTGGGTTTTAAGCTAATAGTAGTAAATTAAATATTTGCTATAGAAATTACAATTTTTTTGTTTGACTCGTGAGAAACCCTAAATTCACTCATCCTAATAGTAGAACTATTCAGCAACCTGTTTGAATGTCCCAAATCGTTTATTCTGATTTAAATTTGTAGAAAAGATTGTTTTCTTGCAATAATAAATAAGAAAAACAAAACTACATTTGGTTTTATATGAGGAAATTGCGCTGAACATCTGCCCCTTTTTTTCATTAAAGAAACTTTACACTCAATGAGTGCATTCGTGTCGTAAATTTTATTTATGTACCTATTTCACAACATTTCAACAACGTTGCACGAATTACATTTTTTTCTCGCTGTATAGTGCATCTTCCACTCAGATTCGGGTTCCTGGTCGTCTTGGTTACACGATCTTTTGGCTTTGTTCTCCTCGTTCGTCGCATTAAGGCTCCCCCAAATCAAGGCGACATTTTACGGCGGCAACGACAAACAATTGCCGCGATTTCGCTGATGTTTCGCTGCATGCACAGTTTTATGAGTGTGCCCAAGCCACGAAGGCACGATTTCACGGCGATTTTCGTCGCGTTGGTCTAGATAGTATAAGCGTGCTTGCAGCGAAACAGCAACGAAATCACGGCGAATTTTAGTCGCTGTCGCCATAAAAAATCGCCTTGATTTGGAGGAGCCTTTATTCGATTCGGTCTTTTTGGTGGACTCAAGCTCCGTTTCGGCTTCAATTTGGATACCTGGTTCGTTGGCCTCGCTGTTGCTGCTGTCGTTGTCGTCATCATCGTCATCATTGTCGCTTGTATCGGTGTGAGCCGGTGGTGGGTTAGTTTTGCCGCACTTGTCGGTTTTTGTTTGCTCGACTGAACTCGATGTCGTTCGCGATTGTTTCTGTTTAGCCGCCGGTGGAACGTTGTTTGAATAGTTAACGTATGTGCTGTGGTTGTCTTCAACGATACACGCTGGGATCTGTTTCTCCATTTTCATCCGCACAAGTCTAACGCCGTTTTGGATACCCGTAAAGCAGTTCTTCCACACTTCGTTTGCGATCGCGCATCGTACCTTCGTGCTGTGCGTACACGAATTCTCTCTGCTCTTGGAAATTTTCTTAAAAACTACCTAAAGCAATAAAACAGTACTTTTCAGTGCTACATAAACAGTACTTTTCAGTACTATTTTTTCTACTATTGATCCCTTTACGATCCTTGTTTGGACCCGTGCCTTCGATTTTTCGTTGGACCCGTTGGCGAAAGCTAGCGGTGGTAATCCTTTTTGGACACCGTCTTGGGAAAAAAACCTCTCGAAGGTCACGTCTCTCTCGTTTATTAACTAAACATAATATCAACAACTAACAAGAGGAAGGGTGAATCTCTGAATTCACTACTTCCTTCCAAAAAAGTGGGTTTTAAAACTGTCACTACACGTGGCAAGAATGGAAAAAAGGACGCTTCCCCGGAATGCGAAGTTTCTTCCAAGGGTGAAATGAATAATTGTATCGAAATGAGCAATCAGTTCGATGCTCTAGGCAAATTTTCCGAACACCAAATCGAAGCAGCCTCTAGCCCAGGCTCTTTGATTCAAGTGAGGAAGCAAAGAGTGCCGTCTATCGTGGTCAGTTGTTCCGAATTTGGGGGATTTAGGCAGGAGATCTTGAACTCCATTAGGGGAATCAAGGTTTCCTTCCAAATCGCAAAGAAAGGGGACTGTCGCGTTTTGCCGGAAACTCTTAAAGATCGTGAATTTCTTCTCAGACATCTTGAAGAGAAAAAGCACAAATTGTTTACTTATGACGACAAAACTGAACGTTTGTTCAAAGTTGTCATGAAAGGTCTCTCAAGTGACTATAAGTCACCTGAAGAGATCAAAAATGGAATAAATGATTTACTTGGATTTTCCCCAGTCCAAGTAATCATTATGAAAAAGAGAACCCAATCTGGCATTGTTCGGAAAGGGCTTTCTCAAGAATATTATTTAGTTCACTTTAACAAAAAAGAACTAAATAATATTAAAGCTTTAGAAAAAGCAAGACTTATGTTCGATGTCCGTGTGACATGGGTACATTTCCAGAAACCTGGAGGAAATTACCAGAACCCCACTCAGTGCCGTCGGTGCCAAAAGTGGGGTCATGGTACAAAAAATTGTCGCATGGATGTTAAATGCATGATTTGCGGAGGTTCTTCTCACGCTAAGGACGTCTGTCCTGTGAAAGAAGATACCAGAAAGTTTGAATGCGCCAATTGCAAGGGCTAACTTTTGGGAATGCCCTTCACGCAAGAGAGTCGTTGAGGCTCGTGCCAGGCAGATGAAGGATAATATCCGTTACGATAACGGTCGTTTCCGGAATTTGCCTGGTAGAGTATCGAACAATGCTCATTTTTCAGTTAACGATCGCTTGATTAGGAATCATACCCACCAGGAAGATCATAATCATGCTCATTCACGAACAAATTTTAATCCGTCGAATCTTTCAATTTCGAATGTATCTACCCACGGAAAATCGTTTGCCGATATCGTAGCAGGTAATTTGAACTCCTCCCCTAGTCGTTCCATGAGTACCCATTCTACTTGTTTCAAATCAAATGGAAAAAACCCTACCGCCACACGTAATTCCTACTCCGCTTCTTCTTCTACCGAAAATTCCAATGGGAAATCATCGGATGTACCCACTTCAAGTGATATGTCTGCCTCTGATTTTAATTTTCTAACTGAACAATTGAATCTAATGGTTGATGCAATGTTCAAAGCCACCACTATGACTGAAGCAGTCCAAGTAGGTGTAAAATTTACAAATCAAATTGTTATTGGATTACGTTTTTCTAATGGATCCAAATAATAATTTAAATATTATAAATTGGAATGCTCGTTCTCTTAATGGTAAAGAGGACGAGCTGTTTAATTTTCTTACAGCTAATAACGTGCATATAGCAGTTATTACCGAAACTTATTTAAAACCAGGATCCAAACTTAAAAAAGATCCTAACATTTTTGTTTATCGTAATGATCGACTTGATGGGGCATGTGGGGGAGTTGCAATCATCATTCATAGGCGTATAAAACATCAACTGTTTTCGTCATTTGAAACTAAAGTTTTTGAAACTTTAGGTGTTTCTGTTGAAACACAGCTTGGTAAATATTCTTTCATAGCTGCCTATTTGCCTTTTCAATGCTCTGGGCAGCAAGTTAATTTGCTCCAAACTGACTTGCGAAAATTGACTCGCAATAAGTCAAAAATTTTTGTCATTGGTGACTTTAATGCCAAACATCGGTCATGGAATAATTCTCAAAGTAATTCCAACGACAGAATTTTATTTGATGAGTGCTCTTCAGGATATTTCTCAATTCAATACCCTGATAGCCCTACATGTTTTTCCTCTTCTAGAAATCCATCTACGATTGACTTGGTCTTAACCGACTCTAGTCATCTTTGTAGCCAATTAGTTACTCATGCTGATTTTGATTCTGATCATGTGCCTGTTACAATTATTTACGAGCCGACTGGAATATATATGAAACGTATGTTGACTCTAATCTTGATGTTAACATTTCTTTAGAAACTAAACTTGATATTGACAATGCTCTTGGAACTTTAACAAATTCCATTGTTGAAGCCAGAAGCATTGCAATTCCAAAATGTGAAGAAAAATTTGAATCCGTGATTATGACGATGATCTTAAACTCTTGATCCGTCTTAAAAACGTGAGGAGAAGGCAATTTCAACGCACTCGTGATCCTGCTATGAAAGGTATATGGCAGGATTTGCAGAAAGAAATAAAGAAACGTTTTGCAGATTTAAGAATTAAAAATTTTGAAAATAAGATTTCTCAATTGGACCCTGGCTCTAAGCCCTTTTGGAAATTATCTAAAATCTTGAAAAAACCTCAGAAACCAATACCGGCATTGAAAGAGGAAAACAAATTATTACTAACTAATTGCGAAAAAGCTCAAAAACTTGCTATGCAGTTTGAAAGTGCGCACAATTTTAATTTAGGACATACTAGTCCAATTGAAAATCAAGTTACTCAGGACTTCGAAAATATTCTCAATCAAGAGAACGTTTTCGAAAATGCCTGGGAGACTGATTTGGAAGAAGTGAGAACTATTATTAAAAAATTCAAAAATATGAAAGCTCCTGGCGATGATGGAATTTTCTACATCCTCATCAAGAAACTTCCAGAAAGTAGCTTATCATTTTTAGTTGATATATTCAACAAATGTTTTCAATTAGCATATTTTCCTGACAAATGGAAAAATGCTAAGGTTGTTCCAATTTTAAAACCAGACAAAAATCCAGCAGAAGCTTCTAGCTATCGTCCAATCAGTTTGCTTTCCTCCATCAGTAAACTTTTTGAAAAGGTTATTTTGAACAGAATGATGGCCCACATCAACGAAAATTCAATTTTTGCCAATGAACAGTTCGGATTCCGCCATGGACATTCGACCACTCATCAACTCTTACGTATAACAAAATTGATCCGTTCCAACAAATCTGCAGGCTATTCTACTGGTCTTGCTCTTCTAGACATAGAAAATTCGACAGCATTCGACAGTGTTTGGCATGAAGGTTTGATCGTAAAATTAAAAAACTTTAATTTTCCAACATACATTGTTAGAATAATTCAAAGTTATCTGTCAAATCGTACACTTCAGGTTAATTATCAGAACTCCAGATCTGAAAGACTTCCTGTGAGAGCTGGTGTTCCCCAAGGCAGCATTTTGGGACCATTATTATATAATAATATATATATATATATCTAGCCCGAGAACGTATTGTTTTTAGGTATAGGAATAGCACACTACACTAGCCAGCAACTGCGCTGGCTGAGGTTTCTCATGGCGTAGTGGTTAACGCGCCCCAACTAGAGATCGGGGAGTCGTGAGTTCGATTCTCACTGAGAAGACGTGTAACTTTTTCGCAAATCTTCACATCAATTTGTCCATCTAATCCAATTGCAAATTATATCTAATGTTTAGCTTTTCGGTAGTTGTTAAACTTCCACTCGGCTGGTTGGCCGTAAAACCACGATTCATAATTAAAACAAGTATTTATCGAGCAACGGACTCATGTTCCGTAACCGGTCGTTTGAGAACGTCGCGACTCATTGGAAGCCCACACAATAGAAACCTCAGCCAGCGCAGTTGCTGACTAGTGTAGTGTGCTATTCCTATATCTAAAAACAATGCGCTCTCGGGCTAGGCATTGGATATATATATATAGAAAGCGTTGTGTTTAGATGGGCATCTAATTCTTCCGAAAGAGGTGCACTTTGCGAAAGAGGACCACGTGATTATTGAGCTGAAATCGATTTCAGGTTGACTTCTGCGTTCATGAGTCCTCTCATGGCGTAGTGGTTAACGCGTCCCAACTAGAGATAAGGGAGTCGTGAGTTCGATTCTCACTGAGAAGACGTGTAACTTTTTCGCAAATCTCCACATCAATTTGTCCATCTAATCCAATTGCAAATTATATGTAATGTTTAGCTTTTCGGTAGTGGTTCTTACTAGTTTTACCGTCCTCGGAATTTTTGGCAACACGTGTCTAGCCGAAAACGACTAAATACCTCCTTCTTTTGATTGCTTATCGTTGTTTCAAATTCACCATCCTGCCACTGAAAACTATTATAGCACCTATTAGAACTGCTACACTTTTCGGGAAAATGGCATTCGGGGAAACGGGTCATTCGGGGAACTGGCGTTCGGGGAACCGACATTCGGGGAAACCACATGGGCAATGTCATTTAGAGTAATAATCGCATTTCTCTTGCTTAAATCGTTCTCAGAACTCTTGTGAGACATGATTCTTTGATCGTCTCATCCATAATCATGATAATCATTGATCCCAAAAGTTGAAAAATTTGCACATGACCGCATCTCAATTTTTGCAAAAACCTTAATGTTTATTAGCTTAATAAAAAAAAGCAATAGAATCGCCATTAATGCATCGAAAAAATTTCATCGATAATTTTTGATTTTAACTGTTTCAAATTCACCATCCTGCCACTGAAAACTATTATAGCACCTATTTGAACTGCTACACTTTTCGGGGAAATGGCATTCGGGGAAACGGTTCATTCGGGGAACTGGCGTTCGGGGAACCGACATTCGGGGAAATCACATGGGCAATGTCATTTAGAGTAACAATCGCATTTCTCTTGCTTATATCGTTCTCAGAACTCTTGTGAGACATGATTCTTTGATCGTCTCATCCATAATCATGAAAATCATTGATCCCAAAAGTTGAAAAATTTGCACATAAACGCATCTCAATTTTTGCAAAAACCTTAATGTTTATTAGTTTAATAAAAAAAAGCAATAGAATCGCCATTAATGCATCGAAAAAATTTCATCGATAATTTTTGATTTTAACTTTTTACGAGGAGGATTATTGCGATCAATGTTACCCCGCTGATCAATGTTACCCCGGATTACGGTACTAAGATAAAACTGAAATCCAGAATTTTCCTATATTCGGAATTTTCGTTATCAAACAAATGTCCTTAACGCCACAAGTTGAGTAAATGTGGATGGATGTTTACAAAAGACACGGATTCCGTCTTCAGCCATTCAACCATAGACTGTAACTATACTAGACAACGGATAAGTACCATTCTGCTTCGAATTGCCAAACGCTTCGAAAGCCGGACAGTGACCTTTTTTACGTTGGTTTTGGACTGAGTTCCTACTTTCTTCCTCTGGAATCTTTAATAACAAGATCTTGTGAAATATATGGCAAAAAACATACAGAACCACACATAATCGTGTAAATTTAAAGTGAATTCAATTGTAAAATAATAGATTAGTCGTTGAATTTTACGTTTATTTTGATGTTCGAAATATCTATTATTCAACATATTTTGCTCATTGACAAATAGTACACAAAGGGAAATCATCAAAAAGCTGGTCAGAGCGTTATCATATTTTTTTAATGTTAATGCAAATTGAACTTTACCAGTAATATGCTGTCATAAAATCATGTTGCGAATGATGGCAGAGGTTTGTACGATGTTTAGTCTACAATGAAATAGTAAGTGCAAATAAATTTCTCTCATGGTATCAAAATTCTGAAGCACATGCTCAAACTTCCATAAGTTTTGGAGGGTGGAAATAAAACTAATAAATTAAATACAAGACTTTGATTTTTCCAAGTTTAGTTCGTTACTGTCCTTAATTAAATTTAGAAAGACGTGTATACCTATTAGACATAAATGGCTTAGTCAAAAGACTGTTATAAGCTGAAATTTGACTAAAGATTTTCCGGCTCTCAGCTGTGAACCGTCACTTTTGTTTGAAATATTTTTATAAACTGGTAATGAATTTCGTTAGAAACAAACAAAATTGCGCGGGGACATTTATACACAAAAACGAATTCACACAAGCAAACACATATAGTAGAATTATCACCAAACAATCTATAGAAACACATTTTTGAAGATTCAAATAGCCTTTTGATGTGTATTGGGATACTAAACGATGTTTATTCACATGAAACGCAAAGTAGTTGAGCACCGTCCTCCAGTTTAAAACTATTTTAACATAACATTCTTTTGAAACACATCATCGGTCTCAACCTTACCAAATCGGAATTCCTTAAATTAATACGAACACCTCACGTTACATTTGCAGATGATTCTCCAGACACAAATGAATTCATACTCAATTAGATTTCTATGCTGGTGCACGAGACACAGCCAGAACAACGGAGTGACAACAGAAAGATGGATAGATGGTACACTTACTATACATGAAATTGAGTACCATATTCAAAATATTCAGCGAGAGCGATAAAACGGGAAAGCTTTGAAATCCGATCAAGTTAAAATTGGAGTATTGGAGGCCATTTCCATTAATGGAGATTTTCAATGATGAATAACTAGAATTGAGTTGAACAGCTTTTCGTTGAAAGAAGCTCTGCAGTAGGGCACTTTTTATTGGAATGCTTTTTAAGTCATGTTTTGAACGCATAGGGTGTCTGATCCAGTCATAGTGTGTGTACCAATAATAGTGGTAGTGCCGTTTCAAGCGTGTTATAGCCAATTTATATTTTTATGTGTATTTTTCTAACATGGACATTGTCAAAATGATATGAATGTGTGAAAAAAAATCTTGTGAAACAGTAAGGAAATAGTAGAAAACAATTAAAATCCTTAACTTTTTTGCTCCTTTGCACCAGTTATAGTGGGGCGTTCCTATAATAGTGAGTCTCAATGGGAAATCAATGTAAACCACTATTATAGGAACAAAAGTTAGCAAATATCACTATTACTGGAACGTGTTCCAGTAATGGAGGGAATGCTTTTATGATAGATTCAATGATTTTATCATTCTAAGATTATTTTTTACGTGAAATATAATGAAAAAGCTTTCGAATGACGTATTCAGATATAACAAACGAGTTTCCGTTATTTTTTGGCGATTTTTTATTCCTCAACCCGTTACTATTGCCACTATCACTGGTACAGACGCCCTATAACTGATTAAATTAAATATTTTTGACAGTAGTGCGTGTATTGAGCTTGAGATTCTAGGCCTGGACTTGGTTGGCCATCTATCACCGGCTCAATGTATGCATTTTGAACCCCTATACTGATATAATCAATTCATGATCACAACTACAAATGTCCAATGTTAACACTTTTTCTTTCATAATCATAATCATAATACAACAAAAGCTATCCTGAAGTAATACATTTTATTTTTATTATTTTTATTATTTTTACCCTTGTGCTGTTATGGCAATTTTCTGCAACATCTCCTGATTTAAATTTATTGTGCATTTCATAGAAATTTAAGAATCTGAAAATTCTGAAACCTCTATTAACACTTCAAATAAATAGTATGCATAATTACTCTATACACATAATGCAGTCCTTTAATGTATGTCAGTTATATGATACTAGTTCAGTAATTGCATGCCAGAAAAAAACAGCGTGCAACTATCATACAGAACTTTAAAAGTTCATTCTTGCACCACTAACATGTTACGATATACGGCTGTGAAGAAAATGTACACAGCTAGAAAAAATCACCGACGTCGGTAGTTCGTTTACCGAAATCTCAACAGCTGAACGGTCGGTAATCCGTTCGGTAAACGAAAAATTTACCGAAAGGACTGTAATTTTAGCCCAACGGGTGAGCTGTCAAAACTACCGGTAGATCGGTAGTGATAACCGAAGTTCCGCGTCTATTCTGTAATGTTATTTACCAAACCGTCGATTATTTTGGAAGGGGGAAACGAAATTTCAGATGTTTGAGCAAAGTAAAATATCAAATCATGCTCTTATTCTTGATACAATAATTTATTTCTATGGCATGGAACCTCGGAATGAGGAACCTAAACTGCCGGGTGTTTATTTCATTTATTATTCGTTCGATGCAAAATGCTAACAGGCCGTTGCGTTGCCCCATCGTTGTTCTATAATCGCAGATGTCAGCATTACTCCACATATGTGCTACACCATTCCGGAATGCTGCTGAATCTAGGCGCATGATTGGAGGGTCCTGTTCCGTCGATATTTGCTCCTTCACATCCTATAGTAAAAAGTAAATATATTCACTTCAGGTCCTGGTCAGATGTTAGCCAAAAAAGTAATTACTAACCTGTAACGTTATCTCCAAATCATTTCTTTCAAGCAAAGATTAAAGTACTTTTTGCAAAAAAACGGGTCTGTTTGTTCGTGTTTTATTTATAAGAACCAAATGAAAACATCATTATGGCGGATTTGACGTTTCTTGTTCCAAGTTACCGAATACGGTAATCATTACCGACAGTTCAGCTGAATATTTCACCGAAGTCAGCACTTGAGCTCGTTTACCGATTTATCGGTAAATCTTTTAACTATTCACCGAAATTCAGTAATTTTTTTCGCAGATTTCAGTAATCAAGCCGAAGTATACCGAAACGTCTGTATTTTTTTGGATCACCGATCTGTTTCGGTGATTTCAATTACCGTAAAACGGGGTAACTTTGATAGTTTTTTCGAAGAAAACTTGAATATTTATGCATGCTGTTTCAAAGATGTACAATTTATATTTTTAAAACAAGTACTGACATCCTAGCTATCGATTGCAGTCGATAGATTGCCAAAAGATTTATTTTGAATGGATATATAATTTTTCATATAGTCGAAAGTTGGTTTTCTGTTTTGGGGTAACTTTGATAATGGAGTATGAATCGAACAAAATTGAATGAAGCGTTTCGAAAATGCTAAAATTGTGTAATTATTTTAAATTCGTATGAAAAGCCTAATATGTTCTTGTTTCAAATGAAAACCGCTCTTACATAAAGTGTCATACTAATATTCTTTAGTTTTGCATTCATTTTGCTTAACTGATTAACAGAAATTATGATATTTCGTTTAGTATGTGGTGGGTTACGCACTATCAAAGTTACCCGCATTATCAAAGTTACCCCGTTTTACGGTACCGAACTCATAGAGTCTGTTTAAGTGTGTAAGTTATTCAACTCGATTATTAAAGCGAACTCAACGGTGCAAAAGGAATAAATTTGCTCGGTGTTTTAATAAAGCGCACCAATACGGAGGTTTTAAAAAGTAAGAAAAAATAAAATAGGTACCGTAAAACGGGGTAACATTGATAATGCGGGTAACTTTGATAGTGCAAGACCCCCAACATATTAAACGAAATAACGAAGTTTCTGTCAATCAGTTAAGAAAAACGAATGCAAATGTAAAGAGTATTAGTATGACACTTCATGTCAAAGCTTTTTTCGTTGGAATCAAGTGCATTTGAGAATTTTTATGCAAATATTAAAAATTTACAAGATTTTAGCATTTTTGCAACGCTCACAAACTATCTGTTCTACGACCACTATTTAATAAAGTCATAATGAGTTCGTCACTTACCCATGACAGCCTAGTTATAGTAGAACATTAATTCGGTCTCAAATCTCTTAGCGAAAACCATTTTTACAAACTGAGACCATTTTTGTAATCTAAGTCAGAAATTTCCATATAGCGTTAAACGCCTAGAGGTATGCAACGCCCTATAAATGTTCCGTAATTCATTCAATCTTGTTCGATTTATACTCCATTATCCAAGTTACCCCAAAACAGAAAACCGACTTTCGATTATATGAAAAATAATATATCCATTCAGAATAAATCTTTTGGCAATCTATCAAGTGTAAACGATAGCTAGAATATCAGTACTTGTTTTAAAAATATAAATTGTAATTCTTTGAAACAGAATGCATAAATATTGAAGGTTTCTTCGAAAAAACTATCAAAGTTACCCCGTTTTGCGGTACCGTCAAACGGGGTAACTTTCAACAGGGCATGTTCGACATGTAACCGAATTGTCGTTTCGTTCAGCATTAAGTTAAATTATTATAATTTATTCCACCATTTATTGACCATAGGTATAGAATAGAAGATTTTAGCGAGGGTATGGATATTATTTCTTTTTTGATTAGTTTGCTGGAGGTGAGAATCATATTACACGTTGGATTGTATAAATTTAATGCTGAAAAACGTTCCTCGTACCACACAAACGATAGAAATGTATCGTTCAAGGCATATGCTATCAATTACAGTACTTAGTACTGAACAAATTGACAATATAAAACTTTTGATAATTTGATGCTTAAACACTATAAAAATTCAAAAACATTTTTGATTACCCTTGCTTGCAACAGAAATTTTGATCCCAATTGTTTGATATTTATTGCCGTTTGGCATCGAAAACACATGAAAAGGCTAAATTGAACATATAATTGTTCAGTAACATTAAAATTGTTGTACCTCAATCAATTCAATACACGTTTGGTAATAAATATTACAAAATTACATGAATCGTATTATTATTAGATATAGTTTTATTTTCGCCATGAGAATAATAAGTAATTTTGAAAATCTGTATAAAAATTAACTTGCAGATCTGCCATTGAGAGCTTTCTGTATGAAATATGATGAAAGTTATGCCAAACAACCATTTTAAGACAAACATATCAATATGTAATACCGTAAATTCGGGTGAAATTGATCAGTAGGGGAAAATCGATCACTATGTCACAAGATTTTATTTCTTCCTAATGGAGCAAAAAAATCAATTTAACCTGCAGTGAGTGAACGTTGTTTGCCGTAACTATTGTCGAATTGTGTGTTGAAATTTAACCATTCATTATTACTATAAATATTGTATTGTTAGGAATTTAACAAGCATATTCGGATTCAGGGAGCTCAAATCTATTATGTAGAGTTGTTTTGAAAACTAACAATAATAGCACTGATAAGTGATCAATTTCACCCCGAAATGAGATCCCCCGACTTTTTATTTTAGAGATATTCCTTAGCACTAAAATGACATTTGTTAGAAAATTTCGGTACATGAGCCATTGAGGATCACCTTTGTACTTGTTTTCCGGCAGTTGTTTGGCATTGTCAACATTTTAGAAAAAAGACAAGAAAAACCACAAAAAATGATCAATTTCACCCGAAATTACGGTACGTCGCTTTGATTAAAATATGTTTAAAAAATGGTGAAGTATTACCTAAAATACCTTTGTATTTTAACTGTAAAAGTTGCATTAAAACGTTTCATTAGCTTTCCTGTAACTGTCAAGACTTATGATATGATAGAATTTACCCCAATGCGATGTCAATGGGGTTTTCAATCGAATTTGTTTGATACTCATAATTCATTTAATAAAAATTAGTTTTCTTAGAGTAGAGTAGCCTGTTTCTGATTATTGTCAAGCATTTACTGCAGAAAATTATCAAATGATTATAATAACACGATATATATTAACCCAACTAACATTTTTAGCGCTATAAGCCAAGATTATTTGCTTTCTGCTGAATAATAGTTGAATTGAAGCAGCGAACGCTGCAAAAAATGAAACCTGTCAAAAGTAAAACGATTAGCGAGAATACAGCTATAACGTTAGCTGGGTATATTTTGTTTTTTTTTATCGCTTTTGCTGCTTTTACAAAGATGTAACTCAACACCTTACACAGTAGCAATCTGATGCTGTGGAATAAAAGTCTCCAGCATTAATCCGGTTGTTGGGACGTAATGCCAGAAAGAAGAAGAAGCATTCATTCTTTTCGAAAGGAAATCACTCAAAGGGGTTTTTCCCTCTTTCAAAATTATTGGTTAAAATAAATAAATAAATAAATAAATAAGAAGCATTCATCCGGCTGCTTATATGCATTATGTTTTGTTATGCTGCCTAATATATAAATAAGAAGCGCTTTGTCGTTTGTTATACAGCGCACATACAGCAACAAGGTATATAATAACAATATGTGGCGCAACTACACAGGCTGTTGGAAGTAATCATTGCGTTTGACGTTTCACGTTATTTTACGTCCTTTTGAGGTGGTATAAGCGTGGTTAAACAATCTTATAACATCATTATGAGATATAACGTGAACTATTTTCGATGAAGATGAAAACGGTGTTTTTTCTTTGCTTTCGATATATACTGTAGTGGCAGCAAAGACAGCGTCGAGACTTGTGGATGCAGATATCGGGAGTTCGAACCCAAGCGGTGGCGGGTATTCTAATTGTGTAATGTTAAAATCAGATACTTATGAATTGAGTTCCGAAAACTGTGAAACAGCTTGAAAATAATATTTAATCGATAATACAGTGAAGCTGTATAAACATTATTCAACAGCTGCGAAATGGTTGAAAAAGCGCCTTCCGAAGATGTTATACAGCTACTTGTACTATAACAGTCGAGACAAAGCAACGATCGGCATGCATAAGAGCTGCCAACACAGCTTAAAAATAGCTGAGTAGATTCGCCAGATTCGTTGGTAAAAGAATCGCATAAAAGCATTCGGTCATATGTACTGCGCATTTACTCAGCATAAAGCCGTATAAGGAAAGCTTCGAGAATGTTTACATCTGCACTTAATGTTAGTAACAAACAGAGATGGGTCAAGATAATTTGCATTACCTAGAAGCCGCCGAATGAATTTTCGAATGGGTTGTTATCAAATGTTATGTCGGTCTAATGACCCGTTCGGCCTAACGGCATTCTACCTAACGACATTCGGTCTAATGGACTTCGGCCTAATGACTTTCGGCATAATGGCATTCGATCTAACGACCTGCAACTCATGAAACCACCTATCCACTTAATAATCCAACCTCAATTGAGAATCCCCATACAATTTTTAACATAGTTCAACATGTTTAATACTAAAGGCCCAAACGCAATGATAGCGGAACGGCAACGGAAAGCGGAATCGGTTCGCCAGCATGATCTACAACATGCTTGTTGACTCAGTGTTGATTCAATTTCATTCGTTGTCAGTGCAGTCGAGATGGTGTGATTCATGCTGGCGAACCGTGTTGCATTCCGTTGCCGTTCCGCTATCATTGCGATTGGACCTTAAAATTTAAAATTACTCCCAAGGTGCGCAAACAAGAGGTCGATTGTTTGAGTTAAGACATACACTGAAAATAAATTTATTTATGGTGATTATATAACGAAGCCACACCTCAAATTTTCAAGAGCACAAGACTTGAGAACCAAACAGAGCTCCGCGTTGAAAATCTATCCCATTGATCACCACCAGCAAGCAAGCAATTTGATTGATTTTCAATGCGAACTGTTGTCAGATTCTCTCGTCTTGTGCACTTGAAAATTAAAAGTTTGGCGTTTTATAATCACCTTATAGTTTATAGTTTGTTCAACGACCTAATTTCTTGTTTCTGCAAGGAAACAGTTTCATAGTATGTACATAATAAGCTTCGCAAGAATAATAATCAGTTTCCAGTTTAGAAACATTGTTATATTCTACCAAGTATTTTGTAATCGATACCCGTTTGTTTTGTATTGAAAACGAACTTTGAAACAATTCTTCAATTATTTGTGAAGGTAATACTATTTTTAATTTTTGATGCACTCATCGAAATCGGATCGCGCAGTTTTCAAAAAATAAGCGGTAGGCTAGGATAAAATACATAATTATCTACAAAACGGTCTTAAAACTATACCGCTTCAGAAAACAACAAATGATTTCGTTGAGCAAACGATCTACTTTGTAGTACTAAATTAATGGAACTTTTGAAAATATGTACCAATGCTTTGAAATATCTATATTTAGGCTTCAAAATACACTTTCAATTATACTAAACCAAGCCATATCAAAAAATGTCAAAAGTTTAAATTTGAAGAACAAAATAATCGATGGGGCTGAAAATTTTATCTACGCGTTGGTTGCGACCTGGGAGGGAGAAATAGTTATGAAATTTATGTGCGTCAAGTTGAGCCGCATTTTTGCTATCACGAACTGTCACTGTGAGCCCGGATCTTAAACAATGGACAAACATGATAAAGGCGCGTAGGGGAAGAGCACCAATTTTCGATCTAGCACTAGTTTTCGACCCATTCATACAATTTTGGCCTACTTTGTTTGAAAATCCAAAAATTGACACAAAATCCTTTTGGGTCGAAAATAAGTGCTTTTCCCCAAATTGATTATACCATATTTTTGCATTTCATCAAATGTGACAAAAAACGATTGAGAAGCTCTTATTCCATGCTTATTCAAAAGTAATGTCAAGATAGCACCTCTTATTTTGATTGAATATAAAGTATACAAATACGCATCATTTTACTTTTTCCAATAAAAATGAAAATGAAATACATAGAAAACTTTGACACTTTTCCATGTTTGTACGAAAAGAATTACATCCTCCATTTTCAACGTCTTTTGTCAGTACATATTCATGCAATATTTGTACTATTTCAATGATGCTTAGCACACATTATGTACGCTAACTATGGACATTCTCAACTCCCTTGGCTTCCATAGACACTTCCTTAAAATACATCTCTAAACTACTACAGACCAAATATGTTGTTCTTATATCCGCTTCAATTGGGACAAAGCCTTGTTTTCAGCTTAGTTTTTTAAGAGCAGAGCCTGAAAGGCTATTCTAACTGACCATTTTTTGCAAAATTTGAGAGCTTATGCTAACTGATCATTTTTGCCAAATTGGTAAAATTTCCAACCAGTAATAGTTTGCAACCAGCGTTATTGAATCCCACCACCATCAGCTTGATTTTGTTGAATAGCTGCACTTTATCGTTTATGATCAAATTTTAATCAATTGATGTCCCAGGAACGTTCTAGGGAACGGAATCCGGAACCAGCCACAATGGAACCATTAATGAGCTGAAAGAGTTGGAATATACTAATGGTTTACGTTTCAGTAAACACTGTAATTTTGTTTGTTTTGTGCAAAGTAGTTATGGAAAACTCTCGAATGACCTTTGACTCAACGGAACATCCGAATAAATCCGGAACGGACTGTCCGACTTGGCTTCCAAGCACAATTCATGACACTTGAATAGTGTTGTGGTGTTATGTTAAAATTTTATTAAAAGCGGCTGGAAATTGTGCAAAATAGAGCCAAAAGTCATAAAATTTTGCTGTGAAAAATAGGTCAGAGATACAAAGGTTAATAATTCATAGATCTCACTTATGAAACTTATTATTTCATTTTTGAAATGATTAATTGTTCTTTGAAACCAAAATGAAACCAAACTGAAAATTTCAATATAATCCATATTAAAAATACGCAATTGCACCGATAATAGTTCACAAAAACGCTCAAAAAGTTGGATTAACTTTTCTCAACTGTATATAATTGTTACCGTTGTTATAATTAAAAATATTTGCAAAAGACTTAACTTACCAGAGTGGCTTAAGTATGTTTTTATTGCATAGTTTACAGATTTGAATTTAATTTAATGTTGTTTTCTATGTTGGACCGATTGAAAGATAAAAAAAAAAAACAAAAAATTGTTGGTAGTATCCAAATAAATATGGACATTTTCAAGGACCTCTCGATCTTTCAAGAACTTGGCTCTGCTATGGATCAATGCCGTTCGTGACTTTTATTGTTAAGATTGATTATTTTGTAATGTGTTTTGAAAAAATAAAGAGGTTTTATGCCTTTTTGAGAAAAAATCCAGTTAAAAATCACTCAAAAGGGCTTTTCATTCTATCAAAATTTCAAGTTTAAATAATAAATATCATCACCGCAACATCACCGACTTTGAAATGATTGAATCTGCAGAACAATATGTCAAGTTACAAATCAGCCGGATGTTAAATGTAAACAGAAAGTACAACTTTCAAGAATTTTAGTTTATTCAAACTTTTACTTAAACTCTAAATTTACTTACAGCTAATAGTTAAAATTCAATAGCTAATGGGTAAAACATTATTCAGTAAAATTATCACAGTAAGTTTATGAAGGTCATGAAAATCATTACTTCAAACTTACAATAAATAAACCTGGCAAAATTGTGGCTGTAGAAGGTAAAGATTGTCCTTTTTGGAATTAGTTAAAAGCTCTAAATATAGTTGTTATATAGCCAAACTCAAAATAACACTATCTTTCCTAAGCATTCCAAGTATATTCGATGTCTCTTTATTTGTTGTCTACTCTCTCGCAGTATTACTCTCGTGTGAAAACTTCGGCTACACTTAGCTCCGCCCACTGCAACACACGATGCGAGCTGTTTCGCCGTAATGTGCTGTTTTATTTTTTTAATGTGATGCCAAAGCAAGTGATGTATACCAGATAGCACGAAAACCAACCGTTTGTAAACGCCCTCTTTCATGGTAATTCAATAAAAAATGCACTCGGCATCTTGACTGAACAAGCGGTTCGTAAGTTTACACATGTTGGTTTTATGTCAGTTCACTACGCAAAGCTGGATATTACGGTCGCATCGTTCCTTGGATAGGCACTTTCTGCTGAAATATAAAACAATTAAAGTTTCTGCTGTGAAATTCAAAATCATATGTATCATTCAATGATACCATATTCAGCAATACCGAGTGTTTTTAACAGTTGCCCAGAATCGTTCAGTGAAAAGTGAAAGAGGAGATATAATCCTCGTTTTTGTAAAGCACTGTTATATGTATACCATATTAAATAAGAATCAAATTTAAAGTGAATTTTTCGTAAAAATCGATAATGATGATTGATATATGAGGTGGAATAAAGTGTGACATAGAGTGTATGCAATGGTGAATTACTGAAGCTATTTGTGCTAGGCCGAAGATCATATTAAGTTGCCACAATGCAAGAAGTTTGCAGCACGGCTGACCATATTGGATCGCAAGTTAAGCCTGAAACAACGGGTTTGGCATCATTACAAGGAAATGTTCTAGTGGAACCAGACGCGACGACATCTCAATCTCGATCCCCATTGAATGCTTCTAATACTCGTTTAAATCGTAAAGCTCTTTTGTGTGATAAGCCTATAAGATGTGCTACTCAAAGTTCTACTAATGCGGAAACAGTGCCTCAACAGAATCAAGTGCATCCGGATTCGTCTTATTGGATGCAAAATGAAAGTGGATTTATAAATTCTCAACCATCGATGGCCGAGTTCTTAACCCACATTGATTCAGAGAGTCCTAAATTAATATCCCAAGGCTATCCAGTAGGGTCTACTGAAAATTTGGACTCTGTTCCAGAATATCCCTGGATGAAGGAAAAGAAAACAGCTAGAAAAAGTCAAACTCAAGGTAAACGGTATAAATTGGTTATATCAGTAAACGTTATTAGTCACATACAACTTCACAATAATCATCAATACAAAACTCAATGATATCCATTAATACCCTGTGTATAGTTTTTCCTGATACATTGTCAATCGTCATGATTGTTTGGATATGTTTAGTTGACTCTCATATATAGTAGAATCTGGCTCATTGTAGAGCCGTGCAGATTGTAGACTGATTTATCGAGTGTGAAGGTCAAATTCTCGCGATTATTATTTCTGCAAAGTTCTTCTTTATTTTTCATATTTTGTTCGATTTTTACAATTTTTCAACAACTAATATAATCAGCGGTAAGGATCAATCTTCGTGTGGTATTATTAATTTTAAGTATTTTGGATTTTTTTTATTTTTTCAAGATTATTCTAGTGCTACAATTCGGCTCGTTCTGGAGCGCTGGTAATTAAATGTTAAGAACTGTATTATGCCCATGAAAATAGAACTGTCCCGTATGGATTTTCATACCCAAACCTTTTTTTATCGAAAGACTCTTGCTATAATATATACTGAACTAAGCATTCAACAATCAACACATTTTGTTTGAAAAGGTTGTGTCTCTCTCTATACGAACCTTCAATCGCCATAACAGTAAGCTGTGCAAATATGAATATGCACAAATGTAGACATATATGAGATGACAAAATTTAAACATTGAGCGACGTTTTCTCAATGTTTTATTTCACCTTATGGGACAGTTATGCTCTTATGGGCAGTGAAAAATTATCTGAAATATCAGTAAATTTATATGTAACAATGTAAGTGTTATGCAAAATTTAACTAATAAGGAACAGCCCAAAAACTTACATTAGATTAATGGTTTATTTGACATTTTGACCATATTTGATCAATTCACGGCATGAAAGCCATGTTCCACACCTTCTAAACCAGATCAGATGTATTTTTTTCTAGTTTATCATTCAAATTGTGTACACTACCCGCCGAAAGTATGAAATAGCTTCACCGAATATTACTCGTTTTGAATATTGCAATAACTCGAGGTAACGCGGATCTACTCAATCCTGAACTGTTTCAACGTAAAACCATTGTTGAGCCCAATAACCCAAATTTAGATAAATTTCCAAGGCCTCCATTAGATACTTTGCCTTTGAAGCCATAAGAAAAATTTACTTAAATTTGGTTTGATTCTAAGCAAAATTGAGTTCATTCAACTGTGCCAAACTACCCCTATTCGGAAGGAGCAGCTCTCTCTATGTTTGACAACATTGGTGGGAAAGAGAGGGAATTCCGAATATTGCAATAACTCGAGGTAACGCGGATCTACTCAATCCTGAACTGTTTCAACGTAAAACCATTCTCTTTAATGAATGTTCGAATCCTCTGAGCAGAATCTCAAATAGAGAAACTTAAAAGTAGATGGAGTACCGTGTACCTTTTAATTCCGCTCCTAAATGCTTATCTTTGACAGATACGCGTATTTCGACTACCACTTGCAGTCTTCTTCAGTGTCAGTTACTCGTATCCACTGAGTAACTGACACTGAAGAAGACTGCAAGTGGTAGTCGAAATACGCGTATCTGTCAAAGATAAGCATTTAGGAGCGGAATTAAAAGGTACACGGTACTCCATCTACTTTTAAGTTTCTCTATGTAAAACCATTGTTGAGCCCAATAACCCAAATTTAGATAAATTTCCAAGGCCTCCATTAGATACTTTGCCTTTGAAGCCATAAGAAAAATTTGCTTAAATTTGGTTTGATTCTACGCAAAATTGAGTTCATTCAACTGTGTCAAACTACCCCTTTTGGGAAGGAGCAGCTCTCTCTATGTTTGACAACATTGGTGGGGAAGAGAGGGAATTCCGAATTTTGGGTTGATAGAATAATCGATATACTTAATTTTAGGTAAATTCAACTCAAAAATTAGGTAAACTGTTTTTCCGTGTCCGGAAAGTTTAGTTTCATTACAACAATAACTAACGATACCCAGTGATACTAAATTTTTCTGAGGGTTTCAATATATAAAATGAGTGTTCCAATACTCGTTTAGGCGATCCCATTCTTTTGGCGAGTAGTGTATGTAAACATCTTAAAACAGCTTGACGAAATGTTATATATTCTCATATACAGCAAAATTATTACAATCTTTACATTAGCCCTAATGATAAATGTATGGTTTATTGATTTATTAGCATAATAACAACAGCTAATCACATGTTCTATCCGATGCACACCTTCAATTTGAATAAATAACTAGTAGTTTTTGATATCTATGATGTGTGGTTAAACATCCATTCAAGACGGGGTTGATAGTCTAATGACTATCGCTTCTGCTTCCCATACAGAATGTCGTGGGTTAAAGCCCAGGCCCATCCCTTTCTCATATAATTCTTAAGGCGGCATCCATTTATTACGTAACGCTAAAATTGGAAATTTTCGACCCCCTCCCCCCCCCCTCCGTAACGCTTTTTGTATGGAAATTTTAAAATTTTTGTATGAGTCGTAACGCTTGAGCCTACCCCCTCCCCCCCCTTCGAGCGTTACGTAATTTGTGGATGCCGCCTAATAGCTCCCTTTCTCTATCTATCTGCGTCATCCTTGGTAATGACATCAAAACATCATCAGTTGTATCTAGCGGTAGAATTGGATAAATCAACATTAGAGGAAAATAACCATCATCATTTTACAATGTTTCAAAACCAGTTTTTTTCGCTCAAATTTGAAGCAATGTTCATGAAAATCTATCATTGCATTACACTTGCTATCTATAATGCAATGATAGATTTTCATGAGGATTTCTTTAAATTTAAACTGAAAAACTGTTTTTTAAAGACACTTACACGTTAATGCTTCCAGTGAGCATTTCGCCCTTTGAAGGAAGCACTACACTAGACAATGAAAAAGCATGCAACGCCCAGTGGCACAATCGGAAAACATTTCCTACGAAAGATAACCGGACTGAAGCGGGAATCGAACCCACACACCTAGACACGATGCGACTAAATGCCTTACGACACTAACCGCACGGCTACGAAGCCTGATGATTGAATGATGGATTCTTGAGCCTTAGTCGTTTACCAAAGTGGTATCCTTATGGTCAAATCCTCATCCATCACTAACAAAACACTTTTACTTCCAAGGTGGCAGTGGGAAAAGCAGAAGATTTATCAGTTTCTTAGTAACAGCGGCTATCTAGTTAACATTCCTTCCTCTCCCCGATGAATATAAGGACGTGGCCGGTACCGTTATCAATCTAAAAATATTAAGGGTAGAGTGATTGTCCATTAAATATGGTTAAAAAGCTGCAAACCTAAGCTCCATCTGAGTGATTCTCCTGATTGATAACGAAGTGGCAACTACCAAGTGTATGTTCCATCAGTTGATCTTTGATCGTTTTGATCGATGTGGGGATGTTTAAGCTTTGTAGCCACGCGTCTAAAATAGTATTTTAATCCCAGGACATAGGGGGGTCTGTAGCCTTGAGGTTACGCTTTCGCTTCATAACCGGAAGGTCAGCCTCCATTCCCAGCCCCTCCACAAAAAACCCGTCCAGCCACCAGAAGACGCCTCTCGCAGGACCGTGCTTAGGGGAGCACATTCATCCTCCGTCAGTATCAGATGGTGACTGAGACAAACTGACCCTCTTCGCAGGCAGTTAGCCTCACTAACAGCAGAGCTCACTCCTACCTGCTCGGTGTGAGAGTAAAAGAGTAGGAGAGAGTGAAAGTAGATGTAAATATAGATAAGTTAAAAATAGATCTGTATCGGTAAAGCAGCTACAGATCAACTGATTCCGGCACAGTAGTGGCCACGAGCACAGAGTGCCTTTAAAAAAAAAATCCCAGGACATCTCGGAACAAAACAAATCAGAGATTTGACAAATTTCTGGATTACTTTTATCCCAGGATATAATTTCTAACGTCCTAAAAATTCCGGGATTACTGAAATGAACTAAACTTCAACAAAATAAACTAAAACCACTATTATTTGAACACTCTATGTTTATTTGATAAAATTGGAAAATAAGCATAACGGACAGAAAATAAATTACTATTTTTAGAAAGAGCGTCCTGATTTTTTTTTATAAGCTTTATTTCCACCCTACAAATATCATTCAAGTTTTGACTGAACAACGATTATTGTTGTTGCAAATTGAATTTTATTAGTTACGTGATGTCACAAAATCATGTTGTGAATCTCATGGCAGAGGAATCGCAACATGAGTTTGTGGCATCACGTTACTAACAAAATTAAATTTGCAACAACAATAATCAAAAGTTTCCCAAACTCTCATCAGCTTTTTCATTGATTTTCCTTTGCGAAATTGAGGTTTTCTTGCTATGAGCACGAACTTTATTTATTACTTTTCAGGAAAATCAGAGTTTTATCAACAAAAAATGTAGTCCCGATACCTTTCAGAGTATAACAAACTTCTGTTGTACATTTGCATAAATGATGTTTTCAGTTATTTTAAGTATTTCTTTCTTTTGCATGTTTTGGGTTTCTAAATTATCGCTCTTGTGCTATTGTATGCAACATATTTCAAACTAAGCCATAGATGGATAAGAATTGTCAAAGGAACCTTTTTCTTCTCACTTCACCTGATGGGACTCCGAAATGTAAAAAGATCAAAACTGTAGGTAATCCTTCTTGCTAATCACATTTTTTTCAAAATATCAGTTTTAATGAAAGTTAACAACAATATGTTACAACTTTTCCATATTTTTCTCTCTAAAACTATGTGAATGCCTGAAATTTTCTGTCAATTTAGTGAAATAATTTTGAAATATTCTTTTTGATCTATTGTCACAGATAAACAACGTTAAGCAGAGTTTTATGTATACGCTTGACATACTTTTAAAACTATTGCTTATTAAAACCTGATGCCCAATATTGAGTTTTTGGGATTTCCCGCGATAAGCTTCTTTTTTTTGTCCTGAAACCTGGGACAAGCAAAATAACCGGGATATGTATGCTCAAAGCTAAACGCATCAACAATGCATTGTAAATAATTATTATTTTTTATAATTATAATTGAACTGAACGTATCATGTTTCAAACACTATTAGGGTATGAGAATTAGGAGCATAATGAACATTCGGGCGAAATAGGGGGTGTCCATTCTCTAAGAATATACATATTTCATAAAACTATAATTCACTGTGTAAAATCTGCATTACATATGCACAGTTTGACGGTATGAAAGATTATGTTTAGCTTCAATTGTCCTCTGAAATTTGTTTTTTTTTTTTCTCAATTCCAAATTTCACTGCCTTGGGAGAAAGAATCTGATTTTTGAGGAAAGTTACTAACCTAGGGCAGTTTTTCTTGCTAATGTGTAATTTTGCCCCGATACCCCGATACCCCGACTTTTACCAGCTCTGATTTTGACACATTAGTCTATCTCGTTTTTTTTTTTTCTGATATCACAGCGTAACAAAAATAACATTTTTGCTTGTATCAAGGATGAAATTATGTGTCTCTAGTAGATTTGGGGTTGCTGTATCTGATGCCGTTCTCAGAAATTTTCCAGCACGTCACAATTTTCAGCTACAGGTCGCCAAAGTTGTATAAAACAATGTTTTCTATGATGTTTACATGAAATTTAAATGACGATTTGTCAAACATTTTTGTGATGCATGCAAAATATGACTCTTCATTTCAGACATAATTTAGTTGAAATTGCATAATTAAATTTAGATAAAATTGCTTTTTTCAACGTGCTTGCAGGTTCCATACAAAATTATTCGTTTCTCTTATATGGCAAAATACAATACTCTTCTAAACCATCGAAAAATAACTTTTAAGCATCAAAAGTACTATGAACTTTGTTGATAAGTATTGTTATATACATGCAGTTTGTATTCTGTGGCAAATTAAGCAAATAAATTACCATACAAGCTTTTTTTTTCTTTCTTTCTAAACGAGATTTTTAGCCCTGGGCTAGTTCATCTCGGGACCAACGGCTTTACTTCCCTTCCGAAGGAAGTCGTCACTGAAATTTTTAGTGACTATATCGGGGATGGGATTCGATCCCAGGTCCTCGGCGTGAGAGGCGTGTGTTCTAACCACTACATCAGGTCCGTCCCCCACCATACAAGCTGACAAACTAGCATGCAAGTTGACTGAAATAGTCAAAAATTGCATTTTTAACAGCCAATAGGGTAACGGTCGTATTTTGGACCCCCTAAGGAAGTGATTTTAGTTTTTTGTCCCTATTAATTAATTGCACAGCGTAACCAAGTCAAAAAACATGGCAAAATGTAGAGATAAACTTCCTCTACGAGATAAAATGCCCATACGATCATTAGGGATCCAAAAAACGTCGAAAATAATTAAATTGTGAAGCACTGTTTTTCATTATTTTGAACACACCAATACATTTTGGACCCTCAAAGTATATATTTTGGACCCCCGGCATTTTTTATCGTTTGGCGAAAAAGTCCACGACACTGTTTGTATAATATGCTTGCCCATAGTCTAATCAATCGATTGACAATGGAGAACCGAAGAAATTCTACGCTTGTAGTTCAGAAATTTGAAAAAAGCTTTTGTTTACATTTGGAAAATTTCTGACGACTTCAATTTCTGTGTGTAACGTGTTGTAACGGTTGCATGGATGAACCGATTAAATTAAATTAATTTCAGGTAAAATAAACAAATTTTCTTTGTACAAACGGTTGATGCAAGTGCGGAATAGTCCTATCTTTCCAAATAACATGCGAATTGAGTTGGTCTTTCGATTTAATCTGGGAAATTTGCAGGAAAATGGCCCAGGGGGTCCAAAATATGTGTATCGCAGTGTATCTTGTATGATTTTCTTCACCATAAATGAATTTGGTAATCAGCTAAGAGTAACTGAAAAATATTTCCATTTTATGGTCTTGAAATAAGTATTTGATTAGTGTGTCCATTATGCCCCTAATACCCCTATATACTGCAGGAAAATGGCCCAGGGGGTCCAAAATATGTAGAGGTCCAAAATATATTGGTTACCCTATCTCAAAAACTAGACGTGCTATGATATTTTTTAAAACGGCAATGGATTCAGCAACTCTTATTTAAGTGAATAGCGGTATCTTGGTGCTCGAGACAAAAACGTGTTCCGCAGTGTATCTTGTATGATTTTCTTCACCATAAATGAATTTGGTAATCAGCTAAGAGTAACCGAAAAATATTTCCATTTTATGGTCTTGAAATAAGTATTTGATTAGTGTGTCCATTATGCCCCTAATACCCCTATATACTTTAATCCTGATATCATGATTCCAGCGTAATTTCACCAATATTTGGATTCACGATGCCATGTGTTAGATTACCGTAACGCAACACACGCGTTATGTTTTTGTTGGCATGTTAATGACTCGCGTATCCTTATATGATCGACAAAAATAAAAACGCAAGCTAGTGCTAGATTCGAACCAAGAACCTTTCCGATTGACAGCCTCGTGCTCTACCACACAACCACTTCGTCATGTTGAATTGTGGGTGATCGATACGAATGAGTTGAAGCAAAAGACACCGCTTAGTGTTGTCGTTTATAAGGCTGTGCGCGCTATAAAATGTTAGCCTTGTTTTCAAGTCAAATGCGAGAGTGAGACAGCACTAACACAGGACTTGCAGTAGAAGTCAAGAGAACAAAGGAATTAAAGCGAACCTCACAGCCTAATGAAGAATCATGTGTATGACTCGATGTGGGGTAATAAAAGGTGTGGCCGAAGCATCAAATCAGTATTTGTGATAACTTATGTTTTGAAATTGTAGTTGTGCAATGTCAACTTCGATGAACTGAAAGTTCACGAATTTGCCGAAGATGACGTCCTGTTTGGCAAGCCGCGAACAACATTTTTAGCATGCTTTTCGTCACCGTCAGCCAATCGTTTCGTTTACATCTTTTTCGTGACTGATACAAGCAAACACATACCAAGACTCGGACCTGTTCTATGGGACATTGATGATGATAGCAGGGACCTTGATTTGTGATCCTGATATCATGGCCTAATCAATTTATGAATTTCATGACTTGTAGATCGCGGTGCTTTGGGCTTTCTTCTCCGTGTCCCTTCCAAAGTGACAAATAGAAACAACCCCAATGTAAACAAACAAAATCCATGGGCGTTTATTTTTGACTAAGTGAACATCAAACATGATCAAAGTTCAAATGTGATATAGCCGTTAATTGAGCGGGAAAATTTGCCTAAATAGTAGCAAGAATAATAGACTTCTCCCATAGCAGCGCAGTAGCGTTCAATACAGTATCAGTCTACTGCCAAACTACTGATTGTTACTCTTGTAGCAGAAGGCCCAGAACAGCGATATTCATGGTGAAGCCGTGCGCTTCGCTCTTGTCTATCTATCCGTACTGCTAATCGTACTGGAAATTGAATGTATGTTGGGGGTCATGCACAAATTACGTCACGCTTCAAGGGGGGGTCAAGCTAAGCGTAACAAGCCTTACAAAATTTTCTAAGGACTCATACAAAAAACGTGACGGGAAACGTGGGGGGGAGGGGGTCAAAAAATTCGAAATTTAGCGTGACATAATTTGTGTACCATCCCTTGTGTGTATTTCTCGTATCCCTCACGGTGAGCGATATTGTGAGGGCACTCTTATACTGCAGCAGCGTAGTGTGCATTCAATTTCTCTTCGTTTGTCCCAGCTAGCAGCAAGCAGCCCAATTGCTTTCATGCTGTAGCATTAGGCTGCGCGATCCTAGTCTGTCGGCGCATCATTTAATTGTAAAGCAATGAGCCAATCCGTTATAAAAAAAAAACAATAATTGAACTTTAACACTTCACTTCACTTTTGCAGAAGATATCCGTATTACCTCTCGTGTATAAAAGAGGCACCGTATCACGTGTAAATTTAGTTGTAAGTTGTGATTGTAACGAGTAGTAATCCCCACCGAGCAGAAGCACTGCCTCTCGGTGGTGGGCAATAAATTAGTTGTCGTGATAGTAAAGAGTCGTTTTTTTTAATTTCCTCATTAGTATCATTCCACACATTACAATTATTTCTTATATCTAGGTGTTCTGTGTTATTAGACAACACTATCATCCTAATTTGGTTAAACAAATTTAAGATTTTATTAACATTTTGTTAACAACATATTACATTTCATTTGCCGTAGCAGTTCAGATTTTTTACAGGTGAGTTGATTTCACCTGTTTATAAGAGGAAAAGAACACGTGTTTAATTTAGTTAACCTAACTTAACTTAAATATATAACGCATTAATCGTGGCAATAGAAGATTGCACCGATTTTTGCCTGAAATTATTAATTATTCCATTTGACATTTGTTCCAATGTTTCAACATTGGATATTCTATGTAACTCATTGGTACTATACCAGGGAGGAAGCTTCAGAATCATTTTCAAAATTTTATTTTGAATTCTCTGCAGAGCTTTCTTCCTGGTATTACAACAGCTTGTCCATATTGGTAAAGCATACAACATGGCTGGCCTGGAAATTTGTTTGAATATCAAAAGCTTGTTCTTAAGACAAAATTTTCATTTTCTATTAATAAGGGGATAGAGACATTTTACATATTTATTACATTTGGCTTGAATGCCCTCAATGTGATTTTTGAAAGTTAAATTCTTATCTAGTATGAGCCCTAGATACTTAACTTCATCTGACCAATTTATTGGAACCTCTCTCATCGTGACAACATGCGTACTTGAAGGTATCAAATAAAGAGCTTTTGTTTTATGTGAGAATATTATTAGTTGAGTTTTGGAAGTATTAGGAGAAATCTTCCATTTTTGAAAGTATGAAGAAAAAATATCCAAACTTTTTTGCAATCGAATACAGATGACACGCAGCCTTCGTCCTTTGGCGGAGAGGCCTGTGTCATCCGCAAACAAGGATTTTTGACATCCCTGAGGTAACTCAGGTAAGTCAGATGTGAAAATATTGTATAATATTGGTCCCAAAATGCTGCATTGGGGAACACCAGCTCTTACAGGAAGTCTTTCAGATCTGGAGTTCTGATAATTAACCTGAAGTGTACGATTTGACAAATAACTTTGAATTATTCTAACAATGTATGTTGGAAAATTTAAGTTTTTCAATGTTACAATCAAACCTTCATGCCAAACACTGTCGAATGCTTTTTCTATGTCTAGAAGAGCATGACCAGTAGAATAGCCTTCAGATTTGTTGGAACGGATCAAATTTGTTACACGTAAAATTTGATGAGTGGTCGAATGTCCATGGCGGAATCCAAACTGTTAATTGGCAAAAATTGAATTTTCGTTGATGTGGGCCATCATTCTGTTCAAAATAACCTTTTCAAAAAGTTTACTAATGTAGGAAATCAAACTGATTGGCAAATAGCTAGAAGCTTCTGCTGGATTTTTGTCTGGTTTTAAAATTGGAACATCCTTAGCATTTTTCCATTTGTCAGGAAAATATGCTAATTGAAAACATTTGTTAAATATATCAACTAAAAATGATAAGCTACTTTCTGGAAGTTTCTTGATGAGATGTAGAAAATTCCATCATCGCCAGGAGCTTTCATATTTTTGAATTTTTTAATAATAGTTCTTATTTCTTCCAAATCAGTCTCACAGGAATTTTCTAAAACGTTCTCTTGACTGAGAATATTTTCGGAGTCCTGAGTAACTTGATTTTCAGTTGGACTAGTAAGTCCTAAATTAAAATTGTGCGCGCTTTCAAAGTGCATAGCAAGTTTTTGAGCTTTTTCGCAATTAGTTAGTAATAATTTGTTTTCCTTTTTCATTTTTTTTTTAAATTTTAGATAATTTCCGAAAGGGCTCAGAGCCAGGGTTCAATTGAGAAAATTATTTTCAAAATTTTTGTTTCTTAATTGAGAAAAACGTTTCTTGATTTCTTTCTGCAAGTCCTGCCATATAATTTCCATAGCAGGATCGCGAGTGCGTTGAAATTGCCTTCTCCTCACGTTTTTAAGGCGGATCAAGAGTTTAAGATCATCGTCTATAATCACGGTTTCAAATTTTGGAATTGCAATGCTCTTGGCTTGAACAATGGAATTTGTTAAAGTTTCAAGAGCATTGTCAATATCATGTTTTGATTGTAAAGACATGTTAACATCAAGGTTAGAGTCAATATATGTTTCATATATATTCCAATCGGCTCGAAAATAATTGAAAGTGGAGTTGATAGGATTGAGAATCGTCGAGAAAAATTGAGGTCTACAATAGCCCTATTTAGCACGAGACATGAAAAATGAACCATCGCACGATATGTATTGGATTTCAATTTCAATTGTCCCTAATTACAGGTTCCCTCGGGGACATCCGGTGGTCCCGGAAGTAGTCACTGTAGTCAACTATCCATTTTGAGTCTACAGTTGCCCTATTTACGACAAGACATGAAGAATGAGCCGTCGCATGATATGCTTTGGTGTCAAAATTGAAATGTCCCCTATGCAAGGTTCCCCCGGGGCACTTGGCGGCGCCAAGAGTGGCCAAATCTGTACAAGACTCATTTTCAATTTATAATAGGGTATTTTATGATAAGCTAGGGAGAAAACAATATTGCGCGATATATTTTGAGTGAATAAATTGTTTGATCCCAATTCGGATCCACTACCGGCACCGATTCCGGGGAAATGGCCATATATTGGTTGTTTCTGGATCGATATTAATACAGGTAATAGGTTGTTTCTGGACCGATATTAATACTTGGCGCACCAATCGCTTCAGAATTTGATCTTCTATCTTCATGTGTAGTAAAATTTTGATTTTTTAGCCGAGACCTTTGCTAAAAAGACGTCATAAATTTACTGCATAAGACATGCTTCCGGAAATCCGGATTATCACCGGTATCCGGTGGTCATAGTTCATCTCCGTGGATGCACCTCAAAACTAGATTAGTTGACCCATCCAGTACTTCTTAAAGAATTGAAATCGTTAAATTTTTGTCAAAGTTACAGCATTCCAAAGTTGGCCCAATTTTTGCCTGTCCCAGTTATTTTGACAACCCCGTGTATATCAAATTTCCATCATTTGCGATACTTTAAAAATGGTGAGGGTACAAGAAAAGGGGGGAGGGCTCCCTGCAAATCTTATTACAACTCTTCATAATGTATTTGAAGTTGAAAACATTATATGGCACATGAATTCCGCTGTCCTGAATATAAAACACTGTGTCGGTTTATTGATTAGATTAGATTTTTCAATAAAAAAAAATGCAAAATGTTCAAGCATATTTTAAAAATGACCTGGGGCAGACACGAACATTCTGAAAACGCCATTATTTTTGTTTATTTTTATACTTTCAAGCCCGGGGTGTCCGGTCTCTGTGCATTCATATCGACTTTTTTTTGTCGAACAGTGTATAATTATACAATTTTCTGATATTCTGAACATTCTTAGAAAATTTGTCTGTAGTGTGATTTTTTTTTGCAATTCTTTTTTATTGCCCAATGATGTGGTTATTTAACGTTATTTTGGATTTTCTTCGATTAAGTAATATATTAATTTAATAAAACACTCATTCAGCTCTTAATCATATTCATGCTTTGTATTTGCAATGAGCTGAACTGTGCAGAAGCTAAAACGTTAGACTTCTAAAATCTACTTTACACAACTACATGTTCTCAATGGATTGTTGGATTGTCAATAGAAGGAAGAATGTCTTGTTCAGCACATTAGTAAGCATTCCTGACCAGTTGTATTAAAAGCATTCGAATCGTTCGATAACTTTTGATTCAATTGTTATTCATTTCAATTCATTATGCTGAACATTGACTTTAGTTAAAAACCAAAGAGCATCTAATCAGCTTGTAGTAGCTACACTTTTAACTTTAAAGGATATAGGTTTCTTCTTCTTTCGTTTATTCACTAAACATGGTTGCAACTACGAACAAAACGAAGGGCGGATCTTTGAATTCACAACTTCCTCCAAAAAAGCAGAATTGAAATATCACTTAACGTGGAAATAATGGAAGAAAGGATGTTTCTCCGAAATGTGCATTTTCTTCCAAGGGTGAAATGGTTAAAGCTGATAATTGCATCAAAATGAGCAATCAGTTTGATACTTAGGATAAATTTTCCAAACACTAAATTGAAGCAGCCTTTAGCCCAGGCTTTTTGATTCAAGAGAGGAAACAAATAGTGACGCCTATCGAGGTCAGTTGTTCCGAATTTGGAGAATTTAGGCAGGAAATCTTGAACTCCTTTGAGGGAATCAAGGTTTCCTTCCAAATCGCAAAGAAAGGAGTCTTTCGCGTTTTGCCGGAAACTCTTAAAGATCGCAAACTTCTTCCCAAACATCTTGAAGAGAAGAAGCACATTTGTTTTACTTAGGATGACAAAACTAAACGTTTGTTCAAAGTCGTCTTGAAAGGTCTCTCAAGTGACTATAAGTCACCCAAAGATATTAAAAATCCGTGATCCTGTTATGAAAATTATATGACAAGATCTACAAAAAGAAATTGTAAAACGGTTTACTCAATTAAAAAATTTTGAAAATAAAATATCTCAGTCGAGTCTAGTACACGACACTGAAGACGGCCTTACAGTTGAGGTCGAAATACGCGTATCTGTCAAAGGATACAAACTCTAGTGGAATTAAAAGGTATAGTACTAAATTCGGTTTTTTCATCTACTTATAGGTATTCTACTAAACAGCTCGAAGATTTATTATCAAAATATCTCAATTGGACCTTGGCTCCAATCCAGATTTTGGAAATTAATAAAAATAAATTAGAAAAAAAACCTCAGGAGCCAATTTTGCCCTTGAAAGAGGAAAATAAATTACTACTAACTAATTACGAAAAAGCTCAAAAGTTTGCTATGCAGTTTTAAAGTTTGAACATAATGATGGTTCACATCAACGAAAATTCAATTTTTACCAATGATCTGTTCGGATTCCGACATAGACATTCGACCACTTATCATCTTTTACGTGTAACACATTTTATTCGTTCCAACAAATCTGAAGGCTATTCTACTGGTCATGCTTTTCTAGACATATAAAAAGTATTCGACAGTGTTTGGCTTGAATGCATGATTTTAAAATTGAAAAACTTTTATTTTCCAAATTACATTGTTAGAATAATCCAAAGTTATTTGTCAAATCGTACACTTCAGGTTAATTATCAGAACTCCAAGTCTTCTTGTAAGAGCTGGTGTTCCTCAAGGCAGCATTTTGGGGCCAATATTATACAATATTTTTACGCCAGACGTACCTGAGTGACCTCAGGAATGTCCACAATATTTTTTTTAATTCTTTATCAAACATTACATTCATTTCTTACATCTAGTTGTTCTGTGTAATAAAACGCTATCATCATGATATAGTAAAACTAATTTAAACACTGATTTTGACTATACCAAGTAGGGAGTTTCAGAATCATTTTCAGAGTTTTATTTTGAATCTGCTGCAGAGCTTTCTACCTGGCATTACAACAGCTAGGCCATATTGGTACAGCATGGCTGACCAAAAAATGTGTTTGAAGATTTAAAGCTTGTTCTTAGGAAAAAGTTTAGATTTTATTCTTTACATATGTATTATTTTACATATTTGTTACATTCGGCTTGAATGTCCTTAATGTGATTTTTGCAAGTTAATAGCTATTAGCTGATAGGATTAAGAATCGCTTCATGGGATATTTTAAATTTAACAGGGACATGGTCAGAGTCAAAATCAGTGTGAGTAACCAGTTGGTTACAAAGGTGGCTAGAGTCGGTTAAGACCAAATCAATCTAAAAGAGGAAAAATCAATCAATCAGTGTATTGAATTGAGAAATATCCTGAAGAGCACTCATCGAATAGAATTTTGCCGTTGGAATTCCATGAGTCATTTTGCAGCAATTTAACTTGCTGCCCAGTGCATTTAAATGGCGAATAGGCAGCTATGAAAGTATAGTTACCAAGCTGTGTTTAAAAAGAAACCCCCAAAAATTTTGGTTTCAAATGACGATAAAAGTTGATATTTTATACGCCTATGAATGATGATAACAACTCTCCCACATGCCCCATCGAGTCGATCTTTACGAAAATGTTTGGGATTTCTATTGAGTTTGGATCCAGGTTTCAAAAAAGTTTAGTAATAACTACTATGTGTATATTATTAGCTGTTAGAAAATTAAATAGCTCGTCCTCTTTATTATTCAAAGAACGAGCATTGCAATTTAAAATATAAAAAAAATATTTGGATTCATTAGAGAAACGTAATTCGATAACAATTTTATTAGTAATCATTACATTACACCAACTTGGACTGCATCAGCCATTGTGGTGATTGTGAACATTGCATCAATCATTTGATTCATTGTTAAGTAAAGTATCAAAAACAGAGTAAGACATTTTACTAGAAGTAGGTGCATTTTCTGATGATTTTTATATGGATTATCCGTTAATGAAAAGACGGAATAGGAGTTGCCTGCGGTGACAGCGGTTTTTCCAAATGATTTGAAACAATTAGAACGGTTAGCCGTAAGAAGACATTTTGAAGGGGAAGAGCTGAAACTGACTGCTACAATATCAGCATACGAGTTACACTACACTTTTTCAAAAAAATATGGAAGGGATTATCAGAGTATGTTTAAAAGTATGTATTGCAGAAGAAAAAGTAAAATACCTAAAATCACTAGTCCTTAAAACTCTAATATGTCCATTCGAAATTAAAAGATTCGACCGGCCACCCGATGGAATGTGGATGTTGATGAGCTACCTGATGGATATGATTCATAAGCAAGCGATCGTTACATCATGCATTTAACATCCAGTTGGCAATGTTTTGTACCATGACTCCACTTTTGGCACTGACGGCACTGAATGGGGTTTTGAAAATTTCCTCCAGGTTTCTAGAATTGTTCAAATGCCACACGAACGTCGAAAATAAGTCTAGCTTTATCAAAAGCTTAAACATTATTTAGATCACTTTTGTAAGGTGAACTAAATAATATTCTTAAGGAAGCCCTCTCCGAAGAATGTCTGATTGGGTTCTCTTTTTCATAATGATTACTTGGACTGGGGAAAATATAAGTAAATCATTTATTCCATTTGTGATCTCAGGTGACTTATAGGTAGTCACTTGAGAGACCTTTCAAGACGACTTTGAACAGACGTTCAGTTTTGTAATCGTAAGTAAATAATTGGGATTCTTCTCTTCAAGATGTTTGAGAAGAAGTTTGCGATCTTAAAGAGTTTGCGGCATAACACGAAAGATTTCTTTCTTTGCGATTTGGAAGGAAACCTTGATTCCCCAAATGGAGTTCAAGATCTTCTGCCTAAATTCTCCAAATTCGGAACTACTGACCACGATAGGCGTCACTCTTTGTTTCCTCACTTGAATCCTAGAGCCTGGGCTAGAAAAAACAATTAAAAGAAACACTGAAAACAAGACATTTATTACTTTCCCCTTCTAAAAATTTTCTGACTAAAGTAAAGTTCAAATTTGCTCCGGCCTTATTATCTGAAATAACATTGACCACCTAGGGGTTCCGTAACAAGTTCTGGGAGCCCGGAAGAAATTACCAATTCAAACAAAAGAAAATGAAATCAAACTTTATGGTGCTGAATGTGAAAGCACGTTGCTGGTCAAATTAACCAGAACCCCATAAGAAGGTTCAATCAGTTCTTACCGAAATGAATATTTGTTACTAATACTTCACTGCTGATTATAATTAAATGCATACCGAAAATAATGTACACGTTCTTTATCACGTTGATCTGGCGTATCAGAATGAAATAACATGTAAAACATGTGATTCTGTTAAAAATAACTTACGTCGTATTTCACATATCGCCTTCAAAATTCAAAAGGTGCGTAATTTTTATTGTAAACCAATTCCAATCATGATCAGGACTCGCTGTACCTCACACGCGTAACATTGTATGAAACATGTTTTTTGCCAAAACAGGGGCTTGGAAAGTGTGCTTTGGTAATATGAAAGAAGAAAATCGTCATAAAAAAACTTTTCAGTAAGGTTTTTGACATGAGGTAAATAAACGTATTTTGCAAATGATTTTCAATTGACGATAGAGTTGGATTTGCTACATTCGATGAACGTGTTTTACAATTTGTGAAAAACTACGTGTGTAACAAAGTGATCGAACGTGTGAAATATTTTCAGTGCAATCGAAAATTTAATTAACGACACAACAAACGACGATTTCGACTGTGGCGACGATGTGCATATTGTGAGAAAATCTCGATTCTAGGCGGAAGAGCATTCGAGGCGGACTGTGATCGAGTTGCCCTGGATGAATCACCGTCAATGCTTAATAAGTTGATCCAGACTTTTTGATTTGGCTCCACCAAACTCTATCCGTCAGTAAAATAATAAAAATCTACATAGGGTTCGTATATCAGAACTGAAATTATATACACTCAACTACTTCATCGCAACCCAGAATAAGAATAGCAGTGTAACCGTTAAAAGAATCCACATATTAAAAGCTGCCGCACTTACAAACATCATTTTTTACCTGCATCAATTTTTCTGCTGAGAAACGTAGGAATGCCGGTTTGTAGCCACACGAGAAAAAAAAACTATTAAGCATTAACGGCCTGACCAACAAAAAGAAGCAACAAACACACGACGATAGCTGAGATGTTTGCATGAAAAATGAGCACAAATAACAGGTTGCAGAAAGAATGATGATTTTTATACATCATATTTGTATCGTACATGAACTGCCATAGGAATACATACATGAACGAAAATTACATCTAGTGCAGCGGTTTTTAGATCGTGCTCCCCGGAGCACTTGGTGATCCGCGAAGCCTTGATAGGTGCTCGGCGACACATATAGGTAATTTCTGTCAATGCTACTAAATATATAAATTTTTTGTTCAAAAATATTCTTTACCATGTTGAAGATGCATAACAGCTTGAATTTTCAAGAACACAAATCTAAGAAACAAATCGACCGTTAATGTTGAAAATTTAATCGTTTGAAATTTTCAGCTCAGAACACTGCTTAGTTCTCTAGTTCTTCTTCTTCCTGCCGTTATGTCCCAAATGGGACTGAGCCGGCTACTCAGCTTAGTGTTCTTATGAGCACTTCCACAGTTATTAACTGAGAGCTTTCTTTGCCAAATGACCATTTATGCATGTGTATATCGTGTGGCAGGCACGAAGATACTCTATGCCCTGGGAATCGAGAAAATTTCCTTTACGAAAAGATCCTCGATCGGCGGGATTCGAACCCACGACCCTCAGCATGGTCATGCTGAATAGCAGCACGTTTACCGCTACGACTATCTGGGCCCCTAGTTCTCTAGTTATGAGCTCTTATAAATTTGGATTAAACTCATCTTCACCTCTTATGGTAGAAGATGCAACAATCAAATTTAATTACAACAACCTAATTTTAAATTCGTATGGGTGATTAAACATATATTTCAGGAGAGTTATTAAATCCAGTTATTGATCAATCTACCTGTGTTGGCCTTTCTATACATATGCGCAAATGCCTTTAGTTGTTTTCGTGTCTTCTGAGCAAATTAATTTAGATAATTTTTCCTGTATTAGAAGACACATATTTGAAATGATCCCGCGAGCTAACTTCTAATTATATCAGTTAAGCCATTTGCATCATCTCATTTACAATTTTTTGGCGGAAAACAAAATACCTAGGTACATCAAAGGTATATCTTATCAGATTATAATTAAGCCAATTCAAATATGTGTATTTCTTTATGTCCCATCGAGGGGGATAATAAAGGTGAATGATTAACTCGTATAGGCCTGAGTTAAAGCAAAATTACTGAAACTCTCACCCCAATTTTAAAACAAGACAAAAATCCTGCAGAATCAGTTTGTCCAATCAGTTTGCCATACTTCATCAGTAAACTTTTTGGAAAGGTCAAACAGAATGATGGTCCACATCAATGAAAATTCAATTTTTCACAATGAACAGATCGGATTCCACCATGGACATTCGACCACTCATCAACGTTTACGTGTAACAAATTTAATTCGTTCCAACAAATCTGAGACTATTGTACTAGTCTTCTAGACATACATATATATGTCGAGTCTAGTACACGACACTGAAGACGGCCTTACAGTTGAGGTCGAAATACGCGTATCTGTCAAAGGATACAAACTCTAGTGGAATTAAATGGTATAGTACTAAATTCGTTTTTTTCATCTACTTATAGGTATTCTTCTAAACGGTTCGAAGATTTATTATCATATTGAATATGTGTTTAAAATTAAGCCAATCCCATATTCGTACACCTAACAAAAATCAAACATACAACAATCAATTATGTGCTAGATGATTTTTTAATATCTTCATTACGTTGGTCAGATGTAGTAGAGTACATTTGGAAAAAAATATAAGCGAACATATTTGAAACTTAAGTAAATTTAAGAAAAATACCACTTTTTCGTTGTTTTTGCTAAAAACTATGTAGTAAGTCGAAAAATAATGTAATTTTTTTCAAGTTCACTTCATCAACAATGATTACTACGAATATTGAACGAGTTTCAAAAACTTATAATCAGTTTTAGAGTACTTACGAGTGGATATCGGTATATCATATCTTGGTCTTGGTATATCATATCATACAAACTTGGTTAATATAACATTAATAAAAAATCAATTTCTTTCATTCTGGCTCTTAGATGGATGTACATTATCCATAGTTAATATTCCTGTCTAAAAATTGCGCAATTATTATTTTTATTTCATATTTTACTACCAAACATTATCCTAGAGATTGATAGAATAAATATTATTGCCGTAACCACAACACATGCGTTATTTGAACAGATGAAAACAACAGGTTATATTTTAGTAAAATGTATATCAATGCTCTCCGCTCACTCGGAATATTTTGTATTTTTATTATAAAATAAATAAACCGTAGAACAGGATTCTATTTTGAGTATTATTTGAATATGAACTCAAAAATAATTGAATATTGAGATAACATCAATTATGTGAAGGAATGTACAGCATAGTGTAGGGTACTTTGTTGTAAAACGAAGTTCTTAGTTGAAATTATTTCTACAGACAAGTTAGAAATTAATCTTTAACTGTTGTTTAGAATGAACATTTGGTTTACATTGTTTGAAAATAACATTTCAGAAGTGTTTTGAAGTTATGACATAACCATTTTCTAAACTCAAGGGGGATAAAAACTTTTTATGATTTCTGTAAACTAAATATATTTTAATTAAAACTCTTTCAGTGTTCAAGAATATATTTTTAAGATTGAATCCTACAAGAAAAATTAATGGTTCACCGACTGCAAATCGTACCACTGCGTCGTCGTCGTGTAGAACACAATCAGATACCCAATGCGGCACAAAAGAAATGGACTGTCCGAGCAGTATCGTAGAGCAGCGGTCTTCAAACGACCGTTTTTGGCTCTTTCTAACAAAAATTAAAAGCTGCGTTGAGGAAAGAAAAGTATTCAAGTTAGTCTCGGAATCTTTGGGTACTGATGACATCATGGTGAAGAAACTCGTTCCAGCATGGAAGGATTCCTTCTCATGGCCGTTTATATCCTTGAAAATCGGAATTAACGGACATCTGAAACGAAAGGCACTGCTTCCGTCCACCTGGCCTCGTGGATTGCACTTCAGAGAATTTCGAAACAATTACTGGGAACCACTGCAGCTCGCATCGTAGATTAAATGTATACTTGTATTGATCCAATTTTGTGTTGCAATTAGTTGTGATCTTATCGATTTGTTATTCCTGTCGTTCATTGATTGAGCATGATCGTTTAATTTGTAATTTCTTGAAAAGGTGTGTTCAATGTTAGTGCTTAAGTAGTTATTCAATTAGACCAATGATGTTGTCCGTTGATTTCAAAAAAATAAATAAATAAATAAATAAATAAATAAATAAATAAATAAATAAATAAATAAATAAATAAATAAATAAATAAATAAATAAATAAATAAATAAATAAATAAATAAATAAATAAATAAATAAATAAATAAATAAATAAACGCTATTGTTAGAATTATTGGATTTTATAGACAAAATCGTTGAAAAACTGGTACACCTAATAGTTTTACCTAAGTTTCATATATGTCCGCTTGAGAATTGTCCAAATGTACTCTACTACGTCTGAACAACGTAATATAGCACTTGAGCAATCAAATAGAGCATTAAAATTCAGTTTTGAAAGTTGTTTGTTTGAATTCTGATAGGTGTACGAATATGGGATTGGATGAATTTTAGACACACTTTTCCATTAATCCAAAGATAAATGTAAATGGAAACATTTTATGACTGCTAAATAATAGATGACACCTATGGCCATCAATACAGATAAAGCATTTCAAACTCAATATATCATTTAAAAGTTTTTTACTTACTTGATGTGACGCCAGTGTCCTGTACGAATATGAAATTGGACCACTATACCTCAGGGATGTCAAAAATGTTTGTTTGCTGATGACACAGGCCTCACCGCCAAAGGACGAAGCCTGCTCTTTACTTGCAACCTTCAATTGGACATGTTGTCACGATGCGGGGGATTTTAATAAATTGGTCAGATGAAGTTATGTATATAGGGCTCATGTTAGATAAAAAATAACTTTCATAAATCACATTGAGGGCATTGTAACATTTATATAAAATGTCTGTATACACTTACTAATAGAAAATCAAAACTTTATATTAAGAACAAGCTTTTAATCTTCAAACAAATTTTCAGGCCAGCCATGTTGTATACTGTATCAATATGTTGTAATAGCATGTAGAAAGCTCTGCAGAGGATTAAAAATAAAATTTTGAAAATGATTCTGGTATAGTACTAATGAGTTACATAGAATATCCAATGTTGAAACAATGGAACAAATGACAAATAAAATAATTAATAATTTTAGACAAAAATCGTTGCAATCTTTTATTGTCACGATTAATGCGTTATATTTAGGTTAGGTAAGGTTACGTAAATTTAAAGCGTTTTTTTTCTTAAAATCAGGTGAAATCAACATTTAAAAATTCCTAACTGCTACGGCAAATGATATGTAATATGTGGTTAACAAAATGTTAATAAAAGCTTAATTTTGTTATACCAAATTAGGCTGATAGTGTTGTCTAACACAGAACACCTACAAATAAGAAATGAATGTAATATTTGGAATGATACTAATAAAGAGTGAATACTTATTAAAAAAAAAAACTGAAACTCTGACTGCTCAGCGAATACTTAAAGGATTCTAATATGTTTTATCAGTACCGTAATCCGGGGAAACATTGATCAGTTTTTAGGATATTTCTTAAATATTTCATTCAAAAATGCAAATGTTGTGAGTTTTATATTTTTAAAACAAGTACTGCCACCCATAGCTCGTGACTATATACTGTATTCTGTTTTTTGAAAGATTTAATCATGTTTACAAAAATGTTTTATGTGATTTTTTGATTTAGCTGATATGGGGTAACATTCATCATCCATGTAAACAACTTTCGGTAATATTGAAAATGTCGTTACTTACTTAAATCATGGCCCTTGAAGCCGAATATGATGTCCAAACGCTTATATCTTATTTACTTTTTGAGTTATTTTAAAATTAAAAACACCTCGAACAGCGGAATACGCCTAAAGGTAGGCAATTTCCTAAGGGAATTCTACATTCTTAACAGTAATTCGTCAATGTTGCTTTATTGTACATACTTATAAAAGTTTTGACAGTGGAATCGTTTTTGGCGATGTCATTTTTAGTGAGAACCGCATTTTCCTTGCTCATATCGCTTGCAGAACTTATGTGAGACATGAATCTTTGGTAGTGTCATCATAAACCATTGAAATCATTGTTTCGCAAACTTGACAAATTTACGCATAAAATTAACGCAATTTTTGCAAAAATCTTTGTTTTCAATAACTCATAAGTATAAGAAAGAGAAGCAACATTCATGCTTTGGAAATGTTTCATCAATAAATTATGATACCAGCTTATTACGAGATGAGTCATTCCGATCAATGTTACTCCGCTGATCAATGATACCCCGGATTACGGTATCTTCTTTTTTCTTTTTGGCATAAACGTCTTTGCTGGGAGAGAGCCTGCTTCTCAGCTTAGTGTTATTAACTGAGAGCTTTCTTTGCATAAGTTGCCATTTTCCCATTCGTATATCGTGTGGCAAGTACGATTATACTCTATGCCCAGGGAAGTCATGGAAAATTCCATTACGGAAAGATCCTGGACATACCGGGAATCGAACCCAGACACCTTCAGCATGACTTTGCTTTGTAGCTGCGGACTCTAACCACTTGGCTAAGGAAGGCCCAAAGGAGGGTTTTTATCAGTATACTGGTACACATATTCAGTTGCTAAAAGTGACGAAAGGAACTCGAGAATGCTCCTATGGCCAGAGTAATTCCAGTGGGTCCCTGGGTCAGCTCGGGTAAAAAGGGCTGTTTGTTGGGACACGCTAAGTTATCTTTATTTATGACAATGACAATAATTTTAATTTGCATAAATTATTAATATCTGACATTCAACATTATAAATGAAGAGTTTTGGATCGTTTAGAATGTGACGGATGCGGCCATTCGGACGTAATGCCCGGAAAATCCGGCTTCAAACTTGTTCGATACTAAACCGTTTCAACTACCGAACAGTTGAAATCAAACGTAATAGTTCACATTAATGGGTTCCCATAAGATGGACACAGATGTTTAGATACAAATAACATCTGACATTTTCATTATAAATGAAGAGTTTTGGCTCATTTAGAATGTTTCGGATGTGGCCACTCGGACCTAATGCCCGGAAGACCAGGCTTCATACTTACATACTTTAATTGACATATTTTTTTACATTTTACATTGAATTTGTTGAGATTTTTTTGAGAACCTTCGAAATTTGATTCACGTTTTTTTTTTGGACGCTCCCCAAGATTGCAAAGTTTCGCCTGAAAATTGGAAGAGGGGGGGTTAGATTATGTGATGGACTTTTTTCCAAAGTGAAATTTGTACCTGTTTAAATTGTGTGAAAAGAAAATCAAAATTTACAAACAACTTACTATCAACAAACTTCACAGCGTAACAAAAATTACATTTTTACATGTCTCAAGGCTCAAATTATGTGTCTTGAGTAGATTTGAGGTTGCTGAATCTGATGCCGTTTACAGAAATGTTTCAGCACATGACAATTTTTAGCGACAGGTCGCCAAAGTTGTATAAAACACTGAATTAATTGATGTTTACATGAAATTTAAAGTATGATTAATCAAACTTTTTTGTGATCCAATCCACCAAGCATGCAAAATAGGACTTAAACTTTCATTTTAGACATAATTTGGGGGAAATTTCAGGATAGAGTTTGGTTTGAATCGATTTTTTTAACATGCTCTCTGTCTCCGTACAAAATTCTTTGTTTCTCTTATATGGCAAAATACAACACTTTTTTAAACCATAAAAAATAGCCTTTGTGCATAAAAACTATTACTTATTTTGTTCATAAGTATCGTTATATTCATGTAGTTTGAATTCTGTGGCAAATTAAGCAAATTAAGTGCCATACAAGGTGGCAAACTTGCATACAAGTTAGCTGAAATAGTCAAATTTTGCATGTTCAACAGCCAATATCTCAAAAACTAGACGTGCTATGAAGTTTCTGAAAACGGCAATGAATTCAGCAACCCTTAATTATGTTAATAGCGGTATATTGGTGCTTGAGACAAAAACGTGTTCCACAGTGCTTTCTTCGCGATTTTCGTTGGAATAATTATATCGATTCACGTATTCCGGATTTTAAATGGAGTCGCGATAATGAACAAGTGCTTCGCGCAACAAAATTATTTAAAAAAATGTTCCGCGCGTCAGAAAGTCTAAAACCCCTGAGTTATAAAATATACAACTACATAACATCGATGAGTCGATGAAGTTACTTGTAATGGAACAGTTAAAATGTTGTTTATTTCTCGATTTCAATTTTCCTGAATGAAGGATCTTTTTTCATTGGAATATGTTAAACACGAAAATTATAAGATCAGCAATAAGGATTGAATTCCATTTTCAGAATATCGATTGTTTTATGAAACATGCAATCCTGTTTATTTTTTCCTTTACCCGTATTAAAAACGTTTAGGATTTAGCATCCTATCAGGAGGAAATTTTCCAACATCAATGGTATTTAACCCAAGACCGGTCGCATCGTGTTCTGAGTTCAGGCATAGAATATGTCACTTGTTGTACACTTCACGAGATGTTTGCGAGATGAAGGGCGCGACCGCTTTTGAGATAAATAACCATGCTTAACCTACTAGCGGTCGTACTAAATAATGAGTGTACAATAGGGTGTGGCTCATTTTTCAATAGTTCTCAAAACCAGAAATTCGTTTGTTCTTTTCAATATTAAAAGGAGAAACTTCAAAGTTTGAACCAAAAATAATTATATCGATTCACGTATTCCGGATTTTCAATGGAGTCGCGATAATGAATAAGTGCTTCGCGCAACAACATTATTTTAAAAAATGCTCCGCGCGTCAGAAAGTCAAAAACCCCTGAGTTATAAAATAAACAACTAGGGAGAGTTTTCCAGTTATGGCTATAGTGGTTCCTATTTGGCCATACGTGTTTTCTCGATAACTTTCACAATGTCAATATTTTTGAATGTGTTAACATCAAGATATATTTGATATTATACTACTTAAACACACAGAATGATTAAACATTTTAAGATAATCAAATTATCACGTATAGCGAAATAGGGAACCATTATGTCCATAACTGGTACACCTACCCTACATAACATCGGTGAGTCGATGAAGTCACTTGTAATGAAACAGTGCTTTCTTCGCGATTTTCGTTGGAATAATTATATCGATTCACGTATTCCGGATTTTAAATGGAGTCGCGATAATGAACAAGTGCTTCGCGCAACAAAATTATTTTAAAAAATGTTCCGCGCGTCAGAAAGTCTAAAACCCCTGAGTTATAAAATGTACAACTACATAACATCGATGAGTCGATGAAGTTACTTGTAATGGAACAGTTAAAATGTTGTTTATTTCTCGATTTCAATTTTCCTGAATGAAGGACCGTTTTTCATTGGAATATGTTAAACACGAAAATTATAAGATCAGAAATAAGGATTAAATTCCATTTTCAGAATATCGATTGTTTTATGAAACATTCAATCCTGTTTATTTTTTCCTTCACCCGCATTAAAAACGTTTAGGATTTATCATCCTACCATGAGGAAATTTTCCCACATCAATGGTATATAACCCAAGACCGGTCGCATCGTGTTCTGAGTTCAGGTATAGAATATGTCACTTGTTGTACACTTCACGAGATGTTTGCGAGATGAAGGGCGCGACCGCTTTTGAGATAAATAACTACGCTTAACCTACTAGCGGTCGTACTAAATAATGAGTGTAAAACAGGGTGTGGCTCATTTTTCAATAGTTTTCAAAACCAAAAATTCCTTTGCTCTTATTAATATTAAAAGGATAAACTTCGAAGTTTGAGCCAAAAATATTAATATCTAGACGTGGTGCAAGCGCCTTGAAGATAAATATTCAGTAATAAAATATTACATTCAGCGAAGTCACCATAACTTCGTTACTTTTGAACCTCAAAATTTAATTTATAAATAGTTTGTAGAACCTCAAATTTGTTTAAAATCAAAACTAGTATTAGTAGTTTTTTTTTCCAAATTTTTGTTTTACCATAACTTTATGAATACTCAACCGATTTCAAAACTTTTTACATGCTTTTGAAAAAAGCAACAAAAAAAACTTAGGGCTCAGCCTCAAAATGAAAACTCTGAGAAATGACGTTGAGAGATTGCCCCGTCGAGGTGTTTGAAAAAATATTTATATGAGTAGTGACAGACAAATATTGCTGATTCAGAAAAATTTCGTGAAACCTATAGAATTTATTTTTTGCAGATCCATTGGGGTCCAAGCTATCTAGAAAAACATTTAACTGTATGTTTTGCATAAAAAATTGCATACCGATTTTTTGTATGTTCGAAAGTTATGATTTTTCTAACTCATTTTTATTTTATATTATCAAAAGTGGGTATCTAACTAAACGCTTTCATTATTCTTCACTAATTTTACGCATTTCAGAGTTATTTTAGATTTACTGAGGATAGCAATGTGACTTTATAGTTGTTTTTTTTTTCTGAAATTTAGTTTAGTTCATCGTATTTCAGATATAATTCATATTAAGTAAGGCTAGTCTTATAATTTGGTGGACAGGTTTTGCTATTAAGTCTCGTACAAGATCTGACTGTTGAAATATTATAAAAATCATATATTTCATTTAATGTTAAACATCCTTCATGTCAAATGTATTATGAGCAACTTTCTCATGTAATATATGTTCATTCGAAAAAGGTCACCCTCGCACTGTTACAATTGTTACGAATGCTTTGGATATAATTTGCTGCTGTACAGCATAGAGGATAAAGACTTAATTCAAAACCTCAATTTGAAAAACTAGGCTAAAATTAAATGTTACAAATGCGGTTCTCTTGCGAAATTCATCAAAAACACTGCGGAACACGTTTTTGTCTCCAGCACCAAAATACCGCTATTCACTTAATTAAGGCTTGCTGAATCCATTGCCGTTTTCAGAAATATCATAGCACGTATAGTTTTTGAGATATTGGCTGTTGAAAATGCGAAAATTGACGATTTCATACAACTTGCATGCAAGTTTGCCAGCTTGTACGGCAATTTATTTGCTTAATTTGCCATAGAATTCAAAATTTATGTGTATAACAATACATTTCATCAAATTTTATTATACTTTCGACGCGGAAAAGTTATTTTTTGATGGTTTAGAATATTATTGTATTATGCCATATAAGAGAAACGAAGGATTTTCTATGGAAACTGCAAGCATGTTGAAAAAATCGGTTAAATCAAAATTTAGCCGTGTAATTTCAATCAATTTATTTCTGAAATGAAAGTTTAGGTTCTATTTTGCATGTTTGGTGGGTTAGATTACAAAAAAAAGTTAGATAAATTGTACTTTAAACTTCATGTAAACATCAATAAAACCAGTGTTTTATACAACTTTGGCGACCTGTAGCTAAAAATTGTGACGTGCTGGAACATTTCTGAGGATGGCATCAGATTCAGCAACTCCAAATCTACTAGAGACACATAATTTGATCCTTGAGACACGCAAAAATGTCATTTTTGTTACGCTGTGAAATCTAAATAATTTAAATTGACGTCCTTCAATCATGGGTATTTTTTTTTTTATTTCCGTAGGGTTTGGGTCGAAGGGTCTCAGATTTTCAGGCAGGGCTCATCAATATATGAATAAAAAAAATTGAGAAAAATTCAGGGTCGCTTATTTTCCCGGAAAACTCAGTTGGATTTTATTTGTTTTCCTCTGACACTACTTACTTTGAAAAATCATAACTCAAGAACGAAGCATCGGAGAAACAAAGTTTTTTTTATGAAAATGAAAGCAACTATGACCAAACGCAGGAATTAAGAAGTAGTATATATTAAAAATTTCAGCTATTAAAGCTTATGAAATTACCTTCTCAAAAATATATTTTTGAAAGTTTTCCACTAATTGGAGCATAGTTTTTCCAGCTTTTCTTTACGAATTTTCGCAACGGCGGAAAATTCTGTGGAAAACTGTTTCCAGTTAATATTTTTTTTTTTTTATTCCTGAGAAAATTTGCTTTCATTTTCACAAAAAAAACTTTGTTTCTACGATGCTTCTTTCTTGAGTTACGATTTTTCAAAGAAAAGGCTCAAAATGGCACATTTGCACATTTTTTACAAAATTGGCCATAACTCAAAAACGAAAAAAAAGTACAAATCAAAAATTTCAGCAATTAAAGCTTATGAAATTATCTCTTCAAAAATATTTTTTTGAAAATTTTCCACGTGTTGGAGCATAGTTTTTCCGGCTTTTCTTTACGAATTTTCTCAACGGTGGAAAATTTTGTGGAAAACTTTTCCAGTTATTTTTTTTTTTATTTCTGAGTAAATTTGCTTTCATTTTCATAAAAAAAAACTTTGTTTCTCCGATGCTTCGTTCTTGAGTTATGATTTTTCAAAGTAAGTAGTGTCAGAGGAAACCAAAAAAATCCAACTGAGTTTTCCAGGAAAATAAGCGACCCTGAATTTTTCTCAATTTTTTTTTTATTAATATGTTGATGAGCCCTGCCTGTGGAAAAAGTTTCATGAAAAACTGAGACCCTTTGGCCCACTTTGCACGTAAATAAAAAAAAATCCCCTAATGTGATATGTTGTGTTAACAGCATCACAACAACATTGGGAAAAATCGAGCATGTAGTGAGTGCAATGAGGAAATAAAATAATCTAAATAACTAAAACCCATCTACCGTATTGTAAATCCAGCCAAACAATTATGTGTGAAATATGGCGCGACACTCGGTTTCCTTTGGTTTATGGGAACATACTTTGGAAGTTGGATTGTATTTGTATAATATTCTACAGAAAATACCTAAAAAGTCGCATTTATACACTTAGTCTTCAGCAAAGTTTTTCCTTAAAAACAATCACATCTTAATAAATAAAAAAATAATTGAAGTTTGATACCTACACTTTATGATATAATAATGTACTCATAGTTTTCAAAAAATCAAAATATCAGTGTGCAATTTTTTTTAGCAAAACATACAGTTAAATGATTTTTCTCAGATAGCTTGGACCTCAAGAAATCTGCAAAAAATATAAAAACTAAAGGATTTATGAAATAATGCCGAATCAAAAATATTTGTTTGACATAACTCACGAAAATCGGACTGTTTTCAAAAATCCCAACGGGACAACCTGTAAACTTCATTTCTCAGAGTTCTCCCCATAAGTTTGATTGTTACATCCACAGCTACCATTTTGAGGTTGAACCCCCAATTTTTCTGACAAAGTGTAATTTTGAGACACGCTAGAATACAGCATTACTTAACTAATTAATATTTTGACTACGTCTTCTGCACAAAACTAACCGAAAACATATTTTTTTAAGAAAGAACAAATTTATTTGGATTATTTAAGGTTTATTTGACGGATTTTTTTTCTTCAACTGAAGTTTATAAAGCATCAATTTTATAACTATGCGTTGAATATTAATGGAAAAATTCAATCTCACTCATAAACTCACAGTACTGAAAAAAATATGATAGACAGATCCCAACCACAGTAGCCATAAAATTTAATTTTATTGCTTGACAGTACTCAGCTTATTAGTGTTATGACTGATTATTAGTGTTATGACTGATGATATTAACCTTGATAAAAACTTGGCAGCAGACGATTGTGGACGGACAAATTTACTATTTGAAACCTATTTTGATGCACCTTAAGGTGAAGATAAATCGAAGCCAAACCTCAAATTTTCAAGAGCAAAAATCTGGAGAAACAAACATCCGTTTGAGCTGAAAACTTAATCGATTGGTCACCACCAGTGGTAGCTGGGTTTAAGCTCATTTCCATTAAAATTTCAGTTGTTGAAAGTTAGGCTTAGATCAGCACTCTCCCACAATCACATATATGCATGCATCTTGTACAGCAGCTCGCCCAGCGCCATAGGTGGCTATGATGCACTTAGTGGCTATGTTGAAGGAATACAAAGTAGTTTTGCATTAGCCTTACAAATCTACTTCAAATAGTTAAAACACCAACTTTATCAATTTTATTCATGATACATGGTATCAAGTAGTGTTTTTGACATTCTGGGTTCAATTGAACGCGATCAACGATTGTCCTGAACCAAACAGTATATGATGTGCTGTTCCCTATATGTTTAAGCTGAAAATCTCATATGAACTTCAATTCAAATGCGCCAGCTCATGAAACGACCAACTGAGCTGAAATTTTCAGACAGTCTCCCTCTAACTCAAAGGAATAAACCTGGAGCACATTCCCCGTGGAATTATACAACTTTATTTTTCTCCCATACTAAGCTGGGCCAGTCAAACCTTCATTTGACCTATTCATATTTTCAAAAATGTCCGGAAATTTTCCAGTTAACCAATATTAATAACCTTGATAATCGCAGCAGATAATCGAGGACGGGCAAATTTACTTTTTAAAAGCTTTTTCGATGCACCTTCATTAGACTAATTCATATTTTAAAAATGCCCGAAAATTCATGGTCAAAATTTAAACCAATTTGAAGACAATTTAGATGTGATTCAAATCAATTATTTATTTTTGGGCTTATTTTAAAGCTTTAAACATGCATAACTACCGAACGGAACATCAAAACTTATCTGAAATACCTCTACATACCTAATAGTTTATTCTATTCTACAAACTTTTTTCGAACACGATTTTATGTTTGGAGCAAATTTTACATAGTTTGGTTGGGGTTTGTGCTTCGAGGTTCTTGAAAATCAATATTGAGTGTGCTTCCGAAAGCCCAAGCAAGCGAGTTCGGCGTGTGCGTCGCCGGAATGATTTTTTCTCAGTTTTCGATTCGCTGGGCAGCGTTCTACCGGAAACCCAAGCAAGCGAATTCAGTTTGAGCGTTTCCGGCATGATTTTTTTTTCTTTTTCTCGAGTTTCGATTTGTTGGGCAGTGTGCTTCCGAGATCCCAAGAAAGCGAGTTCGGTGTGTGCGTCGCCGGAATGATTTTTTCTCGGTTTTCGATTCGCTGGGCAGCGTTCTACCGAAATCCCAAGCAAGCGAGTTCAGTTTGTGCGTCGCCGGAATGATTTCTTTTTTCTCTCGGTCAGTGTTTTGGAAAACCCAAGCAAGACGGTTCGTTTTCGGGTCGCCGGGAGTCTGCTTTTCGTTTCGCGCATTTTGCTGGGCAGTGCTTCGAAAAGCCCACACTGAAAACATTCTACAAGCTCAATCAATGTGTTTCACACGTGAATTTTCACTTATTGTAAAACACATTAATCGATAGTGTAAAATCGCTATCGGCAATTCGAATTCAAATGTAAAACACGTTAATTTTCAAATTTTCGAAAAGTTTGCTGTAGAATTGATTAGCGATTTCTAGATTTTCTGATATAAGGCACCCATTACGGGCGCATGGTTTCCCAAAAATAACATATTATTTAACATGTCACGCGTGGATGGCAAATGTAAGTCCTTGTCATAATAGGAAAACTAGTTCTATTAGTGATTGATATCGTTGAAATTGTATGTAAAAGCCTTTGTTATCGCACCAAAGTCAAAACTTAATAGAATTACAAGTTTTACACGTTATTTCACCTTGCCATTTGACACAACAGATCCACGTTGAAAATAATATGGATCGAACATGTGGATTATTTTCTTTTCGGGACGACGAGAATTTTTGCTGTTCGCGCTGTGTGAGTGCGAAAATATATTCGTGTTCAGTCGAGGACGGATTACCAACTGGTGAGCTCGTTTCATGCTTATGATAACAATTTTTTTCAAGAAAGCATTATTTTTATGTTATATTCACACAAGGTTTGTATGGTTCGTAATTACAAGTGTCGGCATCAAAATACATATATTTTTTCTGTTTTTGACATTACTAAAAGTATCTTTTGAATTGTTCGACATAATGAATGTTGACGTATTTAAAAAAAAATTCTACCTTCTACCAAAACTTTTCATTTCGAGACAAGAATGCACAGTAATACTCATATGTAATTTTCAAACAAACTATGTATGGTTCGTCACTAAAAGAGTCGGCATAATTCCTTTAATTTGATAATATAATTTAAAATATACATATATTTTTCTGTTTTCGTCATTAATACAAATTCTTTTGAATGGTTCGACACTGCAGATGTTGACGTATTTTTTAAATCTTCTACCAAAAACTTCTCGAGACAAAAATACAAAACTAGCTTTAAGTATAAGTTGTTTTTCCCCCCTTGTCCATGGATCGCATCACCGACCAAAGGTGACTCCCAGATATTTTCCTCACTCACTACTAAACACCCTTCCCGTGGTGATTGTGGAGATGCAGAGGTATTCTCGGTCTCTAGAATCATTACACCTTAACATTCCTTTATCATTACACCTTAACATTCCTTACCCATCCCAACTGACTGTAAGGACTTGGCCGGCGCCGTTATTGATCAATAATATTCGATCTACTAAAATTGCACTTCTTGAGTAAGCGGAAACTCCAATCTCTTATTCATTTGGATCCTAGTGAAATTCTTACCAGTTCCGATCAATCACGGAGTAGCAACCATTGATATGTACAGTCAGTCTATGCTATGCTATGCTATGCGAGGTTCTTGAAAATCAAAATTTTTGGGAATTGTTCTCTCTAAAGACTACTATGAAAATGTCGTGTTGTTGGTTTCCATAACATGACGATTATAATCATGCATATCTTAAACTCAATCCCATTTAAAGTTACAAGTTATCTCTCGAAAATAAATGGTAAAAAATAAGTAATTACGAAGCGCATTAAAATTCTGTATATCCGCTGTAGGTGAGCCAAGAGCTTCGAAGAATGTAAAAAAAATACGTTAGCACTGCTTACAAATCATTCAGAATAGTCAACGAAATGCATTCCAAAACAATCATCTCTCAGAAAGAAAAAGCAATGGACCGATGCACGAGTTCACTATCTGACGTTTGAGCGGTGTCGTGTTATTTATGTGACCATGGAAACCAGTAAATTCGGCACCACTCAAAAGTCAAATTAGTGAACTTGTGCATTGGTCCATGCAAACTTGTTCAATTCATTCATTTAACTTGATGCATACTGGAACCTTTATTAAATGAGCTGAAAATTGAACCGCGTATTAAGATGCATAAAATTTGACAAAACTCTATTTTCATCGTTAGCATTACAAAAAGGATATGGGAGATGGAAATTTCAAACTTGTTTTTTTTTTTGCAATTTGAACCGTTCAAATGTTTACTCTATGAAAAATCCTTAATAAGTTCCGGGAACACAACTTATCGTCTCACCATCCGAATATCGACTTCAAGACGGTTGGGGTCCTTCCTTAGCCGAGTGGTTAGAGTCCTCAGCTACAAAGCAAAGCCAAGCTGAAGGTTTCTGGGTTCGATTCCCGGTCGGTTCAGGATCTTTGCGTAATGGAAATTTCCTTGACTTCCCTGGGCATAGAGTATCATCGTACCTGCCACACGATATACGAATGCGAAAATGGCAACTTAGGCAAAAAAAGCTCTCAGTTAATAACTGTGAAAGTGCTTTTAGAACACTACGCTAAGAAGCTGGCTCTGTCTCAGTGGGGACGTTAATACCAAGCAGTGATGCATTTGAACGCGTTCAGTTTGCGTTCCAGTTCACTTTGTTGAACGCAGAGATCAAGTAGGCTTGAACATTGTTCAGTTCAAAAATATGAACCCGTGCGAGCCAAAAATTGAACCCAATCGATTCTGGCTAATACACCAACGAATTTTATGCCAAAGTTATGTTTTTGATGTTGAAAGCATCTTAGGCAGTATGATTTTTGTATTCAAGTAACTTTACGGCGTTCAACCTGTTATTTCTCACATAAGAGCTCAGATCTTAATTGTGATCTGAACGAGCCGTTCCTTAGCAACGGCTGGCTCATGCTCGGGAGTTCACCGTCTACTGCGTTCTCGTGCAAATTTGGCTCGCGTTCCGTTCATTTTTGGCTCGCGTTCAGTTCGAAATGCATCACTGATACTAAGAACAAGAAGCGATGTTGGATTCAGTGAAGAGAACTGTGGTTGATAATGATAAATTATGGTTTTCAAAACAAAACTGATAAGATTTTTTTAATTCCTTAATTAGTTTTATACCAAACATTACATTCATTACTCATATCTAGGTGATCTGTGCTAGAAAACGTTATCATCCTAACTAAATTAAGCTTTTATTTACATTTTGCATTTATCGTGGCAATAGAAGATTGGAACGATTTTTATCTAAAATTATTAATATTTTTATTCGTCATTTGTTCCATTGTTTCAACATTGGATATTCTATGTAACTCATAAGTGCAATACCAGAAAGGGAGCTTCAGAATCATTTTCAAAATTTTATTTTAAATCTTCTGCAGAGCTTTCTTGCTCGTATTACTATACAGGGTGTCCGCAAATTATCCGAACAGCAAAATATTGGAAAGACGATCCGGCATTGAAAACAATGAAAAGTCACTGTCCACCCGAGGAGGAAAGAATAACTCGACAATAACTTATGCATACCATATTTTGGTATCATACCACAATTAGGTATTGTTTAGTTATTAATACCTTATTTTAGTATTATAATGGTATTTGAAAAAAGGTTAAAAATACTTCATTTTGGTATTCGTTAGCTATTGAGGACTGCTGGAGGTATTGAACCATTATTGAAAAATTTCACTTTTATATGAAAATCCATCAAGTATTATTTAGGTATTAAAATACCTCATCTAATTATCAGCTTGGTATTTGTAGAACATGCAGAAGGTATTATTTGAGGTATTTTACCTCTTATGCAGGGCTCATTCATACCTCATTCAGGTTGTAAGTATTGGGTATGGAATACCTTAATTTGGTATTCAGTAGTTATTTTCTTCTGCTCGGGCATGTACCTTTTATAATACATCTATAAGTTAACACAAAATACAACTTTAAAAAAATCGAAATGATTGAATGTTACTGAGATAGGCAAATTTATTTTTTTTTTGGAGACGTTTTTCCTGAGGGCCGCTAGTCATACTGGAGATGTGTTATCCCTTAAACCTAAAAGAGATGAATCCAAATGTCCTATTATTATTTGAAGTAATCTACAGGTTAGTTACTTCAAGTTAGACTGGAAATAGAAAATTGTACGGTTCAAATCCAGTGAGTTCTATGGACATTCTCTTCCGTCATAAAGCTCGGAAAATAGCTCCCTTTAAGACACCTCAATACGTTTGGGTTGGTTTTGCAATTATTTGAAATCGGAAATGTGTCAAACTTACTTCTTAAGAATATAATAAGCCTATGTTTAATACCATGCAAGAATATTGAATTTGTTATGCTTGATTGTATAGAGCCATGTCTTCAAAGTTTGTACGGATAATTTGCGGACACCCTGTAGCTAGTCCATATCGGTACAGCATACAACATGGCTGGCCTGAAAATTTGTTTGAAGATCAAAAGGTTGTTCTTAGCACAAGGTTTTGTTTTTCTATTAGTAAGTGGATAAAGACATTTTATATAAATGTTACGTTTGGAAGTTTGAAAGTTATTTTTTTTCTAACATGAGTCTTAGATACTCAACTTTATCTAATCAATTTATTGGAACGTTGTGACAACATGTCCACTTCAAGGTTTCAAATAAAGAGCTTTTGATTTATGTGGGAATACTATAAGTTGAGTCTTATGAGCATTAGGAGAAATCTTCTATTTTTGCAAGCATGAAAAAAAAATCCAAACTTTTTAGCAATCTACTACAGATGACACGCAGGCTTCGTCCTTTGGTGGAGCGACCTATGTCATCCGCAAAGATTTTTGACATCCCTTAGATAACTCAGATATGTCAGATGTGAAAATATTGTATAATATTGGTCAATACCAGCAAAACATAGTAGGATAGATTGCAACTGGCGCATTTTTTAGCCTGTGCAATAATTGACCTACCCTACATGATCGCCGGTAGACAACATAGTTCCAATGGTGGTAGGTCATTTGGCATAAAGGTCGTTTGGCATAATGGTTGTTTGGCATAATAGTCATTTGGCATAATGAGTCTGAAACCAAGAATTTCTCAATTTTCGTTTTTACGTTTCTATTGAATCTTTCTGATGACACCAGGCTTGTTTTGAAGTCAATTAATACAAAATGGCACTTTATTCAACAATCATTCGCTCTTGAATAAATTTAAGCATATTAGGAAAGTTATTGCCAATAGTATTTTATTATTTATCCAGAAATTACCCATCTTTCGAATATTAATTCTTCTTTTGAGTTTCGCAACTGGAACAAATTTTTGCATTGAAGATTTTTATATATTTAGCACAAATTTACTCTTCTTTTATTTGTTCTATTTTTTCCTAAATATGATGTAACCATAATTATGGGTATGAAAACTGTTGATGTATTGAATTTCAATAAATTTCTCCTTCTTTTATGCATAGACTCTGGGGCTATATTTTTTAAGTATTTTTATTTCCAACTGACAAGAGGGCGGCAATCGATATCATTGATCTGCTCAAATTATCAGCGAAAAGAGAAATCGATAACTGCAGTTCCTTTGAACTTGAAGTGGACTACTTTTCCCCGAATGCTGGTCTCAGAATGTCGTTTCTCCGAACGCCAGTCCCCTGAATATCCCGTTTCCTCGACTAGCCCACTTTCCTGAAAAGTTTTTGGCACCCATAATTGTCGTAACTTTATACATTTCAGGGTGGTGAACGAACTGACCATCTAATATGCATCCTTCTTTATTTAATTGGCGATTCTTTCGAGTTTTACCGTCCTCAGCATTTCTGCCAACATATGTATAGCCGAGAATGACAGAATACTTCCTTCTTTTGACTGTTTATCGTTCTTTCTCGTCACCACTTTTCGGGGAAACCAGTCATAGCCGCAATAATTTTTGGCGTCCATTCTTCTATTGGTTTAAATGTAAATTTTGACTACTTTTAAAAATAAGCTGTTCTTTATATTTATACTGTATTAAATTTTATTATTTTGTGAAGCTAATTGTTCACCATTTTTATATTTTGCTGTTTTTTTTTTTTTAATTCTTGCCAGATGTGTTGTTAGAATGATATTTATTTTAGAACCTGCCAATATTCAACATATACTTTTTTTGGGGCAAACGCGTGATCTCCTTCCGAGATATGCTGAAAAAATGTTATTTCAATCACAAATTTTCCCTTCTCTCGATAATAAACGGTGTTTTTGATGTACACTTCCAAAATTAGAATTTATATTGAACAATTGAAAAGTTTTGCCAAAAATATTTTCTTTTAAAGATGTGTTGTTCATTTGAGCTATGCTATATAAAGATTTTTTTGCGTTAGAGTCTGAAACATTTTAAACGAAAAATAATCTGCTCGCGTATAAAGGCTATTTTTGCATAAAGTCGCAATGATAGATCTTTGGACTAGAGCTTTTGATATTTTGCAAAAAAAAATCATTCTTTTAGCTCTGGGACAGAGCTTGATCTGCAGCAAAATATTCTATGAGCGTTCCCTTGATGAATAACTGCGAACTTTCCTTGCCAATTTACTGTTTTTAAATATGTATATCGCAACAAGGTCATGGATACTCCGTTCTGAGATGTAGAGACCCGTCACGAGTTTTATTTAGTAATGCTCTATAATGTCACAATATTTTTTTACAATTCTTAGCTTGGATAATCTCTGAACGAACACCACGTTTAGAACCTACCTTCTTTTGCCACGACTTTATGCCAAACGACCTTATGCCAAACGACTTTATGCGAAACGGGGTACAATCGTTCTAATCGTTACATTGTTAGTGAAGCAACTAAATAGTAATGTGCAACACTTTAGTAATGTGAGATTAAAAATCGCCTCACAGTTGCAAATAGGACTTTTAGCGCGCTCTGTAATCAGCTGTAGTCCCGTAGCCTACAGACGAAGACAGAAATTTACGCTATACACGACACTGATCCTTCCGATTGCTTTATACGACCATGATGAATTCATGGCCTGGTTATGAAAAGAGGTCAACTGGGGGAGCAGAAGCAGAAAATGGCATCTGGCAGCGTCACATGAATTATGACTTTACCAAGTATAAAGAAATGCATTTTGTCAAGCTTATCATAACACGGCAGGCTACGTTGGGCTAGTCACGATGTACGAGTGTCAGAAGAACGACTTCAGGACGACTGGAAGCGATTGACGCCTGACCAAGCCCAGTGAACAAACTTCGGCCCATTAAGAATCAAGAACCTAGTAACAAAAATTGAGTGCATTATTTATTTCTGTTTGATTTCGTTTTGTTTGAAAGCAAAACACAATAATCAACGAACTGTTATATCATGCACAAGTTATTTCAAATTAATGCCCAGAGGATACCTATAATTCTGAAACCACAGAATATCACATAAAACATAGAAATGATTGGAACAAAATTTTGCGACAACGGTTTTTTGTTGTTATTTTTCAAACAGTCGTGCCAGATAGACTATTGCGGTTCCTCGGATAATTGTTTTAAACTCAATCAAGATCGTCTATATTACTTACTTTACGTGATTAATCAGTGTAAATTGCTTAAAAGGCATTAATACAGTTAGTTGGAAATGGGTCGTAAGTGAATTATGAAAAATCTTAGCAGTCGAACATCGTTTATTTTGTATTGCTTGATTTAGATCACAAAGGAAATTCTTTTAATGTGCATATTAGCGTTCAAATCAATTTCATTTTTATTTACCACGTATAAAATAATTTCTAAATGTATCTTTACTATAATTTATTTATTTATAGCTGAATTCGTGGCAGAAAATGGATTACCGAGACGATTGCGAACCGCATACACAAATACCCAACTTCTGGAACTGGAAAAAGAGTTTCATTTCAACAAATATCTATGTCGTCCTAGAAGGATAGAAATAGCTGCAAGTTTGGATCTAACAGAACGACAGGTACTTGTTCAAAATGTGCTAATATATTGGTGTTGTACTGTTTAACCCTTCAATGACAGTTGAATACAGAGCGAAACAAAAAAATCTGCGTGTCTCAAGAACCAAATTACGTATCTCTAAGTTTAAGATATCTAACTCCAGAGCCTTACTCAGAAACGTTACTAATTATTATTTTGGGACCTTATTTTCTCAATATTATACTTCATAAAAATTAGGAATAAACTTGATAATATCATCAGCAAACATGTGTGAAAAAAATGCAGTATTCAAAGCCAAAATGTTCAAATTTAATTTAAATTCAGAACATGTCTTGCATCGAAAAATTTCGAATTTTGGACGCTTTTGTTTCGAAAGCCGACCACTTGAATTTTATCGATATTTTCATATTATAAACTTTTTTATATTGATTTTAAATAAATCTTATAAGAAAATCATGTTATAAAACTTATCTCATTTAGTAACACACAGAATTTAAACTAGACATATACGATTATTTGGTTTACGAGGTTTTAAAGCAAATCACCCAGGTTTATTAAAATGATAATTGCTATTTTTTGCGGCATATAGTACCTCAAACACTTGTTCGTTTAGTTTGCTTATAAACATATACCTTGTTTAAACTAGATTCTTTGTGTACTTGCAGCTAGTTGCATAATATATCAAACTACTCCAATCTGTCATGAGACTATGGACCGACAAATCTTCACGATCAAATATATGTAGTAAGATCAGGTCCATCCCACTCGGGTTTAGATTGGGTACATTTGGTCCCTTCGTACTGCAAAAGGTACCAAAGTTTGTCAGGTCGCAGAACAACTGCAAGGGACTTAGAGGTCTTTATTTTGTCTTTGGTTAGATAAACTGTGTACATTTTTCTATTGGGTACATAATACTTTCATTATATACATTTCAATTCAATTATATACAAGCTATTATTGAAAATCAATCGTATGAAGGTTTCGGAATGATTTCGGAATGGTCCTTAAACGATTATTTGTTTAGAAACATTGAATTGCCAGTGGAAACCACTTCCCATTGCGAATCACACTGAGGCAAAAATACTTAGGTTTTCCATAAATTATGACCTATGAACCAGCAAAATTATGGTTTCATTGAACGCTTAACCATTTCGAAAATGGGATCATAAGTTTCATAAGTGAGAACTTTAAATTAGTTAAGAACCATTGCTTGAAATATTTTTTTTTAATAAATTTTTTATCACGCCTGAAATAATAGGCAAACATTATCAACGACATATTATTTTAATTATTAAATTACCATTGTGTTAATTAAAACCGGTAATTGATTGATTGACTTATGAAAGTTAGTAATGAAATTCTTCACCAAAATCATAAGTAAAACTTGAAAATTTCAACAATATTCATTGTGGCACCAAATCACACTTATTCCTTAAGAAATTATTAAGTTTTTTTGCCTCAGAGATATTTGCTCGTTTTTTTTTTTCAATAGGATTGTATGGGCGGTGTCACAGCACAGCCCCCTTTTCAGCTACCGTCGGCAAGTTTTCATGTTTGATATTAGTGTGACGTGCTGCATACATTCATGATAACAAAAATCATATCAATTTTCAGAAAAACGAGATTCAAAATTGGGTCGAAAACATAGCTGGAAAAAAAGTATCGGGGCAAAATGATCACTTTCGTAAAATTTAATAAAAACCATATTAGGGGGAGGGATGGTAAAATGAACACTTTAAGGATATCATCTTGTTTCAGATAGAAAAACGAGGAATATGCATAGGTCTATCGCATAAGATCAAAAATATGGATGTTATCTAAAGTAGCAACACGAATTTAGACTAAAATAGCTAAATTTTCACATATTTTTATCGCTAGCAGAAAATTATGCAAATGTTAATTTTACCTGCACTATGTGGGTAAAATGAACAGTTATTGGTGGTAAATTGAATATCATGCAAAAAACGTGAGCAAAACTTTTTTTTCGAATATTTTAATTGCATTAAGTGTCAGATTTGTGTTAGGCATGAGGACCTTAAGCAATAAGTACGATTGACACAAATACGATAGGCATAATGCACGTTTGGCATAATGGATGTTTGGTGCAATGCACGTTAGGTATAATGGACGGTAAGCGTAAATTACAAAATAAAAATTGAAATCGTTTATGTGAAGCTGGCTTTTTTTTATAATTGTAAAGGGCTTCATAGTCCTTTGCTCGCGTTGCTTGCTCCTGCGGGGGCGGGTGATGTGAGCAGGATCAATCGTGTTGCGCGTCGCTCGCGCGGCATGAATAAATAGTGGCGTGATTCGCGGATAGGGTTAGTAGTGTTTGAGCCTTTGCTCGCGTTGCTTGCTCCTGCGGGGGCGGGTGATGTGAGCAGGATCAATCGTGTTGCGCGTCGCTCGCGCGGCATGAATAAACAGTGGCGTTAAACGGGTTAGGCGTGAATGTATCATGGATCGCATTACCAATCGCTGGTGACTCCCAGATCTTTACCTTATCCCACTAACCCAATATCCTTTCCATGACAACTGTGGAGATGCAGAAGATTCTTCGGTCTCTAGTAACAACGGTTGTCTAGCTAACATTCATTCCCTTCCCCGATGACCGTAAGGACGTGGCCGGCACCGTTATTGACTTTTAAAATTTGAGCTCTCGATTTGTGCACATTGAAGAATGGTTAGCTAATCCCAAGCCCCATTCATTGATTCCCTGTGCAACTTCGATTGCTCTAGTCAATCACGGAGTAGCAACTACGAATTGTACGGTCATATATGCTCATGCTCATGCTCATGCTCATATAATTGTAAAGGGCTTCATAGATCGAAAGCGTGTCCTTTGAAATGCTGTTGCCTTGCTGTCGTCTCTTAATTGTGAATCCTTTGAAGTCAATTTCTAAGATAAAACTTGATTAAATGGTTAGCACAATGATTTAAAGGGCCTTCATTAGCTTTGTGGTAACTTCTGCGGATTGTATCCCGTTTGAAATAAGGCCGTTTGGCATAATTTTTTTTTAAAGGATTAAATGTTTATTTATTTTTTAAGTGTAAATAAAACTCACCGTCTATTATCGAAAGAAGGGAAAATTTGTGATTGAAATAATATTTTTTTCAGCATATCTCGAATGGAGATCATGTGTTTATAAAAAAATATGTTGAAATATTAGCAGATTCTAAGGTAATGGTCATTCCTACAGCCACGGCTTGCAAGAATTGAAAAATAAACAGCAAAATATAAAAGCTTTACTAAATTTTATCTTAAAACATTATAAATATAAAGAACAGCCTATTTTTAAAAGAAGGCAAAATTTATGATTGAAACAATAGAAGATTGGACGCCAAAAATTATTGCGTCATAATAAAACGAAAGGGCATAAAAAACTATATTCAGTATCATCGGAGTTACTGCAGTAATCAATGTGCAAAAAAAGCTGAAATTTATTTAAATTTAAAAAAAATCAGTTTTTATGCATATAATTATGGTTACATCATATTTAGAAAGATCATCCAATTTTTGAAAGAATTATGCCAAACAACCATTATGCCGACCATTATGCCAAACTAATTTATGCCAAATTACAATTATGCCAAACAACTTTATTCCGAACGGCTTTTTGCCAAATAACCTACCACCCTTCTGTGACCATACAACAAAGCCGTGTTGAAGGTAATTTAGTTCGTTTCCAAGTCGATCTAGAATCTTATCGTTTTCTTCTTTTCGTGCTCGTGTATCGTGTACAGAAAAATACTAGTCTGTTCTGTGAGTTTTTGATGTTCTAATAGTTATTTGAATTGTAGATGAAAATATTTTCGTCAAAAAATTTTGTAACAACCAGTGAAATCGTTTATGTGAAGCTGGCTTTTTTTATAATTGTAAAGGGCTTCATAGATCGAAAGCGTCCCAAGGAACAATTGGTAGCTTTTAAGATACTTACGTGTTTAATACAAGCTGCATAGCAGCAACCATTGCTGAACAAATTTTTAGTTGAATCATTAATTGAATAAAATTAATTTCAGCTTATAAAAAAAACTGTTATTCCACTTGCAGTTTGTGTTTTGAAAAAGAGCTGAATAAACCTCCGAAAATGCAAATAAGTAGCTTTTGTTCTACAACACATAAGAAGTTTAACAATTAACTGATTAAAAGCTTCTATAGGTTGTAGCCATCACTTTAGTAGAATATTGAACATTTGATTAACAACAAATCGTACAAAAATTTCAGTGTCTAATACTTAAAATGTTGACCAGCATGATTAGTAAAACTTATAAACAATGTGAATAACAGTATATGAGTATGCTCTTATTCAAGCAAAACATATTATTTCTTTTTATGTTATTTTCAAATGTTTCAAATGTTTTTCAAATCAAATCTAAGACGTGTATGTGATGGATGGATTAACGTAATGGACGTAATGGCGACGTAATGGATCAACGAGGGTAAAGTTCGAATCACATTGGATTAAAAATATCAAAATTTATTTAAATTTTCCAAATGTAGTGATCATCATCTGCGATGTTATTGATATCGTAAAAAGTAACTAATCATAACATTTTTAATTATAATCGAAGTATAAATAATAATTCAACAATAGTTACATGAAAGTGGTTACCCAACTTACAATCAAGTGTCACAAATAAACATACATAGTTAATTATTGTTGAATAATGGTGACAGCTGAAAAAATGCCCTACAAAGAGCTGAGAAGATAGTATTTAGATCCAAATTTAAGTCAATGTTCAACATTTTTCTTTGGAATGAATAATAGTAGAATCAACACTTATTAAACTTCTCCAAAGAATCTCTGCCGACTTGTCAAGATTGTTTTACTAATGAGTTGAACAAGTCATTTTTCCTTCTATTAAAGAGCCAATATTCCACCAAACAAATATAATTGTGTAAACAAATGTACAGGAGACGAACTAACGTTTTGGTTGCTTCGCACTTCAGCTGTTTCCATGTTTAACATGAACATGATTAAGAGCTGAATAGGTATTTAATAAAATCCTAATACAACATAGATATATCATCCGGGCAGGTCATCCAAAGAAGTCCAAAATAACGATTACTAAACACATTGTTCAGCAACAAAGAAGCCTTACAAAAGAGGTCACACTATAGCCAATTTTTTGAAAAATGGACAAAATATCTAAAAATTTTGTTGTATTCCTAATGTATTGCAATATTCAACTTACTAATATTATTATTATTTATCTTTATTTGAGTGGCTTTTCGCCCTTGGCGAATTCGCCACTAACTTACTAATATATAAAAACATGTTGGATACAATATTAACTGATACTTTCTCAATACAATATTCAATTATATTTAGAAAATATTTTGAATCAGTCTTCTGACATAGGATTATTGATTGAAATATATTTTATATTTGTATAATGTTTAATAGATGGAAAGAGTACGACAAATAATTAAAATATTAACCTAGTAGAAATATTATACATTTAATAAATTAATTTTAGTATAGATAGATGAACAATTCAATTAAAGTTTTAACAAGTTAAAACTTATTATGAAATTCGATTAATCATTTCAGACTGTTTTTACTTTGTGAATAAACTTTATTTTTGACCAGCATTGAAATGAATTTTCTCACTGTGCGCTATAAATAGCCGACTGAGTTCAGCTCGCATCAGTACTGAACAGCAGCAGAAGTAATGCGCTTATTCAGTTGTTGATCAGCATAGCACGTGTTGATTAGTTATTGTTGAATAGAAGCTCAAGCATGATCAATAATCAGCTACAAGAGGTTTATATTGGGCACTGGAAGGCTGATATATGAATTCAAGGATGGCGCAGATGGCATGGTATACTGCTGACGATGGGAAGGTCTCGAGTTTGAATCCAGTATTCAGGTAATTATTAAAAGTGTGGCTATATTAATTCATGGTAAAGGTATACACTGCATTTGATGTAATACACAGTGTTAGCTATTTTTAGTCATTTATTTATTTTCAATCAATTTTGTGGCAGTTGAATATAAGCTGAGATGAATGCTTATAAAGCGATTTTGAAGTTGTAGAATAAAGTCAATATACAACGACACGCTTTATAACTTCTCCAAATTTGTGTGAACAACGCCTGAACAAAGGCTTCACTTGGAAATAATTAAAATGTTGTTAAACATAATGCTGAATTGAAATGCAATAATGTAGTTTTTTAAACTAGCGTTGTTAAATCATTAATCCTTATTAAGCTAAGTGAAACCTGAATAAACATCATTACAATATATGATTACAGTCACTAAATGATAAGAAGCTTAATAATTTCGCCAGATTTGCTTGAACAATGTGTGCCTAGCAGCTGCAAAGTAATATAATAAAGCAACTATTCAGTATGTAGTTGTGAAAAATTGTTTAATAAATGATTATAAAATAGGCAAATGTTTCTTGGGGTGTCCTTTGAAATGCTGTTGCCTTGCAGTCGTCTCTTAATTGTGAATCCTTTGAAGTCAATTTCTAAGATAAAACTTGATTAAATGGTTAGCACAATGCTTTAAAGGGCCTTCATTAGCTTTGTGGTAACTTCTGCGGATTGTATCCCGTTTGAAATAAGGCCGTTTGGCATAATTTTTTAACGATTTGATGTTTATTTATTTTTTAAGTGTAAATAAAACTCACCGTCTATTATCGAAAGAAGGGAAAATTTGTGATTGAAATAATATTTTTTTCAGCATATCTCGAATGGAGATCATGTGTTTATAAAAAAATATGTTGAAATATTAGCAGATTCTAAGGTAATGGTCATTCCTACAGCCACGGCTTGCAAGAATTGAAAAATAAACAGCAAAATATAAAAGCTTTACTAAATTTTATCTTAAAACAGTATAAATATAAAGAACAGCCTATTTTTAAAAGAAGGCAAAATTTATGATTGAAACAATAGAAGATTGAACGCCAAAAATTATTGCGTCATAATAAAACGAAAGGGCATAAAAAACTATATTCAGTATCATCGGAGTTACTGCAGTAATCAATGTGCAAAAAAAGCTGATATTTATTTAAGTTTAAAAATATCAGTTTTTATACATATAATTATGGTTACATCATATTTAGAAAGATCATCCAATTTTTGAAAGAATTATGCCAAACAACCATTATGCCGACCATTATGCCAAACTAATTTATGCCAAATTACAATTATGCCAAACAACTTTATTCCGAACGGCTTTTTGCCAAATAACCTACCACCCTTCTGTGACCATACAACAAAGCCGTGTTGAAGGTAATTTAGTTCGTTTCCAAGTCGATCTAGAATCTTATCGTTTTCTTCTTTTCATGTTCGTGTATCGTGTACAGAAAAATACTAGGCTGTTCTGTGAGTTTTTGATGTTCTAATAGTTATTTGAATTGTAGATGAAAATATTTTCGTCAAAAAAATTTGTAACAACCAGCGAGTGACCAGTGAGTTAAATTTTCAGCACAGGCGGTTGGCTTCGATGCATCTTCACATTGAATTTATGTTGCAAAGATAACTATATGTACTGCCCATAATAGCATAACTGTTTTATATAGAAATTGTAGGCATTGAGAGTTCATAATTTTCTAGTACTTCTCTACATTCTATAATAATTTAACACCAACGCACATGTTACTCATTTTGCTTCCATTTGTAACAACCAGCGAGTGACCAGTGAGTTAAATTTTCAGCACAGGCGGTTGGCTTCGATGCATCTTCACATTGAATTTATGTTGCAAAGATAACTATATGTACTGCCCATAATAGCATAACTGTTTTATATAGAAATTGTAGGCATTGAGAGTTCATAATTTTCTAGTACTTCTCTACATTCTATAATAATTTAACACCAACGCACATGTTACTCATTTTGCTTCCATTGATCAGCATAAAAATATAAACTTGAACACAATTCAGGTTTGACAGTTGCTATTTCATATAGAGACTGTTCAAAGTTCATATAGAGACTGTTTTGCCTTTATTCTTCAATATGGAACTGCGCTACTTACATATTTTTGCATAACATTTTCAAACAGAGTGTGATCATTTTTATATAAATTGTGTTCAGAATAATAGTAGTGATAGCCAATTTCATACAAAATGCTCGACTTTGGCTTCTGTAACTTTGTTTCCATATTAACAATAGGCATGAAATTTTAACCGAGAAATACAAATATCCTAAATTTCATTATCACGAAATTTTAAACTTTTCAAAGTACCGGTTGAATTGTCAAGCATCAGGCAAATTCCGTTTTTTGCTCAGCAACAAAAATTGACTGGTTTGTACTTATGGGAGAAATTGTTGAAATGATGAGTGAAGAAAAATTTTAAAATCTCAGAATACAGCAGTAATTGAAGCTATTAAAACTACTATTATTTCGAGCAATTTCACCTGGTGCTAAATTTTTAAGCCGTTTTTTATTCTATTTTCAAACTATGTGTTAATGAAATTGAGCATATTTGTAGTTCTCTGTTGAAATTTCATCCCGAATGCCAACACAACTGTTAAAAAAATAAAGTGTACATCAAAACATTGATATTGCGACGAAAAAATGTGTTTGTTCAAAAATCCATATGGGCAGTGTATATGATTTATAGTTTGATTCAAACAGGTTTGAATAATTGGGGTTCTTGTGGGTTGTTAAGCAAAGCGAACTTCGAGTTCAATAAAAATTATTATGTTTCTACTCAAGTTCAATGGAATTTTAAAACTATTTAAGTGAAGAATATTTCATCGTGTTGGATTATTGGTGTTGGAAATTGTTCCAAAAACGCGTACCATATACAACTAGGGAGTGCTTTTTGACCAATAACTTAATTTAACCTGCATATTTTAGAGACTTTTAAGTGTGCGTTGATACGTGTTCGCCCTTTCAGAAATAAGAGCAGCAGTTAACGTTTAACAAATGCTATTTTGGAGAAATAATATGAGTATCGATATCGCCCAAATAAATCAAGTGCGTTTTTCTACCTTTCGAATAAATATATGAAATCTAAGAGTGTTATCCCGTTTTTAAACTAACAATATGAATAGTGTGTTTCCATTGATGTAATAATTTTGAAAACCACATGAAAAAAGCGGAGATTTGCATTATCAAACTATGAAATTTTGTTTTTATTTTTATCTCGTTTATTTTGATCCCGGAGCTTCTAGTGTTACTGTAGTTTTAAATGCTTACGGGGTAATGGCGTTCGAGGTAGTGACCCTTTCGGGGTAATGGCGTTCTGGGTAATAACGCATTCGGGGTAGTGTATATGCTTACTATGCCCCATCTACTTATAGAGGTTTAACTAATCTAGCTCGCTATCTTTTGATAAAAATATAATTCTTAAAAAAATAACCCATTTGTCCTTAAAAATGAATAGAACTCATTGATCTACATTTTGTAATTATGCATGATAGTATATATTTTGTTCAGATATAGTATTATTCTAAAAAAAATTACGAAAGTCTTAATCTCATCAGTACGAAAATCACATTTTCTCTATTTTGGCCTAAACACCCATTGCTGTTTATGAATTGTAATTCATAGATTCGCACACTAAACACGAACAAAGTAATATTTGGCCATAGTACCAACAACACTAAATTTACAATTAAATAACACATGCTGAAATGGAAATGTTCCTCGCAAATAAATCCAATATTACTTTGGTATATATTAAACTAATGTGCGGACATTTGACAGTGGACATAAAAATTATAAGTCCAATAGTTTTTACGTAGCAGTGATAAAACAGAGTAGTACTATGTTTATTTCGCTGGGTGTGTTTGTACTTTAATTTCAATAGTGTCCATCAAATATTTTAATGTCGCAAGGGATATACACCCAAGTAACAATTTCAGTGCTGTTTGATCTTAGATGTTATTTATGGTGGTTTTGTTAAAGATGTATCCATTCCTAACAGATTTAATAAAGCATTGAAATGTGCCAAACGTTATTTTCGGTAAAACCCACTTCAAAATGCTTTGTAGATATCAACAAGAGCTCCTGTTAAAACTTATTTGTTGGTCACATTTTTTGATAATAACTTGTATTTTGAAGGAGCTGTGTAGTGTCTATTAAAACCTATACTTAAAACCTCATCTTGCTTGTCTTGTCAAGGCATTAGTAAAACTTCTAAGACTACGCTAAGTCATGTTAAAGCCTTCTTAAATCTCAACTGTCTGATGCATGTTATTGGATTGCAGTCTGCGTGTGGTTATCAATATCATTATGTTGATAATGATAATCACGTAGTTAATTATGAATTATTCAGAACGCAAACATAGAAATGACAAATATTCCTCTCGAAGAATTAACAGAATATCGCAAATATTTTCCCCATACTTGCCTGAACTTTCCGTTCTAGTGGGACAACTATGCTGCACACAACAGCTGAGCTACACGATAAAAGCTTTCATTTTTCAGGCACTTATCACTTACCGTTTTCTGCATCAATAAAACCGATCAAGCACGACGGGCTTTATTATAACCATTCATTGCAATAAAACAGTTAGATACACAACGGCACAAATTTAATAAAATGAATTACAGCACAAAATTGAATCTACCGATTTATTTACCTTTTTGACAGCACTAGCTTTCCTGAGTGCATTAAGTTTAAGTCAAGGCTCCCAAAAAACCAATTTGTCTTAGTGCAGAACAAATATTCTGATTTAGGAATATTTTAGCCAGTGAGGGTTTTGCGCACGGGTTCTTAAGATCAAATGCGTTTATGAATGATTATATTGTTCGGAATAATCACCAATTGATCTTAAACCATCCCAGACAAGACCAGCAAGATTTAACTGGATGGAATCCATTTTTATTGTCTCCGTTTCGGATTGATAATTACAATATGCGTGGGAAATTCCAATTTATGATTGAGATGAGCATGAAATCATTCTGAAAATGGAATGGAGTAAAATAGTGGATAGCCAAAAATGATGTCGTAATTGTGGCGCGTTGCTGTAAATCGAAAAATTTTATGTCATTCCACTAGTAAATTTTTGTTGGCAGGAATTTCACGCGATAGTAAGGAAATTTTCTGCCACGCAAAAAATGATTATTTTAATTTATTATTATGAGTCGGCAGACATCATGATGGTTTCAATATCAAAAAAAGATTATGGTTTATAAACAAATTATTGGTTGATGTTTGTTCAATCATATGCTCTTAACATTGGTTTTATTCTGTGTATTAGGATATCGTAAAAGATTTAATACCGCTAGTTGAGCTCAATAAGGCTGTACAATAGCTCTTATGAATGATTTATAGCATACTACAAGGGTAGATGTATTCATACGATACAAAACTAAGAAGTTTAGAAACGGTTTTAAGGTATAGTCTTAACAACCTCCTGTAGTGTGGGCCTTTTCGGGCTTAACGGAGTTTTATCAAAGGTTTATTAAGGTTATTAAGACTAATAAGTTCTAAAATGAGTTTTAACGATATGGTGGTAACAACAGCTTGTAGTAAATGAAAAAACTAAAAATGTTACTTGGGCACTGTTTAAATGTGTAATAATTCCTACTCTTTTTGTAATTCGAGGGCCCTTCATTGGTCTTTGTTATACTAATCTTCAAAAACAAGTACATAAATCAACTTTTTTGCATTCGATTTTTGCTACGAGTAGTGTACGGCTTGATTAGAAATTAAACAATAGAAATTAACGGTAGGTTATATGTACATATTTTTTATTACAGGTCAAAGTGTGGTTTCAGAACAGACGAATGAAACACAAGAGACAAACATTGTCAAAAACCGATGATGAGGATTCTAGTAAAGATGATTTGAAAGGTATTTGTAGCATGAATAAACTACAAAATAAAAAAAGTTATCGCTTGTTTTTTTTTTCAGATTCTAGTTCTAAAAAATCATGTCAAGGGTGTGAGTTGCCATCTGACGATATACCAGACTCTACATCAAACTCAAGAGGCCAGAACAATAGCACACCTAATAATTGTAAACTTTCGTTAACTAGGCAGCTTTTCCCTCATAAACTAAATTCTTCAAATATTTCAACAGCTACTCCCAATTCTACAACTGAAACCGCAACCTCTTCTGGTAATGTTTTCAACGCAGACTCCAGTGTAGCTTCTACATGCAGTGTAGATGACGAAGAAGAAGAACATATCCAAGTAAAGAAAAAATCAGACAGTGTAAGTATCGCGAACCTTCAGTTTGAACATTTTTATTTTAAAGACATAGTTACTATAGTTTAGAGTAAGGTGCTGTGAACAATTTTAGACTGTGGGACACGGGTGCTACATACCCATACAAGGAGTCCCAAGTTTCTTGAAACTTGAACTGTTGCAAGCATAAGGTACCCCGAGGCAAGTGGAATCCGGGGTGAGTGGGACCTTTCGTCATAGCTCATTAAGGAAAATATTTTCAAGGGGGGTTTCTTCTAGGAAGTTGAAGATACAATAATACGAAATGTATTTTGTCCAAAGAAAATGTTACTTTTATCACCATATGCTCCATGTAAATTGTCAAATCAGCGCCATTTTCATCTTGCATGATTATTTGTTATACGATTCACGTCTTGCATTTACTTGCAAAAAATAATTGTATTATAAATCGAATAAGCATCATTGAACTACAATTTTAAGTATTATTACAAGCTGCTCACGATAAACAGGTATTTTGTTTTCATTTAATATAAAAATGTCTATGGTCTAACTTATCTCAAAATGTCTTTAAGCCGGGACCTATCAAAACAAGTACCAGAATCAAAATTGTATTCTACGTTTTAAACATTTTCCTAGAGAGTAGCACTTAAACATTTAAATAAATTATTTTTATCGGAAAAGATCAATCTCAAACAATATATTGCCTTACATTTTTTGTTTTTGTTTTTGAAATTCGAATTCAAAAATTAATAAAGGCAGAGATTAAATTTGAATGAAATGCACCATGAAAACGATTACTTTTCTATTTTTATTGAACATTATGTGTTATTTCTACCAAATTTAGTAGTTGTGAAAATAATTTCATCCCATTAAGTGGTTTTCTGTCATGCGTACAATATCAACAGAACATATTTACAATTACGTCAATTATGTGTTATTTTGTGTGTGCTACTTTTTGATTGATAACTTGTAAATGGTGTATTTTGAACCTTTTTCAATCCCTTTATGCTTTTAGTGAAATAGTTTCTATTCGAGTAATTCTTATTGAATTCTCTCATTGAATTATATTGCTGTTTGCATTTGAGATGCAAATCTTGACTAAACGTCCTCCAAATGCGGTAACACAAAACAATCGAAGGGCACCTAGCAACGATTAAAGAAATCACCGCCGCCCTAGCAAGAAAAATCTATCTTTGACACCGCATTTCTTGTGAAAAATCTTACCGCACACAGCAATACACAGCCCTAGACAGTACTTTTCCGACATACTATTAAATGTGAGATTTCTTCCTTAAGCGTTACGTATTTTATGGTTGATCCCTTATGTACATCTAAATTAAAACTCTGTATCAGCATTATACTTTGGCACCATAAAACCCAAATTACTTAGTTATTCCAATCAAAAGTTACATTGGTTTGAATTTTGAAGTGGGTTGAAAAAGACCAAACTCCTCACTAAGGTTAACAATTTTTAAAAGTTTTGATACCTTTTTAAGATTGGTCCCCCTAATTTAGTTGATAAGGTAATTTTTTTTATTCTGAAATAAGTTCTATTTACACTTTCAAAAACTCAAGTAATTTCGTATCAAATAATGCCGACATATTCAAGCGAACTTAATGACGTAACATTATGTTCGTAAGTATTTGATTTCACAAGATGCTAAACATGCTGGTAGAAAAATAATGCAACATTTCAATTTTTGCAAGAGATTTGTATCTGTGTGGAACATAAAACACTACGATCAATACTGTCTGTTTCATTCGCAACAAAACGCGCCAACTTTCGAACAGACTGGAAAAAATCGTCGCCAGCAAACCAATCAAAGGAGGTGATGTGCCGTTGTGTTGGCAAGACTGGTGAAACTCCAAATTCACAGCGGTTGCTTAGCTGGCGACGATTTTGACGACGATTACAAATCGTCGCGTCCGATAGGGTGCAAAATTTACAATATTTAATCTTTTGTAGTATATCCCGTGTCCTCTGTTTAGTGCACGTCGTGTTACTTTGTCACTATCGAAAAGTAATACAGTATTCGGTTTTCTTACAGTTGTAACTACTACAGTCGACTCTCCACATCTCGATGTTCTACATCTCGATATCTCTCCCTATGTCGATGATTGCTTCGGCCCCTTCATTCTGCATACGATTTCTCTCTCCATATCTCGATATCCTCCTTATCTCGATATCTCCATATCTCGATGTGTTCCTGATGATTTGATGTTCCCAATTATCTCTCCATATGTCGATATGAATATTATCAAAGGTTACTAGACCAAATTTAAGCGATTCAGAACAATTTGGAACAACTTCATTTCGAAGTTTGTTTGTTTATGATTTTCCTAGTAACGGAGTGATTTTCAATCTAGTGTTCATTAAATTAATGTTCTATGTCTCGACCTCTCCCTATCTCGATGGTCCCTTCGATATCGAGATGTGGAGAGGCGACTGTAACTTGATCGCTTTTTATAACCTTGTCGATGGTTGATTATTATTCTCGATTTTCTTTCCGTATGTCGATATGCTCATTATCAAAGGTTACTAGATTGATTTTAGTGATTGAAAACAATTTGAGAACATGGAATGACACATGTTTGTTTATTATTAGTTTGGTAACAGAGTGATTTTCAATCTAGTATTCATTAAAAAATTGTTCCTTTTCTCGATCTCTCCTGACTTCAATGGTCCTCCCGATATCGAGATGTGGAGAGTCGACTGCAGATTTAATATATATTATAGAGGTTCTAATGAAGTCATTAATCAATAACACGATTAAGTAATTTTGGAGTTAGTGTTTTTTTGAAAGTTGCTGGTTAATTAGTATTGTAATATTGATCAAATGTAGAGTAAACCTTAATAATCTCTAAATATCCTTTTTTCAGACTTCAACCACCAAGAAAACGAGTTCAACTGTTCTGAAAACAGCCAAGAATCAAGAAGCTTTGAAAAAAGAAACAACTATTACTGCATCGTACATTACGGGATCAACAAAAACGGCTTCATCGGAAGATTTAAACATAAACATCCAGGCATCCTTCAATCATATCGGATCAAATCCAAACATAAGGAGCAGGCTTCAAACGCAATTAAATGCAGAAAATCATTCCCCAGCAACGGTTGGTGGATACTATGGAGTTTTGAACAAACATGATTATGTACATAAGTTAGAGACAGGTTATCCTTACACAAAAATTGGGTCACATGGTCAGTATATCAATCCGAGCTCTTCAACTCAAAAATCTGAATTTCCCCCTGCAATAAACATTAAAAATATCAACGTTCGAATACAATCAGATAATACACGATTGCAACCTCATAATGAAGGATACCCGGTTCAAAATTCACACTATTATGGAGCAGATAATGCAACTTGCAATATTTCATTCAATAATTCACAATGCTATCATAATGAGTATGATGGGCATTCAGAATTCAACAGTGGATATTATGACCCGAAATCACAGTCGTATTACTATGATGGTTCAACCTACCATCACCATCATCATCATCACAATAGCATTGGGTCACATTCCGTGCAATCATCTCCGTTAGAATATACACCCGGAAACAACGTTCTTACTGCACCTGATGTTACAGAAAACTATAATTTCCATCAGTCATATTACGACCCCCACTCAATGAATAACCCTTTCCACCATGCACCCAACCCAGGAATAAATGCTTCAAACGTTGTAGAACCTAATCATCAACAAACAAGCCCGGATGTTGTATATACACACAGTAATAATATACCGATAAGCTATGGACCAAATAATAGTAATTTAGTTAGCAATAATGTACATTCGAATATTGTTAACTTGGAAAATTCTAATTCTTCTTCGGATTTCAATTTTTTGAGTAATTTAGCAAACGATTTCGCACCAGAATATTATCAGTTGAGTTAATAGGAATAGAATAAGCAGTTGAGATGCTAATAGATCTGATGAAATAGTTTCTCAAACAATATGTGAAGGTATTGCTTTCTTTTTCAAAATGTTGTGTACATGCTTAACGACCACAAAAATATATGTTCAAATGCAACTTTATTATTCTGGTAATCCAAAAAAATATTATTAAATTATTTGTATGCTTCTGTGGAATACTAAAGTTATGGTTTTGCTATAATGTTAATAGCTAGACGTGTAAATAATTATTTTATAATGATAATATAAATAATAATGATAATAAAACATTCTTTAGTTAATCATCAACAATGTGTTTAATTATTTCGACAATACCCGCAAATCAATCAACAGGCTTCAGCCCCGATAATAAACCTTGGAGCTGTTCAGTGGACTATCTATAAATAATGAAATCCGAATTTAGCACATCATTTAATTCCACTAGAGTTTGGATCCTTTGACAGACGGCCAAAAGAAGAAAGAGATCGAAATACGCGTGCCTGTCAAAGGATATAAATTCTAGTGTAATTGAATGTTATAGTTTCAAATTCGGTTTTCATTCATTTTTCACATTACGAACAGAATAAAAAGTAAGCCTTTAAAAATCACATACCAAACCTAGCTACAATTCCTTAAATTAGTTTTAATTTGCTTTTATTGAAATTAATTGAAATAAGTATTAAGAGCTGATACATTACATATTAAGGTGTCGTAACTCAATCATCTTTTGATTGACTATTCCATTTGATTTGTCTTGATGAAATATTAGTAAGAGTGTGAATTATGTGAAAACTACACTGCCCATAATCGCACAACAGTCCCAAGTCGACTTTTGACCGATTTGCGTTTTTTGCATAAATCAACTCAACATCGTCAGAAGATCGATAAAAACTGCTAAAAATGTAGCCTTTGTTCCTAACTTGTACAAAAATAAACCTCATTTGTGCTGTCCCATCTTGAAAATATTCGCATAACAGTGACATCAAAGTCCGTATAGTGATCGGGCTCAGAATGGGTAGGGTGCCGGTGCCATTAGTGGACTACCTAAGCTATAAAAAATCATAACAAAATAACGAAAAGCCTTAACAGAGATCTTTTGGCGCCAACAGAAAGATTTCAAACTCTACTATATGGGAAAAATATAAAAAGAGTGATAAAACTATTTTTTTAACATAAAATCGCTTGAGCCATTATTGGTACACGTGTTCCAGTAGTTGCGCTAGTGCTCCAGTAGTAGACGTTCGGGAATTATACAAGGAATTTTAAACAAAATGGTAATTTTTTACATAGGTTTAACATTTTTCCCTCGGAACAGCAATTCATATCTCTCGAATGAAGCATAAAGATCATCTCTAGGGCTTTCTTTATTTTTATGCATCCATTTTAAAAACTGCTTCCATCCGTTAATCCACTACTAGAATACGACGACAACTACTGGTGCAAGGGAGCAGTTTTTTTGCATAAACTTAATTATTTATATGACTTTTTGATAAAATTAAAAGCTGAAATTTGGCAAATCGACTAAACTAGAGACGATCTATCCACCAAAAATAGCACATATCGAAAAATGTTCGTTTCATTCGACAGTCCAATCTACTGGTACATTACAACCATTGGAACCGGCACCCTACCACTTCTAGTACTACATACGGTCTCTTGGTACTACTGGTTGTTCACTGATGTGTAGCGAAGTAAAGGGAAATCAATTATACAGTGAAACCTCCATGAGTCGATGTTCTATATCTTAATATTGACTCATGGAACCATACTTAAACAAAATTTCATGGTAACTATAATGATTCGCTCAAACAGCTTTCCAAAGCATTTCTGTTCCATGACTCGGTGTTTCTATGAGTCTATGGTCGCTTCAGATATCGACTCATGGAGGTTTGACTGTATTTAATACACACTTGCTTTCGGCATTGTGAATGTCATGTATTCACGTTGTTTCGAAAATATTTTTAAATTAGTGAGTATCACACATAATTATGTATTTTCAATTACGATGCATTACAGATTTTAATTTTAGATAAGGCTTATACAAATATTAATCTTATTTTATGTCCGTAGGTAACTATTTGGGTGGTAAAAGGGGAATAAAAATAAATGCGCAACAAAAAATAAAATATAATAAAGTTCATTATACATTTCTTTATTTAAACTTTGTAATGACTCTTTGCTGGTGCTCAGGAATATCGAACTAAAACTTATTTTTGCGTTTTTTGATAACTGGTAAAATTGACTTAACGAGTACTTGCTTGTAAGTGTGCATAATAAAAACTATTCAATGCGACATTTCCATATAAAAACAATCAGCAACCACATCGTCTTCTTCATCTGCCTATTGGGAAAATACAGAAAGGCTTGGGCTCGGCACATCCCACGAGCCACTGTATTTTAGATCTGCGGTCAAGGTTTACAGAAGCTGCTGGATCTCCCATATAACGGATTAGATATGTTGTTCTGGAACATCTCGAATCATTTCCATCGGATTCCATTTCCGCATAATCCAAAAGATGATCATCTGGGTCTCTCATGACTCGGACTCATGACTGTAAGCACATTTCACATCATGACGTGTGTTTTGAGAAAGCATTCAATCCGATGTTTTTTTTTTATCTGGTGATTCATCCATGGACATACAGTATACTATCCGTAACTCGCTATTCCGTATCTCGATATCGAGTTAAAGAATGTGTAGTAAATGTGGATTTTCATGGATACCTCGATGGTCCCTTTAACCCTGATTTTGTGTTCTTTAACACGATATTTCCCTAACTCGATAGTCGCTTTAACATCGAATTACGGAGAGTTGACTGTACTATAATAACTATTTTTTTACGGCCAAAGAACATAAACAGCAAATGAAACAACCAGTGCATTAATAACAATGAGTGTTTTAGTAGCTGTCGAACGTGCCGATGAACATGATGGGATAAATTCATTAGGTTTTTTCGTGTACTCAACAAACAGTGATATGTAGCAATTTAACACATTTTAGGCCAAATAAAGACTCAAAATGGAGCGAAATTGTTTCCACATTTCAATCGTCTTTTTCTCAGTTTGTCGTTTTCCAACACGGGACTGTTTTGCAAAGAGGGGCAGTACAAAGCTTGTTTTTTTTTCACTTTATGTCAACGTACAGTTTTAACTCGACACTGCAAGATGATATAGGGTTTCAATGCTAGTAATGGACCCCTTAGTAGCTGAAATTCATTCTAGACGCTTTGGGTTCATTCACAAATTTCATAACGCCAAAAATAACCATTTTTGACACCCACCCACCCCTTCGTAAAGCTTTTTGTATGAACATTTTTACAAATTTTATATGAGCTGTAACATTTCGATGACACCCACCCACCCCCTTCAGCGTTATGAAATTTGTGAACAAGCCCTTTTCCGCAATGATATTCCAGACGCATATACGTTTTGTGGAGTCTTACAACAAATTCAATGTCTTTACTTCATAGTACGTCTATGAAACATACAAAATCTTTCGATTTTTCCAGCGAAATATGCATTTGAAAAACTGTTGTCCGAATGCCTATTATGGACCCTCCCGGGGTCCATAATAGGATTGTTTACAAATTTGACGTTGCGTATTATGGACCCTCCATTTGATTCCCATGTAATCCGGCTCGCTGCCGACGAGCCTATTATGGACCCACCTGGAAATGCGTATTATGGACCCTCTTGTGTGGTTTCATTTACAAAACTGTTCGAATATCTGTATTTATGCGTCTCAAACCAAATATTTTGTCTGAAACAGCTGACTAACAATGTAATCGAAGTTCCCCCGGTGGATTTTCATAGGAATAAAGTTGCTTTGAGTGTTAATTTTATGTTTTTCTGTAGGGGGTCCATAATACGCAAAGGGTCCATAACCGGCATCGACTCCCTAATTAAAGTAAAGTTTATACATCCACATTTGTTCCATATATGAAGACTTCAATGCGACAGAGATCTGAGTAGGCTGTGCGCGCGAGTGGACGTGTTTTGGTTTTGCTGCTATACGTTTCATCTCGGCTCCTATTTTTTCTAGTTTGGCCGGTGAGAATGTCAGTTTTTTCCTTCCAGTTTTTCACGAGTATGGATTGCTTTTAAATAAAATATTGTGGAAAAGAAAAAATGGCAAACATCGACTTCGATCAGCTGAACGGACGACTGCGAAAGTGTTTGGATCCCACTTTGAGAATTGCTGCGGATTACAGAGGAGCTTCGAAAGAGGAATTTGGTGAGTTTGTTCTAATCAGCAGCGCATGATCGCAATGCGTAAATAATGAATTTGTCTGCCAACGTCTACCAAACGTATCCCATGGCACTACCCTTTCCATCAACATTCCACAACATCCCGTAACACCTATGAGAGGTCGTAGAGTTCTCTGCATCTTTCTTAAGGCTAAGTAGCCTGTCATTGGTTTTGGCAGCCATGTTGGCATAGCAGCTCGCAATTTCGAAGTGATAAATTTCAGTCCTCATAGATCATATGGATTCGGAAAAGTATCACTATATGTGCTGACTTGCAGAAAGTATGCTGATACTTTTTCAGATGCATCAGTGCAATACCAACTTATTTTCTTCAATTCAAAATTGTGACATGATTTAGCAGCAATCATCAACGACACGTATACATTTCAATGACGGCCTACTTCGCCTTAAGTAGGTGTTCAATCAATCATCCTTTCCCATTTCCCAGCTTTCGCAAGAACGTGGCCAGGACAGCTCTCGACTATTGGAGGATGCGTCAATCTTGTCTAAGAGTTAGAGGTTAGTCCCAAATTTCTGACTATGGTAACGGATGGCAAGAAGGCAACCCTCATACAATGGTCTAGGACTGTACCACCTACGAATTTGTGCAAAATGCTTAATGCTAATGCTTATGCTAATGCTAATATGAAGACTACAATGCGACGGCGCACAGACGTCAAACACATTTTAACATCTGCTTTTGACATTCAAGTGCTTCTTAGGTACTTGTTTTTTTTTTCATTTATACGTTTTAGGCTTACTTTGTATGAAAATTCAAAAATTGGCACAGATTTCTTGTGGGTCGAAAATAAATGCTTTTCCTCGAGCAATGGGTGCCAGTACTTGTTTTTTTTTTTTTAATATAAAGCTCGTTACATTCGCATTTTTGAATATTTTTTTAAGAAATAAGGTACCGTGGGGTAAGTGGATACAGAAAAATCAATAGTCAACTTCATTGTTATGAACAGCTAACGTTAATAATGTTAATCAAACTTTTTTCTGTGGATGAGAAGTGAGGGACTAATATACTTCAAATCACCATTTATTTTGATTGTTATCTAATGAGTATGAGAAACTTGAAAATTTGCGCCAAATGATCCACTTGCCCCACCATGGTGGGGTAAGTGGATCACCAATAAAAAAAATCTGTTTTCAAAACAAATGTGGTGTAATTATGTATAGTATGAATGACATTACTCTTGTTCTTGTTATAAGTGCTATTTATGTTACATTTTGATACCTTTAAAATTCAAAAGTAACTTTATTTTACCAAAATATTATGAAAAATATTTAAACATTAGTTTACACTTCTTCTTCTTCTTTCTGGCATTACGTCCCCACTGGGACAAAGCCTGCTTCTCAGCTTAGTGTTCTTATGAGCACTTCCACAGTTATTAACTGAGAGCTTACTGTGCCAATGACCATTTTTGCATGCGTATATCGTGTGGCAGGTACGAAGATACTCTATGCCCAGGGAAGTCGAGGAAATTTCCAACCCGAAAAGATCCTCGACCGGTGGGATTCGAACCCACGACCCTCAGCTTGGTCTTGCTGAATAGCTGCGCGTTTACCGCTACGGCTATCTGGGTCCCACTAATTCGAACAAAAAAAATATTGTAACTAGAGTAATTAGGAGAAAAATCATCCATTTAATACTCATAAGTTGTACAGAAGTATTGTAGGATTATTCCTAACGATGTTTTTGAAAAACATTTTTAATTTAAAAATATTATTCACATTTACTTTTGATTAACATACTGAAATCTTTTTATTCTATTTAATAATTTAATTGTTCCATCTGTCTAGAACAATTAATATGATCAAATAAGGTTCCTTAATATGCTTTCAATTGAAAAATTTGTATACTTTGCCTTTTTTGCAATCAAACAAAAGATATACCACAAAAAGTTTTGTTTGAATTTAGCAATATTCATTCTTTTATATTTTTTTTATACCAGAGAGATTGATATACCTTTTAGGTGGATTTATTCAAACTTTCTATGGCCACTTTGACAAATTTAAGCTAGGAATGGACAAAGTTAAAGGAAAACAACATTTGCGGATATTGAAACTTATTTAATTTCTTGTAAGTAGTCTGAAAACAAATGATAATAATACTTGATCCACTTACCCCACCCATGAAGAAGTAGGGGTAAGTGTACCATGCCCAATATATCTGTATTATTTTATAAAAATCACATATTTTTCATCGATATTCATTAAATTAGAACTGAAATGCTCACCATGTGTTGAAAAAACTAATAGTATTCGATTTTAGACTGAGCTACAATGGATTTTTGATTGGTAGAAAACAATTTTGAAACTGATTAATTTTTGCTGCTAACAAGTTTGCTTGTGTTAGTGTATGTGTAGTACCAGTTTTGCAATAGTATTAGTGTGAACGTAAGAATATAACCTATAACAAAGCAATGGTGCGAAAACATTCAACATATTCATGTATTTATGCTTAATATGGACAAATGATCCACTTACCCCACTGATACACTTCCCCCACTGTACCTTATCATAAAAGCTAATCTAGGTATGTTACCCCGAATTACGGCTCAAACTTTCCGCACATTGCTCCTTCTAAGAAAACCTCTATCCAGGTCACTCTATTCACAGTCTGGTGGATACAACTATCGGAGCCAATGGAGCCAATCGAACATGACAGGTAAAGAGTGCTCGTATCGGAGGGTGGTATTGTGACCGTAGATATAGATAACAACACAATATTAGAAATAATTCCCATCACAGTGAAAATTAACACAACTTTATTGGTATTACTTGGCGATTTTTGATCACCTTAAGTTCAAAAAGCCATACTTCGAATTTCCAATAGCACAAATCTAGAGAACCTGACCACCGTTCGCGCTGAAAATTTGATCGATTGGTCACCTCCAGCGTGTGTCCAGTGAGTTAAATTTTCAGCACAAACGGTTGTCTGGTTCTCTAGACTTATGCTCTTGAAAATTCGAGGTTTGGCTTTGATGCATCTTTACCTTTATGAAACTTATTGGTTGAACGAGAAAAAATATTATTTTGTTATTGTTCAAACAAGAGGATTGAAGGCTTTTTGTTCAGTTGTCAGTGATTTTTGTGAGATTATTTCGTTTCCAGTTATTGGGCTTTTCTATTCGCCAGACTGTGAATAGAGTGACTTCTTCTTTTTCTTGGCATTACGTCCTCACTGGGACAGGGCCTGCTTCTCAGCTTAGTGTTCAATGAGCACTTCCACAGTTATTAACTAAAAGCTTTCTTTGCCAAAGTGGCCATTTTCGCATTCGTATATCGTTCGTGTGGCAGGTACGATGATACTCTATGCCCAGGGAAGTTAAGGAAATTTCCTTTACAAAAAGATCCTGGACCGACCGGTAATCGAACCCAGACACCTTCAGCATAGCTTTGCTTTGTAGCCGCGGGCTCTAACCACTCAGCTAAGGAAGGCCGAGTGGAAGGAAGGAATAGAGTGACTGTACTCTATACACGCAAAAAAAATAATGCGCTGTATAAACTACAATTTTTTGGGGTTAACTTAAACGCTCGCAAGGACAATTTTTAGCAGACCAGAAATGCGCTTGAATCTACCATGTCTGTAGTAGAAATCAGATTGATGAAAACGATTTCTGTCGAACATACCAGTAAGTTGGTGGGATGTACCACAAACATGGTGATTTTTTCTGAAATTCCATGGTAGTTTTAAGAATGGGCCTAGTCAGCTAAAATAATAATTTTTACCACAGAGATTTTTCCCGCACCACAAAAATTATGAAATCGTTTAAGCAGCAATGGACAATTGTTTTGAATTCATCACTCATAATGCTGTCTCTCTGAATGAATTAATGAAACTTTAGCTCAAACCCCATCGTTAAATTTAGTGTTTGGAATGTACTCACTATGTAGCGCGCTCTCAAGTCGTTGTTAATTGTAAAATATTTTGGTAAACATAACCAGTAGAGTGGTTCAAAAAATCGGTTTCGCTCCACACCGCTCATTCGATTCTACATCAAATTCTAAGTGTCCTCCCAGAATTTGAGCTCATTCAGAGATTTGTCAAAGTTACCATTTTCGCATTCGTATATCGTATGGAAAGTACGATGATACTCTATGCCCAGGGAAGTCACGGATATTTCCATTACGAAAAGATCCTGGACCGACCGGGAATCGACGAACGCAGACACCTTCAGCATGACTTTGCTTTCCCGAGCAGAAGAAAATAACTACTGAATACCAAATTGAGGTATTCCATACCAGATAATTTCCAATACTTACAACCTGAATGAGGTATGAATGAACCCTGCATACGAGGAAAAATACCTCAAATAATACCTTCTGCATATTCTACAAATACCAAGCTGATAATTAGATCAGGTATAGCAATACCTCAATAATACTTGATGGATTTTCATATAAAAGTGAAATTTTTCTATAGTAGTTCAATACCTCCAACAGACCTCAATAGCTGTTCAATACCTCAATGAAGTATTTTGAATTGTTTTAAAAAAAATTTCAATACCATTATAATACCAAATTGAGGTATTGACAACTGAACAATACCTAATTTTGGTATGATACCAAAATATGGTATGCATAAGTTATTGGGGAGTTATTTGTTCCTCCTCGGGTTGTAACCGCGGACTCTAATCACTCGGCTAAGGAAGGCCGTAGGGGTGCCAGTTTCAAAATAGATTCGCAGACACAACAGTGGATAACTTAAGATATTTATTATTTATATCTATATAAATAAAAATGGAATAGTGTTTGTATGTCACGAAATGGCCTGAGAACGGGACAGCCGATTTACACAATTCTTTCACTTTTGTATTCTTTAAGGGTTCCGACGTGTTCGTGCGAAGAAAATGTTTAGGAAAGTTTTCGAAAAGATAGATAAAACGGGAGAAATCTAATATATCATTTTATATGGGAGGATTCATGACATTTTTTAACGGCCTACTTGATGGAGAAACGAAGTTCGCCGGGACCACTAGTTTTAGAATATAAACTGAATCAAAGGCTAAATTCTTTTAACATTCCTCATAAAAACTGATTCAAATCCTAAATTCTAACAACATTCTTTAAACAGATTCAAAACATCCTGAGGATTAAGTCCTGGAAGAGAAATCTGTGAAAAAAAATCACCTTCAATTGGGTACAGTTTTAAAATTCAGAGCAGAATGCCCAGCAGAGTAACCACTTATTTTGTATCAGTGTTCCAACTTGTCCGAAATATTTACTCCACGACTGAGCAGAATATTATTTGTGTGAGGGTAAATTTTAGGATAAACGAGTAATGATTTATTGCCGTGCATAATCTAACTTTAGCTAAGTGTAATATCTAACTTTAGGCGAGCGGACGAAATGGGAAAGCCCACGCCGCAATGAGAAAATTTTCTATTCAGTTGAATCATTTAAAACATTTTATTCACTAAGTTAATGCATGAAAAAATAACAAAGGAACCGATGCAAACATATACAAGCTTATAAATTTATCATTATATCCGATAATAATAAGGCATTTGGCAATGATCCTAAAACAGACGATTGTCTAAGTAAGTGTCATTAAGTAGAAAATTTGAGCGTGAAACAAGAAATAGTATCTAATAAGAACCCGAGAAAACTGAATCAATGGAAGAAAATCTCTTATAGAAAACATTCTTCTAACGAATCGATATTAATGAACGGCCATTAACCATCGCAAATGAAACCTATCGTACGAAAAAGACTTTAAGCCGTACCTTATATATAATATCTTAACTTAACTTAACTTTACTTTTCTTTTCTTTAATAAGTGGAGAATGCTAAGGTTAAGCTACGTTACAGCTTTTTGATCATATAGCCAAGACGCCATCTTGGAATGCGAGATGGTGAGTTCCGATTTCATATCACTTGGCACTTGATAATGCAATTGTGAGACGCGTAGAAATCATGTGTGACAGACTTTGCGATCTAACACCAAAGTCAATCTTGAACAGAATGACTGGTTTTACACGCTATTTTGTATTTGAATTTTGCCAATCGACACTACAGATTCACTTTTGCAAAGAATGTGGATCGAGCGTGTGGATTATTTTCAGTGCATGCAATGTACGAGTAGAATTCATCTGTGAAAACAAATGAATTTACAAATATTCGTTAGAAATTACTTCGACCATGTGCTAGAATTAGGGCGAATGTAACATGAGCGATTTGTCTTCATCGATCCTGTCTTCTGTAAAATGAAGGTGAGATCAAGATGCGGGTTTGATGGCATGTTTCCACGTCAGGATGGTAGATTGCTTCGCTGACTAGCGTCCCGAAATGAACAAAAGTGCTAGGAAACTTGCATTTTGTTACTTATGCCCTTATTGTAGCACACGCTTGACTTTTCTGATGAAATTGTCAGCGATTTGGCGTTAACTCTGATAGTCCACTGATGATATTGCTGTTACTTGTACACGTTACGACGCCGCCTACTGTCAAAATTCATTCATAAAATAAGCGATCAGCTGTTCAAAAACGTCACGTTAAACGGACAATACCAGGCACCCACTGCGGGCGCTTGGTTTCGCAAAAACGAAAGGAACATGTCTTAAAACACGTCCCACGAATCGCTGTCAAATGAGTCCTTGACAGGATGGGCAAACGTGTTCTTCTAGCGATGGATGTATAACGCAATTGTGAGACGCGTAGAAATCATGTGTGACAGACTTTGCGATCTAACACCAAAGTCAATCTTGAACAGAATGACTGGTTTTACACGCTATTTTGTATTTGAATTTTGCCAATCGACACTACAGATTCACTTTTGCAAAGAATGTGGATCGAGCGTGTGGATTATTTTCAGTGCATGCAATGTACGAGTAGAATTCATCTGTGAAAACAAATGAATTTACAAATATTCGTTAGAAATTACTTCGACCATGTGCTAGAATTAGGGCGAATGTAACATGAGCGATTTGTCTTCATCGATCCTGTCTTCTGTAAAATGAAGGTGAGATCAAGATGCGGGTTTGATGGCATGTTTCCACGTCAGGATGGTAGATTGCTTCGCTGACTAGCGTCCCGAAATGAACAAAAGTGCTAGGAAACTTGCATTTTGTTACTTATGCCCTTATTGTAGCACACGCTTGACTTTTCTGATGAAATTGTCAGCGATTTGGCGTTAACTCTGATAGTCCACTGATGATATTGCTGTTACTTGTACACGTTACGACGCCGCCTACTGTCAAAATTCATTCATAAAATAAGCGATCAGCTGTTCAAAAACGTCACGTTAAACGGACAATACCAGGCACCCACTGCGGGCGCTTGGTTTCGCAAAAACGAAAGGAACATGTCTTAAAACACGTCCCACGAATCGCTGTCAAATGAGTCCTTGACAGGATGGGCAAACGTGTTCTTCTAGCGATGGATGTATAACGCAATTGTGAGACGCGTAGAAATCATGTGTGACAGACTTTGCGATCTAACACCAAAGTCAATCTTGAACAGAATGACTGGTTTTACACGCTATTTTGTATTTGAATTTTGCCAATCGACACTACAGATTCACTTTTGCAAAGAATGTGGATCGAGCGTGTGGATTATTTTCAGTGCATGCAATGTACGAGTAGAATTCATCTGTGAAAACAAATGAATTTACAAATATTCGTTAGAAATTACTTCGACCATGTGCTAGAATTAGGGCGAATGTAACATGAGCGATTTGTCTTCATCGATCCTGTCTTCTGTAAAATGAAGGTGAGATCAAGATGCGGGTTTGATGGCATGTTTCCACGTCAGGATGGTAGATTGCTTCGCTGACTAGCGTCCCGAAATGAACAAAAGTGCTAGGAAACTTGCATTTTGTTACTTATGCCCTTATTGTAGCACACGCTTGACTTTTCTGATGAAATTGTCAGCGATTTGGCGTTAACTCTGATAGTCCACTGATGATATTGCTGTTACTTGTACACGTTACGACGCCGCCTACTGTCAAAATTCATTCATAAAATAAGCGATCAGCTGTTCAAAAACGTCACGTTAAACGGACAATACCAGGCACCCACTGCGGGCGCTTGGTTTCGCAAAAACGAAAGGAACATGTCTTAAAACACGTCCCACGAATCGCTGTCAAATGAGTCCTTGACAGGATGGGCAAACGTGTTCTTCTAGCGATGGATGTATAACGCAATTGTGAGACGCGTAGAAATCATGTGTGACAGACTTTGCGATCTAACACCAAAGTCAATCTTGAACAGAATGACTGGTTTTACACGCTATTTTGTATTTGAATTTTGCCAATCGACACTACAGATTCACTTTTGCAAAGAATGTGGATCGAGCGTGTGGATTATTTTCAGTGCATGCAATGTACGAGTAGAATTCATCTGTGAAAACAAATGAATTTACAAATATTCGTTAGAAATTACTTCGACCATGTGCTAGAATTAGGGCGAATGTAACATGAGCGATTTGTCTTCATCGATCCTGTCTTCTGTAAAATGAAGGTGAGATCAAGATGCGGGTTTGATGGCATGTTTCCACGTCAGGATGGTAGATTGCTTCGCTGACTAGCGTCCCGAAATGAACAAAAGTGCTAGGAAACTTGCATTTTGTTACTTATGCCCTTATTGTAGCACACGCTTGACTTTTCTGATGAAATTGTCAGCGATTTGGCGTTAACTCTGATAGTCCACTGATGATATTGCTGTTACTTGTACACGTTACGACGCCGCCTACTGTCAAAATTCATTCATAAAATAAGCGATCAGCTGTTCAAAAACGTCACGTTAAACGGACAATACCAGGCACCCACTGCGGGCGCTTGGTTTCGCAAAAACGAAAGGAACATGTCTTAAAACACGTCCCACGAATCGCTGTCAAATGAGTCCTTGACAGGATGGGCAAACGTGTTCTTCTAGCGATGGATGTATAACGCAATTGTGAGACGCGTAGAAATCATGTGTGACAGACTTTGCGATCTAACACCAAAGTCAATCTTGAACAGAATGACTGGTTTTACACGCTATTTTGTATTTGAATTTTGCCAATCGACACTACAGATTCACTTTTGCAAAGAATGTGGATCGAGCGTGTGGATTATTTTCAGTGCATGCAATGTACGAGTAGAATTCATCTGTGAAAACAAATGAATTTACAAATATTCGTTAGAAATTACTTCGACCATGTGCTAGAATTAGGGCGAATGTAACATGAGCGATTTGTCTTCATCGATCCTGTCTTCTGTAAAATGAAGGTGAGATCAAGATGCGGGTTTGATGGCATGTTTCCACGTCAGGATGGTAGATTGCTTCGCTGACTAGCGTCCCGAAATGAACAAAAGTGCTAGGAAACTTGCATTTTGTTACTTATGCCCTTATTGTAGCACACGCTTGACTTTTCTGATGAAATTGTCAGCGATTTGGCGTTAACTCTGATAGTCCACTGATGATATTGCTGTTACTTGTACACGTTACGACGCCGCCTACTGTCAAAATTCATTCATAAAATAAGCGATCAGCTGTTCAAAAACGTCACGTTAAACGGACAATACCAGGCACCCACTGCGGGCGCTTGGTTTCGCAAAAACGAAAGGAACATGTCTTAAAACACGTCCCACGAATCGCTGTCAAATGAGTCCTTGACAGGATGGGCAAACGTGTTCTTCTAGCGATGGATGTATAACGCAATTGTGAGACGCGTAGAAATCATGTGTGACAGACTTTGCGATCTAACACCAAAGTCAATCTTGAACAGAATGACTGGTTTTACACGCTATTTTGTATTTGAATTTTGCCAATCGACACTACAGATTCACTTTTGCAAAGAATGTGGATCGAGCGTGTGGATTATTTTCAGTGCATGCAATGTACGAGTAGAATTCATCTGTGAAAACAAATGAATTTACAAATATTCGTTAGAAATTACTTCGACCATGTGCTAGAATTAGGGCGAATGTAACATGAGCGATTTGTCTTCATCGATCCTGTCTTCTGTAAAATGAAGGTGAGATCAAGATGCGGGTTTGATGGCATGTTTCCACGTCAGGATGGTAGATTGCTTCGCTGACTAGCGTCCCGAAATGAACAAAAGTGCTAGGAAACTTGCATTTTGTTACTTATGCCCTTATTGTAGCACACGCTTGACTTTTCTGATGAAATTGTCAGCGATTTGGCGTTAACTCTGATAGTCCACTGATGATATTGCTGTTACTTGTACACGTTACGACGCCGCCTACTGTCAAAATTCATTCATAAAATAAGCGATCAGCTGTTCAAAAACGTCACGTTAAACGGACAATACCAGGCACCCACTGCGGGCGCTTGGTTTCGCAAAAACGAAAGGAACATGTCTTAAAACACGTCCCACGAATCGCTGTCAAATGAGTCCTTGACAGGATGGGCAAACGTGTTCTTCTAGCGATGGATGTATAACGCAATTGTGAGACGCGTAGAAATCATGTGTGACAGACTTTGCGATCTAACACCAAAGTCAATCTTGAACAGAATGACTGGTTTTACACGCTATTTTGTATTTGAATTTTGCCAATCGACACTACAGATTCACTTTTGCAAAGAATGTGGATCGAGCGTGTGGATTATTTTCAGTGCATGCAATGTACGAGTAGAATTCATCTGTGAAAACAAATGAATTTACAAATATTCGTTAGAAATTACTTCGACCATGTGCTAGAATTAGGGCGAATGTAACATGAGCGATTTGTCTTCATCGATCCTGTCTTCTGTAAAATGAAGGTGAGATCAAGATGCGGGTTTGATGGCATGTTTCCACGTCAGGATGGTAGATTGCTTCGCTGACTAGCGTCCCGAAATGAACAAAAGTGCTAGGAAACTTGCATTTTGTTACTTATGCCCTTATTGTAGCACACGCTTGACTTTTCTGATGAAATTGTCAGCGATTTGGCGTTAACTCTGATAGTCCACTGATGATATTGCTGTTACTTGTACACGTTACGACGCCGCCTACTGTCAAAATTCATTCATAAAATAAGCGATCAGCTGTTCAAAACGTATCCTGGGTGGGTG